>NW_027646083.1:0-1318836 GCF_951394435.1 Stenella coeruleoalba | reverse complement strand
ACAAGTTCAACATCGCAGAAAGTGAAAAATGGATAAAGAAGTTGTGGTATTTATTACAAAGCAAAATCACTCAGCAATGAAATCTGCGTCATCAGGCCCTTAGCAGCACAATGAGTGGATTCAGGTATGATGATTCTAACTGAAATAAGTCACACAGAAAAAGAAACATCATAAGATATCAGTAATACACGGAATGTAAACTTGGCTACACAGGAACTGAATTACAGAACAGAACAGGGTCTCAAATTTAGAAAACCAACTTATTCTTGCTTAAGGGGAAAGGTGAGTTGGGGTGCTGCATAAAACCAGAGATTGAAATGAGCACAGATAAAGTTCCTTAAGCCAAATATGGAATAGACAAGAGCTACTCCTTGCTCAACGAAATGGACTCAACACCCCATATTAAACGCCTAAGAATGTACCTGACTAGTAAGTATCTTAAAACCTATGGATTGCTATGTCTCCGAAAGAGAATCAAGCATGTGTACAGGGGCATAAACGCAGCAGTGATAGGATTGGAGAGGTTCGGTGAGCAAATGAAGACCCTTTGAAGTCATATTGCATGGTACCCATTCCACGGGTTTCAACTACCCAGGTTTAAGGTATTCTTCCTTCAGCTAAAACATGCATGTGGAACCTAGAGTATGATCAACCATGTGATCGGGAGATGTGTTCAAATATGTCTCAGTTTTCCTCCCCTGGTACTCGGGTGCAACATTCCAGACGCTTTACTAACACTCTCCCCACTTGGAGAGTCAGTCCCTTTAACCTCCTGTTTGGCCCAGTTTGCAATTTCTGCGGAAGATGAACAGGAATAGCGAGAACCAATGAGAGGCTAGCTGGAGGTGTCTGGACGGGCAAATTTAACTCTCATTTCCCACCAGGAAGAGGAAATAACCAAAGGCTCAGCGTGCCGTACCGGAACCAGATTAGGGCCTGAAGCCATCCTGCGGTGTTGCGGCCAGCTCAAAAGAAAGTGAGTTGAAGAAAGGAGCTCAGGGGCACTGTAATTCACAAACCTGCAGAGTTATAAATGACAGCTATCGTCCAAAAATAGACTGAAGTAAGGCTGCCAAGAGGACTTGAAAGCGGGGCAGAATTGCAGGAAACCGATTTCAGGAGGTAGACTGGAATTGCATTGAAAGCATAGGAAAAGAGGCAGAACGTCCACAATGATGCACTTGGCCAAAAAGGGCGTATGCGTTTTTTCCTGAATATATTCAGGAAAAAACGCATACGCCCTTTTTGGCCAACCAAGCAAGCTTGCAAAGGAAATCTGCACTACAATGAAGTCTCACTTCCCCCCGGTCAAAAGGGCCATCTGAAAAAAGTGTAAAATCCAGAAAGGCAGGACAGGCCATGGAGAACTGGGAGCCTTGTTATGCTGATGGGCGGGATGTAAATTGCCAACAACCACTCGGGAGAAGTGTATGGTGTTTCCTGAAACATCTAAAAAACAAAGCAACAGAACCTAGGGCACTTCCACTTATGGTCCTATAGCTTAGGGAAATTAAAATCAAAAAGACACAGCCACCCCAAAGTTTGGAACGGCTCTGTTTACAAGAACCTCGTTTACAGTACAAGTTCAACATCGCAGAAAGTGAAAAATGGATAAAGAAGTTGTGGTATTTACTTACAAAGCAATATCACTCAGCAATGAAATCTGTGTCATCAGGCCCTTAGCAGCACAATGAGTGGATTCAGGTATGATGATTCTAACTGAAATAAGTCACACAGAAAAAGAAACATCATAAGATATCAGTAATACATGGAATGTAAACTTGGCTACACAGGAACTGAATTACAGAACAGAACAGGGTCTCAAATTTAGAAAACCAACTTATGCTTGCTTAAGGGTAAAGGTGAGTTGGGGTGCTGCATAAAACCAGAGATTGAAATGAGCACAGATAAAGTTCCTTAAGCCAAATATGGAATAGACAAGAGCTACTCCTTGCTCAACGAAATGGACTCAACACCGCATATTAAACGCCTAAGAATGTACCTGACTTGTAAGTATCTTAAAACCTATGGATTGCTATGTCTCCAAAAGAGAATCAAGCATGTGTACAGGGGCATAAACGCAGCAGTGATAGGATTGGAGAGGTTGGGTGAGCAAGTGAAGACCCTTTGAACTCATATTGCATGGTACCCATTCCACGTGTTTCAACTACCTAGGTTTAAGGTATTCTTCCTTCATCTAAAACATGCATGTGCAACCTAGAGTATGATCAACCATGTGATCGGGAGACGTGTTCAAATATGTCTCAGTTTTTGTACCCTGGTACTCGGGTGCAACATTCCAGACGCTTTACTAACACTCTCCCGACTTGGAGAGTCAGTCCCTTTAACCTCCTGTTTGGCCCAGTTTGCAATTTCTGCGGAAGATGAACAGGAATAGCGAGAACCAATGGAGATTAGCTGGAGGTGTCTGGACGGGCAAATTTAACTCTCATTTCCTACCAGGAAGAGGAATTAACCAAAGGCTCAGCGTGCCATGCCAGAATCAGATTAGGGCCTGAAGCCATCCTGCGGTGTTGCGGCCAGGTCACAAGAAAGCGAGTTGAAGAAAGGAGCTCAGGGGCACTGTAATTCACAAACCTGCAGAGTTATAAATGACAGCTATCGTCCAAAAATAGACTGAAGTAAGGCTGCCAAGAGGACTTGAAAGCGGGGCAGAATTGCAGGAAACCGATTTCAGGAGGTAGACTGGAATTGCATTGAAAGCATAGGAAAAGAGGCAGAACGTCCACAATGATGCACTTGGCCAAAAAGGGCGTATGCGTTTTTTCCTGAATATATTCAGGAAAAAACGCATACGCCCTTTTTGGCCAACCAAGCAAGCTTGCAAAGGAAATCTGCACTACAATGAAGTCTCACTTCCCCCCGGTCAAAAGGGCCATCTGAAAAAAGTGTAAAATCCAGAAAGGCAACAGGCCATTGAGAACTGGGAGCCTTGTTATGCTGATGAGCGGGATGTAAATTGCCAACAGACACTCTGGAGAAGTGTATGGTGTTTCCTGAAACATCTAAAAAACAAAGCAACAGAGCCTAGGGCACTTCCACTTATGGTCCTATAGCTTAGGGAAATTAAAATCAAAAAGACACAGCCACCCCAAAGTTTGGAACGGCTCTGTTTACAAGAACCTCATTTACAGTACAAGTTCAACATTGCAGAAAGTGAAAAATGGATAAAGAAGTTGTGGTATTTACTTACAAAGCAATATCACTCAGCAATGAAATCTGTGTCATCAGGCCCTTAGCAGCACAATGAGTGGATTCAGGTATGATGATTCTAACTGAAATAAGTCACACAGAAAAAGAAACATCATAAGATATCAGTAATACACGGAATGTAAACTTGGCTACACAGGAACTGAATTACAGAACAGAACAGGGTCTCAAATTTAGAAAACCAACTTATTCTTGCTTAAGGGTAAAGGTGAGTTGGGGTGCTGCATAAAACCAGAGATTGAAATGAGCACAGATAAAGTTCCTTAAGCCAAATATGGAATAGACAAGAGCTACTCCTTGCTCAACGAAATGGACTCAACACCCCATATTAAACGCCTAAGAATGTACCTGACTAGTAAGTATCTTAAAACCTATGGATTGCTATGTCTCCGAAAGAGAATCAAGCATGTGTACAGGGGCATAAACGCAGCAGTGATAGGATTGGAGAGGTTCGGTGAGCAAATGAAGACCCTTTGAAGTCATATTGCATGGTACCCATTCCACGGGTTTCAACTACCCAGGTTTAAGGTATTCTTCCTTCAGCTAAAACATGCATGGGGAACCTAGAGTATGATAAACCATGTGATCGGGAGACGTGTTCAAATATGTCTCAGTTTTCCTCCCCTGGTACTCGGGTTCAATATTCCAGACGCTTTACTAACACTCTCCCCACTTGGAGAGTCAGTCCCTTTAACCTCCTGTTTGGCCCAGTTTGCAATTTCTGCGGAAGATGAATAGGAATAGCGAGAACCAATGAGAGGCTAGCTGGAGGTGTCTGGACGGGCAAATTTAACTCTCATTTCCCACCAGGAAGAGGAAATAACCAAAGGCTCAGCATGCCGGGCCGGAACCAGATTAGGGCCTGAAGCCATCCTGCGGTGTTGCGGCCAGCTCAAAAGAAAGCGAGTTGAAGAAAGGAGCTCAGGGGCACTGTAATTCACAAACCTGCAGAGTTATAAATGACAGCTATCGTCCAAAAATAGACTGAAGTAAGGCTGCCAAGAGGACTTGAAAGTGGGGCAGAATTGCAGGAAACTGATTTCAGGAGGTAGACTGGAATTGCATTGAAAGCATAGGAAAAGAGGCAGAACGTCCACAATGATGCACTTGGCCAAAAAGGGCGTATGCGTTTTTTCCTGAATATATTCAGGAAAAAACGCATACGCCCTTTTTGGCCAACCAAGCAAGCTTGCAAAGGAAATCTGCACTACAATGAAGTCTCACTTCCCCCCGGTCAAAAGGGCCATCTGAAAAAAGTGTAAAATCCAGAAAGGCAGGACAGGCCATGGAGAACTGGGAGCCTTGTTATGCTGATGGGCGGGATGTAAATTGCCAACAACCACTCGGGAGAAGTGTATGGTGTTTCCTGAAACATCTAAAAAACAAAGCAACAGAACCTAGGGCACTTCCACTTATGGTCCTATAGCTTAGGGAAATTAAAATCAAAAAGACACAGCCACCCCAAAGTTTGGAACGGCTCTGTTTACAAGAACCTCGTTTACAGTACAAGTTCAACATCGCAGAAAGTGAAAAATGGATAAAGAAGTTGTGGTATTTACTTACAAAGCAATATCACTCAGCAATGAAATCTGTGTCATCAGGCCCTTAGCAGCACAATGAGTGGATTCAGGTATGATGATTCTAACTGAAATAAGTCACACAGAAAAAGAAACATCATAAGATATCAGTAATACACGGAATGTAAACTTGGCTACACAGGAACTGAATTACAGAACAGAACAGGGTCTCAAATTTAGAAAACCAACTTATTCTTGCTTAAGGGTAAAGGTGAGTTGGGGTGCTGCATAAAACCAGAGATTGAAATGAGCACAGATAAAGTTCCTTAAGCCAAATATGGAATAGACAAGAGCTACTCCTTGCTCAACGAAATGGACTCAACACCCCATATTAAACGCCTAAGAATGTACCTGACTTGTAAGTATCTTAAAACCTATGGATTGCTATGTCTCCGAAAGAGAATCAAGCATGTGTACAGGGGCATAAACGCAGCAGTGATAGGATTGGAGAGGTTCGGTGAGCAAATGAAGACCCTTTGAAGTCATATTGCATGGTACCCATTCCACGGGTTTCAACTACCCAGGTTTAAGGTATTCTTCCTTCAGCTAAAACATGCATGTGGAACCCAAGTATGATCAACCATGTGAACGGGAGACGTGTTCAAATATGTCTCAGTTTTCCTCCCCTGGTACTCGGGTGCAACATTCCAGACGCTATACTAACACTCTCCCCACTTGGAGAGTCAGCGCCTTTAACCTCCTGTTTGGCCCAGTTTGCAATTTCTGCGGAAGATGAACAGGAATAGCGAGAACCAATGAGAGGCTAGCTGGAGGTGTCTGGACGGGCAAATTTAACTCTCATTTCCCACGAAGAAGAGGAATTAACCAAAGGCTCAGGGTGCCGTTGCCAGAACCAGATTAGGGCCTGAAGCCATCCTGCGGTGTTGCGGCCAGGTCACAAGAAAGCGAGTTGAAGAAAGGAGCTCAGGGGCACTGTAATTCACAAACCTGCAGAGTTATAAATGACAGCTATCGTCCAAAAATATACTGAAGTAAGGCTGCCAAGAGGACTTGACAGCGGGGCAGAATTGCAGGAAACCGATTTCAGGAGGTAGACTGGAATTGCATTGAAAGCATAGGAAAAGAGGCAGAACGTCCACAATGATGCACTTGGCCAAAAAGGGCGTATGCGTTTTTTCCTGAATATATTCAGGAAAAAACGCATACGCCCTTTTTGGCCAACCAAGCAAGCTTGCAAAGGAAATCTGCACTACAATGAAGTCTCACTTCCCCCCGGTCAAAAGGGCCATCTGAAAAAAGTGTAAAATCCAGAAAGGCAGGACAGGCCATGGAGAACTGGGAGCCTTGTTATGCTGATGGGCGGGATGTAAATTGCCAACAGACACTCTGGAGAAGTGTATGGTGTTTCCTGAAACATCTAAAAAACAAAGCAACAGAGCCTAGGGCACTGCCACTTATGGTCCTATAGCTTAGGGAAATTAAAATCAAAAAGACACAGCCACCCCAAAGTTTGGGACGCCTCTGTTTACAAGAACCTCGTTTACAGTACAAGTTCAACATCGCAGAAAGTGAAAAATGGATAAAGAAGTTGTGGTATTTACTTACAAAGCAATATCACTCAGCAATGAAATCTATGTCATCAGGCCCTTAGCATCACAATGAGTGGATTCAGGTATGATGATTCTAACTGAAATAAGTCACACAGAAAAAGAAACATCATAAGATATCAGTAATACACGGAATGTAAACTTGGCTACACAGGAACTGAATTACAGAACAGAACAGGGTCTCAAATTTAGAAAACCAACTTATGCTTGCTTAAGGGTAAAGGTGAGTTGGGGTGCTGCATAAAACCAGAGATTGAAATGAGCACAGATAAAGTTCCTTAAGTCAAATATGGAATAGACAAGAGCTACTCCTTGCTCAACGAAATGGACTCAACACCGCATATTAAACGCCTAAGAATGTACCTGACTAGTAAGTATCTTAAAACCTATGGATTGCTATGTCTCCAAAAGAGAATCAAGCATGTGTACAGGGGCATAAACGCAGCAGTGATAGGATTGGAGAGGTTCGGTGAGCAAATGAAGACCCTTTGAAGTCATATTGCATGGTACCCATTCCACGGGTCTCAACTCTCCAGGTTTAAGGTATTCTTCCTTCAGCTAAAACATGCATGTGGAACCCAAGTATGATCAACCATGTGAACGGGAGACGTGTTCAAATATGTCTCAGTTTTCCTCCCCTGGTACTCGGGTGCAACATTCCAGACGCTTTACTAACACTCTCCCCACTTGGAGAGTCAGCGCCTTTAACCTCCTGTTTGGCCCAGTTTGCAATTTCTGCGGAAGATGAACAGGAATAGCGAGAACCAATGAGAGGCTAGCTGGAGGTGTCTCGACGGGCAAATTTAACTCTCATTTCCCACCAGGAAGAGGAAATAACCAAAGGCTCAGCGTGCCGTACCGGAACCAGATTAAGGCCTGAAGCCATCCTGCGGTGTTGCGGCCAGCTCAAAAGAAAGCGAGTTGAAGAAAGGAGCTCAGGGGCACTGTAATTCACAAACCTGCAGAGTTATAAATGACAGCTATTGTCCAAAAATATACTGAAGTAAGGCTGCCAAGAGGACTTGAAAGCGGGGCAGAATTGCAGGAAACCGATTTCAGGAGGTAGACTGGAATTGCATTGAAAGCATAGGAAAAGAGGCAGAACGTCCACAATGATGCACTTGGCCAAAAAGGGCATATGCGTTTTTTCCTGAATATATTCAGGAAAAAACGCATACGTCCTTTTTGGCCAACCAAGCAAGCTTGCAAAGGAAATCTGCACTACAATGAAGTCTCACTTCCCCCCGGTCAAAAGGGCCATCTGAAAAAAGTGTAAAATCCAGAAAGGCAGGACAGGCCATGGAGAACTGGGAGCCTTGTTATGCTGATGGGCGGGATGTAAATTGCCAACAACCACTCGGGAGAAGTGTATGGTGTTTCCTGAAACATCTAAAAAACAAAGCAACAGAACCTAGGGCACTTCCACTTATGGTCCTATAGCTTAGGGAAATTAAAATCAAAAAGACACAGCCACCCCAAAGTTTGGGACGCCTCTGTTTACAAGAACCTCGTTTACAGTACAAGTTCAACATCGCAGAAAGTGAAAAATGGATAAAGAATTTGTGGTATTTACTAACAAAGCAATATCACTCAGCAATGAAATCTATGTCATCAGGCCCTTAGCATCACAATGAGTGGATGCAGGTATGATGATTCTAACTGAAATAAGTCACACAGAAAATGAAACATCATAAGATATCAGTAATACACGGAATGTAAACTTGGCTACACAGGAACTGAATTACAGAACAGAACAGGGTCTCAAATTTAGAAAACCAACTTATGCTTGCTTAAGGGTAAAGGTGAGTTGGGGTGCTGCATAAAACCAGAGATTGAAATGAGCACAGATAAAGTTCCTTAAGTCAAATATGGAATAGACAAGAGCTACTCCTTGCTCAACGAAATGGACTCAACACCGCATATTAAACGCCTAAGAATGTACCTGACTAGTAAGTATCTTAAAACCTATGGATTGTTATGTCTCCGAAAGAGAATCAAGCATGTGTACAGGGGCATAAACGCAGCAGTGATAGGATTGGAGAGGTTCGGTGAGCAAATGAAGACCCTTTGAAGTCATATTGCATGGTACCCATTACACGGGTCTCAACTCTCCATGTTTAAGGTATTCTTCCTTCAGCTAAAACATGCATGTGGAACCCAAGTATGATCAACCATGTGAACGGGAGACGTGTTCAAATATGTCTCAGTTTTCCTCCCCTGGTACTCGGGTGCAACATTCCAGACGCTTTACTAACACTCTCCCCACTTGGAGAGTCAGCGCCTTTAACCTCCTGTTTGGCCCAGTTTGCAATTTCTGCGGAAGATGAACAGGAATAGCGAGAACCAATGAGAGGCTAGCTGGAGGTGTCTGGACGGGCAAATTTAACTCTCATTTCCCACCAGGAAGAGGAAATAACCAAAGGCTCAGTGTGCCGTGCCGGAACCAGATTAGGGCCTGAAGCCATCCTGCGGTGTTGCGGCCAGCTCACAAGAAAGCGAGTTGAAGAAAGGAGCTCAGGGGCACTGTAATTCACAAACCTGCAGAGTTATAAATGACAGCTATTGTCCAAAAATAGACCGAAGTAAGGCTGCCAAGAGGACTTGAAAGCGGGGCAGAATTGCAGGAAACCGATTTCAGGAGGTAGACTGGAATTACATTGAAAGCATAGGAAAAGAGGCAGAACGTCCACAATGATGCACTTGGCCAAAAAGGGCGTATGCGTTTTTTCCTGAATATATTCAGGAAAAAACGCATACGCCCTTTTTGGCCAACCAAGCAAGCTTGCAAAGGAAATCTGCACTACAATGAAGTCTCACTTCCCCCCGGTCAAAAGGGCCATCTGAAAAAAGTGTAAAATCCAGAAAGGCAGGACAGGCCATGGAGAACTGGGAGCCTTGTTATGCTGATGGGCGGGATGTAAATTGCCAACAACCACTCGGGAGAAGTGTATGGTGTTTCCTGAAACATCTAAAAAACAAAGCAACAGAACCTAGGGCACTTCCACTTATGGTCCTATAGCTTAGGGAAATTAAAATCAAAAAGACACAGCCACCCCAAAGTTTGGGACGCCTCTGTTTACAAGAACCTCGTTTACAGTACAAGTTCAACATCGCAGAAAGTGAAAAATGGATAAAGAATTTGTGGTATTTACTTACAAAGCAATATCACTCAGCAATGAAATCTATGTCATCAGGCCCTTAGCATCACAATGAGTGGATGCAGGTATGATGATTCTAACTGAAATAAGTCACACAGAAAATGAAACATCATAAGATATCAGTAATACACGGAATGTAAACTTGGCTACACAGGAACTGAATTACAGAACAGAACAGGGTCTCAAATTTAGAAAACCAACTTATGCTTGCTTAAGGGTAAAGGTGAGTTGGGGTGCTGCATAAAACCAGAGATTGAAATGAGCACAGATAAAGTTCCTTAAGTCAAATATGGAATAGACAAGAGCTACTCCTTGCTCAACGAAATGGACTCAACACCGCATATTAAACGCCTAAGAATGTACCTGACTAGTAAGTATCTTAAAACCTATGGATTGTTATGTCTCCGAAAGAGAATCAAGCATGTGTACAGGGGCATAAACGCAGCAGTGATAGGATTGGAGAGGTTCGGTGAGCAAATGAAGACCCTTTGAAGTCATATTGCATGGTACCCATTACACGGGTCTCAACTCTCCATGTTTAAGGTATTCTTCCTTCAGCTAAAACATGCATGTGGAACCCAAGTATGATCAACCATGTGAACGGGAGACGTGTTCAAATATGTCTCAGTTTTCCTCCCCTGGTACTCGGGTGCAACATTCCAGACGCTTTACTAACACTCTCCCCACTTGGAGAGTCAGCGCCTTTAACCTCCTGTTTGGCCCAGTTTGCAATTTCTGCGGAAGATGAACAGGAATAGCGAGAACCAATGAGAGGCTAGCTGGAGGTGTCTGGACGGGCAAATTTAACTCTCAATTCCCACCAGGAAGAGGAAATAACCAAAGGCTTAGCGTGGCATACCGGAACCAGATTAGGGCCTGAAGCCATCCTGCGGTGTTGCGGCCAGCTCAAAAGAAAGCGAGTTGAAGAAAGGAGCTCAGGGGCACTGTAATTCACAAACCTGCAGAGTTATAAATGACAGCTATTGTCCAAAAATAGACCGAAGTAAGGCTGCCAAGAGGACTTGAAAGCGGGGCAGAATTGCAGGAAACCGATTTCAGGAGGTAGACTGGAATTACATTGAAAGCATAGGAAAAGAGGCAGAACGTCCACAATGATGCACTTGGCCAAAAAGGGCGTATGCGTTTTTTCCTGAATATATTCAGGAAAAAACGCATACGCCCTTTTTGGCCAACCAAGCAAGCTTGCAAAGGAAATCTGCACTACAATGAAGTCTCACTTCCCCCCGGTCAAAAGGGCCATCTGAAAAAAGTGTAAAATCCAGAAAGGCAGGACAGGCCATGGAGAACTGGGAGCCTTGTTATGCTGATGGGCGGGATGTAAATTGCCAACAACCACTCGGGAGAAGTGTATGGTGTTTCCTGAAACATCTAAAAAACAAAGCAACAGAACCTAGGGCACTTCCACTTATGGTCCTATAGCTTAGGGAAATTAAAATCAAAAAGACACAGCCACCCCAAAGTTTGGAATGGCTCTGTTTACAAGAACCTCGTTTACAGTACAAGTTCAACATCGCAGAAAGTGAAAAATGGATAAAGAAGTTGTGGTATTTACTTACAAAGCAATATCACTCAGCAATGAAATCTGTGTCATCAGGCCCTTAGCAGCACAATGAGTGGATTCAGGTATGATGATTCTAACTGAAGTAAGTCACACAGAAAAAGAAACATCATAAGATATCAGTAATACACGGAATGTAAACTTGGCTACACAGGAACTGAATTACAGAACAGAACAGGGACTCAAATTTAGAAAACCAACTTATGCTTGCTTAAGGGTAAAGGTGAGTTGGGGTGCTGCATAAAACCAGAGATTGAAATGAGCACAGATAAAGTTCCTTAAGCCAAATATGGAATAGACAAGAGCTACTCCTTGCTCAACGAAATGGACTCAACACCGCATATTAAACGCCTAAGAATGTACCTGACTTGTAAGTATCTTAAAACCTATGGATTGCTATGTCTCCAAAAGAGAATCAAGCATGTGTACAGGGGCATAAACGCAGCAGTGATAGGATTGGAGAGGTTGGGTGAGCAAATGAAGACCCTTTGAACTCATATTGCATGGTACCCATTCCACGTGTTTCAACTACCTAGGTTTAAGGTATTCTTCCTTCATCTAAAACATGCATGTGGAACCTAGAGTATGATCAACCATGTGATCGGGAGACGTGTTCAAATATGTCTCAGTTTTTGTACCCTGGTACTCGGGTGCAACATTCCAGACGCTTTACTAACACTCTCCCGACTTGGAGAGTCAGTCCCTTTAACCTCCTGTTTGGCCCAGTTTGCAATTTCTGCGGAAGATGAACAGGAATAGCGAGAACCAATGGAGACTAGCTGGAGGTGTCTGGACGGGCAAATTTAACTCTCATTTCCTACCAGGAAGAGGAATTAACCAAAGGCTCAGCGTGCCATGCCAGAATCAGATTAGGGCCTGAAGCCATCCTGCGGTGTTGCGGCCAGGTCACAAGAAAGCGAGTTGAAGAAAGGAGCTCAGGGGCACTGTAATTCACAAACCTGCAGAGTTATAAATGACAGCTATCGTCCAAAAATATACTGAAGTAAGGCTGCCAAGAGGACTTGAAAGCGGGGCAGAATTGCAGGAAACCGATTTCAGGAGGTAGACTGGAATTGCATTGAAAGCATAGGAAAAGAGGCAGAACGTCCACAATGATGCACTTGGCCAAAAAGGGCGTATGCGTTTTTTCCTGAATATATTCAGGAAAAAACGCATACGCCCTTTTTGGCCAACCAAGCAAGCTTGCAAAGGAAATCTGCACTACAATGAAGTCTCACTTCCCCCCAGTCAAAAGGGCCATCTGAGAAAAGTGTAAAATCCAGAAAGGCAGGACAGGCCATGGAGAACTGGGAGCCTTGTTATGCTGATGGGCGGGATGTAAATTGCCAACAGACACTCTGGAGAAGTGTATGGTGTTTCCTGAAACATCTAAAAAACAAAGCAACAGAGCCTAGGGCACTGCCACTTATGGTCCTATAGCTTAGGGAAATTAAAATCAAAAAGACACAGCCACCCCAAAGTTTGGGACGCCTCTGTTTACAAGAACCTCGTTTACAGTACAAGTTCAACATTGCAGAAAGTGAAAAATGGATAAAGAAGTTGTGGTATTTACTTACAAAGCAATATCACTCAGCAATGAAATCTGTGTCATCAGGCCCTTAGCATCACAATGAGTGGATGCAGGTATGATGATTCTAACTGAAATAAGTCACACAGAAAATGAAACATCATAAGATATCAGTAATACACGGAATGTAAACTTGGCTACACAGGAACTGAATTACAGAACAGAACAGGGTCTCAAATTTAGAAAACCAACTTATGCTTGCTTAAGGGTAAAGGTGAGTTGGGGTGCTGCATAAAACCAGAGATTGAAATGAGCACAGATAAAGTTCCTTAAGTCAAATATGGAATAGACAAGAGCTACTCCTTGCTCAACGAAATGGACTCAACACCGCATATTAAACGCCTAAGAATGTACCTGACTAGTAAGTATCTTAAAACCTATGGATTGCTATGTCTCCGAAAGAGAATCAAGCATGTGTACAGGGGCATAAACGCAGCAGTGATAGGATTGGAGAGGTTCGGTGAGCAAATGAAGACCCTTTGAAGTCATATTGCATGGTACCCATTCCACGGGTCTCAACTCTCCAGATTTAAGGTATTCTTCCTTCAGCTAAAACATGCATGTGGAACCCAAGTATGATCAACCATGTGAACGGGAGACGTGTTCAAATATGTCTCAGTTTTCCTCCCCTGGTACTCGGGTGCAACATTCCAGACGCTTTACTAACACTCTCCCCACTTGGAGAGTCAGCGCCTTTAACCTCCTGTTTGGCCCAGTTTGCAATTTCTGCGGAAGATGAACAGGAATAGCGAGAACCAATGAGAGGCTAGCTGGAGGTGTCTCGACGGGCAAATTTAACTCTCATTTCCCACCAGGAAGAGGAAATAACCAAAGGCTCAGCGTGCCGTACCGGAACCAGATTAAGGCCTGAAGCCATCCTGCGGTGTTGCGGCCAGCTCAAAAGAAAGCGAGTTGAAGAAAGGAGCTCAGGGGCACTGTAATTCACAAACCTGCAGAGTTATAAATGACAGCTATTGTCCAAAAATATACTGAAGTAAGGCTGCCAAGAGGACTTGAAAGCGGGGCAGAATTGCAGGAAACCGATTTCAGGAGGTAGACTGGAATTACATTGAAAGCATAGGAAAAGAGGCAGAACGTCCACAATGATGCACATGGCACAAAAGGGCATATGCGTTTTTTCCTGAATATATTCAGGAAAAAACGCATACGTCCTTTTTGGCCAACCAAGGAAGCTTGCAAAGGAAATCTGCACTACAATGAAGTCTCACTTCCCCCCGGTCAAAAGGGCCATCTGAAAAAAGTGTAAAATCCAGAAAGGCAGGACAGGCCATGGAGAACTGGGAGCCTTGTTATGCTGATGGGCGGGATGTAAATTGCCAACAACCACTCGGGAGAAGTGTAT
Source organism: Stenella coeruleoalba (assembly GCF_951394435.1). NCBI lineage: Eukaryota > Metazoa > Chordata > Mammalia > Artiodactyla > Delphinidae > Stenella > Stenella coeruleoalba. The sequence continues at coordinate 1,304,772 of NW_027646083.1, read as the reverse complement.
GGTGTTTCCTGAAACATCTAAAAAACAAAGCAACAGAACCTAGGGCACTTCCACTTATGGTCCTATAGCTTAGGGAAATGAAAATCAAAAAGACACAGCCACCCCAAAGTTTGGAATGGCTCTGTTTACAAGAACCTCGTTTACAGTACAAGTTCAACATCGCAGAAAGTGAAAAATGGATAAAGAATTTGTGGTATTTACTTACAAAGCAATATCACTCAGCAATGAAATCTATGTCATCAGGCCCTTAGCATCACAATGAGTGGATGCAGGTATGATGATTCTAACTGAAATAAGTCACACAGAAAATGAAACATCATAAGATATCAGTAATACACGGAATGTAAACTTGGCTACACAGGAACTGAATTACAGAACAGAACAGGGTCTCAAATTTAGAAAACCAACTTATGCTTGCTTAAGGGTAAAGGTGAGTTGGGGTGCTGCATAAAACCAGAGATTGAAATGAGCACAAAGTTCCTTAAGTCAAATATGGAATAGACAAGAGCTACTCCTAGCTCAACGAAATGGACTCAACACCGCATATTAAACGCCTAAGAATGTACCTGACTAGTAAGTATCTTAAAACCTATGGATTGTTATGTCTCCGAAAGAGAATCAAGCATGTGTACAGGGGCATAAACGCAGCAGTGATAGGATTGGAGAGGTTCGGTGAGCAAATGAAGACCCTTTGAAGTCATATTGCATGGTACCCATTACACGGGTCTCAACTCTCCATGTTTAAGGTATTCTTCCTTCAGCTAAAACATGCATGTGGAACCCAAGTATGATCAACCATGTGAACGGGAGACGTGTTCAAATATGTCTCAGTTTTCCTCCCCTGGTACTCGGGTGCAACATTCCAGATGCTTTACTAACACTCTCCCCACTTGGAGAGTCAGCGCCTTTAACCTCCTGTTTGGCCCAGTTTGCAATTTCTGCGGAAGATGAACAGGAATAGCGAGAACCAATGAGAGGCTAGCTGGAGGTGTCTGGACGGGCAAATTTAACTCTCAATTCCCACCAGGAAGAGGAAATAACCAAAGGCTTAGCGTGCCATACCGGAACCAGATTAGGGCCTGAAGCCATCCTGCGGTGTTGCGGCCAGCTCAAAAGAAAGCGAGTTGAAGAAAGGAGCTCAGGGGCACTGTAATTCACAAACCTGCAGAGTTATAAATGACAGCTATTGTCCAAAAATAGACCGAAGTAAGGCTGCCAAGAGGACTTGAAAGCGGGGCAGAATTGCAGGAAACCGATTTCAGGAGGTAGACTGGAATTACATTGAAAGCATAGGAAAAGAGGCAGAACGTCCACAATGATGCACTTGGCCAAAAAGGGCGTATGCGTTTTTTCCTGAATATATTCAGGAAAAAACGCATACGCCCTTTTTGGCCAACCAAGCAAGCTTGCAAAGGAAATCTGCACTACAATGAAGTCTCACTTCCCCCCGGTCAAAAGGGCCATCTGAAAAAAGTGTAAAATCCAGAAAGGCAGGACAGGCCATGGAGAACTGGGAGCCTTGTTATGCTGATGGGCGGGATGTAAATTGCCAACAACCACTCGGGAGAAGTGTATGGTGTTTCCTGAAACATCTAAAAAACAAAGCAACAGAACCTAGGGCACTTCCACTTATGGTCCTATAGCTTAGGGAAATTAAAATCAAAAAGACACAGCCACCCCAAAGTTTGGAATGGCTCTGTTTACAAGAACCTCGTTTACAGTACAAGTTCAACATCGCAGAAAGTGAAAAATGGATAAAGAAGTTGTGGTATTTACTTACAAAGCAATATCACTCAGCAATGAAATCTGTGTCATCAGGCCCTTAGCAGCACAATGAGTGGATTCAGGTATGATGATTCTAACTGAAGTAAGTCACACAGAAAAAGAAACATCATAAGATATCAGTAATACACGGAATGTAAACTTGGCTACACAGGAACTGAATTACAGAACAGAACAGGGACTCAAATTTAGAAAACCAACTTATGCTTGCTTAAGGGTAAAGGTGAGTTGGGGTGCTGCATAAAACCAGAGATTGAAATGAGCACAGATAAAGTTCCTTAAGCCAAATATGGAATAGACAAGAGCTACTCCTTGCTCAACGAAATGGACTCAACAACGCATATTAAACGCCTAAGAATGTACCTGACTTGTAAGTATCTTAAAACATATGGATTGCTATGTCTCCAAAAGAGAATCAAGCATGTGTACAGGGGCATAAACGCAGCAGTGATAGGATTGGAGAGGTTGGGTGAGCAAATGAAGACCCTTTGAACTCATATTGCATGGTACCCATTCCACGTGTTTCAACTACCTAGGTTTAAGGTATTCTTCCTTCATCTAAAACATGCATGTGGAACCTAGAGTATGATCAACCATGTGATCGGGAGACGTGTTCAAATATGTCTCAGTTTTTGTACCCTGGTACTCGGGTGCAACATTCCAGACGCTTTACTAACACTCTCCCGACTTGGAGAGTCAGTCCCTTTAACCTCCTGTTTGGCCCAGTTTGCAATTTCTGCGGAAGATGAACAGGAATAGCGAGAACCAATGGAGACTAGCTGGAGGTGTCTGGACGGGCAAATTTAACTCTCATTTCCTACCAGGAAGAGGAATTAACCAAAGGCTCAGCGTGCCATGCCAGAATCAGATTAGGGCCTGAAGCCATCCTGCGGTGTTGCGGCCAGGTCACAAGAAAGCGAGTTGAAGAAAGGAGCTCAGGGGCACTGTAATTCACAAACCTGCAGAGTTATAAATGACAGCTATCGTCCAAAAATATACTGAAGTAAGGCTGCCAAGAGGACTTGAAAGCGGGGCAGAATTGCAGGAAACCGATTTCAGGAGGTAGACTGGAATTGCATTGAAAGCATAGGAAAAGAGGCAGAACGTCCACAATGATGCACTTGGCCAAAAAGGGCGTATGCGTTTTTTCCTGAATATATTCAGGAAAAAACGCATACGCCCTTTTTGGCCAACCAAGCAAGCTTGCAAAGGAAATCTGCACTACAATGAAGTCTCACTTCCCCCCAGTCAAAAGGGCCATCTGAAAAAAGTGTAAAATCCAGAAAGGCAGGACAGGCCATGGAGAACTGGGAGCCTTGTTATGCTGATGGGCGGGATGTAAATTGCCAACAGCCACTCCGGAGAAGTGTATGGTGTTTCCTGAAACATCTAAAAAACAAAGCAACAGAGCCTAGGGCACTGCCACTTATGGTCCTATAGCTTAGGGAAATTAAAATCAAAAAGACACAACCACCCCAAAGTTTGGGACGCCTCTGTTTACAAGAACCTCGTTTACAGTACAAGTTCAACATTGCAGAAAGTGAAAAATGGATAAAGAAGTTGTGGTATTTACTTACAAAGCAATATCACTCAGCAATGAAATCTGTGTCATCAGGCCCTTAGCATCACAATGAGTGGATGCAGGTATGATGATTCTAACTGAAATAAGTCACACAGAAAATGAAACATCATAAGATATCAGTAATACACGGAATGTAAACTTGGCTACACAGGAACTGAATTACAGAACAGAACAGGGTCTCAAATTTAGAAAACCAACTTATGCTTGCTTAAGGGTAAAGGTGAGTTGGGGTGCTGCATAAAACCAGAGATTGAAATGAGCACAGATAAAGTTCCTTAAGTCAAATATGGAATAGACAAGAGCTACTCCTTGCTCAACGAAATGGACTCAACACCGCATATTAAACGCCTAAGAATGTACCTGACTAGTAAGTATCTTAAAACCTATAGATTGCTATTTCTCCGAAAGAGAATCAAGCATGTGTACAGGGGCATAAACGCAGCAGTGATAGGATTGGAGAGGTTCGGTGAGCAAATGAAGACCCTTTGAAGTCATATTGCATGGTACCCATTCCACGGGTCTCAACTCTCCAGGTTTAAGGTATTCTTCCTTCAGCTAAAACATGCATGTGGAACCCAAGTATGATCAACCATGTGAACGGGAGACGTGTTCAAATATGTCTCAGTTTTCCTCCCCTGGTACTCGGGTGCAACATTCCAGACGGTTTACTAACACTCTCCCCACTTGGAGAGTCAGCGCCTTTAAACTCCTGTTTGGCCCAGTTTGCAATTTCTGCGGAAGATGAACAGGAATAGCGAGAACCAATGAGAGGCTAGCTGGAGGTGTCTGGACGGGCAAATTTAACTCTCATTTCCCACCAGGAAGAGGAAATAACCAAAGGCTCAGCGTGCCGTACCGGAACCAGATTAAGGCCTGAAGCCATCCTGCGGTGTTGCGGCCAGCTCAAAAGAAAGCGAGTTGAAGAAAGGAGCTCAGGGACACTGTAATTCACAAACCTGCAGAGTTATAAATGACAGCTATTGTCCAAAAATATACTGAAGTAAGGCTGCCAAGAGGACTTGAAAGCGGGGCAGAATTGCAGGAAACCGATTTCAGGAGGTAGACTGGAATTACATTGAAAGCATAGGAAAAGAGGCAGAACGTCCACAATGATGCACTTGGCCAAAAAGGGCATATGCGTTTTTTCCTGAATATATTCAGGAAAAAACGCATACGTCCTTTTTGGCCAACCAAGCAAGCTTGCAAAGGAAATCTGCACTACAATGAAGTCTCACTTCCCCCCGGTCAAAAGGGCCATCTGAAAAAAGTGTAAAATCCAGAAAGGCAGGACAGGCCATGGAGAACTGGGAGCCTTGTTATGCTGATGGGCGGGATGTAAATTGCCAACAACCACTCGGGAGAAGTGTATGGTGTTTCCTGAAACATCTAAAAAACAAAGCAACAGAACCTAGGGCACTTCCACTTATGGTCCTATAGCTTAGGGAAATTAAAATCAAAAAGACACAGCCACCCCAAAGTTTGGAATGGCTCTGTTTACAAGAACCTCGTTTACAGTACAAGTTCAACATCGCAGAAAGTGAAAAATGGATAAAGAAGTTGTGGTATTTACTTACAAAGCAATATCACTCAGCAATGAAATCTGTGTCATCAGGCCCTTAGCAGCACAATGAGTGGATTCAGGTATGATGATTCTAACTGAAGTAAGTCACACAGAAAAAGAAACATCATAAGATATCAGTAATACACGGAATGTAAACTTGGCTACACAGGAACTGAATTACAGAACAGAACAGGGTCTCAAATTTAGAAAACCAACTTATGCTTGCTTAAGGGTAAAGGTGAGTTGGGGTGCTGCATAAAACCAGAGATTGAAATGAGCACAGATAAAGTTCCTTAAGCCAAATATGGAATAGACAAGAGCTACTCCTTGCTCAACGAAATGGACTCAACACCGCATATTAAACGCCTAAGAATGTACCTGACTAGTAAGTATCTTAAAACCTATGGATTGCTATGTCTCCAAAAGAGAATCAAGCATGTGTACAGGGGCATAAACGCAGCAGTGATAGGATTGGAGAGGTTGGGTGAGCAAATGAAGACCCTTTGAACTCATATTGCATGGTACCCATTACACGGGTCTCAACTCTCCATGTTTAAGGTATTCTTCCTTCAGCTAAAACATGCATGTGGAACCCAAGTATGATCAACCATGTGAACGGGAGACGTGTTCAAATATGTCTCAGTTTTCCTCCCCTGGTACTCGGGTGCAACATTCCAGACGCTTTACTAACACTCTCCCCACTTGGAGAGTCAGCGCCTTTAACCTCCTGTTTGGCCCAGTTTGCAATTTCTGCGGAAGATGAACAGGAATAGCGAGAACCAATGAGAGGCTAGCTGGAGGTGTCTGGACGGGCAAATTTAACTCTCAATTCCCACCAGGAAGAGGAAATAACCAAAGGCTTAGCGTGCCATACCGGAACCAGATTAGGGCCTGAAGCCATCCTGCGGTGTTGCGGCCAGCTCAAAAGAAAGCGAGTTGAAGAAAGGAGCTCAGGGGCACTGTAATTCACAAACCTGCAGAGTTATAAATGACAGCTATTGTCCAAAAATAGACTGAAGTAAGGCTGCCAAGAGGACTTGAAAGCGGGGCAGAATTGCAGGAAACCGATTTCAGGAGGTAGACTGGAATTACATTGAAAGCATAGGAAAAGAGGCAGAACGTCCACAATGATGCACTTGGCCAAAAAGGGCGTATGCGTTTTTTCCTGAATATATTCAGGAAAAAACGCATACGTCCTTTTTGGCCAACCAAGCAAGCTTGCAAAGGAAATCTGCACTACAATGAAGTCTCACTTCCCCCCGGTCAAAAGGGCCATCTGAAAAAAGTGTAAAATCCAGAAAGGCAGGACAGGCCATGGAGAACTGGGAGCCTTGTTATGCTGATGGGCGGGATGTAAATTGCCAACAACCACTCGGGAGAAGTGTATGGTGTTTCCTGAAACATCTAAAAAACAAAGCAACAGAACCTAGGGCACTTCCACTTATGGTCCTATAGCTTAGGGAAATGAAAATCAAAAAGACACAGCCACCCCAAAGTTTGGAATGGCTCTGTTTACAAGAACCTCGTTTACAGTACAAGTTCAACATCGCAGAAAGTGAAAAATGGATAAAGAAGTTGTGGTATTTACTTACAAAGCAATATCACTCAGCAATGAAATCTGTGTCATCAGGCCCTTAGCAGCACAATGAGTGGATTCAGGTATGATGATTCTAACTGAAGTAAGTCACACAGAAAAAGAAACATCATAAGATATCAGTAATACACGGAATGTAAACTTGGCTACACAGGAACTGAATTACAGAACAGAACAGGGACTCAAATTTAGAAAACCAACTTATGCTTGCTTAAGGGTAAAGGTGAGTTGGGGTGCTGCATAAAACCAGAGATTGAAATGAGCACAGATAAAGTTCCTTAAGCCAAATATGGAATAGACAAGAGCTACTCCTTGCTCAACGAAATGGACTCAAAAACGCATATTAAACGCCTAAGAATGTACCTGACTTGTAAGTATCTTAAAACCTATGGATTGCTATGTCTCCAAAAGAGAATCAAGCATGTGTACAGGGGCATAAATGCAGCAGTGATAGGATTGGAGAGGTTGGGTGAGCAAATGAAGACCCTTTGAACTCATATTGCATGGTACCCATTCCACGTGTTTCAACTACCTAGGTTTAAGGTATTCTTCCTTCATCTAAAACATGCATGTGGAACCTAGAGTATGATCAACCATGTGATCGGGAGACGTGTTCAAATATGTCTCAGTTTTCGTACCCTGGTACTCGGGTGCAACATTCCAGACGCTTTACTAACACTCTCCCGACTTGGAGAGTCAGTCCCTTTAACCTCCTGTTTGGCCCAGTTTGCAATTTCTGCGGAAGATGAACAGGAATAGCGAGAACCAATGGAGACTAGCTGGAGGTGTCTGGACGGGCAAATTTAACTCTCATTTCCTACCAGGAAGAGGAATTAACCAAAGGCTCAGCGTGCCATGCCAGAATCAGATTAGGGCCTGAAGCCATCCTGCGGTGTTGCGGCCAGGTCACAAGAAAGCGAGTTGAAGAAAGGAGCTCAGGGGCACTGTAATTCACAAACCTGCAGAGTTATAAATGACAGCTATCGTCCAAAAATATACTGAAGTAAGGCTGCCAAGAGGACTTGAAAGCGGGGCAGAATTGCAGGAAACCGATTTCAGGAGGTAGACTGGAATTGCATTGAAAGCATAGGAAAAGAGGCAGAACGTCCACAATGATGCACTTGGCCAAAAAGGGCGTATGCGTTTTTTCCTGAATATATTCAGGAAAAAACGCATACGCCCTTTTTGGCCAACCAAGCAAGCTTGCAAAGGAAATCTGCACTACAATGAAGTCTCACTTCCCCCCAGTCAAAAGGGCCATCTGAGAAAAGTGTAAAATCCAGAAAGGCAGGACAGGCCATGGAGAACTGGGAGCCTTGTTATGCTGATGGGCGGGATGTAAATTGCCAACAGACACTCTGGAGAAGTGTATGGTGTTTCCTGAAACATCTAAAAAACAAAGCAACAGAGCCTAGGGCACTGCCACTTATGGTCCTATAGCTTAGGGAAATTAAAATCAAAAAGACACAGCCACCCCAAAGTTTGGGACGCCTCTGTTTACAAGAACCTCGTTTACAGTACAAGTTCAACATAGCAGAAAGTGAAAAATGGATAAAGAAGTTGTGGTATTTACTTACAAAGCAATATCACTCAGCAATGAAATCTGTGTCATCAGGCCCTTAGCATCACAATGAGTGGATGCAGGTATGATGATTCTAACTGAAATAAGTCACACAGAAAATGAAACATCATAAGATATCAGTAATACACGGAATGTAAACTTGGCTACACAGGAACTGAATTACAGAACAGAACAGGGTCTCAAATTTAGAAAACCAACTTATGCTTGCTTAAGGGTAAAGGTGAGTTGGGGTGCTGCATAAAACCAGAGATTGAAATGAGCACAGATAAAGTTCCTTAAGTCAAATATGGAATAGACAAGAGCTACTCCTTGCTCAACGAAATGGACTCAACACCGCATATTAAACGCCTAAGAATGTACCTGACTAGTAAGTATCTTAAAACCTATGGATTGCTATGTCTCCGAAAGAGAATCAAGCATGTGTACAGGGGCATAAACGCAGCAGTGATAGGATTGGAGAGGTTCGGTGAGCAAATGAAGACCCTTTGAAGTCATATTGCATGGTACCCATTCCACGGGTCTCAACTCTCCAGGTTTAAGGTATTCTTCCTTCAGCTAAAACATGCATGTGGAACCCAAGTATGATCAACCATGTGAACGGGAGACGTGTTCAAATATGTCTCAGTTTTCCTCCCCTGGTACTCGGGTGCAACATTCCAGACGCTTTACTAACACTCTCCCCACTTGGAGAGTCAGCGCCTTTAACCTCCTGTTTGGCCCAGTTTGCAATTTCTGCGGAAGATGAACAGGAATAGCGAGAACCAATGAGAGGCTAGCTGGAGGTGTCTGGACGGGCAAATTTAACTCTCATTTCCCACCAGGAAGAGGAAATAACCAAAGGCTCAGCGTGCCGTACCGGAACCAGATTAAGGCCTGAAGCCATCCTGCGGTGTTGCGGCCAGCTCAAAAGAAAGCGAGTTGAAGAAAGGAGCTCAGGGGCACTGTAATTCACAAACCTGCAGAGTTATAAATGACAGCTATTGTCCAAAAATATACTGAAGTAAGGCTGCCAAGAGGACTTGAAAGCGGGGCAGAATTGCAGGAAACCGATTTCAGGAGGTAGACTGGAATTACATTGAAAGCATAGGAAAAGAGGCAGAACGTCCACAATGATGCACATGGCACAAAAGGGCATATGCGTTTTTTCCTGAATATATTCAGGAAAAAACGCATACGTCCTTTTTGGCCAACCAAGCAAGCTTGCAAAGGAAATCTGCACTACAATGAAGTCTCACTTCCCCCCGGTCAAAAGGGCCATCTGAAAAAAGTGTAAAATCCAGAAAGGCAGGACAGGCCATGGAGAACTGGGAGCCTTGTTATGCTGATGGGCGGGATGTAAATTGCCAACAACCACTCGGGAGAAGTGTATGGTGTTTCCTGAAACATCTAAAAAACAAAGCAACAGAACCTAGGGCACTTCCACTTATGGTCCTATAGCTTAGGGAAATTAAAATCAAAAAGACACAGCCACCCCAAAGTTTGGGACGCCTCTGTTTACAAGAACCTCGTTTACAGTACAAGTTCAACATCGCAGAAAGTGAAAAATGGATAAAGAATTTGTGGTATTTACTTACAAAGCAATATCACTCAGCAATGAAATCTATGTCATCAGGCCCTTAGCATCACAATGAGTGGATGCAGGTATGATGATTCTAACTGAAATAAGTCACACAGAAAATGAAACATCATAAGATATCAGTAATACACGGAATGTAAACTTGGCTACACAGGAACTGAATTACAGAACAGAACAGGGTCTCAAATTTAGAAAACCAACTTATGCTTGCTTAAGGGTAAAGGTGAGTTGGGGTGCTGCATAAAACCAGAGATTGAAATGAGCACAAAGTTCCTTAAGTCAAATATGGAATAGACAAGAGCTACTCCTAGCTCAACGAAATGGACTCAACACCGCATATTAAACGCCTAAGAATGTACCTGACTAGTAAGTATCTTAAAACCTATGGATTGTTATGTCTCCGAAAGAGAATCAAGCATGTGTACAGGGGCATAAACGCAGCAGTGATAGGATTGGAGAGGTTCGGTGAGCAAATGAAGACCCTTTGAAGTCATATTGCATGGTACCCATTACACGGGTCTCAACTCTCCATGTTTAAGGTATTCTTCCTTCAGCTAAAACATGCATGTGGAACCCAAGTATGATCAACCATGTGATCGGGAGACGTGTTCAAATATGTCTCAGTTTTCCTCCCCTGGTACTCGGGTGCAACATTCCAGACGCTTTACTAACACTCTCCCCACTTGGAGAGTCAGCGCCTTTAACCTCCTGTTTGGCCCAGTTTGCAATTTCTGCGGAAGATGAACAGGAATAGCGAGAACCAATGAGAGGCTAGCTGGAGGTGTCTGGACGGGCAAATTTAACTCTCAATTCCCACCAGGAAGAGGAAATAACCAAAGGCTTAGCGTGCCATACCGGAACCAGATTAGGGCCTGAAGCCATCCTGCGGTGTTGCGGCCAGCTCAAAAGAAAGCGAGTTGAAGAAAGGAGCTCAGGGGCACTGTAATTCACAAACCTGCAGAGTTATAAATGACAGCTATTGTCCAAAAATAGACCGAAGTAAGGCTGCCAAGAGGACTTGAAAGCGGGGCAGAATTGCAGGAAACCGATTTCAGGAGGTAGACTGGAATTACATTGAAAGCATAGGAAAAGAGGCAGAACGTCCACAATGATGCACTTGGCCAAAAAGGGCGTATGCGTTTTTTCCTGAATATATTCAGGAAAAAACGCATACGCCCTTTTTGGCCAACCAAGCAAGCTTGCAAAGGAAATCTGCACTACAATGAAGTCTCACTTCCCCCCGGTCAAAAGGGCCATCTGAAAAAAGTGTAAAATCCAGAAAGGCAGGACAGGCCATGGAGAACTGGGAGCCTTGTTATGCTGATGGGCGGGATGTAAATTGCCAACAACCACTCGGGAGAAGTGTATGGTGTTTCCTGAAACATCTAAAAAACAAAGCAACAGAACCTAGGGCACTTCCACTTATGGTCCTATAGCTTAGGGAAATTAAAATCAAAAAGACACAGCCACCCCAAAGTTTGGAATGGCTCTGTTTACAAGAACCTCGTTTACAGTACAAGTTCAACATCGCAGAAAGTGAAAAATGGATAAAGAAGTTGTGGTATTTACTTACAAAGCAATATCACTCAGCAATGAAATCTGTGTCATCAGGCCCTTAGCAGCACAATGAGTGGATTCAGGTATGATGATTCTAACTGAAGTAAGTCACACAGAAAAAGAAACATCATAAGATATCAGTAATACACGGAATGTAAACTTGGCTACACAGGAACTGAATTACAGAACAGAACAGGGACTCAAATTTAGAAAACCAACTTATGCTTGCTTAAGGGTAAAGGTGAGTTGGGGTGCTGCATAAAACCAGAGATTGAAATGAGCACAGATAAAGTTCCTTAAGCCAAATATGGAATAGACAAGAGCTACTCCTTGCTCAACGAAATGGACTCAACACCGCATATTAAACGCCTAAGAATGTACCTGACTTGTAAGTATCTTAAAACCTATGGATTGCTATGTCTCCAAAAGAGAATCAAGCATGTGTACAGGGGCATAAACGCAGCAGTGATAGGATTGGAGAGGTTGGGTGAGCAAATGAAGACCCTTTGAACTCATATTGCATGGTACCCATTCCACGTGTTTCAACTACCTAGGTTTAAGGTATTCTTCCTTCATCTAAAACATGCATGTGGAACCTAGAGTATGATCAACCATGTGATCGGGAGACGTGTTCAAATATGTCTCAGTTTTTGTACCCTGGTACTCGGGTGCAACATTCCAGACGCTTTACTAACACTCTCCCGACTTGGAGAGTCAGTCCCTTTAACCTCCTGTTTGGCCCAGTTTGCAATTTCTGCGGAAGATGAACAGGAATAGCGAGAACCAATGGAGACTAGCTGGAGGTGTCTGGACGGGCAAATTTAACTCTCATTTCCTACCAGGAAGAGGAATTAACCAAAGGCTCAGCGTGCCATGCCAGAATCAGATTAGGGCCTGAAGCCATCCTGCGGTGTTGCGGCCAGGTCACAAGAAAGCGAGTTGAAGAAAGGAGCTCAGGGGCACTGTAATTCACAAACCTGCAGAGTTATAAATGACAGCTATCGTCCAAAAATATACTGAAGTAAGGCTGCCAAGAGGACTTGAAAGCGGGGCAGAATTGCAGGAAACCGATTTCAGGAGGTAGACTGGAATTGCATTGAAAGCATAGGAAAAGAGGCAGAACGTCCACAATGATGCACTTGGCCAAAAAGGGCGTATGCGTTTTTTCCTGAATATATTCAGGAAAAAACGCATACGCCCTTTTTGGCCAACCAAGCAAGCTTGCAAAGGAAATCTGCACTACAATGAAGTCTCACTTCCCCCCAGTCAAAAGGGCCATCTGAAAAAAGTGTAAAATCCAGAAAGGCAGGACAGGCCATGGAGAACTGGGAGCCTTGTTATGCTGATGGGCGGGATGTAAATTGCCAACAGACACTCCGGAGAAGTGTATGGTGTTTCCTGAAACATCTAAAAAACAAAGCAACAGAGCCTAGGGCACTGCCACTTATGGTCCTATAGCTTAGGGAAATTAAAATCAAAAAGACACAACCACCCCAAAGTTTGGGACGCCTCTGTTTACAAGAACCTCGTTTACAGTACAAGTTCAACATTGCAGAAAGTGAAAAATGGATAAAGAAGTTGTGGTATTTACTTACAAAGCAATATCACTCAGCAATGAAATCTGTGTCATCAGGCCCTTAGCATCACAATGAGTGGATGCAGGTATGATGATTCTAACTGAAATAAGTCACACAGAAAATGAAACATCATAAGATATCAGTAATACACGGAATGTAAACTTGGCTACACAGGAACTGAATTACAGAACAGAACAGGGTCTCAAATTTAGAAAACCAACTTATGCTTGCTTAAGGGTAAAGGTGAGTTGGGGTGCTGCATAAAACCAGAGATTGAAATGAGCACAGATAAAGTTCCTTAAGTCAAATATGGAATAGACAAGAGCTACTCCTTGCTCAACGAAATGGACTCAACACCGCATATTAAACGCCTAAGAATGTACCTGACTAGTAAGTATCTTAAAACCTATGGATTGCTATGTCTCCAAAAGAGAATCAAGCATGTGTACAGGGGCATAAACGCAGCAGTGATAGGATTGGAGAGGTTCGGTGAGCAAATGAAGACCCTTTGAAGTCATATTGCATGGTACCCATTCAACGGGTTTCAACTACCCAGGTTTAAGGTATTCTTCCTTCAGCTAAAACATGCATGTGGAACCTAGAGTATGATCAACCATGTGATCGGGAGACGTGTTCAAATATGTCTCAGTTTTCGTACCCTGGTACTCGGGTGCAACATTCCAGACGCTTTACTAACACTCTCCCGACTTGGAGAGTCAGTCCCTTTAACCTCCTATTTGGCCCAGTTTGCAATTTCTGCGGAAGATGAACAGGAATAGCGAGAACCAATGGAGACTAGCTGGAGGTGTCTGGACGGGCAAATTTAACTCTCATTTCCTACCAGGAAGAGGAATTAACCAAAGGCTCAGCGTGCCATGCCAGAATCAGATTAGGGCCTGAAGCCATCCTGTGGTGTTGCGGCCAGCTCAAAAGAAAGCGAGTTGAAGAAAGGAGCTCAGGGGCACTGTAATTCACAAACCTGCAGAGTTATAAATGACAGCTATCGTCCAAAAATAGACTGAAGTAAGGCTGCCAAGAGGACTTGAAAGCGGGGCAGAATTGCAGGAAACCGATTTCAGGAGGTAGACTGGAATTGCATTGAAAGCATAGGAAAAGAGGCAGAACGTCCACAATGATGCACTTGGCCAAAAAGGGCGTATGCGTTTTTTCCTGAATATATTCAGGAAAAAACGCATACACCCTTTTTGGCCAACCAAGCAAGCTTGCAAAGGAAATCTGCACTACAATGAAGTCTCACTTCCCCCCGGTCAAAAGGGCCATCTGAAAAAAGTGTAAAATCCAGAAAGGCAGGACAGGCCATGGAGAACTGGGAGCCTTGTTATGCTGATGGGCGGGATGTAAATTGCCAACAACCACTCGGGAGAAGTGTATGGTGTTTCCTGAAACATCTAAAAAACAAAGCAACAGAACCTAGGGCACTTCCACTTATGGTCCTATAGCTTAGGGAAATTAAAATCAAAAAGACACAGCCACCCCAAAGTTTGGAACGGCTCTGTTTACAAGAACCTCGTTTACACTACAAGTTCAACATCACAGAAAGTGAAAAATGGATAAAGAAGTTGTGGTATTTACTTACAAAGCAATATCACTCAGCAATGAAATCTGTGTCATCAGGCCCTTAGCAGCACAATGAGTGGATTCAGGTATGATGATTCTAACTGAAATAAGTCACACAGAAAAAGAAACATCATAAGATATCAGTAATACATGGAATGTAAACTTGGCTACACAGGAACTGAATTACAGAACAGAACAGGGTCTCAAATTTAGAAAACCAACTTATTCTTGCTTAAGGGTAAAGGTGAGTTGGGGTGCTGCATAAAACCAGAGATTGAAATGAGCACAGATAAAGTTCCTTAAGCCAAATATGGAATAGACAAGAGCTACTCCTTGCTCAACGAAATGGACTCAACACCCCATATTAAACGCCTAAGAATGTACCTGACTAGTAAGTGTCTTAAAACCTATGGATTGCTATGTCTCTGAAAGAGAATCAAGCATGTGTACAGGGGCATAAACGCAGCAGTGCTAGGATTGGAGAGGTTCGGTGAGCAAATGAAGACCCTTTAAAGTCATATTGCATGGTACCCATTCCACGGGTTTCAACTACCCAGGTTTAAGGTATTCTTCCTTCAGCTAAAACATGCATGTGGAACCTAGAGTATGATCAACCATGTGATCGGGAGACGTGTTCAAATATGTCTCAGTTTTCCTCCCCTGGTACTCGGGTGCAACATTCCAGACGCTTTACTAACACTCTCCCCACTTGGAGAGTCAGTCCCTTTAACCTCCTGTTTGGACCAGTTTGCAATTTCTGCGGAAGATGAACAGGAATAGCGAGAACCAATGAGAGGCTAGCTGGAGGTGTCAGGACGGGCAAATTTAACTCTCATTTTCCACCAGGAAGAGGAATTAACCAAAGGCTCAGCATGCCGGGCCGGAACCAGATTAGGGCCTGAAGCCATCCTGCGGTGTTGCGGCCAGATCACAAGAAAGCGAGTTGAAGAAAGGAGCTCAGGGGCACTGTAATTCACAAACCTGCAGAGTTATAAATGACAGCTATCGTCCAAAAATAGACTGAAGTAAGGCTGCCAAGAGGACTTGAAAGCGGGGCAGAATTGCAGGAAACCGATTTCAGGAGGTAGACTGGAATTGCATTGAAAGCATAGGAAAAGAGGCAGAACGTCCACAATGATGCACTTGGCCAAAAAGGGCGTATGCGTTTTTTCCTGAATATAATCAGGAAAAAACGCATACGCCCTTTCTGGCCAACCAAGCAAGCTTGCAAAGGAAATCTGCACTACAATGAAGTCTCACTTCCCCCTGGTCAAAAGGGCCATCTGAAAAAAGTGTAAAATCCAGAAAGTCAACAGGCCATTGAGAACTGGGTGCCTTGTTATGCTGATGGGCGGGATGTAAATTGCCAACAGACACTAGGGAGAAGTGTATGGTGTTTCCTGAAACATCTAAAAAACAAAGCAACAGAGCCTAGGGCACTTCCACTTATGGTCCTATAGCTTAGGGAAATTAAAATCAAAAAGACACAGCCACCCCAAAGTTTGGAACGGCTCTGTTTACAAGAACCTCATTTACAGTACAAGTTCAACATTGCAGAAAGTGAAAAATGGATAAAGAACTTGTGGTACTTACGTACAATGCAGTATCACTCAGCAATGAAATCTATGTCATCAGGCCCGTAGCAGCATAATGAGTAGATTCAGGTACGATGATTCTAACTGAAATAAGTCACACAGAAAAAGAAACATCATAAGATATCACTAATACACGGAATGTAAACTTGGCTACACAGGAACTGAATTCCAAAACAGAACAGGTTCTCAAATTTAGAAAACCAACTTATGCTTGCTTAAGGGGAAAGGTGAGTTGGGTTGCTGCATAAAACCAGAGATTGAAATGAGCACAGATAAAGTTCCTTAAGCCAAATATGGAATAGACAAGAGCTACTCCTTGCTCAACGAAATGGACTCAACACCGCATATTAAACGCCTAAGAATGTACCTGACTAGTAAGTATCTTAAAACCTATGGATTGCTATCTCTCCGAAAGAGAATCAAGGATGTGTACAGGGGCATAAACGCAGCAGTGATAGGATTGGAGAGGTTCGGTGAGCAAATGAAGACCCTTTGAAGTCATATTGCATGGTACCCATTCCACGGGTTTCAACTACCCAGGTTTTAGGTATTCTTCCTTCAGCTAAAACATGCATGTGGAACCCAGAGTATGATCAACCATGTGATCAGGAGACGTGTTCAAATATGTCTCAGTTTTCCTCCCCTGGTACTCGGGTGCAACATTCCAGACGCTTTACTAACACTCTCCCCACTTGGAGAGTCAGCGCCTTTAACCTCCTGTTTGGCCCAGTTTGCAATTTCTGCGGAAGATGAACAGGAATAGCGAGAACCAATGAGAGGCTAGCTGGAGGTGTCTGGACGGGCAAATTTAACTCTCATTTCCCACCAG
Source organism: Stenella coeruleoalba (assembly GCF_951394435.1). Taxonomy (NCBI): domain Eukaryota; kingdom Metazoa; phylum Chordata; class Mammalia; order Artiodactyla; family Delphinidae; genus Stenella; species Stenella coeruleoalba. Next base: position 1,287,959 of record NW_027646083.1, on the reverse strand, counting down.
GAAGAGGAAATAACCAAAGGCTCTGCGTGCCATACCGGAACCAGATTAGGGCCTGAAGCCATCCTGCGGTGTTGCGGCCAGGTCACAAGAAAGCGAGTTGAAGAAAGGAGCTCAGGGGCACTGTAATTCACAAACCTGCAGAGTTATAAATGACAGCTATCGTCCAAAAATAGACTGAAGTAAGGCTGCCAAGAGGACTTGAAAGCGGGGCAGAATTGCAGGAAACCGATTTCAGGAGGTAGACTGGAATTGCATTGAAAGCATAGGAAAAGAGGCAGAACGTCCATAATGATGCACTTGGCCAAAAAGGGCGTATGCGTTTTTTCCTGAATATAATCAGGAAAAAACGCATACGCCCTTTTTGGCCAACCAAGCAAGCTTGCAAAGGAAATCTGCACTACAATGAAGTCTCACTTCCCCCCAGTCAAAAGGGCCATCTGAAAAAAGTGTAAAATCCAGAAAGGCAACAGGCCATTGAGAACTGGGAGCCTTGTTATGCTGATGGGCGGGATGTAAATTGCCAACAGACACTCGGGAGAAGTGTATGGTGTTTCCTGAAACATCTAAAAAACAAAGCAACAGAGCCTAGGGCACTTCCACTTATGGTCCTATAGCTTAGGGAAATTAAAATCAAAAAGACACAGCCACCCCAAAGTTTGGAACGGCTCTGTTTACAAGAACCTCGTTTACAGTACAAGTTCAACATCGCAGAAAGTGAAAAATGGATAAAGAAGTTGTGGTATTTACTTACAAAGCAATATCACTCAGCAATGAAATCTGTGTCATCAGGCCCTTAGCAGCACAATGAGTGGATTCAGGTATGATGATTCTAACTGAAATAAGTCACACAGAAAAAGAAACATCATAAGATATCAGTAATACACGGAATGTAAACTTGGCTACACAGGAACTGAATTACAGAACAGAACAGGGTCTCAAATTTAGAAAACCAACTTATTCTTGCTTAAGGGTAAAGGTGAGTTGGGGTGCTGCATAAAACCAGAGATTGAAATGAGCACAGATAAAGTTCCTTAAGCCAAATATGGAATAGACAAGAGCTACTCCTTGCTCAACGAAATGGACTCAACACCCCATATTAAACGCCTAAGAATGTACCTGACTAGTAAGTATCTTAAAACCTATGGATTGCTATGTCTCCGAAAGAGAATCAAGCATGTGTACAGGGGCATAAACGCAGCAGTGATAGGATTGGAGAGGTTCAGTGAGCAAATGAAGACCCTTTGAAGTCATATTGCATGGTACCCATTCCACGGGTTTCAACTACCCAGGTTTAAGGTATTCTTCCTTCAGCTAAAACATGCATGTGGAACCTAGAGTATGATCAACCATGTGATCGGGAGACGTGTTCAAATATGTCTCAGTTTTCCTCCCCTGGTACTCGGGTGCAACATTCCAGACGCTTTACTAACACTCTCCCGAGTTGGAGAGTCAGTCCCTTTAACCTCCTGTTTGGCCCAGTTTGCAATTTCTGCGGAAGATGAACAGGAATAGCGAGAACCAATGAGAGGCTAGCTGGAGGTGTCTGGACGGGCAAATTTAACTCTCATTTCCCACCAGGAAGAGGAATTAACCAAAGGCTCAGCATGCCGGGCCGGAACCAGATTAGGGCCTGAAGCCATCCTGCGGTGTTGCGGCCAGGTCACAAGAAAGCGAGTTGAAGAAAGGAGCTCAGGGGCACTGTAATTCACAAACCTGCAGAGTTATAAATGACAGCTATCGTCCAAAAATAGACTGAAGTAAGGCTGCCAAGAGGACTTGAAAGCGGGGCAGAATTGCAGGAAACCGATTTCAGGAGGTAGACTGGAATTGCATTGAAAGCATAGGAAAAGAGGCAGAACGTCCACAATGATGCACTTGGCCAAAAAGGGCGTATGCGTTTTTTCCTGAATATATTCAGGAAAAAACGCATACGCCCTTTTTGGCCAACCAAGCAAGCTTGCAAAGGAAATCTGCACTACAATGAAGTCTCACTTCCCCCCGGTCAAAAGGGCCATCTGAAAAAAGTGTAAAATCCAGAAAGGCAGGACAGGCCATGGAGAACTGGGAGCCTTGTTATGCTGATGGGCGGGATGTAAATTGCCAACAACCACTGGAGAGAAGTGTATGGTGTTTCCTGAAACATCTAAAAAACAAAGCAACAGAGCCTAGGGCACTTCCACTTATGGTCCTATAGCTTAGGGAAATTAAAATCAAAAAGACACAGCCACCCCAAAGTTTGGAACGGCTCTGTTTACAAGAACCTCGTTTACAGTACAAGTTCAACATCGCAGAAAGTGAAAAATGGATAAAGAACTTGTGGTACTTACGTACAAGGCACTATCACTCAGCAATGAAATCTATGTCATCAGGCCCGTAGCAGCATAATGAGTAGATTCAGGTACGATGATTCTAACTGAAATAAGTCACACAGAAAAAGAAACATCATAAGATATCACTAATACACGGAATGTAAACTTGGCTACACAGGAACTGAATTCCAAAACAGAACAGGTTCTCAAATTTAGAAAACCAACTTATGCTTGCTTAAGGGGAAAGGTGAGTTGGGTTGCTGCATAAAACCAGAGATTGAAATGAGCACAGATAAAGTTCCTTAAGCCAAATATGGAATAGACAAGAGCTACTCCTTGCTCAACGAAATGGACTCAACACCGCATATTAAACGCCTAAGAATGTACCTGACTAGTAAGTATCTTAAAACCTATGGATTGCTATGTCTCCGAAAGAGAATCAAGCATGTGTACAGGGGCATAAACGCAGCAGTGATAGGATTGGAGAGGTTCGGTGAGCAAATGAAGACCCTTTGAAGTCATATTGCATGGTACCCATTCCACGGGTTTCAACTACCCAGGTTTTAGGTATTCTTCCTTCAGCTAAAACATGCATGTGGAACCCAGAGTATGATCAACCATGTGATCGGGAGACGTGTTCAAATATGTCTCAGTTTTCCTCCCCTGGTACTCGGGTGCAACATTCCAGACGCTTTACTAACACTCTCCCCACTTGGAGAGTCAGCGCCTTTAACCTCCTGTTTGGCCCAGTTTGCAATTTCTGCGGAAGATGAACAGGAATAGCGAGAACCAATGAGAGGCTAGCTGGAGGTGTCTGGACGGGCAAATTTAACTCTCATTTCCCACCAGGAAGAGGAATTAACCAAAGGCTCAGCATGCCGGGCCGGAACCAGATTAGGGCCTGAAGCCATCCTGCGGTGTTGCGGCCAGCTCACAAGAAAGCGAGCTGAAGAAAGGAGCTCAGGGGAACTGTAATTCACAAACCTGCAGAGTTATAAATGACAGCTATCGTCCAAAAATAGACTGAAGTAAGGCTGCCAAGAGGACTTGAAAGCGGGGCAGAATTGCAGGAAACCGATTTCAGGAGGTAGACTGGAATTGCATTGAAAGCATAGGAAAAGAGGCAGAACGTCCACAATGATGCACTTGGCCAAAAAGGGTGTATGCGTTTTTTCCTGAATATAATCAGGAAAAAACGCATACGCCCTTTTTGGCCAACCAAGCAAGCTTGCAAAGGAAATCTGCACTACAATGAAGTCTCACTTCCCCCCGGTCAAAAGGGCCATCTGAAAAAAGTGTAAAATCCAGAAAGGCAGGACAGGCCATGGAGAACTGGGAGCCTTGTTATGCTGATGGGCGGGATGTAAATTGCCAACAGACACTCGGGAGAAGTGTATGGTGTTTCCTGAAACATCTAAAAAACAAAGCAACAGAGCCTAGGGCACTGCCACTTATGGTCCTATAGCTTAGGGAAATTAAAATCAAAAAGACACAGCCACCCCAAAGTTTGGGACGCCTCTGTTTACAACAACCTCGTTTACAGTACAAGTTCAACATCGCAGAAAGTGAAAAATGGATAAAGAAGTTGTGGTATTTACTTACAAAGCAATATCACTCAGCAATGAAATCTGTGTCATCAGGCCCTTAGCAGCACAATGAGTGGATTCAGGTATGATGATTCTAACTGAAGTAAGTCACACAGAAAAAGAAACATCATAAGATATCAGTAATACACGGAATGTAAACTTGGCTACACAGGAACTGAATTACAGAACAGAACAGGGTCTCAAATTTAGAAAACCAACTTATGCTTGCTTAAGGGTAAAGATGAGTTGGGGTGCTGCATAAAACCAGAGATTGAAATGAGCACAGATTAAGTTCCTTAAGCCAAATATGGAATAGACAAGAGCTACTCCTTGCTCAACGAAATGGACTCAACACCGCATATTAAACGCCTAAGAATGTACCTGACTAGTAAGTATCTTAAAACCTATGGATTGCTATGTCTCCGAAAGAGGATCAAGCATGTGTACAGGGGCATAAACGCAGCAGTGATAGGATTGGAGAGGTTCGGTGAGCAAATGAAGACCCTTTGAAGTCATATTGCATGGTACCCATTCCACGGGTTTCAACTACCCAGGTTTAAGGTATTCTTCCTTCAGCTAAAACATGCATGTGGAACCCAGAGTATGATCAACCATGTGATCGGGAGACGTGTTCAAATATGTCTCAGTTTTTGTACCCTGGTACTCGGGTGCAACATTCCAGACGCTTTACTAACACTCTCCCGACTTGGAGAGTCAGTGTCTTTAACCTCCTGTTTGGCCCAGTTTGCAATTTCTGCGGAAGATGAACAGGAATAGCGAGAACCAATGAGAGACTAGCTGGAGGTGTCTGAACGGGCAAATTTAACTCTCATTTCCCACCAGGAAGAGGAATTAACCAAAGGCTCAGCGTGCCGTGCCGGAACCAGATTAGGGCCTGAAGCCATCCTGCGGTGTTGCGGCCAGCTCACAAGAAAGCGAGTTGAAGAAAGGAGCTCAGGGGCACTGTAATTCACAAACCTGCAGAGTTATAAATGACAGCTATCGTCCAAAAATAGACTGAAGTAAGGCTGCCCAGAGGACTTGAAAGCGGGGCAGAATTGCAGGAAACCGATTTCAGGAGGTAGACTGGAATTGCATTGAAAGCATAGGAAAAGAGGCAGAACGTCCACAATGATGCACTTGGCCAAAAAGGGCGTATGCGTTTTTTCCTGAATATATTCAGGAAAAAACGCATACGCCCTTTTTGGCCAAACAAGCAAGCTTGCAAAGGAAATCTGCACTACAATGAAGTCTCACTTCCCCCCGGTCAAAAGGGCCATCTGAAAAAAGTGTAAAATACAGAAAGGCAGGACAGGCCATGGAGAACTGGGAGCCTTGTTATGCTGATGGGCGGGATGTAAATTGCCAACAACCACTGGGGAGAAGTGTATGGTGTTTCCTGAAACATCTAAAAAACAAAGCAACAGAGCCTAGGGCACTTCCACTTATGGTCCTATAGCTTAGGGAAATTAAAATCAAAAAGACACAGCCACCCCAAAGTTTGGGACGCCTCTGTTTACAGGAACCTCGTTTACAGTACAAGTTCAACATCGCAGAAAGTGAAAAATGGATAAAGAAGTTGTGGTATTTACTTACAAAGCAATATCACTCAGCAATGAAATCTGTGTCATCAGGCCCTTAGCAGCACAATGAGTGGATTCAGGTATGATGATTCTAACTGAAATAAGTCACACAGAAATAGAAACATCATAAGATATCAGTAATACACGGAATGTAAACTTGGCTACACAGGAACTGAATTACAGAACAGAACAGGGTCTCAAATTTAGAAAACCAACTTATGCTTGCTTAAGGGGAAAGGTGAGTAGGGGTGCTGCATAAAACCAGAGATTGAAATGAGCACAGATAAAGTTCCTTAAGCCAAATATGGAATAGACAAGAGCTACTCCTTGCTCAACGAAATGGACTCAACACCGCATATTAAACGCCTAAGAATGTACCTGACTAGTAAGTATCTTAAAACCTATGGATTGCTATGTCTCCGAAAGAGAATCAAGCATGTGTACAGGGGCATAAACGCAGCAGTGATAGGATTGGAGAGGTTCGGTGAGCAAATGAAGACCCTTTGACGTCATATTGCATTGTACCCATTCCACGGGTTTCAACTACCCAGGTTTTAGGTATTCTTCCTTCAGCTAAAACATGCATGTGGAACCCAGAGTATGATCAACCATGTGAACAGGAGACGTGTTCAAATATGTCTCAGTTTTCCTCCCCTGGTACTCGGGTGCAACATTCCAGACGCTTTACTAACACTCTCCCCACTTGGAGAGTCAGTCCCTTTAACCTCCTGTTTGGCCCAGTTTGCAATTTCTGCGGAAGATGAACAGGAATAGCGAGAACCAATGAGAGACTAGCTGGAGGTGTCTGGACGGGCAAATTTAACTCTCATTTCCCACCAGGAAGAGGAAATAACCAAAGGCTCAGCGTGCCGTGCTGGAACCAGATTAGGGCCTGAAGCCATCCTGCGGTGTTGCGGCCAGCTCACAAGAAAGCGAGTTGAAGAAAGGAGCTCAGGGGCACTGTAATTCACAAACCTGCAGAGTTATAAATGACAGCTATCGTCCAAAAATAGACTGAAGTAAGGCTGCCAAGAGGACTTGAAAGCGGGGCAGAATTGCAGGAAACCGATTTCAGGAGGTAGACTGGAATTGCATTGAATGCATAGGAAAAGAGGCAGAACGTCCACAATGATGCACTTGGCCAAAAAGGGCGTATGCGTTTTTTCCTGAATATATTCAGGAAAAAACGCATACGCCCTTTTTGGCCAACCAAGCAAGCTTGCAAAGGAAATCTGCACTACAATGAAGTCTCACTTCCCCCCGGTCAAAAGGGCCATCTGAAAAAAGTGTAAAATCCAGAAAGGCAGGACAGGCCATGGAGAACTGGGAGCCTTGTTATGCTGATGGGCGGGATGTAAATTGCCAACAACCACTCGGGAGAAGTGTATGGTGTTTCCTGAAACATCTAAAAAACAAAGCAACAGAGCCTAGGGCACTTCCACTTATGGTCCTATAGCTTAGGGAATTCAAAATCAAAAAGACACAGCCACCCCAAAGTTTGGAACGGCTCTGTTTACAAGAACCTCGTTTACAGTACAAGTTCAACATCGCAGAAAGTGAAAAATGGATAAAGAAGTTGTGGTATTTACTTACAAAGCAATATCACTCAGCAATGAAATCTGTGTCATCAGGCCCTTAGCAGCACAATGAGTGGATTCAGGTATGATGATTCTAACTGAAATAAGTCACACAGAAAAAGAAACATCATAAGATATCAGTAATACACGGAATGTAAACTTGGCTACACAGGAACTGAATTACAGAACAGAACAGGGTCTCAAATTTAGAAAACCAACTTATGCTTGCTTAAGGGGAAAGGTGAGTTGGGGTGCTGCATAAAACCAGAGATTGAAATGAGCACAGATAAAGTTCCTTAAGCCAAATATGGAATAGACAAGAGCTACTCCTTGCTCAACGAAATGGACTCAACACCGCATATTAAACGCCTAAGAATGTACCTGACTAGTAAGTATCTTAAAACCTATGGATTGCTATGTCTCCGAAAGAGAATCAAGCATGTGTACAGGGGCATAAACGCAGCAGTGATAGGATTGGAGAGGTTCGGTGAGCAAATGAAGACCCTTTGAAGTCATATTGCATGGTACCCATTCCACGGGTTTCAACTACCCAGGTTTTAGGTATTCTTCCTTCAGCTAAAACATGCATGTGGAACCCAAGTATGATCAACCATGTGAACGGGAGATGTGTTCAAATATGTCTCTGTTTTACTCCCCTGGTACTCGGGTGCAACATTCCAGACGCTTTACTAACACTCTCCCCACTTGGAGAGTCAGCGCCTTTAACCTCCTGTTTGGCACAGTTTGCAATTTCTGCGGAAGATGAACAGGAATAGCGAGAACCAATGAGAGGCTAGCTGGAGGTGTCTGGACGGGCAAATTTAACTCTCATTTCCCACCAGGAAGAGGAAATAACCAAAGGCTCAGTGTGCCGTGCCGGAACCAGATTAGGGCCTGAAGCCATCCTGCGGTGTTGCGGCCAGCTCACAAGAAAGCGAGTTGAAGAAAGGAGCTCAGGGGCACTGTAATTCACAAACCTGCAGAGTTATAAATGACAGCTATCGTCCAAAAATAGACTGAAGTAAGGCTGCCAAGAGGACTTGAAAGCGGGGCAGAATTGCAGGAAACCGATTTTAGGAGGTACTCTGGAATTGCATTGAATGCATAGGAAAAGAGGCAGAACGTCCACAATGATGCACTTGGCCAAAAAGGGCGTATGCGTTTTTTCCTGAATATATTCAGGAAAAAACGCATACGCCCTTTTTGGCCAACCAAGCAAGCTTGCAAAGGAAATCTGCACTACAATGAAGTCTCACTTCCCCCCGGTCAAAAGGGCCATCTGAAAAAAGTGTAAAATCCAGAAAGGCAGGACAGGCCATGGAGAACTGGGAGCCTTGTTATGCTGATGGGCGGGATGTAAATTGCCAACAACCACTCGGGAGAAGTGTATGGTGTTTCCTGAAACATCTAAAAAACAAAGCAACAGAGCCTAGGGCACTTCCACTTATGGTCCTATAGCTTAGGGAATTTAAAATCAAAAAGACACAGCCACCCCAAAGTTTGGAACGGCTCTGTTTACAAGAAACTCGTTTACAGTACAAGTTCAACATCGCAGAAAGTGAAAAATGGATAAAGAAGTTGTGGTATTTACTTACAAAGCAATATCACTCAGCAATGAAATCTGTGTCATCAGGCCCTTAGCAGCACAATGAGTGGATTCAGGTATGATGATTCTAACTGAAATAAGTCACACAGAAAAAGAAACATCATAAGATATCAGTAATACACGGAATGTAAACTTGGCTACACAGGAACTGAATTACAGAACAGAACAGGGTCTCAAATTTAGAAAACCAACTTATGCTTGCTTAAGGGGAAAGGTGAGTTGGGGTGCTGCATAAAACCAGAGATTGAAATGAGCACAGATAAAGTTCCTTAAGCCAAATATGGAATAGACAAGAGCTACTCCTTGCTCAATGAAATGGACTCAACACCGCATATTAAACGCCTAAGAATGTACCTGACTAGTAAGTATCTTAAAACCTATGGATTGCTATGTCTCCGAAAGAGAATCAAGCATGTGTACAGGGGCATAAACGCAGCAGTGATAGGATTGGAGAGGTTCGGTGAGCAAATGAAGACCCTTTGAAGTCATATTGCATGGTACCCATTCCACGGGTTTCAACTACCCAGGTTTTAGGTATTCTTCCTTCAGCTAAAACATGCATGTGGAACCCAAGTATGATCAACCATGTGAACGGGAGACGTGTTCAAATATGTCTCAGTTTTCCTCCCCTGGTACTCGGGTGCAACTTTCCAGACGCTTTACTAACACTCTCACCACTTGGAGAGTCAGTCCCTTTAACCTCCTGTTTGGCCCAGTTTGCAATTTCTGCGGAAGATGAACAGGAATAGCGAGAACCAATGAGAGGCTAGCTGGAGGTGTCTGGACGGGCAAATTTAACTCTCATTTCCCACCAGGAAGAGGAATTAACCAAAGGCTCAGCATGCCGGGCCGGAACAAGATTAGGGCCTGAAGCCATCCTGCGGTGTTGCGGCCAGGTCACAAGAAAGCGAGTTGAAGAAAGGAGCTCAGGGGCACTGTAATTCACAAACCTGCAGAGTTATAAATGACAGCTATCGTCCAAAAATAGACTGAAGTAAGGCTGCCAAGAGGACTTGAAAGCGGGGCAGAATTGCAGGAAACCGATTTCAGGAGGTAGACTGGAATTGCATTGAAAGCATAGGAAAAGAGGCAGAACGTCCACAATGATGCACTTGGCCAAAAAGGGCGTATGCGTTTTTTCCTGAATATATTCAGGAAAAAACGCATACGCCCTTTTTGGTCAACCAAGCAAGCTTGCAAAGGAAATCTGCACTACAATGAAGTCTCACTTCCCCCCGGTCAAAAGGGCCATCTGAAAAAAGTGTAAAATCCAGAAAGGCAGGACAGGCCATGGAGAACTGGGAGCCTTGTTATGCTGATGGGCGGGATGTAAATTGCCAACAGACACTCGGGAGAAGTGTATGGTGTTTCCTGAAACATCTAAAAAACAAAGCAACAGAACCTAGGGCACTTCCACTTATGGTCCTATAGCTTAGGGAAATTAAAATCAAAAAGACACAGCCACCCCAAAGTTTGGAACGGCTCTGTTTACAAGAACCTCGTTTACAGTACAAGTTCAACATCGCAGAAAGTGAAAAATGGATAAAGAAGTTGTGGTATTTACTTACAAAGCAATATCACTCAGCAATGAAATCTGTGTCATCAGGCCCTTAGCAGCACAATGAGTGGATTCAGGTATGATGATTCTAACTGAAATAAGTCACACAGAAAAAGAAACATCATAAGATATCAGTAATACACGGAATGTAAACTTGGCTACACAGGAACTGAATTATAGAACAGAACAGGGTCTCAAATTTAGAAAACCAACTTATGCTTGCTTAAGGGGAAAGGTGAGTTGGGGTGCTGCATAAACCCAGAGATTGAAATGAGCACAGATAAAGTTCCTTAAGCCAAATATGGAATAGACAAGAGCTACTCCTTGCTCAACGAAATGGACTCAACACCGCATATTAAACGCCTAAGAATGTACCTGACTAGTAAGTATCTTAAAAGCTATGGATTGCTATGTCTCCGAAAGAGAATCAAGCATGTGTTCAGGGGCATAAACGCAGCAGTGATAGGATTGGAGAGGTTCGGTGAGCAAATGAAGACCCTTTGAAGTCATATTGCATGGTACCCATTCCACGGGTTTCAACTACCCAGGTTTTAGGTATTCTTCCTTCAGCTAAAACATGCATGTGGAACCCAAGTATGATCAACCATGTGAACGGGAGACGTGTTCAAATATGTCTCAGTTTTCCTCCCCTGGTACTCGGGTGCAACATTCCAGACGCTTTACTAACACTCTCCCCACTTGGGGAGTCAGCGCCTTTAACCTCCTGTTTGGCCCAGTTTGCAATTTCTGCGGAAGATGAACAGGAATAGCGAGAACCAATGAGAGGCTAGCTGGGGGTGTCTGGACGGGCAAATTTAACTCTGATTTCCCACCAGGAAGAGGAAATAACCAAAGGCTCAGTGTGCCGTGCCGGAACCAGATTAGGGCCTGAAGCCATCCTGCGGTGTTGCGGCCAGCTCACAAGAAAGCGAGTTGAAGAAAGGAGCTCAGGGGCACTGTAATTCACAAACCTGCAGAGTAATAAATGACAGCTATCGTCCAAAAATATACTGAAGTAAGGCTGCCAAGAGGAGTTGAAAGTGGGGCAGAATTGCAGGAAACCGATTTCAGGAGGTAGACTGGAATTGCATTGAAAGCATAGGAAAAGAGGCAGAACGTCCACAATGATGCACTTGGCCAAAAAGGGCGTATGCGTTTTTTCCTGAATATATTCAGGAAAAAACGCATACGCCCTTTTTGGCCAACCAAGCAAGCTTGCAAAGGAAATCTGCACTACAATGAAGTCTCACTTCCCCCCGGTCAAAAGGGCCATCTGAAAAAAGTGTAAAATCCAGAAAGGCAGGACAGGCCATGGAGAACTGGGAGCCTTGTTATGCTGAAGGGCGGGATGTAAATTGCCAACAGACACTCGGGAGAAGTGTATGGTGTTTCCTGAAACATCTAAAAAACAAAGCAACAGAGCCTAGGGCAGTTCCACTTATGGTCCTATAGCTTAGGGAAATTAAAATCAAAAAGACACAGCCACCCCAAAGTTTGGGACGCCTCTGTTTACAAGAACCTCGTTTACAGTACAAGTTCAACATCGCAGAAAGTGAAAAATGGATAAAGAAGTTGTGGTATTTACTTACAAAGCAATATCACTCAGCAATGAAATCTGTGTCATCAGGCCCTTAGCAGCACAATGAGTGGATTCAGGTATGATGATTCTAACTGAAATAAGTCACACAGAAAAAGAAACATCATAAGATATCAGTAATACACGGAATGTAAACTTGGCTACACAGGAACTGAATTACAGAACAGAACAGGGTCTCAAATTTAGAAAACCAACTTATTCTTGCTTAAGGGTAAAGGTGAGTTGGGGTGCTGCATAAAACCAGAGATTGAAATGAGCACAGATAAAGTTCCTTAAGCCAAATATGGAATAGACAAGAGCTACTCCTTGCTCAACGAAATGGACTCAACACACCATATTAAACGCCTAAGAATGTACCTGACTAGTAAGTATCTTAAAACCTATGGATTGCTATGTCTCCGAAAGAGAATCAAGCATGTGTACAGGGGCATAAACGCAGCAGTGATAGGATTGGAGAGGTTCGGTGAGCAAATGAAGACCCTTTGAAGTCATATTGCATGGTACCCATTCCACGGGTTTCAAATACACAGGTTTAAGGTATTCTTCCTTCAGCTAAAACATGCATGTGGAACCCAAGTATGATCAACCATGTGAACGGGAGACGTGTTCAAATATGTCTCAGTTTTCCTCCCCTGGTACTCGGGTGCAACATTCCAGACGCTTTACTAACACTCTCCCGACTTGGAGAGTCAGTCCCTTTACCTCCTGTTTGGCCCAGTTTGCAATTTCTGCGGAAGATGAACAGGAATAGCGAGAACCAATGAGAGGCTAGCTGGAGGTGTCTGGACGGGCAAAATTAACTCTCATTTACCACCAGGAAGAGGAATTAACCAGAGGCTCAGCGTGCCGTGCCGGAACCAGATTAGGGCCTGAAGCCATCCTGCGGTGTTGCGGCCAGCTCAAAAGAAAGCGAGTTGAAGAAAGGAGCTCAGGGGCACTGTAATTCACAAACCTGCAGAGTTATAAATGACAGCTATCGTCCAAAAATAGACTGAAGTAAGGCTGCCAAGAGAACTTGAAAGCGGGGCAGAATTGCAGGAAACCGATTTCAGGAGGTAGACTGGAGTTGCATTGAAAGCATAGGAAAAGAGGCAGAACGTCCACAATGATGCACTTGGCCAAAAAGGGTGTATGCGTTTTTTCCTGAATATATTCAGGAAAAAACGCATACGCCCTTTTTGGCCAACCAAGCAAGCTTGCAAAGGAAATCTGCACTACAATGAAGTCTCACTTCCCCCCGGTCAAAAGGGCCATCTGAAAAAAGTGTAAAATCCAGAAAGGCAGGACAGGCCATGGAGAACTGGGAGCCTTGTTATGCTGATGGGCGGGATGTAAATTGCCAACAACCACTCGGGAGAAGTGTATGGTGTTTCCTGAAACATCTAAAAAACAAAGCAACAGAGCCTAGGGCACTTCCACTTATGGTCCTATAGCTTAGGGAATTTAAAATCAAAAAGGCACAGCCACCCCAAAGTTTGGAATGGCTCTGTTTACAAGAACCTCGTTTACAGTACAAGTTCAACATCGCAGAAAGTGAAAAATGGATAAAGAAGTTGTGGTATTTACTTACAAAGCAATATCACTCAGCAATGAAATCTGTGTCATCAGGCCCTTAGCAGCACAATGAGTGGATTCAGGTATGATGATTCTAACTGAAATAAGTCACACAGAAAAAGAAACATCATAAGATATCAGTAATACACGGAATGTAAACTTGGCTACACAGGAACTGAATTACAGAACAGAACAGGGTCTCAAATTTAGAAAACCAACTTATGCTTGCTTAAGGGGAAAGGTGAGTTGGGGTGCTGCATAAAACCAGAGATTGAAATGAGCACAGATAAAGTTCCTTAAGCCAAATATGGAATAGACAAGAGCTACTCCTTGCTCAACGAAATGGACTCAACACCGCATATTAAACGCCTAAGAATGTACCTGACTAGTAAGTATCTTAAAACCTATGGATTGCTATGTCTCCGAAAGAGAATCAAGCATGTGTACAGGGGCATAAACGCAGCAGTGATAGGATTGGAGAGGTTCGGTGAGCAAATGAAGACCCTTTGAAGTCATATTACATGGTACCCATTCCACGGGTTTCAACTACCCAGGTTTAAGGTATTCTTCCTTCAGCTAAAACATGCATGTGGAACCTAGAGTATGATCAACCATGTGATCGGGAGACATGTTCAAATATGTCTCAGTTTTCCTCCCCTGGTACTCGGGTGCAACATTCCAGACGCTTTACTAACACTCTCCCCACTTGGAGAGTCAGTCCCTTTAACCTCCTGTTTGGCCCAGTTTGCAATTTCTGCGGAAGATGAACAGGAATAGCGAGAACCAATGAGAGGCTAGCTGGAGGTGTCTGGACGGGCAAATTTAACTCTCATTTCCCACCAGGAAGAGGAATTAACCAAAGGCTCAGCGTGCCGGGCCGGAACCAGATTAGGGCCTGAAGCCATCCTGCGATGTTGCGACCAGGGCACAAGAAAGCGAGTTGAAGAAAGGAGCTCAGGGGCACTGTAATTCACAAACCTGCAGAGTTATAAATGACAGCTATTGTCCAAAAATACACTGAAGTAAGGCTGCCAAGAGAACTTGAAAGCGGGGCAGAATTGCAGGAAACCGATTTCAGGAGGTAGACTGGAGTTGCATTGAAAGCATAGGAAAAGAGGCAGAACGTCCACAATGATGCACTTGGCCAAAAAGGGTGTATGCGTTTTTTCCTGAATATATTCAGGAAAAAACGCATACGCCCTTTTTGGCCAACCAAGCAAGCTTGCAAAGGAAATCTGCACTACAATGAAGTCTCACTTCCCCCCGGTCAAAAGGGCCATCTGAAAAAAGTGTAAAATCCAGAAAGGCAGGACAGGCCATGGAGAACTGGGAGCCTTGTTATGCTGATGGGCGGGATGTAAATTGCCAACAACCACTCGGGAGAAGTGTATGGTGTTTCCTGAAACATCTAAAAAACAAAGCAACAGAACCTAGGGCACTTCCACTTATGGTCCTATAGCTTAGGGAATTTAAAATCAAAAAGACACAGCCACCCCAAAGTTTGGAACGGCTCTGTTTACAAGAACCTCGTTTACAGTACAAGTTCAACATCGCAGAAAGTGAAAAATGGATAAAGAAGTTGTGGTATTTACTTACAAAGCAATATCACACAGCAATGAAATCTGTGTCATCAGGCCCTTAGCAGCACAATGAGTGGATTCAGGTATGATGATTCTAACTGAAATAAGTCACACAGAAAAAGAAACATCATAAGATATCAGTAATACACGGAATGTAAACTTGGCTACACAGGAACTGAATTACAGAACAGAACAGGGTCTCAAATTTAGAAAACAAACTTATTCTTGCTTAAGGGTAAAGGTGAGTTGGGGTGCTGCATAAAACCAGAGATTGAAATGAGCACAGATAAAGTTCCTTAAGCCAAATATGGAATAGACAAGAGCTACTCCTTGCTCAACGAAATGGACTCAACACCGCATATTAAACGCCTAAGAATGTACCTGACTAGTAAGTATCTTAAAACCTATGGATTGCTATGTCTCCGAAAGAGAATCAAGCATGTGTTCAGGGGCATAAACGCAGCAGTGATAGGATTGGAGAGGTTCGGTGAGCAAATGAAGACCCTTTGAAGTCATATTGCATGGTACGCATTACACGGGTCTCAACTCTCCAGGTTTAAGGTATTCTTCCTTCAGCTAAAACATGCATGTGGAACTCAAGTATGATCAACCATGTGAACGGGAGACGTGTTCAAATATGTCTCAGTTTTCCTCCCCTGGTACTCGGGTGCAACATTCCAGACGCTTTACTAACACTCTCCCCACTTGGAGAGTCAGCGCCTTTAACCTCCTGTTTGGCCCAGTTTGCAATTTCTGCAGAAGATGAACAGGCATAGCAAGAACCAATGAGAGGCTAGCTGGAGGTGTCTGGACGGGCAAATTTAACTCTCATTTCCCACCAGGAAGAGGAAATAACCAAAGGCTCAGCGTGCCGTGCCGGAACCAGATTAGGGCCTGAAGCCATCCTGCGGTGTTGCGGCCAGCTCAAAAGAAAGCGAGTTGAAGAAAGGAGCTCAGGGGCACTGTAATTCACAAACCTGCAGAGTTATAAATGACAGCTATCGTCCAAAAATAGACTGAAGTAAGGCTGCCAAGAGGACTTGAAAGCGGGGCAGAATTGCAGGAAACCGATTTCAGGAGGTAGACTGGAATTGCATTGAAAGCATAGGAAAAGAGGCAGAACGTCCACAATGATGCACTTGGCCAAAAAGGGCGTATGCGTTTTTTCCTGAATATATTCAGGAAAAAACGCATACGCCCTTTTTGGCCAACCAAGCAAGCTTGCAAAGGAAATCTGCACTACAATGAAGTCTCACTTCCCCCCGGTCAAAAGGGCCATCTGAAAAAAGTGTAAAATCCAGAAAGGCAGGACAGGCCATGGAGAACTGGGAGCCTTGTTATGCTGAAGGGCGGGATGTAAATTGCCAACAACCACTCGGGAGAAGTGTATGGTGTTTCCTGAAACATCTAAAAAACAAAGCAACAGAGCCTAGGGCACTTCCACTTATGGTCCTATAGCTTAGGGAATTTAAAATCAAAAAGACACAGCCACCCCAAAGTTTGGAACGGCTCTGTTTACAAGAACCTCGTTTACAGTACAAGTTCAACATCGCAGAAAGTGAAAAATGGATTAAAAAGTTGTGGTATTTACTTACAAAGCAATATCACTCAGCAATGAAATCTGTGTCATCAGGCCCTTAGTAGCACAATGAGTGGATTCAGGTATGATGATTCTAACTGAAATAAGTCACACAGAAAAAGAAACATCATAAGATATCAGTAATACACGGAATGGAAACTTGGCTACACAGGAACTGAATTACAGAACAGAACAGGGTCTCAAATTTAGAAAACCAACTTATGCTTGCTTAAGGGGAAAGGTGAGTTGGGGTGCTGCATAAAACCAGAGATTGAAATGAGCACAGATAAAGATCCTTAAGCCAAATATGGAATAGACAAGAGCTACTCCTTGCTCAACGAAATGGACTCAACACCGCATATTAAATGCCTAAGAATGTACCTGACTAGTAAGTATCTTAAAACCTATGGATTGCTAAGTCTCCGAAAGAGAATCAAGCATGTGTACAGGGTCATAAACGCAGCAGTGATAGGATTGGAGAGGTTCGGTGAGCAAATGAAGACCCTTTGAAGTCATATTGCATGGTACCCATTCCACGGGTTTCAACTACCCAGGTTTTAGGTATTCTTCCTTCAGCTAAAACATGCATGTGGAACCCAGAGTATGATCAACCATGTGATCGGGAGAAGTGTTCAAATATGTCTCAGTTTTCCTCCCCTGGTACTCGGGTGCAACATTCCAGACGCTTTACTAACACTCTCCCCACTTGGAGAGTCAGCGCCTTTAACCTCCTGTTTGGCCCAGTTTGCAATTTCTGCGGAAGATGAACAGGAATAGCGAGAACCAATGAGAGACTAGCTGGAGGTGTCTGGACGGGCAAATATAACTCTCATTTCCCACCAGAAGAGGAAATAACAAGAGGCTCAGCGTGCCGTGCCGGAACCAGATTAGGGCCTGAAGCCATCCTGCGGTGTTGCGGCCAGGTCACAAGAAAGCCAGCTGAAGAAAGGAGCTCAGGGGCACTGTAATTCACAAACCTGCAGAGTTATAAATGACAGCTATCGTCCAAAAATAGACTGAAGTAAGGCTGCCAAGAAGACATGAAAGCGGGGCAGAATTGCAGGAAACCGATTTCAGGAGGAAGACTGGAATTGCATTGAAAGCATAGGAAAAGAGGCCGAACGTCCACAATGATGCACTTGGCCAAAAAGGGCGTATGCGTTTTTTCCTGAATATATTCAGGAAAAAACGCATACGCCCTTTTTGGCCAACCAAGCAAGCTTGCAAAGGAAATCTGCACTACAATGAAGTCTCACTTCCCCCCGGTCAAAAGGGCCATCTGAAAAAAGTGTAAAATCCAGAAAGGCAGGACAGGCCATGGACAACTGGGAGCCTTGTTATGCTGATGGGCGGGATGTAAATTACCAACAGACACTCAGGAGAAGTGTATGGTGTTTCCTGAAACATCTAAAAAACAAAGCAACAGAGCCTAGGGCACTTCCACTTATGGTCCTATAGCTTAGGGAAATTAAAATCAAAAAGACACAGCCACCCCAAAGTTTGGGACGGCTCTGTTTACAAGAACCTCGTTTACAGTACAAGTTCAACATCGCAGAAAGTGAAAAATGGATAAATAAGTTGTGGTATTTACTTACAAAGCAATATCACTCAGCAATGAAATCTATGTCATCAGGCCCTTAGCAGCACAATGAGTGGATTCAGGTATGATGATTCTAACTGAAATAAGTCACACAGAAAAAGAAACATCATAAGATATCAGTAATACACGGAATGTAAACTTGGCTACACAGGAACTGAATTACAGAACAGAACAGGGTCTCAAATTTAGAAAACCAACTTATGCTTGCTTAAGGGGAAAGGTGAGTTGGGGTGCTGCATAAAACCAGAGATTGAAATGAGCACAGATAAAGTTCCTTAAGCCAAATATGGAATAGACAAGAGCTACTCCTTGCTCAACGAAATGGACTCAACACCGCATATTAAACGCCTAAGAATGTACCTGACTAGTAAGTATCTTAAAACCTATGGATTGCTATGTCTCCGAAAGAGAATCAAGCATGTGTACAAGGGCATAAACGCAGCAGTGATAGGATTGGAGAGGTTCGTGAGCAAATGAAGACTCTTTGAAGTCATATTGCATGGTACCCATTACACGGGTCTTAACTCTCCAGGTTTAAGGTATTCTTCCTTCAGCTAAAACATGCATGTGGAACCCAAGTATGATCAACCATGTGAACGGGAGACGTGTTCAAATATGTCTCAGTTTTCCTCCCCTGGTACTCGGGTGCAACATTCCAGACGCTTTACTAACACTCTCCCCACTTGGAGAGTCAGTCCCTTTAACCTCCTGTTTGGCCCAGTTTGCAATTTCTGCGGAAGATGAACAGGCATAGCGAGAACCAATGAGAAGCTAGCTGCAGGTGTCTGGACGGGCAAATTTAACTCTCATTTCCCACCAGGAAGAGGAATTAACCAAAGGCTCAGCATGCCGGGCCGGAACCAGATTAGGGCCTGAAGCCATCCTGCGGTTTTGCGGCCAGGTCACAAGAAAGCGAGTTGAAGAAAGGAGCTCAGGGGCACTGTAATTCACAAACCTGCAGAGTTATAAATGACAGCTATCGTCCAAAAATAGACTGAAGTAAGGCTGCCAAGAGGACTTGAAAGCGGGGCAGAATTGCAGGAAACCGATTTCAGGAGGTAGACTGGAATTGCATTGAAAGCATAGGAAAAGAGGCAGAACGTCCACAATGATGCACTTGGCCAAAAAGGGCGTATGCGTTTTTTCCTGAATATATTCAGGAAAAAACGCATACGCCCTTTTTGGCCAACCAAGCAAGCTTGCAAAGGAAATCTGCACTACAATGAAGTCTCACTTCCCCCCGGTCAAAAGGGCCATCTGAAAAAAGTGTAAAATCCAGAAAGGCAGGACAGGCCATGGAGAACTGGGAGCCTTGTTATGCTGATGGGCGGGATGTAAATTGCCAACAACCACTCGGGAAAAGTGTATGGTGTTTCCTGAAACATCTAAAAAACAAAGCAACAGAGCCTAGGGCACTGCCACTTATGGTCCTATAGCTTAGGGAAATTAAAATCAAAAAGACACAGCCACCCCAAAGTTTGGGACGCCTCTGTTTACAAGAACCTCGTTTACCGTACAAGTTCAATATCACAGAAAGTGAAAAATGGATAAAGAAGTTGTGGTATTTACGTACAATGCAGTATCACTCAGCAATGAAATCTATGTCATCAGGCCCATAGCAACATAATGAGTAGATTCAGGTACGATGATTCTAACTGAAATAAGTCACACAGAAAAAGAAACATCATAAGATATCACTAATACACGGAATGTAAACTTGGCTACACAGGAACTGAATTCCAAAACAGAACAGGTTCTCAAATTTAGAAAACCAACTTATGCTTGCTTAAGGGGAAAGGTGAGTTGGGGTGCTGCATAAAACCAGAGATTGAAATGAGCACAGATAAAGTTCCTTAAGCCAAATATGGAATACACAAGAGCTACTCCTTGCTCAATGAAATGGACTCAACACCGCATATTAAACGCCTAAGAATGTACCTGACTAGTAAGTATCTTAAAACCTATGGATTGCTATGTCTCCGAAAGAGAATCAAGCATGTGTACAGGGGCATAAACGCAGCAGTGATAGGATTGGAGAGGTTCGGTGAGCAAATGAAGACCCTTTGAAGTCATATTGCATTGTACCCATTCCAAGGGTTTCAACTACACAGGTTTTAGGTATTCTTCCTTCAGCTAAAACATGCATGTGGAACCCAGAGTATGATCAACCATGTGATCGGGAGACGTGTTCAAATATGTCTCAGTTTTCGTACCCTGGTACTCGGGTGCAACATTCCAGACGCTTTACTAACACTCTCCCCACTTGGAGAGTCAGCGCCTTTAACCTCCTGTTTGGCACAGTTTGCAATTTCTGCGGAAGATGAACAGGAATAGCGAGAACCAATGAGATGCTAGCTGGAGGTGTCTGTATGGGCAAATTTAACTCTCATTTCCCACCAGGAAGAGGAAATAACCAAAGGCTCAGTGTGCCGTACCGGAACCAGATTAGGGCCTGAAGCCATCCTGCGGTGTTGCGGCCAGCTCACAAGAAAGCGAGTTGAAGAAAGGAGCTCAGGGGCACTGTAATTCACAAACCTGCAGAGTTATAAATGACAGCTATCGTCCAAAAATAGACTGAAGTAAGGCTGCCTAGAGGACTTGAAAGCGGGGCAGAATTGCAGGAAACCGATTTCAGGAGGTAGACTGGAATTGCATTGAAAGCATAGGAAAAGAGGCAGAACGTCCACAATGATGCACTTGGCCAAAAAGGGCGTATGCGTTTTTTCCTGAATATATTCAGGAAAAAACGCATACGCCCTTTTTGGCCAACCAAGCAAGCTTGCAAAGGAAATCTGCACTACCATGAAGTCTCACTTCCCCCCGGTCAAAAGGGCCATCTGAAAAAAGTGTAAAATCCAGAAAGGCAGGACAGGCCATGGAGAACTGGGAGCCTTGTTATGCTGATGGGCGGGATGTAAATTGCCACCAACCACTCGGGAGAAGTGTATGGTGTTTCCTGAAACATCTAAAAAACAAAGCAACAGAGCCTAGGGCACTTCCACTTATGGTCCTATAGCTTACGGAAATTAAAATCAAAAAGACACAGCCACCCCAAAGTTTGGAATGGCTCTGTTTACAAGAACCTCGTTTACAGTACAAGTTCAACATCGCAGAAAGTGAAAAATGGATAAAGAAGTTGTGGTATTCACTTACAAAGCAATATCACTCAGCAATGAAATCTATGTCATCAGGCCCTTAGCAGCACAATGAGTGGATTCAGGTATGATGATTCTAACTGAAATAAGTCACACAGAAAAAGAAACATCATAAGATATCAGTAATACACGGAATGGAAACTTGGCTACACAGGAACTGAATTACAGAACAGAACAGGGTCTCAAATTTAGAAAACCAACTTATGCTTGCTTAAGGGGAAAGGTGAGTTTGGGTGCTGCATAAAACCAGAGATTGAAATGAGCACAGATAAAGTTCCTTAAGCCAAATATGGAATAGACAAGAGCTACTCCTTGCTCAACGAAATGGACTCAACACCGCATATTAAACGCCTAAGAATGTACCTGACTAGTAAGTATCTTAAAACCTATGGATTGCTATGTCTCCGAAAGAGAATCAAGCATGTGTACAGGGGCATAAACGCAGCAGTGATAGGATTGGAGAGGTTCGGTGAGAAAATGAAGACCCTTTGAAGTCATATTGCATGGTACCCATTACACGGGTCTTAACTCTCCAGGTTTAAGGTATTCTTCCTTCAGCTAAAACATGCATGTTGAACCCAAGTATGATCAACCATGTGAACGGGAGACGTGTTCAAATATGTCTCAGTTTTCCTACCCTGGTACTCGGGTGCAACATTCCAGACGCTTTACTAACACTCTCCCCACTTGGAGAGTCAGCGCCTTTAACTTCCTGTTTGGCCCAGTTTGCAATTTCTGCGGAAGATGAACAGGAATAGCGAGAACCAATGAGAGACTAGCTGGAGGTGTCTGGACGGGCAAATTTAACTCTCATTTCCCACCAGGAAGAGGAAATAACCAAAGGCTCAGCGTGCCGTGCCGGAACCAGATTAGGGCCTGAAGCCATCCTGCGGTGTTGCAGCCAGGTCACAAGAAAGCGAGTTGAAGAAAGGAGCTCAGGGGCACTGTAATTCACAAACCTGCAGAGTTATAAATGACAGCTATCGTCCAGAAATAGACTGAAGTAAGGCTGCCAAGAGGACTTGAAAGCGGGGCAGAATTGCAGGAAACCGATTTCAGGAGGTAGACTGGAATTGCATTGAAAGCATAGGAAAAGAGGCAGAACGTCCACAATGATGCACTTGGCCAAAAAGGGCGTATGCGTTTTTTCCTGAATATATTCAGGAAAAAACGCATACGCCCTTTTTGGCCAACCAAGCAAGCTTGCAAAGGAAATCTGCACTACAATGAAGTCTCACTTCCCCCCGGTCAAAAGGGCCATCTGAAAAAAGTGTAAAATCCAGAAAGTCAGGACAGGCCATGGAGAACTGGGAGCCTTGTTATGCTGATGGGCGGGATGTAAATTGCCAACAACCACTGGAGAGAAGTGTATGGTGTTTCCTGAAACATCTAAAAAACAAAGCAACAGAGCCTAGGGCACTGCCACTTATGGTCCTAAGGCTTAGGGAATTTAAAATCAAAAAGACACAGCCACCCCAAAGTTTGGAACGGCTCTGTTTACAAGAACCTCGTTTACAGTACAAGTTCAACATCGCAGAAAGTGAAAAATGGATAAAGAAGTTGTGGTATTTACTTACAAAGCAATATCACTCAGCAATGAAATCTGTGTCATCAGGCCCTTAGCATCACAATGAGTGGATGCAGGTATGATGATTCTAACTGAAATAAGTCACACAGAAAAAGAAACATCATAAGATATCAGTAATACACGGAATGTAAACTTGGCTACACAGGAACTGAATTACAGAACAGAACAGGGTCTCAAATTTAGAAAACCAACTTATGCTTGCTTAAGGGGAAAGGTGAGTTGGGGTGCTGCATAAAACCAGAGATTGAAATGAGCACAGATAAAGTTCCTTAAGCCAAATATGGAATAGACAAGAGCTACTCCTTGCTCAACGAAATGGACTCAACACCGCATATTAAACGCCTAAGAATGTACCTGACTAGTAAGTATCTTAAAACCTATGGATTGCTATGTCTGCGAAAGAGAATCAAGCATGTGTACAGGCGCATAAACGCAGCAGTGATAGGATTGGGGAGGTTCGGTGAGCAAATGAAGACCCTTTGAAGACATATTGCATGGTACCCATTCCACGGGTTTCAACTACCCAGGTTTTAGTTATTCTTCCTTCAGCTAAAACATGCATGTGGAACCCAAGTATGATCAACCATGGGAACGGGAGACGTGTTCAAATATGTCTCAGTTTTACTCCCCTGGTACTCGGGTGCAACATTCCAGACGCTTTACTAACACTCTCCCCACTTGGGGAGTCAGCGCCTTTAACCTCCTGTTTGGCACAGTTTGCAATTTCTGCGGAAGATGAACAGGAATAGCGAGAACCAATGAGAGGCTAGCTGGAGGTGTCTGGACGGGCAAATTTAACTCTCATTTCCCACCAGGAAGAGGAAATAACCAAAGGCTCAGTGTGCCGTGCCGGAACCAGATTAGGGCCTGAAGCCATCCTGCGGTGTTGCGGACAGGTCACAAGAAAGCGAGTTGAAGAAAGGAGCTCAGGGGCACTGTAATTCACAAACCTGCAGAGTTATAAATGACAGCTATCGTCCAAAAATAGACTGAAGTAAGGCTGCCAAGAGGACTTGAAAGCGGGGCAGAATTGCAGGAAACCGATTTTAGGAGGTAGACTGGAATTGCATTGAATGCATAGGAAAAGAGGCAGAATGTCCACAATGATGCACTTGGCAAAAATGGCGTATGCGTTTTTTCCTGAATATATTCAGGAAAAAACGCATACGCCCTTTTTGGCCAACCAAGCAAGCTTGCAAAGGAAATCTGCACTACAATGAAGTCTCACTTCCCCCCGGTCAAAAGGGCCATCTGAAAAAAGTGTAAAATCCAGAAAGGCAGGACAGGCCATGGAGAACTGGGAGCCTTGTTATGCTGATGGGCGGGATGTAAATTGCCAACAACCACTCGGGAGAAGTGTATGGTGTTTCCTGAAACATCTAAAAAACAAAGCAACAGAGCCTAGGGCACTTCCACTTATGGTCCTATAGCTTAGGGAATTTAAAATCAAAAAGACACAGCCACCCCAAAGTTTGGAACGGCTCTGTTTACAAGAACCTCGTTTACAGTACAAGTTCAACATCGCAGAAAGTGAAAAATGGATAAAGAAGTTGTGGTATTTACTTACAAAGCAATATCACTCAGCAATGAAATCTGTGTCATCAGGCCCTTAGCAGCACAATGAGTGGATTCAGGTATGATGATTCTAACTGAAATAAGTCACACAGAAAAAGAAACATCATAAGATATCAGTAATACACGGAATGTAAACTTGGCTACACAGGAACTGAATTACAGAACAGAACAGGGTCTCAAATTTAGAAAACCAACTTATGCTTGCTTAAGGGGAAAGGTGAGTTTGGGTGCTGCATAAAACCAGAGATTGAAATGAGCACAGATAAAGTTCCTTAAGCCAAATATGGAATAGACAAGAGCTACTCCTTGCTCAACGAAATGGACTCAACACCGCATATTAAACGCCTAAGAATGTACCTGACTAGTAAGTATCTTAAAACCTATGGATTGCTATGTCTCCGAAAGAGAATCAAGCATGTGTACAGGGGCATAAACGCAGCAGTGATAGGATTGGGGAGGTTCGGTGAGCAAATGAAGACCCTTTGAAGTCATATTGCATGGTACCCATTCCACGGGTTTCAACTACCCAGGTTTTAGGTATTCTTCCTTCAGCTAAAACATGCATGTGGAACCCAAGTATGATCAACCATGTGAACGGGAGACGTGTTCAAATATGTCTCAGTTTTCCTCCCCTGGTACTCGGGTGCAACATTCCAGACGCTTTACTAACACTCTCCCCACTTGGAGAGTCAGTCCCTTTAACCTCCTGTTTGGCCCAGTTTGCAATTTCTGCGGAAGATGAACAGGAATAGCGAGAACCAATGAGAGGCTAGCTGGAGGTGTCTGGACGGGCAAATTTAACTCTCATTTCCCACCAGGAAGAGGAAATAACCAAAGGCTCAGTGTGCCGTGCCGGAACCAGATTAGGGCCTGAAGCCATCCTGCGGTGTTGCGGCCAGGTCACAAGAAAGCGAGTTGAAGAAAGGAGCTCAGGGGCACTGTAATTCACAAACCTGCAGAGTTATAAATGACAGCTATCGTCCAAAAATAGACTGAAGTAAGGCTGCCAAGAGGACTTGAAAGCGGGGCAGAATTGCAGGAAACCGATTTCAGGAGGTAGACTGGAATTGCATTGAAAGCATAGGAAAAGAGGCAGAACGTACACAATGATGCACTTGGCCAAAAAGGGCGTATGCGTTTTTTCCTGAATATATTCAGGAAAAAACGCATACGCCCTTTTTGGCCAACCAAGCAAGCTTGCAAAGGAAATCTGCACTACAATGAAGTCTCACTTCCCCCCGGTCAAAAGGGCCATCTGAAAAAAGTGTAAAATCCAGAAAGGCAGGACAGGCCATGGAGAACTGGGAGCCTTGTTATGCTGATGGGCGGGATGTAAATTGCCAACAACCACTCGGGAGAAGTGTATGGTGTTTCCTGAAACATCTAAAAAACAAAGCAACAGAGCCTAGGGCACTGCCACTTATGGTCCTATAGCTTAGGGAAATTAAAATCAAAAAGACACAGCCACCCCAAACTTTCGAACGGCTCTGTTTACAAGAACCTCGTTTACAGTACAAGTTCAACATCGCAGAAAGTGAAAAATGGATAAAGAAGTTGTGGTATTTACTTACAAAGCAATATCACTCAGCAATGAAATCTGTGTCATCAGGCCCGTAGCAGCACAATGAGTGGATTCAGGTATGATGATTCTAACTGAAATAAGTCACACAGAAAAAGAAACATCATAAGATATCAGTAATACACGGAATGTAAACTTGGCTACACAGGAACTGAATTACAGAACAGAACAGGGTCTCAAATTTAGAAAACCAACTTATGCTTGCTTAAGGGGAAAGGTGAGTTGGGGTGCTGCATAAAACCAGAGATTGAAATGAGCACAGATAAAGTTCCTTAAGCCAAATATGGAATAGACAAGAGCTACTCCTTGCTCAACGAAATGGACTCAACACCGCATATTAAACGCCTAAGAATGTACCTGACTAGTAAGTATCTTAAAACCTATGGATTGCTATGTCTCCGAAAGAGAATCAAGCATGTGTACAGGGGCATAAACGCAGCAGTGATAGGACTGGGGAGGTTCGGTGAGCAAATGAAGACCCTTTGAAGTCATATTGCATGGTACCCATTCCACGGGTTTCAACTACCCAGGTTTTAGGTATTCTTCCTTCAGCTAAAACATGCATGTGGAACCCAAGTATGATCAACCATGTGAACGGGAGACGTGTTCAAATATGTCTCAGTTTTACTCCCCTGGTACTCGGGTGCAACATTCCAGACGCTTTACTAACACTCTCCCCACTTGGAGAGTCAGCGCCTTTAACCTCCTGTTTGGCACAGTTTGCAATTTCTGCGGAAGATGAACAGGAATAGCGAGAACCAATGAGAGGCTAGCTGGAGGTGTCTGGACGGGCAAATTTAACTCTCATTTCCCACCAGGAAGAGGAAATAACCAAAGGCTCAGTGTGCCGTGCCGGAACCAGATTAGGGCCTGAAGCCATCCTGCGGTGTTGCGGCCAGCTCACAAGAAAGCGAGTTGAAGAAAGGAGCTCAGGGGCACGGTAATTCACAAACCTGCAGAGTTATAAATGACAGCTATCGTCCAAAAATAGACTGAAGTAAGGCTGCCAAGAGGACTTGAAAGCGGGGCAGAATTGCAGGAAACCGATTTTAGGAGGTAGACTGGAATTGCATTGAATGCATAGGAAAAGAGGCAGAACGTCCACAATGATGCACTTGGCAAAAATGGCGTATGCGTTTTTTCCTGAATATATTCAGGAAAAAACGCATACGCCCTTTTTGGCCAACCAAGCAAGCTTGCAAAGGAAATCTGCACTACAATGAAGTCTCACTTCCCCCCGGTCAAAAGGGCCATCTGAAAAAAGTGTAAAATCCAGAAAGGCAGGACAGGCCATGGAGAACTGGGAGCCTTGTTATGCTGATGGGCGGGATGTAAATTGCCAACAACCACTCGGGAGAAGTGTATGGTGTTTCCTGAAACATCTAAAAAACAAAGCAACAGAGCCTAGGGCACTTCCACTTATGGTCCTATAGCTTAGGGAATTTAAAATCAAAAAGACACAGCCACCCCAAAGTTTGGAACGGCTCTGTTTACAAGAACCTCGTTTACAGTACAAGTTCAACATCGCAGAAAGTGAAAAATGGATAAAGAAGTTGTGGTATTTACTTACAAAGCAATATCACTCAGCAATGAAATCTGTGTCATCAGGCCCTTAGCAGCACAATGAGTGGATTCAGGTATGATGATTCTAACTGAAATAAGTCACACAGAAAAAGAAACATCATAAGATATCAGTAATACACGGAATGTAAACTTGGCTACACAGGAACTGAATTACAGAACAGAACCGGGTCTCAAATTTAGAAAACCAACTTATGCTTGCTTAAGGGGAAAGGTGAGTTGGGGTGCTGCATAAAACCAGAGATTGAAATGAGCACAGATAAAGTTCCTTAAGCCAAATATGGAATAGACAAGAGCTACTCCTTGCTCAACGAAATGGACTCAACACCGCATATTAAACGCCTAAGAATGTACCTGACTAGTAAGTATCTTAAAACCTATGGATTGCTATGTCTCCGAAAGAGAATCAAGCATGTGTACAGGGGCATAAACGCAGCAGTGATAGGATTGGGGAGGTTCGGTGAGCAAATGAAGACCCTTTGAAGTCATATTGCATGGTACCCATTCCACGGGTTTCAACTACCCAGGTTTTAGGTATTCTTCCTTCAGCTAAAACATGCATGTGGAACCCAAGTATGATCAACCATGTGAACGGGAGACGTGTTCAAATATGTCTCAGTTTTCCTCCCCTGGTACTCGGGTGCAACATTCCAGACGCTTTACTAACACTCTCCCCACTTGGAGAGTCAGTCCCTTTAACCTCCTGTTTGGCCCAGTTTGCAATTTCTGCGGAAGATGAACAGGAATAGCGAGAACCAATGAGAGGCTAGCTGGAGGTGTCTGGACGGGCAAATTTAACTCTCATTTCCCACCAGGAAGAGGAAATAACCAAAGGCTCAGTGTGCCGTGCCGGAACCAGATTAGGGCCTGAAGCCATCCTGCGGTGTTGCGGCCAGGTCACAAGAAAGCGAGTTGAAGAAAGGAGCTCAGGGGCACTGTAATTCACAAACCTGCAGAGTTATAAATGACAGCTATCGTCCAAAAATAGACTGAAGTAAGGCTGCCAAGAGGACTTGAAAGCGGGGCAGAATTGCAGGAAACCGATTTCAGGAGGTAGACTGGAATTGCATTGAAAGCATAGGAAAAGAGGCAGAACGTCCACAATGATGCACTTGGCCAAAAAGGGCGTATGCGTTTTTTCCTGAATATATTCAGGAAAAAACGCATACGCACTTTTTGGCCAACCAAGCAAGCTTGCAAAGGAAATCTGCACTACAATGAAGTCTCACTTCCCCCCGGTCAAAAGGGCCATCTGAAAAAAGTGTAAAATCCAGAAAGGCAGGACAGGCCATGGAGAACTGGGAGCCTTGTTATGCTGATGGGCGGGATGTAAATTGCCAACAACCACTCGGGAGAAGTGTATGGTGTTTCCTGAAACATCTAAAAAACAAAGCAACAGAACCTAGGGCACTTCCACTTATGGTCCTATAGCTTAGGGAAATTAAAATCAAAAAGACACAGCCACCCCAAAGTTTGGAACGGCTCTGTTTACAAGAACCTCGTTTACAGTACAAGTTCAACATCACAGAAAGTGAAAAATGGATAAAGAAGTTGTGGTATTTACTTACAAAGCAATATCACTCAGCAATGAAATCTGTGTCATCAGGCCCTTAGCAGCACAATGAGTGGATTCAGGTATGATGATTCTAACTGAAATAAGTCACACAGAAAAAGAAACATCATAAGATATCAGTAATACACGGAATGTAAACTTGGCTACACAGGAACTGAATTACAGAACAGAACAGGGTCTCAAATTTAGAAAACCAACTTATGCTTGCTTAAGGGGAAAGGTGAGTTGGGGTGCTGCATAAAACCAGAGATTGAAATGAGCACAGATAAAGTTCCTTAAGCCAAATATGGAATAGACAAGAGCTACTCCTTGCTCAACGAAATGGACTCAACACCGCATATTAAACGCCTAAGAATGTACCTGACTAGTAAGTATCTTAAAACCTATGGATTGCTATGTCTCCGAAAGAGAATCAACAATGTGTACAGGCGCATAAACGCAGCAGTGATAGGATTGGAGAGGTTCGGTGAGCAAATGAAGACCCTTTGAAGTCATATTGCATGGTACCCATTCCACGGGTTTCAACTACCCAGGTTTTAGGTATTCTTCCTTCAGCTAAAACATGCATGTGGAACCCAAGTATGATCAACCATGTGAACGGGAGACGTGTTCAAATATGTCTCAGTTTTCCTCCCCTGGTACTCGGGTGCAACTTTCCAGACGCTTTACTAACACTCTCCCCACTTGGAGAGTCAGTCCCTTTAACCTCCTGTTTGGCCCAGTTTGCAATTTCTGCGGAAGATGAACAGGAATAGCGAGAACCAATGAGAGGCTAGCTGGAGGTGTCTGGACGGGCAAATTTAACTCTCATTTCCCACCAGGAAGAGGAATTAACCAAAGGCTCAGCATGCCGGTCCGGAACAAGATTAGGGCCTGAAGCCATCCTGCGGTGTTGCGGCCAGGTCACAAGAAAGCGAGTTGAAGAAAGGAGCTCAGGGGCACTGTAATTCACAAACCTGCAGAGTTATAAATGACAGCTATCGTCCAAAAATAGACTGAAGTAAGGCTGCCAAGAGGACTTGAAAGCGGGGCAGAATTGCAGGAAACCGATTTCAGGAGGTAGACTGGAATTGCATTGAAAGCATAGGAAAAGAGGCAGAACGTCCACAATGATGCACTTGGCCAAAAAGGGCGTATGCGTTTTTTCCTGAATATATTCAGGAAAAAACGCATACGCCCTTTTTGGTCAACCAAGCAAGCTTGCAAAGGAAATCTGCACTACAATGAAGTCTCACTTCCCCCCGGTCAAAAGGGCCATCTGAAAAAAGTGTAAAATCCAGAAAGGCAGGACAGGCCATGGAGAACTGGGAGCCTTGTTATGCTGATGGGCGGGATGTAAATTGCCAACAGACACTCGGGAGAAGTGTATGGTGTTTCCTGAAACATCTAAAAAACAAAGCAACAGAACCTAGGGCACTTCCACTTATGGTCCTATAGCTTAGGGAAATTAAAATCAAAAAGACACAGCCACCCCAAAGTTTGGAACGGCTCTGTTTACAAGAACCTCGTTTACAGTACAAGTTCAACATCGCAGAAAGTGAAAAATGGATAAAGAAGTTGTGGTATTTACTTACAAAGCAATATCACTCAGCAATGAAATCTGTGTCATCAGGCCCTTAGCAGCACAATGAGTGGATTCAGGTATGATGATTCTAACTGAAATAAGTCACACAGAAAAAGAAACATCATAAGATATCAGTAATACACGGAATGTAAACTTGGCTACACAGGAACTGAATTACAGAACAGAACAGGGTCTCAAATTTAGAAAACCAACTTATTCTTGCTTAAGGGTAAAGGTGAGTTGGGGTGCTGCATAAAACCAGAGATTGAAATGAGCACAGATAAAGTTCCTTAAGCCAAATATGGAATAGACAAGAGCTACTCCTTGCTCAACGAAATGGACTCAACACACCATATTAAACGCCTAAGAATGTACCTGACTAGTAAGTATCTTAAAACCTATGGATTGCTATGTCTCCGAAAGAGAATCAAGCATGTGTACAGGGGCATAAACGCAGCAGTGATAGGATTGGAGAGGTTCGGTGAGCAAATGAAGACCCTTTGAAGTCATATTGCATGGTACCCATTCCACGGGTTTCAAATACACAGGTTTAAGGTATTCTTCCTTCAGCTAAAACATGCATGTGGAACCCAAGTATGATCAACCATGTGAACGGGAGACGTGTTCAAATATGTCTCAGTTTTCCTCCCCTGGTACTCGGGTGCAACATTCCAGACGCTTTACTAACACTCTCCCGACTTGGAGAGTCAGTCCCTTTAACCTCCTGTTTGGCCCAGTTTGCAATTTCTGCGGAAGATGAACAGGAATAGCGAGAACCAATGAGAGGCTAGCTGGAGGTGTCTGGACGGGCAAATTTAACTCTCATTTCCCACCAGGAAGAGGAATTAACCAGAGGCTCAGCGTGCCGTGCCGGAACCAGATTAGGGCCTGAAGCCATCCTGCGGTGTTGCGGCCAGCTCAAAAGAAAGCGAGTTGAAGAAAGGAGCTCAGGGGCACTGTAATTCACAAACCTGCAGAGTTATAAATGACAGCTATCGTCCAAAAATAGACTGAAGTAAGGCTGCCAAGAGGACTTGAAAGCGGGGCAGAATTGCAGGAAACCGATTTCAGGAGGTAGACTGGAATTGCATTGAAAGCATAGGAAAAGAGGCAGAATGTCCACAATGATGCACTTGGCCAAAAAGGGCATATGCGTTTTTTCCTGAATATATTCAGGAAAAAACGCATACGCCCTTTTTGGCCAACCAAGCAAGCTTGCAAAGGAAATCTGCACTACAATGAAGTCTCACTTCCCCCCGGTCAAAAGGGCCATCTGAAAAAAGTGTAAAATCCAGAAAGGCAGGACAGGCCATGGAGAACTGGGAGCCTTGTTATGCTGATGGGCGGGATGTAAATTGTCAACAGACACTCGGGAGAAGTGTATGGTGTTTCCTGTAACATCTAAAAAACAAAGCAACAGAACCTAGGGCACTTCCACTTATGGTCCTATAGCTTAGGGAAATTAAAATCAAAAAGACACAGCCACCCCAAAGTTTGGGACGCCTCTGTTTACAAGAACCTCATTTACAGTACAAGTTCAACATCGCAGAAAGTGAAAAATGGATAAAGAACTTGTGGTACTTACGTACAATGCAGTATCACTCAGCAATGAAATCTATGTCATCAGGCCCGTAGCAGCATAATGAGTGGATTCAGGTACGATGATTCTAACTGAAATAAGTCACACAGAAAAAGAAACATCATAAGATATCAGTAATACACGGAATGTAAAGTTGGCTACACAGGAACTGAATTACAGAACAGAACAGTGTCTCAAATTTAGAAAAACAACTTATGCTTGCTTAAGGGTAAAGGTGAGTTGGGGTGCTGCATAAAACCAGAGATTGAAATGAGCACAGATAAAGTTCCTTAAGCCAAATATGGAATAGACAAGAGCTACTCCTTGCTCAACGAAATGGACTCAACACCGCATATTAAACGCCTAAGAATGTACCTGACTTGTAAGTATCTTAAAACCTATGGATTGTTATGTCTCCGAAAGAGAATCAAGCATGTGTACAGGGGCATAAACGCAGCAGTGATAGGATTGGAGAGGTTCGGTGAGCAAATGAAGACCCTTTGAAGTCATATTACATGGTACCCATTCCACGGGTTTCAACTACCCAGGTTTAAGGTATTCTTCCTTCAGCTAAAACATGCATGTGGAACCTAGAGTATGATCAACCATGTGATCGGGAGACATGTTCAAATATGTCTCAGTTTTCCTCCCCTGGTACTCGGGTGCAACATTCCAGACGCTTTACTAACACTCTCCCCACTTGGAGAGTCAGTCCCTTTAACCTCCTGTTTGGCCCAGTTTGCAATTTCTGCGGAAGATGAACAGGAATAGCGAGAACCAATGAGAGGCTAGCTGGAGGTGTCTGGACGGGCAAATTTAACTCTCATTTCCCACCAGGAAGAGGAATTAACCAAAGGCTCAGCGTGCCGGGCCGGAACCAGATTAGGGCCTGAAGCCATCCTGCGATGTTGCGACCAGGGCACAAGAAAGCGAGTTGAAGAAAGGAGCTCAGGGGCACTGTAATTCACAAACCTGCAGAGTTATAAATGACAGCTATTGTCCAAAAATAGACTGAAGTAAGGCTGCCAAGAGAACTTGAAAGCGGGGCAGAATTGCAGGAAACCGATTTCAGGAGGTAGACTGGAGTTGCATTGAAAGCATAGGAAAAGAGGCAGAACGTCCACAATGATGCACTTGGCCAAAAAGGGTGTATGCGTTTTTTCCTGAATATATTCAGGAAAAAACGCATACGCCCTTTTTGGCCAACCAAGCAAGCTTGCAAAGGAAATCTGCACTACAATGAAGTCTCACTTCCCCCCGGTCAAAAGGGCCATCTGAAAAAAGTGTAAAATCCAGAAAGGCAGGACAGGCCATGGAGAACTGGGAGCCTTGTTATGCTGATGGGCGGGATGTAAATTGCCAACAACCACTCGGGAGAAGTGTATGGTGTTTCCTGAAACATCTAAAAAACAAAGCAACAGAGCCTAGGGCACTTCCACTTATGGTCCTATAGCATAGGGAATTTAAAATCAAAAAGGCACAGCCACCCCAAAGTTTGGGACGGCTCTGTTTACAAGAACCTCGTTTACAGTACAAGTTCAACATCGCAGAAAGTGAAAAATGGATAAAGAAGTTGTGGTATTTACTTACAAAGCAATATCACTCAGCAATGAAATCTGTGTCATCAGGCCCTTAGCAGCACAATGAGTGGATTCAGGTATGATGATTCTAACTGAAATAAGTCACACAGAAAAAGAAACATCATAAGATATCAGTAATACACGGAATGGAAACTTGGCTACACAGGAACTGAATTACAGAACAGAACAGGGTCTCAAATTTAGAAAACCAACTTATGCTTGCTTAAGGGGAAAGGTGAGTTGGGGTGTTGCATAAAACCAGAGATTGAAATGAGCACAGATAAAGTTCCTTAAGCCAAATATGGAATAGACAAGAGCTACTCCTTGCTCAACGAAATGGACTCAACACCGCATATTAAACGCCTAAGAATGTACCTGACTAGTAAGTATCTTAAAAGCTATGGATTGCTATGTCTCCGAAAGAGAATCAAGCATGTGTACAGGGGCATAAACGCAGCAGTGATAGGATTGGAGAGGTTCGGTGAGCAAATGAAGACCCTTTGAAGTCATATTGCATGGTACCCATTCCACGGGTTTCAACTACCCAGGTTTTAGGTATTCTTCCTTCAGCTAAAACATGCATGTGGAACCCAAGTATGATCAACCATGTGAACGGGAGACGTGTTCAAATATGTCTCAGTTTTCCTACCCTGGTACTCGGGTGCAACATTCCAGACGCTTTACTAACACTCTCCCCACTTGGAGAGTCAGTCCCTTTAACCTCCTGTTTGGCCCAGTTTGCAATTTCTGCGGAAGATGAACAGGAATTGCGAGAACCAATGAGAGGCTAGCTGGAGGTGTCTGGACGGGCAAATTTAACTCTCATTTCCCACCAGGAAGAGGAAATAACCAAAGGCTCAGTGTGCCGTGCCGGAACCAGATTAGGGCCTGAAGCCATCCTGCGGTGTTGCGGCCAGCTCACAAGAAAGCGAGTTGAAGAAAGGAGCTCAGGGGCACTGTAATTCACAAACCTGCAGAGTTATAAATGACAGCTATCGTCCAAAAATAGACAGAAGTAAGGCTGCCAAGAGGACTTGAAAGCGGGGCAGAATTGCAGGAAACCGATTTCAGGAGGTAGACTGGAATTGCATTGAAAGCATAGGAAAAGAGGCAGAACGTCCACAATGATGCACTTGGCCAAAAAGGGCGTATGCGTTTTTTCCTGAATATATTCAGGAAAAAACGCATACGCCCTTTTTGGCCAACCAAGCAAGCTTGCAAAGGAAATCTGCACTACAATGAAGTCTCACTTCCCCCCGGTCAAAAGGGCCATCTGAAAAAAGTGTAAAATCCAGAAAGGCAGGACAGGCCATGGAGAACTGGGAGCCTTGTTATGCTGATGGGCGGGATGTAAATTGCCAACAACCACTCGGGAGAAGTGTATGGTGTTTCCTGAAACATCTAAAAAACAAAGCAACAGAGCCTAGGGCACTTCCACTTATGGTCCTATAGCTTAGGGAATTTAAAATCAAAAAGACACAGCCACCCCAAAGTTTGGAACGGCTCTGTTTACAAGAACCTCGTTTACAGTACAAGTTCAACATCGCAGAAAGTGAAAAATGGATAAAGAAGTTGTGGTATTTACTTACAAAGCAATATCACTCAGCAATGAAATCTGTGTCATCAGGCCCTTAGCAGCACAATGAGTGGATTCAGGTATGATGATTCTAACTGAAATAAGTCACACAGAAAAAGAAACATCATAAGATATCAGTAATACACGGAATGTAAACTTGGCTACACAGGAACTGAATTACAGAACAGAACAGGGTCTCAAATTTAGAAAACCAACTTATGCTTGCTTAAGGGGAAAGGTGAGTTGGGGTGCTGCATAAAACCAGAGATTGAAATGAGCACAGATAAAGTTCCTTAAGCCAAATATGGAATAGACAAGAGCTACTCCTTGCTCAACGAAATGGACTCAACACCGCATATTAAACGCCTAAGAATGTACCTGACTAGTAAGTATCTTAAAACCTATGGATTGCTATGTCTCCGAAAGAGAATCAAGCATGTGTACAGGGGCATAAACGCAGCAGTGATAGGATTGGGGAGGTTCGGTGAGCAAATGAAGACCCTTTGAAGTCATATTGCATGGTACCCATTCCACGGGTTTCAACTACCCAGGTTTTAGGTATTCTTCCTTCAGCTAAAACATGCATGTGGAACCCAAGTATGATCAACCATGTGAACGGGAGACGTGTTCAAATATGTCTCAGTTTTCCTCCCCTGGTACTCGGGTGCAACATTCCAGACGCTTTACTAACACTCTCCCCACTTGGAGAGTCAGTCCCTTTAACCTCCTGTTTGGCCCAGTTTGCAATTTCTGCGGAAGATAAACAGGAATAGCGAGAACCAATGAGAGGCTAGCTGGAGGTGTCTGGACGGGCAAATTTAACTCTCATTTCCCACCAGGAAGAGGAAATAACCAAAGGCTCAGTGTGCCGTGCCGGAACCAGATTAGGGCCTGAAGCCATCCTGCGGTGTTGCGGCCAGGTCACAAGAAAGCGAGTTGAAGAAAGGAGCTCAGGGGCACTGTAATTCACAAACCTGCAGAGTTATAAATGACAGCTATCGTCCAAAAATAGACTGAAGTAAGGCTGCCAAGAGGACTTGAAAGCGGGGCAGAATTGCAGGAAACCGATTTCAGGAGGTAGACTGGAATTGCATTGAAAGCATAGGAAAAGAGGCAGAACGTCCACAATGATGCACTTGGCCAAAAAGGGCGTATGCGTTTTTTCCTGAATATATTCAGGAAAAAACGCATACGCCCTTTTTGGCCAACCAAGCAAGCTTGCAAAGGAAATCTGCACTACAATGAAGTCTCACTTCCCCCCGGTCAAAAGGGCCATCTGAAAAAAGTGTAAAATCCAGAAAGGCAGGACAGGCCATGGAGAACTGGGAGCCTTGTTATGCTGATGGGCGGGATGTAAATTGCCAACAACCACTCGGGAGAAGTGTATGGTGTTTCCTGAAACATCTAAAAAACAAAGCAACAGAACCTAGGGCACTTCCACTTATGGTCCTATAGCTTAGGGAAATTAAAATCAAAAAGACACAGCCACCCCAAAGTTTGGAACGGCTCTGTTTACAAGAACCTCGTTTACAGTACAAGTTCAACATCGCAGAAAGTGAAAAATGGATAAAGAAGTTGTGGTATTTACTTACAAAGCAATATCACTCAGCAATGAAATCTGTGTCATCAGGCCCTTAGCAGCACAATGAGTGGATTCAGGTATGATGATTCTAACTGAAATAAGTCACACAGAAAAAGAAACATCATAAGATATCAGTAATACACGGAATGTAAACTTGGCTACACAGGAACTGAATTACAGAACAGAACAGGGTCTCAAATTTAGAAAACCAACTTATGCTTGCTTAAGGGGAAAGGTGAGTTGGGGTGCTGCATAAAACCAGAGATTGAAATGAGCACAGATAAAGTTCCTTAAGCCAAATATGGAATAGACAAGAGCTACTCCTTGCTCAACGAAATGGACTCAACACCGCATATTAAACGCCTAAGAATGTACCTGACTAGTAAGTATCTTAAAACCTATGGATTGCTATGTCTCCGAAAGAGAATCAAGCATGTGTACAGGCGCATAAACGCAGCAGTGATAGGATTGGAGAGGTTCGGTGAGCAAATGAAGACCCTTTGAAGTCATATTGCATGGTACCCATTCCACGGGTTTCAACTACCCAGGTTTTAGGTATTCTTCCTTCAGCTAAAACATGCATGTGGAACCCAAGTATGATCAACCATGTGAACGGGAGACGTGTTCAAATATGTCTCAGTTTTACTCCCCTGGTACTCGGGTGCAACATTCCAGACGCTTTACTAACACTCTCCCCACTTGGAGAGTCAGCGCCTTTAACCTCCTGTTTGGCACAGTTTGCAATTTCTGCGGAAGATGAACAGGAATAGCGAGAA
This sequence comes from Stenella coeruleoalba, assembly GCF_951394435.1. Classification (NCBI taxonomy): domain Eukaryota; kingdom Metazoa; phylum Chordata; class Mammalia; order Artiodactyla; family Delphinidae; genus Stenella; species Stenella coeruleoalba. The sequence continues at coordinate 1,250,122 of NW_027646083.1, read as the reverse complement.
CCAATGAGAGGCTAGCTGGAGGTGTCTGGACGGGCAAATTTAACTCTCATTTCCCACCAGGAAGAGGAAATAACCAAAGGCTCAGTGTGCCGTGCCGGAACCAGATTAGGGCCTGAAGCCATCCTGCGGTGTTGCGGCCAGCTCACAAGAAAGCGAGTTGAAGAAAGGAGCTCAGGGGCACTGTAATTCACAAACCTGCAGAGTTATAAATGACAGCTATCGTCCAAAAATAGACTGAAGTAAGGCTGCCAAGAGGACTTGAAAGCGGGGCAGAATTGCAGGAAACCGATTTTAGGAGGTACTCTGGAATTGCATTGAATGCATAGGAAAAGAGGCAGAACGTCCACAATGATGCACTTGGCCAAAAAGGGCGTATGCGTTTTTTCCTGAATATATTCAGGAAAAAACGCATACGCCCTTTTTGGCCAACCAAGCAAGCTTGCAAAGGAAATCTGCACTACAATGAAGTCTCACTTCCCCCCGGTCAAAAGGGCCATCTGAAAAAAGTGTAAAATCCAGAAAGGCAGGACAGGCCATGGAGAACTGGGAGCCTTGTTATGCTGATGGGCGGGATGTAAATTGCCAACAACCACTCGGGAGAAGTGTATGGTGTTTCCTGAAACATCTAAAAAACAAAGCAACAGAGCCTAGGGCACTTCCACTTATGGTCCTATAGCTTAGGGAATTTAAAATCAAAAAGACACAGCCACCCCAAAGTTTGGAACGGCTCTGTTTACAAGAACCTCGTTTACAGTACAAGTTCAACATCGCAGAAAGTGAAAAATGGATAAAGAAGTTGTGGTATTTACTTACAAAGCAATATCACTCAGCAATGAAATCTGTGTCATCAGGCCCTTAGCAGCACAATGAGTGGATTCAGGTATGATGATTCTAACTGAAATAAGTCATACAGAAAAAGAAACATCATAAGATATCAGTAATACACGGAATGTAAACTTGGCTACACAGGAACTGAATTACAGAACAGAACAGGGTCTCAAATTTAGAAAACCAACTTATGCTTGCTTAAGGGGAAAGGTGAGTTGGGGTGCTGCATAAAACCAGAGATTGAAATGAGCACAGATAAAGTTCCTTAAGCCAAATATGGAATAGACAAGAGCTACTCCTTGCTCAACGAAATGGACTCAACACCGCATATTAAACGCCTAAGAATGTACCTGACTAGTAAGTATCTTAAAACCTATGGATTGCTATGTCTCCGAAAGAGAATCAAGCATGTGTACAGGGGCATAAACGCAGCAGTGATAGGATTGGAGAGGTTCGGTGAGCAAATGAAGACCCTTTGAAGTCATATTGCATGGTACCCATTCCACGGGTTTCAACTACCCAGGTTTTAGGTATTCTTCCTTCAGCTAAAACATGCATGTGGAACCCAAGTATGATCAACCATGTGAACGGGAGACGTGTTCAAATATGTCTCAGTTTTCCTCCCCTGGTACTCGGGTGCAACTTTCCAGACGCTTTACTAACACTCTCCCCACTTGGAGAGTCAGCGCCTTTAACCTCCTGTTTGGCACAGTTTGCAATTTCTGCGGAAGATGAACAGGAATAGCGAGAACCAATGAGAGGCTAGCTGGAGGTGTCTGGACGGGCAAATTTAACTCTCATTTCCCACCAGGAAGAGGAAATAACCAAAGGCTCAGTGTGCCGTGCCGGAACCAGATTAGGGCCTGAAGCCATCCTGCGGTGTTGCGGCCAGCTCACAAGAAAGCGAGTTGAAGAAAGGAGCTCAGGGGCACTGTAATTCACAAACCTGCAGAGTTATAAATGACAGCTATCGTCCAAAAATAGACTGAAGTAAGGCTGCCAACAGGACTTGAAAGCGGGGCAGAATTGCAGGAAACCGATTTTAGGAGGTACTCTGGAATTGCATTGAATGCATAGGAAAAGAGGCAGAACGTCCACAATGATGCACTTGGCCAAAAAGGGCGTATGCGTTTTTTCCTGAATATATTCAGGAAAAAACGCATACGCCCTTTTTGGCCAACCAAGCAAGCTTGCAAAGGAAATCTGCACTACAATGAAGTCTCACTTCCCCCCGGTCAAAAGGGCCATCTGAAAAAAGTGTAAAATCCAGAAAGGCAGGACAGGCCATGGAGAACTGGGAGCCTTGTTATGCTGATGGGCGGGATGTAAATTGCCAACAACCACTCGGGAGAAGTGTATGGTGTTTCCTGAAACATCTAAAAAACAAAGCAACAGAGCCTAGGGCACTTCCACTTATGGTCCTATAGCTTAGGGAATTTAAAATCAAAAAGACACAGCCACCCCAAAGTTTGGAACGGCTCTGTTTACAAGAACCTCGTTTACAGTACAAGTTCAACATCGCAGAAAGTGAAAAATGGATAAAGAAGTTGTGGTATTTACTTACAAAGCAATATCACTCAGCAATGAAATCTGTGTCATCAGGCCCTTAGCAGCACAATGAGTGGATTCAGGTATGATGATTCTAACTGAAATAAGTCACACAGAAAAAGAAACATCATAAGATATCAGTAATACACGGAATGTAAACTTGGCTACACAGGAACTGAATTACAGAACAGAACAGGGTCTCAAATTTAGAAAACCAACTTATGCTTGCTTAAGGGGAAAGGTGAGTTGGGGTGCTGCATAAAACCAGAGATTGAAATGAGCACAGATAAAGTTCCTTAAGCCAAATATGGAATAGACAAGAGCTACTCCTTGCTCAACGAAATGGACTCAACACCGCATATTAAACGCCTAAGAATGTACCTGACTAGTAAGTATCTTAAAACCTATGGATTGCTATGTCTCTGAAAGAGAATCAAGCATGTGTACAGGGGCATAAACGCAGCAGTGATAGGATTGGAGAGGTTCGGTGAGCAAATGAAGACCCTTTGAAGTCATATTGCATGGTACCCATTCCACGGGTTTCAACTACCCAGGTTTTAGGTATTCTTCCTTCAGCTAAAACATGCATGTGGAACCCAAGTATGATCAACCATGTGAACGGGAGACGTGTTCAAATATGTCTCAGTTTTCCTCCCCTGGTACTCGGGTGCAACTTTCCAGACGCTTTACTAACACTCTCCCCACTTGGAGAGTCAGTCCCTTTAACCTCCTGTTTGGCCCAGTTTGCAATTTCTGCGGAAGATGAACAGGAATAGCGAGAACCAATGAGAGGCTAGCTGCAGGTGTCTGGACGGGCAAATTTAACTCTCATTTCCCACCAGGAAGAGGAATTAACCAAAGGCTCAGCATGCCGGGCCGGAACAAGATTAGGGCCTGAAGCCATCCTGCGGTGTTGCGGCCAGGTCACAAGAAAGCGAGTTGAAGAAAGGAGCTCAGGGGCACTGTAATTCACAAACCTGCAGAGTTATAAATGACAGCTATCGTCCAAAAATAGACTGAAGTAAGGCTGCCAAGAGGACTTGAAAGCGGGGCAGAATTGCAGGAAACCGATTTCAGGAGGTAGACTGGAATTGCATTGAAAGCATAGGAAAAGAGGCAGAACGTCCACAATGATGCACTTGGCCAAAAAGGGCGTATGCGTTTTTTCCTGAATATATTCAGGAAAAAACGCATACGCCCTTTTTGGTCAACCAAGCAAGCTTGCAAAGGAAATCTGCACTACAATGAAGTCTCACTTCCCCCCGGTCAAAAGGGCCATCTGAAAAAAGTGTAAAATCCAGAAAGGCAGGACAGGCCATGGAGAACTGGGAGCCTTGTTATGCTGATGGGCGGGATGTAAATTGCCAACAGACACTCGGGAGAAGTGTATGGTGTTTCCTGAAACATCTAAAAAACAAAGCAACAGAACCTAGGGCACTTCCACTTATGGTCCTATAGCTTAGGGAAATTAAAATCAAAAAGACACAGCCACCCCAAAGTTTGGAACGGCTCTGTTTACAAGAACCTCGTTTACAGTACAAGTTCAACATCGCAGAAAGTGAAAAATGGATAAAGAAGTTGTGGTATTTACTTACAAAGCAATATCACTCAGCAATGAAATCTGTGTCATCAGGCCCTTAGCAGCACAATGAGTGGATTCAGGTATGATGATTCTAACTGAAATAAGTCACACAGAAAAAGAAACATCATAAGATATCAGTAATACACGGAATGTAAACTTGGCTACACAGGAACTGAATTATAGAACAGAACAGGGTCTCAAATTTAGAAAACCAACTTATGCTTGCTTAAGGGGAAAGGTGAGTTGGGGTGCTGCATAAACCCAGAGATTGAAATGAGCACAGATAAAGTTCCTTAAGCCAAATATGGAATAGACAAGAGCTACTCCTTGCTCAACGAAATGGACTCAACACCGCATATTAAACGCCTAAGAATGTACCTGACTAGTAAGTATCTTAAAACCTATGGATTGCTATGTCTCCGAAAGAGAATCAAGCATGTGTTCAGGGGCATAAACGCAGCAGTGATAGGATTGGAGAGGTTCGGTGAGCAAATGAAGACCCTTTGAAGTCATATTGCATGGTACCCATTCCACGGGTTTCAACTACCCAGGTTTTAGGTATTCTTCCTTCAGCTAAAACATGCATGTGGAACCCAAGTATGATCAACCATGTGAACGGGAGACGTGTTCAAATATGTCTCAGTTTTCCTCCCCTGGTACTCGGGTGCAACATTCCAGACGCTTTACTAACACTCTCCCCACTTGGGGAGTCAGCGCCTTTAAACTCCTGTTTGGCCCAGTTTGCAATTTCTGCGGAAGATGAACAGGAATAGCGAGAACCAATGAGAGGCTAGCTGGGGGTGTCTGGACGGGCAAATTTAACTCTGATTTCCCACCAGGAAGAGGAAATAACCAAAGGCTCAGTGTGCCGTGCCGGAACCAGATTAGGGCCTGAAGCCATCCTGCGGTGTTGCGGCCAGCTCACAAGAAAGCGAGTTGAAGAAAGGAGCTCAGGGGCACTGTAATTCACAAACCTGCAGAGTAATAAATGACAGCTATCGTCCAAAAATATACTGAAGTAAGGCTGCCAAGAGGAGTTGAAAGTGGGGCAGAATTGCAGGAAACCGATTTCAGGAGGTAGACTGGAATTGCATTGAAAGCATAGGAAAAGAGGCAGAACGTCCACAATGATGCACTTGGCCAAAAAGGGCGTATGCGTTTTTTCCTGAATATATTCAGGAAAAAACGCATACGCCCTTTTTGGCCAACCAAGCAAGCTTGCAAAGGAAATCTGCACTACAATGAAGTCTCACTTCCCCCCGGTCAAAAGGGCCATCTGAAAAAAGTGTAAAATCCAGAAAGGCAGGACAGGCCATGGAGAACTGGGAGCCTTGTTATGCTGAAGGGCGGGATGTAAATTGCCAACAGACACTCGGGAGAAGTGTATGGTGTTTCCTGAAACATCTAAAAAACAAAGCAACAGAGCCTAGGGCAGTTCCACTTATGGTCCTATAGCTTAGGGAAATTAAAATCAAAAAGACACAGCCACCCCAAAGTTTGGGACGCCTCTGTTTACAAGAACCTCGTTTACAGTACAAGTTCAACATCGCAGAAAGTGAAAAATGGATAAAGAAGTTGTGGTATTTACTTACAAAGCAATATCACTCAGCAATGAAATCTGTGTCATCAGGCCCTTAGCAGCACAATGAGTGGATTCAGGTATGATGATTCTAACTGAAATAAGTCACACAGAAAAAGAAACATCATAAGATATCAGTAATACACGGAATGTAAACTTGGCTACACAGGAACTGAATTACAGAACAGAACAGGGTCTCAAATTTAGAAAACCAACTTATTCTTGCTTAAGGGTAAAGGTGAGTTGGGGTGCTGCATAAAACCAGAGATTGAAATGAGCACAGATAAAGTTCCTTAAGCCAAATATGGAATAGACAAGAGCTACTCCTTGCTCAACGAAATGGACTCAACACACCATATTAAACGCCTAAGAATGTACCTGACTAGTAAGTATCTTAAAACCTATGGATTGCTATGTCTCCGAAAGAGAATCAAGCATGTGTACAGGGGCATAAACGCAGCAGTGATAGGATTGGAGAGGTTCGGTGAGCAAATGAAGACCCTTTGAAGTCATATTGCATGGTACCCATTCCACGGGTTTCAAATACACAGGTTTAAGGTATTCTTCCTTCAGCTAAAACATGCATGTGGAACCCAAGTATGATCAACCATGTGAACGGGAGACGTGTTCAAATATGTCTCAGTTTTCCTCCCCTGGTACTCGGGTGCAACATTCCAGACGCTTTACTAACACTCTCCCGACTTGGAGAGTCAGTCCCTTTAACCTCCTGTTTGGCCCAGTTTGCAATTTCTGCGGAAGATGAACAGGAATAGCGAGAACCAATGAGAGGCTAGCTGGAGGTGTCTGGACGGGCAAATTTAACTCTCATTTCCCACCAGGAAGAGGAATTAACCAGAGGCTCAGCGTGCCGTGCCGGAACCAGATTAGGGCCTGAAGCCATCCTGCGGTGTTGCGGCCAGCTCAAAAGAAAGCGAGTTGAAGAAAGGAGCTCAGGGGCACTGTAATTCACAAACCTGCAGAGTTATAAATGACAGCTATCGTCCAAAAATAGACTGAAGTAAGGCTGTCAAGAGGACTTGAAAGCGGGGCAGAATTGCAGGAAACCGATTTCAGGAGGTAGACTGGAATTGCATTGAAAGCATAGGAAAAGAGGCAGAATGTCCACAATGATGCACTTGGCCAAAAAGGGCGTATGCGTTTTTTCCTGAATATATTCAGGAAAAAACGCATACGCCCTTTTTGGCCAACCAAGCAAGCTTGCAAAGGAAATCTGCACTACAATGAAGTCTCACTTCCCCCCGGTCAAAAGGGCCATCTGAAAAAAGTGTAAAATCCAGAAAGGCAGGACAGGCCATGGAGAACTGGGAGCCTTGTTATGCTGATGGGCGGGATGTAAATTGCCAACAACCACTCGGGAGAAGTGTATGGTGTTTCCTGAAACATCTAAAAAACAAAGCAACAGAGCCTAGGGCACTTCCACTTATGGTCCTATAGCTTAGGGAATTTAAAATCAAAAAGGCACAGCCACCCCAAAGTTTGGAATGGCTCTGTTTACAAGAACCTCGTTTACAGTACAAGTTCAACATCGCAGAAAGTGAAAAATGGATAAAGAAGTTGTGGTATTTACTTACAAAGCAATATCACTCAGCAATGAAATCTGTGTCATCAGGCCCTTAGCAGCACAATGAGTGGATTCAGGTATGATGATTCTAACTGAAATAAGTCACACAGAAAAAGAAACATCATAAGATATCAGTAATACACGGAATGTAAACTTGGCTACACAGGAACTGAATTACAGAACAGAACAGGGTCTCAAATTTAGAAAACCAACTTATGCTTGCTTAAGGGGAAAGGTGAGTTGGGGTGCTGCATAAAACCAGAGATTGAAATGAGCACAGATAAAGTTCCTTAAGCCAAATATGGAATAGACAAGAGCTACTCCTTGCTCAACGAAATGGACTCAACACCGCATATTAAACGCCTAAGAATGTACCTGACTAGTAAGTATCTTAAAACCTATGGATTGCTATGTCTCCGAAAGAGAATCAAGCATGTGTACAGGGGCATAAACGCAGCAGTGATAGGATTGGAGAGGTTCGGTGAGCAAATGAAGACCCTTTGAAGTCATATTGCATGGTACCCATTCCACGGGTTTCAACTACCCAGGTTTTAGGTATTCTTCCTTCAGCTAAAACATGCATGTGGAACCCAAGTATGATCAACCATGTGAACGGGAGACGTGTTCAAATATGTCTCAGTTTTCCTACCCTGGTACTCGGGTGCAACATTCCAGACGCTTTACTAACACTCTCCCCACTTGGAGAGTCAGTCCCTTTAACCTCCTGTTTGGCCCAGTTTGCAATTTCTGCGGAAGATGAACAGGAATAGCGAGAACCAATGAGAGGCTAGCTGGAGGTGTCTGGACGGGCAAATTTAACTCTCATTTCCCACCAGGAAGAGGAAATAACCAAAGGCTCAGTGTGCCGTGCCGGAAACAGATTAGGGCCTGAAGCCATCCTGCGGTGTTGCGGCCAGCTCACAAGAAAGCGAGTTGAAGAAAGGAGCTCAGGGGCACTGTAATTCACAAACCTGCAGAGTTATAAATGACAGCTATCGTCCAAAAATAGACTGAAGTAAGGCTGCCAAGAGGACTTGAAAGCGGGGCAGAATTGCAGGAAACCGATTTCAGGAGGTAGACTGGAATTGCATTGAAAGCATAGGAAAAGAGGCAGAACGTCCACAATGATGCACTTGGCCAAAAAGGGCGTATGCGTTTTTTCCTGAATATATTCAGGAAAAAACGCATACGCCCTTTTTGGCCAACCAAGCAAGCTTGCAAAGGAAATCTGCACTACAATGAAGTCTCACTTCCCCCCGGTCAAAAGGGCCATCTGAAAAAAGTGTAAAATCCAGAAAGGCAGGACAGGCCATGGAGAACTGGGAGCCTTGTTATGCTGATGGGCGGGATGTAAATTGCCAAGAGACACTCGGGAGAAGTGTATGGTGTTTCCTGAAACATCTAAAAAACAAAGCAACAGAACCTAGGGCACTTCCACTTATGGTCCTATAACTTAGGGAAATTAAAATCAAAAAGACACAGCCACCCCAAAGTTTGGAACGGCTCTGTTTACAAGAACCTCGTTTACAGTACAAGTTCAACATCACAGAAAGTGAAAAATGGATAAAGAAGTTGTGGTATTTACTTACAAAGCAATATCACTCAGCAATGAAATCTGTGTCATCAGGCCCTTAGCAGCACAATGAGTGGATTCAGGTATGATGATTCTAACTGAAATAAGTCACACAGAAAAAGAAACATCATAAGATATCAGTAATACACGGAATGTAAACTTGGCTACACAGGAACTGAATTACAGAACAGAACAGGGTCTCAAATTTCGAAAACCAACTTATGCTTGCTTAAGGGGAAAGGTGAGTTGGGGTGCTGCATAAAACCAGAGATTGAAATGAGCACAGATAAAGTTCCTTAAGCCAAATATGGAATAGACAAGAGCTACTCCTTGCTCAACGAAATGGACTCAACACCCCATATTAAATGCCTAAGAATGTACCTGACTAGTAAGTATCTTAAAACCTATGGATCGCTATGTCTCCGAAAGAGAATCAAGCATGTGTACAGGGGCATAAACGCAGCAGTGATAGGATTGGAGAGGTTCGGTGAGCAAATGAAGACCCTTTGAAGTCATATTGCATGGTACCCATTACACGGGTCTTATCTCTCCAGGTTTAAGGTATTCTTCCTTCAGCTAAAACATGCATGTGGAACCCAAGTATGATCAACCATGTGAACGGGAGACGTGTTCAAATATGTCTCAGTTTTCCTCCCCTGGTACTCGGGTGCAACATTCCAGACGCTTTACTAACACTCTCCCCACTTGGAGAGTCAACGCCTTTAACCTCCTGTTTGGCCCAGTTTGCAATTCCTGCGGAAGATGAACAGGAATAGCGAGAACCAATGAGAGACTAGCTGGAGGTGTCTGGACGGGCAAATTTAACTCTCATTTCCCACCAGGAAGAGGAAATAACCAAAGGCTCAGCGTGCCGTGCCGGAACCAGATTAGGGCCTGTAGCCATCCTGCGGTGTTGCAGCCAGGTCACAAGAAAGCGAGTTGAAGAAAGGAGCTCAGGGGCACTGTAATTCACAAACCTGCAGAGTTATAAATGACAGCTATCGTCCAAAAATAGACTGAAGTAAGGCTGCCAAGAGGACTTCAAAGCGGGGCAGAATTGCAGGGAACCGATTTCAGGAGGTAGACTGGAATTGCATTGAAAGCACAGGAAAAGAGGCAGAACGTCCACAATGATGCACTTGGCCAAAAAGGGCGTATGCGTTTTTTCCTGAATATATTCAGGAAAAAACGCATACGCCCTTTTTGGCCAACCAAGCAAGCTTGCAAAGGAAATCTGCACTACAATGAAGTCTCACTTCCCCCCGGTCAAAAGGGCCATCTGAAAAAAGTGTAAAATCCAGAAAGGCAGGACAGGCCATGGAGAACTGGGAGCCTTGTTATGCTGATGGGCGGGATGTAAATTGCCAACAGACACTCGGGAGAAGTGTATGGTGTTTCCTGAAACATCTAAAAAACAAAACAACAGAGCTTAGGGCACTTCCACTTATGGTCCTATAGCTTAGGGAAATTAAAATCAAAAAGACACAGCCACCCCAAAGTTTGGGATGCCTCTGTTTACAAGAACCTCGTTTACCGTACAAGTTCAATATCACAGAAAGTGAAAAATGGATAAAGAACTTGTGGTACTTACGTACAATGCAGTATCACTCAGCAATGAAATCTATGTCATCAGGCCCGTAGCAGCATCATGAGTGGATTCAGGTACGATGATTCTAACTGAAATAAGTCACACAGAAAAAGAAACATCATAAGATATCAGTAATACACGGAATGTAAACTTGGCTACACAGGAACTGAATTACAGAACAGAACAGTTTCTCAAATTTAGAAAACCAACGTATGCTTGCTTAAGGGGAAAGGTGAGTTGGGGTGCTGCATAAAACCAGAGATTGAAATGAGCACAGATAAAGTTCCTTAAGCCAAATATGGAATAGACAAGAGCTACTCCTTGCTCAACGAAATGGACTCAACACCGCATATTAAACGCCTAAGAGTGTACCTGACTAGTAAGTATCTTAAAACCTATGGATTGCTATGTCTCCGAAAGAGAATCAAGCATGTGTACAGGGGCATAAACGCAGCAGTGATAGGATTGGAGATGTTCGGTGAGCAAATGAAGACCCTTTGAAGTCATATTGCATGGTACCCATTCCACGGGTTTCAACTACCCAGGTTTTAGGTATTCTTCCTTCAGCTGAAACATGCATGTGGAACCCAGAGTATGATCAACCATGTGAACGGGAGACGTGTTCAAATATGTCTCAGTTTTCCTACCCTGGTACTCGGGTGCAACATTCCAGACGCTTTACTAACACTCTCCCGACTTGGACAGTCAGTCCCTTTAACCTCCTGTTTGGCCCAGTTTGCAATTTCTGCGGAAGATGAACAGGAATAGCGAGAACCAATGAGAGGCTAGCTGGAGGTGTCTGGACGGGCAAATTTAACTCTCATTTCCCACCAGGAAGAGGAATTAACCAAAGGCTCAGCATGCCGGGCCGGAACCAGATTAGGGCCTGAAGCCATCCTGCGGTGTTGCGGCCAGCTCACAAGAAAGCGAGTTGAAGAAAGGAGCTCAGGGGCACTGTAATTCACAAACCTGCAGAGTTATAAATGACAGCTATCGTCCAAAAATAGACTGAAGTAAGGCTGCCAAGAGGACTTGAAAGCGGGGCAGAATTGCAGGAAACCGATTTCAGGAGGTAGACTGGAATTGCATTAAGAGCATAGGAAAAGAGGCAGAACGTCCACAATGATGCACTTGGCCAAAAAGGGCGTATGCGTTTTTTCCTGAATATATTCAGGAAAAAACGCATACGCCCTTTTTGGCCAACCAAGCAAGCTTGCAAAGGAAATCTGCACTACAATGAAGTCTCACTTCCCCCCGGTCAAAAGGGCCATCTGAAAAAAGTGTAAAATCCAGAAAGGCAGGACAGGCCATGGAGAACTGGGAGCCTTGTTATGCTGATGGGCGGGATGTAAATTGCCAACAACCACTCGGGAGAAGTGTATGGTGTTTCCTGAAACATCTAAAAAACAAAGCAACAGAGCCTAGGGCACTTCCACTTATGGTCCTATAGCTTAGGGAATTTAAAATCAAAAAGGCACAGCCACCCCAAAGTTTGGAATGGCTCTGTTTACAAGAACCTCGTTTACAGTACAAGTTCAACATCGCAGAAAGTGAAAAATGGATAAAGAAGTTGTGGTATTTACTTACAAAGCAATATCACTCAGCAATGAAATCTGTGTCATCAGGCCCTTAGCAGCACAATGAGTGGATTCAGGTATGATGATTCTAACTGAAATAAGTCACACAGAAAAAGAAACATCATAAGATATCAGTAATACACGGAATGTAAACTTGGCTACACAGGAACTGAATTACAGAACAGAACAGGGTCTCAAATTTAGAAAACCAACTTATGCTTGCTTAAGGGGAAAGGTGAGTTGGGGTGCTGCATAAAACCAGAGATTGAAATGAGCACAGATAAAGTTCCTTAAGCCAAATATGGAATAGACAAGAGCTACTCCTTGCTCAACGAAATGGACTCAACACCGCATATTAAACGCCTAAGAATGTACCTGACTAGTAAGTATCTTAAAACCTATGGATTGCTATGTCTCCGAAAGAGAATCAAGCATGTGTACAGGGGCATAAACGCAGCAGTGATAGGATTGGAGAGGTTCGGTGAGCAAATGAAGACCCTTTGAAGTCATATTGCATGGTACCCATTCCACGGGTTTCAACTACCCAGGTTTTAGGTATTCTTCCTTCAGCTAAAACATGCATGTGGAACCCAAGTATGATCAACCATGTGAACGGGAGACGTGTTCAAATATGTCTCAGTTTTCCTACCCTGGTACTCGGGTGCAACATTCCAGACGCTTTACTAACACTCTCCCCACTTGGAGAGTCAGTCCCTTTAACCTCCTGTTTGGCCCAGTTTGCAATTTCTGCGGAAGATGAACAGGAATAGCGAGAACCAATGAGAGGCTAGCTGGAGGTGTCTGGACGGGCAAATTTAACTCTCATTTCCCACCAGGAAGAGGAAATAACCAAAGGCTCAGTGTGCCGTGCCGGAAACAGATTAGGGCCTGAAGCCATCCTGCGGTGTTGCGGCCAGCTCACAAGAAAGCGAGTTGAAGAAAGGAGCTCAGGGGCACTGTAATTCACAAACCTGCAGAGTTATAAATGACAGCTATCGTCCAAAAATAGACTGAAGTAAGGCTGCCAAGAGGACTTGAAAGCGGGGCAGAATTGCAGGAAACCGATTTCAGGAGGTAGACTGGAATTGCATTGAAAGCATAGGAAAAGAGGCAGAACGTCCACAATGATGCACTTGGCCAAAAAGGGCGTATGCGTTTTTTCCTGAATATATTCAGGAAAAAACGCATACGCCCTTTTTGGCCAACCAAGCAAGCTTGCAAAGGAAATCTGCACTACAATGAAGTCTCACTTCCCCCCGGTCAAAAGGGCCATCTGAAAAAAGTGTAAAATCCAGAAAGGCAGGACAGGCCATGGAGAACTGGGAGCCTTGTTATGCTGATGGGCGGGATGTAAATTGCCAACAGACACTCGGGAGAAGTGTATGGTGTTTCCTGAAACATCTAAAAAACAAAGCAACAGAGCCTAGGGCACTGCCACTTATGGTCCTATAGCTTAGGGAAATTAAAATCAAAAAGACACAGCCACCCCAAAGTTTGGGACGCCTCTGTTTACAAGAACCTCATTTACAGTACAAGTTCAACATCGCAGAAAGTGAAAAATGGATAAAGAACTTGTGGTACTTACGTACAATGCAGTATCACTCAGCAATGAAATCTATGTCATCAGGCCCGTAGCAGCATAATGAGTGGATTCAGGTACGATGATTCTAACTGAAATAAGTCACACAGAAAAAGAAACATCATAAGATATCAGTAATACACGGAATGTAAAGTTGGCTACACAGGAACTGAATTACAGAACAGAACAGTGTCTCAAATTTAGAAAAACAACTTATGCTTGCTTAAGGGTAAAGGTGAGTTGGGGTGCTGCATAAAACCAGAGATTGAAATGAGCACAGATAAAGTTCCTTAAGCCAAATATGGAATAGACAAGAGCTACTCCTTGCTCAACGAAATGGACTCAACACCGCGTATTAAACGCCTAAGAATGTACCTGACTTGTAAGTATCTTAAAACCTATGGATCGCTATGTCTCCGAAAGAGAATCAAGCATGTGTACAGGGGCATAAACGCAGCAGTGATAGGATTGGAGATGTTCGGTGAGCAAATGAAGACCCTTTGAAGTCATATTGCATGGTACCCATTCCACGGGTTTCAACTACCCAGGTTTTAGGTATTCTTCCTTCAGCTGAAACATGCATGTGGAACCCAGAGTATGATCAACCATGTGAACGGGAGACGTGTTCAAATATGTCTCAGTTTTCCTACCCTGGTACTCGGGTGCAACATTCCAGACGCTTTACTAACACTCTCCCGACTTGGACAGTCAGTCCCTTTAACCTCCTGTTTGGCCCAGTTTGCAATTTCTGCGGAAGATGAACAGGAATAGCGAGAACCAATGAGAGGCTAGCTGGAGGTGTCTGGACGGGCAAATTTAACTCTCATTTCCCACCAGGAAGAGGAATTAACCAAAGGCTCAGCATGCCGGGCCGGAACCAGATTAGGGCCTGAAGCCATCCTGCGGTGTTGCGGCCAGCTCACAAGAAAGCGAGTTGAAGAAAGGAGCTCAGGGGCACTGTAATTCACAAACCTGCAGAGTTATAAATGACAGCTATCGTCCAAAAATAGACTGAAGTAAGGCTGCCAAGAGGACTTGAAAGCGGGGCAGAATTGCAGGAAACCGATTTCAGGAGGTAGACTGGAATTGCATTAAGAGCATAGGAAAAGAGGCAGAACGTCCACAATGATGCACTTGGCCAAAAAGGGCGTATGCGTTTTTTCCTGAATATATTCAGGAAAAAACGCATACGCCCTTTTTGGCCAACCAAGCAAGCTTGCAAAGGAAATCTGCACTACAATGAAGTCTCACTTCCCCCCGGTCAAAAGGGCCATCTGAAAAAAGTGTAAAATCCAGAAAGGCAGGACAGGCCATGGAGAACTGGGAGCCTTGTTATGCTGATGGGCGGGATGTAAATTGCCAACAACCACTCGGGAGAAGTGTATGGTGTTTCCTGAAACATCTAAAAAACAAAGCAACAGAGCCTAGGGCACTTCCACTTATGGTCCTATAGCTTAGGGAATTTAAAATCAAAAAGGCACAGCCACCCCAAAGTTTGGAATGGCTCTGTTTACAAGAACCTCGTTTACAGTACAAGTTCAACATCGCAGAAAGTGAAAAATGGATAAAGAAGTTGTGGTATTTACTTACAAAGCAATATCACTCAGCAATGAAATCTGTGTCATCAGGCCCTTAGCAGCACAATGAGTGGATTCAGGTATGATGATTCTAACTGAAATAAGTCACACAGAAAAAGAAACATCATAAGATATCAGTAATACACGGAATGTAAACTTGGCTACACAGGAACTGAATTACAGAACAGAACAGGGTCTCAAATTTAGAAAACCAACTTATGCTTGCTTAAGGGGAAAGGTGAGTTGGGGTGCTGCATAAAACCAGAGATTGAAATGAGCACAGATAAAGTTCCTTAAGCCAAATATGGAATAGACAAGAGCTACTCCTTGCTCAACGAAATGGACTCAACACCGCATATTAAACGCCTAAGAATGTACCTGACTAGTAAGTATCTTAAAACCTATGGATTGCTATGTCTCCGAAAGAGAATCAAGCATGTGTACAGGGGCATAAACGCAGCAGTGATAGGATTGGAGAGGTTCGGTGAGCAAATGAAGACCCTTTGAAGTCATATTGCATGGTACCCATTCCACGGGTTTCAACTACCCAGGTTTTAGGTATTCTTCCTTCAGCTAAAACATGCATGTGGAACCCAAGTATGATCAACCATGTGAACGGGAGACGTGTTCAAATATGTCTCAGTTTTCCTACCCTGGTACTCGGGTGCAACATTCCAGACGCTTTACTAACACTCTCCCCACTTGGAGAGTCAGTCCCTTTAACCTCCTGTTTGGCCCAGTTTGCAATTTCTGCGGAAGATGAACAGGAATAGCGAGAACCAATGAGAGGCTAGCTGGAGGTGTCTGGACGGGCAAATTTAACTCTCATTTCCCACCAGGAAGAGGAAATAACCAAAGGCTCAGTGTGCCGTGCCGGAAACAGATTAGGGCCTGAAGCCATCCTGCGGTGTTGCGGCCAGCTCACAAGAAAGCGAGTTGAAGAAAGGAGCTCAGGGGCACTGTAATTCACAAACCTGCAGAGTTATAAATGACAGCTATCGTCCAAAAATAGACTGAAGTAAGGCTGCCAAGAGGACTTGAAAGCGGGGCAGAATTGCAGGAAACCGATTTCAGGAGGTAGACTGGAATTGCATTGAAAGCATAGGAAAAGAGGCAGAACGTCCACAATGATGCACTTGGCCAAAAAGGGCGTATGCGTTTTTTCCTGAATATATTCAGGAAAAAACGCATACGCCCTTTTTGGCCAACCAAGCAAGCTTGCAAAGGAAATCTGCACTACAATGAAGTCTCACTTCCCCCCGGTCAAAAGGGCCATCTGAAAAAAGTGTAAAATCCAGAAAGGCAGGACAGGCCATGGAGAACTGGGAGCCTTGTTATGCTGATGGGCGGGATGTAAATTGCCAACAGACACTCGGGAGAAGTGTATGGTGTTTCCTGAAACATCTAAAAAACAAAGCAACAGAGCCTAGGGCACTGCCACTTATGGTCCTATAGCTTAGGGAAATTAAAATCAAAAAGACACAGCCACCCCAAAGTTTGGGACGCCTCTGTTTACAAGAACCTCATTTACAGTACAAGTTCAACATCGCAGAAAGTGAAAAATGGATAAAGAACTTGTGGTACTTACGTACAATGCAGTATCACTCAGCAATGAAATCTATGTCATCAGGCCCGTAGCAGCATAATGAGTGGATTCAGGTACGATGATTCTAACTGAAATAAGTCACACAGAAAAAGAAACATCATAAGATATCAGTAATACACGGAATGTAAAGTTGGCTACACAGGAACTGAATTACAGAACAGAACAGTGTCTCAAATTTAGAAAAACAACTTATGCTTGCTTAAGGGTAAAGGTGAGTTGGGGTGCTGCATAAAACCAGAGATTGAAATGAGCACAGATAAAGTTCCTTAAGCCAAATATGGAATAGACAAGAGCTACTCCTTGCTCAACGAAATGGACTCAACACCGCGTATTAAACGCCTAAGAATGTACCTGACTTGTAAGTATCTTAAAACCTATGGATTGCTATGTCTCCGAAAGAGAATCAAGCATGTGTACAGGGGCATAAACGCAGCAGTGATAGGATTGGAGAGGTTCGGTGAGCAAATGAAGACCCTTTGAAGTCATATTACATGGTACCCATTCCACGGGTTTCAACTACCCAGGTTTAAGGTATTCTTCCTTCAGCTAAAACATGCATGTGGAACCTAGAGTATGATCAACCATGTGATCGGGAGACATGTTCAAATATGTCTCAGTTTTCCTCCCCTGGTACTCGGGTGCAACATTCCAGACGCTTTACTAACACTCTCCCCACTTGGAGAGTCAGCGCCTTTAACCTCCTGTTTGGCCCAGTTTGCAATTTCTGCAGAAGATGAACAGGCATAGCAAGAACCAATGAGAGGCTAGCTGGAGGTGTCTGGACGGGCAAATTTAACTCTCATTTCCCACCAGGAAGAGGAAATAACCAAAGGCTCAGCGTGCCGTGCCGTAACCAGATTAGGGCCTGAAGCCATCCTGCGGTGTTGCGGCCAGCTCAAAAGAAAGCGAGTTGAAGAAAGGAGCTCAGGGGCACTGTAATTCACAAACCTGCAGAGTTATAAATGACAGCTATCGTCCAAAAATAGACTGAAGTAAGGCTGCCAAGAGGACTTGAAAGCGGGGCAGAATTGCAGGAAACCGATTTCAGGAGGTAGACTGGAATTGCATTGAAAGCATAGGAAAAGAGGCAGAACGTCCACAATGATGCACTTGGCCAAAAAGGGCGTATGCGTTTTTTCCTGAATATATTCAGGAAAAAACGCATACACCCTTTTTGGCCAACCAAGCAAGCTTGCAAAGGAAATCTGCACTACAATGAAGTCTCACTTCCCCCGGTCAAAAGGGCCATCTGAAAAAAGTGTAAAATCCAGAAAGGCAGGACAGGCCATGGAGAACTGGGAGCCTTGTTATGCTGAAGGGCGGGATGTAAATTGCCAACAACCACTCGGGAGAAGTGTATGGTGTTTCCTGAAACATCTAAAAAACAAAGCAACAGAGCCTAGGGCACTTCCACTTATGGTCCTATAGCTTAGGGAATTTAAAATCAAAAAGACACAGCCACCCCAAAGTTTGGAACGGCTCTGTTTACAAGAACCTCGTTTACAGTACAAGTTCAACATCGCAGAAAGTGAAAAATGGATAAAAAAGTTGTGGTATTTACTTACAAAGCAATATCACTCAGCAATGAAATCTGTGTCATCAGGCCCTTAGTAGCACAATGAGTGGATTCAGGTATGATGATTCTAACTGAAATAAGTCACACAGAAAAAGAAACATCATAAGATATCAGTAATACACGGAATGGAAACTTGGCTACACAGGAACTGAATTACAGAACAGAACAGGGTCTCAAATTTAGAAAACCAACTTATGCTTGCTTAAGGGGAAAGGTGAGTTGGGGTGCTGCATAAAACCAGAGATTGAAATGAGCACAGATAAAGATCCTTAAGCCAAATATGGAATAGACAAGAGCTACTCCTTGCTCAAAGAAATGGACTCAACACCGCATATTAAATGCCTAAGAATGTACCTGACTAGTAAGTATCTTAAAACCTATGGATTGCTAAGTCTCCGAAAGAGAATCAAGCATGTGTACAGGGTCATAAACGCAGCAGTGATAGGATTGGAGAGGTTCGGTGAGCAAATGAAGACCCTTTGAAGTCATATTGCATGGTACCCATTCCACGGGTTTCAACTACCCAGGTTTTAGGTATTCTTCCTTCAGCTAAAACATGCATGTGGAACCCAGAGTATGATCAACCATGTGATCGGGAGAAGTGTTCAAATATGTCTCAGTTTTCCTCCCCTGGTACTCGGGTGCAACATTCCAGACGCTTTACTAACACTCTCCCCACTTGGAGAGTCAGCGCCTTTAACCTCCTGTTTGGCCCAGTTTGCAATTTCTGCGGAAGATGAACAGGAATAGCGAGAACCAATGAGAGACTAGCTGGAGGTGTCTGGACGGGCAAATATAACTCTCATTTCCCACCAGAAGAGGAAATAACAAGAGGCTCAGCGTGCCGTGCCGGAACCAGATTAGGGCCAGAAGCCATCCTGCGGTGTTGCGGCCAGGTCACAAGAAAGCCAGTTGAAGAAAGGAGCTCAGGGGCACTGTAATTCACAAACCTGCAGAGTTATAAATGACAGCTATCGTCCAAAAATAGACTGAAGTAAGGCTGCCAAGAAGACATGAAAGCGGGGCAGAATTGCAGGAATCCGATTTCAGGAGGTAGACTGGAATTGCATTGAAAGCATAGGAAAAGAGGCCGAACGTCCACAATGATGCACTTGGCCAAAAAGGGCGTATGCGTTTTTTCCTGAATATATTCAGGAAAAAACGCATACGCCCTTTTTGGCCAACCAAGCAAGCTTGCAAAGGAAATCTGCACTACAATGAAGTCTCACTACCCCCCGGTCAAAAGGGCCATCTGAAAAAAGTGTAAAATCCAGAAAGGCAGGACAGGCCATGGACAACTGGGAGCCTTGTTATGCTGATGGGCGGGATGTAAATTACCAACAGACACTCAGGAGAAGTGTATGGTGTTTCCTGAAACATCTAAAAAACAAAGCAACAGAGCCTAGGGCACTTCCACTTATGGTCCTATAGCTTAGGGAAATTAAAATCAAAAAGACACAGCCACCCCAAAGTTTGGGACGGCTCTGTTTACAAGAACCTCGTTTACAGTACAAGTTCAACATCGCAGAAAGTGAAAAATGGATAAATAAGTTGTGGTATTTACTTACAAAGCAATATCACTCAGCAATGAAATCTATGTCATCAGGCCCTTAGCAGCACAATGAGTGGATTCAGGTATGATGATTCTAACTGAAATAAGTCACACAGAAAAAGAAACATCATAAGATATCAGTAATACACGGAATGTAAACTTGGCTACACAGGAACTGAATTACAGAACAGAACAGGGTCTCAAATTTAGAAAACCAACTTATGCTTGCTTAAGGGGAAAGGTGAGTTGGGGTGCTGCATAAAACCAGAGATTGAAATGAGCACAGATAAAGTTCCTTAAGCCAAATATGGAATAGACAAGAGCTACTCCTTGCTCAACGAAATGGACTCAACACCGCATATTAAACGCCTAAGAATGTACCTGACTAGTAAGTATCTTAAAACCTATGGATTGCTATGTCTCCGAAAGAGAATCAAGCATGTGTACAAGGGCATAAACGCAGCAGTGATAGGATTGGAGAGGTTCGTGAGCAAATGAAGACTCTTTGAAGTCATATTGCATGGTACCCATTACACGGGTCTTAACTCTCCAGGTTTAAGGTATTCTTCCTTCAGCTAAAACATGCATGTGGAACCCAAGTATGATCAACCATGTGAACGGGAGACGTGTTCAAATATGTCTCAGTTTTCCTACCCTGGTACTCGGGTGCAACATTCCAGACGCTTTACTAACACTCTCCCCACTTGGAGAGTCAGCGCCTTTAACTTCCTGTTTGGCCCAGTTTGCAATTTCTGCGGAAGATGAACAGGAATAGCGAGAACCAATGAGAGACTAGCTGGAGGTGTCTGGACGGGCAAATTTAACTCTCATTTCCCACCAGGAAGAGGAAATAACCAAAGGCTCAGCGTGCCGTGCCGGAACCAGATTAGGGCCTGAAGCCATCCTGCGGTGTTGCAGCCAGGTCACAAGAAAGCGAGTTGAAGAAAGGAGCTCAGGGGCACTGTAATTCACAAACCTGCAGAGTTATAAATGACAGCTATCGTCCAGAAATAGACTGAAGTAAGGCTGCCAAGAGGACTTGAAAGCGGGGCAGAATTGCAGGAAACCGATTTCAGGAGGTAGACTGGAATTGCATTGAAAGCATAGGAAAAGAGGCAGAACGTCCACAATGATGCACTTGGCCAAAAAGGGCGTATGCGTTTTTTCCTGAATATATTCAGGAAAAAACGCATACGCCCTTTTTGGCCAACCAAGCAAGCTTGCAAAGGAAATCTGCACTACAATGAAGTCTCACTTCCCCCCGGTCAAAAGGGCCATCTGAAAAAAGTGTAAAATCCAGAAAGTCAGGACAGGCCATGGAGAACTGGGAGCCTTGTTATGCTGATGGGCGGGATGTAAATTGCCAACAGACACTCTGGAGAAGTGTATGGTGTTTCCTGAAACATCTAAAAAACAAAGCAACAGAGCCTAGGGCACTTCCACTTATGGTCCTATAGCTTAGGGAAATTAAAATCAAAAAGACACAGCCACCCCAAAGTTTCGGACGCCTCCGTTTACAAGAACCTCGTTTACCGTACAAGTTCAATATCACAGAAAGTGAAAAATGGATAAAGAACTTGTGGTACTTACGTACAATGCAGTATCACTCAGCAATGAAATCTATGTCATCAGGCCCGTAGCAGCATAATGAGTGGATTCAGGTACGATGATTCTAACTGAAATAAGTCACACAGAAAAAGAAACATCATAAGATATCACTAATACACGGAATGTAAACTTGGCTACACAGGAACTGAATTACAGAAGAGAACAGGGTCTCAAATTTAGAAAACCAACTTATGCTTGCTTAAGGGGAAAGGTGAGTTGGGGTGCTGCATAAAACCAGAGATTGAAATGAGCACAGATAAAGTTCCTTAAGCCAAATATGGAATAGACAAGAGCTACTCCTTGCTCAACGAAATGGACTCAACACCGCATATTAAACGCCTAAGAATGTACCTGACTAGTAAGTATCTTAAAACCTATGGATTGCTATGTCTCCGAAAGAGAATCAAGCATGTGTACAGGGGCATAAACGCAGCAGTGATAGGATTGGAGATGTTCAGTGAGCAAATGAAGACCCTTTGAAGTCATATTGCAGGGTACCCATTACACGGGTTTCAACTACCCAGGTTTAAGGTATTCTTCCTTCAGCTAAAACATGCATGTGGAACCTAGAGTATGATCAACCATGTGATCGGGAGACGTGTTCAAATATGTCTCAGTTTTCGTACCCTGGGACTCGGGTGCAATATTCCAGACGCTTTACTAACACTCTCCCGACTTGGAGAGTCAGTCCCTTTAACCTCCTGTTTGACCCAGTTTGCAATTTCTGCGGAAGATGAACAGGAATAGCGAGAACCAATGAGAGACTAGCTGGAGGTGTCTGCACGGGCAAATTTAACTCTCATTTCCCACCAGGAAGAGGAATTAACCAAAGGCTCAGGGTGCTGTGCCGGAACCAGATTAGGGCCTGAAGCCATCCTGCGGTGTTGCGGCCAGCTCACAAGAAAGCGAGTTGAAGAAAGGAGCTCAGGGGCACTGTAATTCACAAACCTGCAGAGTTATAAATGACAGCTCTCGTCCAAAAATAGACTGAAGTAAGGCTGCCAAGAGGACTTGAAAGCAGGGCAGAATTGCAGGAAACCGATTTCAGGAGGTAGACTGGAATTGCATTGAAAGCATAGGAAAAGAGGCCTAAGGTCCACAATGATGCACTTGGCCAAAAAGGGCGTATGCGTTTTTTCCTGAATATATTCAGGAAAAAACGCATACGCCCTTTTTGGCCAACCAAGCAAGCTTGCAAAGGAAATCTGCACTACAATGAAGTCTCACTTCCCACGGTCAAAAGGGCCATCTGAAAAAAGTGTAAAATGCAGAAAGGCAGGACAGGCCATGGAGAACTGGGAGCCTTGTTATGCTGAAGGGCGGGATGTAAATTGCCAACAAACACTCGGGAGAAGTGTATGGTGTTTCCTGAAACATCTAAAAAACAAAGCAACAGAGCCTAGGGCACTGCCACTTATGGTCCTATAGCTTAGGGAAATTAAAATCAAAAAGACACAGCCACCCCAAAGTTTGGGATGCCTCTGTTTACAAGAACCTCGTTTACAGTACAAGTTCAACATCGCAGAAAGTGAAAAATGGATAAAGAAGTTGTGGTATTTACTTACAAAGCAATATCACTCAGCAATGAAATCTATGTCATCAGGCCCTTAGCAGCACAATGAGTGGATTCAGGTATGATGATTCTAACTGAAATAAGTCACACAGAAAAAGAAACATCATAAGATATCAGTAATACACGGAATGGAAACTTGGCTACACAGGAACTGAATTACAGAATAGAACAGGGTCTCAAATTTAGAAAACGAACTTATGCTTGCTTAAGGGGAAAGGTGAGTTGGGGTGCTGCATAAAACCAGAGATTGAAATGAGCACAGATAAAGTTCCTTAAGCCAAATATGGAATAGACAAGAGCTACTCCTTGCTCAACGAAATGGACTCAACACCGCATATTAAACGCCTAAGAATGTACCTGACTAGTAAGTATCTTAAAACCTATGGATTGCTATGTCTCCGAAAGAGAATCAAGCATGTGTACAGGGGCATAAACGCAGCAGTGATAGGATTGGAGAGGTTCGGTGAGCAAATGAAGACCCTTTGAAGTCATATTGCATGGTACCCATTACACGGGTCTTAACTCTCCAGGTTTAAGGTATTCTTCCTTCGGCTAAAACATGCATGTGGAACCCAAGTATGATCAACCATGTGAACGGGAGACGTGTTCAAATATGTCTCAGTTTTCCTCCCCTGGTACTCGGGTGCAACATTCCAGACGCTTTACTAACACTCTCCCCACTTGGAGAGTCAGCGCCTTTAACTTCCTGTTTGGCCCAGTTTGCAATTTCTGCGGAAGATGAACAGGAATAGCGAGAACCAATGAGAGACTAGCTGGAGGTGTCTGGACGGGCAAATTTAACTCTCATTTCCCACCAGGAAGAGGAAATAACCAAAGGCTCAGCGTGTCGTGCCGGAACCAGATTAGGGCCTGAAGCCATCCTGCGGTGTTGCAGCCAGGTCACAAGAAAGCGAGTTGAAGAAAGGAGCTCAGGGGCACTGTAATTCACAAACCTGCAGAGTTATAAATGACAGCTATCGTCCAAAAATAGACTGAA
This sequence comes from Stenella coeruleoalba, assembly GCF_951394435.1. Classification (NCBI taxonomy): domain Eukaryota; kingdom Metazoa; phylum Chordata; class Mammalia; order Artiodactyla; family Delphinidae; genus Stenella; species Stenella coeruleoalba. The sequence continues at coordinate 1,226,197 of NW_027646083.1, read as the reverse complement.
GTAAGGCTGCCAAGAGGACTTGAAAGCGGGGCAGAATTGCAGGAAACCGATTTCAGGAGGTAGACTGGAATTGCATTGAAAGCATAGGAAAAGAGGCAGAACGTCCAGAATGATGCACTTGGCCAAAAAGGGCGTATGCGTTTTTTCCTGAATATATTCAGGAAAAAACGCATACGCCCTTTTTGGCCAACCAAGAAAGCTTGCAAAGGAAATCTGCACTACAATGAAGTCTCACTTCCCCCCGGTCAAAAGGGCCATCTGAAAAAAGTGTAAAATCCAGAAAGTCAGGACAGGCCATGGAGAACTGGGAGCCTTGTTATGCTGATGGGCGGGATGTAAATTGCCAAGAGACACTCGGGAGAAGTGTATGGTGTTTCCTGAAACATCTAAAAAACAAAGCAACAGAACCAAGGGCACTTCCACTTATGGTCCTATAACTTAGGGAAATTAAAATCAAAAAGACACAGCCACCCCAAAGTTTGGAACGGCTCTGTTTACAAGAACCTCGTTTACAGTACAAGTTCAACATCACAGAAAGTGAAAAATGGATAAAGAAGTTGTGGTATTTACTTACAAAGCAATATCACTCAGCAATGAAATCTGTGTCATCAGGCCCTTAGCAGCACAATGAGTGGATTCAGGTATGATGATTCTAACTGAAATAAGTCACACAGAAAAAGAAACATCATAAGATATCAGTAATACACGGAATGTAAACTTGGCTACACAGGAACTGAATTACAGAACAGAACAGGGTCTCAAATTTCGAAAACCAACTTATGCTTGCTTAAGGGGAAAGGTGAGTTGGGGTGCTGCATAAAACCAGAGATTGAAATGAGCACAGATAAAGTTCCTTAAGCCAAATATGGAATAGACAAGAGCTACTCCTTGCTCAACGAAATGGACTCAACACCCCATATTAAATGCCTAAGAATGTACCTGACTAGTAAGTATCTTAAAACCTATGGATCGCTATGTCTCCGAAAGAGAATCAAGCATGTGTACAGGGGCATAAACGCAGCAGTGATAGGATTGGAGAGGTTCGGTGAGCAAATGAAGACCCTTTGAAGTCATATTGCATGGTACCCATTACACGGGTCTTATCTCTCCAGGTTTAAGGTATTCTTCCTTCAGCTAAAACATGCATGTGGAACCCAAGTATGATCAACCATGTGAACGGGAGACGTGTTCAAATATGTCTCAGTTTTCCTCCCCTGGTACTCGGGTGCAACATTCCAGACGCTTTACTAACACTATCCCCACTTGGAGAGTCAACGCCTTTAACCTCCTGTTTGGCCCAGTTTGCAATTCCTGCGGAAGATGAACAGGAATAGCGAGAACCAATGAGAGACTAGCTGGAGGTGTCTGGACGGGCAAATTTAACTCTCATTTCCCACCAGGAAGAGGAAATAACCAAAGGCTCAGCGTGCCGTGCCGGAACCAGATTAGGGCCTGTAGCCATCCTGCGGTGTTGCAGCCAGGTCACAAGAAAGCGAGTTGAAGAAAGGAGCTCAGGGGCACTGTAATTCACAAACCTGCAGAGTTATAAATGACAGCTATCGTCCAAAAATAGACTGAAGTAAGGCTGCCAAGAGGACTTCAAAGCGGGGCAGAATTGCAGGGAACCGATTTCAGGAGGTAGACTGGAATTGCATTGAAAGCACAGGAAAAGAGGCAGAACGTCCACAATGATGCACTTGGCCAAAAAGGGCGTATGCGTTTTTTCCTGAATATATTCAGGAAAAAACGCATACGCCCTTTTTGGCCAACCAAGCAAACTTGCAAAGGAAATCTGCACTACAATGAAGTCTCACTTCCCCCCGGTCAAAAGGGCCATCTGAAAAAAGTGTAAAATCCAGAAAGGCAGGACAGGCCATGGAGAACTGGGAGCCTTGTTATGCTGATGGGCGGGATGTAAATTGCCAACAGACACTCGGGAGAAGTGTATGGTGTTTCCTGAAACATCTAAAAAACAAAACAACAGAGCTTAGGGCACTTCCACTTATGGTCCTATAGCTTAGGGAAATTAAAATCAAAAAGACACAGCCACCCCAAAGTTTGGGATGCCTCTGTTTACAAGAACCTCGTTTACCGTACAAGTTCAATATCACAGAAAGTGAAAAATGGATAAAGAACTTGTGGTACTTACGTACAATGCAGTATCACTCAGCAATGAAATCTATGTCATCAGGCCCGTAGCAGCATCATGAGTGGATTCAGGTACGATGATTCTAACTGAAATAAGTCACACAGAAAAAGAAACATCATAAGATATCAGTAATACACGGAATGTAAACTTGGCTACACAGGAACTGAATTACAGAACAGAACAGTTTCTCAAATTTAGAAAACCAACGTATGCTTGCTTAAGGGGAAAGGTGAGTTGGGGTGCTGCATAAAACCAGAGATTGAAATGAGCACAGATAAAGTTCCTTAAGCCAAATATGGAATAGACAAGAGCTACTCCTTGCTCAACGAAATGGACTCAACACCGCATATTAAACGCCTAAGAGTGTACCTGACTAGTAAGTATCTTAAAACCTATGGATTGCTATGTCTCCGAAAGAGAATCAAGCATGTGTACAGGGGCATAAACGCAGCAGTGATAGGATTGGAGATGTTCGGTGAGCAAATGAAGACCCTTTGAAGTCATATTGCATGGTACCCATTCCACGGGTTTCAACTACCCAGGTTTTAGGTATTCTTCCTTCAGCTAAAACATGCATGTGGAACCCAGAGTATGATCAACCATGTGAACGGGAGACGTGTTCAAATATGTCTCAGTTTTCCTACCCTGGTACTCGGGTGCAACATTCCAGACGCTTTACTAACACTCTCCCGACTTGGACAGTCAGTCCCTTTAACCTCCTGTTTGGCCCAGTTTGCAATTTCTGCGGAAGATGAACAGGAATAGCGAGAACCAATGAGAGGCTAGCTGGAGGTGTCTGGACGGGCAAATTTAACTCTCATTTCCCACCAGGAAGAGGAATTAACCAAAAGCTCAGCATGCCGGGCCGGAACCAGATTAGGGCCTGAAGCCATCCTGCGGTGTTGCGGCCAGCTCACAAGAAAGCGAGTTGAAGAAAGGAGCTCAGGGGCACTGTAATTCACAAACCTGCAGAGTTATAAATGACAGCTATCGTCCAAAAATAGACTGAAGTAAGGCTGCCAAGAGGACTTGAAAGCGGGGCAGAATTGCAGGAAACCGATTTCAGGAGGTAGACTGGAGTTGCATTGAAAGCATAGGAAAAGAGGCAGAACGTCCACAATGATGCACTTGGCCAAAAAGGGTGTATGCGTTTTTTCCTGAATATATTCAGGAAAAAACGCATACGCCCTTTTTGGCCAACCAAGCAAGCTTGCAAAGGAAATCTGCACTACAATGAAGTCTCACTTCCCCCCGGTCAAAAGGGCCATCTGAAAAAAGTGTAAAATCCAGAAAGGCAGGACAGGCCATGGAGAACTGGGAGCCTTGTTATGCTGATGGGCGGGATGTAAATTGCCAACAACCACTCGGGAGAAGTGTATGGTGTTTCCTGAAACATCTAAAAAACAAAGCAACAGAGCCTAGGGCACTTCCACTTATGGTCCTATAGCTTAGGGAATTTAAAATCAAAAAGGCACAGCCACCCCAAAGTTTGGAATGGCTCTGTTTACAAGAACCTCGTTTACAGTACAAGTTCAACATCGCAGAAAGTGAAAAATGGATAAAGAAGTTGTGGTATTTACTTACAAAGCAATATCACTCAGCAATGAAATCTGTGTCATCAGGCCCTTAGCAGCACAATGAGTGGATTCAGGTATGATGATTCTAACTGAAATAAGTCACACAGAAAAAGAAACATCATAAGATATCAGTAATACACGGAATGTAAACTTGGCTACACAGGAACTGAATTACAGAACAGAACAGGGTCTCAAATTTAGAAAACCAACTTATGCTTGCTTAAGGGGAAAGGTGAGTTGGGGTGCTGCATAAAACCAGAGATTGAAATGAGCACAGATAAAGTTCCTTAAGCCAAATATGGAATAGACAAGAGCTACTCCTTGCTCAACGAAATGGACTCAACACCGCATATTAAACGCCTAAGAATGTACCTGACTAGTAAGTATCTTAAAACCTATGGATTGCTATGTCTCCGAAAGAGAATCAAGCATGTGTACAGGGGCATAAACGCAGCAGTGATAGGATTGGAGAGGTTCGGTGAGCAAATGAAGACCCTTTGAAGTCATATTGCATGGTACCCATTCCACGGGTTTCAACTACCCAGGTTTTAGGTATTCTTCCTTCAGCTAAAACATGCATGTGGAACCCAAGTATGATCAACCATGTGAACGGGAGACGTGTTCAAATATGTCTCAGTTTTCCTACCCTGGTACTCGGGTGCAACATTCCAGACGCTTTACTAACACTCTCCCCACTTGGAGAGTCAGTCCCTTTAACCTCCTGTTTGGCCCAGTTTGCAATTTCTGCGGAAGATGAACAGGAATAGCGAGAACCAATGAGAGGCTAGCTGGAGGTGTCTGGACGGGCAAATTTAACTCTCATTTCCCACCAGGAAGAGGAAATAACCAAAGGCTCAGTGTGCCGTGCCGGAAACAGATTAGGGCCTGAAGCCATCCTGCGGTGTTGCGGCCAGCTCACAAGAAAGCGAGTTGAAGAAAGGAGCTCAGGGGCACTGTAATTCACAAACCTGCAGAGTTATAAATGACAGCTATCGTCCAAAAATAGACTGAAGTAAGGCTGCCAAGAGGACTTGAAAGCGGGGCAGAATTGCAGGAAACCGATTTCAGGAGGTAGACTGGAATTGCATTGAAAGCATAGGAAAAGAGGCAGAACGTCCACAATGATGCACTTGGCCAAAAAGGGCGTATGCGTTTTTTCCTGAATATATTCAGGAAAAAACGCATACGCCCTTTTTGGCCAACCAAGCAAGCTTGCAAAGGAAATCTGCACTACAATGAAGTCTCACTTCCCCCCGGTCAAAAGGGCCATCTGAAAAAAGTGTAAAATCCAGAAAGGCAGGACAGGCCATGGAGAACTGGGAGCCTTGTTATGCTGATGGGCGGGATGTAAATTGCCAACAGACACTCGGGAGAAGTGTATGGTGTTTCCTGAAACATCTAAAAAACAAAGCAACAGAGCCTAGGGCACTGCCACTTATGGTCCTATAGCTTAGGGAAATTAAAATCAAAAAGACACAGCCACCCCAAAGTTTGGGACGCCTCTGTTTACAAGAACCTCATTTACAGTACAAGTTCAACATCGCAGAAAGTGAAAAATGGATAAAGAACTTGTGGTACTTACGTACAATGCAGTATCACTCAGCAATGAAATCTATGTCATCAGGCCCGTAGCAGCATAATGAGTGGATTCAGGTACGATGATTCTAACTGAAATAAGTCACACAGAAAAAGAAACATCATAAGATATCAGTAATACACGGAATGTAAAGTTGGCTACACAGGAACTGAATTACAGAACAGAACAGTGTCTCAAATTTAGAAAAACAACTTATGCTTGCTTAAGGGTAAAGGTGAGTTGGGGTGCTGCATAAAACCAGAGATTGAAATGAGCACAGATAAAGTTCCTTAAGCCAAATATGGAATAGACAAGAGCTACTCCTTGCTCAACGAAATGGACTCAACACACCATATTAAACGCCTAAGAATGTACCTGACTTGTAAGTATCTTAAAACCTATGGATTGCTATGTCTCCGAAAGAGAATCAAGCATGTGTACAGGGGCATAAACGCAGCAGTGATAGGATTGGAGAGGTTCGGTGAGCAAATGAAGACCCTTTGAAGTCATATTACATGGTACCCATTCCACGGGTTTCAACTACCCAGGTTTAAGGTATTCTTCCTTCAGCTAAAACATGCATGTGGAACCTAGAGTATGATCAACCATGTGATCGGGAGACATGTTCAAATATGTCTCAGTTTTCCTCCCCTGGTACTCGGGTGCAACATTCCAGACGCTTTACTAACACTCTCCCCACTTGGAGAGTCAGTCCCTTTAACCTCCTGTTTGGCCCAGTTTGCAATTTCTGCGGAAGATGAACAGGAATAGCGAGAACCAATGAGAGGCTAGCTGGAGGTGTCTGGACGGGCAAATTTAACTCTCATTTCCCACCAGGAAGAGGAATTAACCAAAGGCTCAGCGTGCCGGGCCGGAACCAGATTAGGGCCTGAAGCCATCCTGCGATGTTGCGACCAGGGCACAAGAAAGCGAGTTGAAGAAAGGAGCTCAGGGGCACTGTAATTCACAAACCTGCAGAGTTATAAATGACAGCTATTGTCCAAAAATACACTGAAGTAAGGCTGCCAAGAGAACTTGAAAGCGGGGCAGAATTGCAGGAAACCGATTTCAGGAGGTAGACTGGAGTTGCATTGAAAGCATAGGAAAAGAGGCAGAACGTCCACAATGATGCACTTGGCCAAAAAGGGTGTATGCGTTTTTTCCTGAATATATTCAGGAAAAAACGCATACGCCCTTTTTGGCCAACCAAGCAAGCTTGCAAAGGAAATCTGCACTACAATGAAGTCTCACTTCCCCCCGGTCAAAAGGGCCATCTGAAAAAAGTGTAAAATCCAGAAAGGCAGGACAGGCCATGGAGAACTGGGAGCCTTGTTATGCTGATGGGCGGGATGTAAATTGCCAACAACCACTCGGGAGAAGTGTATGGTGTTTCCTGAAACATCTAAAAAACAAAGCAACAGAACCTAGGGCACTTCCACTTATGGTCCTATAGCTTAGGGAATTTAAAATCAAAAAGACACAGCCACCCCAAAGTTTGGAACGGCTCTGTTTACAAGAACCTCGTTTACAGTACAAGTTCAACATCGCAGAAAGTGAAAAATGGATAAAGAAGTTGTGGTATTTACTTACAAAGCAATATCACACAGCAATGAAATCTATGTCATCAGGCCCTTAGCAGCACAATGAGTGGATTCAGGTATGATGATTCTAACTGAAATAAGTCACACAGAAAAAGAAACATCATAAGATATCAGTAATACACGGAATGTAAACTTGGCTACACAGGAACTGAATTACAGAACAGAACAGGGTCTCAAATTTAGAAAACAAACTTATTCTTGCTTAAGGGTAAAGGTGAGTTGGGGTGCTGCATAAAACCAGAGATTGAAATGAGCACAGATAAAGTTCCTTAAGCCAAATATGGAATAGACAAGAGCTACTCCTTGCTCAACGAAATGGACTCAACACCGCATATTAAACGCCTAAGAATGTACCTGACTAGTAAGTATCTTAAAACCTATGGATTGCTATGTCTCCGAAAGAGAATCAAGCATGTGTTCAGGGGCATAAACGCAGCAGTGATAGGATTGGAGAGGTTCGGTGAGCAAATGAAGACCCTTTGAAGTCATATTGCATGGTACGCATTACACGGGTCTCAACTCTCCAGGTTTAAGGTATTCTTCCTTCAGCTAAAACATGCATGTGGAACTCAAGTATGATCAACCATGTGAACGGGAGACGTGTTCAAATATGTCTCAGTTTTCCTCCCCTGGTACTCGGGTGCAACATTCCAGACGCTTTACTAACACTCTCCCCACTTGGAGAGTCAGCGCCTTTAACCTCCTGTTTGGCCCAGTTTGCAATTTCTGCAGAAGATGAACAGGCATAGCAAGAACCAATGAGAGGCTAGCTGGAGGTGTCTGGACGGGCAAATTTAACTCTCATTTCCCACCAGGAAGAGGAAATAACCAAAGGCTCAGCGTGCCGTGCCGGAACCAGATTAGGGCCTGAAGCCATCCTGCGGTGTTGCGGCCAGCTCAAAAGAAAGCGAGTTGAAGAAAGGAGCTCAGGGGCACTGTAATTCACAAACCTGCAGAGTTATAAATGACAGCTATCGTCCAAAAATAGACTGAAGTAAGGCTGCCAAGAGGACTTGAAAGCGGGGCAGAATTGCAGGAAACCGATTTCAGGAGGTAGACTGGAATTGCATTGAAAGCATAGGAAAAGAGGCAGAACGTCCACAATGATGCACTTGGCCAAAAAGGGCGTATGCGTTTTTTCCTGAATATATTCAGGAAAAAACGCATACACCCTTTTTGGCCAACCAAGCAAGCTTGCAAAGGAAATCTGCACTACAATGAAGTCTCACTTCCCCCGGTCAAAAGGGCCATCTGAAAAAAGTGTAAAATCCAGAAAGGCAGGACAGGCCATGGAGAACTGGGAGCCTTGTTATGCTGAAGGGCGGGATGTAAATTGCCAACAACCACTCGGGAGAAGTGTATGGTGTTTCCTGAAACATCTAAAAAACAAAGCAACAGAGCCTAGGGCACTTCCACTTATGGTCCTATAGCTTAGGGAATTTAAAATCAAAAAGACACAGCCACCCCAAAGTTTGGAACGGCTCTGTTTACAAGAACCTCGTTTACAGTACAAGTTCAACATCGCAGAAAGTGAAAAATGGATAAAAAAGTTGTGGTATTTACTTACAAAGCAATATCACTCAGCAATGAAATCTGTGTCATCAGGCCCTTAGTAGCACAATGAGTGGATTCAGGTATGATGATTCTAACTGAAATAAGTCACACAGAAAAAGAAACATCATAAGATATCAGTAATACACGGAATGGAAACTTGGCTACACAGGAACTGAATTACAGAACAGAACAGGGTCTCAAATTTAGAAAACCAACTTATGCTTGCTTAAGGGGAAAGGTGAGTTGGGGTGCTGCATAAAACCAGAGATTGAAATGAGCACAGATAAAGATCCTTAAGCCAAATATGGAATAGACAAGAGCTACTCCTTGCTCAAAGAAATGGACTCAACACCGCATATTAAATGCCTAAGAATGTACCTGACTAGTAAGTATCTTAAAACCTATGGATTGCTAAGTCTCCGAAAGAGAATCAAGCATGTGTACAGGGTCATAAACGCAGCAGTGATAGGATTGGAGAGGTTCGGTGAGCAAATGAAGACCCTTTGAAGTCATATTGCATGGTACCCATTCCACGGGTTTCAACTACCCAGGTTTTAGGTATTCTTCCTTCAGCTAAAACATGCATGTGGAACCCAGAGTATGATCAACCATGTGATCGGGAGAAGTGTTCAAATATGTCTCAGTTTTCCTCCCCTGGTACTCGGGTGCAACATTCCAGACGCTTTACTAACACTCTCCCCACTTGGAGAGTCAGCGCCTTTAACCTCCTGTTTGGCCCAGTTTGCAATTTCTGCGGAAGATGAACAGGAATAGCGAGAACCAATGAGAGACTAGCTGGAGGTGTCTGGACGGGCAAATATAACTCTCATTTCCCACCAGAAGAGGAAATAACAAGAGGCTCAGCGTGCCGTGCCGGAACCAGATTAGGGCCTGAAGCCATCCTGCGGTGTTGCGGCCAGGTCACAAGAAAGCCAGTTGAAGAAAGGAGCTCAGGGGCACTGTAATTCACAAACCTGCAGAGTTATAAATGACAGCTATCGTCCAAAAATAGACTGAAGTAAGGCTGCCAAGAAGACATGAAAGCGGGGCAGAATTGCAGGAATCCGATTTCAGGAGGTAGACTGGAATTGCATTGAAAGCATAGGAAAAGAGGCCGAACGTCCACAATGATGCACTTGGCCAAAAAGGGCGTATGCGTTTTTTCCTGAATATATTCAGGAAAAAACGCATACGCCCTTTTTGGCCAACCAAGCAAGCTTGCAAAGGAATCTGCACTACAATGAAGTCTCACTACCCCCCGGTCAAAAGGGCCATCTGAAAAAAGTGTAAAATCCAGAAAGGCAGGACAGGCCATGGACAACTGGGAGCCTTGTTATGCTGATGGGCGGGATGTAAATTACCAACAGACACTCAGGAGAAGTGTATGGTGTTTCCTGAAACATCTAAAAAACAAAGCAACAGAGCCTAGGGCACTTCCACTTATGGTCCTATAGCTTAGGGAAATTAAAATCAAAAAGACACAGCCACCCCAAAGTTTGGGACGGCTCTGTTTACAAGAACCTCGTTTACAGTACAAGTTCAACATCGCAGAAAGTGAAAAATGGATAAATAAGTTGTGGTATTTACTTACAAAGCAATATCACTCAGCAATGAAATCTATGTCATCAGGCCCTTAGCAGCACAATGAGTGGATTCAGGTATGATGATTCTAACTGAAATAAGTCACACAGAAAAAGAAACATCATAAGATATCAGTAATACACGGAATGTAAACTTGGCTACACAGGAACTGAATTACAGAACAGAACAGGGTCTCAAATTTAGAAAACCAACTTATGCTTGCTTAAGGGGAAAGGTGAGTTGGGGTGCTGCATAAAACCAGAGATTGAAATGAGCACAGATAAAGTTCCTTAAGCCAAATATGGAATAGACAAGAGCTACTCCTTGCTCAACGAAATGGACTCAACACCGCATATTAAACGCCTAAGAATGTACCTGACTAGTAAGTATCTTAAAACCTATGGATTGCTATGTCTCCGAAAGAGAATCAAGCATGTGTACAAGGGCATAAACGCAGCAGTGATAGGATTGGAGAGGTTCGTGAGCAAATGAAGACTCTTTGAAGTCATATTGCATGGTACCCATTACACGGGTCTTAACTCTCCAGGTTTAAGGTATTCTTCCTTCAGCTAAAACATGCATGTGGAACCCAAGTATGATCAACCATGTGAACGGGAGACGTGTTCAAATATGTCTCAGTTTTCCTACCCTGGTACTCGGGTGCAACATTCCAGACGCTTTACTAACACTCTCCCCACTTGGAGAGTCAGCGCCTTTAACTTCCTGTTTGGCCCAGTTTGCAATTTCTGCGGAAGATGAACAGGAATAGCGAGAACCAATGAGAGACTAGCTGGAGGTGTCTGGACGGGCAAATTTAACTCTCATTTCCCACCAGGAAGAGGAAATAACCAAAGGCTCAGCGTGCCGTGCCGGAACCAGATTAGGGCCTGAAGCCATCCTGCGGTGTTGCAGCCAGGTCACAAGAAAGCGAGTTGAAGAAAGGAGCTCAGGGGCACTGTAATTCACAAACCTGCAGAGTTATAAATGACAGCTCTCGTCCAGAAATAGACTGAAGTAAGGCTGCCAAGAGGACTTGAAAGCGGGGCAGAATTGCAGGAAACCGATTTCAGGAGGTAGACTGGAATTGCATTGAAAGCATAGGAAAAGAGGCAGAACGTCCACAATGATGCACTTGGCCAAAAAGGGCGTATGCGTTTTTTCCTGAATATATTCAGGAAAAAACGCATACGCCCTTTTTGGCCAACCAAGCAAGCTTGCAAAGGAAATCTGCACTACAATGAAGTCTCACTTCCCCCCGGTCAAAAGGGCCATCTGAAAAAAGTGTAAAATCCAGAAAGTCAGGACAGGCCATGGAGAACTGGGAGCCTTGTTATGCTGATGGGCGGGATGTAAATTGCCAACAGACACTCTGGAGAAGTGTATGGTGTTTCCTGAAACATCTAAAAAACAAAGCAACAGAGCCTAGGGCACTTCCACTTATGGTCCTATAGCTTAGGGAAATTAAAATCAAAAAGACACAGCCACCCCAAAGTTTCGGACGCCTCCGTTTACAAGAACCTCGTTTACCGTACAAGTTCAATATCACAGAAAGCGAAAAATGGATAAAGAACTTGTGGTACTTACGTACAATGCAGTATCACTCAGCAATGAAATCTATGTCATCAGGCCCGTAGCAGCATAATGAGTGGATTCAGGTACGATGATTCTAACTGAAATAAGTCACACAGAAAAAGAAACATCATAAGATATCACTAATACACGGAATGTAAACTTGGCTACACAGGAACTGAATTACAGAAGAGAACAGGGTCTCAAATTTAGAAAACCAACTTATGCTTGCTTAAGGGGAAAGGTGAGTTGGGGTGCTGCATAAAACCAGAGATTGAAATGAGCACAGATAAAGTTCCTTAAGCCAAATATGGAATAGACAAGAGCTACTCCTTGCTCAACGAAATGGACTCAACACCGCATATTAAACGCCTAAGAATGTACCTGACTAGTAAGTATCTTAAAACCTATGGATTGCTATGTCTCCGAAAGAGAATCAAGCATGTGTACAGGGGCATAAACGCAGCAGTGATAGGATTGGAGATGTTCAGTGAGCAAATGAAGACCCTTTGAAGTCACATTGCAGGGTACCCATTACACGGGTTTCAACTACCCAGGTTTAAGGTATTCTTCCTTCAGCTAAAACATGCATGTGGAACCTAGAGTATGATCAACCATGTGATCGGGAGACGTGTTCAAATATGTCTCAGTTTTCGTACCCTGGGACTCGGGTGCAATATTCCAGACGCTTTACTAACACTCTCCCGACTTGGAGAGTCAGTCCCTTTAACCTCCTGTTTGACCCAGTTTGCAATTTCTGCGGAAGATGAACAGGAATAGCGAGAACCAATGAGAGACTAGCTGGAGGTGTCTGCACGGGCAAATTTAACTCTCATTTCCCACCAGGAAGAGGAATTAACCAAAGGCTCAGGGTGCTGTGCCGGAACCAGATTAGGGCCTGAAGCCATCCTGCGGTGTTGCGGCCAGCTCACAAGAAAGCGAGTTGAAGAAAGAAGCTCAGGGGCACTGTAATTCACAAACCTGCAGAGTTATAAATGACAGCTCTCGTCCAAAAATAGACTGAAGTAAGGCTGCCAAGAGGACTTGAAAGCAGGGCAGAATTGCAGGAAACCGATTTCAGGAGGTAGACTGGAATTGCATTGAAAGCATAGGAAAAGAGGCCTAAGGTCCACAATGATGCACTTGGCCAAAAAGGGCGTATGCGTTTTTTCCTGAATATATTCAGGAAAAAACGCATACGCCCTTTTTGGCCAACCAAGCAAGCTTGCAAAGGAAATCTGCACTACAATGAAGTCTCACTTCCCACGGTCAAAAGGGCCATCTGAAAAAAGTGTAAAATGCAGAAAGGCAGGACAGGCCATGGAGAACTGGGAGCCTTGTTATGCTGAAGGGCGGGATGTAAATTGCCAACAAACACTCGGGAGAAGTGTATGGTGTTTCCTGAAACATCTAAAAAACAAAGCAACAGAGCCTAGGGCACTGCCACTTATGGTCCTATAGCTTAGGGAAATTAAAATCAAAAAGACACAGCCACCCCAAAGTTTGGGATGCCTCTGTTTACAAGAACCTCGTTTACAGTACAAGTTCAACATCGCAGAAAGTGAAAAATGGATAAAGAAGTTGTGGTATTTACTTACAAAGCAATATCACTCAGCAATGAAATCTATGTCATCAGGCCCTTAGCAGCACAATGAGTGGATTCAGGTATGATGATTCTAACTGAAATAAGTCACACAGAAAAAGAAACATCATAAGATATCAGTAATACACGGAATGGAAACTTGGCTACACAGGAACTGAATTACAGAATAGAACAGGGTCTCAAATTTAGAAAACGAACTTATGCTTGCTTAAGGGGAAAGGTGAGTTGGGGTGCTGCATAAAACCAGAGATTGAAATGAGCACAGATAAAGTTCCTTAAGCCAAATATGGAATAGACAAGAGCTACTCCTTGCTCAACGAAATGGACTCAACACCGCATATTAAACGCCTAACAATGTACCTGACTAGTAAGTATCTTAAAACCTATGGATTGCTATGTCTCCGAAAGAGAATCAAGCATGTGTACAGGGGCATAAACGCAGCAGTGATAGGATTGGAGAGGTTCGGTGAGCAAATGAAGACCCTTTGAAGTCATATTGCATGGTACCCATTACACGGGTCTTAACTCTCCAGGTTTAAGGTATTCTTCCTTCGGCTAAAACATGCATGTGGAACCCAAGTATGATCAACCATGTGAACGGGAGACGTGTTCAAATATGTCTCAGTTTTCCTCCCCTGGTACTCGGGTGCAACATTCCAGACGCTTTACTAACACTCTCCCCACTTGGAGAGTCAGCGCCTTTAACTTCCTGTTTGGCCCAGTTTGCAATTTCTGCGGAAGATGAACAGGAATAGCGAGAACCAATGAGAGACTAGCTGGAGGTGTCTGGACGGGCAAATTTAACTCTCATTTCCCACCAGGAAGAGGAAATAACCAAAGGCTCAGCGTGTCGTGCCGGAACCAGATTAGGGCCTGAAGCCATCCTGCGGTGTTGCAGCCAGGTCACAAGAAAGCGAGTTGAAGAAAGGAGCTCAGGGGCACTGTAATTCACAAACCTGCAGAGTTATAAATGACAGCTATCGTCCAAAAATAGACTGAAGTAAGGCTGCCAAGAGGACTTGAAAGCGGGGCAGAATTGCAGGAAACCGATTTCAGGAGGTAGACTGGAATTGCATTGAAAGCATAGGAAAAGAGGCAGAACGTCCAGAATGATGCACTTGGCCAAAAAGGGCGTATGCGTTTTTTCCTGAATATATTCAGGAAAAAACGCATACGCCCTTTTTGGCCAACCAAGAAAGCTTGCAAAGGAAATCTGCACTACAATGAAGTCTCACTTCCCCCCGGTCAAAAGGGCCATCTGAAAAAAGTGTAAAATCCAGAAAGTCAGGACAGGCCATAGAGAACTGGGAGCCTTGTTATGCTGATGGGCGGGATGTAAATTGCCAAGAGACACTCGGGAGAAGTGTATGGTGTTTCCTGAAACATCTAAAAAACAAAGCAACAGAACCTAGGGCACTTCCACTTATGGTCCTATAACTTAGGGAAATTAAAATCAAAAAGACACAGCCACCCCAAAGTTTGGAACGGCTCTGTTTACAAGAACCTCGTTTACAGTACAAGTTCAACATCACAGAAAGTGAAAAATGGATAAAGAAGTTGTGGTATTTACTTACAAAGCAATATCACTCAGCAATGAAATCTGTGTCATCAGGCCCTTAGCAGCACAATGAGTGGATTCAGGTATGATGATTCTAACTGAAATAAGTCACACAGAAAAAGAAACATCATAAGATATCAGTAATACACGGAATGTAAACTTGGCTACACAGGAACTGAATTACAGAACAGAACAGGGTCTCAAATTTCGAAAACCAACTTATGCTTGCTTAAGGGGAAAGGTGAGTTGGGGTGCTGCATAAAACCAGAGATTGAAATGAGCACAGATAAAGTTCCTTAAGCCAAATATGGAATAGACAAGAGCTACTCCTTGCTCAACGAAATGGACTCAACACCCCATATTAAATGCCTAAGAATGTACCTGACTAGTAAGTATCTTAAAACCTATGGATCGCTATGTCTCCGAAAGAGAATCAAGCATGTGTACAGGGGCATAAACGCAGCAGTGATAGGATTGGAGAGGTTCGGTGAGCAAATGAAGACCCTTTGAAGTCATATTGCATGGTACCCATTACACGGGTCTTATCTCTCCAGGTTTAAGGTATTCTTCCTTCAGCTAAAACATGCATGTGGAACCCAAGTATGATCAACCATGTGAACGGGAGACGTGTTCAAATATGTCTCAGTTTTCCTCCCCTGGTACTCGGGTGCAACATTCCAGACGCTTTACTAACACTCTCCCCACTTGGAGAGTCAACGCCTTTAACCTCCTGTTTGGCCCAGTTTGCAATTCCTGCGGAAGATGAACAGGAATAGCGAGAACCAATGAGAGACTAGCTGGAGGTGTCTGGACGGGCAAATTTAACTCTCATTTCCCACCAGGAAGAGGAAATAACCAAAGGCTCAGCGTGCCGTGCCGGAACCAGATTAGGGCCTGTAGCCATCCTGCGGTGTTGCAGCCAGGTCACAAGAAAGCGAGTTGAAGAAAGGAGCTCAGGGGCACTGTAATTCACAAACCTGCAGAGTTATAAATGACAGCTATCGTCCAAAAATAGACTGAAGTAAGGCTGCCAAGAGGACTTCAAAGCGGGGCAGAATTGCAGGGAACCGATTTCAGGAGGTAGACTGGAATTGCATTGAAAGCACAGGAAAAGAGGCAGAACGTCCACAATGATGCACTTGGCCAAAAAGGGCGTATGCGTTTTTTCCTGAATATATTCAGGAAAAAACGCATACGCCCTTTTTGGCCAACCAAGCAAACTTGCAAAGGAAATCTGCACTACAATGAAGTCTCACTTCCCCCCGGTCAAAAGGGCCATCTGAAAAAAGTGTAAAATCCAGAAAGGCAGGACAGGCCATGGAGAACTGGGAGCCTTGTTATGCTGATGGGCGGGATGTAAATTGCCAACAGACACTCGGGAGAAGTGTATGGTGTTTCCTGAAACATCTAAAAAACAAAACAACAGAGCTTAGGGCACTTCCACTTATGGTCCTATAGCTTAGGGAAATTAAAATCAAAAAGACACAGCCACCCCAAAGTTTGGGATGCCTCTGTTTACAAGAACCTCGTTTACCGTACAAGTTCAATATCACAGAAAGTGAAAAATGGATAAAGAACTTGTGGTACTTACGTACAATGCAGTATCACTCAGCAATGAAATCTATGTCATCAGGCCCGTAGCAGCATCATGAGTGGATTCAGGTACGATGATTCTAACTGAAATAAGTCACACAGAAAAAGAAACATCATAAGATATCAGTAATACACGGAATGTAAACTTGGCTACACAGGAACTGAATTACAGAACAGAACAGTTTCTCAAATTTAGAAAAACAACGTATGCTTGCTTAAGGGGAAAGGTGAGTTGGGGTGCTGCATAAAACCAGAGATTGAAATGAGCACAGATAAAGTTCCTTAAGCCAAATATGGAATAGACAAGAGCTACTCCTTGCTCAACGAAATGGACTCAACACCGCATATTAAACGCCTAAGAGTGTACCTGACTAGTAAGTATCTTAAAACCTATGGATTGCTATGTCTCCGAAAGAGAATCAAGCATGTGTACAGGGGCATAAACGCAGCAGTGATAGGATTGGAGATGTTCGGTGAGCAAATGAAGACCCTTTGAAGTCATATTGCATGGTACCCATTCCACGGGTTTCAACTACCCAGGTTTTAGGTATTCTTCCTTCAGCTAAAACATGCATGTGGAACCCAGAGTATGATCAACCATGTGAACGGGAGACGTGTTCAAATATGTCTCAGTTTTCCTACCCTGGTACTCGGGTGCAACATTCCAGACGCTTTACTAACACTCTCCCGACTTGGACAGTCAGTCCCTTTAACCTCCTGTTTGGCCCAGTTTGCAATTTCTGCGGAAGATGAACAGGAATAGCGAGAACCAATGAGAGGCTAGCTGGAGGTGTCTGGACGGGCAAATTTAACTCTCATTTCCCACCAGGAAGAGGAATTAACCAAAGGCTCAGCATGCCGGGCCGGAACCAGATTAGGGCCTGAAGCCATCCTGCGGTGTTGCGGCCAGCTCACAAGAAAGCGAGTTGAAGAAAGGAGCTCAGGGGCACTGTAATTCACAAACCTGCAGAGTTATAAATGACAGCTATCGTCCAAAAATAGACTGAAGTAAGGCTGCCAAGAGGACTTGAAAGCGGGGCAGAATTGCAGGAAACCGATTTCAGGAGGTAGACTGGAATTGCATTAAGAGCATAGGAAAAGAGGCAGAACGTCCACAATGATGCACTTGGCCAAAAAGGGCGTATGCGTTTTTTCCTGAATATATTCAGGAAAAAACGCATACGCCCTTTTTGGCCAACCAAGCAAGCTTGCAAAGGAAATCTGCACTACAATGAAGTCTCACTTCCCCCCGGTCAAAAGGGCCATCTGAAAAAAGTGTAAAATCCAGAAAGGCAGGACAGGCCATGGAGAACTGGGAGCCTTGTTATGCTGATGGGCGGGATGTAAATTGCCAACAACCACTCGGGAGAAGTGTATGGTGTTTCCTGAAACATCTAAAAAACAAAGCAACAGAGCCTAGGGCACTTCCACTTATGGTCCTATAGCTTAGGGAAATTAAAATAAAAAAGACACAGCCACCCCAAAGTTTGGAATGGCTCTGTTTACAAGAACCTCGTTTACAGTACAAGTTCAACATCGCAGAAAGTGAAAAATGGATAAAGAAGTTGTGGTATTCACTTACAAAGCAATATCACTCAGCAATGAAATCTATGTCATCAGGCCCTTAGCAGCACAATGAGTGGATTCAGGTATGATGATTCTAACTGAAATAAGTCACACAGAAAAAGAAACATCATAAGATATCAGTAATACACGGAATGGAAACTTGGCTACACAGGAACTGAATTACAGAACAGAACAGGGTCTCAAATTTAGAAAACCAACTTATGCTTGCTTAAGGGGAAAGGTGAGTTGGGGTGCTGCATAAAACCAGAGATTGAAATGAGCACAGATAAAGTTCCTTAAGCCAAATATGGAATAGACAAGAGCTACTCCTTGCTCAACGAAATGGACTCAACACCGCATATTAAACGCCTAAGAATGTACCTGACTAGTAAGTATCTTAAAACCTATGGATTGCTATGTCTCCGAAAGAGAATCAAGCATGTGTACAGGGGCATAAACGCAGCAGTGATAGGATTGGAGAGGTTCGGTGAGAAAATGAAGACCCTTTGAAGTCATATTGCATGGTACCCATTACACGGGTCTTAACTCTCCAGGTTTAAGGTATTCTTCCTTCAGCTAAAACATGCATGTGGAACCCAAGTATGATCAACCATGTGAACGGGAGACGTGTTCAAATATGTCTCAGTTTTCCTACCCTGGTACTCGGGTGCAACATTCCAGACGCTTTACTAACACTCTCCCCACTTGGAGAGTCAGCGCCTTTAACTTCCTGTTTGGCCCCGTTTGCAATTTCTGCGGAAGATGAACAGGAATAGCGAGAACCAATGAGAGACTAGCTGGAGGTGTCTGGACGGGCAAATTTAACTCTCATTTCCCACCAGGAAGAGGAAATAACCAAAGGCTCAGCGTGCCGTGCCGGAACCAGATTAGGGCCTGAAGCCATCCTGCGGTGTTGCAGCCAGGTCACAAGAAAGCGAGTTGAAGAAAGGAGCTCAGGGGCACTGTAATTCACAAACCTGCAGAGTTATAAATGACAGCTATCGTCCAGAAATAGACTGAAGTAAGGCTGCCAAGAGGACTTGAAAGCGGGGCAGAATTGCAGGAAACCAATTTCAGGAGGTAGACTGGAATTGCATTGAAAGCATAGGAAAAGAGGCAGAACGTCCAGAATGATGCACTTGGCCAAAAAGGGCGTATGCGTTTTTTCCTGAATATATTCAGGAAAAAACGCATACGCCCTTTTTGGCCAACCAAGCAAGCTTGCAAAGGAAATCTGCACTACAATGAAGTCTCACTTCCCCCCGGTCAAAAGGGCCATCTGAAAAAAGTGTAAAATCCAGAAAGTCAGGACAGGCCATGGAGAACTGGGAGCCTTGTTATGCTGATGGGCGGGATGTAAATTGCCAACAGACACTCTGGAGAAGTGTATGGTGTTTCCTGAAACATCTAAAAAACAAAGCAACAGAGCCTAGGGCACTTCCACTTATGGTCCTATAGCTTAGGGAAATTAAAATCAAAAAGACACAGCCACCCCAAAGTTTGGGACTCCTCCGTTTACAAGAACCTCGTTTACCGTACAAGTTCAATATCACAGAAAGTGAAAAATGGATAAAGAACTTGTGGTACTTACGTACAATGCAGTATCACTCAGCAATGAAATCTATGTCATCAGGCCCGTAGCAGCATAATGAGTGGATTTAGGTACGATGATTCTAACTGAAATAAGTCACACAGAAAAAGAAACATCATAAGATATCACTAATACACGGAATGTAAACTTGGCTACACAGGAACTGAATTACAGAAGAGAACAGGGTCTCAAATTTAGAAAACCAACTTATGCTTGCTTAAGGGGAAAGGTGAGTTGGGGTGCTGCATAAAACCAGAGATTGAAATGAGCACAGATAAAGTTCCTTAAGCCAAATATGGAATAGACAAGAGCTACTCCTTGCTCAACGAAATGGACTCAACACCGCATATTAAACGCCTAAGAATGTACCTGACTAGTAAGTATCTTAAAACCTATGGATTGCTATGTCTCCGAAAGAGAATCAAGCATGTGTACAGGGGCATAAACGCAGCAGTGATAGGATTGGAGAGGTTCAGTGAGCAAATGAAGACCCTTTGAAATCATATTGCAGGGTACCCATTACACGGGTTTCAACTACCCAGGTTTAAGGTATTCTTCCTTCAGCTAAAACATGCATGTGGAACCTAGAGTATGATCAACCATGTGATCGGGAGACATGTTCAAATATGTCTCAGTTTTCGTACCCTGGTACTCGGGTGCAATATTCCAGACGCTTTACTAACACTCTCCCGACTTGGAGAGTCAGTCCCTTTAACCTCCTGTTTGGCCCAGTTTGCAATTTCTGCGGAAGATGAACAGGAATAGCGAGAACCAATGAGAGACTAGCTGGAGGTGTCTGGACGGGCAAATTTAACTCTCATTTCCCACCAGGAAGAGGAATTAACCAAAGGCTCAGGGTGCCGTGCCGGAACCAGATTAGGGCCTGAAGCCATCCTGCGGTGTTGCGGCCAGGTCACAAGAAAGCGAGTTGAAGAAAGGAGCTCAGGGGCACTGTAATTCACAAACCTGCAGAGTTATAAATGACAGCTATCGTCCAAAAATAGACTGAAGTAAGGCTGCCAAGAGGACTTGAAAGCTGGGCACAATTGCAGGAAACCAATTTCAGGAGGTAGACTGGAATTGCATTGAAAGCATAGGAAAAGAGGCCTAAGGTCCACAATGATGCACTTGGCCAAAAAGGGCGTATGCGTTTTTTCCTGAATATATTCAGGAAAAAACGCATACGCCCTTTTTGGCCAACCAAGCAAGCTTGCAAAGGAAATCTGCACTACAATGAAGTCTCACTTCCCCCCGGTCAAAAGGGCCATCTGAAAAAAGTGTAAAATGCAGAAAGGCAGGACAGGCCATGGAGAACTGGGAGCCTTGTTATGCTGAAGGGCGGGATGTAAATTGCCAACAAACACTCGGGAGAAGTGTATGGTGTTTCCTGAAACATCTAAAAAACAAAGCAACAGAGCCTAGGGCACTGCCACTTATGGTCCTATAGCTTAGGGAAATTAAAATCAAAAAGACACAGCCACCCCAAAGTTTGGGATGCCTCTGTTTACAAGAACCTCGTTTACAGTACAAGTTCAACATCGCAGAAAGTGAAAAATGGATAAAGAAGTTGTGGTATTTACTTACAAAGCAATATCACTCAGCAATGAAATCTATGTCATCAGGCCCTTAGCAGCATAATGAGTGGATTCAGGTATGATGATTCTAACTGAAATAAGTCACACAGAAAAAGAAACATAATAAGATATCAGTAATACACGGAATGGAAACTTGGCTACACAGGAACTGAATTACAGAATAGAACAGGGTCTCAAATTTAGTAAACGAATTTATGCTTGCTTAAGGGGAAAGGTGAGTTGGGGTGCTGCATAAAACCAGAGATTGAAATGAGCACAGATAAAGTTCCTTAAGCCAAATATGGAATAGACAAGAGCTACTCCTTCCTCAACGAAATGGACTCAGCACCCCATATTAAACGCCTAAGAATGTACCTGACTAGTAAGTATCTTAAAACCTATGGATTGCTATGTCTCCGAAAGAGAATCAAGCATGTGTACAGGGGCATAAACGCAGCAGTGATAGGATTGGAGAGGTTCGGTGAGCAAATGAAGACCCTTTGAAGTCATATTGCATGGTACCCATTACTCGGGTTTCAACTACCCAGGTTTAAGGTATTCTTCCTTCAGCTAAAACATGCATGTGGAACCTAGAATATGATCAACCATGTGATCGGGAGACGTGTTCAAATATGTCTCAGTTTTCGTACCCTGGTACTCGGGTGCAATATTCCAGACGCTTTACTAACACTCCCCCGACTTGGAGAGTCAGTCCCTTTAACCTCCTGTTTGGCCCAGTTTGCAATTTCTGCGGAAGATGAACAGGAATAGCGAGAACCAATGAGAGACTAGCTGGAGGTGTCTGTACGGGCAAATTTAACTCTCATTTCCCACCAGGAAGAGGAATTAACCAAAGGCTCAGGGTTCCGTGCCGGAACCAGATTAGGGCCTGAAGCCATCCTGCGGTGTTGCGGCCAGCTCACAAGAAAGCGAGTTGAAGAAAGGAGCTCAGGGGCACTGTAATTCACAAACCTGCAGAGTTATAAATGACAGCTATCGTCCAAAAATAGACTGAAGTAAGGCTGCCAAGAGGACTTGAAAGCGGGGCAGAATTGCAGGAAACCGATTTCAGGAGGTAGACTGGAATTGCATTGAAAGCATAGGAAAAGAGGCAGAACGTCCACAATGATGCACTTGGCCAAAAAGGGCGTATGCGTTTTTTCCTGAATATATTCAGGAAAAAACGCATACGCCCTTTTTGGCCAACCAAGCAAGCTTGCAAAGGAAATCTGCACTACAATGAAGTCTCACTTCCCCCCGGTCAAAAGGGCTCTCTGAAAAAAGTGTAAAATCCAGAAAGGCAGGACAGGCCATGGAGAACTGGGAGCCTTGTTATGCTGATGGGCGGGATGGAAATTGCCAACAACCACTCGGGAGAAGTGTATGGTGTTTCCTGAAACATCTAAAAAACAAAGCAACAGAACCTAGGGCACTTCCACTTATGGTCCTATAGCTTAGGGAAATTAAAATCAAAAAGACACAGCCACCCCAAAGTTTGGAACGGCTCTGTTTACAAGAACCTCGTTTACAGTACAAGTTCAACATCGCAGAAAGTGAAAAATGGATAAAGAAGTTGTGGTATTTACTTACAAAGCAATATCACTCAGCAATGAAATCTGTGTCATCAGGCCCTTAGCAGCACAATGAGTGGATTCAGGTATGATGATTCTAACTGAAATAAGTCACACAGAAAAAGAAACATCATAAGATATCAGTAATACACGGAATGTAAACTTGGCTACACAGGAACTGCATTCCAAAACAGAACAGGGTCTCAAATTTAGAAAACCAACTTATGCTTGCTTAAGGGGAAAGGTGAGTTGGGGTGCTGCATAAAACCAGAGATTGAAATGAGCACAGATAAAGTTCCTTAAGCCAAATATGGAATAGACAAGAGCTACTCCTGCTCAACGAAATGGACTCAACACCCCATATTAAACGCCTAAGAATGTACCTGACTAGTAAGTATCTTAAAACCTATGGATTGCTATGTCTCCAAAAGAGAATCAAGCGTGTGTACAGGGGCATAAACGCAGCAGTGATAGGATTGGAGAGGTTCGGTGAGCAAATGAAGACCCTTTGAAGTCATATTGCATGGTACCCATTCCACGGGTCTCAACTCTTCAGGTTTAAGGTATTCTTCCTTCAGCTAAAACATGCATGTGGAACCCAGAGTATGATCAACCATGTGAACGGGAGACGTGTTCAAATATGTCTCAGTTTTCCTCCCCTGGTACTCGGGTGCAACATTCCAGACGCTTTACTAACACTCTCCCGACTTGGACAGTCAGTCCCTTTAACCTCCTGTTTGGCCCAGTTTGCAATTTCTGCGGAAGTTGAACAGGAATAGCGAGAACCAATGAGAGGCTAGCTGGAGGTGTCTGGACAGGCAAATTTAACTCTCATTTCCCACCAGGAAGAGGAATTAACGAAAGGCTCAGCATGCCGGGCCGGAACCAGATTAGGGCCTGAAGCCAACCTGCGGTGTTGCGGACAGGTCACAAGAAAGCGAGTTGAAGAAAGGAGCTCAGGGGCACTGTAATTCACAAACCTGCAGAGTTATAAATGACAGCTATCGTCCAAAAATAGACTGAAGTAAGGCTGCCAAGAGGACTTGAAAGCGGGGCAGAATTGCAGGAAACCGATTTCAGGAGGTAGACTGGAATTGCATTGAAAGCATAGGAAAAGAGGCAGAACGTCCACAATGATGCACTTGGCCAAAAAGGGCGTATGCGTTTTTTCCTGAATATATTCAGGAAAAAACGCATACACCCTTTTTGGCCAACCAAGCAAGCTTGCAAAGGAAATCTGCACTACAGTGAAGTCTCACTTCCCCCCGGTCAAAAGGGCCATCTGAAAAAAGTGTAAAATCCAGAAAGGCAGGACAGGCCATGGAGAACTGGGAGCCTTGTTATGCTGATGGGCGGGATGTAAATTGCCAAAAGCCACTGGGGTGAAGTGTATGGTGTTTCCTGAAACATCTAAAAAACAAAGCAACAGAGCCTAGGGCACTTCCACTTATGGTCCTATAGCTTAGGGAATTTAAAATCACAAAGACACAGCCACCCCAAAGTTTCGAAAGGCTCTGTTTACAAGAACCTCGTTTACAGTACAAGTTCAACATTGCAGAAAGTGAAAAATGGATAAAGAAGTTGTGGTATTCACTTACAAAGCAATATCACTCAGCAATGAAATCTGTGTCACAAGGCCCTTAGCAGCACAATGAGTGAATTCAGGTATGATGATTCTAACTGAAATAAGTCACACAGAAAAAGAAACATCATAAGATATCAGTAATACACGGAATGTAAACTTGGCTACACAGGAACTGAATTACAGAACAGAACAGGGTCTCAAATTTAGAAAACCAACTTATGCTTGCTTAAGGGGAAAGGTGAGTTGGGGTGCTGCATAAAACCAGAGATTGAAATGAGCACAGATAAAGTTCCTTAAGCCAAATATGGAATAGACAAGAGCTACTCCTTGCTCAACGAAATGGACTCAACACCGCATATTAAACGCCTAAGAATGTACCTGACTAGTAAGTATCTTACAACCTATGGATTGCTATGTCTCTGAAACAGAATCAAGCATGTGTACAGGGGCATAAACGCAGCAGTGATAGGATTGGAGAGGTTCGGTGAGCAAATGAAGACCCTTTGAAGTCTTATTGCATGGTACCCATTACACGGGTCTTAACTCTCCAGGTTTAAGGTATTCTTCCTTCAGCTAAAACATGCATGTGGAACCCAAGTATGATCAACCATGTGAACGGGAGACGTGTTCAAATATGTCTCAGTTTTCCTCCCCTGGTACTCGGGTGCAACATTCCAGACGCTTTACTAACACTCTCCCGAATTGGAGAGTCAGTCCCTTTAACCTCCTGTTTGGCCCAGTTTGCAATTTCTGTGGAAGATGAACAGGAATAGCGAGAACCAATGAGAGACTAGCTGGAGGTGTCTGGATGGGCAAATTTAACTCTCATTTCCCACCAGGAAGAGGAATTAACCAAAGGCTCAGCGTGCCGTGCCAGAACCAGATTAGGGCCTGAAGACATCCTGCGGTGTTGCGGCCAGGTCACAAGAAAGCGAGTTGAAGAAAGGAGCTCAGGGGCACTGTAATTCACAAACCTGCAGAGTTATAAATGACAGCTATCGTCCAAAAATAGACTGAAGTAAGGCTGCCAAGAGGACTTGAAAGCAGGGAAGAATTGCAGGAAACCGATTTCAGGAGGTAGACTGGAATTGCATTGAAAGCATAGGAAAAGAGGCAGAACGTCCACAATGATGCACTTGGCCAAAAAGGGCGTATACGTTTTTTCCTGAATATATTCAGGAAAAAACGCATACGCACTTTTTGGCCAACCAAGCAAACTTGCAAAGGAAATCTGCACTACAATGAAGTCTCACTTCCCCCCAGTAAAAAGGGCCATCTGAAAAAAGTGTAAAATCCAGAAAGGCAGGACAGGCCATGGAGAACTGGGAGCCTTGTTATGCTGATGGGCGGGATGTAAATTGCCAACAGACAC
Organism: Stenella coeruleoalba; assembly: GCF_951394435.1. Taxonomy (NCBI): domain Eukaryota; kingdom Metazoa; phylum Chordata; class Mammalia; order Artiodactyla; family Delphinidae; genus Stenella; species Stenella coeruleoalba. Next base: position 1,200,577 of record NW_027646083.1, on the reverse strand, counting down.
TCAGGAGAAGTGTATGGTGTTTCCTGAAACATCTAAAAAACAAAGCAACAGAGCCTAGGGCACTTCCACTTATGGTCTTATAGCTTAGGGAAATTAAAATCAAAAAGACACAGCCACCCCAAAGTTTGGGACGCCTCCGTTTACAAGAACCTCGTTTACCGTACAAGTTCAATATCACAGAAAGTGAAAAATGGATAAAGAAGTTGTGGTATTTACTTACAAAGCAATATCACTCAGCAATGAAATCTGTGTCACAAGGCCCTTAGCAGCACAATGAGTGGATTCAGGTATGATGATTCTAACTGAAATAAGTCACACAGAAAAAGAAACATCATAAGATATCAGTAATACACAGAATGTAAACTTGGCTACACAGGAACTGAATTACAGAAGAGAACAGGGTCTCAAATTTAGAAAACCAACTTATGCTTGCTTAAGGGGAAAGGTGAGTTGGGGTGCTGCATAAAACCAGAGATTGAAATGAGCACAGATAAAGTTCCTTAAGCCAATTATGGAATAGACAAGAGCTACTCCTTGCTCAATGAAATGGACTCAACACCCCATATTAAACGCCTAAGAATGTACCTGACTAGTAAGTATCCTAAAACCTATGGATTGCTATGTCTCCGAAAGAGAATCAAGCATGTGTACAGGGGCATAAACGCAGCAGTGATAGGATTGGAGAGGTTCGGTGAGCAAATGAAGACCCTTTGAAGTCATATTGCATGGTACCCATTCCACGGGTTTCAAATACACAGGTTTAAGGTATTCTTCCTTCAGCTAAAACATGCATGTGGAACCCAAGTATGATCAACCATGTGAACGGGAGACGTGTTCAAATATGTCTCAGTTTTCCTCCCCTGGTACTCAGGTGCAACATTCCAGACGCTTTACTAACACTCTCCCGACTTGGAGAGTCAGTCCCTTTAACCTCCTGTTTGGCCCAGTTTGCAATTTTTGTGGAAGATGAACAGGAATAGCGAGAACCAATGAGAGGCTAGCTGGAGGTGTCTGGACGGGCAAATTTAACTCTCATTTCCCACCAGGAAGAGGAATTAACCAAAGGCTCAGCATGCCGGGCCGGAACCAGATTAGGGCCTGAAGCCATCCTGCGGTGTTGCGGCCAGCTCACAAGAAAGCGAGTTGAAGAAAGGAGCTCAGGGGCACTGTAATTCACAAACCTGCAGGGTTATAAATGACAGCTATCGTCCAAAACTAGACTGAAGTAAGGCTGCCAAGAGGACTTGAAAGCGGGGCAGAATTGCAGGAAACCGATTTCAGGAGGTAGACTGGAATTGCATTGAAAGCATAGGAAAAGAGGCAGAACGTCCACAATGATGCACTTGGCCAAAAAGGGCGTATGCGTTTTTTCCTGAATATATTCAGGAAAAAACGCATACGCACTTTTTGGCCAACCAAGCAAGCTTGCAAAGGAAATCTGCACTACAATGAAGTCTCACTTCCCCCCGGTCAAAAGGGCCATCTGAAAAAAGTGTAAAATCCAGAAAGGCAACAGGCCATTGAGAACTGGGAGCCTTGTTATGCTGATGGGCGGGATGTAAATTGCCAACAGACACTCAGGAGAAGTGTATGGTGTTTCCTGAAACATCTAAAAAACAAAGCAACAGAGCCTAGGGCACTTCCACTTATGGTCTTATAGCTTAGGGAAATTAAAATCAAAAAGACACAGCCACCCCAAAGTTTGGAACGGCTCTGTTTACAAGAACCTCGTTTACAGTACAAGTTCAACATCGCAGAAAGTGAAAAATGGATAAAGAACTTGTGGTACTTACGTACAAAGCAGTATCACTCAGCAATGAAATCTATGTCATCAGGCCCGTAGCAGCATAATGAGTGGATTCAGGTATGATGATTCTAACTGAAATAAGTCACACAGAAAAAGAAACATCATAAGATATCACTAATACACGGAATGTAAACTTGGCTACACAGGAACTGCATTCCAAAACAGAACAGGGTCTCAAATTTAGAAAACCAACTTATGCTTGCTTAAGGGGAAAGGTGAGTTGGGGTGCTGCATAAAACCAGAGATTGAAATGAGTACAGATAAAGTTCCTTAAGCCAAATATGGAATAGACAAGAGCTACTCCTTGCTCAACGAAATGGACTCAACACCCCATATTAAACGCCTAAGAATGTACCTGACTAGTAAGTATCTTAAAACCTATGGATTGCTATGTCTCCAAAAGAGAATCAAGCATGTGTACAGGGGCATAAACGCAGCAGTGATAGGATTGGAGAGGTTCGGTGAGCAAATGAAGACCCTTTGAAGTCATATTGCATGGTACCCATTCCACGGGTTTCAACTACCCAGGTTTTAGGTATTCTTCCTTCAGCTAAAACATGCATGTGGAACCCAGAGTATGATCAACCATGTGAACGGGAGACGTGTTCAAATATGTCTCAGTTTTCCTCCCCTGGTACTCGGGTGCAACATTCCAGACGCTTTACTAACACTCTCCCCACTTGGAGAGTCAGCGCCTTTAACCTCCTGTTTGGCCCAGTTTGCAATTTCTGCGGAAGATGAACAGGAATAGCGAGAACCAATGAGAGGCTAGCTGGAGGTGTCTGGACGGGCAAATTTAACTCTCATTTCCCACCAGGAAGAGGAAATAACCAAAGGCTCAGCGTGCCGTACCGGAACCAGATTAGGGCCTGAAGCCATCATGCGGTGTTGCGGCCAGCTCAAAAGAAAGCGAGTTGAAGAAAGGAGCTCAGGGGCACTGTAATTCACAAACCTGCAGAGTTATAAATGACAGCTATCGTCCAAAAATAGACTGAAGTAAGGCTGCCAAGAGGACTTGAAAGTGGGGCAGAATTGCAGGAAACCGATTTCAGGAGGTAGACTGGAATTGCATTGAAAGCATAGGAAAAGAGGCAGAACGTCCACAATGATGCACTTGGCCAAAAAGGGCGTATGCGTTTTTTCCTGAATATATTCAGGAAAAAACGCATACGCCCTTTTTGGCCAACCAAGCAAGCTTGCAAAGGAAATCTGCACTACAATGAAGTCTCACTTCCCCCGGTCAGAAGGGCCATCTGAAAAAAGTGTAAAATTCAGAAAGGCAGGACAGGCCATGGAGAACTGGGAGCCTTGTTATGCTGAAGGGCGGGATGTAAATTGCCAACAAACACTGGGGAGAAGTGTATGGTGTTTCCTGAAACATCTAAAAAACAAAGCAACAGAGCCTAGGGCACTTCCACTTATGGTCCTATAGCCTAGGGAATTTAAAATCAAAAAGACACAGCCACCCCAAAGTTTGGAACGGCTCTGTTTACAAGAACCTCGTTTACAGTACAAGTTCAACATCGCAGAAAGTGAAAAATGGATAAAAAAGTTGTGGTATTTACTTACAAAGCAATATCACTCAGCAATGAAATCTGTGTCATCAGGCCCTTAGCAGCACAATGAGTGGATTCAGGTATGATGATTCTAACTGAAATAAGTCACACAGAAAAAGAAACATCATAAGATATCAGTAATTCACGGAATGTAAACTTGGCTACACAGGAACTCAGTTACAAAACAGAACAGGGTCTCAAATTTAGAAAACCAACTTATGCTTGCTTAAGGGGAAAGGTGAGTTGGGGTGCTGCATAAAACCAGAGATTGAAATGAGCACAGATAAAGTTCCTTAAGCCAAATATGGAATAGACAAGAGCTACTCCTTGCTCAACGAAATGGACTCAACACCGCATATTAAACGCCTAAGAATGTAACTGACTAGTAAGTATGTTAAAACCTATGGATTGCTATGTCTCCGAAAGAGAATCAAGCATGTGTACAGGGGCATAAACGCAGCAGTGATAGGATTGGAGAGGCTCGGTAAGCAAATGAAGACCCTTTGAAGTCATATTGCATGGTACCCATTCCACGGCTTTCAAATACACAGGTTTAAGGTATTCTTCCTTCACCTAAAACATGCATGTGGAACCCAAGTATGATCAACCATGTGAACGGGAGACGTGTTCAAATATGTCTCAGTTTTCCTCCCCTGGTACTCAGGTGCAACATTCCAGACGCTTTACTAACACTCTCCCGACTTGGAGAGTCAGTCCCTTTAACCTCCTGTTTGGCCCAGTTTGCAATTTCTGTGGAAGATGAACAGGAATAGCGACAACCAATGAGAGACTAGCTGGAGGTGTCTGGACGGGCAAATTTAACTCTCATTTCCCACCAGGAAGAGGAAATAACCAAAGGCTCAGCATGCCGTGCCGGAACCAGATTAGGGCCTGAAGCCATCCTGCGGTTTTGCGGCCAGGTCACAAGAAAGCGAGTTGAAGAAAGGAGCTCAGGGGCACTGTAATTCACAAACATGCAGAGTTATAAATGACAGCTATCGTCCAAAAATAGACTGAAGTAAGGCTGCCAAGAGGACTTGAAAGCGGGGCAGAATTGCAGGAAACCGATTTCAGGAGGTAGACTGGAATTGCATTGAAAGCATAGGAAAAGAGGCAGAACGTCCACAATGATGCACTTGGCCAAAAAGGGCGTATGCGTTTTTTCCTGAATATATTCAGGAAAAAACGCATACGCCCTTTTTGGCCAACCAAGCAAGCTTGCAAAGGAAATCTGCACTACAATGAAGTCTCACTTCCCCCCGGTCAAAAGGGCCATCTGAAAAAAGTGTAAAATGCAGAAAGGCAGGACAGGCCATGGAGAACTGGGAGCCTTGTTATGCTGATGGGCGGGATGGAAATTGCCAACAACCACTCGGGAGAAATGTATGGTGTTTCCTGAAACATCTAAAAAACAAAGCAACAGAGCCTAGGGCACTTCCACTTATGGTCCTATAGCTTAGGGAAATTAAAATCAAAAAGACACAGCCACCCCAAAGTTTGGAACGGCTGTGTTTACAAGAACCTCGTTTACAGTACAAGTTCAACATCGCAGAAAGTGAAAAATGGATAAAGAACTTGTGGTACTTACGTACAATGCAGTATCACTCAGCAATGAAATCTATGTCATCAGGCCCGTAGCAGCATAATGAGTGGATTCAGGTACGATGATTCTAACTGAAATAAGTCACACAGAAAAAGAAACATCATAAGATATCACTAATACACGGAATGTAACCTTGGCTACACAGGAATTGCATTCCAAAACAGAACAGGGTCTCAAATTTAGAAAACCAACTTATGCTTGCTTAAGGGGAAAGGTGAGTTGGGGTGCTGCATAAAACCAGAGATTGAAATGAGCACAGATAAAGTTCCTTAAGCCAAATATGGAATAAACAAGAGCTACTCCTTGCTCAACGAAATGGACTCAACACCCCATATTAAACGCCTAAGAATGTACCTGACTAGTAAGTATCTTAAAACCTATGGATTGCTATGCCTCCAAAAGAGAATCAAGCATGTGTACAGGGGCATAAACGCAGCAGTGATAGGATTGGAGACGTTTGGTGAGCAAATGAAGACCCTTTGAAGTCATATTGCATGGTACCCATTCCACGGGTCTCAACTCTCCAGGTTTAAGGTATTCTTCCTTCAGCTAAAACATGCATGTAGAACCCAGAGTATGATCAACCATGTGAATGGGAGACGTGTTCAAATATGTCTCAGTTTTCCTCCCCTGGTACTCGGGTGCAACATTCCAGACGCTTTACTAACACTCTCCCGACTTGGAGAGTCAGTCCCTTTAACCTCCTGTTTGACCCAGTTTGCAATTTCTGCGGAAGATGAACAGGAATAGCGAGAACCAATGAGAGGCTAGCTGGAGGTGTCTGGACGGGCAAATTTAACTCTCATTTCCCACCAGGAAGAGGAATTAACCAAAGGCTCAGCATGCCGGGCCGGAACCAGATTAGGGCCTGAAGCCATCCTGCGGTGTTGCGGCCAGGTCACAAGAAAGCGAGTTGAAGAAAGGAGCTCAGGGGCACTGCAATTCACAAACCTGCAGAGTTATAAATGACAGCTATCGTCCAAAAATAGACTGAAGTAAGGCTGCCAAGAGGACTTGAAAGCGGGGCAGAATTGCAGGAAACCGATTTCAGGAGGTAGACTGGAATTGCATTGAAAGCATAGGAAAAGAGGCAGAACGTCCACAATGATGCACTTGGCCAAAAAGGGCGTATGCGTTTTTTCCTGAATATATTCAGGAAAAAACGCATACGCACTTTTTGGCCAACCAAGCAAGCTTGCAAAGGAAATCTGCACTACAATGAAGTCTCACTTCCCCCCGGTCAAAAGGGCCATCTGAAAAAAGTGTAAAATCCAGAAAGGCAACAGGCCATTGAGAACTGGGAGCCTTGTTATGCTGATGGGCGGGATGTAAATTGCCAACAGACACTCAGGAGAAGTGTATGGTGTTTCCTGAAACATCTAAAAAACAAAGCAACAGAACCTCAGGCACTTCCACTTATGGTCCTATAGCTTAGGGAAATTAAAATCAAAAAGACACAGCCACCCCAAAGTTTGGAACGGCTCTGTTTACAAGAACCTCGTTTACAGTACAAGTTCAACATCGCAGAAAGTGAAAAATGGATAAAGAAGTTGTGGTATTTACTTACAAAGCAATATCACTCAGCAATGAAATCTGTGTCATCAGGCCCTTAGCAGCACAATGAGTGGATTCAGGTATGATGATTCTAACTGAAATAAGTCACACAGAAAAAGAAACATCATAAGATATCAGTAATACACGGAATGGAAACTTGGCTACACAGGAACTGAATTACAGAACAGAACAGGGTCTCAAATTTAGAAAACCAACATATGCTTGCTTAAGGGGAAAGGTCAGTTGGGGTGCTGCATAAAACCAGAGATTGAAATGAGCACAGATAAAGTTCCTTAAGCCAAATATGGAATAGACAAGAGCTACTCCTTGCTCAACGAAATGGACTCAACACCCCATATTAAACGCCTAAGAATGTACCTGACTAGTAAGTATCTTAAAACCTATGGATTGCTATGTCTCCGAAAGAGAATCAAGCATGTGTACAGGGGCATAAACACAGCAGTGATAGGATTGGAGAGGTTCGGTGAGCCAATGAAGACCCTTTGAAGTCATATTGCATGGTACCCATTCCACGGGTTTCAACTACCCAGGTTTTAGGTATTCTTCCTTCAGCTAAAACATGCATGTGGAACCTAGAGTATGATCAACCATGAGATCGGGAGACGTGTTCAAATATGTCCCAGTTTTCGTACCCTGGTACTCGGGTGCAACATTCCAGACGCTTTACTAACACACTCCCGACTTGGAGAGTCAGTCCCTTTAACCTCCTGTTTGGCCCAGTTTGCAATTTCTGCGGAAGATGAACAGGAATAGCGAGAACCAATGAGAGGCTAGCTGGAGGTGTCTGGATGGGCAAATTTAACTCTCATTTCCCACCAGGAAGAGGAAATAACCAAAGGCTCAGCGTGCCGTGCCGGAACCAGATTAGGGCCTGAAGCCATCCTGCGGTGTTGCGGCCAGGTCACAAGAAAGCGAGTTGAAGAAAGGAGCTCAGGGGCACTGTAATTCACAAACCTGCAGAGTTATAAATGACAGCTATCGTCCAAAAATAGACTGAAGTAAGGCTGCCAAGAGGACTTGAAAGCGGGGCAGAATTGCAGGATACCGATTTCAGGAGGTAGACTGGAATTGCATTGAAAGCGTAGGAAAAGAGGCAGAACGTCCACAATGATGCACTTTGCCAAAAGGGCGTATGCGTTTTTTCCTGAATATATTCAGGAAAAAACGCATACGCCCTTTTTGGCCAACCAAGCAAGCTTGCAAAGGAAATCTGCACTACAATGAAGTCTCACTTCCCCCCGGTCAAAAGGGCCATCAGAATAAAGTGTAAAATCCAGAAAGGCAGGACAGGCCATGGAGAACTGGGAGCCTTGTTATGCTGATGGGCGGGATGTAAATTGCCAACAGACACTCGGGAGAAGTGTATGGTGTTTCCTGAAACATCTAAAAAACAAAGCAACAGAGCCTAGGGCACTTCCACTTATGGTCCTATAGCTTAGGGAAATTAATATCAAAAAGACACAGCAACCCCAAAATTTGGGACGGCTCTTTTTACAGGAATCTCTTCTCCAGCACAAGTTAAATATCCCAGAGAGCAAATAATGGATAAAGAAGTTGCGGTACTTCTGTACAACAGAATACCACTCAGCAATGAAATCTATGTCACCAGGCCCGTACCAGCATAATGAGTGGATTGAGGCACGATGATTCTAAGTGAAATAAGTCACACAGAAAAAGAAACATCATAAGGTATCACTAATACACGGAATGTGAACTTGGCTACACATGAACTGAATTACAAAACAGAACAGGGTCTCAAGTTTAGAAAACCAACTTATGCCTGCTTAAGGGGGAAGGTGAGTTGGGGTGCTGCATAAAAGCAGAGTTTGAAATTAGCACAGATACCATTCCATAAGCCAAATATGTAATAGACAAGAGCTACCCCTTGCTCAACGAAATGGATTCAACAATGAGGTATCACCTCACACCTGGTAGAATAGGCATCATTGAAAATCTACAAACAAAAAATGCTGGAAAGGGTCTGGAGAAAAGGAACCCTCTTCCACTATTGTTGGGAATATAAATTGATACAGTCATTATGGAGAACAATATGGAATTTCTTAAGAAACTAACAATAGAATTACCATATGATACAGCAATCCCAGTACTGGACATATACCCAGACAAAACCATAAATCAAAAAGAGTCATTCACCGCAATGTTCATTGCATCACTATTTACAATATCGAGGTAATGGAAGCAACCTAAATGCCCACAGACAGACGAATGCATAAAGCTGTGGTACATATATAAAATGGAATATTACTAAGCCATGAAAAGGAATGAAATTGGGTCATTTGTAGAGACGTCGATGGATCTAGAGACTGTCATACAGAGTGAAGTAAGTCAGAAAGAGAAAAACAAATCTTGTATATTCATGCATATATGTGGAACCTAGAAAAACTGTACAGATTAACCATTTTGCAAGGCATAAATAGAGCAACAGATGTAGACTACAAACGTATGGACAACAAGGGGGGAAAGCTGTTGGGGGGTGGTGGTGGGAGGAGTTGAGAGACTGGGATTGGCATGTATACATTTATATGTATAAAATAGATAACCAATAAGAACCTGCTGTATAAAAATATAAAATAAAATTCAAAATTAAAAAGAAATAAAATTTAAAAAATAAAACAGAAAAAACAATTATTCCCTGCACATACATGTATTTATATGAATAAATTATTTCCATGCTTATATCTGTAAATACAAAAAAGAGGAATAAAATCTACCTTGAACCAAAAACGAAAAAGAGAAAAAAACACAGAACCCACCAGTTACACAGAGGAAAACCGTATCAGGGCACTTGCTCCAGTTGTAAACAATTCTGAAGTTGGTCAGTGGTGGGGAATCGTCTCCCATTCAGCCAGCAGCCCCCACGCAACAAGCGTCCTCATTGCAAAGCTGGGGCACCGTGCCGAGGCATCTGTGAGTAAACGTGAGCTGAGCCCCAGGCCAGTTGCTGCTGAACTATTCCCACCCGTCCCAGGTAAAACACCTGAATATATACAAGGACTTGAAAGCCTAGAGGAAGGGCCATAGAGCCACACGAGTGACAGCATGCCGGCCGACTTGGTGCCTGCAGGCCAGCCAGGATGGTCCTGGCCCTGGGTGCTCTTCTGGAAGATTTCCATTTCCCTGCCTGAGATACCCGTCCTGTCCCTGCCCCCACTGCTTTTTTCCTTCCTCACCTCTGCCCAGGGAGAAATTCCAGCAGCAGGTATGGGTGACACATCCTCTTCTTTAGCAGGTGGCAGCCTGGCAACTGCTGCAGAAAGTCCAGCAGAGCCCCACTCACACTGGGCCACCCACAAAGCCGTGGCCTCTCACTCCCTCCCACCAGCCCAGCCCCGAGACTGCTGACAGGGCAGAGAAAATGGCGTCAGGCACGGCTGCAGGGGCTCTTGCTGCCTGGAGTGGTATTTATATTGATCTCAACCCAGGCACACCTGGGGAGGGCTGGCCGGCACGGTAAGGCTGCCCAGGTCAGCCAATCATCACCCCTCAGGGGCTCACAGTTGCAGAAAATGGAACTTGCTGAACCGGCCAGGTCCAAGGAACAGGTGTGGGCTCCTGAGAGTCAGGATAGACAAGGGGCTGCAGCTTTGGCTTGTTTTCTAATCATTTTATCTGGCCCATGAGTGGGAGACAACTTCAAGAAAACCCTCTCCTAATGAGAGGAACCCAGGAGTCAGGCAGAGGAGGGGTGGGTGGTGGTTGGAGACAGAGGCCTGGTGCCCCGGGTGCAGTGGAAGTCTCTGGAAGACCAGGTGGAGGGAGGCCTCACGGAGTGATGCCCAGGGTCACAGACTTGTCGCAGCTGCTGTTTGTTAGTTCAAGTCCTGCTCTGAGGTGCTCTGTGTCAGCTCTGAGCGACAGGTGAGCTGGGGGTGCTCTGCAATGAGGGCTATGTGCACGGTTCCTGTGTGCCCAGCCCTGCCACGGTACCTGCAAGGTTAGCTCTGTATCCTGGGAGGGGCCTGACCACGAGAGCCCCGTGGGCTGGGGTGGGGGTGGGGTACCTGCCCAGGTGAGCTCCATATTCTGGGATTGGTCTGACCACGAGAGCCCCATGGGCTGCTGGGGACCTGGTAAAGGATGTCAGGACAGTCAGTGAAGCCACCGAGGATATACCTCCAGTTGCTCCTAATTCCTACACCCTGCTGGTCATTCTACCAACCACCAGGACATGGTATTCTGTATTAGTCTTCAATGATGCCTTCTTTTGTATTCCATTAGTCCCAGAGTCACAAGAAATTTTGGCTTGTGAGTGGCAGGACTCAACATACAACTAAAACAATACTTCCGGGCCGTCTGGCCCCAAGGGTGCAAAAATTCCCACACCATCTTTGGGGAAAGCTTAGCTAAAGACCTAAAAGTTCTACCTCTGGAAAAGGAAACCCTCCTTCAATATGCAGACGACATTCTGATCACCAGCCCTACTAAGGAGGCCTCTGAACTACCAAGCCAATAAAGGATAGAAGTTGTCCAAGAAAAAGCTCAAATATCACAGACTGCGGTGACCTGCCTGGGCTTCATTCTCACAGAAGGTCAGAGAAGCCCATCCCAGGAAAGGGAAGAAACCATTTTCAGCCTTACCCCTTTCTAAAACTAGAAGACAGCTTAGGGGTTCCTGGGGAGGCCAGGGTTTGCTGCTTCTGGATCCCTAACTACAGTCTACTAGCTGGGCCTCTATATGAAACACTGAAAGGAAAAGATGATGATCCTTTTGAATAGAATCCAGAAGTGGCCTTTCAAGAATGGAAAGAGCAGTCAATTCAGACCCTTGCCCTGGAACTCCCTAATTTAGCTAAACCCTTTGATCTTTACAATCCCGGTGAAAGGTGAATCGCCATTGGAGAATTAGTGCAAAAACTGGGACCACTTGAAATGGAACAATGCAAGAATGCCATCCAGGTAGGATAAACTACGGTCACTAAGGGGCTTGGCCCACTGCCACATCTGGCCAAGATACTGGCGGTATCTAAAAACCTGGAAATCAGCAGCCCAAAAGGCCACCTCCCTCCTAAGGGAAAAGGACCCCACGTGGTGATCCTAACCACCAACCATGCCCTGAAGTTGCAGGGTTCGCTCCGTGGGCACACCGACCTCGAGTGAGGAGGCCCTCCAACTCCAACATCCAGAGAGATAACCGGGGGCAACAGGGCACCATGACGACTCGTGTGAACATCACTTGACCTGGAGTTTCTCTCATAAAACAACAAGAGTGTGTCCCAAAAGAGTAGACTACTGCTTGCAGGACTTACTGCACCCAGAGGGGAGCTAATAATCTTGGCGGGGGAACAGTATACCACACTGTCACCATAGAAAAGCCTACAGACACCATGATGATGGTGGCCAATAAGACCGGCTGGACTCCTGTTTACATCAAAAGGCTGTTGACTCAGTAGCCATCATGGTCCTTGGTCACCACTGACCCTGGACTGTCTGGGAGTTGAGCGGGCAGGGCTCTGACACCTGGTGCTGTTTGTACGTTAATTCAGGGGCCTAACTGAAGAAAGCGCAGACTACTGGTCAGAGCATCTAGGCTGGCAGAGACGGTCAGCCTAAGGTGGCCGAACAAATGTGGGGCGGGGTGAAACCGGCCCCCACAGCGTCTCTGCACATCTCTTTCCTGGACCCTTAAAGGTCATTAGAATCTATAACACTTCCAATGCTGGTGCTCAGGTGGACGAGCAGGGAGGCAGGGGTCCTGGGGACAATCAACGTCACCGGGAGGCTGCTGGGGAGAAGCTCTGACCCTCGCCCCAGGGTATGAGGGCTCCCAACTCAGCACTCAGCAGTTACAGAAGAAGGGTCTGCACCCTCAGCACTCCAAGAATGAGGAACGGGACAAAAGGCAGAGGAGGGGTTTGTCCCCAGCAAAGCCCATTAAAAATCCCTGGGAGATAAAAATAGAATCTGGGCAATAAAGTCAAGTCTAACCTTTTTTATCCTTTGTGCTTTGTCTAATTTCACGTGCTCCTAGGGTCCCGCATGCAGAGGTTCCACACCCGGCACTTCAGACCAGATTTCCTAGTGCAGAATGGCTGGGTCGACACCTCAGCTCCTGGGGCCCAGTGCAGACTCCACGATATAGAGCCTGAGCTACAGCCAACCCGGCCCTCGAGAGCTCCGCCGCCTCCCTCCCTCCCACTGACTCTGACAGGATCTCTACACAGCAGCCCAGCCCACAGCCCACGGGGTAGTGCATGCTCTCACCTCTCCATTCTCTGATCAAAATATAAAGTTTCCTTTGCTTGTGAACCAAACTCAGTCTCGATCTCTTGGCCCCAATGACACTGGGCAGGGGGACACTTGTTGGGGTCCACTCTGGAGGATCAGTAACAGAAATTGAGACTATTGTAACCTCAATGAACAGATGTGTGAGCCAAACTGTAGTTAACATAGAACAGTGTATAAGGCTCGGGTAAAATAAGATGTTTTTAACACTTCCATTTGATATTTCCATCACTTTTTATAAGCAAGTTCAGTGAAAAGGTTTGTCTTATTTGTCAGGTCAATATTAGAGAAACGAAGTGATTTCTTTCCAAGGATGTACAGCTAATAATCTTGGTTAAACCTTCAATCTTGTTTTAAATGCTTTTCCATTGAAAATGATACCTCTCTTTCAGCTCCCCCATTTCTGAGAAGTATAAAATCTTATAATTTATTATTACCAAAGGGGAAAGGTGGGAGGAGGGATAAATTAACAGTTTGGAATGAACACATACACACTGCTATGTATAAAATAGATCATCAACAAGGAACTACTGTATAGCACAGGGAACTACACTCAACATTTTGCAATAAGCTATAAGGGGAAATAATCTGAAAAAGAATAGATATTTTTATTGACATCATCTATCAATGACAGTTAAAGTGTAGCCTAAGGGAAGCTGGTGGTGAGTGCTTCTGACGCTGAAGACTTCAATCATCTAAAGTTTGGACTCTGCCTACTTCCCAAGGCCCTTAATGAACATATGTGTAGCTGTAGCTTAAAAAATTCCCCAGTTTGGGTTTCGGGGAGACACTGATTTTGAAAAAGCCCTGGTGTTCTCCTTACATGAATGGGACTCTTCCTACTGCTAAAACATGTCTGTCACACCCAGAGGATGGTATACCATCTGATCGGGAAGAGTTTGGAAAAGGCATCTTATCTCCTCATCTCCTGGTGCTCGGGTTCACCCCTCCAGCGTCTTTACTAACAGTCTCCCCACTTGGAGATGTCAGCACTGTCAACATCCTGTTGCGTACAGTTTGGAATTTGTCCAGAGGATGAAGCGGAAGGATGAGGAACAATGAGAGACAAGTCCTAGGTGTTCAGACAGGCACATGTCACTCTAATTTCCAATCAGGAAGACGAATTGACCAAAGGCTAGGGTTGCCCATGGAAACAGTATAGGGCTTGAGGAAATCCCGCTGCTTTGTGGCCAGTTCCCATAAACACGAGTTGAACAATGGAACTCAGGGGCAGTAAAATTCACAAAACTGCAGAGTTGAAAATATCCATCACTGAAAAATGTCTTGAGGAAAGTCAGAGAAAAGGACTTGTAAGCAAGGGAGAATGGCAGGAAAGGGATTTGAGGAGGTAGAAAGGACTCGCCATTAAGCACAAGAAAAGGAGCTGAACATTGCCAACATTGCAGTTGGCCAAAAAGGGTGTATGCGTTCTTTTCTGTATATATTCAAGAAAAGGGCATACACTTTTATAGCCAACCAAACAGGTGGGCACTGGAAGTCAATACTACAAAAGATATCACTTCGCATCAGTCAGAAGAGCCATCCTCATAAAGCGTAAACAACAGAAATGCAGGACAGGGCAACGAGAAGAGGGAGCCCTGTGAGACTTATAGTGGAAATGTATATTGCCAACGGCCATTCTGGAGAAGTGTATTGTGTTTACTAAAGCATCTAAAAAATGAGCTACAGAGCATAGGGCACTTGCACTCATGGGCGTATATCTTGGGAAAAACAAAAATCGAGAGGACACAGGCACCCCAATGTTTACCCCCTCTCTGTTTAAAAGATCCTCGACTAGGATATAACTTAAATGTCTCTGGAGGGAAAAAATGGATAGAGATGTGGTACTTAGGTAGAGTGGAATATTATTCAGCCTGGAAATCAATGAAATATGGCCAGTTGTAACAACTCCAGAGGAGTTACATATGATCTTTCTAAGTGACATAATTCAAAAAGAAAAAGACACATATCATAAGATATCACTTAAAGGTGGAATCCAAAATGGCTACACATGAAATAAATTACAAAACAAAAACATAGTCAAATATGTAGAAAACACGCATAAGGCTGCTAAACGGGAAAGGTGGGGAGGGGTGAGGCATCATCCAGGAGGTTGAAATTAGCAAAGATACCATTCCAAATACCAAACTGATAATCAACAAGGCCTACACGGTAGCTAAAAGAACTGCACTCAGCACACTCAAGTCACCGGAAAAGAATATATACGACTGGTAAGAATCTGAAAAAGAATTTATTGATGTCTCTCTGTACGTGAATCAAGTGGATGTACAGCAGCAAGAAACAGAGCTTTGAAAATCAGCTGTAACCAATATAGTAATAAATTGAAAAAAATAAACGACAGAGAGACAGAGAAAACCTCTTACAACTTTTCCTCAGGGACGGTGATGCAACATGGATTGAACACATCTAGACCCACAGCAGGATGAGACATAAGGCTGGAAACTGTTTGCGCTAAGAGAAATGTGAGGTTGGGTGAGGAAATGCACACCCTTTAAAGTAATACTACCTGGTACCCATTCAATGGGTCCCAAATCTGCAGGTTCAAGGGATCTTCCTACAGCTAAAACATGCATGGAAAACCCAGAGGACTGTACACCATGTGATCGGGAGATGTGTCTAAAATGCACCTCATTTATCCTCTCCTGGTGCTCCTGTTCACCATTCCAGCCACGCTACTTAGAATCTCCCCACTTGGAGAATCAGCACATTTAAACTTCTGTTTCACACATTTTGCAAATTGTGAGGAGGATGAACGGGAAGAGGGGGAACCAATGAGAGAAGAGTTGTAGGGGTTTGGACGGGCACATATCACTCTAATTTCCCATTAAGAGTAAGAATTAAAGGAAGGCTCAGCCTGCCTCGCCGGAGCCAAAATAGGGCCTGAAGCAATCCTGCGGGTTTGAGGCCAGCTCACAAAAGAGCAACTTAAAAAATGGAGCTCAGGGTCACTGCAATTCACAAACCTGCAGAGTTATAAATGAAAACTAACGTCCAAAAATATGTTGAGGTAAGGCAAAGAAGAGGATCTGAATGCAAGACAGAATTGCAAGAAACAGATTTCAAGAGATAGATTGGACTCGTCTTTAACGCACATGAAAAGCGGCAGAATTTCGACAATGATGCAGTTGGCCCAAAAGGGCGTATGCGTTTTTTCCTGATTATATCCAGGAAAAAACGCATACGCACTTTATGGGCAACGAAGCAAGCAAGCAATGCAAATGTGCACAACAAAGAAGTCTCACTTCCCACCGGTCAAAAGGGCCATCCTAAAAAATTGTAAAAACCAGAAATGCAGGACAGGCCATGGAGAACAGGGAGCCTTTATACGCTGATGGGCAGTGTGTGAACTGCCGAGAGCCACTCTGGAGGAGTGTATGGTGGTTCCTAAATCATCTAAAAAACAGAGCTACAGAGCATAGGACACTTCCAATCATGGGAGTATATCTAGGGAAGTCTAAAAATCAACAAGACACAAGCACACCACAGTTTAGGGCTACTCTGTTTACAAGAACCTCAACTTCAGTACACCTTAAATATCCCAGGAAAGAGAACAATGGATAAAGAAGATGTGGTACTTATGTACAATGGAATATCTCTTCACCATGAAATCAATGTAATAAGGCTAGTAGAAGGATAAAGAGTGGATTTAGGTCCGATAATACTACTTGAAATAAGTCAAACAGAAAAAGAAACATATCATAAGATATCACTTATAGAGGGAGGGTAAATATGGCTGCACAAGAAATGAATTACAGAACAGAACAGTGTCTCACATTTAGAAAACACACTTATGTCAGCTTAAGGGGAAAGGAGAGGTGGGGTGATGCATAAAACCAGAGTTTGAAATTAGCACAGATACCGTTCAATAAACCAAATAGGTATTAGACAAGATCTACACCTTGCTCAATGAACAGGCCTCAACACACCCTATACACCGCAGAGAAATATATCTGAGGAATAAGAATCTTAAAACCCATGTATTGATATATCTCCATAAGGGAATCAAGTGTGTGCAGAGCGGCACAAACACAGCAGTGAAAAGGAGCTAAACCCCATTATAGAAATAAATTTTAAAAACAAAACGCTGAAACAATGAAAGAGAGAAAAATTCTTACAAAATTCGCTCAGGGGCTGTGATGCAACCTGGATTGACCACATATAAACCCACAGCTGGATAAGACATAAGGCTGGACACTTGGGGCTGACAGGATTGGTGAGCTTTGGTGAGCAACTGCCGAAAGTTTAATGCAATACTTCATGCTACTCAGTCCAAGGGTCCCAACACTCCAGGTTGAAGGGAATCTTCCTACAGCTAAACCATGCTTGGAAAACCCAGCGACTGGTATACCATATGATCGGGAAAGGTTTCTAAAACGCACCTCATTTTTCGTCTCCTGGGGCTCCGGATCGACATTCCAGCCGCTTTACTAACAACATCCCCACATGGAGTCAATGCCTTTAAGTTCTGGTATCGCACAGTCTGCAGTTAGTGCAGAGGATGAATGGGAATAGGGGGAACCAGTGAGAAACTAGCTGTAGCGGTTTCAATGGGCACATGTCACTCTAATATCACATCAGTAAGAAGAATTAACCAAAGGCACAGCAAGGTGCCCCAGAAGAAAAATAGGGCTTCAAGGAATCCTGTGGTTATGGGGCAAGACCACAAAAATAAGAGCTAAAAAATGGAGCTAAGGGCCACTGCAATTCAAAAACCTGCAGAGTTATAAAGGCCAACTATTTTTAAAAAATATATTGAGGTAAGGCTATGAAGAGGCATTGAAAGCAAGGCAGAATTGCAGGAAACCGATTTCAGGAGGTAGACTGGAATTGCATTGAAAGCATATGAAGAGAGTCAGAAACTCGACAATGATGCACTTGGCCAAAAAGGGCGTATGCGTTTTTTCCTGAATATATTCAGGAAAAAACGCATACGCACTTTTTGGCCAACCAAGCAAGCTTGCAAAGGAAATCTGCACTACAATGAAGTCTCACTTCCACCCGGTCAAAAGGGCCATCTGAAAAAAGTGTAAAATCCAGAAAGGCACAACAGGCCATGGAGAACTGGGAGCCTTCTTATGCTGATGGGCGGGATGTAAATTGCCAACAGCCACTCTGGAGAAGTGTATGGTGTTTCCTGAAACATCTAAAAAACAAAGCAACAGAGCCTAGGGCACTTCCACTTATGGTCCTATAGCTTAGGGAAATTAAAATCAAAAAGACACAGCCACCCCAAAGTTTGGGACGGCTCTGTTTACAAGAACCTCGTTTACCGTACAAGTTCAATATCACAGAAAGTGAAAAATGGATAAAGAACTTGTGGTACTTACGTACAATGCAATATCACTCAGCAATGAAATCTATGTCATCAGGCCCGTAGCAGCATAATGAGTGGATTCAGGTATGATGATTCGAACTGAAATAAGTCACACAGAAAAGAAACATCATAAGGTATCACTAATACACAGAATGTGAACTTGGCTACACATGAACTGAATTACAAAACAGAACAGTGTCTCAAGTTTAGAAAACCAACTTATGCTTGCTTAAGGGGGAAGGTGAGTTGGGGTGCTGCATAAAACCAGAGATTGAAATGAGCACAGATAAAGTTCCTTAAGCCAAATATGGAATAGACAAGAGCTACTCCTTGCTCAACGAAATGGACTCAACACCCCATATTAAACGCCTAAGAATGTACCTGACTAGTAAGTATCTTAAAACCTATGGATTGCTATGTCTCCAAAAGAAAATCAAGCGTGTGTACAGGGGCATAAACGCAGCAGTGATAGGATTGGAGAGGTTCGGTGAGCAAATGAAGACCCTTTGAAGTCATATTGCATGGTACCCATTCCACGGGTCTCAACTCTCCAGGTTTAAGGTATTCATCCTTCAGCTAAAACATGCATGTGGAACCCAGAGTATGATCAACCATGTGAACGGGAGACGTGTTCAAATATGTCTCAGTTTTCCTCCCCTGGTACTCGGGTGCAACATTCCAGACGCTTTACTAACACTCTCCCGACTTGGAGAGTCAGTCCCTTTAACCTCCTGTTTGGCCCAGTTTGCAATTTCAGCGGAAGATGTACAGGAATAGGGAGAACCAATGAGAGGCTAGTTGCAGCTGTCTGGACGGGCAAATTTAACTCTAATTACCCACCAGGAAGAGGAATTAACCAAAGGCTCAGCATGCCGGGCCGGAACCAGATTAGGGCCTGAAGCCATCCTGCGGGGTTGCGGCCAGCTCAAAAGAAAGCGAGTTGAAGAAAGGAGCTCCGGGGCACTGTAATTCACAAAACTGCAGAGTTATAAATGACAGCTATCGTCCAAAAATAGACTGAAGTAAGGCTGCCAAGAGGACTTGAAAGCGGGGCAGAATTGCAGGAAACCGATTTCAGGAGGTAGACTGGAATTGCATTGAAAGCATAGGAAAAGAGGCAGAACGTCCACAATGATGCACTTGGCCAAAAAGGGCGTATGCGTTTTTTCCTGAATATATTCAGGAAAAAACGCATACGCCCTTTTTGGCCAACCAAGCAAGCTTGCAAAGGAAATCTGCACTACAATGAAGTCTCACTTCCCCCCGGTCAAAAGGGCCATCTGAAAAAAGTGTAAAATCCAGAAAGGCAGGACAGGCCATGGAGAACTGGGAGCCTTGTTATGCTGATGGGTGGGATGTAAATTGCCAACAGACACTTGGGAGAAGTGTATGGTGTTTCCTGAAACATCTAAAAAACAAAGCAACAGAGCCTAGGGCACTTCCACTTATGGTCCTATAGCTTAGGGAAATTAAAATCAAAAAGACACAGCCACCCCAAAGTTTGGGACGCCTCTGTTTATAAGAACCTCGTTCACAGTACAAGTTCAACATCGCAGAAAGTGAAAAATGGATAAAGAAGTTGTGGTATTTACTTACAAAGCAATATCACTCAGCAATGAAATCTATGTCATCAGGCCCTTAGCAGCACAATGAGTGGGTTCAGGTATGATGATTCTAAATGAAATAAGTCACACAGAAAAAGAAACATCATAAGATATCAGTAATACACGGAATGTAAACTTGGCTACACAGGAACTGAATTACAGAACAGAACAGGGTCTCAAATTTAGAAAACCAACTTATGCTTGCTTAAGGGGAAAGGTGAGTTGCGGTGCTGCATAAAACCAGAGATTGAAATGAGCACAGATAAAGTTCCTTAAGTCAAATATGGAATAGACAAGAGCTACTCCTTGCTGAACGAAATGGACTCAACACCGCATATTAAACGCGTAAGAATGTACCTGACTAGTAAGTATCGTAAAACCTATGGATTGCTA
Organism: Stenella coeruleoalba; assembly: GCF_951394435.1. Classification (NCBI taxonomy): domain Eukaryota; kingdom Metazoa; phylum Chordata; class Mammalia; order Artiodactyla; family Delphinidae; genus Stenella; species Stenella coeruleoalba. The sequence continues at coordinate 1,180,461 of NW_027646083.1, read as the reverse complement.
TGTCTCCAAAAGAGAATCAAGCATGTGTACAGGGGCATAAACGCAGCAGTGATAGGATTGGAGAGGTTCGGTGAGCAAATGAAGACCCTTTGAAGTCATATTGCATGGTACCCATTACACGGGTCTCAACTCTCCAGGTTTAAGGTATTCTTCCTTCAGCTAAAACATGCATGTGGAACCCAAGTATGATCAACCATGTGAACGGGAGACGTGTTCAAATATGTCTCAGTTTTCCTCCCCTGGTACTCGGGTGCAACATTCCAGATGCTTTACTAACACTCTCCCCACTTGGAGAGTCAGCGCCTTTAACCTCCTGTTTGGCCCAGTTTGCAATTTCTGCGGAAGATGAACAGGAATAGCGAGAACCAATGAGAGGCTAGCTGGAGGTGTCTGGACGGGCAAATTTAACTCTCATTTCCCACCAGGAAGTGGAAATATCCAAAGGCTCAGTGTGCCGTGCCGGAACCAGATTAGGGCCTGAAGCCATCCTGCGGTGTTGCGGCCAGCTCAAAAGAAAGCGAGTTGAAGAAAGGAGCTCAGGGGCACTGTAATTCACAAACCTGCAGAGTTATAAATGACAGCTATCGTCCAAAAATAGACTGAAGTAAGGCTGCCAAGAGGACTTGAAAGCGGGGCAGAATTACAGGAAACCGATTTCAGGAGGTAGACTGGAATTGCATTGAAAGCATAGGAAAAGAGGCAGAACGTCCACAATGATGCACTTGGCCAAAAAGGGCGTATGCGTTTTTTCCTGAATATATTCAGGAAAAAACGCATACGCCCTTTTTGGCCAACCAAGCAAGCTTGCAAAGGAAATCTGCACTACAATGAAGTCTCACTTCCCCCCGGTCAAAAGGGCCATCTGAAAAAAGTGTAAAATCCAGAAAGGCAGGACAGGCCATGGAGAACTGGGAGCCTTGTTATGCTGATGGGCGGGATGTAAATTGCCAACAGACACTCGGGAGAAGTGTATGGTGTTTCCTGAAACATCTAAAAAACAAAGCAACAGAGCCTAGGGCACTTCCACTTATGGTCCTATAGCTTAGGGAAATTAATATCAAAAAGACACAGCAACCCCAAAATTTGGGACGGCTCTTTTTACAGGAATCTCTTCTCCGGCACAAGTTAAATATCCCAGAGAGCAAATAATGGATAAAGAAGTTGCGGTACTTCTGTACAACAGAATACCACTCAGCAATGAAATCTATGTCACCAGGCCCGTACCAGCATAATGAGTGGATTGAGGCACGATGATTCTAAGTGAAATAAGTCACACAGAAAAAGAAACATCATAAGGTATCACTAATACACGGAATGTGAACTTGGCTACACATGAACTGAATTACAAAACAGAACAGGGTCTCAAGTTTAGAAAACCAACTTATGCCTGCTTAAGGGGGAAGGTGAGTTGGGGTGCTGCATAAAAGCAGAGTTTGAAATTAGCACAGATACCGTTCCATAAGCCAAATATGTAATAGACAAGAGCTACCCCTTGCTCAACGAAATGGATTCAACAATGAGGTATCACCTCACACCTGGTAGAATAGGCATCATTGAAAATCTACAAACAAAAAATGCTGGAAAGGGTGTGGAGAAAAGGAACCCTCTTCCACTATTGTTGGGAATATAAATTGATACAGTCATTATGGAGAACAATATGGAATTTCTTAAGAAACTAACAATAGAATTACCATATGATACAGCAATCCCAGTACTGGACATATACCCAGACAAAACCATAAATCAAAAAGAGTCATTCACCGCAATGTTCATTGCATCACTATTTACAATATCGAGGTAATGGAAGCAACCTAAATGCCCACAGACAGACGAATGCATAAAGCTGTGGTACATATATAAAATGGAATATTACTAAGCCATGAAAAGGAATGAAATTGGGTCATTTGTAGAGACGTCGATGGATCTAGAGACTGTCATACAGAGTGAAGTAAGTCAGAAGGAGAAAAACAAATCTTGTATATTCATGCATATATGTGGAACCTAGAAAAACTGTACAGATTAACCATTTTGCAAGGCATAAATAGAGCAACAGATGTAGACAACAAACGTATGGACAACAAGGGGGGAAAGCTGTTGGGGGGGTGGTGGTGGGAGGAGTTGAGAGACTGGGATTGGCATGTATACATTTATATGTATAAAATAGATAACCAATAAGAACCTGCTGTATAAAAATATAAAATAAAATTCAAAATTAAAAAGAAGTAAAATTTAAAAAATAAAACAGAAAAAACAATTATTCCCTGCACATACATGTATTTATATGAATAAATTATTTCCATGCTTATATCTGTAAATACAAAAAAGAGGAATAAAATCTACCTTGAACCAAAAACGAAAAAGAGAAAAAAAACACAGAACCCACCAGTTCCACAGAGGAAAACCGTATCAGGGCACTTGCTCCAGTTGTAAACAATTCTGAAGTTGGTCAGTGGTGGGGAATCATCTCCCATTCAGCCAGCAGCCCCCACGCAACAAGCGTCCTCATTGCAAAGCTGGGGCACCGTGCCGAGGCATCTGTGAGTAAACGTGAGCTGAGCCCCAGGCCAGTTGCTGCTGAACTATTCCCACCCGTCCCAGGTAAAACACCTGAATATATACAAGGACTTGAAAGCCTAGAGGAAGGGCCATAGAGCCACACGAGTGACAGCATGCCAGCCGACTTGGTGCCTGCAGGCCAGCCAGGATGGTCCTGGCCCTGGGTGCTCTTCTGGAAGATTTCCATTTCCCTGCCTGAGATACCCGTCCTGTCCCTGCCCCCACTGCTTTTTTCCTTCCTCACCTCTGCCCAGGGAGAAATTCCAGCAGCAGGTATGGGTGACACATCCTCTTCTTTAGCAGGTGGCAGCCTGGCAACTGCTGCAGAAAGTCCAGCAGAGCCCCACTCACACTGGGCCACCCACAAAGCCGTGGCCTCTCACTCCCTCCCACCAGCCCAGCCCCGAGACTGCTGACAGGGCAGAGAAAATGGCGTCAGGCACGGCTGCAGGGGCTCTTGCTGCCTGGAGTGGTATTTATATTGATCTCAACCCAGGCACACCTGGGGAGGGCTGGCCGGCACGGTAAGGCTGCCCAGGTCAGCCAATCATCACCCCTCAGGGGCTCACAGTTGCAGAAAATGGAACTTGCTGAACCGGCCAGGTCCAAGGAACAGGTGTGGGCTCCTGAGAGTCAGGATAGACAAGGGGCTGCAGCTTTGGCTTGTTTTCTAATCATTTTATCTGGCCCATGAGTGGGAGACAACTTCAAGAAAACCCTCTCCTAATGAGAGGAACCCAGGAGTCAGGCAGAGGAGGGGTGGGTGGTGGTTGGAGACAGAGGCCTGGTGCCCCGGGTGCAGTGGAAGTCTCTGGAAGACCAGGTGGAGGGAGGCCTCACGGAGTGATGCCCAGGGTCACAGACCTGTCGCAGCTGCTGTTTGTTAGTTCAAGTCCTGCTCTGAGGTGCTCTGTGTCAGCTCTGAGCGACAGGTGAGCTGGGGGTGCTCTGCAATGAGGGCTATGTGCACGGTTCCTGTGTGCCCAGCCCTGCCACGGTACCTGCAAGGGTAGCTCTGTATCCTGGGAGGGGCCTGACCACGAGAGCCCCGTGGGCTGGGGTGGGGGTGGGGTACCTGCCCAGGTGAGCTCCATATTCTGGGATTGGTCTGACCACGAGAGCCCCATGGGCTGCTGGGGACCTGGTAAAGGATGTCAGGACAGTCAGTGAAGCCACCGAGGATATACCTCCAGTTGCTCCTAATTCCTACACCCTGCTGGTCATTCTACCAACCACCAGGACATGGTATTCTGTATTAGTCTTCAATGATGCCTTCTTTTGTATTCCATTAGTCCCAGAGTCACAAGAAATTTTGGCTTGTGAGTGGCAGGACTCTACATACAACTAAAACAATACTTCCGGGCCGTCTGGCCCCAAGGGTGCAAAAATTCCCACACCATCTTTGGGGAAAGCTTAGCTAAAGACCTAAAAGTTCTACCTCTGGAAAAGGAAACCCTCCTTCAATATGCAGACGACATTCTGATCACCAGCCCTACTAAGGAGGCCTCTGAACTACCAAGCCAATAAAGGATAGAAGTTGTCCAAGAAAAAGCTCAAATATCACAGACTGCGGTGACCTGCCTGGGCTTCATTCTCACAGAAGGTCAGAGAAGCCCATCCCAGGAAAGGGAAGAAACCATTTTCAGCCTTACCCCTTTCTAAAACTAGAAGACAGCTTAGGGGTTCCTGGGGAGGCCAGGGTTTGCTGCTTCTGGATCCCTAACTACAGTCTACTAGCTGGGCCTCTATATGAAACACTGAAAGGAAAAGATGATGATCCTTTTGAATAGAATCCAGAAGTGGCCTTTCAAGAATGGAAAGAGCAGTCAATTCAGACCCTTGCCCTGGAACTCCCTAATTTAGCTAAACCCTTTGATCTTTACAATCCCGGTGAAAGGTGAATCGCCATTGGAGAATTAGTGCAAAAACTGGGACCACTTGAAATGGAACAATGCAAGAATGCCATCCAGGTAGGATAAACTACGGTCACTAAGGGGCTTGGCCCACTGCCACATCTGGCCAAGATACTGGCGGTATCTAAAAACCTGGAAATCAGCAGCCCAAAAGGCCACCTCCCTCCTAAGGGAAAAGGACCCCACGTGGTGATCCTAACCACCAACCATGCCCTGAAGTTGCAGGGTTCGCTCCGTGGGCACACCGACCTCGAGTGAGGAGGCCCTCCAACTCCAACATCCAGAGAGATAACCGGGGGCAACAGGGCACCATGACGACTCGTGTGAACATCACTTGACCTGGAGTTTCTCTCATAAAACAACAAGAGTGTGTCCCAAAAGAGTAGACTACTGCTTGCAGGACTTACTGCACCCAGAGGGGAGCTAATAATCTTGGCGGGGGAACAGTATACCACACTGTCACCATAGAAAAGCCTACAGACACCGTGATGATGGTGGCCAATAAGACCGGCTGGACTCCTGTTTACTTCAAAAGGCTGTTGACTCAGTAGCCATCATGGTCCTTGGTCACCACTGACCCTGGACTGTCTGGGAGTTGAGCGGGCAGGGCTCTGACACCTGGTGCTGTTTGTACGTTAATTCAGGGGCCTAATTGAAGAAAGCGCAGACTACTGGTCAGAGCATCTAGGCTGGCAGAGACGGTCAGCCTAAGGTGGCCGAACAAATGTGGGGCGGGGTGAAACCGGCCCCCACAGCGTCTCTGCACATCTCTTTCCTGGACCCTTAAAGGTCATTAGAATCTATAACACTTCCAATGCTGGTGCTCAGGTGGACGAGCAGGGAGGCAGGGGTCCTGGGGACAATCAACGTCACTGGGAGGCTGCTGGGGAGAAGCTCTGACCCTCGCCCCAGGGTATGAGGGCTCCCAACTCAGCACTCAGCAGTTACAGAAGAAGGGTCTGCACCCTCAGCACTCCAAGAATGAGGAACGGGACAAAAGGCAGAGGAGGGGTTTGTCCCCAGCAAAGCCCATTAAAAATCCCTGGGAGATAAAAATAGAATCTGGGCAATAAAGTCAAGTCTAACCTTTTTTATCCTTTGTGCTTTGTCTAATTTCACGTGCTCCTAGGGTCCCACATGCAGAGGTTCCACACCCGGCACTTCAGACCAGATTTCCTAGTGCAGAATGGCTGGGTCGACACCTCAGCTCCTGGGGCCCAGTGCAGACTCCACGATATAGAGCCTGAGCTACAGCCAACCCGGCCCTCGAGAGCTCCGCCGCCTCCCTCCCTCCCACTGACTCTGACAGGATCTCTACACAGCAGCCCAGCCCACAGCCCACGGGGTAGTGCATGCTCTCACCTCTCCATTCTCTGATCAAAATATAAAGTTTCCTTTGCTTGTGAACCAAACTCAGTCTCGATCTGTTGGCCCCAATGACACTGGGCAGGGGGACACTTGTTGGGGTCCACTCTGGAGGATCAGTAACAGAAATTGAGACTATTGTAACCTCAATGAACAGATGTGTGAGCCAAACTGTAGTTAACATAGAACAGTGTATAAGGCTCGGGTAAAATAAGATGTTTTTAACACTTCCATTTGATATTTCCATCACTTTTTATAAGCAAGTTCAGTGAAAAGGTTTGTCTTATTTGTCAGGTCAATATTAGAGAAACGAAGTGATTTCTTTCCAAGGATGTACAGCTAATAATCTTGGTTAAACCTTCAATCTTGTTTTAAATGCTTTTCCATTGAAAATGATACCTCTCTTTCAGCTCCCCCATTTCTGAGAAGTATAAAATCTTATAATTTATTATTACCAAAGGGGAAAGGTGGGAGGAGGGATAAATTAACAGTTTGGAATGAACACATACACACTGCTATGTATAAAATAGATCATCAACAAGGAACTACTGTATAGCACAGGGAACTACACTCAACATTTTGCAATAAGCTATAAGGGGAAATAATCTGAAAAAGAATAGATATTTTTATTGACATCATCTATCAATGACAGTTAAAGTGTAGCCTAAGGGAAGCTGGTGGTGAGTGCTTCTGACGCTGAAGACTTCAATCATCTAAAGTTTGGACTCTGCCTACTTCCCAAGGCCCTTAATGAACATATGTGTAGCTGTAGCTTAAAAAATTCCCCAGTTTGGGTTTCGGGGAGACACTGATTTTGAAAAAGCCCTGGTGTTCTCCTTACATGAATGGGACTCTTCCTACTGCTAAAACATGTCTGTCACACCCAGAGGATGGTATACCGTCTGATCGGGAAGAGTTTGGAAAAGGCATCTCATCTCCTCATCTCCTGGTGCTCGGGTTCACCCCTCCAGCGTCTTTACTAACAGTCTCCCCACTTGGAGATGTCAGCACTGTCAACATCCTGTTGCGTACAGTTTGGAATTTGTCCAGAGGATGAAGTGGAAGGATGAGGAACAATGAGAGACAAGTCCTAGGTGTTCAGACAGGCACATGTCACTCTAATTTCCAATCAGGAAGACGAATTGACCAAAGGCTAGGGTTGCCCATGGAAACAGTATAGGGCTTGAGGAAATCCCGCTGCTTTGTGGCCAGTTCCCATAAACACGAGTTGAACAATGGAACTCAGGGGCAGTAAAATTCACAAAACTGCAGAGTTGAAAATATCCATCACTGAAAAATGTCTTGAGGAAAGTCAGAGAAAAGGACTTGTAAGCAAGGGAGAATGGCAGGAAAGGGATTTGAGGAGGTAGAAAGGACTCGCCATTAAGCACAAGAAAAGGAGCTGAACATTGCCAACATTGCCAACATTGCAGTTGGCCAAAAAGGGTGTATGCGTTCTTTTCTGTATATATTCAAGAAAAGGGCATACACTTTTTTAGCCAACCAAACAGGTGGGCACTGGAAGTCAATACTACAAAAGATATCACTTCGCATCAGTCAGAAGAGCCATCCTCATAAAGCATAAACAACAGAAACGCAGGACAGGGCAACGAGAAGAGGGAGCCCTGTGAGACTTATAGTGGAAATGTATATTGCCAACGGCCATTCTGGAGAAGTGTATTGTGTTTACTAAAGCATCTAAAAAATGAGCTACAGAGCATAGGGCACTTGCACTCATGGGCGTATATCTTGGGAAAAACAAAAATCGAGAGGACACAGGCACCCCAATGTTTACCCCCTCTCTGTTTAAAAGATCCTCGACTAGGATATAACTTAAATGTCTCTGGAGGGAAAAAATGGATAGAGATGTGGTACTTAGGTAGAGTGGAATATTATTCAGCCTGGAAATCAATGAAATATGGCCAGTTGTAACGACTCCGGAGGAGTTACGTATGATCATTCTAAGTGACAGAATTCAAAAAGAAAAAGACACATATCATAAGATATCACTTAAAGGTGGAATCCAAAATGGCTACACATGAAATAAATTACAAAACAAAAACATAGTCAAATATGTAGAAAACACGCATAAGGCTGCTAAACGGGAAAGGTGGGGAGGGGTGAGGCATCATCCAGGAGGTTGAAATTAGCAAAGATACCATTCCAAATACCAAACTGATAATCAGCAAGGCCTACACGGTAGCTAAAAGAACTGCACTCAGCACACTCAAGTCACCGGAAAAGAATATATACGACTGGTAAGAATCTGAAAAAGAATTTATTGATGTCTCTCTGTACGTGAATCAAGTGGATGTACAGCAGCAAGAAACAGAGCTTTGAAAATCAGCTGTAACCAATATAGTAATAAATTGAAAAAAATAAACGACAGAGAGACAGAGAAAACCTCTTACAACTTTTCCTCAGGGATGGTGATGCAACATGGATTGAACACATCTAGACCCACAGCAGGATGAGACATAAGGCTGGAAACTGTTTGCGCTAAGAGAAATGTGAGGTTGGGTGAGGAAATGCACACCCTTTAAAGTAATACTACCTGGTACCCATTCAATGGGTCCCAAATCTGCAGGTTCAAGGGATCTTCCTACAGCTAAAACATGCATGGAAAACCCAGAGGACTGTACACCATGTGATCGGGAGATGTGTCTAAAATGCACCTCATTTATCCTCTCCTGGTGCTCCTGTTCACCATTCCAGCCACGCTACTTAGAATCTCCCCACTTGGAGAATCAGCACATTTAAACTTCTGTTTCACACATTTTGCAAATTGTGAGGAGGATGAACGGGAAGAGGGGGAACCAATGAGAGAAGAGTTGTAGGGGTTTGGACGGGCACATATCACTCTAATTTCCCATTAAGAATAAGAATTAAAGAAAGGCTCAGCCTGCCTCGCCGGAGCCAAAATAGGGCCTGAAGCAATCCTGCGGGTTTGAGGCCAGCTCACAAAAGAGCAACTTAAAAAATGGAGCTCAGGGTCACTGCAATTCACAAACCTGCAGAGTTATAAATGAAAACTAACGTCCAAAAATATGTTGAGGTAAGGCAAAGAAGAGGATCTGAATGCAAGACAGAATTGCAAGAAACAGATTTCAAGAGATAGATTGGACTCGTCTTTAACGCACATGAAAAGCGGCAGAATTTCGACAATGATGCAGTTGGCCCAAAAGGGCGTATGCGTTTTTTCCTGATTATATCCAGGAAAAAACGCATACGCACTTTATGGGCAACGAAGCAAGCAAGCAATGCAAATGTGCACAACAAAGAAGTCTCACTTCCCACCGGTCAAAAGGGCCATCCTAAAAAATTGTAAAAACCAGAAATGCAGGACAGGCCATGGAGAACAGGGAGCCTTTATACGCTGATGGGCAGTGTGTGAACTGCTGAGAGCCACTCTGGAGAAGTGTATGGTGGTTCCTAAATCATCTAAAAAACAGAGCTACAGAGCATAGGACACTTCCAATCATGGGAGTATATCTAGGGAAGTCTAAAAATCAACAAGACACAAGCACACCACAGTTTAGGGCTACTCTGTTTACAAGAACCTCAACTTCAGTACACCTTAAATATCCCAGGAAAGAGAACAATGGATAAAGAAGATGTGGTACTTATGTACAATGGAATATCTCTTCACCATGAAATCAATGTAATAAGGCTAGTAGAAGGATAAAGAGTGGATTTAGGTCCGATAATACTACTTGAAATAAGTCAAACAGAAAAAGAAACATATCATAAGATATCACTTATAGAGGGAGGGTAAATATGGCTGCACAAGAAATGAATTACAGAACAGAACAGTGTCTCACATTTAGAAAACACACTTATGTCAGCTTAAGGGGAAAGGAGAGGTGGGGTGATGCATAAAACCAGAGTTTGAAATTAGCACAGATACCGTTCAATAAACCAAATAGGTATTAGACAAGATCTACACCTTGCTCAATGAACAGGCCTCAACACACCCTATACACCGCAGAGAAATATATCTGAGGAATAAGAATCTTAAAACCCATGTATTGATATATCTCCATAAGGGAATCAAGTGTGTGCAGAGCGGCACAAACACAGCAGTGAAAAGGAGCTAAACCCCATTATAGAAATAAATTTTAAAAACAAAACGCTGAAACAATGAAAGAGAGAAAAATTCTTACAAAATTCGCTCAGGGGCTGTGATGCAACCTGGATTGACCACATATAAACCCACAGCTGGATAAGACATAAGGCTGGACACTTGGGGCTGACAGGATTGGTGAGCTTTGGTGAGCAACTGCCGAAAGTTTAATGCAATACTTCATGCTACTCAGTCCAAGGGTCCCAACACTCCAGGTTGAAGGGAATCTTCCTACAGCTAAACCATGCTTGGGAAACCCAGCGACTGGTATACCATATGATCGGGAAAGGTTTCTAAAACGCACCTCATTTTTCCTCTCCTGGGGCTCCGGATCGACATTCCAGCCGCTTTACTAACAACATCCCCACATGGAGTCAATGCCTTTAAGTTCTGGTATCGCACAGTCTGCAGTTAGTGCAGAGGATGAATGGGAATAGGGGGAACCAGTGAGAAACTAGCTGTAGCGGTTTCAATGGGCACATGTCACTCTAATATCACATCAGTAAGAAGAATTAACCAAAGGCACAGCAAGGTGCCCCAGAAGAAAAATAGGGCTTCAAGGAATCCTGTGGTTATGGGGCAAGACCACAAAAATAAGAGCTAAAAAATGGAGCTAAGGGCCACTGCAATTCAAAAACCTGCAGAGTTATAAAGGCCAACTATTTTTAAAAAATATATTGAGGTAAGGCTATGAAGAGGCATTGAAAGCAAGGCAGAATTGCAGGAAACCGATTTCAGGAGGTAGACAGGAATTGCATTGAAAGCATATGAAGAGAGTCAGAAACTCGACAATGATGCACTTGGCCAAAAAGGGCGTATGCGTTTTTTCCTGAATATATTCAGGAAAAAACGCATACGCACTTTTTGGCCAACCAAGCAAGCTTGCAAAGGAAATCTGCACTACAATGAAGTCTCACTTCCCCCCGGTCAAAAGGGCCATCTGAAAAAAGTGTAAAATCCATAAAGGCACGACAGGCCATGGAGAACTGGGAGCCTTCTTATGCTGATGGGCGGGATGTAAATTGCCAACAGCCACTCTGGAGAAGTGTATGGTGTTTCCTGAAACATCTAAAAAACAAAGCAACAGAGCCTAGGGCACTTCCACTTATGGTCCTATAGCTTAGGGAAATTAAAATCAAAAAGACACAGCCACCCCAAAGTTTGGGACGGCTCTGTTTACAAGAACCTCGTTTACGGTACAAGTTCAATATCGCAGAAAGTGAAAAATGGATAAAGAACTTGTGGTACTTACGTACAATGCAATATCACTCAGCAATGAAATCTATGTCATCAGGCCCGTAGCAGCATAATGAGTGGATTCAGGTATGATGATTCGAACTGAAATAAGTCACACAGAAAAGAAACATCATAAGGTATCATTAATACACAGAATGTCGACTTGGCTACACATGAACTGAATTACAAAACAGAACAGTGTCTCAAGTTTAGAAAACCAACTTATGCTTGCTTAAGGGGGAAGGTGAGTTGGGGTGCTGCATAAAACCAGAGATTGAAATGAGCACAGATAAAGTTCCTTAAGCCAAATATGGAATAGACAAGAGCTACTCCTTGCTCAACGAAATGGACTCAACACCCCATATTAAACGCCTAAGAATGTACCTGACTAGTAAGTATCTTAAAACCTATGGATTGCTATGTCTCCAAAAGAGAATCAAGCGTGTGTACAGGGGCATAAACGCAGCAGTGATAGGATTGGAGAGGTTCGGTGAGCAAATGAAGACCCTTTGAAGTCATATTGCATGGTACCCATTCCATGGGTCTCAACTCTCCAGGTTTAAGGTATTCTTCCTTCAGCTAAAACATGCATGTGGAACCCAGAGTATGATCAACCGTGTGAACGGGAGACGTTTTCAAATATGTCTCAGTTTTCCTCCCCTGGTACTCGGGTGCAACATTCCAGACGCTTTACTAACACTCCCGACTTGGAGAGTCAGTGCCTTTAACCTCCTGTTTGGCCCAGTTTGCAATTTCTGCGGAAGATGAACAGGAATAGCGAGAACCAATGGGAGGCTAGCTGGAGGTGTCTGAACGGGCAAATTTAACTCTCATTTCCCACCAGGAAGAGGAATTAACCAAAGGCTCAGCATGCCGGGCCGGAACCAGATTAGGGCCTGAAGCCATCCTGCGGTGTTGCGGCCACCTCACAAGAAAGCGAGTTGAAGAAAGGAGCTCAGGGGCACTTTAATTCACAAACCTGCAGAGTTATAAATGACAGCTATCGTCCAAAAGTAGACTGAAGTAAGGCTGCCAAGAGGACTTGAAAGCGGGGCAGAATTGCAGGAAACCGATTTCAGGAGGTAGACTGAAATTGCATTGAAAGCATAGGAAAAGAGGCAGAACGTCCACAATGATGCACTTGGCCAAAAAGGGCGTATGCGTTTTTTCCTGAATATATTCAGGAAAAAACGCATACGCCCTTTTTGGCCAACCAAGCAAGCTTGCAAAGGAAATCTGCACTACAATGAAGTCTCACTTCCCCCCGGTCAAAAGGGCCATCTGAAAAAAGTGTAAAATCCAGAAAGGCAGGACAGGCCATGGAGAACTGGGAGCCTTGTTATGCTGATGGGCGGGATGTAAATTGCCAACAGACACTGGGGAGAAGTGTATGGTGTTTCCTGAAACATCTAAAACACAAAGCAACAGAGCCTAGGGAACTGCCACTTATGGTCCTATAGTTTAGGGAAATTAAAATCAAAAAGACACAGCCACCCCAAAGTTTGGGACGCCTCTGTTTACAAGAACCTCGTTTACAGTACAAGTTCAACATCGCAGAAAGTGAAAAATGGATAAAGAAGTTGTGGTATTTACTTACAAAGCAATATCACTCAGCAATGAAATCTATGTCATCAGGCCCTTAGCAGAACAATGAGTGGATTCAGGTATGATGATTCTAACTGAAATAAGTCACACAGAAAAAGAAACATCATAAGATATCAGTAATACACGGAATGTAAACTTGGCTACACAGGAACTGAATTACAGAACAGAACAGGGTCTCAAATTTAGAAAACCAACTTATGCTTGCTTAAGGGTAAAGGTGAGTTGGGGTGCTGCATAAAACCAGAGATTGAAATGAGCACAGATAAAGTTCCTTAAGCCAAATATGGAATAGACAAGAGCTACTCCTTGCTCAACGAAATGGACTCAACACCGCATATTAAACGCCTAAGAATGTACCTGACTAGTAAGTATCGTAAAACCTATGGATTGCTATGTCTCCAAAAGAGAATCAAGCATGTGTACAGGGGCATAAACGCAGCAGTGATAGGATTGGAGAGGTTCGGTGAGCAAATGAAGACCCTTTGAAGTCATATTGCATGGTACCCATTACACGGGTCTAAACTCTCCAGGTTTAAGGTATTCTTCCTTCAGCTAAAACATGCATGTGGAACCCAAGTATGATCAACCATGTGAACGGGAGACGTGTTCAAATATGTCTCAGTTTTCCTCCCCTGGTACTCGGGTGCAACATTCCAGACGCTTTACTAACAGTCTCCCCACTTGGAGAGTCAGCGCCTTTAACCTCCTGTTTGGCCCAGTTTGCAATTTCTGCGGAAGATGAACAGGAATAGCGAGAACCAATGAGAGGCTAGCTGGAGGTGTCTGGACGGGCAAATTTAACTCTCATTTCCCACCAGGAAGAGGAAATAACCAAAGGCTCAGCGTGCCGTAACGGAACCAGATTAGGGCCTGAAGCCATCCTGCGGTGTTGCGGCCAGCTCAAAAGAAAGCGAGTTGAAGAAAGGAGCTCAGGGGCACTGTAATTCACAAACCTGCAGAGTTATAAATGACAGCTATCGTCCAAAAATAGACTGAAGTAAGGCTGCCAAGAGGACTTGAAAGCGGGGCAGAATTGCAGGAAACCGATTGCAGGAGGTAGACTGGAATTGCATTGAAAGCATAGGAAAAGAGGCAGAACGTCCACAATGATGCACTTGGCCAAAAAGGGCGTATGCGTTTTTTCCTGAATATATTCAGGAAAAAACGCATACGCCCTTTTTGGCCAACCAAGCAAGCTTGCAAAGGAAATCTGCACTACAATGAAGTCTCACTTCCCCCCGGTCAAAAGGGCCATCTGAAAAAAGTGTAAAATGCAGAAAGTCAGGACAGGCCATGGAGAACTGGGAGCCTTGTTATGCTGATGGGCGGGATGTAAATTGCCAACAGACACTCTGGAGAACTGTATGGTGTCTCCTGAAACATCTAAAAAACAAAGCAACAGAGCCTAGGGCACTTCCACTTATGGTCCTATAGCTTAGGGAAATTAAAATCAAAAAGACACAGCCACCCCAAAGTTTGGAATGGCTCTGTTTACAAGAACCTCGTTTACAGTAGAAGTTCAACATCGCAGAAAGTGAAAAATGGATAAAGAAGTTGTGGTATTTACTTACAAAGCAATATCACTCAGCAATGAAATCTGTGTCATCAGGCCCTTAGCAGCACAATGAGTGGATTCAGGTATGATGATTCTAACTGAAATAAGTCACACAGAAAAAGAAACATCATAAGATATCACTAATACACGGAATGTAAACTTGGCTACACAGGAACTGAATTACAGAACAGAACAGGGTCTCAAATTTAGAAAACCAACTTATTCTTGCTTAAGGGTAAAGGTGAGTTGGGGTGCTGCATAAAACCAGAGATTGAAATGAGCACAGATGAAGTTCCTTAAGCCAAATATGGAATAGACAAGAGCTACTCCTTGCTCAACGAAATGGACTCAACACCCCATATTAAACGCCTAAGAATGTACCTGACTAGTAAGTATCTTAAAACCTATGGATTGCTATGTCTCCGAAAGAGAATCAAGCATGTGTACAGGGCCATAAACGCAGCAGTGATAGGATTGGAGAGGTTCGGTGAGCAAATGAAGACCCTTTGAAGTCATATTGCATGGTACCCATTCCACAGGTTTCAACTACCCAGGTTTAAGGTATTCTTCCTTCAGCTATAACATGCATGTGGAACCTAGAGTATGATCAACCATGTGATCGGGAGACGTGTTCAAATATGTCTCTGTTTTCCTTCCCTGGTACTCGGGTGCAACATTCCAGACTCTTTACTAACACTCTCCCCACTTGGAGAGTCAGTCCCTTTAACCTCCTGTTTGGCCCAGTTTGCAATTTCTGCGGAAGATGAACAGGAATAGCGAGAACCAATGAGAGACTAGCTGGAGGTGTCTGGACGGGCAAATTTAACTCTCATTTCCCACCAGGAAGAGGAATTAACCAAAGGCTCAGCATGCCGGGCCGGAACCAGATTAGGGCCTGAAGCCATCCTGCGGTGTTGCGGCCAGGTCACAAGAAAACGAGTTGAAGAAAGGAGCTCAGGGGCACTGTAATTCACAAACCTGCAGAGTTATAAATGACAGCTATCGTCCAAAAATAGACTGAAGTAAGGCTGCCAAGAGGACTTGAAAGCGGGGCAGAATTGCAGGAAACCGATTTCAGGAGGTAGACTGGAATTGCATTGAAAGCATAGGAAAAGAGGCAGAACGTCCACAATGATGCACTTGGCCAAAAAGGGCGTATGCGTTTTTTCCTGAATATAATCAGGAAAAAACGCATACGCGCTTTTTGGCCAACCAAGCAAGCTTGCAAAGGAAATCTGCACTACAATGAAGTCTCACTTCCCCCCGGTCAAAAGGGCCATCTGAAAAAAGTGTAAAATCCAGAAAGGCAACAGGCCATTGAGAACTGGGAGCCTTGTTATGCTGATGGGCGGGATGTAAATTGCCAACAGACACTCGGGAGAAGTGTATGGTGTTTCCTGAAACATCTAAAAAACAAAGCAACAGAGCCTAGGGCACTTCCACTTATGGTCCTATAGCTTAGGGAAATTAAAATCAAAAAGACACAGCCACCCCAAAGTTTGGAACGGCTCTGTTTACAAGAACCTCGTTTACAGTACAAGTTCAACATCGCAGAAAGTGAAAAATGGATAAAGAACTTGTGGTACTTACGTACAATGCAGTATCACTCAGCAATGAAATCTATGTCATCAGGCCCGTAGCAGCATAATGAGTAGATTCAGGTACGATGATTCTAACTGAAATAAGTCACACAGAAAAAGAAACATCATAAGATATCAGTAATACACGGAATGTAAACTTGGCTACACAGGAACTGAATTCCAAAACAGAACAGGTTCTCAAATTTAGAAAACCAACTTATGCTTGCTTAAGGGGAAAGGTGAGTTGGGTTGCTGCATAAAACCAGAGATTGAAATGAGCACAGATAAAGTTCCTTAAGCCAAATATGGAATAGACAAGAGCTACTCCTTGCTCAATGAAATGGACTCAACACCGCATATTAAACGCCTAAGAATGTACCTGACTAGTAAGTATCTTAAAACCTATGGATTGCTATGTCTCCGAAAGAGAATCAAGCATGTGTACAGGGGCATAAACGCAGCAGTGATAGGATTGGAGAGGTTCGGTGAGCAAATGAAGACCCTTTGAAGTCATATTGCATGGTACCCATTCCACGGGTTTCAACTACCCAGGTTTTAGGTATTCTTCCTTCAGCTAAAACATGCATGTGGAACCCAGAGTATGATCAACCATGTGATCGGGAGACGTGTTCAAATATGTCTCAGTTTTCCTCCCCTGGTACTCGGGTGCAACATTCCAGACGCTTTACTAACACTCTCCCGAATTGGAGAGTCAGTCCCTTTAACCTCCTGTTTGGCCCAGTTTGCAATTTCTGTGGAAGATGAACAGGAATAGCGAGAACCAATGAGAGACTAGCTGGAGGTGTCTGGATGGGCAAATTTAACTCTCATTTCCCACCAGGAGGAGGAAATAACCAAAGGCTCAGCGTGCCGTGCCAGAACCAGATTAGGGCCTGAAGCCATCCTGCGGTGTTGCGGCCAGGTCACAAGAAAGCGAGTTGAAGAAAGGAGCTCAGGGGCACTGTAATTCACAAACCGGCAGAGTTATAAATGACAGCTATCGTCCAAAAATAGACTGAAATAAGGCTGCCAAGAGGACTTGAAAGCGGGGCAGAATTGCAGGAAACCGATTTCAGGAGGTAGACTGAAATTGCATTGAAAGCATAGGAAAAGAGGCAGAACGTCCACAATGATGCACTTGGCCAAAAAGGGCGTATGCGTTTTTTCCTGAATATATTCAGGAAAAAACGCATACGCCCTTTTTGGCCAACCAAGCAAGCTTGCAAAGGAAATCTGCACTACAATGAAGTCTCACTTCCCCCCGGTCAAAAGGGCCATCTGAATAAAGTGTAAAATCCAGAAAGGCAGGACAGGCCATGGAGAACTGGGAGCCTTGTTATGCTGATGGGCGGGATGTAAAATGCCAACAGACACTCGGGAGAAGTGTATGGTGTTTCCTGAAACATCTAAAACACAAAGCAACAGAGCCTAGGGCACTGCCACTTATGGTCCTATAGCTTAGGGAAATTAAAATCAAAAAGACACAGCCACCCCAAAGTTTGGGACGCCTCTGTTTACAAGAACCTCGTTTACAGTACAAGTTCAACATCGCAGAAAGTGAAAAATGGATAAAGAAGTTGTGGTATTTACTTACAAAGCAATATCACTCAGCAATGAAATCTATGTCATCAGGCCCTTAGCAGAACAATGAGTGGATTCAGGTATGATGATTCTAACTGAAATAAGTCACACAGAAAAAGAAACATCATAAGATATCAGTAATACACGGAATGTAAACTTGGCTACACAGGAACGGAATTACAGAACAGAACAGGGTCTCAAATTTAGAAAACCAACTTATGCTTGCTTAAGGGTAAAGGTGAGTTGGGGTGCTGCATAAAACCAGAGATTGAAATGAGCACAGATAAAGTTCCTTAAGCCAAATATGGAATAGACAAGAGCTACTCCTTGCTCAACGAAATGGACTCAACACCGCATATTAAACGCCTAAGAATGTACCTGACTAGTAAGTATCGTAAAACCTATGGATTGCTATGTCTCCAAAAGAGAATCAAGCATGTGTACAGGGGCATAAACGCAGCAGTGATAGGATTGGAGAGGTTCGGTGAGCAAATGAAGACCCTTTGAAGTCATATTGCATGGTACCCATTACACAGGTCTCAACTCTCCAGGTTTAAGGTATTCTTCCTTCAGCTAAAACATGCATGTGGAACCCAAGTATGATCAACCATGTGAACGGGAGACGTGTTCAAATATGTCTCAGTTTTCCTCCCCTGGTACTCAGGTGCAACATTCCAGACGCTTTACTAACAGTCTCCCCACTTGGAGAGTCAGCGCCTTTAACCTCCTGTTTGGCCCAGTTTGCAATTTCTGCGGAAGATGAACAGGAATAGCGAGAACCAATGAGAGGCTAGCTGGAGGTGTCTGGACGGGCAAATTTAACTCTCATTTCCCACCAGGAAGAGGAAATAACCAAAGGCTCAGCGTGCCGTACCGGAACCAGATTAGGGCCTGAAGCCATCCTGCGGTGTTGCGGCCAGCTCAAAAGAAAGCGAGTTGAAGAAAGGAGCTCAGGGGCACTGTAATTCACAAACCTGCAGAGTTATAAATGACAGCTATCATCCAAAAATAGACTGAAGTAAGGCTGCCAAGAGGACTTGAAAGCGGGGCAGAATTGCAGGAAACCGATTGCAGGAGGTAGACTGGAATTGCATTGAAAGCATAGGAAAAGAGGCAGAACGTCCACAATGATGCACTTGGCCAAAAAGGGCGTATGCGTTTTTTCCTGAATATATTCAGGAAAAAACCCATACGCCCTTTTTGGCCAACCAAGCAAGCTTGCAAAGGAAATCTGCACTACAATGAAGTCTCACTTCCCCCCGGTCAAAAGGGCCATCTGAAAAAAGTGTAAAATCCAGAAAGGCAGGACAGGCCATGGAGAACTGGGAGCCTTGTTATGCTGATGGGCGGGATGTCAATTGCCAACAACCACTCGGGAGAAGTGTATGGTGTTTCCTGAAACATCTAAAAAACAAAGCAACAGAGCCTAGGGCACTTCCACTTATGGTCCTATAGCTTAGGGAAATTAAAATCAAAAAGACACAGCCACCCCAAAGTTTGGAACGGCTCTGTTTACAAGAACCTCGTTTACAGTACAAGTTCAACATCGCAGAAAGTGAAAAATGGATAAAGAACTTGTGGTACTTACGTACAATGCAGTATCACTCAGCAATGAAATCTATGTCATCAGGCCCGTAGCAGCATAACGAGTGGATTCAGGTATGATGATTCTAACTGAAATAAGTCACACAGAAAAAGAAACATCATAAGATATCACTAATACACGAAATGTAAACTTGGCTACACAGGAACTGAATTCCAAAACAGAACAGGGTCGCAAATTTAGAAAACCAACTATGCTTGCTTAAGGGGAAAGGTGAGTTGGGTTGCTGCATAAAACCAGAGATTGAAATGAGCACAGATAAAGTTCCTTAAGCGAAATATGGAATAGACAAGAGCTACTCCTTGCTCAACGAAATGGACTCAACACCCCATATTAAACGCCTAAGAATGTACCTGACTAGTAAGTATCTTAAAACCTATGGATTGCTATGTCTCCGAAAGAGAATCAAGCATGTGTACAGGGGCATAAATGCAGCAGTGCTAGGATTGGAGAGGTTCGGTGAGCAAATGAAGACCCTTTGAAGTCATATTGCATGGTACCCATTCCACAGGTTTCAACTACCCAGGTTTAAGGTATTCTTCCTTCAGCTAAAACATGCATGTGGAACCTAGAGTGTGATCAACCATGTGATCGGGAGACGTGTTCAAATATGTCTCAGTTTTCCTCCCCTGGTACTCGGGTGCAACATTCCAGACGCTTTACTAACACTCTCCCCACTTGGAGAGTCAGTCCCTTTAACCTCCTGTTTGGCCCAGTTTGCAATTTCTGCGGAAGATGAACAGGAATAGCGAGAACCAATGAGAGGCTAGCTGGAGGTGTCTGGATGGGCAAATTTAACTCTCATTTCCCACCAGGAAGAGGAATTAACCAAAGGCTCAGCATGCCGTGCCGGAACCAGATTAGGGCCTGAAGCCATCCTGCGGTGTTGCGGCCAGGTCACAAGAAAGCGAGTTGAAGAAAGGAGCTCAGGGACACTGTAATTCACAAACCTGCAGAGTTATAAATGACAGCTATCGTCCAAAAATAGACTGAAGTAAGGCTGCCAAGAGGACTTGAAAGCGGGGCAGAATTGCAGGAAACCGATTTCAGGAGGCAGACTGGAATTGCATTGAAAGCATAGGAAAAGAGGCAGAACGTCCACAATGATGCACTTGGCCAAAAAGGGCGTATGCGTCTTTTCCTGAATATATTCAGGAAAAAACGCATACGCCCTTTTTGGTCAACCAAGCAAGCTTGCAAAGGAAATCTGCACTACAATGAAGTCTCACTTCCCCCCGGTCAAAAGGGCCATCTGAAAAAAGTGTAAAATCCAGAAAGGCAGGACAGGCCATGGAGAACTGGGAGCCTTGTTATGCTGAAGGGCGGGATGTAAATTGCCAACAGACACTCGGGAGAAGTGTATGGTGTTTCCTGAAACATCTAAAAAACAAAGCAACAGAGCCTAGGGCACTTCCACTTATGGTCCTATAGCTTAGGGAAATTAAAATCAAAAAGACACAGCCACCCCAAAGTTTGGAACGGCTCTGTTTACAAGAACCTCGTTTACAGTACAAGTTCAACATCGCAGAAAGTGAAAAATGGATAAAGAACTTGTGGTACTTACGTACAATGCAGTATCACTCAGCAATGAAATCTATGTCATCAGGCCCGTAGCAGCATAATGAGTAGATTCAGGTACGATGATTCTAACTGAAATAAGTCACACAGAAAAAGAAACATCATAAGATATCAGTAATACACGGAATGTAAACTTGGCTACACAGGAACTGAATTCCAAAACAGAACAGGTTCTCAAATTTAGAAAACCAACTTATGCTTGCTTAAGGGGAAAGGTGAGTTGGGTTGCTGCATAAAACCAGAGATTGAAATGAGCACAGATAAAGTTCCTTAAGCCAAATATGGAATAGACAAGAGCTACTCCTTGCTCAATGAAATGGACTCAACACCGCATATTAAACGCCTAAGAATGTACCTGACTAGTAAGTATCTTAAAACCTATGGATTGCTATGTCTCCGAAAGAGAATCAAGCATGTGTACAGGGGCATAAACGCAGCAGTGATAGGATTGGAGAGGTTCGGTGAGCAAATGAAGACCCTTTGAAGTCATATTGCATGGTACCCATTCCACGGGTTTCAACTACCCAGGTTTTAGGTATTCTTCCTTCAGCTAAAACATGCATGTGGAACCCAGAGTATGATCAACCATGTGATCGGGAGACGTGTTCAAATATGTCTCAGTTTTCCTCCCCTGGTACTCGGGTGCAACATTCCAGACGCTTTACTAACACTCTCCCGAATTGGAGAGTCAGTCCCTTTAACCTCCTGTTTGGCCCAGTTTGCAATTTCTGTGGAAGATGAACAGGAATAGCGAGAACCAATGAGAGACTAGCTGGAGGTGTCTGGATGGGCAAATTTAACTCTCATTTCCCACCAGGAGGAGGAAATAACCAAAGGCTCAGCGTGCCGTGCCAGAACCAGATTAGGGCCTGAAGCCATCCTGCGGTGTTGCGGCCAGGTCACAAGAAAGCGAGTTGAAGAAAGGAGCTCAGGGGCACTGTAATTCACAAACCGGCAGAGTTATAAATGACAGCTATCGTCCAAAAATAGACTGAAATAAGGCTGCCAAGAGGACTTGAAAGCGGGGCAGAATTGCAGGAAACCGATTTCAGGAGGTAGACTGAAATTGCATTGAAAGCATAGGAAAAGAGGCAGAACGTCCACAATGATGCACTTGGCCAAAAAGGGCGTATGCGTTTTTTCCTGAATATATTCAGGAAAAAACGCATACGCCCTTTTTGGCCAACCAAGCAAGCTTGCAAAGGAAATCTGCACTACAATGAAGTCTCACTTCCCCCCGGTCAAAAGGGCCATCTGAATAAAGTGTAAAATCCAGAAAGGCAGGACAGGCCATGGAGAACTGGGAGCCTTGTTATGCTGATGGGCGGGATGTAAAATGCCAACAGACACTCGGGAGAAGTGTATGGTGTTTCCTGAAACATCTAAAACACAAAGCAACAGAGCCTAGGGCACTGCCACTTATGGTCCTATAGCTTAGGGAAATTAAAATCAAAAAGACACAGCCACCCCAAAGTTTGGGACGCCTCTGTTTACAAGAACCTCGTTTACAGTACAAGTTCAACATCGCAGAAAGTGAAAAATGGATAAAGAAGTTGTGGTATTTACTTACAAAGCAATATCACTCAGCAATGAAATCTATGTCATCAGGCCCTTAGCAGAACAATGAGTGGATTCAGGTATGATGATTCTAACTGAAATAAGTCACACAGAAAAAGAAACATCATAAGATATCAGTAATACACGGAATGTAAACTTGGCTACACAGGAACGGAATTACAGAACAGAACAGGGTCTCAAATTTAGAAAACCAACTTATGCTTGCTTAAGGGTAAAGGTGAGTTGGGGTGCTGCATAAAACCAGAGATTGAAATGAGCACAGATAAAGTTCCTTAAGCCAAATATGGAATAGACAAGAGCTACTCCTTGCTCAACGAAATGGACTCAACACCGCATATTAAACGCCTAAGAATGTACCTGACTAGTAAGTATCGTAAAACCTATGGATTGCTATGTCTCCAAAAGAGAATCAAGCATGTGTACAGGGGCATAAACGCAGCAGTGATAGGATTGGAGAGGTTCGGTGAGCAAATGAAGACCCTTTGAAGTCATATTGCATGGTACCCATTACACAGGTCTCAACTCTCCAGGTTTAAGGTATTCTTCCTTCAGCTAAAACATGCATGTGGAACCCAAGTATGATCAACCATGTGAACGGGAGACGTGTTCAAATATGTCTCAGTTTTCCTCCCCTGGTACTCAGGTGCAACATTCCAGACGCTTTACTAACAGTCTCCCCACTTGGAGAGTCAGCGCCTTTAACCTCCTGTTTGGCCCAGTTTGCAATTTCTGCGGAAGATGAACAGGAATAGCGAGAACCAATGAGAGGCTAGCTGGAGGTGTCTGGACGGGCAAATTTAACTCTCATTTCCCACCAGGAAGAGGAAATAACCAAAGGCTCAGCGTGCCGTACCGGAACCAGATTAGGGCCTGAAGCCATCCTGCGGTGTTGCGGCCAGCTCAAAAGAAAGCGAGTTGAAGAAAGGAGCTCAGGGGCACTGTAATTCACAAACCTGCAGAGT
The DNA here is from genome assembly GCF_951394435.1 of Stenella coeruleoalba. Classification (NCBI taxonomy): domain Eukaryota; kingdom Metazoa; phylum Chordata; class Mammalia; order Artiodactyla; family Delphinidae; genus Stenella; species Stenella coeruleoalba. Next base: position 1,157,226 of record NW_027646083.1, on the reverse strand, counting down.
TATAAATGACAGCTATCATCCAAAAATAGACTGAAGTAAGGCTGCCAAGAGGACTTGAAAGCGGGGCAGAATTGCAGGAAACCGATTGCAGGAGGTAGACTGGAATTGCATTGAAAGCATAGGAAAAGAGGCAGAACGTCCACAATGATGCACTTGGCCAAAAAGGGCGTATGCGTTTTTTCCTGAATATATTCAGGAAAAAACCCATACGCCCTTTTTGGCCAACCAAGCAAGCTTGCAAAGGAAATCTGCACTACAATGAAGTCTCACTTCCCCCCGGTCAAAAGGGCCATCTGAAAAAAGTGTAAAATCCAGAAAGGCAGGACAGGCCATGGAGAACTGGGAGCCTTGTTATGCTGATGGGCGGGATGTCAATTGCCAACAACCACTCGGGAGAAGTGTATGGTGTTTCCTGAAACATCTAAAAAACAAAGCAACAGAGCCTAGGGCACTTCCACTTATGGTCCTATAGCTTAGGGAAATTAAAATCAAAAAGACACAGCCACCCCAAAGTTTGGAACGGCTCTGTTTACAAGAACCTCGTTTACAGTACAAGTTCAACATCGCAGAAAGTGAAAAATGGATAAAGAACTTGTGGTACTTACGTACAATGCAGTATCACTCAGCAATGAAATCTATGTCATCAGGCCCGTAGCAGCATAACGAGTGGATTCAGGTATGATGATTCTAACTGAAATAAGTCACACAGAAAAAGAAACATCATAAGATATCACTAATACACGAAATGTAAACTTGGCTACACAGGAACTGAATTCCAAAACAGAACAGGGTCGCAAATTTAGAAAACCAACTATGCTTGCTTAAGGGGAAAGGTGAGTTGGGTTGCTGCATAAAACCAGAGATTGAAATGAGCACAGATAAAGTTCCTTAAGCGAAATATGGAATAGACAAGAGCTACTCCTTGCTCAACGAAATGGACTCAACACCCCATATTAAACGCCTAAGAATGTACCTGACTAGTAAGTATCTTAAAACCTATGGATTGCTATGTCTCCGAAAGAGAATCAAGCATGTGTACAGGGGCATAAATGCAGCAGTGCTAGGATTGGAGAGGTTCGGTGAGCAAATGAAGACCCTTTGAAGTCATATTGCATGGTACCCATTCCACAGGTTTCAACTACCCAGGTTTAAGGTATTCTTCCTTCAGCTAAAACATGCATGTGGAACCTAGAGTGTGATCAACCATGTGATCGGGAGACGTGTTCAAATATGTCTCAGTTTTCCTCCCCTGGTACTCGGGTGCAACATTCCAGACGCTTTACTAACACTCTCCCCACTTGGAGAGTCAGTCCCTTTAACCTCCTGTTTGGCCCAGTTTGCAATTTCTGCGGAAGATGAACAGGAATAGCGAGAACCAATGAGAGGCTAGCTGGAGGTGTCTGGATGGGCAAATTTAACTCTCATTTCCCACCAGGAAGAGGAATTAACCAAAGGCTCAGCATGCCGTGCCGGAACCAGATTAGGGCCTGAAGCCATCCTGCGGTGTTGCGGCCAGGTCACAAGAAAGCGAGTTGAAGAAAGGAGCTCAGGGACACTGTAATTCACAAACCTGCAGAGTTATAAATGACAGCTATCGTCCAAAAATAGACTGAAGTAAGGCTGCCAAGAGGACTTGAAAGCGGGGCAGAATTGCAGGAAACCGATTTCAGGAGGCAGACTGGAATTGCATTGAAAGCATAGGAAAAGAGGCAGAACGTCCACAATGATGCACTTGGCCAAAAATTGCGTATGCGTTTTTTCCTGAATATAATCAGGAAAAAACCCATACGCCCTTTTTGGCCAACCAAGCAAGCTTGCAAAGGAAATCTGCACTACAATGAAGTCTCACTTCCCCCCGGTCAAAAGGGCCATCTGAATAAAGTGTAAAATCCAGAAAGGCAGGACAGGCCATGGAGAACTGGGAGCCTTGTTATGCTGATGGGCGGGATGTAAATTGCCAACTACCACTCGGGAGAAGTGTATGGTGTTTCCTGAAACATCTAAAAAACAAAGCAACAGAACCTAGGGCACTTCCACTTATGGTCCTATAGCTTAGGGAAATTAAAATCAAAAAGACACAGCCACCCCAAAGTTTGGAATGGCTCTGTTTACAAGAACCTCGTTTACAGTACAAGTTCAACATCGCAGAAAGTGAAAAATGGATAAAGAAGTTGTGGTATTTACTTACAAAGCAATATCACTCAGCAATGAAATCTGTGTCATCAGGCCCTTAGCAGCACAATGAGTGGATTCAGGTATGATGATTCTAACTGAAATAAGTCACACAGAAAAAGAAACATCATAAGATATCAGTAATACACGGAATGTAAACTTGGCTACACAGGAACTGAATTACAGAACAGAACAGGGTCTCAAATTTAGAAAACCAACTTATGCTTGCTTAAGGGTAAAGGCGAGGTGGGGTGCTGCATAAAACCAGAGATTGAAATGAGCACAGATAAAGTTCCTTAAGTCAAATATGGAATAGACAAGAGCTACTCCTTGCTCAACGAAATGGACTCAACACCGCATATTAAACGCCTAAGAATGTACCTGACTAGTAAGTATCGTAAAACCTATGGATTGCTATGTCTCCAAAAGAGAATCAAGCATGTGTACAGGGGCATAAACGCAGCAGTGATAGGATTGGAGAGGTTCGGTGAGCAAATGAAGACCCTTTGAAATCATATTGCATGGTACCCATTCCACAGGTTTCAACTACCCAGGTTTAAGGTATTCTTCCTTCAGCTATAACATGCATGTGGAACCTAGAGTATGATTAACCATGTGATCGGGAGACGTGTTCAAATACGTCTCAGTTTTCCTCCCCTGGTACTCGGGTGCAACATTCCAGATGCTTTACTAACACTCTCCCCACTTGGAGAGTCAGTCCCTTTAACCTCCTGTTTGGCCCAGTTTGCAATTTCTGCGGAAGATGAACAGGAATAGCGAGAACCAATGAGAGGCTAGCTGGAGGTGTCTGGACGGGCAAATTTAACTCTCATTTCCCACCAAGAAGAGGAATTAATCAAAGTCTCAGCATGCCGGGCCGGAACCAGATTAGGGCCTGAAGCCATCCTGCGGTGTTGTGGCCAGGTCACAAGAAAGCGAGTTGGAGAAAGGAGCTCAGGGGCACTGTAATTCACAAACCTGCAGAGTTATAAATGACAGCTATCGTCCAAAATTAGACTGAAGTAAGGCTGCCAAGAGGACTTGAAAGCGGGGCAGAATTGCATTAAACTGATTTCAGGAGGTAGACTGGAATTGCATTGAAAGCATAGGAAAAGAGGCAGAACGTCCACAATGATGCACTTGGCCAAAAAGGGCGTATGCGTTTTTTCCTGAATATATTCAGGAAAAAACCCATACGCCCTTTTTGGCCAACCAAGCAAGCTTGCAAAGGAAATCTGCACTACAATGAAGTCTCACTTCCCCCCGGTCAAAAGGGCCATCTGAAAAAAGTGTAAAATCCAGAAAGGCAGGACAGGCCATGGAGAACTGGGAGCCTTGTTATGCTGATGGGCGGGATGTAAAATGCCAACAACCACTCGGGAGAAGTGTATGGTGTTTCCTGAAACATCAAAAAAACAAAGCAACAGAACCTAGGGCACTTCCACTTATGGTCCTATAGCTTAGGGAAATTAAAATCAAAAAGACACAGCCACCCCAAAGTTTGGAACGGCTCTGTTTACAAGAACCTCATTTACAGTACAAGTTCAACATCGCAGAAAGTGAAAAATGGATAAAGAAGTTGTGGTATTTACTTACAAAGCAATATCACTCAGCAATGAAATCTGTGTCATCAGGCCCTTAGCAGCACAATGAGTGGATTCAGGTATGATGATTCTAACTGAAATAAGTCACACAGAAAAAGAAACATCATAAGATATCAGTAATACATGGAATGTAAACTTGGCTACACAGGAACTGAATTACAGAACAGAACAGGGTCTCAAATTTAGAAAACCAACTTATGCTTGCTTAAGGGTAAAGGTGAGGTGGGGTGCTGCATAAAACCAGAGATTGAAATGAGCACAGATAAAGTTCCTTAAGTCAAATATGGAATAGACAAGAGGTACTCCTTGCTCAACGAAATGGACTCAACACCGCATATTAAACGCCTAAGAATGTACCTGACTAGTAAGTATCGTAAAACCTATGGATTGCTATGTCTCCAAAAGAGAATCAAGAATGTGTACAGGGGCATAAACGCAGCAGTGATAGGATTGGAGAGGTTCGGTGAGCAAATGAAGACCCTTTGAAGTCATATTGCATGGTACCCATTACACGGGTCTCAACTCTCCAGGTTTAAGGTATTCTTCCTTCAGCTAAAACATGCATGTGGAACCCAAGTATGATCAACCATGTGAACGGGAGACGTGTTCAAATATGTCTCAGTTTTCCGCCCCTGGTACTCGGGTGCAACATTCCAGACGCTTTACTAACACTCTCCCCACTTGGAGAGTCAGCGCCTTTAACCTCCTGTTTGGCCCAGTTTGCAATTTCTGCGGAAGATGAACAGGAATAGCGAGAACCAATGAGAGGCTAGCTGGAGGTGTCTGGACGGGCAAATTTAACTCTCATTTCCCACCAGGAAGAGGAAATAACCAAAGGCTCAACGTGCCGTACCGGAGCCAGATTAGGGCCTGAAGCCATCCTGCGGTGTTGCGGCCAGCTCAAAAGAAAGCGAGTTGAAGAAAGGAGCTCAGGGGCACTGTAATTCACAAACCTGCAGAGTTATAAATGACAGCTATCGTCCAAAAATAGACTGAAGTAAGGCTGCCAAGAGGACTTGAAAGCGGGGCAGAATTGCAGGAAACCGATTTCAGGAGGTAGACTGGAATTGCATTGAAAGCATAGGAAAAGAGGCAGAACGTCCACAATGATGCACTTGGCCAAAAAGGGCGTATGCGTTTTTTCCTGAATATATTCAGGAAAAAACGCATACGCCCTTTTTGGCCAACCAAGCAAGCTTGCAAAGGAAATCTGCACTACAATGAAGTCTCACTTCCCCCCGGTCAAAAGGGCCATCTGAAAAAACTGTAAAATGCAGAAAGGCAGGACAGTCCATGGAGAACTGGGAGCCTTGTTATGCTGATGGGCGGGATGTAAATTGCCAACAACCACTCGGGAGAAGTGTATGGTGTTTCCTGAAACATCTAAAAAACAAAGCAACAGAACCTAGGGCACTTCCACTTATGGTCCTATAGCTTAGGGAAATTAAAATCAAAAAGACACAGCCACCCCAAAGTTTGGAACGGCTCTGTTTACAAGAACCTCATTTACAGGACAAGTTCAACATTGCAGAAAGTGAAAAATGGATAAAGAAGTTGTGGTATTTACTTACAAAGCAATATCACTCAGCAATGAAATCTGTGTCATCAGGCCCTTAGCAGCACAATGAGTGGATTCAGGTATGATGATTCTAACTGAAATAAGTCACACAGAAAAAGAAACATCATAAGATATCAGTAATACACGGAATGTAAACTTGGCTACACAGGAACTGAATTACAGAACAGAACAGGGTCTCAAATTTAGAAAACCAACTTATGCTTGCTTAAGGATAAAGGTGAATTGGGGTGCTGCATAAGCAGAGATCGAAATGAGCACAGATAAAGTTCCTTAAGCCAAATATGGAATAGACAAGAGCTACTCCTTGCTCAACGAAATGGACTCAACACCGCATATTAAACGCCTAAGAATGTACCTGACTAGTAAGTATCTTAAAACCTATGGATTGCTATGTCTCCGAAAGAGAATCAAGCATGTGTACAGGGGCATAAACGCAGCAGTGATAGGATTGGAGAGGTTCGGTGAGCAAATGAAGACCCTTTGAAGTCATATTGCATGGTACCCATTCCACGGGTTTCAACTACCCAGGTTTTAGGTATTCTTCCTTCAGCTAAAACATGCATGTGGAAACTAGAGTATGATCAACCATGCGATCGGGAGGCGTGTTCAAATATGTCTCAGTTTTTGTACCCTGGTACTCGGGTGCAACATTCCAGATGCTTTACTAACACTCTCCCGACTTGGAGAGTCAGTCCCTTTAACCTTCTGTTTGGCCCAGTTTGCAATTTCTGCGGAAAATGAACAGGAATAGCGAGAACCAATGAGAGGCTAGCTGGAGGTGTCTGGACGGGCAAATTTAACTCTCATTTCCCACCAGGAAGAGGAATTAACCAAAGGCTCAGCGTGCCGTGCTGGAACCAGATTAGGGCCTGAAGCCATCCTGTGGTGTTGTGGCCAGCTCAAATGAAAGCGAGCTGAGGAAAGGAGCTCAGGGGCACTGTAATTCACAAACCTGCAGAGTTATAAATGACAGCTATCGTCCAAAAATAGATTGAAGTAAGGCTGCCAAGAGGACTTGAAAGCGGGGCAGAATTGCAGGAAACCGATTTCAGGAAGTACACTGGAATTGCATTGAAAGCATAGGAAAAGAGGCAGAACGTCCACAATGATGCACTTGGCCAAAAAGGGCGTATGCGTTTTTTCCTGAATATATTCAGGAAAAAACGCATACGCCCTTTTTGGCCAACCAAGCAAGCTTGCAAAGGAAATCTGCACTACAATGAAGTCTCACTTCCCCCCGGTCAAAAGGGCCATCTGAAAAAAGTGTAAAATCCAGAAAGGCAGGACAGGCCATGGAGAACTGGGAGCCTTGTTATGCTGATGGGCGGGATGTAAATTGCCAACAGACACTCCGGAGAAGTGTATGGTGTTTCCTGAAACATCTAAAAAACAAAGCAACAGAGCCTAGGGCACTGCCACTTATGGTCCTATAGCTTAGGGAAATTAAAATCAAAAAGACACAGCCACCCCAAAGTTTGGGACGCCTCTGTTTACAAGAACCTCGTTTACAGTACAAGTTCAACATCGCAGAAAGTGAAAAATGGATAAAGAAGTTGTGGTATTTACTTACAAAGCAATATCACTCAGCAATGAAATCTATGTCATCAGGCCCTTAGCAGCACAATGAGTGGATTCAGGTATGATGATTCTAACTGAAATAAGTCACACAGAAAAAGAAACATCATAAGATATCAGTAATACACGGAATGGAAACTTGGCTACACAGGAACTGAATTACAGAACAGAACAGGGTCTCAAATTTAGAAAACCAACTTATGCTTGCTTAAGGGTAAAGGTGAGTTGGGGTGCTGCATAAAACCAGAGATTGAAATGAGCACAGATAAAGTTCCTTAAGTCAAATATGGAATAGACAAGAGCTACTCCTTGCTCAACGAAATGGACTCAACACCGCATATTAAACGCCTAAGAATGTACCTGACTAGTAATTATCTTAAAACCTATGGATTGCTATGTCTCCGAAAGAGAATCAAGCATGTGTACAGGGGCATAAACGCAGCAGTGATAGGATTGGAGAGGTTCGGTGAGCAAATGAAGACCCTTTGAAGTCATATTGCATGGTACCCATTCCACGGGTCTCAACTCTCCAGGTTTAAGGTATTCTTCCTTCAGCTAAAACATGCATGTGGAACCCAGAGTATGATCAACCATGTGAACGGGAGACGTGTTCAAATATGTCTCAGTTTTCCTCCCCTGGTACTCGGGTGCAACATTCCAGATGCTTTACTAACACTCTCCCGACTTGGAGGGTCAGTCCCTTTAACCTCCTGTTTGGCCCAGTTTGCAATTTCTGCGGAAGATGAACAGGAATAGCGAGAACAAATGAGAGGCTAGCTGGAGGTGTCTGGACGGGCAAATTTAACTCTCATTTCCCACCAGGAAGAGGAATTAACCAAAGGCTCAGCATGCCGGGCCGGAACCAGATTAGGGCCTGAAGCCATCCTGCGGTGTTGCGGCCAGGTCACAAGAAAGCGAGTTGAAGAAAGGAGCTCAGGGGCACTGTAATTCACAAACCTGCAGAGTTATAAATGACAGCTATCGTCCAAAAATAGACTGAAGTAAGGCTGCCAAGAGGACTTGAAAGCGGGGCAGAATTGCAGGAAACCGATTTCAGGAGGTAGACTGGAGTTGCATTGAAAGCATAGGAAAAGAGGCAGAACGTCCACAATGATGCACTTGGCCAAAAAGGGCGTATGCGTTTTTTCCTGAATATATTCAGGAAAAAACGCATACGCCCTTTTTGGCCAACCAAGCAAGCTTGCAAAGGAAATCTGCACTACAATGAAGTCTCACTTCCCCCCGGTCAAAAGGGCCATCTGAAAAAAGTGTAAAATCCAGAAAGGCAGGACAGGCCATGGAGAACTGGGAGCCTTGTTATGCTGATGGGCGGGATGTAAATTGCCAACAGACACTCCGGAGAAGTGTATGGTGTTTCCTGAAACATCTAAAAAACAAAGCAACAGAGCCTAGGGCACTGCCACTTATGGTCCTATAGCTTAGGGAAATTAAAATCAAAAAGACACAGCCACCCCAAAGTTTGGAACGGCTCTGTTTACAAGAACCTCGTTTACAGTACAAGTTCAACATCGCAGAAAGTGAAAAATGGATAAAGAAGTTGTGGTATTTACTTACAAAGCAATATCACTCAGCAATGAAATCTGTGTCATCAGGCCCTTAGCAGCACAATGAGTGGATTCAGGTATGATGATTCTAACTGAAATAAGTCACACAGAAAAAGAAACATCATAAGATATCAGTAATACACGGAATGTAAACTTGGCTACACAGGAACTGAATTACAGAACAGAACAGGGTCTCAAATTTAGAAAACCAACTTATTCTTGCTTAAGGGTAAAGGTGAGTTGGGGTGCTGCATAAAACCAGAGATTGAAATGAGCACAGATAAAGTTCCTTAAGCCAAATATGGAATAGACAAGAGCTACTCCTTGCTCAACGAAATGGACTCAACACCCCATATTAAACGCCTAAGAATGTACCTGACTAGTAAGTATCTTAAAACCTATGGATTGCTATGTCTCCGAAAGAGAATCAAGCATGTGTACAGGGGCATAAACGCAGCAGTGATAGGATTGGAGAGGTTCGGTGAGCAAATGAAGACCCTTTGAAGTCATATTGCATGGTACCCATTCCACGGGTTTCAACTACCCAGGTTTAAGGTATTCTTCCTTCAGCTAAAACATGCATGTGGAACCTAGAGTATGATCAACCATGTGATCGGGAGACGAGTTCAAATATGTCTCAGTTTTCCTCCCCTGGTACTCAGGTGCAACATTCCAGACGCTTTACTAACACTCTCCCCACTTGGAGAGTCAGTCCCTTTAACCTCCTGTTTGGCCCAGTTTGCAATTTCTGCGGAAGATGAACAGGAATAGCGAGAACCAATGAGAGGCTAGCTGGAGGTGTCTGGACGGGCAAATTTAACTCTCATTTCCCACCAGGAAGAGGAAATAACCAAAGGCTCAGCGTGCCGGGCCGGAACCAGATTAGGGCCTGAAGCCATCCTGCGGTGTTGCGGCCAGGTCACAAGAAAGCGAGTTGAAGAAAGGAGCTCAGGGGCACTGTAATTCACAAACCTGCAGAGTTATAAATGACAGCTATCGTCCAAAAATAGACTGAAGTAAGGCTGCCAAGAGGACTTGAAAGTGGGGCAGAATTGCAGGAAACCGATTTCAGGAGGTAGACTGGAATTGCATTGAAAGCATAGGAAAAGAGGCAGAATGTCCACAATGATGCACTTGGCCAAAAAGGGCGTATGCGTTTTTTCCTGAATATATTCAGGAAAAAACGCATACGCCCTTTTTGGCCAACCAAGCAAGCTTGCAAAGGAAATCTGCACTACAATGAAGTCTCACTTCCCCCCGGTCAAAAGGGCCATCTGAAAAAAGTGTAAAATGCAGAAATGCAACAGGCCATTGAGAACTGGGAGCCTTGTTATGCTGATGGGCGGGATGTAAATTGCCAACAGACACTCGGGAGAAGTGTATGGTGTTTCCTGAAACATCTAAAAAACAAAGCAACAGAGCCTAGGGCACTTCCACTTATGGTCCTATAGCTTAGGGAAATTAAAATCAAAAAGACACAGCCACCCCAAAGTTTGGAACGGCTCTGTTTACAAGAACCTCGTTTACAGTACAAGTTCAACATCGCAGAAAGTGAAAAATGGATAAAGAAGTTGTGGTATTCACTTACAAAGCAATATCACTCAGCAATGAAATCTATGTCATCAGGCCCTTAGCAGCACAATGAGTGGATTCAGGTATGATGATTCTAACTGAAATAAGTCACACAGAAAAAGAAACATCATAAGATATCAGTAATACACGGAATGTAAACTTGGCTACACAGGAACTGAATTACAGAACAGAACAGGGTCTCAAATATCGAAAACCAACTTATGCTTGCTTAAGGGGAAAGATGAGTTGGGGTGCTGCATAAAACCAGAGATTGAAATAGCACAGATAAAGTTCCTTAAGTCAAATATGGAATAGACAAGAGCTACTCCTTGCTCAACGAAATGGACTCAACACCGCATATTAAACGCCTAAGAATGTACCTGACTAGTAAGTATCGTAAAACCTATGGATTGCTATGTCTAAAAAAGAGAATCAAACATGTGTACATGGGCATAAACGTAGCAGTGATAGGATTGGAGAGCTTCGGTGAGCAAATGAAGACCCTTTGAAGTCATATTGCATGGTACCCATTACACGGGTCTCAACTCTCCAGGTTTAAGGTATTCTTCCTTCAGCTAAAACATGCATGTGGAACCTAGAGTATGATCAACCATGTGATCGGGAGACGTGTTCAAATATGTCTCAGTTTTCGTACCCTGGTACTCGGGTGCAACATTCCAGACGCTTTACTAACACTCTCCCGACTTGGAGAGTCAGTCCCTTTAACCTCCTGTTTGGCCCAGTTTGCAATTTCTGCGGAAGATGAACAGGAATAGGGAGAACCAATGAGAGGCTACCTGGAGGTGTCTGGACGGGCAAATTTAACTCTCATTTCCCACCAGGAAGAGGAATTAACCAAAGGCTCAGCGTGCCGTGTCAGAACCAGATTAGGGCCTGAAGCCATTCTGCGGTGTTGCGGCCAGCACAAAAGAAAGTGAGTTGAAGAAAGGAGCTCAGGGGCACTGTAATTCACAAACCTGCAGAGTTATAAATGACAGCTATCGTCCAAAAATATACTGAAGTAAGGCTGCCAAGAGGACTTGAAAGCGGGGCAGAATTGCAGGAAACCGATTTCAGGAGGTAGACTGGAATTGCATTGAAAGCATAGGAAAAGAGGCAGAACGTCCACAATGATGAACTTGGCCAAAAAGGGAGTATGAGTTTTTTCCTGAATATATTCAGGAAAAAATGCATACGCCCTTTTTGGCCAACCAAGCAAGCTTGCAAAGGAAATCTGCACTACAGGGAAGTCTCACTTCCCCCCGGTCAAAAGGGCCATCTGAAAAAAGTGTAAAATCCAGAAAGGCAGGACAGGCCATGGAGAACTGGGAGCCTTGTTATGCATATGGGCGGGATGTAAATTGCCAACAACCACTCGGGAGAAGTGTATGGTGTTTCCTGAAACATCTAAAAAACAAAGCAACAGAACCTAGGGCACTTCCACTTATGGTCCTATAGCTTAGGGAAATTAAAATCAAAAAGACACAGCCACCCCAAAGTTTGGAATGGCTCTGTTGACAAGAACCTCGTTTACAGTACAAGTTCAACATCGCAGAAAGTGAAAAATGGATAAAGAAGTTGTGGTATTTACTTACAAAGCAATATCACTCAGCAATGAAATCTGTGTCATCAGGCCCTTAGCAGCACAATGAGTGGATTCAGGTATGATGATTCTAACTGAAATAAGTCACACAGAAAAAGAAACATCATAAGATATCAGTAATACACGGAATGGAAACTTGGCTACACAGGAACTGAATTACAGAACAGAACAGGGTCTCAAATTTAGAAAACCATCTTATTCTTGCTTAAGGGTAAAGGTGAGTTGGGGTGCTGCATAAAACCAGAGATTGAAATGAGCACAGATAAAGTTCCTTAAGCCAAATATGGAATAGACAAGAGCTACTCCTTGCTCAACGAAATGGACTCAACACCCCATATTAAACGCCTAAGAATGTACCTGACTAGTAAGTATCTTAAAACCTATGGATTGCTATGTCTCCGAAAGAGAACCAAGCATGTGTACAGGGGCATAAACGCAGCAGTGATAGGATTGGAGAGGTTCGGTGAGCAAATGAAGACCCTTTGAAGTCATATTGCATGGTACCCATTCCTCGGGTTTCAACTACCCAAGTTTAAGGTATTCTTCCTTCAGCTAAAACATGCATGTGGAACCTAGAGTATGATCAACCATGTGATCGGGAGACGTGTTCAAATATGTCTCAGTTTTCGTACCCTGGTACTCGGGTGCAAGATTCCAGACGCTTTACTAACACTCTCCCGACTTGGAGAGTCAGTCCCTTTAACCTCCTGTTTGGCCCAGTTTGCAATTTCTGCGGAAGATGAACAGGAATAGCGAGAACCAATGAGAGGCTACCTGGAGGTGTCTGGACGGGCAAATTTAACTCTCATTTCCCACCAGGAAGAGGAATTAACCAAAGGCTCAGCGTGCCGTGCCGGAACCAGATTAGGGCCTGAAGCCCTCCTGCGGTGTTGCGGCCAGGTCACAAGAAAGCGAGTTGAAGAAAGGAGCTCAGGGGCACTGTAATTCACAAACCTGCAGAGTTATAAATGACAGCTATCGTCCAAAAATAGACTGAAGTAAGGTTGCCAAGAGGACTTGAAAGCGGGGCAGAATTGCAGGAAACCGATTTCAGGAGGTAGACTGGAATTGCATTGAAAGCATAGGAAAAGAGGCAGGACATCCACAATGATGCACTTGGCCAAAAAGGGCGTATGCGTTTTTTCCTGAATATATTCAGGAAAAAACGCATACGCTCTTTTTGGCCAACCAAGCAAGCTTGCAAAGGAAATCTGCACTACAATGAAGTCTCACTTCCCCCCGGTCAAAAGGGCCATCTGAAAAAAGTGTAAAATCCAGAAAGGCAGGACAGGCCATGGAGAACTGGGAGCCTTGTTATGCTGATGGGCGGGATGTAAATTGCCAACAGACACTGGGGAGAAGTGTATGGTGTTTCCTGAAACATCTAAAAAACACAGCAACAGAGCCTAGGGCACTGCGACTTATGGTCCTATAGCTTAGGGAAATTAAAATCAAAAAGACACAGCCACCCCAAAGTTTGGGACGCCTCTGTTTACAAGAACCTCGTTTACAGTACAAGTTCAACATCGCAGAAAGTGAAAAATGGATAAAGAAGTTTTGGTATTTACTTACAAAGCAATATCACACAGCAATGAAATCTGTGTCATCAGGCCCTTAGCAGCACAATGAGTGGATTCAGGTATGATGATTCTAACTGAAATAAGTCACACAGAAAAAGAAACATCATAAGATATCAGTAATACACGGAATATAAACTTGGCTACACAGGAACTGAATTACAGAACAGAACAGGGTCTCAAATTTAGAAAACCAACTTATGCTTGCTTAAGGGGAAAGGTGAGTTGGGGTGCTGCATAAAACCAGAGATTGAAATGAGCACAGATAAAATTCCTTAAGCCAAATATGGAATAGACAAGAGCTACTCCTTGCTCAACGAAATGGACTCAACACCGCATATTAAACGCCTAAGAATGTACCTGACTAGTAAGTATCGTAAAACCTATGGATTGCTATGTCTCCAAAAGAGAATCAAGCATGTGTACAGGGGCATAAACGTAGCAGTGATAGGATTGGAGAGGTTCGGTGAGCAAATGAAGACCCTTTGAAGTCATATTGCATGGTACCCATTACACGGGTCTCAACTCTCCAGGTTTAAGGTATTCTTCCTTCAGCTAAAACATGCATGTGGAACCCAAGTATGATCAACCATGTGAACGGGAGACGTGTTCAAATATGTCTCAGTTTTCCTCCCCTGGTACTCGGGTGTAACATTCCAGACGCTTTACTAACACTCTCCCCATTTGGAGAGTCAGCGCCTTTAACCTCCTGTTTGGCCCAGTTTGCAATTTCTGCGGAAGATGAACAGGAATAGCGAGAACCAATGGAGACTAGCTGGAGGTGTCTGGACGGGCAAATTTAACTCTCATTTCCTACCAGGAAGAGGAATTAACCAAAGGCTCAGCGTGCCGTGCCGGAACCAGATTAGGGCCTGAAGCCATCCTACGGTGTTTCGGCCAGCTCACAAGAAAGCGAGTTGAAGAAAGGAGCTCAGGGGCACTGTAATTCACAAACCTGCAGAGTTATAAATGACAGCTATCGTCCAAAAATAGACTGAAGTAAGGCTGCCAAGAGGACTTGAAAGTGGGGCAGAACTGCAGGAAACCAATTTCAGGAGGTAGACTGGAATTGCATTGAAAGCATAGGAAAAGAGGCAGGACGTCCACAATGATGCACTTGGCCAAAAAGGGCGTATGCGTTTTTTCCTGAATATATTCAGGAAAAAACGCATACGCCCTTTTTGGCCAACCAAGCAAGCTTGCAAAGGAAATCTGCACTACAATGAAGTCTCACTTCCCCCGGGTCAAAACGGCCATCTGAAAAAAGTGTAAAATCCAGAAAGGCAGGACAGGCCATGGAGAACTGGGAGCCTTGTTATGCTGATGGGCGGGATGTAAATTGCCAACAACCACTCGGGAGAAGTGTATGGTGTTTCCTGAAACATCTAAAAAACAAAGCAACAGAACCTAGGGCACTTCCACTTATGGTCCTATAGCTTAGGGGAATTAAAATCAAAAAGACACAGCCACCCCAAAGTTTGGAACGGCTCTGTTTACAAGAACCTCGTTTACAGTACAAGTTCAACATCGCAGAAAGTGAAAAATGGATAAAGAAGTTGTGGTATTTACTTACAAAGCAATATCACTCAGCAATGAAATCTGTGTCATCAGGCCCTTAGAAGCACAATGAGTGGATTCAGGTATGATGATTCTAACTGAAATAAGTCACACAGAAAAAGAAACATCATAAGATATCAGTAATACACGGAATGTAAACTTGGCTACACAGGAACTGAATTACAGAACAGAACAGGGTCTCAAATATCGAAAACCAACTTATGCTTGCTTAAGGGGAAAGATGAGTTGGGGTGCTGCATAAAACCAGAGATTGAAATAGCACAGATAAAGTTCCTTAAGTCAAATATGGAATAGACAAGAGCTACTCCTTGCTCAACGAAATGGACTCAACACCGCATATTAAACGCCTAAGAATGTACCTGACTAGTAAGTATCGTAAAACCTATGGATTGCTATGTCTAAAAAAGAGAATCAAACATGTGTACATGGGCATAAACGTAGCAGTGATAGGATTGGAGAGCTTCGGTGAGCAAATGAAGACCCTTTGAAGTCATATTGCATGGTACCCATTACACGGGTCTCAACTCTCCAGGTTTAAGGTATTCTTCCTTCAGCTAAAACATGCATGTGGAACCTAGAGTATGATCAACCATGTGATCGGGAGACGTGTTCAAATATGTCTCAGTTTTCGTACCCTGGTACTCGGGTGCAACATTCCAGACGCTTTACTAACACTCTCCCGACTTGGAGAGTCAGTCCCTTTAACCTCCTGTTTGGCCCAGTTTGCAATTTCTGCGGAAGATGAACAGGAATAGGGAGAACCAATGAGAGGCTACCTGGAGGTGTCTGGACGGGCAAATTTAACTCTCATTTCCCACCAGGAAGAGGAATTAACCAAAGGCTCAGCGTGCCGTGTCAGAACCAGATTAGGGCCTGAAGCCATTCTGCGGTGTTGCGGCCAGCACAAAAGAAAGTGAGTTGAAGAAAGGAGCTCAGGGGCACTGTAATTCACAAACCTGCAGAGTTATAAATGACAGCTATCGTCCAAAAATATACTGAAGTAAGGCTGCCAAGAGGACTTGAAAGCGGGGCAGAATTGCAGGAAACCGATTTCAGGAGGTAGACTGGAATTGCATTGAAAGCATAGGAAAAGAGGCAGAACGTCCACAATGATGAACTTGGCCAAAAAGGGAGTATGAGTTTTTTCCTGAATATATTCAGGAAAAAATGCATACGCCCTTTTTGGCCAACCAAGCAAGCTTGCAAAGGAAATCTGCACTACAGGGAAGTCTCACTTCCCCCCGGTCAAAAGGGCCATCTGAAAAAAGTGTAAAATCCAGAAAGGCAGGACAGGCCATGGAGAACTGGGAGCCTTGTTATGCATATGGGCGGGATGTAAATTGCCAACAACCACTCGGGAGAAGTGTATGGTGTTTCCTGAAACATCTAAAAAACAAAGCAACAGAACCTAGGGCACTTCCACTTATGGTCCTATAGCTTAGGGAAATTAAAATCAAAAAGACACAGCCACCCCAAAGTTTGGAATGGCTCTGTTGACAAGAACCTCGTTTACAGTACAAGTTCAACATCGCAGAAAGTGAAAAATGGATAAAGAAGTTGTGGTATTTACTTACAAAGCAATATCACTCAGCAATGAAATCTGTGTCATCAGGCCCTTAGCAGCACAATGAGTGGATTCAGGTATGATGATTCTAACTGAAATAAGTCACACAGAAAAAGAAACATCATAAGATATCAGTAATACACGGAATGGAAACTTGGCTACACAGGAACTGAATTACAGAACAGAACAGGGTCTCAAATTTAGAAAACCATCTTATTCTTGCTTAAGGGTAAAGGTGAGTTGGGGTGCTGCATAAAACCAGAGATTGAAATGAGCACAGATAAAGTTCCTTAAGCCAAATATGGAATAGACAAGAGCTACTCCTTGCTCAACGAAATGGACTCAACACCCCATATTAAACGCCTAAGAATGTACCTGACTAGTAAGTATCTTAAAACCTATGGATTGCTATGTCTCCGAAAGAGAACCAAGCATGTGTACAGGGGCATAAACGCAGCAGTGATAGGATTGGAGAGGTTCGGTGAGCAAATGAAGACCCTTTGAAGTCATATTGCATGGTACCCATTCCTCGGGTTTCAACTACCCAAGTTTAAGGTATTCTTCCTTCAGCTAAAACATGCATGTGGAACCTAGAGTATGATCAACCATGTGATCGGGAGACGTGTTCAAATATGTCTCAGTTTTCGTACCCTGGTACTCGGGTGCAAGATTCCAGACGCTTTACTAACACTCTCCCGACTTGGAGAGTCAGTCCCTTTAACCTCCTGTTTGGCCCAGTTTGCAATTTCTGCGGAAGATGAACAGGAATAGCGAGAACCAATGAGAGGCTACCTGGAGGTGTCTGGACGGGCAAATTTAACTCTCATTTCCCACCAGGAAGAGGAATTAACCAAAGGCTCAGCGTGCCGTGCCGGAACCAGATTAGGGCCTGAAGCCCTCCTGCGGTGTTGCGGCCAGGTCACAAGAAAGCGAGTTGAAGAAAGGAGCTCAGGGGCACTGTAATTCACAAACCTGCAGAGTTATAAATGACAGCTATCGTCCAAAAATAGACTGAAGTAAGGTTGCCAAGAGGACTTGAAAGCGGGGCAGAATTGCAGGAAACCGATTTCAGGAGGTAGACTGGAATTGCATTGAAAGCATAGGAAAAGAGGCAGGACATCCACAATGATGCACTTGGCCAAAAAGGGCGTATGCGTTTTTTCCTGAATATATTCAGGAAAAAACGCATACGCTCTTTTTGGCCAACCAAGCAAGCTTGCAAAGGAAATCTGCACTACAATGAAGTCTCACTTCCCCCCGGTCAAAAGGGCCATCTGAAAAAAGTGTAAAATCCAGAAAGGCAGGACAGGCCATGGAGAACTGGGAGCCTTGTTATGCTGATGGGCGGGATGTAAATTGCCAACAGACACTGGGGAGAAGTGTATGGTGTTTCCTGAAACATCTAAAAAACACAGCAACAGAGCCTAGGGCACTGCGACTTATGGTCCTATAGCTTAGGGAAATTAAAATCAAAAAGACACAGCCACCCCAAAGTTTGGGACGCCTCTGTTTACAAGAACCTCGTTTACAGTAGAAGTTCAACATCGCAGAAAGTGAAAAATGGATAAAGAAGTTTTGGTATTTACTTACAAAGCAATATCACACAGCAATGAAATCTGTGTCATCAGGCCCTTAGCAGCACAATGAGTGGATTCAGGTATGATGATTCTAACTGAAATAAGTCACACAGAAAAAGAAACATCATAAGATATCAGTAATACACGGAATATAAACTTGGCTACACAGGAACTGAATTACAGAACAGAACAGGGTCTCAAATTTAGAAAACCAACTTATGCTTGCTTAAGGGGAAAGGTGAGTTGGGGTGCTGCATAAAACCAGAGATTGAAATGAGCACAGATAAAATTCCTTAAGCCAAATATGGAATAGACAAGAGCTACTCCTTGCTCAACGAAATGGACTCAACACCGCATATTAAACGCCTAAGAATGTACCTGACTAGTAAGTATCGTAAAACCTATGGATTGCTATGTCTCCAAAAGAGAATCAAGCATGTGTACAGGGGCATAAACGTAGCAGTGATAGGATTGGAGAGGTTCGGTGAGCAAATGAAGACCCTTTGAAGTCATATTGCATGGTACCCATTACACGGGTCTCAACTCTCCAGGTTTAAGGTATTCTTCCTTCAGCTAAAACATGCATGTGGAACCCAAGTATGATCAACCATGTGAACGGGAGACGTGTTCAAATATGTCTCAGTTTTCCTCCCCTGGTACTCGGGTGTAACATTCCAGACGCTTTACTAACACTCTCCCCATTTGGAGAGTCAGCGCCTTTAACCTCCTGTTTGGCCCAGTTTGCAATTTCTGCGGAAGATGAACAGGAATAGCGAGAACCAATGGAGACTAGCTGGAGGTGTCTGGACGGGCAAATTTAACTCTCATTTCCTACCAGGAAGAGGAATTAACCAAAGGCTCAGCGTGCCGTGCCGGAACCAGATTAGGGCCTGAAGCCATCCTACGGTGTTTCGGCCAGCTCACAAGAAAGCGAGTTGAAGAAAGGAGCTCAGGGGCACTGTAATTCACAAACCTGCAGAGTTATAAATGACAGCTATCGTCCAAAAATAGACTGAAGTAAGGCTGCCAAGAGGACTTGAAAGTGGGGCAGAACTGCAGGAAACCAATTTCAGGAGGTAGACTGGAATTGCATTGAAAGCATAGGAAAAGAGGCAGAACGTCCACAATGATGCACTTGGCCAAAAAGGGCGTATGCGTTTTTTCCTGAATATATTCAGGAAAAAACGCATACGCCCTTTTTGGCCAACCAAGCAAGCTTGCAAAGGAAATCTGCACTACAATGAAGTCTCACTTCCCCCGGGTCAAAACGGCCATCTGAAAAAAGTGTAAAATCCAGAAAGGCAGGACAGGCCATGGAGAACTGGGAGCCTTGTTATGCTGATGGGCGGGATGTAAATTGCCAACAACCACTCGGGAGAAGTGTATGGTGTTTCCTGAAACATCTAAAAAACAAAGCAACAGAACCTAGGGCACTTCCACTTATGGTCCTATAGCTTAGGGGAATTAAAATCAAAAAGACACAGCCACCCCAAAGTTTGGAACGGCTCTGTTTACAAGAACCTCGTTTACAGTACAAGTTCAACATCGCAGAAAGTGAAAAATGGATAAAGAAGTTGTGGTATTTACTTACAAAGCAATATCACTCAGCAATGAAATCTGTGTCATCAGGCCCTTAGAAGCACAATGAGTGGATTCAGGTATGATGATTCTAACTGAAATAAGTCACACAGAAAAAGAAACATCATAAGATATCAGTAATACACGGAATGTAAACTTGGCTACACAGGAACTGAATTACAGTACAGAACAGGGTCTCAAATTTAGAAAACCAACTTATGCTTGCTTAAGGGTAAAGGTGAGTTGTGGTGCTGCATAAAACCAGAGATTGAAATGAGCACAGATAAAGTTTCTTAAGTCAAATACGGAATAGACAAGAGCTACTCCTTGCTCAACGAAATGGACTCAACACCGCATATTAAACGCCTAAGAATGTACCTGACTAGTAAGTATCGTAAAACCTATGGATTGCTATGTCTCCAAAAGAGAATCAAGCATGTGTACAGGGGCATAAACGTAGCAGTAATAGGATTGGAGAGGTTCGGTGAGCAAATGAAGACCCTTTGAAGTCATATTGCATGGTACCCATTACACGGGTCTCAACGCTCCAGGTTTAAGGTATTCTTCCTTCAGCTAAAACATGCATGTGGAACCCAAGTATGATCAACCATGTGAACGGGAGACGTGTTCAAATATGTCTCAGTTTTCCTCCCCTGGTACTCGGGTGCAACATTCCAGACGCTTTACTAACACTCTCCCCACTTGGAGAGTCAGCGCCTTTAACCTCCTGTTTGGCCCAGTTTGCAATTTCTGCGGAAGATGAACAGGAATAGCGAGAACCAATGAGAGACTAGCTGGAGGTGTCTGGACGGGCAAATTTAACTCTCATTTCCCACCAGGAAGAGGAAATAACCAAAGGCTCAGCGTGCCGTGCCGGAACCAGATTAGGGCCTGAAGCCATCCTGCGGTGTTGCGGCCAGGTCACAAGAAAGCAAGTTGAAGAAAGGAGCTCAGGGGCACTGTAATTCACAAACCTGCAGAGTTATAAATGACAGCTATCGTCCAAAAATAGACTGAAGTAAGGCTGCCAAGAGGACTTGAAATCGGGGCAGAATTGCAGGAAACCGATTTCAGGAGGTAGACTGGAATTGCATTGAAAGCATAGGAAAAGAGGCAGAACGTCCACAATTATGCACTTGGCCAAAATGGACGTATGCGTTTTTTCCTGAATATATTCAGGAAAAAACGCATACGCCCTTTTTGGCCAACCAAGCAAGCTTGCAAAGGAAATCTGCACTACAAGGAAGTCTCACTTCCCCCCAGTCAAAAGGGCCATCTGAAACAAGTGTAAAATCCAGAAAGGCAGGACAGGCCATGGAGAACTGGGAGCCTTGTTATGCTGATGTGCAGGATGTAAATTGCCAACAACCACTCGGGAGAAGTGTATGGTGTTTCCTGAAACATCTAAAAAAAAAAAGAAACAGAACCTAGGGCACTTCCACTTATGGTCCTATAGCTTAGGGAAATTAAAATCAAAAAGACACAGCCACCCGAATGTTTGGAACGGCTCTGTTGACAAGAACCTCGTTTACAGTACAAGTTCAACATCGCAGAAAGTGAAAAATGGATAAAGAAGTTGTGGTATTTACTTACAAAGCAATATCACTCAGCAATGAAATCTGTGTCATCAGGCCCTTAGCAGCACAGTGAGTGGATTCAGGTATGATGATTCTAACTGAAATAAGTCACACAGAAAAAGAAACATCATAAGATATCAGTAATACACGGAATGTAAACTTGGCTACACAGGAACTGAATTACAGAACAGAACAGGGTCTCAAATTTAGAAAACCAACTTATTCTTGCTTAAGGGTAAAGGTGAGTTGGGGTGCTGCATAAAACCAGAGATTGAAATGAGCACAGATAAAGTTCCTTAAGCCAAATATGGAATGGACAAGAGCTACTCCTTGCTCAACGAAATGGACTCAACACCGCATATTAAACGCCTAAGAATGTACCTGACTAGTAAGTATCGTAAAACCTATGGATTGCTATGTCTCCAAAAGAGAATCAAGCATGTGTACAGGGGAATAAACGTAGCAGTGATAGGATTGGAGAGGTTCGGTGAGCAAATGAAGACCCTTTGAAGTCATATTGCATGGTACCCATTACACGGGTCTCAACGCTCCAGGTTTAAGGTATTCTTCATTCAGCTAAAACATGCATGTGGAACCCAAGTATGATCAACCATGTGAACGGGAGACGTGTTCAAATATGTCTCAGTTTTCCTCCCCTGGTACTCGGGTGCAACATTCCAGACGCTTTACTAACACTCTCCCCACTTGGAGAGTCAGCGACTTTAACCTCCTGTTTGGCCCAGTTTGCAATTTCTGCGGAAGATGAACAGGAATAGCGAGAACCAATGGAGACTAGCTGGAGGTGTCTGGACGGGCAAATTTAACTCTCATTTCCTACCAGGAAGAGGAATTAACCAAAGGCTCAGCGTGCCATGCCAGAACCAGATTAGGGCCTGAAGCCATCCTGCGGTGTTGCGGCCAGGTCACAAGAAAGCGAGTTGAAGAAAGGAGCTCAGGGGCACTGTAATTCACAAACCTGCAGAGTTATAAATGACAGCTATCGTCCAAAAATAGACTGAAGTAAGGCTGCCAAGAGGACTTGAAAGCGGGGCAGAAATGCAGGAAACCGATTTCAGGAGGTAGACTGGAATTGTATTGAAAGCATAGGAAAAGAGGCAGAACGTCCACAATGATGCACTTGGCCAAAAAGGGTGTATGCGTTTTTTCCTGAATATATTCAGGAAAAAATGCATACGCCCTTTTTGGCCAACCAAGCAAGCTTGCGAAGGAAATCTGCACTACAATGAAGTCTCACTTCCCCCCGGTCAAAAGGGCCATCTGAAAAAAGTGTAAAATCCAGAAAGGCAGGACAGACCATGGAGAACTGGGAGCCTTGTTATGCTGATGGGCGGGATGTAAATTGCCAACAGACACTCGGGAGAAGTGTATGGTGTTTCCTGAAACATCTAAAAAACAAAGCAACAGAGCCTAGGGCACTGCCACTTATGGTCCTATAGCTTAGGGAAATTAAAATCAAAAAGATACAGCCACCCCAAAGATTGGGACGCCTCTGTTTACAAGAACCTCGTTTACAGTACAATTTCAACATCGCAGAAAGTGAAAAATGGATAAAGAAGCTGTGGTATTTACTTACAAAGCAATATCACTCAGCAATGAAATCTATGTCATCAGGCCCTTAGCAGCACAATGAGTGGATTCAGGTATGATGATTCTAACTGAAATAAGTCACACAGAAAAAGAAACATCATAAGATATCAGTAATACACGGAATGTAAACTTGGCTACACAGGAACTGAATTACAGAACAGAACAGGATCTCAAATTTAGAAAACCAACTTATGCTTGCTTAAGGGTAAAGGTGAGTTGTGGTGCTGCATAAAACCAGAGATTGAAATGAGCACAGATAAAGTTCCTTAAGCCAAATATGGAATAGACAAGAGCTACTCCTTGCTCAACGAAATGGACTCAACACCGCATATTAAACGCCTAAGAATGTACCTGACTAGTAAGTATCTTAAAACCTATAGATTGCTATGTCTCCGAAAGAGAATCAAGCATGTGTACAGGGGCGAAAACGCAGCAGTGATAGGATTGGAGAGGTTCGGTGAGCAAATGAAGACCCTTTGAAGTCATATTGCATGGTACCCATTCCACGGGTTTCAACTACCCAGGTTTTAGGTATTCTTCCTTCAGCTAAAACATGCATGTGGAACCCAGAGTATGATCAACCATGTGATCGGGAGACGTGTTCAAATATGTCTCAGTTTTCCTCCCCTGGTACTCGGGTGCAACATTCCAGACGCTTTACTAACACTCTCCCCACTTGGAGAGTCAGTCCCTTTAACCTCCTGTTTGGCACAGTTTGCAATTTCTGCGGAAGTTGAACAGGAATAGCGAGAACCAATGAGAGGCTAGCTGGAGGTGTCTGGACGGGCAAATTTAACTCTCATTTCCCACCAGGAAGAGGAAATAACCAAAGGCTCAGCGTGCCGTACCGGAACCAATTTAGGGCCTGAAGCCATCCTGCGGTGTTGCGGCCAGCTCAAAAGAAAGCGAGTTGAAGAAAGGAGCTCAGGGGCACTGTAATTCACAAACCTGCAGAGTTATAAATGACAGCTATCGTCCAAAAATAGACTGAAGTAAGGCTGCCAAGAGGACTTGAAAGCGGGGCAGAATTGCAGGAAACCGATTTCAGGAGGTAGACTGGAATTGCATTGAAAGCATAGGAAAAGAGGCAGAACGTCCACAATGATGCACTTGGCCAAAAAGGGCGTATGCGTTTTTTCCTGAATATATTCAGGAAAAAACGCATACGCCCTTTTTGGCCAACCAAGCAAGCTTGCAAAGGAAATGTGCACTACAATGAAGTCTCACTTCCCCCCGGTCAAAAGGGCCATCTGAAAAAAGTGTAAAATCCAGAAAGTCAGGACAGGCCATGGAGAACTGGGAGCCTTGTTATGCTGATGGGCGGGATGTAAATTGCCAACAACCACTCCGGAGAAGTGTATGGTGTTTCCTGAAACATCTAAAAAACAAAGCAACAGAGCCTAGGGCACTTCCACTTATGGTCCTATAGATTAGGGAAATTAAAATCAAAAAGACACAGCCACCCCAAAGTTTGGAACGGCTCTGTTTACAAGAACCTCGTTTACAGTACAAGCTCAACATCGCAGAAAGTGAAAAATGGATAAAGAAGTTGTGGTATTTACTTACAAAGCAATATCACTCAGCAATGAAATCTGTGTCATCAGGCCCTTAGCAGCACAATGAGTGGATTCAGGTATGATGATTCTAACTGAAATAAGTCACACAGAAAAAGAAACATCATAAGATATCAGTAATACACGGAATGTAAACTTGGCTACACAGGAACTGAATTACATAACAGAACAGGGTCTCAAATTTAGAAAACAAACTTATGCTTGCTTAAGGGTAAAGGTGAGTTGTGGTGCTGCATAAAACCAGAGATTGAAATGAGCACAGATAAAGTTCCTTAAGCCAAATATGGAATAGACAAGAGCTACTCCTTGCTCAACGAAATGGACTCAACACCGCATATTAAACGCCTAAGAATGTACCTGACTAGTAAGTATCTTAAAACCTATGGATTGCTATGTCTCCGAAAGAGAATCAAGCATGTGTACAGGGGCATAAACGCAGCAGTGATAGGATTGGAGAGGTTCGGTGAGCAAATGAAGACCCTTTGAAGTCATATTGCATGGTACCCATTCCACGGGTTTCAACTACCCAGGTTTAAGGTATTCTTCCTTCAGCTAAAACATGCATGTGGAACCTACAGTATGATCAACCATTTGATCGGGAGACGTGTTCAAATATGTCTCAGTTTTCGTACCCTGGTACTCGGGTGCAACATTCCAGATGCTTTACTAACACTCTCCCGATT
Source organism: Stenella coeruleoalba (assembly GCF_951394435.1). Taxonomy (NCBI): domain Eukaryota; kingdom Metazoa; phylum Chordata; class Mammalia; order Artiodactyla; family Delphinidae; genus Stenella; species Stenella coeruleoalba. The sequence goes on along the minus strand of NW_027646083.1, from coordinate 1,132,240 downwards.
TGGAGAGTCAGTCCCTTTAACCTCCTGTTTGGCCCAGTTTGCAATTTCTGCGGAAGATGAACAGGAATAGCGAGAACCAATGAGAGACTAGCTGGAGGTGTCTGAACGGGCAAATTTAACTCTCATTTCCCACCAGGAAGAGGAATTAACCAAAGGCTCAGCATGCCGTGCCGGAACCAGATTAGGGCCTGAAGCCATCCTGCGGTGTTGCGGCCAGGTCACAAGAAAGCGAGTTGGAGAAAGGAGCTCAGGGGCACTGTAATTCACAAACCTGCAGAGTTATAAATGACAGCTATCGTCCAAAAATATACTGAAGTAAGGCTGCCAAGAAGACTTGAAAGCAGGGCAGAATTGCAGGAAACCGATTTCAGGAGGTAGACTGGAATTGCATTGAAAGCATAGGAAAAGAGGCAGAACGTCCACAATGATGCACTTAGCCAAAAAGGGCGTATGCGTTTTTTCCTGAATATATTCAGGAAAAAACGCATACGCCCTTTTTGGCCAACCAAGCAAGCTTGCAAAGGAAATCTGCACTACAATGAAGTCTCACTTCCCCCCAGTCAAAAGGGCCATCTGAAAAAAGTGTAAAATCCAGAAAGGCAGGACAGGCCATGGAGAACTGGGAGCCTTGTTATGCTGAAGGGCGGGATGTAAATTGCCAACAGACACTCGGGAGAAGTGTATGGTGTTTCCTGAAACATCTAAAAAACAAAGCAACAGAGCCTAGGGCACTGCCACTTATGGTCCTATAGCTTAGGGAAATTAAAATCAAAAAGATACAGCCACCCCAAAGTTTGGGACGCCTCTGTTTACAAGAACCTCGTTTACAGTACAATTTCAACATCGCAGAAAGTGAAAAATGGATAAAGAAGCTGTGGTATTTACTTACAAAGCAATATCACTCAGCAATGAAATCTATGTCATCAGGCCCTTAGCAGCACAATGAGTGGATTCAGGTATGATGATTCTAACTGAAATAAGTCACACAGAAAAAGAAACATCATAAGATATCAGTAATATATGGAATGTAAACTTGGCTACACAGGAACTGAATTACAGAACAGAACAGGATCTCAAATTTAGAAAACCAACTTATGCTTGCTTAAGGGTAAAGGTGAGTTGTGGTGCTGCATAAAACCAGAGATTGAAATGAGCACAGATAAAGTTCCTTAAGCCAAATATGGAATAGACAAGAGCTACTCCTTGCTCAACGAAATGGACTCAACACCGCATATTAAACGCCTAAGAATGTACCTGACTAGTAAGTATCTTAAAACCTATAGATTGCTATGTCTCCGAAAGAGAATCAAGCATGTGTACAGGGGCGAAAACGCAGCAGTGATAGGATTGGAGAGGTTCGGTGAGCAAATGAAGACCCTTTGAAGTCATATTGCATGGTACCCATTCCACGGGTTTCAACTACCCAGGTTTTAGGTATTCTTCCTTCAGCTAAAACATGCATGTGGAACCCAGAGTATGATCAACCATGTGATCGGGAGACGTGTTCAAATATGTCTCAGTTTTCCTCCCCTGGTACTCGGGTGCAACATTCCAGACGCTTTACTAACACTCTCCCCACTTGGAGAGTCAGTCCCTTTAACCTCCTGTTTGGCACAGTTTGCAATTTCTGCGGAAGTTGAACAGGAATAGCGAGAACCAATGAGAGGCTAGCTGGAGGTGTCTGGACGGGCAAATTTAACTCTCATTTCCCACCAGGAAGAGGAAATAACCAAAGGCTCGGCGTGCCGTACCGGAACCAATTTAGGGCCTGAAGCCATCCTGCGGTGTTGCGGCCAGCTCAAAAGAAAGCGAGTTGAAGAAAGGAGCTCAGGGGCACTGTAATTCACAAACCTGCAGAGTTATAAATGACAGCTATCGTCCAAAAATAGACTGAAGTAAGGCTGCCAAGAGGACTTGAAAGCGGGGCAGAATTGCAGGAAACCGATTTCAGGAGGTAGACTGGAATTGCATTGAAAGCATAGGAAAAGAGGCAGAACGTCCACAATGATGCACTTGGCCAAAAAGGGCGTATGCGTTTTTTCCTGAATATATTCAGGAAAAAACGCATACGCCCTTTTTGGCCAACCAAGCAAGCTTGCAAAGGAAATGTGCACTACAATGAAGTCTCACTTCCCCCCGGTCAAAAGGGCCATCTGAAAAAAGTGTAAAATCCAGAAAGTCAGGACAGGCCATGGAGAACTGGGAGCCTTGTTATGCTGATGGGCGGGATGTAAATTGCCAACAACCACTCCGGAGAAGTGTATGGTGTTTCCTGAAACATCTAAAAAACAAAGCAACAGAGCCTAGGGCACTTCCACTTATGGTCCTATAGATTAGGGAAATTAAAATCAAAAAGACACAGCCACCCCAAAGTTTGGAACGGCTCTGTTTACAAGAACCTCGTTTACAGTACAAGCTCAACATCGCAGAAAGTGAAAAATGGATAAAGAAGTTGTGGTATTTACTTACAAAGCAATATCACTCAGCAATGAAATCTGTGTCATCAGGCCCTTAGCAGCACAATGAGTGGATTCAGGTATGATGATTCTAACTGAAATAAGTCACACAGAAAAAGAAACATCATAAGATATCAGTAATACACGGAATGTAAACTTGGCTACACAGGAACTGAATTACATAACAGAACAGGGTCTCAAATTTAGAAAACAAACTTATGCTTGCTTAAGGGTAAAGGTGAGTTGTGGTGCTGCATAAAACCAGAGATTGAAATGAGCACAGATAAAGTTCCTTAAGCCAAATATGGAATAGACAAGAGCTACTCCTTGCTCAACGAAATGGACTCAACACCGCATATTAAACGCCTAAGAATGTACCTGACTAGTAAGTATCTTAAAACCTATGGATTGCTATGTCTCCGAAAGAGAATCAAGCATGTGTACAGGGGCATAAACGCAGCAGTGATAGGATTGGAGAGGTTCGGTGAGCAAATGAAGACCCTTTGAAGTCATATTGCATGGTACCCATTCCACGGGTTTCAACTACCCAGGTTTAAGGTATTCTTCCTTCAGCTAAAACATGCATGTGGAACCTACAGTATGATCAACCATTTGATCGGGAGACGTGTTCAAATATGTCTCAGTTTTCGTACCCTGGTACTCGGGTGCAACATTCCAGATGCTTTACTAACACTCTCCCGATTTGGAGAGTCAGTCCCTTTAACCTCCTGTTTGGCCCAGTTTGCAATTTCTGCGGAAGATGAACAGGAATAGCGAGAACCAATGAGAGACTAGCTGGAGGTGTCTGAACGGGCAAATTTAACTCTCATTTCCCACCAGGAAGAGGAATTAACCAAAGGCTCAGCATGCCGTGCCGGAACCAGATTAGGGCCTGAAGCCATCCTGCGGTGTTGCGGCCAGGTCACAAGAAAGCGAGTTGGAGAAAGGAGCTCAGGGGCACTGTAATTCACAAACCTGCAGAGTTATAAATGACAGCTATCGTCCAAAAATATACTGAAGTAAGGCTGCCAAGAAGACTTGAAAGCAGGGCAGAATTGCAGGAAACCGATTTCAGGAGGTAGACTGGAATTGCATTGAAAGCATAGGAAAAGAGGCAGAACGTCCACAATGATGCACTTAGCCAAAAAGGGCGTATGCGTTTTTTCCTGAATATATTCAGGAAAAAACGCATACGCCCTTTTTGGCCAACCAAGCAAGCTTGCAAAGGAAATCTGCACTACAATGAAGTCTCACTTCCCCCCAGTCAAAAGGGCCATCTGAAAAAAGTGTAAAATCCAGAAAGGCAGGACAGGCCATGGAGAACTGGGAGCCTTGTTATGCTGATGGGCGGGATGTAAATTGCCAACAGACACTCGGGAGAAGTGTATGGTGTTTCCTGAAACATCTAAAAAACAAAGCAACAGAGCCTAGGGCACTGCCACTTATGGTCCTATAGCTTAGGGAAATTAAAATCAAAAAGATACAGCCACCCCAAAGTTTGGGACGCCTCTGTTTACAAGAACCTCGTTTACAGTACAATTTCAACATCGCAGAAAGTGAAAAATGGATAAAGAAGCTGTGGTATTTACTTACAAAGCAATATCACTCAGCAATGAAATCTATGTCATCAGGCCCTTAGCAGCACAATGAGTGGATTCAGGTATGATGATTCTAACTGAAATAAGTCACACAGAAAAAGAAACATCATAAGATATCAGTAATATATGGAATGTAAACTTGGCTACACAGGAACTGAATTACAGAACAGAACAGGATCTCAAATTTAGAAAACCAACTTATGCTTGCTTAAGGGTAAAGGTGAGTTGTGGTGCTGCATAAAACCAGAGATTGAAATGAGCACAGATAAAGTTCCTTAAGCCAAATATGGAATAGACAAGAGCTACTCCTTGCTCAACGAAATGGACTCAACACCGCATATTAAACGCCTAAGAATGTACCTGACTAGTAAGTATCTTAAAACCTATAGATTGCTATGTCTCCGAAAGAGAATCAAGCATGTGTACAGGGGCGAAAACGCAGCAGTGATAGGATTGGAGAGGTTCGGTGAGCAAATGAAGACCCTTTGAAGTCATATTGCATGGTACCCATTCCACGGGTTTCAACTACCCAGGTTTTAGGTATTCTTCCTTCAGCTAAAACATGCATGTGGAACCCAGAGTATGATCAACCATGTGATCGGGAGACGTGTTCAAATATGTCTCAGTTTTCCTCCCCTGGTACTCGGGTGCAACATTCCAGACGCTTTACTAACACTCTCCCCACTTGGAGAGTCAGTCCCTTTAACCTCCTGTTTGGCACAGTTTGCAATTTCTGCGGAAGTTGAACAGGAATAGCGAGAACCAATGAGAGGCTAGCTGGAGGTGTCTGGACGGGCAAATTTAACTCTCATTTCCCACCAGGAAGAGGAAATAACCAAAGGCTCAGCGTGCCGTACCGGAACCAATTTAGGGCCTGAAGCCATCCTGCGGTGTTGCGGCCAGCTCAAAAGAAAGCGAGTTGAAGAAAGGAGCTCAGGGGCACTGTAATTCACAAACCTGCAGAGTTATAAATGACAGCTATCGTCCAAAAATAGACTGAAGTAAGGCTGCCAAGAGGACTTGAAAGCGGGGCAGAATTGCAGGAAACCGATTTCAGGAGGTAGACTGGAATTGCATTGAAAGCATAGGAAAAGAGGCAGAACGTCCACAATGATGCACTTAGCCAAAAAGGGCGTATGCGTTTTTTCCTGAATATATTCAGGAAAAAACGCATACGCCCTTTTTGGCCAACCAAGCAAGCTTGCAAAGGAAATCTGCACTACAATGAAGTCTCACTTCCCCCCGGTCAAAAGGGCCATCTGAAAAAAGTGTAAAATCCAGAAAGTCAGGACAGGCCATGGAGAACTGGGAGCCTTGTTATGCTGATGGGCGGGATGTAAATTGCCAACAACCACTCGGGAGAAGTGTATGGTGTTTCCTGAAACATCTAAAAAACAAAGCAACAGAGCCTAGGGCACTTCCACTTATGGTCCTATAGATTAGGGAAATTAAAATCAAAAAGACACAGCCACCCCAAAGTTTGGAACGGCTCTGTTTACAAGAACCTCGTTTACAGTACAAGCTCAACATCGCAGAAAGTGAAAAATGGATAAAGAAGTTGTGGTATTTACTTACAAAGCAATATCACTCAGCAATGAAATCTGTGTCATCAGGCCCTTAGCAGCACAATGAGTGGATTCAGGTATGATGATTCTAACTGAAATAAGTCACACAGAAAAAGAAACATCATAAGATATCAGTAATACACGGAATGTAAACTTGGCTACACAGGAACTGAATTACAGAACAGAACAGGGTCTCAAATTTAGAAAACCAACTTATGCTTGCTTAAGGGTAAAGGTGAGTTGTGGTGCTGCTTAAAACCAGAGATTGAAATGAGCACAGATAAAGTTCCTTAAGCCAAATATGGAATAGACAAGAGCTACTCCTTGCTCAACGAAATGGACTCAACACCGCATATTAAACGCCTAAGAATGTACCTGACTAGTAAGTATCTTAAAACCTATGGATTGCTATGTCTCCGAAAGAGAATCAAGCATGTGTACAGGGGCATAAACGCAGCAGTGATAGGATTGGAGAGGTTCGGTGAGCAAATGAAGACCCTTTGAAGTCATATTGCATGGTACCCATTCCACGGGTTTCAACTACCCAGGTTTAAGGTATTCTTCCTTCAGCTAAAACATGCATGTGGAACCTACAGTATGATCAACCATTTGATCGGGAGACGTGTTCAAATATGTCTCAGTTTTCGTACCCTGGTACTCGGGTGCAACATTCCAGATGCTTTACTAACACTCTCCCGATTTGGAGAGTCAGTCCCTTTAACCTCCTGTTTGGCCCAGTTTGCAATTTCTGCGGAAGATGAACAGGAATAGCGAGAACCAATGAGAGACTAGCTGGAGGTGTCTGAACGGGCAAATTTAACTCTCATTTCCCACCAGGAAGAGGAATTAACCAAAGGCTCAGCATGCCGTGCCGGAACCAGATTAGGGCCTGAAGCCATCCTGCGGTGTTGCGGCCAGGTCACAAGAAAGCGAGTTGAAGAAAGGAGCTCAGGGGCACTGTAATTCACAAACCTGCAGAGTTATAAATGACAGCTATCGTCCAAAAATATACTGAAGTAAGGCTGCCAAGAAGACTTGAAAGCAGGGCAGAATTGCAGGAAACCGATTTCAGGAGGTAGACTGGAATTGCATTGAAAGCATAGGAAAAGAGGCAGAACGTCCACAATGATGCACTTAGCCAAAAAGGGCGTATGCGTTTTTTCCTGAATATATTCAGGAAAAAACGCATACGCCCTTTTTGGCCAACCAAGCAAGCTTGCAAAGGAAATCTGCACGACAATGAAGTCTCACTTCCCCCCAGTCAAAAGGGCCATCTGAAAAAAGTGTAAAATCCAGAAAGGCAGGACAGGCCATGGAGAACTGGGAGCCTTGTTATGCTGATGGGCGGGATGTAAATTGCCAACAACCACTCGGGAGAAGTGTATGGTGTTTCCTGAAACATCTAAAAAACAAAGCAACAGAACCTAGGGCACTTCCACTTATGGTCCTATAGCTTAGGGAAATTAAAATCAAAAAGACACAGCCACCCCAAAGTTTGGAACGGCTCTGTTTACAAGAAACTCATTTATAGTACAAGTTCAACATCGCAGAAAGTGAAAAATGGATAAAGAAGTTGTGGTATTTACTTACAAAGCAACATCACTCAGCAATGAAATCTGTGTCACAAGGCCCTTAGCAGCACAATGAGTGGATTCAGGTATGATGATTCTAACTGAAATAAGTCACACAGAAAAAGAAACATCATAAGATATCAGTAATACACGGAATGTAAACTTGGCTACACAGGAACTGAATTACAGAACAGAACAGGGTCTCAAATTTAGAAAACCAACTTATGCTTGCTTAAGGGGAAAGGTGAGTTGGGGTGCTGCATAAAATCAGAGATTGAAATGAGCACAGATAAAGTTCCTTAAGCCAAATATGGAATAGACAAGAGCTACTCCTTGCTCAACGAAATGGACTCAACACCGCATATTAAACGCCTAAGAATGTACCTGACTAGTAAGTATCTTAAAACCTATGGATTGCTATGTCTCTGAAAGAGAACCAAGCATGTGTACAGGGGCATAAACGCAGCAGTGATAGGATTGGAGAGGTTCGGTGAGCAAATGAAGACCCTTTGAAGTCATATTGCATGGTACCCATTACACGGGTCTCAACTCTCCAGGTTTAAGGTATTCTTCCTTAAGCTAAAACATGCATGTGGAACCCAGAGTATGATCAACCGTGTGAACGGGAGACGTGTTCAAATATGTCTCAGTTTTCCTCCCCTGGTACTCGGGTGCAACATTCCAGATGCTTTATTAACACTCTCCAGACTTGGAGAGTCAGTCCCTTTAACCTCCTGTTTGGCCCAGTTTGCAATTTCTGTGTAAGATGAACAGGAATAGCGAGAACCAATGAGAGGCTAGCTGGAGGTGTCTGGATGGGCAAATTTAACTCTCATTTCCCACCAAGAAGAGGAATTAACCAAAGGCTCAGCGTGCCGTGCCAGAACCAGATTAGGGCCTGAAGCCATCCTGCGGTGTTGCGGCCAGGTCACAAGAAAGCGAGTTGAAGAAAGGAGCTCAGGGGCACTGTAATTCACAAACCTGCAGAGTTATAAATGACAGCTATCGTCCAAAAATAGACTGAAGTAAGGCTGCCAAGAGGACTTGAAAGCGGGGCAGAATTGCAGGAAACCGATTTCAGGAGGTAGACTGGAATTGCATTGAAAGCATAGGAAAAGAGGCAGAACGTCCACAATGATGCACTTGGCCAAAAAGGGCGTATGCGTTTTTTCCTGAATATATTCAGGAAAAAAACGCATACGCCCTTTTTGGCCAACCAAGCAAGCTTGCAAAGGAAATCTGCACTACAATGAAGTCTCACTTCCCCCCGGTCAAAAGGGCCATCTGAAAAATGTGTAAAATCCAGAAAGGCAGGACAGGCCATGGAGAACTGGGAGCCTTGTTATGCTGATGGGCGGGATGTAAATTGCCAACAGACACTCGGGAGAAGTGTATGGTGTTTCCTGAAACATCTAAAAAACAAAGCAACAGAGCCTAGGGCACTTCCACTTATGGTCCTATAGCTTAGGGAAATTAAAATCAAAAAGACACAGCCACCCCAAACTTTGGGACGCCTCTGTTTACAAGAACCTCGTTTACAGTACACTTTCAACATCGCAGAAAGTGAAAAATGGATAAAGAAGTTGTGGTATTTACTTACAAAGCAATATCACTCAGCAATGAAATCTATGTCATCAGGCCCTTAGCAGCACAATGAGTGGATTCAGGTATGATGATTCTAACTGAAATAAGTCACACAGAAAAAGAAACATCATAAGATATCAGTAATATATGGAATGTAAACTTGGCTACACAGGAACTGAATTACAGAACAGAACAGGATCTCAAATTTAGAAAACCAACTTATGCTTGCTTAAGGGGAAAGGTGAGTTGTGGTGCTGCATAAAACCAGAGATTGAAATGAGCACAGATAAAGTTCCTTAAGCCAAATATGGAATAGACAAGACCTACTCCTTGCTCAACGAAATGGACTCAACACCGCATATTAAACGCCTAAGAATGTACCTTACTAGTAAGTATCTTAAAACCTATGGATTGCTATGTCTCCGAAAGAGAATCAAGCATGTGTACAGGGGCAAAAACGCAGCAGTGATAGGATTGGAGAGGTTCGGTGAGCAAATGAAGACCCTTTGAAGTCATATTGCATGGTACCCATTCCACGGGTTTCAACTACCCAGGTTTTAGGTATTCTTCCTTCAGCTAAAACATGCATGTGGAACCCAGAGTATGATCAACCATGTGATCGGGAGACGTGTTCAAATATGTCTCAGTTTTCACCCCCTGGTACTCGGGTGCAACATTCCACACGCTTTACTAACACTCTCCCCACTTGGAGAGTCACCGCCTTTAACCTCCTGTTTGGCCCAGTTTGCAATTTCTGCGGAAGATGAACAGGAATAGCGAGAACCAATGAGAGACTAGCTGGAGGTGTCTGGACAGGCAAATTTAACTCTCATTTCCCACCAGGAAGAGGAAATAACCAAAGGCTCAGCGTGTCGTGCCGGAATCAGATTAGGGCCTGAAGCCATCCTGCGGTGTTGCGGCCAGCTCAAAAGAAAGCGAGTTGAGGAAAGGAGCTCAGGGGCACTGTAATTCACAAACCTGCAGAGTTATAAATGACAGCTATCGTCCAAAAATAGACTGAAGTAAGGCTGCCAAGAGGACTTGAAAGCGGGGCAGAATTGCAGGAAACCGATTTCAGGAGGTAGACTGGAATTGCATTGAAAGCATAGGAAAAGAGGCAGAACGTCCACAATGATGCACTTGGCCAAAAAGGGCGTATGCCTTTTTTCCTGAATATATTCAGGAAAAAACGCATACGCCCTTTTTGGCCAACCAAGCAAGCTTGCAATGGAAATCTGCACTACAATGAAGTCTCACTTCCCCCCGGTCAAAAGGGCCATCTGAAAAAAGTGTAAAATCCAGAAAGGCAGGACAGGCCATGGAGAACTGGGAGCCTTGTTATGCTGATGGGCGGGATGTAAATTGCCAACAGACACTCGGGAGAAGTGTATGGTGTTTCCTGAAACATCTAAAAAACAAAGCAACAGAGCCTAGGGCTCTTCCACTTATGGTCCTATAGCTTACGGAAATTAAAATCAAAAAGACACAGCCACCCCAAAGTTTGGAACGGCTCTGTTTACAAGAACCTCGTTTACAGTACAAGTTCAACATCGCAGAAAGTGAAAAATGGATAAAGAAGTTGTGGTATTTACTTACAAAGCAATATCACTCAGCAATGAAATCTGTGTCATCAGGCCCTTAGCAGCACAATGAGTGGATTCAGGTATGATGATTCTAACTGAAATAAGTCACACAGAAAAAGAAACATCATAAGATATCAGTAATACACGGAATGTAAACTTGGCTACACAGGAACTGAATTACAGAACAGAACAGGGTCTCAAATTTAGAAAACCAACTTATGCTTGCTTAAGGGGAAAGGTGAGTTGGGGTGCTGCATAAAACCAGAGATTGAAATGAGCACAGATAAAGTTCCTTAAGCCAAATATGGAATAGACAAGAGCTACTCCTTGCTCAACGAAATGGACTCAACACCGCATATTAAACGCCTAAGAATGTACCTGACTAGTAAGTATCTTAAAACCTATGGATTGCTATGTCTCCGAAAGAGAATCAAGCATGTGTACAGGGGCATAAACGCAGCAGTGATAGGATTGGAGAGGTTTGGTGAGCAAATGAAGACCCTTTGAAGTCATATTGCATGGTACCCATTCCACGGGTTTCAACTACCCAGGTTTTAGGTATTCTTCCTTCAGCTAAAACATGCATGTGGAACCCAGAGTATGATCAACCATGTGATCGGGAGACGTGTTCAAATATGTCTCAGTTTTCGTACCCTGGTACTCGGGTGCAACATTCCAGACGCTTTACTAACACTCTCCCGACTTGGAGAGTCAGTCCCTTTAACCTCCTGTTTGGCCCAGTTTGCAATTTCTGCGGAAGATGAACAGGAATAGTGAGAACCAATGAGAGACTAGCTGGAGGTGTCTGGACGGGCAAATTTAACTCTCATTTCCCACCACGAAGAGGAATTAACCAAAGGCTCAGCGTGCCGTGCCGGAACCAGATTAGGGCCTGAAGCCATCCTGCGGTGTTGCGGCCAGGTCACAAGAAAGCGAGTTGAAGAAAGGATCTCAGGGGCACTGTAATTCACAAACCTGCAGAGTTATAAATGACAGCTATCGTCCAAAAATAGACTGAAGTAAGGCTGCCAAGAGGACTTGAAAGCGGGGCAGAATTGCAGGAAACCGATTTCAGGAGGTAGACTGGAATTGCATTGAAAGCATAGGAAAAGAGGCAGAACGTCCACAATGATGCACTTGGCCAAAAAGGGCGTATGCGTTTTTTCCTGAATATGTTCAGGAAAAAACGCATACGCCCTTTTTGGCCAACCAAGCAAACTTGCAAAGGAAATCTGCACTACAAAGAAGTCTCACTTCCCCCCGGTCAAAAGGGTCATCTGAAAAAAGTGTAAAATCCAGAAAGGCAGGACAGGCCATGGAGAACTGGGAGCCTTGTTATGCTGATGGGCGGGATGTAAATTGCCAACAGAAACTCGGGAGAAGTGTATGGTGTTTCCTGAAACATCGAAAAAACAAAACAACAGAGTCTAGGGCACTTCCACTTATGGTCCTATAGCTTAGGGAAATTAAAATCAAAAAGACACAGCCACCCCAAAGTTTGGGACGCCTCTGTTTACAAGAACCTCGTTTACCGTGCAAGTTCAATATCACAGAAAGTGAAAAATGGATAAAGAACTTGTGGTACTTACGTACAATGCAGTATCACTCAGCAATGAAATCTATGTCATCAGGCCCGTAGCAGCATAATGAGTGGATTCAGGTACGATGATTCTAACTGAAATAAGTCACACAGAAAAAGAAACATCATAATATATCACTAATACACGGAATGTAAACTTGGCTACACAGGAACTGAATTCCAAAACAGAACAGGGTCTCAAATTTAGAAAACCAACTTATGCTTGCTTAAGGGGAAAGGTGAGTTGGGGTGCTGCATAAAACCAAAGATAGAAATGAGCACAGATAAATTTCCTTAAGCCAAATATGGAATAGACAAGAGCTACTCCTTGCTCAACGAAATGGACTCAACACCCCATATTAAACGCCTAAGAATGTACGTGACTAGTAAGTATCTTAAAACCTATGGATTGCTATGTCTCCAAAAGAGAATCAAGCGTGTGTACAGGGGCATAAACACAGCAGTGAAAGGATTGGAGAGGTTCGGTGAGCAAAAGAAGACCCTTTGAAGTCATATTACATGGTACCCATTCCACGGGTTTCAACTACCCAGGTTTAAGGTATTCTTCCTTCAGCTAAAACATGCATGTGGAACCTAGAGTATGATCAACCATGTGATCGGGAGACGTGTTCAAATATGTCTCAGTTTTCATACCCTGGTACTCGGGTGCAACATTCCAGACGCTTTACTAACACTCTCCCGACTTGGAGAGTCAGTCCCTTTAACCTCCTGTTTGGCCCAGTTTGCAATTTCTGCGGAAGATGAACAGGAATAGCGAGAACCAATGAGAGACTAGCTGGAGGTGTCTGGATGGGCAAATTTAACTCTCATTTCCCACCAGGAAGATGAATTAACCAAAGGCTCAGCGTGCCGTGCCAGAACCAGATTAGGGCCTGAAGCCATCCTGCGGTGTTGCGGCCAGCTCAAAAGAAAGCGAGTTGAAGAAAGGAGCTCAGGGGCACTGTAATTCACAAACCTGCAGAGTTATAAATGACAGCTATCGTCCAAAAATAGACTGAAGTAAGGCTGCCAAGAGGACTTGAAAGCAGGGCAGAATTGCAGGAAACCGATTTCAGGAGGTAGACTGGAATTGCATTGAAAGCATAGGAAAAGAGGCAGAACGTCCACAATGATGCACTTGGCCAAAAAGTGCGTATGCGTTTTTTCCTGAATATATTCAGGAAAAAACGCATACGCCCTTTTTGGCCAACCAAGCAAGCTTGCAAAGGAAATCTGCACTACAAAGAAGTCTCACTTCCCCCCGGTCAAAAGGGCCATCTGAAAAAGGTGTAAAATCCAGAAAGGCAGGACAGGCCATGGAGAACTGGGAGCCTTGTTATGCTGATGGGCGGGATGTAAATTGCCAACAGAAACTCGGGAGAAGTGTATGGTGTTTCCTGAAACATCGAAAAAACAAAACAACAGAGTCTAGGGCACTTCCACTTATGGTCCTATAGCTTAGGGAAATTAAAATCAAAAAGACACAGCCACCCCAAAGTTTGGGACGCCTCTGTTTACAAGAACCTCGTTTACCGTGCAAGTTCAATATCACAGAAAGTGAAAAATGGATAAAGAACTTGTGGTACTTACGTACAATGCAGTATCAATCAGCAATGAAATCTATGTCATCAGGCCCGTAGCAGCATAAAGAGTGGATTCAGGTACGATGATTCTAACTGAAATAAGTCACACAGAAAAAGAAACATCATAAAATATCACTAATACACGGAATGTAAACTTGGCTACACAGGAACTGAATTCCAAAACAGAACAGGGTCTCAAATTTAGAAAACCAACTTATGCTTGCTTAAGGGGAAAGGTGAGTTGGGGTGCTGCATAAAACCAAAGATTGAAATGAGCACAGATAAATTTCCTTAAGCCAAATATGGAATAGACAAGAGCTACTACTTGCTCAGCGAAATGGACTCAATACCCCATATTAAACGCCTAAGAATGTACGTGACTAGAAAGTATCTTAAAACCTATGGATTGCTATGTCTCCAAAAGAGAATCAAGCGTGTGTACAGGGGCATAAACACAGCAGTGATAGGATTGGAGAGGTTCGGTGAGCAAATGAAGACCCTTTGAAGTCATATTGCATGGTACCCATTCCACGGGTTTCAACTACCCAGGTTTAAGGTATTCTTCCTTCAGCTAAAACATGCATGTGGAACCTACAGTATGATCAACCATGTGATCGGGAGACGTGTTCAAATATTTCTCAGTTTTCGTACCCTGGTACTCGGGTGCAACATTCCAGACGCTTTACTAACACTCTCCCGACTTGGAGAGTCAGTCCCTTTAACCTCCTGTTGGGCCCAGTTTGCAATTTCTGCGGAAGATGAACAGGAATAGTGAGAACCAATGAGAGACTAGCTGGAGGTGTCTGGACGGGCAAATTTAACTCTCATTTCCCACCAGGAAGAGGAATTAACCAAAGGCTCAGCGTGCCGTGCCAGAACCAGATTAGGGCCTGAAGCCATCTTGCGGTGTTGCGGCCAGGTCACAAGAAAGCGAGTTGAAGAAAGGAGCTCAGGGGCACTGTAATTCACAAACCTGCAGAGTTATAAATGACAGCTATCGTCCAAAAATAGACTGAAGTAAGGCTGCCAAGAGGACTTGAAAGCGGGGCAGAATTGCAGGAAACCGATTTCAGGAGGTAGACTGGAATTGCATTGAAAGCATAGGAAAAGAGGCAGAACGTCCACAATGATGCACTTGGCCAAAAAGGGCGTATGCGTTTTTTCCTGAATATATTCAGGAAAAAACGCATACGCCCTTTTTGGCCAACCAAGCAAGCTTGCAAAGGAAATCTGCACTACAATGAAGTCTCACTTCCCCCCGGTCAAAAGGGCCATCTGAAAAAAGTGTAAAATCCAGAAAGGCAGGACAGGCCATGGAGAACTGGGAGCCTTGTTATTCTGAAGGGCGGGATGTAAATTGCCAACAGACACTCGGGAGAAGTGTATGGTGTTTCCTGAAACATCTAAAAAACAATGCAACAGAGCCTAGGACACTGCCACTTATGGTCCTATAGCTTAGGGAAATTAAAATCAAAAAGACACAGCCACCCCAAAGTTTGGGACGCCTCTGTTTACAAGAACCTCGTTTACAGTACAAGTTCAACATTGTAGAAAGTGAAAAATGGATAAAGAATTTGTGGTATTTACTTACAAAGCAATATCACTCAGCAATGAAATCTGTGTCATCAGGCCCTTAGCAGCACAATGAGTGGATTCAGGTATGATGATTCTAACTGAAATAAGTCACACAGAAAAAGAAACATCATAAGATATCAGTAATACATGGAATGTAAACTTGGCTACACAGGAACTGAATTACAGAACAGAACAGGGTCTCAAACTTAGAAAACCAACTTATGCTTGCTTAAGGGTAAAGGTGAGTTGGGGTGCTGCATAAAACCAGAGATTGAAATGAGCACAGATAAAGTTCCTTAAGCCAAATATGGAATAGACAAGAGCTACTCCTTGCTCAACGAAATGGACTCAACACCCCATATTAAACACCTAAGAATGTACCTGACTTGTAAGTATCTTAAAACCTATGGATTGCTATGTCTCCGAAAGAGAATCAAGCATGTGTACAGGGGCATAAACGCAGCAGTGATAGGATTGGAGAGGTTTGGTGAGCAAATGAAGACCCTTTGAAGTCATATTGCATGGTACCCATTCCACGGGTTTCAACTCCCCAGGTTTAAGGTATTCTTCCTTCAGCTAAAACATGCATGTGGAACCCAGAGTATGATCAACCATGTGATCGGGAGACGTGTTCAAATATGTCTCAGTTTTCGTACCCTGGTACTCGGGTGCAACATTCCAGACGCTTTACTAACACTCTCCCGACTTGGAGAGTCAGTCCCTTTAACCTCCTGTTTGGCCCAGCTTGCAATTTCTGCGGAAGATAAACAGGAATAGCGAGAACCAATGAGAGACTAGCTGGAGGTGTCTGGACAGGCAAATTTAACTCTCATTTCCCACCAGGAAGAGGAATTAACCAAAGGCTCAGCGTGCCGTGCCGGAACCAGATTAGGGCCTGAAGCCATCCTGCGGTGTTGCGGCCAGCTCACAAGAAAGCGAGTTGAAGAAAGGAGCTCAGGGGCACTGTAATTCACAAACCTGCAGAGTTATAAATGACAGCTATCGTCCAAAAATAGACTGAAGTAAGGCTGCCAAGAGGACTTGAAAGCGGGGCAGAATTGCAGGAAACCGATTTCAGGAGGTAGACTGGAATTGCATTGAAAGCATAGGAAAAGAGGCAGAACGTCCACAATGATGCACTTGGCCAAAAAGGGCGTATGCGTTTTTTCCTGAATATATTCAGGAAAAAACGCATACGCCCTTTTTGGCCAACCAAGCAAGCTTGCAAAGGAAATCTGCACTACAATGAAGTCTCACTTCCCCCCGGTCAAAAGGGCCATCTGAAAAAAGTGTAAAATCCAGAAAGGCAGGACAGGCCATGGAGAACTGGGAGCCTTGTTATGCTGATGGGCGGGATGTAAATTGCCAACAGACACTCGGGAGAAGTGTATGGTGTTTCCTGAAACATCTAAAAAACAAAGCAACAGAACCTAGGGCACTTCCACTTATGGTCCTATAGATTAGGGAAATTAAAATCAAAAAGACACAGCCACCCCAAAGTTTGGAACGGCTCTGTTTACAAGAACCTCGTTTACAGTACAAGTTCAACATCGCAGAAAGTGAAAAATGGATAAAGAAGTTGTGGTATTTACTTACAAAGCAATATCACTCAGCAATGAAATCTGTGTCATCAGGCCCTTAGCAGCACAATGAGTGGATTCAGGTATGATGATTCTAACTGAAATAAGTCACACAGAAAAAGAAACATCATAAGATATCAGTAATACACGGAATGTAAACTTGGCTACACAGGAACTGAATTACAGAACAGAACAGGGTCTCAAATTTAGAAAACCAACTTATGCTTGCTTAAGGGGAAAGGTGAGTTGGGGTGCTGCATAAAACCAGAGATTGAAATGAGCACAGATAAAGTTCCTTAAGCCAAATATGGAATAGACAAGAGCTACTCCTTGCTCAACGAAATGGACTCAACACCGCATATTAAACGCCTAAGAATGTACCTGACTAGTAAGTATCTTAAAACCTATGGATTGCTATGTCTCCGAAAGAGAATCAAGCATGTGTACAGGGCCATAAACGCAGCAGTGATAGGATTGGAGAGGTTCGGTGAGCAAATGAAGACCCTTTGAAGTCATATTGCATGGTACCCATTCCACGGGTTTCAACTACCCAGGTTTTAGGTATTCTTCCTTCAGCTAAAACATGCATGTGGAACCCAGAGTATGATCAACCATGTGATCGGGAGACGTGTTCAAATATGTCTCAGTTTTCGTACCCTGGTACTCGGGTGCAACATTCCAGACGCTTTACTAACACTCTCCCGACTTGGAGAGTCAGTCCCTTTAACCTCCTGTTTGGCCCAGTTTGCAATTTCTGCGGAAGATGAACAGGAATAGTGAGAACCAATGAGAGACTAGCTGGAGGTGTCTGGACGGGCAAATTTAACTCTCATTTCCCACCAGGAAGAGGAATTAACCAAAGGCTCAGCGTGCCGTGCCGGAACCAGATTAGGGCCTGAAGCCATCCTGCGGTGTTGCGGCCAGCTCAAAAGAAAGCGAGTTGAAGAAAGGAGCTCAGGGGCACTGTAATTCACAAACCTGCAGAGTTATAAATGACAGCTATCGTCCAAAAATAGACTGAAGTAAGGCTGCCAAGAGGACTTGAAAGCGGGGCAGAATTGCAGGAAACCGATTTCAGGAGGTAGACTGGAATTGCATTGAAAGCATAGGAAAAGAGGCAGAACGTCCACAATGATGCACTTGGCCAAAAAGGGCGTATGCGTTTTTTCCTGAATATATTCAGGAAAAAGCGCATACGCACTTTTTGGCCAACCAAGCAAGCTTGCAAAGGAAATCTGCACTACAATGAAGTCTCACTTCCCCCCGGTCAAAAGGGCCATCTGAAAAAAGTGTAAAATCCAGAAAGGCAGGACAGGCCATGGAGAACTGGGAGCCTTGTTATGCTGATGGGCGGGATGTAAATTGCCAAGAGACACTCGGGAGAAGTGTATGGTGTTTCCTGAAACATCTAAAAAACAAAGCAACAGAGCCTAGGGCACTTCCACTTATGGTCCTATAGCTTAGGGAAATTAAAATAAAAAAGACACAGCCACCCCAAAGTTTGGGACGCCTCTGTTTACAAGAACCTCGTTTACAGTACAAGTTCAACATCGCAGAAAGTGAAAAATGGATAAAGAAGTTGTGGTATTTACTTACAAAGCAATATCAGTCAGGAATGAATCTGTGTTATCAGGCCCTTAGCAGCACAATGAGTGGATTCAGGTATGATGATTCTAACTGAAATAAGTCACACAGAAAAAGAAACATCATAAGATATCAGTAATACACGGAATGTAAACTTGGCTACACAGGAACTGAATTACAGAACAGAACAGGGTCTCAAATTTAGAAAACCAACTTATGCTTGCTTAAGGGGAAAGGTGAGTTGGGGTGCTGCATAAAACCAGAGATTGAAATGAGCACAGATAAAGTTCCTTAAGCCAAATATGGAATAGACAAGAGCTACTCCTTGCTCAACGAAATGGACTCAACACCGCATATTAAACGCCTAAGAATGTACCTGACTAGTAAGTATCTTAAAACCTATGGATTGCAATGTCTCCGAAAGAGAATCAAGCATGTGTACAGGGGCATAAACGCAGCAGTGATAGGTTTGGAGATGTTCGGTGAGCAAATGAAGACCCTTTGAAGTCATATTGCATGGTACCCATTCCACGGGTTTCAACTACCCAGGTTTCAGGTATTCTTCCTTCAGCTAAAACATGCATGTGGAACCTAGAGTATGATCAACCATGTGATCGGGAGACGTGTTCAAATATGTCTCAGTTTTCGTACCCTGGTACTCGGGTGCAACATTCCAGACGCTTTACTAACACTCTCCCCACTTGGAGAGTCAGTCCCTTTAACCTCCTGTTTGGCCCAGTTTGCAATTTCTGCGGAAGATGAACAGGAATAGCGAGAACCAATGAGAGACTAGCTGGAGGTGTCTGAACGGGCAAATTTAAATCTCATTTCCCACCAGGAAGAGGAATTAACCAAAGGCTCAGCGTGCCGTGCCAGAACCAGATTAGGGCCTGAAGCCATCCTGCGGTGTTGCGGCCAGCTCACAAGAAAGCGAGTTGAAGAAAGGAGCTCAGGGGCACTGTAATTCACAAACCTGCAGAGTTATAAATGACAGCTATCGTCCAAAAATAGACTGAAGTAAGGCTGCCAAGAGGACTTGAAAGCGGGGCAGAATTGCAGGAAACCGATTGCAGGAGGTAGACTGGAATTGCATTGAAAGCATAGGAAAAGAGGCAGAACGTCCACAATGATGCACTTGGCCAAAAAGGGCGTATGCGTTTTTTCCTGAATATATTCAGGAAAAAACGCATACGCCCTTTTTGGCCAACCAAGCAAGCTTGCAAAGGAAATCTGCACTACAATGAAGTCTCACTTCCCCCCGGTCAAAAGGGCCATCTGAAAAAAGTGTAAAATCCAGAAAGGCAGGACAGGCCATGGAGAACTGGGAGCCTTGTTATGCTGATGGGCGGGATGTAAATTGCCAACAGACACTCGGGAGAAGTGTATGGTGTTTCCTGAAACATCTAAAAAACAAAGCAACAGAGCCTAGGGCAATGCCACTTATGATCCTATAGCTTAGGGAAATTAAAATCAAAAAGACACAGCCACCCCAAAGTTTGGGACGCCTCTGTTTACAAGAACCTCGTTTACAGTACAAGTTCAACATCGCAGAAAGTGAAAAATGGATAAAGAAGTTGTGGTACTTACGTACAATGCAGTATCACTCAGCAATGAAATCTATGTCATCAGGCCCTTAGCAGCATAATGAGTGGATTCAGGTACGATGATTCTAACTGAAATAAGTCACACAGAAAAAGAAACATCATAAGATATCACTAATACACGGAATGTAAACTTGGCTACACAGGAACTGCATTCCAAAACAGAACAGGGTCTCAAATTTAGAAAACCAACTTATGCTTGCTTAAGGGGAAAGGTGAGTTGGGGTGCTGCATAAAACCAGAGATTGAAATGAGTACAGATAAAGTTCCTTAAGCCAAATATGGAATAGACAAGAGCTACTCCTTGCTCAACGAAATGGACTCAACACCGCATATTAAACGCCTAAGAATGTACCTGACTAGTAAGTATCTTAAAACCTATGGATTGCTATGTCTCCAAAAGAGAATCAAGCATGTGTACAGGGGCATAAACGCAGCAGTGATAGGATTGGAGAGGTTCGGTGAGCAAATGAAGACTCTTTGAAGTCATATTGCATGGTACCCATTACACGGGTCTCAACTCTCCAGGTTTAAGGTATTCTTCCTTCAGCTAAAACATGCATGTGGAACCCAAGTATGATCAACCATGTGAACGGGAGACGTGTTCAAATATGTCTCAGTTTTCCTCCCCTGGTACTCGGGTGCAACATTCCAGACGCTTTACTAACACTCTCCCCATTTGGAGAGTCAGCGCCTTTAACCTCCTGTTTGGCCCAGTTTGCAATTTCTGCGGAAGATGAACAGGAATAGCGAGAACCAATGGAGACTAGCTGGAGGTGTCTGGACGGGCAAATTTAACTCTAATTTCCTACCAGGAAGAGGAATTAACCAAAGGCTCAGCGTGCCGTGCCGGAACCAGATTAGGGCCTGAAGCCATCCTACGGTGTTTCGGCCAGCTCACAAGAAAGCGAGTTGAAGAAAGGAGCTCAGGGGCACTGTAATTCACAAACCTGCAGAGTTATAAATGACAGCTATCGTCCAAAAATAGACTGAAGTAAGGCTGCCAAGAGGACTTGAAAGTGGGGCAGAACTGCAGGAAACCGATTTCAGGAGGTAGACTGGAATTGCATTGAAAGCATAGGAAAAGAGGCAGAACGTCCACAATGATGCACTTGGCCAAAAAGGGCGTATGCGTTTTTTCCTGAATATATTCAGGAAAAAACGCATACGCCCTTTTTGGCCAACCAAGCAAGCTTGCAAAGGAAATCTGCACTACAATGAAGTCTCACTTCCCCCGGGTCAAAACGGCCATCTGAAAAAAGTGTAAAATCCAGAAAGGCAGGACAGGCCATGGAGAACTGGGAGCCTTGTTATGCTGATGGGCGGGATGTAAATTGCCAACAACCACTCAGGAGAAGTGTATGGTGTTTCCTGAAACATCTAAAAAACAAAGCAACAGAACCTAGGGCACTTCCACTTATGGTCCTATAGATTAGGGAAATTAAAATCAAAAAGACACAGCCACCCCAAAGTTTGGAACGGCTCTGTTTACAAGAACCTCGTTTACAGTACAAGCTCAACATCGCAGAAAGTGAAAAATGGAGAAAGAAGTTGTGGTATTTACTTACAAAGCAATATCACTCAGCAATGAAATCTGTGTCATCAGGCCCTTAGCAGCACAATGAGTGGATTCAGGTATGATGATTCTAACTGAAATAAGTCACACAGAAAAAGAAATATCATAAGATATCAGTAATACACGGAATGTAAACTTGGCTACACAGGAACTGAATTACATAACAGAACAGGGTCTCAAATTTAGAAAACAAACTTATGCTTGCTTAAGGGTAAAGGTGAGTTGTGGTGCTGCATAAAACCAGAGATTGAAATGAGCACAGATAAAGTTCCTTAAGCCAAATATGGAATAGACAAGAGCTACTCCTTGCTCAACGAAATGGACTCAACACCGCATATTAAACGCCTAAGAATGTACCTGACTACTAAGTATCTTAAAACCTATGGATTGCTATGTCTCCGAAAGAGAATCAAGCATGTGTACAGGGGCATAAACGCAGCAGTGATAGGATTGGAGAGGTTCGGTGAGCAAATGAAGACCCTTTGAAGTCATATTGCATGGTACCCATTCCACGGGTTTCAACTACCCAGGTTTAAGGTATTCTTCCTTCAGCTAAAACATGCATGTGGAACCTACAGTATGATCAACCATTTGATCGGGAGACGTGTTCAAATATGTCTCAGTTTTCGTACCCTGGTACTCGGGTGCAACATTCCAGATGCTTTACTAACACTCTCCCGATTTGGAGAGTCAGTCCCTTTAACCTCCTGTTTGGCCCAGTTTGCAATTTCTGCGGAAGATGAACAGGAATAGCGAGAACCAATGAGAGACTAGCTGGAGGTGTCTGAACGGGCAAATTTAACTCTCATTTCCCACCAGGAAGAGGAATTAACCAAAGGCTCAGCATGCCGTGCCGGAACCAGATTAGGGCCTGAAGCCATCCTGCGGTGTTGCGGCCAGGTCACAAGAAAGCGAGTTGAAAAAAGGAGCTCAGGGGCACTGTAATTCACAAACCTGCAGAGTTATAAATGACAGCTATCGTCCAAAAATATACTGAAGTAAGGCTGCCAAGAAGACTTGAAAGCAGGGCAGAATTGCAGGAAACCGATTTCAGGAGGTAGACTGGAATTGCATTGAAAGCATAGGAAAAGAGGCAGAACGTCCACAATGATGCACTTAGCCAAAAAGGGCGTATGCGTTTTTTCCTGAATATATTCAGGAAAAAACGCATACGCCCTTTTTGGCCAACCAAGCAAGCTTGCAAAGGAAATCTGCACTACAATGAAGTCTCACTTCCCCCCAGTCAAAAGGGCCATCTGAAAAAAGTGTAAAATCCAGAAAGGCAGGACAGGCCATGGAGAACTGGGAGCCTTGTTATGCTGATGGGCGGGATGTAAATTGCCAACAACCACTCGGGAGAAGTGTATGGTGTTTCCTGAAACATCTAAAAAACAAAGCAACAGAACCTAGGGCACTTCCACTTATGGTCCTATAGCTTAGGGAAA
The DNA here is from genome assembly GCF_951394435.1 of Stenella coeruleoalba. NCBI lineage: Eukaryota > Metazoa > Chordata > Mammalia > Artiodactyla > Delphinidae > Stenella > Stenella coeruleoalba. The sequence goes on along the minus strand of NW_027646083.1, from coordinate 1,109,360 downwards.
TTAAAATCAAAAAGACACAGCCACCCCAAAATTTGGAACGGCTCTGTTTACAAGAAACTCATTTATAGTACAAGTTCAACATCGCAGAAAGTGAAAAATGGATAAAGAAGTTGTGGTATTTACTTACAAAGCAACATCACTCAGCAATGAAATCTGTGTCACAAGGCCCTTAGCAGCACAATGAGTGGATTCAGGTATGATGATTCTAACTGAAATAAGTCACACAGAAAAAGAAACATCATAAGATATCACTAATACACGGAATGTAAACTTGGCTACACAGGAACTGAATTACAGAACAGAACAGTGTCTCAAATTTAGAAAACCAACTTATGCTTGCTTAAGGGGAAAGGTGAGTTGGGGTGCTGCATAAAATCAGAGATTGAAATGAGCACAGATAAAGTTCCTTAAGCCAAATATGGAATAGACAAGAGCTACTCCTTGCTCAACGAAATGGACTCAACACCGCATATTAAACGCCTAAGAATGTACCTGACTAGTAAGTATCTTAAAACCTATGGATTGCTATGTCTCTGAAAGAGAATCAAGCATGTGTACAGGGGCATAAACGCAGCAGTGATAGGATTGGAGAGGTTCGGTGAGCAAATGAAGACCCTTTGAAGTCATATTGCATGGTACCCATTACACGGGTCTCAACTCTCCAGGTTTAAGGTATTCTTCCTTCAGCTAAAACATGCATGTGGAACCCAGAGTATGATCAACCGTGTGAACGGGAGACGTGTTCAAATATGTCTCAGTTTTCCTCCCCTGGTACTCGGGTGCAACATTCCAGATGCTTTACTAACACTCTCCCGACTTGGAGAGTCAGTCCCTTTAACCTCCTGTTTGGCCCAGTTTGCAATTTCTGTGTAAGATGAACAGGAATAGCGAGAACCAATGAGAGGCTAGCTGGAGGTGTCTGGATGGGCAAATTTAACTCTCATTTCCCACCAGGAAGAGGAATTAACCAAAGGCTCAGCGTGCCGTGCCAGAACCAGATTAGGGCCTGAAGCCATCCTGCGGTGTTGCGGCCAGCTCAAAAGAAAGCGAGTTGAAGAAAGGAGCTCAGGGGCACTGTAATTCACAAACCTGCAGAGTTATAAATGACAGCTATCGTCCAAAAATAGACTGAAGTAAGGCTGCCAAGAGGACTTGAAAGCGGGGCAGAATTGCAGGAAACCGATTTCAGGAGGTAGACTGGAATTGCATTGAAAGCATAGGAAAAGAGGCAGAACGTCCACAATGATGCACTTGGCCAAAAAGGGCGTATGCGTTTTTTCCTGAATATATTCAGGAAAAAAACGCATACGCCCTTTTTGGCCAACCAAGCAAGCTTGCAAAGGAAATCTGCACTACAATGAAGTCTCACTTCCCCCCGGTCAAAAGGGCCATCTGAAAAATGTGTAAAATCCAGAAAGGCAGGACAGGCCATGGAGAACTGGGAGCCTTGTTATGCTGATGGGCGGGATGTAAATTGCCAACAGACACTCGGGAGAAGTGTATGGTGTTTCCTGAAACATCTAAAAAACAAAGCAACAGAGCCTAGGGCACTTCCACTTATGGTCCTATAGCTTAGGGAAATTAAAATCAAAAAGACACAGCCACCCCAAAGTTTGGGACGCCTCTGTTTACAAGAACCTCGTTTACAGTACACTTTCAACATCGCAGAAAGTGAAAAATGGATAAAGAAGTTGTGGTATTTACTTACAAAGCAATATCACTCAGCAATGAAATCTATGTCATCAGGCCCTTAGCAGCACAATGAGTGGATTCAGGTATGATGATTCTAACTGAAATAAGTCACGCAGAAAAAGAAACATCATAAGATATCAGTAATATATGGAATGTAAACTTGGCTACACAGGAACTGAATTACAGAACAGAACAGGGTCTCAAATTTAGAAAACCAACTTATGCTTGCTTAAGGGGAAAGGTGAGTTGTGGTGCTGCATAAAACCAGAGATTGAAATGAGCACAGATAAAGTTCCTTAAGCCAAATATGGAATAGACAAGACCTACTCCTTGCTCAACGAAATGGACTCAACACCGCATATTAAACGCCTAAGAATGTACCTTACTAGTAAGTATCTTAAAACCTATAGATTGCTATGTCTCCGAAAGAGAATCAAGCATGTGTACAGGGGCAAAAACGCAGCAGTGATAGGATTGGAGAGGTTCGGTGAGCAAATGAAGACCCTTTGAAGTCATATTGCATGGTACCCATTCCACGGGTTTCAACTACCCAGGTTTTAGGTATTCTTCCTTCAGCTAAAACATGCATGTGGAACCCAGAGTATGATCAACCATGTGATAGGGAGACGTGTTCAAATATGTCTCAGCTTTCATCCCCTGGTACTCGGGTGCAACATTCCAGACGCTTTACTAACACTCTCCCCACTTGGAGAGTCACCGCCTTTAACCTCCTGTTTGGCCCAGTTTGCAATTTCTGCGGAAGATGAACAGGAATAGCGAGAACCAATGAGAGACTAGCTGGAGGTGTCTGGACAGGCAAATTTAACTCTCATTTCCCACCAGGAAGAGGAAATAACCAAAGGCTCAGCGTGCCGTGCCGGAACCAGATTAGGGCCTGAAGCCATCCTGCGGTTTTGCGGCCAGCTCAAAAGAAAGCGAGTTGAGGAAAGGAGCTCAGGGGCACTGTAATTCACAAACCTGCAGAGTTATAAATGACAGCTATCGTCCAAAAATAGACTGAAGTAAGGCTGCCAAGAGGACTTGAAAGCGGGGCAGTATTGCAGGAAACCGATTTCAGGAGGTAGACTGGAATTGCATTGAAAGCATAGGAAAAGAGGCAGAACGTCCACAATGATGCACTTGGCCAAAAAGGGCGTATGCCTTTTTTCCTGAATATATTCAGGAAAAAACGCATACGCACTTTTTGGCCAACCAAGCAAGCTTGCAATGGAAATCTGCACTACAATGAAGTCTCACTTCCCCCCGGTCAAAAGGGCCATCTGAAAAAAGTGTAAAATGCAGAAAGGCAGGACAGGCCATGGAGAACTGGGAGCCTTGTTATGCTGATGGGCGGGATGTAAATTGCCAACAGACACTCCGGAGAAGTGTATGGTGTTTCCTGAAACATCTAAAAAACAAAGCAACAGAGCCTAGGGCTCTTCCACTTATGGTCCTATAGCTTACGGAAATTAAAATCAAAAAGACACAGCCACCCAAAAGTTTGGGACGCCTCTGTTTACAAGAACCTCGTTTACAGTACAAGTTCAACATCGCAGAATGTGAAAAATGGATAAAGAAGTTGTGGTATTTACTTACAAAGAAATATCACTCAGCAATGAAATCTATGTCATCAGGCCCTTAGCAGCACAATGAGTGGATTCAGGTAAGATGATTCTAACTGAAATAAGTCACGCAGAAAAAGAAACATCATAAGATATCAGTAATACACGGAATGTAAACTTGGCTACACAGGAACTGAATTACAGAACAGAACAGGGTCTCAAATTTAGAAAACCAACTTATGCTTGCTTAAGGGGAAAGGTGAGTTGGGGTGCTGCATAAAACCAGAGATCGAAATGAGCACAGATAAAGTTCCTTAAGCCAAATATGGAATAGACAAGAGCTACTCCTTGCTCAACGAAATGGACTCAACACCCCATATTAAACGCCTAAGAATGTACCTGACTAGTAAGTATCTTAAAACCTATGGATTGCTATGTCTCCGAAAGAGAATCAAGCATGTGTACAGGGGCATAAACGCAGCAGTGATAGGATTGGAGAGGTTTGGTGAGCAAATGAAGACCCTTTGAAGTCATATTGCATGGTACACATTCCACGAGTCTCAACTCTGCAGGTTTCAGGTATTCTTCCTTCAGCTAAAACATGCATGTGGAACCCAGAGTATGATCAACTGTGTGAACGGGAGACGTGTTCAAATATGTCTCAGTTTTTGTACCCTGGTACTCGGGTGCAACATTCCAGACGCTTTACTAACACTCTCCCGACTTGGAGAGTCAGTCCCTTTAACCTCCTGTTTGGCCCAGTTTGCAATTTCTGCGGAAGATGAACAGGAATAGCGAGAACCAATGAGAGACTAGCTGGAGGTGTCTGGACGGGCAAATTTAACACTCACATCCCACCAGCAAGAGGAATTAACCAAAGGCTCAGCGTGCCGTGCCAGAACCAGATTAGGGCCTGAAGCCATCCTGCGGTGTTGCGGCCAGGTCACAAGAAAGCGAGTTGAAGAAAGGAGCTCAGGGGCACTGTAATTCACAACCTGCAGAGTTATAAATGACAGCTATCGTCCAAAAATACACTGAAGTAAGGCTGCCAAGAGGACTTGAAAGCGGGGCAGAATTGCAGGAAACCGATTTCAGGAGGTAGACTGGAATTGCATTGAAAGCATAGGAAAAGAGGCAGAACGTCCACAATGATGCACTTGGCCAAAAAGGGCGTATGCGTTTTTTCCTGAATATATTCAGGAAAAAACGCATACGCCCTTTTTGGCCAAACAAGCAAGCTTGCAAAGGAAATCTGCAGTACAATGAAGTCTCACTTCCCCCCGGTCAAAAGGGCCATCTGAAAAAAGTGTAAAATCCAGAAAGGCAGGACAGGCCATGGAGAACTGGGAGCCTTGTTATGCTGATGGGCGGGATGTAAATTGCCACAGACACTCGGGAGAAGTGTATGGTGTTTCCTGAAACATCTAAAAAACAAAGCAACAGAGCCTAGGGCACTTCCACTTATGGTCCTATAGCTTAGGGAAATTAAAATCAAAAAGACACAGCCACCCCAAAGTTTGGGACGCCTCTGTTTACAAGGACCTCGTTTACCGTACAAGTTCAATGTCACAGAAAGTGAAAAATGGATAAAGAACTTGTGGTACTTACGTACAATGAAGTATCACTCAGCAATGAAATCTATGTCATCAGGCCAGTAGCAGCATAATGAGTGGATTCAGGTACGATGATTCTAACTGAAATAAGTCACACAGAAAAAGAAACATCATAAGATATCACTAATACACGGAATGTAAACTTGGCTACACAGGAACTGAATTCCAAACAGAACAGAGTCTCAAATTTAGAAAACCAACTTATGCTTGCTTAAGGGGAAAGGTGAGTTGGGGTGCTGCATAAAACCAGAGATTGAAATGAGCACAGATAAAGTTCCTTAAGCCAAATATGGAATAGACAAGAGCTACTCCTTGCTCAACGAAATGGACTCAACACCCCATATTAAACGCCTAAGAATGTACCTGACTAGTAAGTATCTTAAAACCTATGGATTGCTATGTCTCCAAAAGGGAATCAAGCTTGTGTACAGGGGCATAAACGCAGGAGTGATAGGATTGGAGAGGTTCGGTGAGCAAATGAAGACCCTTTGAAGTCATATTGCATGGTACCCATTCCACGGGTCTCAACTCTGCAGGTTTCAGGTATTCTTCCTTCAGCTAAAACATGCATGTGGAACCCAGAGTATGATCAACTGTGTGAACGGGAGACGTGTTCAAATATGTCTCAGTTTTCCTCCCCTGGTACTCGGGTGCAACATTCCAGATGCTTTATTAACACTCTCCCCACTTGGAGAGTCAGCACCTTTAACCTCCTGTTTGGCCCAGTTTGCAATTTCTGCGGAAGATGAACAGGAATAGGGAGAACCAATGGGAGACTAGATGGAGGTGTCTGGACGGGCAAATTTAACTCTCATTTCCCACCAGGAAGAGGAATTAACCAAAGGCTCTGCGTGCCGTGCCGGTACCAGATTAGGGCCTCAAGCAATCCTGCAGTGTGGCGGCCAGGTCACAAGAAAGTGAGTTGAAGAAAGGAGCTCAGGGGCACTGTAATTCACAAACCTGCAGAGTTATAAATGACAGCTATCGTCCAAAAATAGACTGAAGTAAGGCTGCCAAGAGGACTTGAAAGCGGGGCAGAATTGCAGGAAACCGATTTCAGGAGGTAGACTGGAATTGCATTGAAAGCATAGGAAAAGAGGCAGAACGTCCACAATGATGCACTTGGCCAAAAAGGGCGTATGCGTTTTTTCCTGAATATATTCAGGAAAAAACGCATACGCCCTTTTTGGCCAACCAAGCAAGCTTGCAAAGGAAATCTGCACTACAATGAAGTCTCACTTCCCCCCGGTCAAAAGGGCCATCTGAAAAAAGTGTAAAATCCAGAAAGTCAGGACAGGCCATGGAGAACTGGGAGCCTTGTTATGCTGATGGGCGGGATGTAAATTGTCAACAGACACTCGGGAGAAATGTATGGTGTTTCCTGAAACATCTAAAAAACAAAGCAACAGAACCTAGGGCACTTCCACTTATGGTCCTATAGCTTAGGGAAATTAAAATCAAAAAGACACAGCCACCCCAAAGTTTGGGACGCCTCTGTTTACAAGAACCTCGTTTACCGTACAAGTTCAATATCACAGAAAGTGAAAAATGGATAAAGAACTTGTGGTACTTACGTACAATGCAGTATCACTCAGCAACGAAATCTATGTCATCAGGCCCGTGGCAGCATAATGAGTGGATTCAGGTACGATGATGCTAACTGAAATAAGTCACACAGAAAAAGAAACATCATAAGATATCAGTAATACACGGAATGGAAACTTGGCTGCACAGGAACTGAATTACAGAACAGAACAGGGTCTCAAATTTAGAAAGCCAACTTATGCTTGCTTAAGAGGAAAGGTGAGTTGGGGTGCTGCATAAAACCAGAGATTGAAATGAGCACAGATAAAGTTCCTTAAGCCAAATATGGAATAGACAAGAGCTACTCCTTGCTCAACGAAATGGACTCAACACCCCATATTAAACGTCTAAGAATGTACCTGACTAGTAAGTATCTTAAAACCTATGGATTGCTATGTCTCCAAAAGAGAATCAAGCGTGTGTACAGGGGCATAAACGCAGCAGTGATAGGATTGGAGAGGTTCGGTGAGCAAATGAAGACCCTTTGAAGTCATATTGCATGGTACCCATTCCACGGGTCTCAACTCTGCAGGTTTCAGGTATTCTTCCCTCAGCTAAAACATGCATGTGGAACCTAGAGTATGATCAACCATGTGATCGGGAGACGTGTTCAAATATGTCTCAGTTTTTGTACCCTGGTACTCGGGTGCAACATTCCAGACGCTTTACTAACACTCTCCCGACTTCAGAGTCAATCCCTTAAATCTCCTGTTTGGCCCAGTTTGCAATTTCTGCGGAAGATGAACAGGAATAGCGAGAACCAATGAGAGACTAGCTGGAGGTGTCCTGACGGGCAAATTTAACACTCATTTCCCACCAGGAAGAGGAATTAACCAAAGGCTCAGCGTGCCGTGCCGGAACCAGATTAGGGCCTGAAGCCATCCTGCGGTGTTGCGGCCAGCTCACAAGAAAGCGAGTTGAAGAAAGGAGCTCAGGGGCACTGTAATTCACAAACCTGCAGAGTTATAAATGACAGCTATCGTCCAAAAATAGACTGAAGTAAGGCTGCCAAGAGGACTTGAAAGCGGGGCAGAATTGCAGGAAACCGATTTCAGGAGGTAGACTGGAATTGCATTGAAAGCATAGGAAAAGAGGCAGAACGTCCACAATGATGCACTTGGCCAAAAAGGGCGTATGCGTTTTTTCCTGAATATATTCAGGTAAAAACGCATACGCCCTTTTTGGCCAAGCAAGCAAACTTGCAAAGGAAATCTGCACTACAATGAAGTCTCACTTCCCCCCGGTCAAAAGGGCCATCTGAAAAAAGTGTAAAATCCAGAAAGGCAGGACAGGCCATGGAGAACTGGGAGCCTTGTTATGCTGATGGGTGGGATGTAAATTGCCAACAGACACTCAGGAGAAGTGTATGGTGTTTCCTGAAACATCGAAAAAACAAAGCAACAGAGTCTAGGGCACTTCCACTTATGGTCCTATAGCTTAGGGAAATTAAAATCAAAAAGACACAGCCACCCCAAAATTTGGGACGCCTCTGTTTACAAGAACCTCGTTTACCATACAAGTTCAACATCGCAGAAAGTGAAAAATGGATAAAGAAGTTGTGGTATTTACTTACAAAGCAGTATCACTCAGCAATGAAATCTATGTCATCAGGCCCTTAGCAGCACAATGAGTGGATTCAGGTATGATGATTCTAACTGAAATAAGTCACACAGAAAAAGAAACATCATAAGATATCAGTAATACACGGAATGTAAACTTGGCTACACAGGAACTGAATTACAGAACAGAACAGGGTCTCAAATTTAGAAAACCAACTTATGCTTGCTTAAGGGGAAAGGTGAGTTGGGGTGCTGCATAAAACCAGAGATCGAAATGAGCACAGATAAAGTTCCTTAAGCCAAATATGGAATAGACAAGAGCTACTGCTTGCTCAACGAAATGGACTCGACACCGCATATTAAACGCCTAAGAATGTACCTGTCTAGTAAGTATCTTAAAACCTATGGATTGCTATGTCTCCGAAAGAGAATGAAGCATGTGTACAGGGGCATAAACACAGCAGTGAAAGGATTGGAGAGGTTCGGTGAGCAAAAGAAGACCCTTTGAAGTCATATTACATGGTACCCATTCCACGGGTTTTAACTACTCAGGTTTAAGGTATTCTTCCTTCAGCCTAAACTTGCATGTGGAACCTAGAGTATGATCAACCATGTGATCGGGAGACGTGTTCAAATATGTCTCAGTTTTCGTACCCTGGTACTCGGGTGCAACATTCCAGACGCTTTACTAACACTCTCCCGACTTGGAGAGTCAGTCCCTTTAACCTCCTGTTTGGCCCAGTTTGCAATTTCTGTGGAAGATGAACAGGAATAGCGAGAACGAATGAGAGACTAGCTGAAGGTGTCTGGATGGGCAAATTTAACTCTCATTTCCCACCAGGAAGAGGAATTAACCAAAGGCTCAGCGTGCTGTGCCAGAACCAGATTAGGGCCTGAAGACATCCTGCGGTGTTGCGGCCAGCTCACAAGAAAGCGAGTTGAAGAAAGGAGCTCAGGGGCACTGTAATTCACAAACCTGCAGAGTTATAAATGACAGCTATCGTCCAAAAATAGACTGAAGTAAGGCTGCCAAGAGGACTTGAAAGCGGGGCAGAATTGCAGGAAACCGATTTCAGGAGGTAGACTGGAATTGCATTGAAAGCATAGGAAAAGAGGCAGAACGTCCACAATGATGCACTTGGCCAAAAAGGGCGTATGCGTTTTTTCCTGAATATATTCAGGTAAAAACGCATACGCCCTTTTTGGCCAAGCAAGCAAACTTGCAAAGGAAATCTGCACTACAATGAAGTCTCACTTCCCCCCGGTCAAAAGGGCCATCTGAAAAAAGTGTAAAATCCAGAAAGGCAGGACAGGCCATGGAGAACTGGGAGCCTTGTTATGCTGATGGGTGGGATGTAAATTGCCAACAGACACTCAGGAGAAGTGTATGGTGTTTCCTGAAACATCGAAAAAACAAAGCAACAGAGTCTAGGGCACTTCCACTTATGGTCCTATAGCTTAGGGAAATTAAAATCAAAAAGACACAGCCACCCCAAAATTTGGGACGCCTCTGTTTACAAGAACCTCGTTTACCATACAAGTTCAACATCGCAGAAAGTGAAAAATGGATAAAGAAGTTGTGGTATTTACTTACAAAGCAGTATCACTCAGCAATGAAATCTATGTCATCAGGCCCTTAGCAGCACAATGAGTGGATTCAGGTATGATGATTCTAACTGAAATAAGTCACACAGAAAAAGAAACATCATAAGATATCAGTAATACACGGAATGTAAACTTGGCTACACAGGAACTGAATTACAGAACAGAACAGGGTCTCAAATTTAGAAAACCAACTTATGCTTGCTTAAGGGGAAAGGTGAGTTGGGGTGCTGCATAAAACCAGAGATCGAAATGAGCACAGATAAAGTTCCTTAAGCCAAATATGGAATAGACAAGAGCTACTGCTTGCTCAACGAAATGGACTCGACACCGCATATTAAACGCCTAAGAATGTACCTGTCTAGTAAGTATCTTAAAACCTATGGATTGCTATGTCTCCGAAAGAGAATGAAGCATGTGTACAGGGGCATAAACACAGCAGTGAAAGGATTGGAGAGGTTCGGTGAGCAAAAGAAGACCCTTTGAAGTCATATTACATGGTACCCATTCCACGGGTTTTAACTACTCAGGTTTAAGGTATTCTTCCTTCAGCCTAAACTTGCATGTGGAACCTAGAGTATGATCAACCATGTGATCGGGAGACGTGTTCAAATATGTCTCAGTTTTCGTACCCTGGTACTCGGGTGCAACATTCCAGACGCTTTACTAACACTCTCCCGACTTGGAGAGTCAGTCCCTTTAACCTCCTGTTTGGCCCAGTTTGCAATTTCTGTGGAAGATGAACAGGAATAGCGAGAACGAATGAGAGACTAGCTGAAGGTGTCTGGATGGGCAAATTTAACTCTCATTTCCCACCAGGAAGAGGAATTAACCAAAGGCTCAGCGTGCTGTGCCAGAACCAGATTAGGGCCTGAAGACATCCTGCGGTGTTGCGGCCAGCTCACAAGAAAGCGAGTTGAAGAAAGGAGCTCAGGGGCACTGTAATTCACAAACCTGCAGAGTTATAAATGACAGCTATCGTCCAAAAATAGACTGAAGTAAGGCTGCCAAGAGGACTTGAAAGCGGGGCAGAATTGCAGGAAACCGATTTCAGGAGGTAGACTGGAATTGCATTGAAAGCATAGGAAAAGAGGCAGAACGTCCACAATGATGCACTTGGCCAAAAAGGGCGTATGCGTTTTTTCCTGAATATGTTCAGGAAAAAACGCATACGCCCTTTTTGGCCAACCAAGAAAACTTGCAAAGGAAATCTGCACTACAAAGAAGTCTCACTTCCCCCCGGTCAAAAGGGTCATCTGAAAAAAGTGTAAAATCCAGAAAGGCAGGACAGGCCATGGAGAACTGGGAGCCTTGTTATGCTGATGGGCGGGATGTAAATTGCCAACAGAAACTCGGGAGAAGTGTATGGTGTTTCCTGAAACATCGAAAAAACAAAACAACAGAGTCTAGGGCACTTCCACTTATGGTCCTATAGCTTAGGGAAATTAAAATCAAAAAGACACAGCCACCCCAAAGTTTGGGACGCCTCTGTTTACAAGAACCTCGTTTACCGTGCAAGTTCAATATCACAGAAAGTGAAAAATGGATAAAGAACTTGTGGTACTTACGTACAATGCAGTATCACTCAGCAATGAAATCTATGTCATCAGGCCCGTAGCAGCATAATGAGTGGATTCAGGTACGATGATTCTAACTGAAATAAGTCACACAGAAAAAGAAACATCATAATATATCTCTAATACACGGAATGTAAACTTGGCTACACAGGAACTGAATTCCAAAACAGAACAGGGTCTCAAATTTAGAAAACCAACTTATGCTTGCTTAAGGGGAAAGGTGAGTTGGGGTGCTGCATAAAACCAAAGATAGAAATGAGCACAGATAAATTTCCTTAAGCCAAATATGGAATAGACAAGAGCTACTCCTTGCTCAACGAAATGGACTCAACACCCCATATTAAACGCCTAAGAATGTATGTGACTAGTAAGTATCTTAAAACCTATGGATTGCTATGTCTCCAAAAGAGAATCAAGCGTGTGTACAGGGGCATAAACACAGCAGTGAAAGGATTGGAGAGGTTCGGTGAGCAAAAGAAGACCCTTTGAAGTCATATTACATGGTACCCATTCCACGGGTTTCAACTACCCAGGTTTAAGGTATTCTTCCTTCAGCTAAAACATGCATGTGGAACCTAGAGTATGATCAACCATGTGATCGGGAGACGTGTTCAAATATGTCTCAGTTTTCATACCCTGGTACTCGGGTGCAACATTCCAGACGCTTTACTAACACTCTCCCGACTTGGAGAGTCAGTCCCTTTAACCTCCTGTTTGGCCCAGTTTGCAATTTCTGCGGAAGATGAACAGGAATAGCGAGAACCAATGAGAGACTAGCTGGAGGTGTCTGGATGGGCAAATTTAACTCTCATTTCCCACCAGGAAGATGAATTAACCAAAGGCTCAGCGTGCCGTGCCAGAACCAGATTAGGGCCTGAAGCCATCCTGCGGTGTTGCGGCCAGCTCAAAAGAAAGCGAGTTGAAGAAAGGAGCTCAGGGGCACTGTAATTCACAAACCTGCAGAGTTATAAATGACAGCTATCGTCCAAAAATAGACTGAAGTAAGGCTGCCAAGAGGACTTGAAAGCAGGGCAGAATTGCAGGAAACCGATTTCAGGAGGTAGACTGGAATTGCATTGAAAGCATAGGAAAAGAGGCAGAACGTCCACAATGATGCACTTGGCCAAAAAGTGCGTATGCATTTTTTCCTGAATATATTCAGGAAAAAACGCATACGCCCTTTTTGGCCAAACAAGCAAGCTTGCAAAGGAAATCTGCACTACAAAGAAGTCTCACTTCCCCCCGGTCAAAAGGGCCATCTGAAAAAGGTGTAAAATCCAGAAAGGCAGGACAGGCCATGGAGAACTGGGAGCTTTGTTATGCTGATGGGCGGGATGTAAATTGTCAACAGACACTCCTGAGAAGTGTATGGTGTTTCCTGAAACATCTAAAAAACAAAGCAACAGAGCCTAGGGCACTTCCACTTATGGTCCTATAGCTTAGGGAAATTTAAATCAAAAAGACACAGCCACCCAAAAGTTTGGGACTCCTCTGTTTACAAGAACCTCGTTTACTGTAAAAGTTCAATATCGCAGAAAGTGAAAACTGGATAAAGAAGTTGTGGTACTTACGTACAATGCAGTATCACTCAGCAATGAAATCTTTGTCATCAGGCCTGTAGCAGCTTAATGAGTGGATTCAGGTACGATGTTTCTAACTGAAATAAGTCACACAGAAAAAGAAACATCATAAGATATCACTAATACACGGAATGTAAACTTGGCTACACAGGAACTGAATTACAGAACAGAACAGGGTCTCAAATTTAGAAAACCAACTTATGCTTGCTTAAGGGGAAAGGTGAGTTGGGGTGCTGCATAAAACCAGAGATCGAAATGAGCACAGATAAAGTTCCTTAAGCCAAATATGGAATAGACAAGAGCTACTGCTTGCTCAACGAAATGGACTCGACACCGCATATTAAACGCCTAAGAATGTACCTGTCTAGTAAGTATCTTAAAACCTATGGATTGCTATGTCTCCGAAAGAGAATCAAGCATGTGTACAGGGGCATAAATGCAGCAGTGATAGGATTGGAGAGGTTGGGTGAGCAAATGAAGACCCTTTGAAGTCATATTGCATGGTACCCATTCCACGGGTCTCAACTCTGCAGGTTTCAGGTATTCTTCCCTCAGCTAAAACATGCATGTGGAACCTAGAGTATGATCAACCATGTGATCGGGAGACGTGTTCAAATATGTCTCAGTTTTTGTACCCTGGTACTCGGGTGCAACATTCCAGACGCTTTACTAACACTCTCCCGACTTCAGAGTCAATCCCTTAAATCTCCTGTTTGGCCCAGTTTGCAATTTCTGCGGAAGATGAACAGGAATAGCGAGAACCAATGAGAGACTAGCTGGAGGTGTCCTGACGGGCAAATTTAACACTCATTTCCCACCAGGAAGAGGAATTAACCAAAGGCTCAGCGTGCCGTGCCGGAACCAGATTAGGGCCTGAAGCCATCCTGCGGTGTTGCGGCCAGCTCACAAGAAAGCGAGTTGAAGAAAGGAGCTCAGGGGCACTGTAATTCACAAACCTGCAGAGTTATAAATGACAGCTATCGTCCAAAAATAGACTGAAGTAAGGCTGCCAAGAGGACTTGAAAGCGGGGCAGAATTGCAGGAAACCGATTTCAGGAGGTAGACTGGAATTGCATTGAAAGCATAGGAAAAGAGGCAGAACGTCCACAATGATGCACTTGGCCAAAAAGGGCGTATGCGTTTTTTCCTGAATATATTCAGGTAAAAACGCATACGCCCTTTTTGGCCAAGCAAGCAAACTTGCAAAGGAAATCTGCACTACAATGAAGTCTCACTTCCCCCCGGTCAAAAGGGCCATCTGAAAAAAGTGTAAAATCCAGAAAGGCAGGACAGGCCATGGAGAACTGGGAGCCTTGTTATGCTGATGGGTGGGATGTAAATTGCCAACAGACACTCAGGAGAAGTGTATGGTGTTTCCTGAAACATCGAAAAAACAAAGCAACAGAGTCTAGGGCACTTCCACTTATGGTCCTATAGCTTAGGGAAATTAAAATCAAAAAGACACAGCCACCCCAAAATTTGGGACGCCTCTGTTTACAAGAACCTCGTTTACCATACAAGTTCAACATCGCAGAAAGTGAAAAATGGATAAAGAAGTTGTGGTATTTACTTACAAAGCAGTATCACTCAGCAATGAAATCTATGTCATCAGGCCCTTAGCAGCACAATGAGTGGATTCAGGTATGATGATTCTAACTGAAATAAGTCACACAGAAAAAGAAACATCATAAGATATCAGTAATACACGGAATGTAAACTTGGCTACACAGGAACTGAATTACAGAACAGAACAGGGTCTCAAATTTAGAAAACCAACTTATGCTTGCTTAAGGGGAAAGGTGAGTTGGGGTGCTGCATAAAACCAGAGATCGAAATGAGCACAGATAAAGTTCCTTAAGCCAAATATGGAATAGACAAGAGCTACTGCTTGCTCAACGAAATGGACTCGACACCGCATATTAAACGCCTAAGAATGTACCTGTCTAGTAAGTATCTTAAAACCTATGGATTGCTATGTCTCCGAAAGAGAATGAAGCATGTGTACAGGGGCATAAACACAGCAGTGAAAGGATTGGAGAGGTTCGGTGAGCAAAAGAAGACCCTTTGAAGTCATATTACATGGTACCCATTCCACGGGTTTTAACTACTCAGGTTTAAGGTATTCTTCCTTCAGCCTAAACTTGCATGTGGAACCTAGAGTATGATCAACCATGTGATCGGGAGACGTGTTCAAATATGTCTCAGTTTTCGTACCCTGGTACTCGGGTGCAACATTCCAGACGCTTTACTAACACTCTCCCGACTTGGAGAGTCAGTCCCTTTAACCTCCTGTTTGGCCCAGTTTGCAATTTCTGTGGAAGATGAACAGGAATAGCGAGAACGAATGAGAGACTAGCTGAAGGTGTCTGGATGGGCAAATTTAACTCTCATTTCCCACCAGGAAGAGGAATTAACCAAAGGCTCAGCGTGCTGTGCCAGAACCAGATTAGGGCCTGAAGACATCCTGCGGTGTTGCGGCCAGCTCACAAGAAAGCGAGTTGAAGAAAGGAGCTCAGGGGCACTGTAATTCACAAACCTGCAGAGTTATAAATGACAGCTATCGTCCAAAAATAGACTGAAGTAAGGCTGCCAAGAGGACTTGAAAGCGGGGCAGAATTGCAGGAAACCGATTTCAGGAGGTAGACTGGAATTGCATTGAAAGCATAGGAAAAGAGGCAGAACGTCCACAATGATGCACTTGGCCAAAAAGGGCGTATGCGTTTTTTCCTGAATATGTTCAGGAAAAAACGCATACGCCCTTTTTGGCCAACCAAGAAAACTTGCAAAGGAAATCTGCACTACAAAGAAGTCTCACTTCCCCCCGGTCAAAAGGGTCATCTGAAAAAAGTGTAAAATCCAGAAAGGCAGGACAGGCCATGGAGAACTGGGAGCCTTGTTATGCTGATGGGCGGGATGTAAATTGCCAACAGAAACTCGGGAGAAGTGTATGGTGTTTCCTGAAACATCGAAAAAACAAAACAACAGAGTCTAGGGCACTTCCACTTATGGTCCTATAGCTTAGGGAAATTAAAATCAAAAAGACACAGCCACCCCAAAGTTTGGGACGCCTCTGTTTACAAGAACCTCGTTTACCGTGCAAGTTCAATATCACAGAAAGTGAAAAATGGATAAAGAACTTGTGGTACTTACGTACAATGCAGTATCACTCAGCAATGAAATCTATGTCATCAGGCCCGTAGCAGCATAATGAGTGGATTCAGGTACGATGATTCTAACTGAAATAAGTCACACAGAAAAAGAAACATCATAATATATCTCTAATACACGGAATGTAAACTTGGCTACACAGGAACTGAATTCCAAAACAGAACAGGGTCTCAAATTTAGAAAACCAACTTATGCTTGCTTAAGGGGAAAGGTGAGTTGGGGTGCTGCATAAAACCAAAGATAGAAATGAGCACAGATAAATTTCCTTAAGCCAAATATGGAATAGACAAGAGCTACTCCTTGCTCAACGAAATGGACTCAACACCCCATATTAAACGCCTAAGAATGTATGTGACTAGTAAGTATCTTAAAACCTATGGATTGCTATGTCTCCAAAAGAGAATCAAGCGTGTGTACAGGGGCATAAACACAGCAGTGAAAGGATTGGAGAGGTTCGGTGAGCAAAAGAAGACCCTTTGAAGTCATATTACATGGTACCCATTCCACGGGTTTCAACTACCCAGGTTTAAGGTATTCTTCCTTCAGCTAAAACATGCATGTGGAACCTAGAGTATGATCAACCATGTGATCGGGAGACGTGTTCAAATATGTCTCAGTTTTCATACCCTGGTACTCGGGTGCAACATTCCAGACGCTTTACTAACACTCTCCCGACTTGGAGAGTCAGTCCCTTTAACCTCCTGTTTGGCCCAGTTTGCAATTTCTGCGGAAGATGAACAGGAATAGCGAGAACCAATGAGAGACTAGCTGGAGGTGTCTGGATGGGCAAATTTAACTCTCATTTCCCACCAGGAAGATGAATTAACCAAAGGCTCAGCGTGCCGTGCCAGAACCAGATTAGGGCCTGAAGCCATCCTGCGGTGTTGCGGCCAGCTCAAAAGAAAGCGAGTTGAAGAAAGGAGCTCAGGGGCACTGTAATTCACAAAGCTGCAGAGTTATAAATGACAGCTATCGTCCAAAAATAGACTGAAGTAAGGCTGCCAAGAGGACTTGAAAGCAGGGCAGAATTGCAGGAAACCGATTTCAGGAGGTAGACTGGAATTGCATTGAAAGCATAGGAAAAGAGGCAGAACGTCCACAATGATGCACTTGGCCAAAAAGTGCGTATGCATTTTTTCCTGAATATATTCAGGAAAAAACGCATACGCCCTTTTTGGCCAAACAAGCAAGCTTGCAAAGGAAATCTGCACTACAAAGAAGTCTCACTTCCCCCCGGTCAAAAGGGCCATCTGAAAAAGGTGTAAAATCCAGAAAGGCAGGACAGGCCATGGAGAACTGGGAGCTTTGTTATGCTGATGGGCGGGATGTAAATTGTCAACAGACACTCCTGAGAAGTGTATGGTGTTTCCTGAAACATCTAAAAAACAAAGCAACAGAGCCTAGGGCACTTCCACTTATGGTCCTATAGCTTAGGGAAATTTAAATCAAAAAGACACAGCCACCCAAAAGTTTGGGACTCCTCTGTTTACAAGAACCTCGTTTACTGTAAAAGTTCAATATCGCAGAAAGTGAAAACTGGATAAAGAAGTTGTGGTACTTACGTACAATGCAGTATCACTCAGCAATGAAATCTTTGTCATCAGGCCTGTAGCAGCTTAATGAGTGGATTCAGGTACGATGTTTCTAACTGAAATAAGTCACACAGAAAAAGAAACATCATAAGATATCACTAATACACGGAATGTAAACTTGGCTACACAGGAACTGAATTACAGAACAGAACAGGGTCTCAAATTTAGAAAACCAACTTATGCTTGCTTAAGGGGAAAGGTGAGTTGGGGTGCTGCATAAAACCAGAGATCGAAATGAGCACAGATAAAGTTCCTTAAGCCAAATATGGAATAGACAAGAGCTACTGCTTGCTCAACGAAATGGACTCGACACCGCATATTAAACGCCTAAGAATG
The DNA here is from genome assembly GCF_951394435.1 of Stenella coeruleoalba. NCBI lineage: Eukaryota > Metazoa > Chordata > Mammalia > Artiodactyla > Delphinidae > Stenella > Stenella coeruleoalba. The sequence continues at coordinate 1,091,495 of NW_027646083.1, read as the reverse complement.
TACCTGACTAGTAAGTATCTTAAAACCTATGGATTGCTATGTCTCCGAAAGAGAATGAAGCATGTGTACAGGGGCATAAACACAGCAGTGAAAGGATTGGAGAGGTTCGGTGAGCAAAAGAAGACCCTTTGAAGTCATATTACATGGTACCCATTCCACGGGTTTTAACTACCCAGGTTTAAGGTATTCTTCCTTCAGCTAAAACTTGCATGTGGAACCTAGAGTATGATCAACCATGTGATCGGGAGACGTGTTCAAATATGTCTCAGTTTTCGTACCCTGTTACTCGGGTGCAACATTCCAGACGCTTTACTAACACTCTCCCCACTTGGAGAGTCAGTCCCTTTAACCTCCTGTTTGGCCCAGTTTGCAATTTCTGTGGAAGATGAACAGGAATAGCGAGAACCAATGAGAGACTAGCTGAAGGTGTCTGGATGGGCAAATTTAACTCTCATTTCCCACCAGGAAGAGGAATTAACCAAAGGCTCAGCGTGCCGTGCCAGAACCAGATTAGGGCCTGAAGCCATCCTGCGGTGTTGCGGCCAGCTCACAAGAAAGCGAGTTGAAGAAAGGAGCTCAGGGGCACTGTAATTCACAAACCTGCAGAGTTATAAATGACAGCTATCGTCCAAAAATAGACTGAAGTAAGGCTGCCAAGAGGACTTGAAAGCGGGGCAGAATTGCAGGAAACCGATTTCAGGAGGTAGACTGGAATTGCATTGAAAGCATAGGAAAGGAGGCAGAACGTCCACAATGATGCACTTGGCCAAAAAGGGCGTATGCGTTTTTTCCTGAATATGTTCAGGAAAAAACGCATACGCCCTTTTTGGCCAACCAAGCAAACTTGCAAAGGAAATCTGCACTACAATGAAGTCTCACTTCCCCCCGGTCAAAAGGGCCATCTGAAAAAAGTGTAAAATCCAGAAAGGCAGGACAGGCCATGGAGAACTGGGAGCCTTGTTATGTTGATGGGCGGGATGTAAATTGCCAACAGAAACTCGGGAGAAGTGTATGGTGTTTCCTGAAACATCGAAAAAACAAAACAACAGAGTCTAGGGCACTTCCACTTATGGTCCTATAGCTTAGGGAAATTAAAATCAAAAAGACACAGCCACCCCAAAGTTTGGGACGCCTCTGTTTACAAGAACCTCGTTTACCGTGCAAGTTCAATATCACAGAAAGTGAAAAATGGATAAAGAACTTGTGGTACTTACGTACAATGCAGTATCAATCAGCAATGAAATCTATGTCATCAGGCCCGTAGCAGCATAAAGAGTGGATTCAGGTACGATGATTCTAACTGAAATAAGTCACACAGAAAAAGAAACATCATAAAATATCACTAATACACGGAATGTAAACTTGGCTACACAGGAACTGAATTCCAAAACAGAACAGGGTCTCAAATTTAGAAAACCAACTTATGCTTGCTTAAGGGGAAAGGTGAGTTGGGGTGCTGCATAAAACCAAAGATTGAAATGAGCACAGATAAATTTCCTTAAGCCAAATATGGAATAGACAAGAGCTACTACTTGCTCAGCGAAATGGACTCAATACCCCATATTAAACGCCTAAGAATGTACGTGACTAGTAAGTATCTTAAAACCTATGGATTGCTATGTCTCCAAAAGAGAATCAAGCGTGTGTACAGGGGCATAAACACAGCAGTGAAAGGATTGGAGAGGTTCGGTGAGCAAAAGAAGACCCTTTGAAGTCATATTACATGGTACCCATTCCACGGGTTTCAACTACCCAGGTTTAAGGTATTCTTCCTTCAGCTAAAACATGCATGTGGAACCTAGAGTATGATCAACCATGTGATCGGGAGACGTGTTCAAATATGTCTCAGTTTTCATACCCTGGTACTCGGGTGCAACATTCCACACGCTTTACTAACACTCTCCCGACTTGGAGAGTCAGTCCCTTTAACCTCCTGTTTGGCCCAGTTTGCAATTTCTGCGGAAGATGAACAGGAATAGCGAGAACCAATGAGAGACTAGCTGGAGGTGTCTGGACGGGCAAATTTAACTCTCATTTCCCACCAGGAAGATGAATTAACCAAAGGCTCAGCATGCCGTGCCAGAACCAGATTAGGGCCTGAAGCCATCCTGCGGTGTTGCGGCCAGCTCAAAAGAAAGCGAGTTGAAGAAAGGAGCTCAGGGGCACTGTAATTCACAAACCTGCAGAGTTATAAATGACAGCTATCGTCCAAAAATAGACTGAAGTAAGGCTGCCAAGAGGACTTGAAAGCAGGGCAGAATTGCAGGAAACCGATTTCAGGAGGTAGACTGGAATTGCATTGAAAGCATAGGAAAAGAGGCAGAACGTCCACAATGATGCACTTGGCCAAAAAGGGCGTATGCGTTTTTTCCTGAATATATTCAGGAAAAAACGCATACGCCCTTTTTGGCCAACCAAGCAAGCTTGCAAAGGAAATCTGCACTACAAAGAAGTCTCACTTCCCCCCGGTCAAAAGGGCCATCTGAAAAAGGTGTAAAATCCAGAAAGGCAGGACAGGCCATGGAGAACTGGGAGCTTTGTTATGCTGATGGGCGGGATGTAAATTGTCAACAGACACTCCTGAGAAGTGTATGGTGTTTCCTGAAACATCTAAAAAACAAAGCAACAGAGCCTAGTGCACTTCCACTTATGGTCCTATAGCTTAGGGAAATTAAAATCAAAAAGACACAGCCACCCAAAAGTTTGGGACTCCTCTGTTTACAAGAACCTCGTTTACTGTAAAAGTTCAATATCGCAGAAAGTGAAAAATGGATAAAGAAGTTGTGGTACTTACGTACAATGCAGTATCACTCAGCAATGAAATCTTTGTCATCAGGCCCGTAGCAGCTTAATGAGTGGATTCAGGTACGATGTTTCTAACTGAAATAAGTCACACAGAAAAAGAAACATCATAAGATATCACTAATACACGGAATGTAAACTTGGCTACACAGGAACTGAATTACAGAACAGAACAGGGTCTCAAATTTAGAAAACCAACTTATGCTTGCTTAAGGGGAAAGGTGAGTTGGGGTGCTGCATAAAACCGAGATTGAAATGAGCACAGATAAAGTTCCTAAAGCCAAATATGGAATAGACAAGAGCTACTCCTTGCTCAACGAAATGGACTCAACACCCCATATTAAACGCCTAAGAATGTACCTGACTAGTAAGTATCTTAAAACCTATGGATTGCTATGTCTCCGAAAGAGAATCAAGCATGTGTACAGGGGCATAAACGCAGCAGTGATAGGATTGGAGAGGTTCGGTGAGCAAATGAAGACCCTTTGAAGTCATATTGCATGGTACCCATTCCACGGGTTTCAACTACCCAGGTTTAAGGTATTCTTCCTTCATCTAAAACATGCATGTGGAACCTAGAGTATGATCAACCATGTGATCGGGAGACGTGTTCAAATATGTCTCAGTTTTCGTACCCTGGTACTCGGGTGCAACATTCCAGATGCTTTACTAACACTCTCCCGACTTGGAGAGTCAGTCCCTTTAACCTCCTGTTTGGCCCAGTTTGCAATTTCTGCGGAAGATGAACAGGAATAGCGAGAACCAATGAGAGACTAGCTGGAGGTGTCTGGACGGGCAAATTTAACTCTCATTTCCCACCAGGAAGAGGAATTAACCAAAGGCTCAGTGTGCCGTGCCAGAACCAGATTAGGGCCTGAAGCCATCCTGCGGTGTTGCGGCCAGCTCACAAGAAAGCGAGTTGAAGAAAGGAGCTCAGGGGCACTGTAATTCACAAACCTGCAGAGTTATAAATGACAGCTATCGTCCAAAAATAGACTGAAGTAAGGCTGCCAAGAGGACTTGAAAGCGGGGCAGAATTGCAGGAAACCGATTTCAGGAGGTAGACTGGAATTGCATTGAAAGCATAGGAAAAGAGGCAGAACGTCCACAATGATGCACTTGGCCAAAAAGGGCGTATGCGTTTTTTCCTGAATATATTCAGGAAAAAACGCATACGCCCTTTTTGGCCAACCAAGCAAGCTTGCAAAGGAAATCTGCACTACAATGAAGTCTCACTTCCCCCCGGTCAAAAGGGCCATCTGAAAAAAGTGTAAAATCCAGAAAGGCAGGACAGGCCATGGAGAACTGGGAGCCTTGATATGCTGATGGGCGGGATGTAAATTGCCAACAGACACTCGGGAGAAGTGTATGGTGTTTCCTGAAACATCTAAAAAACAATGCAACAGAGCCTAGGACACTGCCACTTATGGTCCTATAGCTTAGGGAAATTAAAATCAAAAAGACACAGCCACCCCAAAGTTTGGGACGCCTCTGTTTACAAGAACCTCGTTTACAGTACAAGTTCAACATTGTAGAAAGTGAAAAATGGATAAAGAAGTTGTGGTATTTACTTACAAAGCAATATCACTCAGCAATGAAATCTGTGTCATCAGGCCCTTAGCAGCACAATGAGTGGATTCAGGTATGATGATTCTAACTGAAATAAGTCACACAGAAAAAGAAACATCATAAGATATCAGTAATACATGGAATGTAAACTTGGCTACACAGGAACTGAATTACAGAACAGAACAGGGTCTCAAATTTAGAAAACCAACTTATGCTTGCTTAAGGGGAAAGGTGAGTTGGGGTGCTGCATAAAACCAGAGATTGAAATGAGCACAGATAAAGTTCCTTAAGCCAAATATGGAATAGACAAGAGCTACTCCTTCCTCAACGAAATGGACTCAACACCGCATATTAAACGCCTAAGAATGTACCTGACTAGTAAGTATCTTAAAACCTATGGATTTCTATGTCTCCGAAAGAGAATCAAGCATGTGTACAGGGGCATAAACGCAGCAGTGATAGGATTGGAGAGGTTTGGTGAGCAAATGAAGACCCTTTGAAGTCATATTGCATGGTACCCATTCCACGGGTTTCAACTACCCAGGTTTAAGGTATTCTTCCTTCAGCTAAAACATGCATGTGGAACCTACAGTATGATCAACCATGTGATCGGGAGACGTGTTCAAATATTTCTCAGTTTTCGTACCCTGTTACTTGGGTGCAACATTCCAGACGCTTTACTAACACTCTCCCGACTTGGAGAGTCAGTTCCTTTAACCTCCTGTTTGGCCCAGTTTGCAATTTCTGCGGAAGATGAACAGGAATAGCGAGAACCAATGAGAGACTAGCTGGAGGTGTCTGGACGGGCAAATTTAACTCTCATTTCCCACCAGGAAGAGGAATTAACCAAAGGCTCAGCGTGCCGTGCCAGAACCAGATTAGGGCCTGAAGCCATCCTGCGGTGTTGCGGCCAGCTCACAAGAAAGCGAGTTGAAGAAAGGAGCTCAGGGGCACTGTAATTCACAAACCTGCAGAGTTATAAATGACAGCTATCGTCCAAAAATAGACTGAAGTAAGGCTGCCAAGAGGACTTGAAAGCGGGGCAGAATTGCAGGAAACCGATTTCAGGAGGTAGACTGGAATTGCATTGAAAGCATAGGAAAAGAGGCAGAACGTCCACAATGATGCACTTGGCCAAAAAGGGCGTATGCGTTTTTTCCTGAATATATTCAGGAAAAAACGCATACGCCCTTTTTGGCCAACCAAGCAAGCTTGCAAAGGAAATCTGCACTACAATGAAGTCTCACTTCCCCCCGGTCAAAAGGGCCATTTAAAAAAAGTGTAAAATCCAGAAAGGCAGGACAGGCCATGGAGAACTGGGAGCCTTGTTATTCTGAAGGGCGGGATGTAAATTGCCAACAGACACTCGGGAGAAGTGTATGGTGTTTCCTGAAACATCTAAAAAACAATGCAACAGAGCCTAGGACACTGCCACTTATGGTCCTATAGCTTAGGGAAATTAAAATCAAAAAGACACAGCCACCCCAAAGTTTGGGACGCCTCTGTTTACAAGAACCTCGTTTACAGTACAAGTTCAACATTGTAGAAAGTGAAAAATGGATAAAGAATTTGTGGTATTTACTTACAAAGCAATATCACTCAGCAATGAAATCTGTGTCATCAGGCCCTTAGCAGCACAATGAGTGGATTCAGGTATGATGATTCTAACTGAAATAAGTCACACAGAAAAAGAAACATCATAAGATATCAGTAATACATGGAATGTAAACTTGGCTACACAGGAACTGAATTACAGAACAGAACAGGGTCTCAAACTTAGAAAACCAACTTATGCTTGCTTAAGGGTAAAGGTGAGTTGGGGTGCTGCATAAAACCAGAGATTGAAATGAGCACAGATAAAGTTCCTTAAGCCAAATATGGAATAGACAAGAGCTACTCCTTGCTCAACGAAATGGACTCAACACCCCATATTAAACACCTAAGAATGTACCTGACTTGTAAGTATCTTAAAACCTATGGATTGCTATGTCTCCGAAAGAGAATCAAGCATGTGTACAGGGGCATAAACGCAGCAGTGATAGGATTGGAGAGGTTTGGTGAGCAAATGAAGACCCTTTGAAGTCATATTGCATGGTACCCATTCCACGGGTTTCAACTACCCAGGTTTAAGGTATTCTTCCTTCAGCTAAAACATGCATGTGGAACCTAGAGTATGATCAACCATGTGATCGGGAGACGTGTTCAAATATGTCTCAGTTTTCGTACCCTGGTACTCGGGTGCAACATTCCAGACGCTTTACTAACACTCTCCCGACTTGGAGAGTCAGTCCCTTTAACCTCCTGTTTGGCCCAGTTTGCAATTTCTGCGGAAGATAAACAGGAATAGCGAGAACCAATGAGAGACTAGCTGGAGGTGTCTGGACAGGCAAATTTAACTCTCATTTCCCACCAGAAGAGGAAATAACAAGAGGCTCAGCGTGCCGTGCCGGAACCAGATTAGGGCCTGAAGCCATCCTGCGGTGTTGCGGCCAGCTCACAAGAAAGCGAGTTGAAGAAAGGAGCTCAGGGGCACTGTAATTCACAAACCTGCAGAGTTATAAATGACAGCTATCGTCCAAAAATAGACTGAAGTAAGGCTGCCAAGAGGACTTGAAAGCGGGGCAGAATTGCAGGAAACCGATTTCAGGAGGTAGACTGGAATTGCATTGAAAGCATAGGAAAAGAGGCAGAACGTCCACAATGATGCACTTGGCCAAAAAGGGCGTATGCGTTTTTTCCTGAATATATTCAGGAAAAAACGCATACGCCCTTTTTGGCCAACCAAGCAAGCTTGCAAAGGAAATCTGCACTACAATGAAGTCTCACTTCCCCCCGGTCAAAAGGGCCATCTGAAAAAAGTGTAAAATCCAGAAAGGCAGGACAGGCCATGGAGAACTGGGAGCCTTGTTATGCTGATGGGCGGGATGTAAATTGCCAACAGACACTCGGGAGAAGTGTATGGTGTTTCCTGAAACATCTAAAAAACAAAGCAACAGAACCTAGGGCACTTCCACTTATGGTCCTATAGCTTAGGGAAATTAAAATCAAAAAGACACAGCCACCCCAAAGTTTGGAACGGCTCTGTTTACAAGAACCTCGTTTACAGTACAAGTTCAACATCGCAGAAAGTGAAAAATGGATAAAGAAGTTGTGGTATTTACTTACAAAGCAATATCACTCAGCAATGAAATCTGTGTCATCAGGCCCTTAGCAGCACAATGAGTGGATTCAGGTATGATGATTCTAACTGAAATAAGTCACACAGAAAAAGAAACATCATAAGATATCAGTAATACACGGAATGTAAACTTGGCTACACAGGAACTGAATTACAGAACAGAACAGGGTCTCAAATTTAGAAAACCAACTTATGCTTGCTTAAGGGGAAAGGTGAGTTGGGGTGCTGCATAAAACCAGAGATTGAAATGAGCACAGATAAAGTTCCTTAAGCCAAATATGGAATAGACAAGAGCTACTCCTTGCTCAACGAAATGGACTCAACACCGCATATTAAACGCCTAAGAATGTACCTGACTAGTATCTTAAAACCTATGGATTGCTATGTCTCCGAAAGAGAATCAAGCATGTGTACAGGGGCATAAACGCAGCAGTGATAGGATTGGAGAGGTTCGGTGAGCAAATGAAGACCCTTTGAAGTCATATTGCATGGTACCCATTCCACGGGTTTCAACTACCCAGGTTTTAGGTATTCTTCCTTCAGCTAAAACATGCATGTGGAACCCAGAGTATGATCAACCATGTGATCGGGAGACGTGTTCAAATATGTCTCAGTTTTCGTACCCTGGTACTCGGGTGCAACATTCCAGACGCTTTACTAACACTCTCCCGACTTGGAGAGTCAGTCCCTTTAACCTCCTGTTTGGCCCAGTTTGCAATTTCTGCGGAAGATGAACAGGAATAGTGAGAACCAATGAGAGACTAGCTGGAGGTGTCTGGACGGGCAAATTTAACTCTCATTTCCCACCAGGAAGAGGAATTAACCAAAGGCTCAGCGTGCCGTGCCGGAACCAGATTAGGGCCTGAAGCCATCCTGCGGTGTTGCGGCCAGCTCAAAAGAAAGCGAGTTGAAGAAAGGAGCTCAGGGGCACTGTAATTCACAAACCTGCAGAGTTATAAATGACAGCTATCGTCCAAAAATAGACTGAAGTAAGGCTGCCAAGAGGACTTGAAAGCGGGGCAGAATTGCAGGAAACCGATTTCAGGAGGTAGACTGGAATTGCATTGAAAGCATAGGAAAAGAGGCAGAACGTCCACAATGATGCACTTGGCCAAAAAGGGCGTATGCGTTTTTTCCTGAATATATTCAGGAAAAAGCGCATACGCACTTTTTGGCCAACCAAGCAAGCTTGCAAAGGAAATCTGCACTACAATGAAGTCTCACTTACCCCCGGTCAAAAGGGCCATCTGAAAAAAGTGTAAAATCCAGAAAGGCAGGACAGGCCATGGAGAACTGGGAGCCTTGTTATGCTGATGGGCGGGATGTAAATTGCCAACAGACACTCGGGAGAAGTGTATGGTGTTTCCTGAAACATCTAAAAAACAAAGCAACAGAGCCTAGGGCACTTCCACTTATGGTCCTATAGCTTAGGGAAATTAAAATAAAAAAGACACAGCCACCCCAAAGTTTGGGACGCCTCTGTTTACAAGAACCTCGTTTACAGTACAAGTTCAACATCGCAGAAAGTGAAAAATGGATAAAGAAGTTGTGGTATTTACTTACAAAGCAATATCAGTCAGGAATGAATCTGTGTTATCAGGCCCTTAGCAGCACAATGAGTGGATTCAGGTATGATGATTCTAACTGAAATAAGTCACACAGAAAAAGAAACATCATAAGATATCAGTAATACACGGAATGTAAACTTGGCTACACAGGAACTGAATTACAGAACAGAACAGGGTCTCAAATTTAGAAAACCAACTTATGCTTGCTTAAGGGGAAAGGTGAGTTGGGGTGCTGCATAAAACCAGAGATTGAAATGAGCACAGATAAAGTTCCTTAAGCCAAATATGGAATAGACAAGAGCTACTCCTTGCTCAACGAAATGGACTCAACACCGCATATTAAACGCCTAAGAATGTACCTGACTAGTAAGTATCTTAAAACCTATGGATTGCAATGTCTCCGAAAGAGAATCAAGCATGTGTACAGGGGCATAAACGCAGCAGTGATAGGTTTGGAGATGTTCGGTGAGCAAATGAAGACCCTTTGAAGTCATATTGCATGGTACCCATTCCACGGGTTTCAACTACCCAGGTTTCAGGTATTCTTCCTTCAGCTAAAACATGCATGTGGAACCTAGAGTATGATCAACCATGTGATCGGGAGACGTGTTCAAATATGTCTCAGTTTTCGTACCCTGGTACTCGGGTGCAACATTCCAGACGCTTTACTAACACTCTCCCCACTTGGAGAGTCAGTCCCTTTAACCTCCTGTTTGGCCCAGTTTGCAATTTCTGCGGAAGATGAACAGGAATAGCGAGAACCAATGAGAGACTAGCTGGAGGTGTCTGAACGGGCAAATTTAACTCTCATTTCCCACCAGGAAGAGGAATTAACCAAAGGCTCAGCGTGCCGTGCCAGAACCAGATTAGGGCCTGAAGCCATCCTGCGGTGTTGCGGCCAGCTCACAAGAAAGCGAGTTGAAGAAAGGAGCTCAGGGGCACTGTAATTCACAAACCTGCAGAGTTATAAATGACAGCTATCGTCCAAAAATAGACTGAAGTAAGGCTGCCAAGAGGACTTGAAAGCGGGGCAGAATTGCAGGAAACCGATTGCAGGAGGTAGACTGGAATTGCATTGAAAGCATAGGAAAAGAGGCAGAACGTCCACAATGATGCACTTGGCCAAAAAGGGCGTATGCGTTTTTTCCTGAATATATTCAGGAAAAAACGCATACGCCCTTTTTGGCCAACCAAGCAAGCTTGCAAAGGAAATCTGCACTACAATGAAGTCTCACTTCCCCCAGTCAAAAGGGCCATCTGAAAAAAGTGTAAAATCCAGAAAGGCAGGACAGGCCATGGAGAACTGGGAGCCTTGTTATGCTGATGGGCGGGATGTAAATTGCCAACAGACACTCGGGAGAAGTGTATGGTGTTTCCTGAAACATCTAAAAAACAAAGCAACAGAGCCTAGGGCAAAGCCACTTATGATCCTATAGATTAGGGAAATTAAAATCAAAAAGACACAGCCACCCCAAAGTTTGGGACGCCTCTGTTTACAAGAACCTCGTTTACAGTACAAGTTCAACATCGCAGAAAGTGAAAAATGGATAAAGAAGTTGTGTTACTTACGTACAATGCAGTATCACTCAGCAATGAAATCTATGTCATCAGGCCCTTAGCAGCATAATGAGTGGATTCAGGTACGATGATTCTAACTGAAATAAGTCACACAGAAAAAGAAACATCATAAGATATCACTAATACACGGAATGTAAACTTGGCTACACAGGAACTGCATTCCAAAACAGAACAGGGTCTCAAATTTAGAAAACCAACTTATGCTTGCTTAAGGGGAAAGGTGAGTTGGGGTGCTGCATAAAACCAGAGATTGAAATGAGCACAGATAAAGTTCCTTAAGCCAAATATGGAATAGACAAGAGCTACTCCTTGCTCAACGAAATGGACTCAACACCCCATATTAAACGCCTAAGAATGTACCTGACTAGTAAGTATCTTAAAACCTATGGATTGCTATGTCTCCGAAAGAGAATCAAGCTTGTGTACAGGGGCATAAACGCAGCAGTGATAGGATTGGAGAGGTTCGGTGAGCAAATGAAGACTCTTTGAAGTCATATTGCATGGTACCCATTACACGGGTCTCAACTCTCCAGGTTTAAGGTATTCTTCCTTCAGCTAAAACATGCATGTTGAACCCAGAGTATGATCAACCATGTGAACGGGAGACGTGTTCAAATATGTCTCAGTTTTCCTCCCCTGGTACTCGGGTGCAACATTCCAAACACTTTACTAACACTCTCCCGACTTGGAGAGTCAGTGCCTTTAACCTCCTGTTTGGCCCAGTTTGCAATTTCTGTGGAAGATGAACAGGAATAGCGAGAACCAATGAGAGGCTAGCTGGAGGTGTCTGAACGGGCAAATTTAACTCTCATTTCCCACCAGGAAGAGGAATTAATCAAAGGCTCAGCATGCCGGGCCGGAACCAGATTAGGGCCTGAAGCCATCCTGCGGTGTTGCGGCCAGGTCACAAGAAAGCGAGTTGAAGAAAGGAGCTCAGGGGCACTGTAATTCACAAACCTGCAGAGTTATAAATGACAGCTATCGTCCAAAAATAGACTGAAGTAAGGCTGCCAAGAGGACTTGAAAGCGGGGCAGAATTGCAGGAAACCGATTTCAGGAGGTAGACTGGAATTGCATTGAAAGCATAGGAAAAGAGGCAGAACGTCCACAATGATGCACTTGGCCAAAAAGGGCGTATGCGTTTTTTCCTGAATATATTCAGGAAAAAACGCATACGCCCTTTTTGGCCAACCAAGCAAGCTTGCAAAGGAAATCTGCACTACAATGAAGTCTCACTTCCCCCCGGTCAAAAGGGCCATCTGAAAAAAGTGTAAAATCCAGAAAGGCAGGACAGGCCATGGAGAACTGGGAGCCTTGTTATGCTGAAAGGCGGGATGTAAATTGCCAACAACCACTCGGGAGAAGTGTATGGTGTTTCCTGAAACATCTAAAAAACAAAGCAACAGAGCGTAGGGCACTTCCACTTATGGTCCTATAGCTTAGGGAATTTAAAATCAAAAAGACACAGCCTCCCCAAAGTTTGGAACGGCTCTGTTTACAAGAACCTCGTTTACAGTACAAGTTCAACATCGCAGAAAGTGAAAAATGGATAAAGAAGTTGTGGTATTTACTTACAAAGCAATATCACTCAGCAATGAAATCTGTGTCATCAGGCCCTTAGCAGCACAATGAGTGGATTCAGGTATGATGATTCTAACTGAAATAAGTCACACAGAAAAAGAAACATCATAAGATATCACTAATACACGGAATGTAAACTTGGCTACACAGGAACTGAATTACAGAACAGAACAGGGTCTCAAATTTAGAAAACCAACTTATGCTTGCTTAAGGGGAAAGGTGAGTTGGGGTGCTGCATAAAACCAGAGATTGAAATGAGCACAGATAAAGTTCCTTAAGCCAAATATGGAATAGACAAGAGCTACTCCTTGCTCAACGAAATGGACTCAACACCGCATATTAAACGCCTAAGAATGTACCTGACTAGTAAGTATCTTAAAACCTATGGATTGCTATGTCTCCGAAAGAGAATCAAGCATGTGTACAGGGGCATAAACGCAGCAGTGATAGGATTGGAGAGGTTCGGTGAGCAAATGAAGACCCTTTGAAGTCATATTGCATGGTACCCATTCCACGGGTTTCAACTACCCAGGTTTTAGGTATTCTTCCTTCAGCTAAAACATGCATGTGGAACCCAAGTATGATCAACCATGTGAACGGGAGACGTGTTCAAATATGTCTCAGTTTTCCTCCCCTGGTACTCGGGTGCAACATTCCAGACGCTTTACTAACACTCTCCCCACTTGGAGAGTCAGCGCCTTTAACCTCCTGTTTGGCCCAGTTTGCAATTTCTGCGGAAGATGAACAGGAATAGCGAGAACCAATGAGAGACTAGCTGGAGGTGTCTGGACGGGCAAATTTAACTCTCATTTCCCTCCAGGAAGAGGAAATAACCAAAGGCTCAGCGTGCCGTGCCGGATCCAGATTAGGGCCTGAAGCCATCCTGCGGTGTTGCGGCCAGGTCACAAGAAAGCGAGTTGAAGAAAGGAGCTCAGGGGCACTGTAATTCACAAACCTGCAGAGTTATAAATGACAGCTATCGTCCAAAAATAGACTGAAGTAAGGCTGCCAAGAGGACTTGAAAGCGGGGCAGAATTGCAGGAAACCGATTTCAGGAGGTAGACTGGAATTGCATTGAAAGCATAGGAAAAGAGGCAGAAAGTCCACAATGATGCACTTGGCCAAAAAGGGCATATGCGTTTTTTCCTGAATATATTCAGGAAAAAACGCATACGCCCTTTTTGGCCAACCAAGCAAGCTTGCAAAGGAAATCTGCACTACAATGAAGTCTCACTTCCCCCCGGTCAAAAGGGCCATCTGAAAAAAGGGTAAAATCCAGAAAGGCAGGACAGGCCATGGAGAACTGGGAGCCTTGTTATGCTGAAGGGCGGGATGTAAATTGCCAACAACCACTCGGGAGAAGTGTATGGTGTTTCCTGAAACATCTAAAAAACAAAGCAACAGAACCTAGGGCACTTCCACTTATGGTCCTATAGCTTAGGGAAATTAAAATCAAAAAGACACAGCCACCCCAAAGTTTGGGACGCCTCTGTTTACAAGAACCTCGTTTACCGTACAAGTTCAATATCACAGAAAGTGAAAAATGCATAAAGAACTTGTGGTACTTACGTACAATGCAGTATCACTCAGCAATGAAATCTATGTCATCAGGCCCGTAGCAGCATAATGAGTAGATTCAGGTACGATGATTCTAACTGAAATAAGTCACACAGAAAAAGAAACATCATAAGATATCACTAATACACGGAATGTAAACTTGGCTACACAGGAACTGAATTCCAAAACAGAACAGGGTCTCAAATTTAGAAAACCAACTTATGCTTGCTTAAGGGGAAAGGTGAGTTGGGGTGCTGCATAAAACCAGAGATTGAAATGAGCACAGATAAAGTTCCTTAAGCCAAATATGGAATAGACAAGAGCTACTCCTTGCTCAACGAAATGGACTCAACACCCCATATTAAACGCCTAAGAATGTACCTGACTAGTAAGTATCTTAAAACCTATGGATTGCTATGTCTCCGAAAGAGAATCAAGCATGTGTACAGGGGCATAAACGCAGCAGTGATAGGATTGGAGATGTTCGGTGAGCAAATGAAGACCCTTTGAAGTCATATTGCATGGTACCCATTCCACGGGTTTCAACTACCCAGGTTTTAGGTATTCTTCCTTCAGCTAAAACATGCATGTGGAACCCAGAGTATGATCAACCATGTGATCGGGAGACGTGTTCAAATATGTCTCAGTTTTCGTACCCTGGTACTCGGGTGCAACATTCCAGACGCTTTACTAACACTCTCCCGACTTGGAGAGTCAGTCCCTTTAACCTCCTGTTTGGCCCAGTTTGCAATTTCTGTGGAAGATGAACAGCAATAGCGAGAACCAATGAGAGGCTAGCTGGAGGTGTCTGGATGGGCAAATTTAACTCTCATTTCCCACCAGGAAGAGGAATTAACCAAAGACTCAGCGTGCCGTGCCGGAACCAGATTAGGGCCTGAAGCCATCCTGCGGTGTTGCGGCCAGCTCAAAAGAAAGCGAGTTGAAGAAAGGAGCTCAGGGGCACTGTAATTCACAAACCTGCAGAGTTATAAATGACAGCTATCGTCCAAAAATAGACTGAAGTAAGGCTGCCAAGAGGACTTGAAAGCGGGGCAGAATTGCAGGAAACCGATTTCAGGAGGTAGACTGGAATTGCATTGAAAGCATAGGAAAAGAGGCAGAACGTCCACAATGATGCACTTGGCCAAAAAGGGCGTATGCATTTTTTCCTGAATATATTCAGGAAAAAACGCATACGCCCTTTTTGGCCAACCAAGCAAACTTGCAAAGGAAATCTGCACTACAATGAAGTCTCACTTCCCCCCGGTCAAAAGGGCCATCTGAAAAAAGTGTAAAATCCAGAAAGGCAGGACAGGCCATGGAGAACTGGGAGCCTTGTTATGCTGATGGGCGGGATGTAAATTGCCAACAGACACTCGGGAGAAGTGTATGGTGTTTCCTGAAACATCTAAAAAACAAAGCAACAGAGCCTAGGGCACTTCCACTTATGGTCCTATAGCTTAGGGAAATTAAAATCAAAAAGACACAGCCACCCCAAAGTTTGGGACGCCTCTGTTTACAAGAACCTCGTTTACCGTACAAGTTCAATATCACAGAAAGTGAAAAATGCATAAAGAACTTGTGGTACTTACGTACAATGCAGTATCACTCAGCAATGAAATCTATGTCATCAGGCCCATAGCAGCATAATGAGTAGATTCAGGTACGATGATTCTAACTGAAATAAGTCACACAGAAAAAGAAACATCATAAGATATCACTAATACACGGAATGTAAACTTGGCTACACAGGAACTGCATTCCAAAACAGAACAGGGTCTCAAATTTAGAAAACCAACTTATGCTTGCTTAAGGGGAAAGGTGAGTTGGGGTGCTGCATAAAACCAGAGATTGAAATGAGCACAGATAAAGTTCCTTAAGCCAAATATGGAATAGACAAGAGCTACTCCTTGCTCAATGAAATGGACTAAACACCGCATATTAAACGCCTAAGAATGTACCTGACTAGTAAGTATCTTAAAACCTATGGATTGCTATGTCTCCGAAAGAGAATCAAGCATGTGTACAGGGGCATAAATGCAGCAGTGATAGGATTGGAGAGGTTCGGTGAGCAAATGAAGACACTTTGAAGTCATATTGCATGGTACCCATTCCACAGGTTTCAACTACCCAGGTTTTAGGTATTCTTCCTTCAGCTAAAACATGCATGTGGAACCCAAGTATGATCAACCATGTGAACGGGAGACGTGTTCAAATATGTCTCAGTTTTCCTCCCCTGGTACTCGGGTGCAACATTCCAGACGCTTTACTAACACTCTCCCCACTTGGAGAGTCAGCGCCTTTAACCTCCTGTTTGGCCCAGTTTGCAATTTCTGCGGAAGATGAACAGGAATAGCGAGAACCAATGAGAGACTAGCTGGAGGTGTCTGGACGGGCAAATTTAACTCTCATTTCCCACCAGGAAGAGGAAATAACCAAAGGCTCAGCGTGCCGTGCCGGATCCAGATTAGGGCCTGAAGCCATCCTGCGGTGTTGCGGCCAGGTCACAAGAAAGCGAGTTGAAGAAAGGAGCTCAGGGGCACTGTAATTCACAAACCTGCAGAGTTATAAATGACAGCTATCGTCCAAAAATAGACTGAAGTAAGGCTGCCAAGAGGACTTGAAAGCGGGGCAGAATTGCAGGAAACCGATTTCAGGAGGTAGACTGGAATTGCATTGAAAGCATAGGAAAAGAGGCAGAACGTCCACAATGATGCACTTGGCCAAAAAGGGCGTATGCGTTTTTTCCTGAATATATTCAGGAAAAAATGCATACGCCCTTTTTGGCCAACCAAGCAAGCTTGCAAAGGAAATCTGCACTACAATGAAGTCTCACTTCCCCCCGGTCAAAAGGGCCATCTGAAAAAAGGGTAAAATCCAGAAAGGCAGGACAGGCCATGGAGAACTGGGAGCCTTGTTATGCTGAAGGGCGGGATGTAAATTGCCAACAACCACTCGGGAGAAGTGTATGGTGTTTCCTGAAACATCTAAAAAACAAAGCAACAGAACCTAGGGCACTTCCACTTATGGTCCTATAGCTTAGGGAAATTAAAATCAAAAAGACACAGCCACCCCAAAGTTTGGAACGGCTCTGTTGACAAGAACCTCGTTTACAGTACAAGTTCAACATCGCAGAAAGTGAAAAATTTGTAAAGAAGTTGTGGTATTTACTTACAAAACAATATCACTCAGCAATGAAATCTGTGTCATCAGGCCCTTAGCAGCACAATGAGTGGATTCAGGTATGATGATTCTAACTGAAATAAGTCACACAGAAAAAGAAACATCATAAGATATCAGTAATACACGGAATGTAAACTTGGCTACACAGGAACTGAATTACAGAACAGAACAGTGTCTCAAATTTAGAAAACCAACTTATGCTTGCTTAAGGGGAAAGGTGAGTTGGGGTGCTGCATAAAACCAGAGATTGAAATGAGCACAGATAAAGTTCCTTAAGCCAAATATGGAATAGACAAGAGCTACTCCTTGCTCAACGAAATGGACTCAACACCCCATATTAAAGGCCTAAGAATGTACCTGACTAGTAAGTATCTTAAAACCTATGGATTGCTATGTCTCCGAAAGAGAATCAAGCATGTGTACAGGGGCATAAACGCAGCAGTGATAGGATTGGAGAGGTTCGTGAGCAAATGAAGACCCTTTGAAGTCATATTGCATGGTACCCATTCCACGGGTTTCAACTACCCAGGTTTTAGGTATTCTTCCTTCAGCTAAAACATGCATGTGGAACCTAGAGTATGATCAACCATGTGATCGGGAGACGTGTTCAAATATGTCCCAGTTTTCGTACCCTGGTACTCAGGTGCAACATTCCAGACGCTTTACTAACACTCTCCCCACTTGGAGAGTCAGCGCCTTTAACCTCCTGTTTGGCCCAGTTTGCAATTTCTGCGGAAGATGAACAGGAATAGCGAGAACCAATGAGAGACTAGCTGGAGGTGTCTGGACGGGCAAATTTAACTCTCATTTCCCACCAGGAAGCGGAAATAACCAAAGGCTCAGCGTGCCGTGCCGGATCCAGATTAGGGCCTGAAGCCATCCTGCGGTGTTGCGGCCAGGTCACAAGAAAGCGAGTTGAAGAAAGGAGCTCAGGGTCACTGTAATTCACAAACCTGCAGAGTTATAAATGACAGCTATCGTCCAAAAATAGACTGAAGTAAGGCTGCCAAGAGGACTTGAAAGCGGGGCAGAATTGCAGGAAACCGATTTCAGGAGGTAGACTGGAATTGCATTGAAAGCATAGGAAAAGAGGCAGAACGTCCACAATGATGCACTTGGCCAAAAAGGGCGTATGCGTTTTTTCCTGAATATATTCAGGAAAAAACGCATACGCCCTTTTTGGCCAACCAAGCAAGCTTGCAAAGGAAATCTGCACTACAATGAAGTCTCACTTCCCCCCGGTCAAAAGGGCCATCTGAAAAAAGTGTAAAATCCAGAAAGGCAGGACAGGCCATGGAGAACTGGGAGCCTTGTTATGCTGAAGGGCGGGATGTAAATTGCCAACAACCACTCGGGAGAAGTGTATGGTGTTTCCTGAAACATCTAAAAAACAAAGCAACAGAACCTAGGGCACTTCCACTTATGGTCCTATAGCTTAGGGAAATTAAAATCAAAAAGACACAGCCACCCCAAAGTTTGGAACGGCTCTGTTGACAAGAACCTCGTTTACAGTACAAGTTCAACATCGCAGAAAGTGAAAAATGGGTAAAGAAGTTGTGGTATTTACTTACAAAACAATATCACTCAGCAATGAAATCTGTGTCATCAGGCCCTTAGCAGCACAATGAGTGGATTCAGGTATGATGATTCTAACTGAAATAAGTCACACAGAAAAAGAAACATCATAAGATATCAGTAATACACGGAATGTAAACTTGGCTACACAGGAACTGAATTACAGAACAGAACAGTGTCTCAAATTTAGAAAACCAACTTATGCTTGCTTAAGGGGAAAGGTGAGTTGGGGTGCTGCATAAAACCAGAGATTGAAATGAGCACAGATAAAGTTCCTTAAGCCAAATATGGAATAGACAAGAGCTACTCCTTGCTCAACGAAATGGACTCAACACCCCATATTAAACGCCTAAGAATGTACCTGACTAGTAAGTATCTTAAAACCTATGGATTGCTATGTCTCCGAAAGAGAATCAAGCATGTGTACAGGGGCATAAACGCAGCAGTGATAGGATTGGAGATGTTCGGTGAGCAAATGAAGACCCTTTGAAGTCATATTGCATGGTACCCATTCCACGGGTTTCAACTACCCAGGTTTTAGGTATTCTTCCTTCAGCTAAAACATGCATGTGGAACCCAGAGTATGATCAACCATGTGATCGGGAGACGTGTTCAAATATGTCTCAGTTTTCGTACCCTGGTACTCGGGTGCAACATTCCAGACGCTTTACTAACACTCTCCCGACTTGGAGAGTCAGTCCCTTTAACCTCCTGTTTGGCCCAGTTTGCAATTTCTGTGGAAGATGAACAGGAATAGCGAGAACCAATGAGAGACTAGCTGGAGGTGTCTGGATGGGCAAATTTAACTCTCATTTCCCACCAGGAAGAGGAATTAACCAAAGGCTCAGCGTGCCGTGCCGGAACCAGATTAGGGCCTGAAGCCATCCTGCGGTGTTGCGGCCAGCTCAAAAGAAAGCGAGTTGAAGAAAGGAGCTCAGGGGCACTGTAATTCACAAACCTGCAGAGTTATAAATGACAGCTATCGTCCAAAAATAGACTGAAGTAAGGCTGCCAAGAGGACTTGAAAGCGGGGCAGAATTGCAGGAAACCGATTTCAGGAGGTAGACTGGAATTGCATTGAAAGCATAGGAAAAGAGGCAGAACGTCCACAATGATGCACTTGGCCAAAAAGGGCGTATGCGTTTTTTCCTGAATATATTCCGGAAAAAACGCATACGCCCTTTTTGGCCAACCAAGCAAACTTGCAAAGGAAATCTGCACTACAATGAAGTCTCACTTCCCCCCGGTCAAAAGGGCCATCTGAAAAAAGTGTAAAATCCAGAAAGGCAGGACAGGCCATGGAGAACTGGGAGCCTTGTTATGCTGATGGGCGGGATGTAAATTGCCAACAGACACTCGGGAGAAGTGTATGGTGTTTCCTGAAACATCTAAAAAAGAAAGCAACAGAGCCTAGGGCACTTCCACTTATGGTCCTATAGCTTAGGGAAATTAAAATCAAAAAGACACAGCCACCCCAAAGTTTGGGACGCCTCTGTTTACAAGAACCTCGTTTACCGTACAAGTTCAATATCACAGAAAGTGAAAAATGCATAAAGAACTTGTGGTACTTACATACAATGCAGTATCACTCAGCAATGAAATCTATGTCATCAGGCCCATAGCAGCATAATGAGTAGATTCAGGTACGATGATTCTAACTGAAATAAGTCACACAGAAAAAGAAACATCATAAGATATCACTAATACACGGAATGTAAACTTGGCTACACAGGAACTGCATTCCAAAACAGAACAGGGTCTCAAATTTAGAAAACCAACTTATGCTTGCTTAAGGGGAAAGGTGAGTTGGGGTGCTGCATAAAACCAGAGATTGAAATGAGCACAGATAAAGTTCCTTAAGCCAAATATGGAATAGACAAGAGCTACTCCTTGCTCAATGAAATGGACTAAACACCGCATATTAAACGCCTAAGAATGTACCTGACTAGTAAGTATCTTAAAACCTATGGATTGCTATGTCTCCGAAAGAGAATCAAGCATGTGTACAGGGGCATAAACGCAGCAGTGATAGGATTGGAGAGGTTCGGTGAGCAAATGAAGACCCTTTGAAGTCATATTGCATGGTACTCATTACACGGGTCTTAACTCTCCAGGTTTAAGGTATTCTTCCTTCAGCTAAAACATGCATGTGGAACCCAGAGTATGATCAACCATTTGATCGGGAGACGTGTTCAAATATGTCTCAGTTTTCGTACCCTGGTACTCGGGTGCAACATTCCAGACGCTTTACTAACACTCTCCCGACTTGGAGAGTCAGTCCCTTTAACCTCCTGTTTGGCCCAGTTTGCAATTTCTGCGGAAGATGAACAGGAATAGCGAGAACCAATGAGAGACTAGCTGGAGGTGTCTGGACGGGCAAATTTAACACTCACATCCCACCAGCAAGAGGAATTAACCAAAGGCTCAGCGTGCCGTGCCGGAACCAGATTAGGGCCTGAAGCCATCCTGCGGTGTTGCGGCCAGGTCACAAGAAAGCGAGTTGAAGAAAGGAGCTCAGGGGCACTGTAATTCACAAACCTGCAGAGTTATAAATGACAGCTATCGTCCAAAAATAGACTGAAGTAAGGCTGCCAAGAGGACTTGAAAGCGGGGCAGAATTGCAGGAAACCGATTTCAGGAGGTAGACTGGAATTGCATTGAAAGCATAGGAAAAGAGGCAGAACGTCCACAATGATGCACTTGGCCAAAAAGGGCGTATGCGTTTTTTCCTGAATATATTCAGGAAAAAACGCATACGCCCTTTTTGGCCAACCAAGCAAGCTTGCAAAGGAAATCTGCAGTACAATGAAGTCTCACTTCCCCCCGGTCAAAAGGGCCATCTGAAAAAAGTGTAAAATCCAGAAAGGCAGGACAGGCCATGGAGAACTGGGAGCCTTGTTATGCTGATGGGCGGGATGTAAATTGCCACAGACACTCGGGAGAAGTGTATGGTGTTTCCTGAAACATCTAAAAAACAAAGCAACAGAGCCTAGGGCACTTCCACTTATGGTCCTATAGCTTAGGGAAATTAAAATCAAAAAGACACAGCCACCCCAAAGTTTGGGACGCCTCTGTTTACAAGAACCTCGTTTACCGTACAAGTTCAATGTCACAGAAAGTGAAAAATGGATAAAGAACTTGTGGTACTTACGTACAATGCAGTATCACTCAGCAATGAAATCTATGTCATCAGGCCAGTAGCAGCATAATGAGTGGATTCAGGTACGATGATTCTAACTGAAATAAGTCACACAGAAAAAGAAACATCATAAGATATCACTAATACACGGAATGTAAACTTGGCTACACAGGAACTGAATTCCAAACAGAACAGAGTCTCAAATTTAGAAAACCAACTTATGCTTGCTTAAGGGGAAAGGTGAGTTGGGGTGCTGCATAAAACCAGAGATTGAAATGAGCACAGATAAAGTTCCTTAAGCCAAATATGGAATAGACAAGAGCTACTCCTTGCTCAACGAAATGGACTCAACACCCCATATTAAACGCCTAAGAATGTACCTGACTAGTAAGTATCTTAAAACCTATGGATTGCTATGTCTCCAAAAGGGAATCAAGCTTGTGTACAGGGGCATAAACGCAGGAGTGATAGGATTGGAGAGGTTCGGTGAGCAAATGAAGACCCTTTGAAGTCATATTGCATGGTACCCATTCCACGGGTCTCAACTCTGCAGGTTTCAGGTATTCTTCCTTCAGCTAAAACATGCATGTGGAACCCAGAGTATGATCAACTGTGTGAACGGGAGACGTGTTCAAATATGTCTCAGTTTTCCTCCCCTGGTACTCGGGTGCAACATTCCAGATGCTTTATTAACACTCTCCCCACTTGGAGAGTCAGCACCTTTAACCTCCTGTTTGGCCCAGTTTGCAATTTCTGCGGAAGATGAACAGGAATAGGGAGAACCAATGGGAGACTAGATGGAGGTGTCTGGACGGGCAAATTTAACTCTCATTTCCCACCAGGAAGAGGAATTAACCAAAGGCTCTGCGAGCCGTGCCGGTACCAGATTAGGGCCTCAAGCAATCCTGCAGTGTGGCGGCCAGGTCACAAGAAAGTGAGTTGAAGAAAGGAGCTCAGGGGCACTGTAATTCACAAACCTGCAGAGTTATAAATGACAGCTATCGTCCAAAAATAGACTGAAGTAAGGCTGCCAAGAGGACTTGAAAGCGGGGCAGAATTGCAGGAAACCGATTTCAGGAGGTAGACTGGAATTGCATTGAAAGCACAGGAAAAGAGGCAGAACGTCCACAATGATGCACTTGGCCAAAAAGGGCGTATGCGTTTTTTCCTGAATATATTCAGGAAAAAACGCATACGCCCTTTTTGGCCAACCAAGCAAGCTTGCAAAGGAAATCTGCACTACAATGAAGTCTCACTTCCCCCCGGTCAAAAGGGCCATCTGAAAAAAGTGTAAAATCCAGAAAGTCAGGACAGGCCATGGAGAACTGGGAGCCTTGTTATGCTGATGGGCGGGATGTAAATTGTCAACAGACACTCGGGAGAAGTGTATGGTGTTTCCTGAAACATCTAAAAAACAAAGCAACAGAACCTAGGGCACTTCCACTTATGGTCCTATAGCTTAGGGAAATTAAAATCAAAAAGACACAGCCACCCCAAAGTTTGGGACGCCTCTGTTTACAAGAACCTCGTTTACCGTACAAGTTCAATATCACAGAAAGTGAAAAATGGATAAAGAACTTGTGGTACTTACGTACAATGCAGTATCACTCAGCAATGAAATCTATGTCATCAGGCCCGTGGCAGCATAATGAGTGGATTCAGGTACGATGATGCTAACTGAAATAAGTCACACAGAAAAAGAAACATCATAAGATATCAGTAATACACGGAATGGAAACTTGGCTACACAGGAACTGAATTGCAGAACAGAACAGGGTCTCAAATTTAGAAAGCCAACTTATGCTTGCTTAAGAGGAAAGGTGAGTTGGGGTGCTGCATAAAACCAGAGATTGAAATGAGCACAGATAAAGTTCCTTAAGCCAAATATGGAATAGACAAGAGCTACTCCTTGCTCAACGAAATGGACTCAACACCCCATATTAAACGTCTAAGAATGTACCTGACTAGTAAGTATCTTAAAACCTATGGATTGCGATGTCTCCAAAAGAGAATCAAGCGTGTGTACAGGGGCATAAACGCAGCAGTGATAGGATTGGAGAGGTTCGGTGAGCAAATGAAGACCCTTTGAAGTCATATTGCATGGTACCCATTCCACGGGTCTCAACTCTGCAGGTTTCAGGTATTCTTCCCTCAGCTAAAACATGCATGTGGAACCTAGAGTATGATCAACCATGTGATCGGGAGACGTGTTCAAATATGTCTCAGTTTTTGTACCCTGGTACTCGGGTGCAACATTCCAGACGCTTTACTAACACTCTCCCGACTTCAGAGTCAATCCCTTAAATCTCCTGTTTGGCCCAGTTTGCAATTTCTGCGGAAGATGAACAGGAATAGCGAGAACCAATGAGAGACTAGCTGGAGGTGTCCTGACGGGCAAATTTAACACTCATTTCCCACCAGGAAGAGGAATTAACCAAAGGCTCAGCGTGCCGTGCCGGAACCAGATTAGGGCCTGAAGCCATCCTGCGGTGTTGCGGCCAGCTCACAAGAAAGCGAGTTGAAGAAAGGAGCTCAGGGGCACTGTAATTCACAAACCTGCAGAGTTATAAATGACAGCTATCGTCCAAAAATAGACTGAAGTAAGGCTGCCAATAGGACTTGAAAGCGGGGCAGAATTGCAGGAAACCGATTTCAGGAGGTAGACTGGAATTGCATTGAAAGCATAGGAAAAGAGGCAGAACGTCCACAATGATGCACTTGGCCAAAAAGGGCGTATGCGTTTTTTCCTGAATATATTCAGGTAAAAACGCATACGCCCTTTTTGGCCAAGCAAGCAAACTTGCAAAGGAAATCTGCACTACAATGAAGTCTCACTTCCCCCCGGTCAAAAGGGCCATCTGAAAAAAGTGTAAAATCCAGAAAGGCAGGGCAGGCCATGGAGAACTGGGAGCCTTGTTATGCTGATGGGTGGGATGTAAATTGCCAACAGACACTCAGGAGAAGTGTATGGTGTTTCCTGAAACATCGAAAAAACAAAGCAACAGAGTCTAGGGCACTTCCACTTATGGTCCTATAGCTTAGGGAAATTAAAATCAAAAAGACACAGCCACCCCAAAATTTGGGACGCCTCTGTTTACAAGAACCTCGTTTACCATACAAGTTCAACATCGCAGAAAGTGAAAAATGGATAAAGAAGTTGTGGTATTTACTTACAAAGCAATATCACTCAGCAATGAAATCTATGTCATCAGGCCCTTAGCAGCACAATGAGTGGATTCAGGTATGATGATTCTAACTGAAATAAGTCACACAGAAAAAGAAACATCATAAGATATCACTAATACACGGAATGTAAACTTGGCTACACAGGAACTGAATTACAGAACAGAACAGGGTCTCAAATTTAGAAAACCAACTTATGCTTGCTTAAGGGGAAAGGTGAGTTGGGGTGCTGCATAAAACCAGAGATCGAAATGAGCACAGATAAAGTTCCTTAAGCCAAATATGGAATAGACAAGAGCTACTGCTTGCTCAACGAAATGGACTCGACACCGCATATTAAACGCCTAAGAATGTACCTGTCTAGTAAGTATCTTAAAACCTATGGATTGCTATGTCTCCGAAAGAGAATGAAGCATGTGCACAGGGGCATAAACACAGCAGTGAAAGGATTGGAGAGGTTCGGTGAGCAAAAGAAGACCCTTTGAAGTCATATTACATGGTACCCATTCCACGGGTTTTAACTACCCAGGTTTAAGGTATTCTTCCTTCAGCCTAAACTTGCATGTGGAACCTAGAGTATGATCAACCATGTGATCGGGAGACGTGTTCAAATATGTCTCAGTTTTCGTACCCTGGTACTCGGGTGCAACATTCCAGACGCTTTACTAACACTCTCCCCACTTGGAGAGTCAGTCCCTTTAACCTCCTGTTTGGCCCAGTTTGCAATTTCTGTGGAAGATGAACAGGAATAGCGAGAACGAATGAGAGACTAGCTGAAGGTGTCTGGATGGGCAAATTTAACTCTCATTTCCCACCAGGAAGAGGAATTAACCAAAGGCTCAGCGTGCCGTGCCAGAACCAGATTAGGGCCTGAAGACATCCTGCGGTGTTGCGGCCAGCTCACAAGAAAGCGAGTTGAAGAAAGGAGCTCAGGGGCACTGTAATTCACAAACCTGCAGAGTTATAAATGACAGCTATCGTCCAAAAATAGACTGAAGTAAGGCTGCCAAGAGGACTTGAAAGCGGGGCAGAATTGCAGGAAACCGATTTCAGGAGGTAGACTGGAATTGCATTGAAAGCATAGGAAAAGAGGCAGAACGTCCACAATGATGCACTTGGCCAAAAAGGGCGTATGCGTTTTTTCCTGAATATATTCAGGTAAAAACGCATACGCCCTTTTTGGCCAACCAAGCAAGCTTGCAAAGGAAATCTGCACTACAATGAAGTCTCACTTCCCCCCGGTCAAAAGGGCCATCTGAAAAAAGTGTAAAATCCAGAAAGGCAGGACAGGCCATGGAGAACTGGGAGCCTTGTTATGCTGATGGGCGGGATGTAAATTGCCAACAGAAACTCGGGAGAAGTGTATGGTGTTTCCTGAAACATCGAAAAAACAAAACAACAGAGTCTAGGGCACTTCCACTTATGGTCCTATAGCTTAGGGAAATTAAAATCAAAAAGACACAGCCACCCCAAAGTTTGGGACGCCTCTGTTTACAAGAACCTCGTTTACCGTGCAAGTTCAATATCACAGAAAGTGAAAAATGGATAAAGAACTTGTGGTACTTACGTACAATGCAGTATCACTCAGCAATGAAATCTATGTCATCAGGCCCGTAGCAGCATAATGAGTGGATTCAGGTACGATGATTCTAACTGAAATAAGTCACACAGAAAAAGAAACATCATAATATATCACTAATACACGGAATGTAAACTTGGCTACACAGGAACTGAATTCCAAAACAGAACAGGGTCTCAAATTTAGAAAACCAACTTATGCTTGCTTAAGGGGAAAGGTGAGTTGGGGTGCTGCATAAAACCAAAGATAGAAATGAGCACAGATAAATTTCCTTAAGCCAAATATGGAATAGACAAGAGCTACTCCTTGCTCAACGAAATGGACTCAACACCCCATATTAAACGCCTAAGAATGTATGTGACTAGTAAGTATCTTAAAACCTATGGATTGCTATGTCTCCAAAAGAGAATCAAGCGTGTGTACAGGGGCATAAACACAGCAGTGAAAGGATTGGAGAGGTTCGGTGAGCAAAAGAAGACCCTTTGAAGTCATATTACATGGTACCCATTCCACGGGTTTCAACTACCCAGGTTTAAAGTATTCTTCCTTCAGCTAAAACATGCATGTGGAACCCAGAGTATGATCAACCATGTGATCGGGAGACGTGTTCAAATATGTCTCAGTTTTCATACCCTGGTACTCGGGTGCAACATTCCAGACGCTTTACTAACACTCTCCCGACTTGGAGAGTCAGTCCCTTTAACCTCCTGTTTGGCCCAGTTTGCAATTTCTGCGGAAGATGAACAGGAATAGCGAGAACCAATGAGAGACTAGCTGGAGGTGTCTGGATGGGCAAATTTAACTCTCATTTCCCACCAGGAAGATGAATTAACCAAAGGCTCAGCGTGCCGTGCCAGAACCAGATTAGGGCCTGAAGCCATCCTGCGGTGTTGCGGCCAGCTCAAAAGAAAGCGAGTTGAAGAAAGGAGCTCAGGGGCACTGTAATTCACAAACCTGCAGAGTTATAAATGACAGCTATCGTCCAAAAATAGACTGAAGTAAGGCTGCCAAGAGGACTTGAAAGCAGGGCAGAATTGCAGGAAACCGATTTCAGGAGGTAGACTGGAATTGCATTGAAAGCATAGGAAAAGAGGCAGAACGTCCACAATGATGCACTTGGCCAAAAAGTGCGTATGCATTTTTTCCTGAATATATTCAGGAAAAAACGCATACGCCCTTTTTGGCCAACCAAGCAAGCTTGCAAAGGAAATCTGCACTACAAAGAAGTCTCACTTCCCCCCGGTCAAAAGGGCCATCTGAAAAAGGTGTAAAATCCAGAAAGGCAGGACAGGCCATGGAGAACTGGGAGCTTTGTTATGCTGATGGGCGGGATGTAAATTGTCAACAGACACTCCTGAGAAGTGTATGGTGTTTCCTGAAACATCTAAAAAACAAAGCAACAGAGCCTAGGGCACTTCCACTTATGGTCCTATAGCTTAGGGAAATTTAAATCAAAAAGACACAGCCACCCAAAAGTTTGGGACTCCTCTGTTTACAAGAACCTCGTTTACTGTAAAAGTTCAATATCGCAGAAAGTGAAAACTGGATAAAGAAGTTGTGGTACTTACGTACAATGCAGTATCACTCAGCAATGAAATCTTTGTCATCAGGCCCGTAGCAGCTTAATGAGTGGATTCAGGTACGATGTTTCTAACTGAAATAAGTCACACAGAAAAAGAAACATCATAAGATATCACTAATACACGGAATGTAAACTTGGCTACACAGGAACTGAATTACAGAACAGAACAGGGTCTCAAATTTAGAAAACCAACTTATGCTTGCTTAAGGGGAAAGGTGAGTTGGGGTGCTGCATAAAACCAGAGATCGAAATGAGCACAGATAAAGTTCCTTAAGCCAAATATGGAATAGACAAGAGCTACTGCTTGCTCAACGAAATGGACTCGACACCGCATATTAAACGCCTAAGAATGTACCTGACTAGTAAGTATCTTAAAACCTATGGATTGCTATGTCTCCGAAAGAGAATGAAGCATGTGTACAGGGGCATAAACACAGCAGTGAAAGGATTGGAGAGGTTCGGTGAGCAAAAGAAGACCCTTTGAAGTCATATTACATGGTACCCATTCCACGGGTTTTAACTACCCAGGTTTAAGGTATTCTTCCTTCAGCTAAAACTTGCATGTGGAACCTAGAGTATGATCAACCATGTGATCGGGAGACGTGTTCAAATATGTCTCAGTTTTCGTACCCTGGTACTCGGGTGCAACATTCCAGACGCTTTACTAACACTCTCCCCACTTGGAGAGTCAGTCCCTTTAACCTCCTGTTTGGCCCAGTTTGCAATTTCTGTGGAAGATGAACAGGAATAGCGAGAACCAATGAGAGACTAGCTGAAGGTGTCTGGATGGGCAAATTTAACTCTCATTTCCCACCAGGAAGAGGAATTAACCAAAGGCTCAGCATGCCGTGCCAGAACCAGATTAGGGCCTGAAGACATCCTGCGGTGTTGCGGCCAGCTCACAAGAAAGCGAGTTGAAGAAAGGAGCTCAGGGGCACTGTAATTCACAAACCTGCAGAGTTATAAATGACAGCTATCGTCCAAAAATAGACTGAAGTAAGGCTGCCAAGAGGACTTGAAAGCGGGGCAGAATTGCAGGAAACCGATTTCAGGAGGTAGACTGGAATTGCATTGAAAGCATAGGAAAAGAGGCAGAACGTCCACAATGATGCACTTGGCCAAAAAGGGCGTATGCGTTTTTTCCTGAATATGTTCAGGAAAAAACACATACGCCCTTTTTGGCCAACCAAGCAAACTTGCAAAGGAAATCTGCACTACAATGAAGTCTCACTTCCCCCCGGTCAAAAGGGCCATCTGAAAAAAGTGTAAAATCCAGAAAGGCAGGACAGGCCATGGAGAACTGGGAGCCTTGTTATGCTGATGGGCGGGATGTAAATTGCCAACAGAAACTCGGGAGAAGTGTATGGTGTTTCCTGAAACATCGAAAAAACAAAACAACAGAGTCTAGGGCACTTCCACTTATGGTCCTATAGCTTAGGGAAATTAAAATCAAAAAGACACAGCCACCCCAAAGTTTGGGACGCCTCTGTTTACAAGAACCTCGTTTACCATGCAAGTTCAATATCACAGAAAGTGAAAAATGGATAAAGAACTTGTGGTACTTACGTACAATGCAGTATCAATCAGCAATGAAATCTATGTCATCAGGCCCGTAGCAGCATAAAGAGTGGATTCAGGTACGATGATTCTAACTGAAATAAGTCACACAGAAAAAGAAACATCATAAAATATCACTAATACACGGAATGTAAACTTGGCTACACAGGAACTGCATTCCAAAACAGAACAGGGTCTCAAATTTAGAAAACCAACTTATGCTTGCTTAAGGGGAAAGGTGAGTTGGGGTGCTGCATAAAACCAAAGATTGAAATGAGCACAGATAAATTTCCTTAAGCCAAATATGGAATAGACAAGAGCTACTACTTGCTCAGCGAAATGGACTCAATACCCCATATTAAACGCCTAAGAATGTACGTGACTAGTAAGTATCTTAAAACCTATGGATTGCTATGTCTCCAAAAGAGAATCAAGCGTGTGTACAGGGGCATAAACACAGCAGTGAAAGGATTGGAGAGGTTCGGTGAGCAAAAGAAGACCCTTTGAAGTCATATTACATGGTACCCATTCCACGGGTTTCAACTACCCAGGTTTAAGGTATTCTTCCTTCAGCTAAAACATGCATGTGGAACCTAGAGTATGATCAACCATGTGATCGGGAGACGTGTTCAAATATGTCTCAGTTTTCATACCCTGGTACTCGGGTGCAACATTCCACACGCTTTACTAACACTCTCCTGACTTGGAGAGTCAGTCCCTTTAACCTCCTGTTTGGCCCAGTTTGCAATTTCTGCGAAAGATGAACAGGAATAGCGAGAACCAATGAGAGACTAGCTGGAGGTGTCTGGACGGGCAAATTTAACTCTCATTTCCCACCAGGAAGATGAATTAACCAAAGGCTCAGCATGCCGTGCCAGAACCAGATTAGGGCCTGAAGCCATCCTGCGGTGTTGCGGCCAGCTCAAAAGAAAGCGAGTTGAAGAAAGGAGCTCAGGGGCACTGTAATTCACAAACCTGCAGAGTTATAAATGACAGCTATCGTCCAAAAATAGACTGAAGTAAGGCTGCCAAGAGGACTTGAAAGCAGGGCAGAATTGCAGGAAACTGATTTCAGGAGGTAGACTGGAATTGCATTGAAAGCATAGGAAAAGAGGCAGAACGTCCACAATGATGCACTTGGCCAAAAAGGGCGTATGCGTTTTTTCCTGAATATATTCAGGAAAAAACGCATACGCCCTTTTTGGCCAACCAAGCAAGCTTGCAAAGGAAATCTGCACTACAAAGAAGTCTCACTTCCCCCCGGTCAAAAGGGCCATCTGAAAAAGGTGTAAAATCCAGAAAGGCAGGACAGGCCATGGAGAACTGGGAGCCTTGATATGCTGATGGGCGGGATGTAAATTGCCAACAGACACTCGGGAGAAGTGTATGGTGTTTCCTGAAACATCTAAAAAACAATGCAACAGAGCCTAGGACACTGCCACTTATGGTCCTATAGCTTAGGGAAATTAAAATCAAAAAGACACAGCCACCCCAAAGTTTGGGACGCCTCTGTTTACAAGAACCTCGTTTACAGTACAAGTTCAACATTGTAGAAAGTGAAAAATGGATAAAGAAGTTGTGGTATTTACTTACAAAGCAATATCACTCAGCAATGAAATCTGTGTCATCAGGCCCTTAGCAGCACAATGAGTGGATTCAGGTATGATGATTCTAACTGAAATAAGTCACACAGAAAAAGAAACATCATAAGATATCAGTAATACATGGAATGTAAACTTGGCTACACAGGAACTGAATTACAGAACAGAACAGGGTCTCAAATTTAGAAAACCAACTTATGCTTGCTTAAGGGGAAAGGTGAGTTGGGGTGCTGCATAAAACCAGAGATTGAAATGAGCACAGATAAAGTTCCTTAAGCCAAATATGGAATAGACAAGAGCTACTCCTTGCTCAACGAAATGGACTCAACACCGCATATTAAACGCCTAAGAATGTACCTGACTAGTAAGTATCTTAAAACCTATGGATTTCTATGTCTCCGAAAGAGAATCAAGCATGTGTACAGGGGCATAAACGCAGCAGTGATAGGATTGGAGAGGTTTGGTGAGCAAATGAAGACCCTTTGAAGTCATATTGCATGGTACCCATTCCACGGGTTTCAACTACCCAGGTTTAAGGTATTCTTCCTTCAGCTAAAACATGCATGTGGAACCTACAGTATGATCAACCATGTGATCGGGAGACGTGTTCAAATATTTCTCAGTTTTCGTACCCTGGTACTCGGGTGCAACATTCCAGACGCTTTACTAACACTCTCCCGACTTGGAGAGTCAGTCCCTTTAACCTCCTGTTTGGCCCAGTTTGCAATTTCTGCGGAAGATGAACAGGAATAGCGAGAACCAATGAGAGACTAGCTGGAGGTGTCTGGACGGGCAAATTTAACTCTCATTTCCCACCAGGAAGAGGAATTAACCAAAGGCTCAGCGTGCCGTGCCAGAACCAGATTAGGGCCTGAAGCCATCCTGCGGTGTTGCGGCCAGCTCACAAGAAAGCGAGTTGAAGAAAGGAGCTCAGGGGCACTGTAATTCACAAACCTGCAGAGTTATAAATGACAGCTATCGTCCAAAAATAGACTGAAGTAAGGCTGCCAAGAGGACTTGAAAGCGGGGCAGAATTGCAGGAAACCGATTTCAGGAGGTAGACTGGAATTGCATTGAAAGCATAGGAAAAGAGGCAGAACGTCCACAATGATGCACTTGGCCAAAAAGGGCGTATGCGTTTTTTCCTGAATATATTCAGGAAAAAACGCATACGCCCTTTTTGGCCAACCAAGCAAGCTTGCAAAGGAAATCTGCACTACAATGAAGTCTCACTTCCCCCCGGTCAAAAGGGCCATTTAAAAAAAGTGTAAAATCCAGAAAGGCAGGACAGGCCATGGAGAACTGGGAGCCTTGTTATTCTGAAGGGCGGGATGTAAATTGCCAACAGACACTCGGGAGAAGTGTATGGTGTTTCCTGAAACATCTAAAAAACAATGCAACAGAGCCTAGGACACTGCCACTTATGGTCCTATAGCTTAGGGAAATTAAAATCAAAAAGACACAGCCACCCCAAAGTTTGGGACGCCTCTGTTTACAAGAACCTCGTTTACAGTACAAGTTCAACATTGTAGAAAGTGAAAAATGGATAAAGAATTTGTGGTATTTACTTACAAAGCAATATCACTCAGCAATGAAATCTGTGTCATCAGGCCCTTAGCAGCACAATGAGTGGATTCAGGTATGATGATTCTAACTGAAATAAGTCACACAGAAAAAGAAACATCATAAGATATCAGTAATACATGGAATGTAAACTTGGCTACACAGGAACTGAATTACAGAACAGAACAGGGTCTCAAACTTAGAAAACCAACTTATGCTTGCTTAAGGGAAAAGGTGAGTTGGGGTGCTGCATAAAACCAGAGATTGAAATGAGCACAGATAAAGTTCCTTAAGCCAAATATGGAATAGACAAGAGCTACTCCTTGCTCAACGAAATGGACTCAACACCCCATATTAAACACCTAAGACTGTACCTGACTTGTAAGTATCTTAAAACCTATGGATTGCTATGTCTCCGAAAGAGAATCAAGCATGTGTACAGGGGCATAAACGCAGCAGTGATAGGATTGGAGAGGTTTGGTGAGCAAATGAAGACCCTTTGAAGTCATATTGCATGGTACCCATTCCACGGGTTTCAACTACCCAGGTTTAAGGTATTCTTCCTTCAGCTAAAACATGCATGTGGAACCTAGAGTATGATCAACCATGTGATCGGGAGACGTGTTCAAATATGTCTCAGTTTTCGTACCCTGGTACTCGGGTGCAACATTCCAGACGCTTTACTAACACTCTCCCGACTTGGAGAGTCAGTCCCTTTAACCTCCTGTTTGGCCCAGTTTGCAATTTCTGCGGAAGATAAACAGGAATAGCGAGAACCAATGAGAGACTAGCTGGAGGTGTCTGGACAGGCAAATTTAACTCTCATTTCCCACCAGGAAGAGGAATTAACCAAAGGCTCAGCGTGCCGTGCCGGAACCAGATTAGGGCCTGAAGCCATCCTGCGGTGTTGCGGCCAGCTCACAAGAAAGCGAGTTGAAGAAAGGAGCTCTGGGGCACTGTAATTCACAAACCTGCAGAGTTATAAATGACAGCTATCGTCCAAAAATAGACTGAAGTAAGGCTGCCAAGAGGACTTGAAAGCGGGGCAGAATTGCAGGAAACCGATTTCAGGAGGTAGACTGGAATTGCATTGAAAGCATAGGAAAAGAGGCAGAACGTCCACAATGATGCACTTGGCCAAAAAGGGCGTATGCGTTTTTTCCTGAATATATTCAGGAAAAAACGCATACGCCCTTTTTGGCCAACCAAGCAAGCTTGCAAAGGAAATCTGCACTACAATGAAGTCTCACTTCCCCCCGGTCAAAAGGGCCATCTGAAAAAAGTGTAAAATCCAGAAAGGCAGGACAGGCCATGGAGAACTGGGAGCCTTGTTATGCTGATGGGCGGGATGTAAATTGCCAACAGAAACTCGGGAGAAGTGTATGGTGTTTCCTGAAACATCGAAAAAACAAAACAACAGAGTCTAGGGCACTTCCACTTATGGTCCTATAGCTTAGGGAAATTAAAATCAAAAAGACACAGCCACCCCAAAGTTTGGGACGCCTCTGTTTACAAGAACCTCGTTTACCGTGCAAGTTCAATATCACAGAAAGTGAAAAATGGATAAAGAACTTGTGGTACTTACGTACAATGCAGTATCACTCAGCAATGAAATCTATGTTATCAGGCCCGTAGCAGCATAATGAGTGGATTCAGGTACGATGATTCTAACTGAAATAAGTCACACAGAAAAAGAAACATCATAATATATCACTAATACACGGAATGTAAACTTGGCTACACAGGAACTGAATTCCAAAACAGAACAGGGTCTCAAATTTAGAAAACCAACTTATGCTTGCTTAAGGGGAAAGGTGAGTTGGGGTGCTGCATAAAACCAAAGATAGAAATGAGCACAGATAAATTTCCTTAAGCCAAATATGGAATAGACAAGAGCTACTCCTTGCTCAACGAAATGGACTCAACACCCCATATTAAACGCCTAAGAATGTATGTGACTAGTAAGTATCTTAAAACCTATGGATTGCTATGTCTCCAAAAGAGAATCAAGCGTGTGTACAGGGGCATAAACACAGCAGTGAAAGGATTGGAGAGGTTCGGTGAGCAAAAGAAGACCCTTTGAAGTCATATTACATGGTACCCATTCCACGGGTTTCAACTACCCAGGTTTAAAGTATTCTTCCTTCAGCTAAAACATGCATGTGGAACCTAGAGTATGATCAACCATGTGATCGGGAGACGTGTTCAAATATGTCTCAGTTTTCCTACCCTGGTACTCGGGTGCAACATTCCAGACGCTTTACTAACACTCTCCCGACTTGGAGAGTCAGTCCCTTTAACCTCCTGTTTGGCCCAGTTTGCAATTTCTGCGGAAGATGAACAGGAATAGCGAGAACCAATGAGAGACTAGCTGGAGGTGTCTGGATGGGCAAATTTAACTCTCATTTCCCACCAGGAAGATGAATTAACCAAAGGCTCAGCGTGCCGTGCCAGAACCAGATTAGGGCCTGAAGCCATCCTGCGGTGTTGCGGCCAGCTCAAAAGAAAGCGAGTTGAAGAAAGGAGCTCAGGGGCACTGTAATTCACAAACCTGCAGAGTTATAAATGACAGCTATCGTCCAAAAATAGACTGAAGTAAGGCTGCCAAGAGGACTTGAAAGCAGGGCAGAATTGCAGGAAACCGATTTCAGGAGGTAGACTGGAATTGCATTGAAAGCATAGGAAAAGAGGCAGAACGTCCACAATGATGCACTTGGCCAAAAAGTGCGTATGCATTTTTTCCTGAATATATTCAGGAAAAAACGCATACGCCCTTTTTGGCCAACCAAGCAAGCTTGCAAAGGAAATCTGCACTACAAAGAAGTCTCACTTCCCCCCGGTCAAAAGGGCCATCTGAAAAAGGTGTAAAATCCAGAAAGGCAGGACAGGCCATGGAGAACTGGGAGCTTTGTTATGCTGATGGGCGGGATGTAAATTGTCAACAGACACTCCTGAGAAGTGTATGGTGTTTCCTGAAACATCTAAAAAACAAAGCAACAGAGCCTAGGGCACTTCCACTTATGGTCCTATAGCTTAGGGAAATTTAAATCAAAAAGACACAGCCACCCAAAAGTTTGGGACTCCTCTGTTTACAAGAACCTCGTTTACTGTAAAAGTTCAATATCGCAGAAAGTGAAAACTGGATAAAGAAGTTGTGGTACTTACGTACAATGCAGTATCACTCAGCAATGAAATCTTTGTCATCAGGCCCGTAGCAGCTTAATGAGTGGATTCAGGTACGATGTTTCTAACTGAAATAAGTCACACAGAAAAAGAAACATCATAAGATATCACTAATACACGGAATGTAAACTTGGCTACACAGGAACTGAATTACAGAACAGAACAGGGTCTCAAATTTAGAAAACCAACTTATGCTTGCTTAAGGGGAAAGGTGAGTTGGGGTGCTGCATAAAACCAGAGATCGAAATGAGCACAGATAAAGTTCCTTAAGCCAAATATGGAATAGACAAGAGCTACTGCTTGCTCAACGAAATGGACTCGACACCGCATATTAAACGCCTAAGAATGTACCTGACTAGTAAGTATCTTAAAACCTATGGATTGCTATGTCTCCGAAAGAGAATGAAGCATGTGTACAGGGGCATAAACACAGCAGTGAAAGGATTGGAGAGGTTCGGTGAGCAAATGAACACCCTTTGAAGTCATATTACATGGTACCCATTCCACGGGTTTTAACTACCCAGGTTTAAGGTATTCTTCCTTCAGCTAAAACTTGCATGTGGAACCTAGAGTATGATCAACCATGTGATCGGGAGACGTGTTCAAATATGTCTCAGTTTTCGTACCCTGGTACTCGGGTGCAACATTCCAGACGCTTTACTAACACTCTCCCCACTTGGAGAGTCAGTCCCTTTAACCTCCTGTTTGGCCCAGTTTGCAATTTCTGTGGAAGATGAACAGGAATAGCGAGAACCAATGAGAGACTAGCTGAAGGTGTCTGGATGGGCAAATTTAACTCTCATTTCCCACCAGGAAGAGGAATTAACCAAAGGCTCAGCATGCCGTGCCAGAACCAGATTAGGGCCTGAAGACATCCTGCGGTGTTGCGGCCAGCTCACAAGAAAGCGAGTTGAAGAAAGGAGCTCAGGGGCACTGTAATTCACAAACCTGCAGAGTTATAAATGACAGCTATCGTCCAAAAATAGACTGAAGTAAGGCTGCCAAGAGGACTTGAAAGCGGGGCAGAATTGCAGGAAACCGATTTCAGGAGGTAGACTGGAATTGCATTGAAAGCATAGGAAAAGAGGCAGAACGTCCACAATGATGCACTTGGCCAAAAAGGGCGTATGCGTTTTTTCCTGAATATGTTCAGGAAAAAACACATACGCCCTTTTTGGCCAACCAAGCAAACTTGCAAAGGAAATCTGCACTACAATGAAGTCTCACTTCCCCCCGGTCAAAAGGGCCATCTGAAAAAAGTGTAAAATCCAGAAAGGCAGGACAGGCCATGGAGAACTGGGAGCCTTGTTATGCTGATGGGCGGGATGTAAATTGCCAACAGAAACTCGGGAGAAGTGTATGGTGTTTCCTGAAACATCGAAAAAACAAAACAACAGAGTCTAGGGCACTTCCACTTATGGTCCTATAGCTTAGGGAAATTAAAATCAAAAAGACACAGCCACCCCAAAGTTTGGGACGCCTCTGTTTACAAGAACCTCGTTTACCGTGCAAGTTCAATATCACAGAAAGTGAAAAATGGATAAAGAACTTGTGGTACTTACGTACAATGCAGTATCAATCAGCAATGAAATCTATGTCATCAGGCCCGTAGCAGCATAAAGAGTGGATTCAGGTACGATGATTCTAACTGAAATAAGTCACACAGAAAAAGAAACATCATAAAATATCACTAATACACGGAATGTAAACTTGGCTACACAGGAACTGAATTCCAAAACAGAACAGGGTCTCAAATTTAGAAAACCAACTTATGCTTGCTTAAGGGGAAAGGTGAGTTGGGGTGCTGCATAAAACCAAAGATTGAAATGAGCACAGATAAATTTCCTTAAGCCAAATATGGAATAGACAAGAGCTACTACTTGCTCAGCGAAATGGACTCAATACCCCATATTAAACGCCTAAGAATGTACGTGACTAGTAAGTATCTTAAAACCTATGGATTGCTATATCTCCAAAAGAGAATCAAGCGTGTGTACAGGGGCATAAACACAGCAGTGAAAGGATTGGAGAGGTTCGGTGAGCAAAAGAAGACCCTTTGAAGTCATATTACATGGTACCCATTCCACGGGTTTCAACTACCCAGGTTTAAGGTATTCTTCCTTCAGCTAAAACATGCATGTGGAACCTAGAGTATGATCAACCATGTGATCGGGAGACGTGTTCAAATATGTCTCAGTTTTCATACCCTGGTACTCGGGTGCAACATTCCACACGCTTTACTAACACTCTCCTGACTTGGAGAGTCAGTCCCTTTAACCTCCTGTTTGGCCCAGTTTGCAATTTCTGCGAAAGATGAACAGGAATAGCGAGAACCAATGAGAGACTAGCTGGAGGTGTCTGGACGGGCAAATTTAACTCTCATTTCCCACCAGGAAGATGAATTAACCAAAGGCTCAGCATGCCGTGCCAGAACCAGATTAGGGCCTGAAGCCATCCTGCGGTGTTGCGGCCAGCTCAAAAGAAAGCGAGTTGAAGAAAGGAGCTCAGGGGCACTGTAATTCACAAACCTGCAGAGTTATAAATGACAGCTATCGTCCAAAAATAGACTGAAGTAAGGCTGCCAAGAGGACTTGAAAGCAGGGCAGAATTGCAGGAAACTGATTTCAGGAGGTAGACTGGAATTGCATTGAAAGCATAGGAAAAGAGGCAGAACGTCCACAATGATGCACTTGGCCAAAAAGGGCGTATGCGTTTTTTCCTGAATATATTCAGGAAAAAACGCATACGCCCTTTTTGGCCAACCAAGCAAGCTTGCAAAGGAAATCTGCACTACAAAGAAGTCTCACTTCCCCCCGGTCAAAAGGGCCATCTGAAAAAGGTGTAAAATCCAGAAAGGCAGGACAGGCCATGGAGAACTGGGAGCCTTGATATGCTGATGGGCGGGATGTAAATTGCCAACAGACACTCGGGAGAAGTGTATGGTGTTTCCTGAAACATCTAAAAAACAATGCAACAGAGCCTAGGACACTGCCACTTATGGTCCTATAGCTTAGGGAAATTAAAATCAAAAAGACACAGCCACCCCAAAGTTTGGGACGCCTCTGTTTACAAGAACCTCGTTTACAGTACAAGTTCAACATTGTAGAAAGTGAAAAATGGATAAAGAAGTTGTGGTATTTACTTACAAAGCAATATCACTCAGCAATGAAATCTGTGTCATCAGGCCCTTAGCAGCACAATGAGTGGATTCAGGTATGATGATTCTAACTGAAATAAGTCACACAGAAAAAGAAACATCATAAGATATCAGTAATACATGGAATGTAAACTTGGCTACACAGGAACTGAATTACAGAACAGAACAGGGTCTCAAATTTAGAAAACCAACTTATGCTTGCTTAAGGGGAAAGGTGAGTTGGGGTGCTGCATAAAACCAGAGATTGAAATGAGCACAGATAAAGTTCCTTAAGCCAAATATGGAATAGACAAGAGCTACTCCTTGCTCAACGAAATGGACTCAACACCGCATATTAAACGCCTAAGAATGTACCTGACTAGTAAGTATCTTAAAACCTATGGATTTCTATGTCTCCGAAAGAGAATCAAGCATGTGTACAGGGGCATAAACGCAGCAGTGATAGGATTGGAGAGGTTTGGTGAGCAAATGAAGACCCTTTGAAGTCATATTGCATGGTACCCATTCCACGGGTTTCAACTACCCAGGTTTAAGGTATTCTTCCTTCAGCTAAAACATGCATGTGGAACCTACAGTATGATCAACCATGTGATCGGGAGACGTGTTCAAATATTTCTCAGTTTTCGTACCCTGGTACTCGGGTGCAACATTCCAGACGCTTTACTAACACTCTCCCGACTTGGAGAGTCAGTCCCTTTAACCTCCTGTTTGGCCCAGTTTGCAATTTCTGCGGAAGATGAACAGGAATAGCGAGAACCAATGAGAGACTAGCTGGAGGTGTCTGGACGGGCAAATTTAACTCTCATTTCCCACCAGGAAGAGGAATTAACCAAAGGCTCAGCGTGCCGTGCCAGAACCAGATTAGGGCCTGAAGCCATCCTGCGGTGTTGCGGCCAGCTCACAAGAAAGCGAGTTGAAGAAAGGAGCTCAGGGGCACTGTAATTCACAAACCTGCAGAGTTATAAATGACAGCTATCGTCCAAAAATAGACTGAAGTAAGGCTGCCAAGAGGACTTGAAAGCGGGGCAGAATTGCAGGAAACCGATTTCAGGAGGTAGACTGGAATTGCATTGAAAGCATAGGAAAAGAGGCAGAACGTCCACAATGATGCACTTGGCCAAAAAGGGCGTATGCGTTTTTTCCTGAATATATTCAGGAAAAAACGCATACGCCCTTTTTGGCCAACCAAGCAAGCTTGCAAAGGAAATCTGCACTACAATGAAGTCTCACTTCCCCCCGGTCAAAAGGGCCATTTAAAAAAAGTGTAAAATCCAGAAAGGCAGGACAGGCCATGGAGAACTGGGAGCCTTGTTATTCTGAAGGGCGGGATGTAAATTGCCAACAGACACTCGGGAGAAGTGTATGGTGTTTCCTGAAACATCTAAAAAACAATGCAACAGAGCCTAGGACACTGCCACTTATGGTCCTATAGCTTAGGGAAATTAAAATCAAAAAGACACAGCCACCCCAAAGTTTGGGACGCCTCTGTTTACAAGAACCTCGTTTACAGTACAAGTTCAACATTGTAGAAAGTGAAAAATGGATAAAGAATTTGTGGTATTTACTTACAAAGCAATATCACTCAGCAATGAAATCTGTGTCATCAGGCCCTTAGCAGCACAATGAGTGGATTCAGGTATGATGATTCTAACTGAAATAAGTCACACAGAAAAAGAAACATCATAAGATATCAGTAATACATGGAATGTAAACTTGGCTACACAGGAACTGAATTACAGAACAGAACAGGGTCTCAAACTTAGAAAACCAACTTATGCTTGCTTAAGGGAAAAGGTGAGTTGGGGTGCTGCATAAAACCAGAGATTGAAATGAGCACAGATAAAGTTCCTTAAGCCAAATATGGAATAGACAAGAGCTACTCCTTGCTCAACGAAATGGACTCAACACCCCATATTAAACACCTAAGAATGTACCTGACTTGTAAGTATCTTAAAACCTATGGATTGCTATGTCTCCGAAAGAGAATCAAGCATGTGTACAGGGGCATAAACGCAGCAGTGATAGGATTGGAGAGGTTTGGTGAGCAAATGAAGACCCTTTGAAGTCATATTGCATGGTACCCATTCCACGGGTTTCAACTACCCAGGTTTAAGGTATTCTTCCTTCAGCTAAAACATGCATGTGGAACCTAGAGTATGATCAACCATGTGATCGGGAGACGTGTTCAAATATGTCTCAGTTTTCGTACCCTGGTACTCGGGTGCAACATTCCAGACGCTTTACTAACACTCTCCCGACTTGGAGAGTCAGTCCCTTTAACCTCCTGTTTGGCCCAGTTTGCAATTTCTGCGGAAGATAAACAGGAATAGCGAGAACCAATGAGAGACTAGCTGGAGGTGTCTGGACAGGCAAATTTAACTCTCATTTCCCACCAGGAAGAGGAATTAACCAAAGGCTCAGCGTGCCGTGCCGGAACCAGATTAGGGCCTGAAGCCATCCTGCGGTGTTGCGGCCAGCTCACAAGAAAGCGAGTTGAAGAAAGGAGCTCTGGGGCACTGTAATTCACAAACCTGCAGAGTTATAAATGACAGCTATCGTCCAAAAATAGACTGAAGTAAGGCTGCCAAGAGGACTTGAAAGCGGGGCAGAATTGCAGGAAACCGATTTCAGGAGGTAGACTGGAATTGCATTGAAAGCATAGGAAAAGAGGCAGAACGTCCACAATGATGCACTTGGCCAAAAAGGGCGTATGCGTTTTTTCCTGAATATATTCAGGAAAAAACGCATACGCCCTTTTTGGCCAACCAAGCAAGCTTGCAAAGGAAATCTGCACTACAATGAAGTCTCACTTCCCCCCGGTCAAAAGGGCCATCTGAAAAAAGTGTAAAATCCAGAAAGGCAGGACAGGCCATGGAGAACTGGGAGCCTTGTTATGCTGATGGGCGGGATGTAAATTGCCAACAGAAACTCGGGAGAAGTGTATGGTGTTTCCTGAAACATCGAAAAAACAAAACAACAGAGTCTAGGGCACTTCCACTTATGGTCCTATAGCTTAGGGAAATTAAAATCAAAAAGACACAGCCACCCCAAAGTTTGGAACGGCTCTGTTTACAAGAACCTCGTTTACAGTACAAGTTCAACATCACAGAAAGTGAAAAATGGATAAAGAAGTTGTGGTATTTACTTACAAAGCAATATCACTCAGCAATGAAATCTGTGTCATCAGGCCCTTAGCAGCACAATGAGTGGATTCAGGTATGATGATTCTAACTGAAATAAGTCACACAGAAAAAGAAACATCATAAGATATCAGTAATACACGGAATGTAAACTTGGCTACACAGGAACTGAATTACAGAACAGAACAGGGTCTCAAATTTAGAAAACCAACTTATGCTTGCTTAAGGGGAAAGGTGAGTTGGGGTGCTGCATAAAACCAGAGATTGAAATGAGCACAGATAAAGTTCCTTAAGCCAAATATGGAATAGACAAGAGCTACTCCTTGCTCAACGAAATGGACTCAACACC
The DNA here is from genome assembly GCF_951394435.1 of Stenella coeruleoalba. Lineage (NCBI taxonomy): Eukaryota > Metazoa > Chordata > Mammalia > Artiodactyla > Delphinidae > Stenella > Stenella coeruleoalba. The sequence continues at coordinate 1,048,871 of NW_027646083.1, read as the reverse complement.
GCATATTAAACGCCTAAGAATGTACCTGACTAGTAAGTATCTTAAAACCTATGGATTGCTATGTCTCCGAAAGAGAATCAAGCATGTGTACAGGGCCATAAACGCAGCAGTGATAGGATTGGAGAGGTTCGGTGAGCAAATGAAGACCCTTTGAAGTCATATTGCATGGTACCCATTCCACGGGTTTCAACTACCCAGGTTTTAGGTATTCTTCCTTCAGCTAAAACATGCATGTGGAACCCAGAGTATGATCAACCATGTGATCGGGAGACGTGTTCAAATATGTCTCAGTTTTCGTACCCTGGTACTCGGGTGCAACATTCCAGACGCTTTACTAACACTCTCCCGACTTGGAGAGTCAGTCCCTTTAACCTCCTGTTTGGCCCAGTTTGCAATTTCTGCGGAAGATGAACAGGAATAGTGAGAACCAATGAGAGACTAGCTGGAGGTGTCTGGACGGGCAAATTTAACTCTCATTTCCCACCAGGAAGAGGAATTAACCAAAGGCTCAGCATGCCGTGCCGGAACCAGATTAGGGCCTGAAGCCATCCTGCGGTGTTGCGGCCAGCTCAAAAGAAAGCGAGTTGAAGAAAGGAGCTCAGGGGCACTGTAATTCACAAACCTGCAGAGTTATAAATGACAGCTATCGTCCAAAAATAGACTGAAGTAAGGCTGCCAAGAGGACTTGAAAGCGGGGCAGAATTGCAGGAAACCGATTTCAGGAGGTAGACTGGAATTGCATTGAAAGCATAGGAAAAGAGGCAGAACGTCCACAATGATGCACTTGGCCAAAAAGGGCGTATGCGTTTTTTCCTGAATATATTCAGGAAAAAGCGCATACGCACTTTTTGGCCAACCAAGCAAGCTTGCAAAGGAAATCTGCACTACAATGAAGTCTCACTTCCCCCCGGTCAAAAGGGCCATCTGAAAAAAGTGTAAAATCCAGAAAGGCAGGACAGGCCATGGAGAACTGGGAGCCTTGTTATGCTGATGGGCGGGATGTAAATTGCCAACAGACACTCGGGAGAAGTGTATGGTGTTTCCTGAAACATCTAAAAAACAAAGCAACAGAGCCTAGGGCACTTCCACTTATGGTCCTATAGCTTAGGGAAATTAAAATAAAAAAGACACAGCCACCCCAAAGTTTGGGACGCCTCTGTTTACAAGAACCTCGTTTACAGTACAAGTTCAACATCGCAGAAAGTGAAAAATGGATAAAGAAGTTGTGGTATTTACTTACAAAGCAATATCAGTCAGGAATGAATCTGTGTTATCAGGCCCTTAGCAGCACAATGAGTGGATTCAGGTATGATGATTCTAACTGAAATAAGTCACACAGAAAAAGAAACATCATAAGATATCAGTAATACACGGAATGTAAACTTGGCTACACAGGAACTGAATTACAGAACAGAACAGGGTCTCAAATTTAGAAAACCAACTTATGCTTGCTTAAGGGTAAAGGTGAGTTGGGGTGCTGCATAAAACCAGAGATTGAAATGAGCACAGATAAAGTTCCTTAAGCCAAATATGGAATAGACAAGAGCTACTCCTTGCTCAACGAAATGGACTCAACACCGCATATTAAACGCCTAAGAATGTACCTGACTAGTAAGTATCTTAAAACCTATGGATTGCAATGTCTCCGAAAGAGAATCAAGCATGTGTACAGGGGCATAAACGCAGCAGTGATAGGTTTGGAGATGTTCGGTGAGCAAATGAAGACCCTTTGAAGTCATATTGCATGGTACCCATTCCACGGGTTTCAACTACCCAGGTTTCAGGTATTCTTCCTTCAGCTAAAACATGCATGTGGAACCTAGAGTATGATCAACCATGTGATCGGGAGACGTGTTCAAATATGTCTCAGTTTTCGTACCCTGGTACTCGGGTGCAACATTCCAGACGCTTTACTAACACTCTCCCCACTTGGAGAGTCAGTCCCTTTAACCTCCTGTTTGGCCCAGTTTGCAATTTCTGCGGAAGATGAACAGGAATAGCGAGAACCAATGAGAGACTAGCTGGAGGTGTCTGAACGGGCAAATTTAACTCTCATTTCCCACCAGGAAGAGGAATTAACCAAAGGCTCAGCGTGCCGTGCCAGAACCAGATTAGGGCCTGAAGCCATCCTGCGGTGTTGCGGCCAGCTCACAAGAAAGCGAGTTGAAGAAAGGAGCTCAGGGGCACTGTAATTCACAAACCTGCAGAGTTATAAATGACAGCTATCGTCCAAAAATAGACTGAAGTAAGGCTGCCAAGAGGACTTGAAAGTGGGGCAGAATTGCAGGAAACCGATTGCAGGAGGTAGACTGGAATTGCATTGAAAGCATAGGAAAAGAGGCAGAACGTCCACAATGATGCACTTGGCCAAAAAGGGCGTATGCGTTTTTTCCTGAATATATTCAGGAAAAAACGCATACGCCCTTTTTGGCCAACCAAGCAAGCTTGCAAAGGAAATCTGCACTACAATGAAGTCTCACTTCCCCCCGGTCAAAAGGGCCATCTGAAAAAAGTGTAAAATCCAGAAAGGCAGGACAGGCCATGGAGAACTGGGAGCCTTGTTATGCTGATGGGCGGGATGTAAATTGCCAACAGACACTCGGGAGAAGTGTATGGTGTTTCCTGAAACATCTAAAAAACAAAGCAACAGAGCCTAGGGCAAAGCCACTTATGATCCTATAGATTAGGGAAATTAAAATAAAAAAGACACAGCCACCCCAAAGTTTGGGACGCCTCTGTTTACAAGAACCTCGTTTACAGTACAAGTTCAACATCGCAGAAAGTGAAAAATGGATAAAGAAGTTGTGTTACTTACGTACAATGCAGTATCACTCAGCAATGAAATCTATGTCATCAGGCCCTTAGCAGCATAATGAGTGGATTCAGGTACGATGATTCTAACTGAAATAAGTCACACAGAAAAAGAAACATCATAAGATATCACTAATACACGGAATGTAAACTTGGCTACACAGGAACTGCATTCCAAAACAGAACAGGGTCTCAAATTTAGAAAACCAACTTATGCTTGCTTAAGGGGAAAGGTGAGTTGGGGTGCTGCATAAAACCAGAGATTGAAATGAGCACAGATAAAGTTCCTTAAGCCAAATATGGAATAGACAAGAGCTACTCCTTGCTCAACGAAATGGACTCAACACCCCATATTAAACGCCTAAGAATGTACCTGACTAGTAAGTATCTTAAAACCTATGGATTGCTATGTCTCCGAAAGAGAATCAAGCTTGTGTACAGGGGCATAAACGCAGCAGTGATAGGATTGGAGAGGTTCGGTGAGCAAATGAAGACTCTTTGAAGTCATATTGCATGGTACCCATTACACGGGTCTCAACTCTCCAGGTTTAAGGTATTCTTCCTTCAGCTAAAACATGCATGTTGAACCCAGAGTATGATCAACCATGTGAACGGGAGACGTGTTCAAATATGTCTCAGTTTTCCTCCCCTGGTACTCGGGTGCAACATTCCAAACACTTTACTAACACTCTCCCGACTTGGAGAGTCAGTGCCTTTAACCTCCTGTTTGGCCCAGTTTGCAATTTCTGCGGAAGATGAACAGGAATAGCGAGAACCAATGAGAGGCTAGCTGGAGGTGTCTGAACGGGCAAATTTAACTCTCATTTCCCACCAGGAAGAGGAATTAATCAAAGGCTCAGCATGCCGGGCCGGAACCAGATTAGGGCCTGAAGCCATCCTGCGGTGTTGCGGCCAGGTCACAAGAAAGCGAGTTGAAGAAAGGAGCTCAGGGGCACTGTAATTCACAAACCTGCAGAGTTATAAATGACAGCTATCGTCCAAAAATAGACTGAAGTAAGGCTGCCAAGAGGACTTGAAAGCGGGGCAGAATTGCAGGAAACCGATTTCAGGAGGTAGACTGGAATTGCATTGAAAGCATAGGAAAAGAGGCAGAACGTCCACAATGATGCACTTGGCCAAAAAGGGCGTATGCGTTTTTTCCTGAATATATTCAGGAAAAAACGCATACGCCCTTTTTGGCCAACCAAGCAAGCTTGCAAAGGAAATCTGCACTACAATGAAGTCTCACTTCCCCCCGGTCAAAAGGGCCATCTGAAAAAAGTGTAAAATCCAGAAAGGCAGGACAGGCCATGGAGAACTGTGAGCCTTGTTATGCTGAAGGGCGGGATGTAAATTGCCAACAACCACTCGGGAGAAGTGTATGGTGTTTCCTGAAACATCTAAAAAACAAAGCAACAGAGCCTAGGGCACTTCCACTTATGGTCCTATAGCTTAGGGAATTTAAAATCAAAAAGACACAGCCACCCCAAAGTTTGGAACGGCTCTGTTTACAAGAACCTCGTTTACAGTACAAGTTCAACATCGCAGAAAGTGAAAAATGGATAAAGAAGTTGTGGTATTTACTTACAAAGCAATATCACTCAGCAATGAAATCTGTGTCATCAGGCCCTTAGCAGCACAATGAGTGGATTCAGGTATGATGATTCTAACTGAAATAAGTCACACAGAAAAAGAAACATCATAAGATATCACTAATACACGGAATGTAAACTTGGCTACACAGGAACTGAATTACAGAACAGAACAGGGTCTCAAATTTAGAAAACCAACTTATGCTTGCTTAAGGGGAAAGGTGAGTTGGGGTGCTGCATAAAACCAGAGATTGAAATGAGCACAGATAAAGTTCCTTAAGCCAAATATGGAATAGACAAGAGCTACTCCTTGCTCAACGAAATGGACTCAACACCGCATATTAAACGCCTAAGAATGTACCTGACTAGTAAGTATCTTAAAACCTATGGATTGCTATGTCTCCGAAAGAGAATCAAGCATGTGTACAGGGGCATAAACGCAGCAGTGATAGGATTGGAGAGGTTCGGTGAGCAAATGAAGACCCTTTGAAGTCATATTGCATGGTACCCATTCCACGGGTTTCAACTACCCAGGTTTTAGGTATTCTTCCTTCAGCTAAAACATGCATGTGGAACCCAAGTATGATCAACCATGTGAACGGGAGACGTGTTCAAATATGTCTCAGTTTTCCTCCCCTGGTACTCGGGTGCAACATTCCAGACGCTTTACTAACACTCTCCCCACTTGGAGAGTCAGCGCCTTTAACCTCCTGTTTGGCCCAGTTTGCAATTTCTGCGGAAGATGAACAGGAATAGCGAGAACCAATGAGAGACTAGCTGGAGGTGTCTGGACGGGCAAATTTAACTCTCATTTCCCACCAGGAAGAGGAAATAACCAAAGGCTCAGCGTGCCGTGCCGGATCCAGATTAGGGCCTGAAGCCATCCTGCGGTGTTGCGGCCAGGTCACAAGAAAGCGAGTTGAAGAAAGGAGCTCAGGGGCACTGTAATTCACAAACCTGCAGAGTTATAAATGACAGCTATCGTCCAAAAATAGACTGAAGTAAGGCTGCCAAGAGGACTTGAAAGCGGGGCAGAATTGCAGGAAACCGATTTCAGGAGGTAGACTGGAATTGCATTGAAAGCATAGGAAAAGAGGCAGAAAGTCCACAATGATGCACTTGGCCAAAAAGGGCGTATGCGTTTTTTTCTGAATATATTCAGGAAAAAACGCATACGCCCTTTTTGGCCAACCAAGCAAGCTTGAAAAGGAAATCTGCACTACAATGAAGTCTCACTTCCCCCCGGTCAAAAGGGCCATCTGAAAAAAGGGTAAAATCCAGAAAGGCAGGACAGGCCATGGAGAACTGGGAGCCTTGTTATGCTGAAGGGCGGGATGTAAATTGCCAACAGACACTCGGGAGAAGTGTATGGTGTTTCCTGAAACATCTAAAAAACAAAGCAACAGAACCTAGGGCACTTCCACTTATGGTCCTATAGCTTAGGGAAATTAAAATCAAAAAGACACAGCCACCCCAAAGTTTGGGACGCCTCTGTTTACAAGAACCTCGTTTACCGTACAAGTTCAATATCACAGAAAGTGAAAAATGCATAAAGAACTTGTGGTACTTACGTACAATGCAGTATCACTCAGCAATGAAATCTATGTCATCAGGCCCGTAGCAGCATAATGAGTAGATTCAGGTACGATGATTCTAACTGAAATAAGTCACACAGAAAAAGAAACATCATAAGATATCACTAATACACGGAATGTAAACTTGGCTACACAGGAACTGAATTACAGAACAGAACAGGTTCTCAAATTTAGAAAACCAACTTATGCTTGCTTAAGGGGAAAGGTGAGTTGGGGTGCTGCATAAAACCAGAGATTGAAATGAGCACAGATAAAGTTCCTTAAGCCAAATATGGAATAGACAAGAGCTACTCCTTGCTCAACGAAATGGACTCAACACCGCATATTAAACGCCTAAGAATGTACCTGACTAGTAAGTATCTTAAAACCTATGGATTGCTATGTCTCCGAAAGAGAATCAAGCATGTGTACAGGGGCATAAACGCAGCAGTGATAGGATTGGAGATGTTCGGTGAGCAAATGAAGACCCTTTGAAGTCATATTGCATGGTACCCATTCCACGGGTTTCAACTACCCAGGTTTTAGGTATTCTTCCTTCAGCTAAAACATGCATGTGGAACCCAGAGTATGATCAACCATGTGATCGGGAGACGTGTTCAAATATGTCTCAGTTTTCGTACCCTGGTACTCGGGTGCAACATTCCAGACGCTTTAGTAACACTCTCCCGACTTGGAGAGTCAGTCCCTTTAACCTCCTGTTTGGCCCAGTTTGCAATTTCTGTGGAAAATGAACAGCAATAGCGAGAACCAATGAGAGGCTAGCTGGAGGTGTCTGGATGGGCAAATTTAACTCTCATTTCCCACCAGGAAGAGGAATTAACCAAAGACTCAGCGTGCCGTGCCGGAACCAGATTAGGGCCTGAAGCCATCCTGCGGTGTTGCGGCCAGCTCAAAAGAAAGCGAGTTGAAGAAAGGAGCTCAGGGGCACTGTAATTCACAAACCTGCAGAGTTATAAATGACAGCTATCGTCCAAAAATAGACTGAAGTAAGGCTGCCAAGAGGACTTGAAAGCGGGGCAGAATTGCAGGAAACCGATTTCAGGAGGTAGACTGGAATTGCATTGAAAGCATAGGAAAAGAGGCAGAACGTCCACAATGATGCACTTGGCCAAAAAGGGCGTATGCGTTTTTTCCTGAATATATTCAGGAAAAAACGCATACGCCCTTTTTGGCCAACCAAGCAAACTTGCAAAGGAAATCTGCACTACAATGAAGTCTCACTTCCCCCCGGTCAAAAGGGCCATCTGAAAAAAGTGTAAAATCCAGAAAGGCAGGACAGGCCATGGAGAACTGGGAGCCTTGTTATGCTGATGGGCGGGATGTAAATTGCCAACAGACACTCGGGAGAAGTGTATGGTGTTTCCTGAAACATCTAAAAAACAAAGCAACAGAGCCTAGGGCACTTCCACTTATGGTCCTATAGCTTAGGGAAATTAAAATCAAAAAGACACAGCCACCCCAAAGTTTGGGACACCTCTGTTTACAAGAACCTCGTTTACCGTACAAGTTCAATATCACAGAAAGTGAAAAATGCATAAAGAACTTGTGGTACTTACGTACAATGCAGTATCACTCAGCAATGAAATCTATGTCATCAGGCCCGTAGCAGCATAATGAGTAGATTCAGGTACGATGATTCTAACTGAAATAAGTCACACAGAAAAAGAAACATCATAAGATATCACTAATACACGGAATGTAAACTTGGCTACACAGGAACTGCATTCCAAAACAGAACAGGGTCTCAAATTTAGAAAACCAACTTATGCTTGCTTAAGGGGAAAGGTGAGTTGGGGTGCTGCATAAAACCAGAGATTGAAATGAGCACAGATAAAGTTCCTTAAGCCAAATATGGAATAGACAAGAGCTACTCCTTGCTCAATGAAATGGACTAAACACCGCATATTAAACGCCTAAGAATGTACCTGACTAGTAAGTATCTTAAAACCTATGGATTGCTATGTCTCCGAAAGAGAATCAAGCATGTGTACAGGGGCATAAACGCAGCAGTGATAGGATTGGAGAGGTTCGGTGAGCAAATGAAGACACTTTGAAGTCATATTGCATGGTACCCATTCCACGCGTTTCAACTACCCAGGTTTTAGGTATTCTTCCTTCAGCTAAAACATGCATGTGGAACCCAAGTATGATCAACCATGTGAACGGGAGACGTGTTCAAATATGTCTCAGTTTTCCTCCCCTGGTACTCGGGTGCAACATTCCAGACGCTTTACTAACACTCTCCCCACTTGGAGAGTCAGCGCCTTTAACCTCCTGTTTGGCCCAGTTTGCAATTTCTGCGGAAGATGAACAGGAATAGCGAGAACCAATGAGAGACTAGCTGGAGGTGTCTGGACGGGCAAATTTAACTCTCATTTCCCACCAGGAAGAGGAAATAACCAAAGGCTCAGCGTGCCGTGCCGGATCCAGATTAGGGCCTGAAGCCATCCTGCGGTGTTGCGGCCAGGTCACAAGAAAGCGAGTTGAAGAAAGGAGCTCAGGGGCACTGTAATTCACAAACCTGCAGAGTTATAAATGACAGCTATCGTCCAAAAATAGACTGAAGTAAGGCTGCCAAGAGGACTTGAAAGCGGGGCAGAATTGCAGGAAACCGATTTCAGGAGGTAGACTGGAATTGCATTGAAAGCATAGGAAAAGAGGCAGAACGTCCACAATGATGCACTTGGCCAAAAAGGGCGTATGCGTTTTTTCCTGAATATATTCAGGAAAAAACGCATACGCCCTTTTTGGCCAACCAAGCAAGCTTGCAAAGGAAATCTGCACTACAATGAAGTCTCACTTCCCCCCGGTCAAAAGGGCCATCTGAAAAAAGGGTAAAATCCAGAAAGGCAGGACAGGCCATGGAGAACTGGGAGCCTTGTTATGCTGAAGGGCGGGATGTAAATTGCCAACAGACACTCGGGAGAAGTGTATGGTGTTTCCTGAAACATCTAAAAAACAAAGCAACAGAACCTAGGGCACTTCCACTTATGGTCCTATAGCTTAGGGAAATTAAAATCAAAAAGACACAGCCACCCCAAAGTTTGGAACGGCTCTGTTGACAAGAACCTCGTTTACAGTACAAGTTCAACATCGCAGAAAGTGAAAAATGGGTAAAGAAGTTGTGGTATTTACTTACAAAACAATATCACTCAGCAATGAAATCTGTGTCATCAGGCCCTTAGCAGCACAATGAGTGGATTCAGGTATGATGATTCTAACTGAAATAAGTCACACAGAAAAAGAAACATCATAAGATATCAGTAATACACGGAATGTAAACTTGGCTACACAGGAACTGAATTACAGAACAGAACAGTGTCTCAAATTTAGAAAACCAACTTATGCTTGCTTAAGGGGAAAGGTGAGTTGGGGTGCTGCATAAAACCAGAGATTGAAATGAGCACAGATAAAGTTCCTTAAGCCAAATATGGAATAGGCAAGAGCTACTCCTTGCTCAACGAAATGGACTCAACACCCCATATTAAACGCCTAAGAATGTACCTGACTAGTAAGTATCTTAAAACCTATGGATTGCTATGTCTCCGAAAGAGAATCAAGCATGTGTACAGGGGCATAAACGCAGCAGTGATAGGATTGGAGATGTTCGGTGAGCAAATGAAGACCCTTTGAAGTCATATTGCATGGTACCCATTCCACGGGTTTCAACTACCCAGGTTTTAGGTATTCTTCCTTCAGCTAAAACATGCATGTGGAACCCAGAGTATGATCAACCATGTGATCGGGAGACGTGTTCAAATATGTCTCAGTTTTCGTACCCTGGTACTCGGGTGCAACATTCCAGACGCTTTACTAACACTCTCCCGACTTGGAGAGTCAGTCCCTTTAACCTCCTGTTTGGCCCAGTTTGCAATTTCTGTGGAAGATGAACAGGAATAGCGAGAACCAATGAGAGACTAGCTGGAGGTGTCTGGATGGGCAAATTTAACTCTCATTTCCCACCAGGAAGAGGAATTAACCAAAGGCTCAGCGTGCCGTGCCGGAACCAGATTAGGGCCTGAAGCCATCCTGCGGTGTTGCGGCCAGCTCAAAAGAAAGCGAGTTGAAGAAAGGAGCTCAGGGGCACTGTAATTCACAAACCTGCAGAGTTATAAATGACAGCTATCGTCCAAAAATAGACTGAAGTAAGGCTGCCAAGAGGACTTGAAAGCGGGGCAGAATTGCAGGAAACCGATTTCAGGAGGTAGACTGGAATTGCATTGAAAGCATAGGAAAAGAGGCAGAACGTCCACAATGATGCACTTGGCCAAAAAGGGCGTATGCGTTTTTTCCTGAATATATTCAGGAAAAAACGCATACGCCCTTTTTGGCCAACCAAGCAAACTTGCAAAGGAAATCTGCACTACAATGAAGTCTCACTTCCCCCCGGTCAAAAGGGCCATCTGAAAAAAGTGTAAAATCCAGAAAGGCAGGACAGGCCATGGAGAACTGGGAGCCTTGTTATGCTGATGGGCGGGATGTAAATTGCCAACAGACACTCGGGAGAAGTGTATGGTGTTTCCTGAAACATCTAAAAAAGAAAGCAACAGAGCCTAGGGCACTTCCACTTATGGTCCTATAGCTTAGGGAAATTAAAATCAAAAAGACACAGCCACCCCAAAGTTTGGGACGCCTCTGTTTACAAGAACCTCGTTTACCGTACAAGTTCAATATCACAGAAAGTGAAAAATGCATAAAGAACTTGTGGTACTTACGTACAATGCAGTATCACTCAGCAATGAAATCTATGTCATCAGGCCCATAGCAGCATAATGAGTAGATTCAGGTACGATGATTCTAACTGAAATAAGTCACACAGAAAAAGAAACATCATAAGATATCACTAATACACGGAATGTAAACTTGGCTACACAGGAACTGCATTCCAAAACAGAACAGGGTCTCAAATTTAGAAAACCAACTTATGCTTGCTTAAGGGGAAAGGTGAGTTGGGGTGCTGCATAAAACCAGAGATTGAAATGAGCACAGATAAAGTTCCTTAAGCCAAATATGGAATAGACAAGAGCTACTCCTTGCTCAATGAAATGGACTAAACACCGCATATTAAACGCCTAAGAATGTACCTGACTAGTAAGTATCTTAAAACCTATGGATTGCTATGTCTCCGAAAGAGAATCAAGCATGTGTACAGGGGCATAAACGCAGCAGTGATAGGATTGGAGATGTTCGGTGAGCAAATGAAGACCCTTTGAAGTCATATTGCATGGTACTCATTACACGGGTCTTAAGTCTCCAGGTTTAAGGTATTCTTCCTTCAGCTAAAACATGCATGTGGAACCCAGAGTATGATCAACCATTTGATCGGGAGACGTGTTCAAATATGTCTCAGTTTTCGTACCCTGGTACTCGGGTGCAACATTCCAGACGCTTTACTAACACTCTCCCGACTTGGAGAGTCAGTCCCTTTAACCTCCTGTGTGGCCCAGTTTGCAATTTCTGTGGAAGATGAACAGGAATAGCGAGAACCAATGAGAGACTAGCTGGAGGTGTCTGGATGGGAAATTTAACTCTCATTTCCCACCAGGAAGAGGAATTAACCAAAGGCTCAGCGTGCCGTGCCGGAACCAGATTAGGGCCTGAAGCCATCCTGCGGTGTTGCGGCCAGCTCAAAAGAAAGCGAGTTGAAGAAAGGAGCTCAGGGGCACTGTAATTCACAAACCTGCAGAGTTATAAATGACAGCTATCGTCCAAAAATAGACTGAAGTAAGGCTGCCAAGAGGACTTGAAAGCGGGGCAGAATTGCAGGAAACCGATTTCAGGAGGTAGACTGGAATTGCATTGAAAGCATAGGAAAAGAGGCAGAACGTCCACAATGATGCACTTGGCCAAAAAGGGCGTATGCGTTTTTTCCTGAATATATTCAGGAAAAAACGCATACGCCCTTTTTGGCCAACCAAGCAAGCTTGCAAAGGAAATCTGCACTACAATGAAGTCTCACTTCCCCCCGGTCAAAAGGGCCATCTGAAAAAAGTGTAAAATCCAGAAAGGCAGGACAGGCCATGGAGAACTGGGAGCCTTGTTATGCTGATGGGCGGGATGTAAATTGCCAACAACCACTCGGGAGAAGTGTATGGTGTTTCCTGAAACATCTAAAAAACAAAGCAACAGAGCCTAGGGCACTTCCACTTATGGTCCTATAGCTTAGGGAAATTAAAATCAAAAAGACACAGCCACCCCAAAGTTTGGGACGCCTCTGTTTACAAGAACCTCATTTACCGTACAAGTTCAACATCGCAGAAAGTGAAAAATGGGTAAAGAAGTTGTGGTATTTACTTACAAAACCATATCACTCAGCAATGAAATCTGTGTCATCAGGCCCTTAGCAGCACAATGAGTGGATTCAGGTATGATGATTCTAACTGAAATAAGTCACACAGAAAAAGAAACATCATAAGATATCAGTAATACACGGAATGTAAACTTGGCTACACAGGAACTGAATTACAGAACAGAACAGTGTCTCAAATTTAGAAAACCAACTTATGCTTGCTTAAGGGGAAAGGTGAGTTGGGGTGCTGCATAAAACCAGAGATTGAAATGAGCACAGATAAAGTTCCTTAAGCCAAATATGGAATAGACAAGAGCTACTCCTTGCTCAACGAAATGGACTCAACACCCCATATTAAACGCCTAAGAATGTACCTGACTAGTAAGTATCTTAAAACCTATGGATTGCTATGTCTCCGAAAGAGAATCAAGCATGTGTACAGGGGCATAAACGCAGCAGTGATAGGATTGGAGAGGTTCGGTGAGCAAATGAAGACCCTTTGAATTCATATTGCATGGTACCCATTCCACGGGTTTCAACTACCCAGGTTTTAGGTATTCTTCCTTCAGCTAAAACATGCATGTGGAACCTAGAGTATGATCAACCATGTGATCGGGAGACGTGTTCAAATATGTCCCAGTTTTCGTACCCTGGTACTCAGGTGCAACATTCCAGACGCTTTACTAACACTCTCCCCACTTGGAGAGTCAGCGCCTTTAACCTCCTGTTTGGCCCAGTTTGCAATTTCTGCGGAAGATGAACAGGAATAGCGAGAACCAATGAGAGACTAGCTGGAGGTGTCTGGACGGGCAAATTTAACTCTCATTTCCCACCAGGAAGAGGAAATAACCAAAGGCTCAGCGTGCCGTGCCGGATCCATATTAGGGCCTGAAGCCATCCTGCGGTGTTGCGGCCAGCTCAAAAGAAAGCGAGTTGAAGAAAGGAGCTCAGGGGCACTGTAATTCACAAACCTGCAGAGTTATAAATGACAGCTATCGTCCAAAAATAGACTGAAGTAAGGCTGCCAAGAGGACTTGAAAGCGGGGCAGAATTGCAGGAAACCGATTTCAGGAGGTAGACTGGAATTGCATTGAAAGCATAGGAAAAGAGGCAGAACGTCCACAATGATGCACTTGGCCAAAAAGGGCGTATGCGTTTTTTCCTGAATATATTCAGGAAAAAACGCATACGCCCTTTTTGGCCAACCAAGCAAACTTGCAAAGGAAATCTGCACTACAATGAAGTCTCACTTCCCCCCGGTCAAAAGGGCCATCTGAAAAAAGTGTAAAATCCAGAAAGGCAGGACAGGCCATGGAGAACTGGGAGCCTTGTTATGCTGATGGGCGGGATGTAAACTGCCAACAGACACTCTGGAGAAGTGTATGGTGTTTCCTGAAACATCTAAAAAACAAAGCAACAGAGCCTAGGGCACTTCCACTTATGGTCCTATAGCTTAGGGAAATTAAAATCAAAAAGACACAGCCACCCCAAAGTTTGGGACGCCTCTGTTTACAAGAACCTCGTTTACTGTACAAGTTCAATATCACAGAAAGTGAAAAATGCATAAAGAACTTGTGGTACTTACGTACAATGCAGTATCACTCAGCAATGAAATCTATGCCATCAGGCCCGTAGCAGCATAATGAGTAGATTCAGGTACGATGATTCTAACTGAAATAAGTCACACAGAAAAAGAAACATCATAAGATATCACTAATACACGGAATGTAAACTTGGCTACACAGGAACTGCATTCCAAAACAGAACAGGGTCTCAAATTTAGAAAACCAACTTATGCTTGCTTAAGGGGAAAGGTGAGTTGGGGTGCTGCATAAAACCAGAGATTGAAATGAGCACAGATTAAGTTCCTTAAGCCAAATATGGAATAGACAAGAGGTACTCCTTGCTCAACGAAATGGACTCAACACCGCATATTAAACGCCTAAGAATGTACCTGACTAGTAAGTATCTTAAAACCTATAGATTGCTATGTCTCCGAAAGAGAATCAAGCATGTGTACAGGGGCATAAAAGCAACAGTGATAGGATTGGAGAGGTTCGGTGAGCAAATGAAGACCCTTTGAAGTCATATTGCATGGTACCCATTCCACGGGTTTCAACTACCCAGGTTTTAGGTATTCTTCCTTCAGCTAAAACATGCATGTGGAACCCAGAGTATGATCAACCATGTGATCGGGAGACGTGTTCAAATATGTCTCAGTTTTCGTACCCTGGTACTCGGGTGCAACATTCCAGATGCTTTACTAACACTCTCCCCACTTGGAGAGTCAGCGCCTTTAACCTCCTGTTTGGCCCAGTTTGCAATTTCTGCAGAAGATGGACAGGAATAGCGAGAATCAATGAGAGGCTAGCTGCAGGTGTCTGGACGGGCAAATTTAACTCTCTTTTCCCACCAGGAAGAGGAATTAACCAAAGGCTCAGCATGCCGGGCCGGAACCAGATTAGGGCCCGAAGCCATCCTGCGGTGTTGCGGCCAGGTCACAAGAAAGCGAGTTGAAGAAAGGAGCTCAGGGGCACTGTAATTCACAAACCTGCAGAGTTATAAATGACAGCTATCGTCCAAAAATAGACTGAAGTAAGGCTGCCAAGAGGACTTGAAAGCGGGGCAGAATTGCAGGAAACCGATTTCAGGAGGTAGACTGGAATTGCATTGAAAGCATAGGAAAAGAGGCAGAACGTCCACAATGATGCACTTGGCCAAAAAGGGCGTATGCGTTTTTTCCTGAATATATTCAGGAAAAAACGCATACGCACTTTTTGGCCAACCAAGCAAGCTTGCAAAGGAAATCTGCACTACAATGAAGTCTCACTTCCCCCCGGTCAGAAAGGCCATCTGTAAAAAGTGTAAAATCCAGAAAGGTAACAGGCCATTGAGAACTGGGAGCCTTGTTATGCTGATGAGCGGGATGTAAATTGCCAACAGACACTTGGGAGAAGTGTATGGTGTTTCCTGAAACATCTAAAAAACAAAGCAACAGAGCCTAGGGCACTTCCACTTATGGTCCTATAGCTTAGGGAATTTAAAATCAAAAAGACACAGCCACCCCAAAGTTTCGAATGGCTCTGTTTACAAGAACCTCGTTTACAGTACAAGTTCAACATCGCAGAACGTGAAAAATGGATAAAGAAGTTGTGGTATTTACTTACAAAGCAATATCACTCAGCAATGAAATCTGTGTCATCAGGCCCTTAGCATCACAATGAGTGGATTCAGGTATGATGATTCTAACTGAAATAAGTCACATAAAAAAGAAACATCATAAGATATCACTAATACACGGAATGTAAACTTGGCTACACAGGAACTGCATTCCAAAACAGAACAGGGTCTCAAATTTAGAAAACCAACTTATGCTTGCTTAAGGGGAAAGGTGAGTTGGGGTGCTGCATAAAACCAGAGATTGAAATGAGCACAGATAAAGTTCCTTAAGCCAAATATGGAATAGACAAGAGCTACTCCTTGCTCAAAGAATTGGACTCAACACCGCATATTAAACGCCTAAGAATGTACCTGACTAGTAAGTATCTTAAAACCTATAGATTGCTATGTCTCCGAAAGAGAATCAAGCATGTGTACAGGGGCATAAACGCAGCAGTGATAGGATTGGAGAGGTTCGGTGAGCAAATGAAGACCCTTTGAAGTCATATTGCATGGTACCCATTCCACGGGTTTCAACTACCCAGGTTTTAGGTATTCTTCCTTCAGCTAAAACATGCATGTGGAACCCAGAGTATGATCAACCATGTGATCGGGAGACGTGTTCAAATATGTCTCAGTTTTCGTACCCTGGTACTCGGGTGCAACATTCCAGACGCTTTACTAACACTCTCCCCACTTGGAGAGTCAGCGCCTTTAACCTCCTGTTTGGCCCAGTTTGCAATTTCTGCGGAAGATGAACAGGAATAGCGAGAACCAATGAGAGGCTAGCTGCAGGTGTCTGGACGGGCAAATTTAACTCTCATTTCCCACCAGGAAGAGGAATTAACCAAAGGCTCAGCATGCCTGGCCGGAACCAGATTAGGGCCTGAAGCCATCCGGCGGTGTTGCGGCCAGGTCACAAGAAAGCGAGTTGAAGAAAGGAGCTCAGGGGCACTGTAATTCACAAACCTGCAGAGTTATAAATGACAGCTATCGTCCAAAAATAGACTGAAGTAAGGCTGCCAAGAGGACTTGAAAGCGGGGCAGAATTGCAGGAAACCGATTTCAGGAGGTAGACTGGAATTGCATTGAAAGCATAGGAAAAGAGGCAGAACGTCCACAATGATGCACTTGGCCAAAAAGGGCGTATGCGTTTTTTCCTGAATATGTTCAGGAAAAAACGCATACGCCCTTTTTGGCCAACCAAGCAAGCTTGCAAACGAAATCTGCACTACAATGAAGTCTCACTTCCCCCCGGTCAAAAGGGCCATCTGAAAAAAGTGTAAAATCCAGAAAGGCAGGACAGGCCATGGAGAACTGGGAGCCTTGTTATGCTGAAGGGCGGGATGTAAATTGCCAACAACCACTCGGGAGAAGTGTATGGTGTTTCCTGAAACATCTAAAAAACAAAGCAACAGAACCTAGGGCACTTCCACTTATGGTCCTATAGCTTAGGGAAATTATAATCAAAAAGACACAGCCACCCCAAAGTTTGGGACGCCTCCGTTTACAAGAACCTCGTTTACCGTACAAGTTCAATATCACAGAAAGTGAAAAATGGATAAAGAACTTGTGGTACTTACGTACAATGCAGTATCACACAGCAATGAAATCTATGTCATCAGGTCCGTAGCAGCATAATGAGTGGATTCAGGTACGATGATTCTAACTGAAATAAGTCACACAGAAAAAGAAACATCATAAGATATCACTAATACACGGAATGTATACTTGGCTACACAGGAACTGCATTCCAAAACAGAACAGGGTCTCAAATTTAGAAAACCAACTTATGCTTGCTTAAGGGGAAAGGTGAGTTGGGGTGCTGCATAAAACCAGAGATTGAAATGAGCACAGATAAAGTTCCTTAAGCCAAATATGGAATAGACAAGAGCTACTCCTTGCTCAACGAAATGGACACAACACCGCATATTAAACGCCTAAGAATGTACCTGACTAGTAAGTATCTTAAAACCTATGGATTGCTATGTCTCCAAAAGAGAATCAAGCGTGTGTACAGGGGCATAAACGCAGCAGTGATAGGATTGGAGAGGTTCGGTGAGCAAATGAAGACCCTTTGAAGTCATATTGCATGGTACCCATTACACGGGTCTCAACTCTCCAGGTTTAAGGTATTCTTCCTTCAGCTAAAACATGCATGTGGAACCCAGAGTATGATCAACCATGTGAACGGGAGACGTGTTCAAATATGTCTCAGTTTTCGTACCCTGGTACTCGGGTGCAACATTCCAGACGCTTTACTAACACTCTCCCGACTTGGAGAGTCAGTCCCTTTAACCTCCTGTTTGGCCCAGTTGGCAATTTCTGCGGAAGATGAACAGGAATAGCGAGAACCAATGAGAGGCTAGCTGGAGGTGTCTGAACGGGCAAATTTAACTCTCATTTCCCACCAGGAAGAGGAATTAACCAAAGGCTCAGCATGCCGGGCCAGAACCAGATTAGGGCCTGAAACCATCCTGCGGTGTTGCGGCCAGGTCACAAGAAAGCGAGTTGAAGAAAGGAGCTCAGGGGCACTGTAATTCACAAACCTGCAGAGTTATAAATGACAGCTATCGTCCAAAAATAGACTGAAGTAAGGCTGCCAAGAGGACTTGAAAGCGGGGCAGAATTGCAGGAAACCGATTTCAGGAGGTAGACTGGAATTGCACTGAAGGCATAGGAAAAGAGGCAGAACGTCCACAATGATGCACTTGGCCAAAAAGGGCGTATGCGTTTTTTCCTGAATATATTCAGGAAAAAACGCATACGCCCCTTTTGGCCAACCAAGCAAGCTTACAAAGGAAATCTGCACTACAATGAAGTCTCACTTCCCCCCAGTCAAAAGGGCCATCTGAAAAAAGTGTAAAATCCAGAAAGGCAGGACAGGCCATGGAGAACTGGGAGCCTTGTTATGCTGATGGGCGGGATGTAAATTGCAAACAACCACTCGGAGAAGTGTATGGTGTTTCCTGAAACATCTAAAAAACAAAGCAACAGAGCCTAGGGCACTTCCACTTATGGTCCTATAGCTTAGGGAATTTAAAATCAAAAAGACACAGCCACCCCAAAGTTTGGAATGGCTCTGTTTACAAGAACCTCGTTTACAGTACAAGTTCAACATCGCAGAAAGTGAAAAATGGATAAAGAAGTTGTGGTATTTACTTACAAAGCAATATCACTCAGCAATGAAATCTGTGTCATCAGGCCCTTAGCAGCACAATGAGTGGATTCAGGTATGATGATTCTAACTGAAATAAGTCACACAGAAAAAGAAACATCATAAGATATCAGTAATACACGGAATGGAAACTTGGCTACACAGGAACTGAATTACAGAACAGAACAGGGTCTCAAATTTAGAAAACCAACTTATGCTTGCTTAAGGGGAAAGGTGAGTTGGGGTGCTGCATAAAACCAGAGATTGAAATGAGCACAGATAAAGTTCCTTAACCCAAATATGAAATAGACAAGAGCTACTCCTTGCTCAACGAAATGGACTCAACACCGCATATTAAACGCCTAAGAATGTACCTGACTAGTAAGTATCTTAAAACCTATGGATTGCTATGTCTCCGAAAGAGAATCAAGCATGTGTACAGGGTCATAAACGCAGCAGTGATAGGATTGGAGAGGTTCGTGAGCAAATGAAGACCCTTTGAAGTCATATTGCATGGTACCCATTCCACGGGTTTCAACTACCCAGGTTTTAGGTATTCTTCCTTCAGCTAAAACATGCATGTGGAACCCAAGTATGATCAACCATGTGAACGGGAGACGTGTTCAAATATGTCTCAGTTTTCCTCCCCTGGTACTCGGGTGCAACATTCCAGACGCTTTACTAACACTCTCCCGACTTGGAGAGTCAGTCCCTTTAACCTCCTGTTTGGCCCAGTTTGCAATTTCTGCGGAAGATGAACAGGAATAGCGAGAACCAATGAGAGGCTAGCTGGAGGTGTCTGGACGGGCAAATTTAACTCTCATTTCCCACCAGGAAGAGGAAATTACCAAAGGCTCAGTGTGCCGTGCCGGAACGAGATTAGGGCCTGAAGCCATCCTGCGGTGTTGCGGCCAGCTCACAAGAAAACGAGTTGAAGAAAGGAGCTCAGGGGCACTGTAATTCACAAACCTGCAGAGTTATAACTGACAGCTATCGTCCAAAAATAGACTGAAGTAAGGCTGCCAAGAGGACTTGAAAGCGGGGCAGAATTGCAGGAAACCGATTTCAGGAGGTAGACTGGAATTGCATTGAAAGCATAGGAAAAGAGGCCGAACGTCCACAATCATGCACTTGGCCAAAAAGGGCGTATGCGTTTTTTCCTGAATATATTCAGGAAAAAACGCATACGCCCTTTTTGACCAACCAAGCAAGCTTGCAAAGGAAATCTGCACTACAATGAAGTCTCACTTCCCCCCGGTCAAAAGGGCCATCTGAAAAAAGTGTAAAATCCAGAAAGGCAGGACAGGCCATGGAGAACTGGGAGCCTTGTTATGCTGATGGGCGGGATGTAAATTGCCAACAACCACTCGGGAGAAGTGTATGGTGTTTCCTGAAACATCTAAAAAACAAAGCAACAGAGCCTAGGGCACTTCCACTTATGGTCCTATAGCTTAGGGAAATTAAAATCAAAAAGACACAGCCACCCCAAAGTTTGGAACGGCTCTGTTTACAAGAACCTCGTTTACAGTACAAGTTCAACATCGCAGAAAGTGAAAAATGGGTAAAGAAGTTGTGGTATTTACTTACAAAGCAATATCACTCAGCAATGAAATCTGTGTCATCAGGCCCTTAGCAGCACAATGAGTGGATTCAGGTATGATGATTCTAAGTGAAATAAGTCACACAGAAAAAGAAACATCATAAGATATCAGTAATACACGGAATGGAAACTTGGCTACACAGGAACTGAATTACAGAACAAAACAGGGTCTCAAATTTAGAAAACCAACTTATGCTTGCTTAAGGGGAAAGGTGAGTTGGGGTGCTGCATAAAACCAGAGATTGAAATGAGCACAGATAAAGTTCCTTAAGCCAAATATGGAATAGACAAGAGCTACTCCTT
This sequence comes from Stenella coeruleoalba, assembly GCF_951394435.1. Lineage (NCBI taxonomy): Eukaryota > Metazoa > Chordata > Mammalia > Artiodactyla > Delphinidae > Stenella > Stenella coeruleoalba. The sequence continues at coordinate 1,028,365 of NW_027646083.1, read as the reverse complement.
GCTCAACGAAATGGACTCAACACCGCATATTAAACGCCTAAGAATGTACCTGACTAGTAAGTATCTTAAAACCTATGGATGGCTATGTCTCCGAAAGAGAATCAAGCATGTGTACAAGGGCATAAACGCAGCAGTGATAGGATTGGAGAGGTTCGTGAGCAAATGAAGACCCTTTGAAGTCATATTGCATGGTACCCATTCCACGGGTTTCAACTACCCAGGTTTTAGGTATTCTTCCTTCAGCTAAAACATGCATGTGGAAACCAAGTATGATCAACCATGTGAACGGGAGACGTGTTCAAATATGTCTCAGTTTTCTTCCCCTGGTACTCGGGTGCAACATTCCAGACGCTTTACTAACACTCTCCCGACTTGGAGAGTCAGTCCCTTTAACCTCCTGTTTGGCCCAGTTTGCAATTTCTGCGGAAGATGAACAGGAATAGCGAGAACCAATGAGAGGCTAGCTGGAGGTGTCTGGACGGGCAAATTCAACTCTCATTTCCCACCAGGAAGAGGAATTAACCAAAGGCTCAGCATGCCGGGCCGGAACCAGATTAGGGCCTGAAGCCATCCTGCGGTGTTGCGGCCAGGTCACAAGAAAGCGAGTTGAAGAAAGGAGCTCAGGGGCACTGTAATTCACAAACCTGCAGAGTTATAAATGACAGCTATCGTCCAAAAATAGACTGAAGTAAGGCTGCCAAGAGGACTTGAAAGCGGGGCAGAATTGCAGGAAACCGATTTCAGGAGGTAGACTGGAATTGCATTGAAAGCATAGGAAAAGAGGCAGAACGTCCACAATGATGCACTTGGCCAAAAAGGGCGTATGCGTTTTTTCCTGAATATATTCAGGAAAAAACGCATACGCCCTTTTTGGCCAACCAAGCAAGCTTGCAAAGGAAATCTGCACTACAATGAAGTCTCACTTCCCCCCGGTCAAAAGGGCCATCTGAAAAAAGTGTAAAATCCAGAAAGGCAGGACAGGCCATGGAGAACTGGGAGCCTTGTTATGCTGATGGGCGGGATGTAATTTGCCAAAAACCACTCGGGAGAAGTGTATGGTGTTTCCTGAAACATCTAAAAAACAAAGCAACAGAACCTAGGGCACTTCCACTTATGGTCCTATAGCTTAGGGAAATTAAAATGAAAAAGACACAGCCACCCCAAAGTTTGGAACGGCTCTGTTTACAAGAACCTCGTTTACAGTACAAGTTCAACATCGCAGAAAGTGAAAAATGGATAAAGAAGTTGTGGTATTTACTTACAAAGCAATATCACTCAGCAATGAAATCTGTGTCATCAGGCCCTTAGCAGCACAATGAGTGGATTCAGGTATGATGATTCTAACTGAAATAAGTCACACAGAAAAAGAAACATCATAAGATATCAGTAATACACGGAATGTAAACTTGGCTACACAGGAACTGAATTACAGAACAGAACAGGGTCTCAAATTTAGAAAACCAACTTATGCTTGCTTAAGGGTAAAGGTGAGTTGGGGTGCTGCATAAAACCAGAGATTGAAATGAGCACAGATAAAGTTCCTTAAGCCAAATATGGAATAGACAAGAGCTACTCCTTGCTCAACGAAATGGACTCAACACCGCATATTAAACGCCTAAGAATGTACCTGACTAGTAAGTATCTTAAAACCTATAGATTGCTATGTCTCCGAAAGAGAATCAAGCATGTGTACAGGGGCATAAACGCAGCAGTGATAGGATTGGAGAGGTTCAGTGAGCAAATGAAGACCCTTTGAAGTCATATTGCATGGTACCCATTCCACGGGTTTCAACTACCCAGATTTTAGGTATTCTTCCTTCAGCTAAAACATGCATGTGTAACCCAGAGTATGATCAACCATGTGATCTGGAGACGTGTTCAAATATGTCTCAGTTTTCCTCCCCTGGTACTCGGGTGCAACATTCCAGACGCTTTACTAACACTCTCCCGACTTGGAGAGTCAGTCCCTTTAACCTCCTGTTTGGCCCAGTTTGCAATTTCTGCGGAAGATGAACAGGAATAGCGAGAACCAATGAGAGGCTAGCTGGAGGTGTCTGGACGGGCAAATTCAACTCTCATTTCCCACCAGGAAGAGGAATTAACCAAAGGCTCAGCATGCCGGGCCGGAACCAGATTAGGGCCTGAAGCCATCCTGCGGAGTTGCGGCCAGGTCACAAGAAAGCGAGTTGAAGAAAGGAGCTCAGGGGCACTGTAATTCACAAACCTGCAGAGTTATAAATGACAGCTATCGTCCAAAAATAGACTGAAGTAAGGCTGCCAAGAGGACTTGAAAGCGGGGCAGAATTGCAGGAAACCGATTTCAGGAGGTAGACTGGAATTGCATTGAAAGCATAGGAAAAGAGGCAGAACGTCCACAATGATGCACTTGGCCAAAAAGGGCGTATGCGTTTTTTCCTGAATATATTCAGGAAAAAACGCATACGCCCTTTTTGGCCAACCAAGCAAGCTTGCAAAGGAAATCTGCACTACAATGAAGTCTCACTTCCCCCCGGTCAAAAGGGCCATCTGAAAAAAGTGTAAAATCCAGAAAGGCAGGACAGGCCATGGAGAACTGGGAGCCTTGTTATGCTGATGGGCGGGATGTAAATTGCCAAGAACCACTTGGGAGAAGTGTATGGTGTTTCCTGAAACAACTAAAAAACAAAGCAACAGAACCTAGGGCACTTCCACTTATGGTCCTATAGCTTAGGGAAATTAAAATGAAAAAGACACAGCCACCCCAAAGTTTGGAACGGCTCTGTTTACAAGAACCTCGTTTACAGTACAAGTTCAACATCGCAGAAAGTGAAAAATGGATAAAGAAGTTGTGGTATTTACTTACAAAGCAATATCACTCAGCAATGAAATCTGTGTCATCAGGCCCTTAGCAGCACAATGAGTGGATTCAGGTATGATGATTCTAACTGAAATAAGTCACACAGAAAAAGAAACATCATAAGATATCACTAATACACGGAATGTAAACTTGGCTACACAGGAACTGCATTCCAAAACAGAACAGGGTCTCAAATTTAGAAAACCAACTTATGCTTGCTTAAGGGGAAAGGTGAGTTGGGGTGCTGCATAAAACCAGAGATTGAAATGAGCACAGATAAAGTTCCTTAAGCCAAATATGGAACAGACAAGAGCTACTCCTTGCTCAACGAAATGGACTCAAAACCCCATATTAAACGCCTAAGAATGTACCTGACTAGTAAGTATCTAAAAACCTATGGATTGCTATGTCTCCGAAAGAGAATCAAGCATGTGTACAGGGGCATAAACGCAGCAGTGATAGGATTGGAGAGGTTCGGTGAGCAAATGAACACCCTTTGAAGTCATATTGCATGGTACCCATTCCACGGGTTTCAAATACCCAGGTTTAAGGTATTCTTCCTTCAGCTAAAACATGCATGTGGAACCTAGATTATGATCAACCATGTGATCGGGAGACGTGTTCAAATATGTCTCAGTTTTCGTACCCTGGTACTCGGGTGCAACATTCCAGACGCTTTACTAACACTCTCCCCACTTGGACAGTCAGCGCCTTTAACCTCCTGTTTGGCCCAGTTTGCAATTTCTGCGGAAGATGAACAGGAATAGCTAGAACCAATGAGAGGCTAGCTGGAGATGTCTGGACGGGCAAATTTAACTCTCATTTCCCACCAGGAAGAGGAAATAACCAAAGGCTCAGCGTGCCGTACCGGAACCAGATTAGGGCCTGAAGCCATCCTGCGGTGTTGCGGCCAGCTCAAAAGAAAGCGAGTTGAAGAAAGGAGCTCAGGGGCACTGTAATTCACAAACCTGCAGAGTTATAAATGACAGCTATCGTCCAAAAATAGACTGAAGTAAGGCTGCCAAGAGGACTTGAAAGCGGGGCAGAATTGCAGGAAACCGATTTCAGGAGGTAGACTGGAATTGCATTGAAAGCATAGGAAAAGAGGCAGAACGTCCACAATGATGCACTTGGCCAAAAAGGGCGTATGCGTTTTTTCCTGAATATATTCAGGAAAAAACGCATACGCCCTTTTTGGCCAACCAAGCAAGCTTGCAAAGGAAATCTGCACTACAATGAAGTCTCACTTCCCCCCGGTCAAAAGGGCCATCTGATAAAAGTGTAAAATCGAGAAAGGCAGGACAGGCCATGGAGAACTGGGAGCCTTGTTATGCTGATGGGCGGGATGTAAATTGCCAACAGACACTCAGGAGAAGTGTATGGTGTTTCCTGAAACATCTAAAAAACAAAGCAACAGAGCCGAGGGCACTTGCGCTTATGGTCCTATAGCTTAGGGAAATTAAAATCAAAAAGACACAGCCACCCCAAAGTTTGGGACGCTTCCGTTTACAAGAACCTCGTTTACCATACAAGTTCAATATCACAGAAAGTGAAAAATGGATAAACAACTTGTGGTACTTACGTACAATGCAGTATCACGCAGCAATGAAATCTATGTCATCAGGCCCGTAGCAGCATAATGAGTGGATTCAGGTACGATGATTCTAACTGAAATAAGTCACACAGAAAAAGAAACATCATAAGATATCACTAATACACGGAATGTAAACTTGGCTACACAGGAACTGCATTCCAAAACAGAACAGGTTCTCAAATTTAGAAAACCAACTTATGCTTGCTTAAGGGGAAAGGTGAGTTGGGGTGCTGCATAAAACCAGAGATTGAAATGAGCACAGATAAAGTTCCTTAAGCCAAATATGGAATACACAAGAGCTACTCCTTGCTCAACGAAATGGACACAAAACCCCATATTAAACGCCTAAGAATGCACCTGACTAGTAAGTATCTTAAAACCTATGGATTGCTATGTCTCCGAAAGAGAATCAAGCATGTGTACAGGGGCATAAACGCAGCAGTGATAGGATTGGAGAGGTTCGTGAGCAAATGAAGACCCTTTGAAGTCATATTGCATGGTACCCATTCCACGGGTTTCAACTACCCAGGTTTAAGGTATTCTTCCTTCATCTAAAACATGCATGTGGAACCTAGAGTATGATCAACCATGTGATCGGGAGACGTGTTCAAATATGTCTCAGTTTTCGTACCCTGGTACTCGGGTGCAACATTCCAGACGCTTTACTAACACTCTCCCCACTTGGAGAGTCAGTCCCTTTAACTTCCTGTTCGGCCCAGTTTGCAATTTCTGTGGAAGATGAACAGGAATAGCGAGAACCAATGAAAGACTAGCTGGAGGTGTCTGGATGGGCAAATATAACTCTCATTTCCCACCAGGAAGAGGAATTAACCAAAGGCTCAGCGTGCCGTGCCAGAACCAGATTAGGGCCTGAAGACATCCTGCGGTGTTGCGGCCAGGTCACAAGAAAGCGAGTTGAAGAAAGGAGCTCAGGGGCACTGTAATTCACAAACCTGCAGAGTTATAAATGACAGCTATCGTCCAAAAATAGACTGAAGTAAGGCTGCCAAGAGGACTTGAAAGCGGGGCAGAATTGCAGGAAACCGATATCAGGAGGTAGACTGGAATTGCATTGAAAGCATAGGAAAAGAGGCAGAACGTCCACAATGATGCACTTGGCCAAAAAGGGCGTATGCGTTTTTTCCTGAATATATTCAGGAAAAAACGCATACGCCCTTTTTGGCCAACCAAGCAAGCTTGCAAAGGAAATCTGCACTACAATGAAGTCTCACTTCCCCCCGGTCAAAAGGGCCATCTGAAAAACGTGTAAAATCCAGAAAGGCAGGACAGGCCATGGAGAACTGGGAGCCTTGTTATGCTGATGGGCGGGATGTAAATTGCCAACAACCACTTGGGAGAAGTGTATGGTGTTTCCTGAAACATCTAAAAAACAAAGCAACAGAACCTAGGGCACTTCCACTTATGGTCCTATAGCTTAGGGAAATTAAAATCAAAAAGACACAGCCACCCCAAAGTTTGGAACGGCTCTGTTTACAAGAAACTCGTTTACAGTACAAGTTCAACATCGCAGAAAGTGAAAAATGGATAAAGAAGTTGTGGTATTTACTTACAAAGCAATATCACTCAGCAATGAAATCTGTGTCATCAGGCCCTTAGCATCACAATGAGTGGATTCAGGTATGATGATTCTAACTGAAATAAGTCACACAGAAAAAGAAACATCATAAGATATCAGTAATACACAGAATGGAAACTTGGCTACACAGGAACTGAATTACAGAACAGAACAGGGTCTCAAATTTAGAAAACCAACTTATGCTTGCTTAAGGGGAAAGGTGAGTTGGGGTGCTGCATAAAACCAGAGATTGAAATGAGCACAGATAAAGTTCCTTAAGCCAAATATGGAATGGACAAGAGCTACTCCTTGCTCAACGAAATGGACTCAACACCGCATATTAAACGCCTAAGAATGTACCTGACTAGTAAGTATCTTAAAACCTATGGATTGCTATGTCTCCGAAAGAGAATCAAGCATGTGTACATGGGCATAAATGCAGCAGTGATAGGATTGGAGGGGTTCGTGAGCAAATGAAGACCCTTTGAAGTCATATTGCATGGTACCCATTCCACGGGTCTCAACTCTCCAGGTTTAAGGTATTGTTCCTTCAGCTAAAACATGCATGTGGAACCCAGAGTATGATCAACCATGTGATCGGGAGACGTGTTCAAATATGTCTCAGTTTTCGTACCCTGGTACTCGGGTTCAACATTCCAGACGCTTTACTAACACTCTCCCCACTTGGAGAGTCAGTCCCTTTAACCTCCTGTTTGGCCCAGTTTGCAATTTCTGTGGAAGATGAACAGGAATAGCGAGAACCAATGAGAGACTAGCTGGAGGTGTCTGGATGGGCAAATTTAACTCTCATTTCCCACCAGGAAGAGGAATTAACCAAAGGCTCAGTGTGCCGTGCCGGAACCAGATTAGGGCCTGTAGACATCCTGCGGTGTTGCGGCCAGGTCACAAGAAAGCGAGTTGAAGAAAGGAGCTCAGGGGCACTGTAATTCACAAACCTGCAGAGTTATAAATGACAGCTATCGTCCAAAAATAGACTGAAGTAAGGCTGCCAAGAGGACTTGAAAGCGGGGCAGAATTGCAGGAAACCGATATCAGGAGGTAGACTGGAATTGCATTGAAGGCATAGGAAAAGAGGCAGAACGTCCACAATGATGCACTTGGCCAAAAAGGGCGTATGCGTTTTTTCCTGAATATATTCAGGAAAAAACGCATACGCCCTTTTTGGCCAACCAAGCAAACTTGCAAAGGAAATCTGCACTACAATGAAGTCTCACTTCCCCCCGGTCAAAAGGGCCATCTGAAAAAAGTGTAAAATCCAGAAAGGCAGGACAGGCCATGGAGAACTGGGAGCCTTGTTATGCTGATGGGCGGGATGTAAATTGCCAACAGACACTCAGGAGAAGTGTATGGTGTTTCCTGAAACATCTAAAAAACAAAGCAACAGAGCCGAGGGCACTTGCGCTTATGGTCCTATAGCTTAGGGAAATTAAAATCAAAAAGACACAGCCACCCCAAAGTTTGGGACGCCTCCGTTTACAAGAACCTCGTTTACCGTACAAGTTCAATATCACAGAAAGTGAAAAATGGATAAAGAACTTGTGGTACTTACGTACAATGCAGTATCACTCAGCAATGAAATCTATGTCATCAGGCCCGTAGCAGCATAATGAGTGGATTCAGGTACGATGATTCTAACTGAAATAAGTCACACAGAAAAAGAAACATCATAAGATATCACTAATACACGGAATGTAAACTTGGCTACACAGGAACTGCATTCCAAAACAGAACAGGGTCTCAAATTTAGAAAACCAACTTATGCTTGCTTAAGGTGAAAGGTGAGTTGGGGTGCTGCATAAAACCAGAGATTGAAATGAGCACAGATAAAGTTCCTTAAGCCAAATATGGAATACACAAGAGCTACTCCTTGCTCAACGAAATGGACACAAAACCCCATATTAAACGCCTAAGAATGCACCTGACTAGTAAGTATCTTAAAACCTATGGATTGCTATGTCTCCGAAAGAGAATCAAGCATGTGTACAGGGGCATAAACGCAGCAGTGATAGGATTGGAGAGGTTCGTGAGCAAATGAAGACCCTTTGAAGTCATATTGCATGGTACCCATTCCACGGGTTTCAACTACCCAGGTTTAAGGTATTCTTCCTTCAGCTAAAACATGCATGTGGAACCTAGAGTATGATCAACCATGTGATCGGGAGACGTGTTCAAATATGTCTCAGTTTTCGTACCCTGGTACTCGGGTGCAACATTCCAGACGCTTTACTAACACTCTCCCCACTTGGAGAGTCAGTCCCTTTAACTTCCTGTTTGGCCCAGTTTGCAATTTCTGTGGAAGATGAACAGGAATAGCGAGAACCAATGAAAGACTAGCTGGAGGTGTCTGGATGGGCAAATATAACTCTCATTTCCCACCAGGAAGAGGAATTAACCAAAGGCTCAGCGTGCCGTGCCAGAACCAGATTAGGGCCTGAAGACATCCTGCGGTGTTGCGGCCAGGTCACAAGAAAGCGAGTTGAAGAAAGGAGCTCAGGGGCACTGTAATTCACAAACCTGCAGAGTTATAAATGACAGCTATCGTCCAAAAATAGACTGAAGTAAGGCTGCCAAGAGGACTTGAAAGCGGGGCAGAATTGCAGGAAACCAATTTCAGGAGGTAGACTGGAATTGCATTGAAAGCATAGGAAAAGAGGCAGAACGTCCACAATGATGCACTTGGCCAAAAAGGGCGTATGCGTTTTTTCCTGAATATATTCAGGAAAAAACGCATACGCCCTTTTTGGCCAACCAAGCAAGCTTGCAAAGGAAATCTGCACTACAATGAAGTCTCACTTCCCCCCGGTCAAAAGGGCCATCTGAAAAACGTGTAAAATCCAGAAAGGCAGGACAGGCCATGGAGAACTGGGAGCCTTGTTATGCTGATGGGCGGGATGTAAATTGCCAACAACCACTTGGGAGAAGTGTATGGTGTTTCCTGAAACATCTAAAAAACAAAGCAACAGAACCTAGGGCACTTCCACTTATGGTCCTATAGCTTAGGGAAATTAAAATCAAAAAGACACAGCCACCCCAAAGTTTGGAACGGCTCTGTTTACAAGAAACTCGTTTACAGTACAAGTTCAACATCGCAGAAAGTGAAAAATGGATAAAGAAGTTGTGGTATTTACTTACAAAGCAATATCACTCAGCAATGAAATCTGTGTCATCAGGCCCTTAGCATCACAATGAGTGGATTCAGGTATGATGATTCTAACTGAAATAAGTCACACAGAAAAAGAAACATCATAAGATATCAGTAATACACGGAATGGAAACTTGGCTACACAGGAACTGAATTACAGAACAGAACAGGGTCTCAAATTTAGAAAACCAACTTATGCTTGCTTAAGGGGAAAGGTGAGTTGTGGTGCTGCATAAAACCAGAGATTGAAATGAGCACAGATAAAGTTCCTTAAGCCAAATATGGAATGGACAAGAGCTACTCCTTGCTCAACGAAATGGACTCAACACCGCATATTAAACGCCTAAGAATGTACCTGACTAGTAAGTATCTTAAAACCTATGGATTGCTATGTCTCCGAAAGAGAATCAAGCATGTGTACATGGGCATAAATGCAGCAGTGATAGGATTGGAGGGGTTCGTGAGCAAATGAAGACCCTTTGAAGTCATATTGCATGGTACCCATTCCACGGGTCTCAACTCTCCAGGTTTAAGGTATTGTTCCTTCAGCTAAAACATGCATGTGGAACCCAGAGTATGATCAACCATGTGATCGGGAGACGTGTTCAAATATGTCTCAGTTTTCGTACCCTGGTACTCGGGTTCAACATTCCAGACGCTTTACTAACACTCTCCCCACTTGGAGAGTCAGTCCCTTTAACCTCCTGTTTGGCCCAGTTTGCAATTTCTGTGGAAGATGAACAGGAATAGCGAGAACCAATGAGAGACCAGCTGGAGGTGTCTGGATGGGCAAATTTAACTCTCATTTCCCACCAGGAAGAGGAATTAACCAAAGGCTCAGCGTGCCGTGCCGGAACCAGATTAGGGCCTGTAGACATCCTGCGGTGTTGCGGCCAGGTCACAAGAAAGCGAGTTGAAGAAAGGAGCTCAGGGGCACTGTAATTCACAAACCTGCAGAGTTATAAATGACAGCTATCGTCCAAAAATAGACTAAAGTAAGGCTGCCAAGAGGACTTGAAAGCGGGGCAGAATTGCAGGAAACCGATATCAGGAGGTAGACTGGAATTGCATTGAAGGCATAGGAAAAGAGGCAGAACGTCCACAATGATGCACTTGGCCAAAAAGGGCGTATGCGTTTTTTCCTGAATATATTCAGGAAAAAACGTATACGCCCTTTTTGGCCAACCAAGCAAACTTGCAAAGGAAATCTGCACTACAATGAAGTCTCACTTCACCCCGGTCAAAAGGGCCATCTGAAAAAAGTGTAAAATCCAGAAAGGCAGGACAGGCCATGGAGAACTGGGAGCCTTGTTATGCTGATGGGCGGGATGTAAATTGCCAACAGACACTCAGGAGAAGTGTATGGTGTTTCCTGAAACATCTAAAAAACAAAGCAACAGAGCCGAGGGCACTTGCGCTTATGGTCCTATAGCTTAGGGAAATTAAAATCAAAAAGACACAGCCACCCCAAAGTTTGGGACGCCTCCGTTTACAAGAACCTCGTTTACCGTACAAGTTCAATATCACAGAAAGTGAAAAATGGATAAAGAACTTGTGGTACTTACGTACAATGCAGTATCACTCAGCAATGAAATCTATGTCATCAGGCCCGTAGCAGCATAATGAGTGGATTCAGGTACGATGATTCTAACTGAAATAAGTCACACAGAAAAAGAAACATCATAAGATATCACTAATACACGGAATGTAAACTTGGCTACACAGGAACTGCATTCCAAAACAGAACAGGGTCTCAAATTTAGAAAACCAACTTATGCTTGCTTAAGGTGAAAGGTGAGTTGGGGTGCTGCATAAAACCAGAGATTGAAATGAGCACAGATAAAGTTCCTTAAGCCAAATATGGAATACACAAGAGCTACTCCTTGCTCAACGAAATGGACACAAAACCCCATATTAAACGCCTAAGAATGCACCTGACTAGTAAGTATCTTAAAACCTATGGATTGCTATGTCTCCGAAAGAGAATCAAGCATGTGTACAGGGGCATAAACGCAGCAGTGATAGGATTGGAGAGGTTCGTGAGCAAATGAAGACCCTTTGAAGTCATATTGCATGGTACCCATTCCACGGGTTTCAACTACCCAGGTTTAAGGTATTCTTCCTTCATCTAAAACATGCATGTGGAACCTAGAGTATGATCAACCATGTGATCGGGAGACGTGTTCAAATATGTCTCAGTTTTCGTACCCTGGTACTCGGGTGCAACATTCCAGACGCTTTACTAACACTCTCCCCACTTGGAGAGTCAGTCCCTTTAACTTCCTGTTTGGCCCAGTTTGCAATTTCTGTGGAAGATGAACAGGAATAGCGAGAACCAATGAAAGACTAGCTGGAGGTGTCTGGATGGGCAAATATAACTCTCATTTCCCACCAGGAAGAGGAATTAACCAAAGGCTCAGCGTGCCGTGCCAGAACCAGATTAGGGCCTGAAGACATCCTGCGGTGTTGCGGCCAGGTCACAAGAAAGCGAGTTGAAGAAAGGAGCTCAGGGGCACTGTAATTCACAAACCTGCAGAGTTATAAATGACAGCTATCGTCCAAAAATAGACTGAAGTAAGGCTGCCAAGAGGACTTGAAAGCGGGGCAGAATTGCAGGAAACCGATTTCAGGAGGTAGACTGGAATTGCATTGAAAGCATAGGAAAAGAGGCAGAACGTCCACAATGATGCACTTGGCCAAAAAGGGCGTATGCGTTTTTTCCTGAATATATTCAGGAAAAAACGCATACGCCCTTTTTGGCCAACCAAGCAAGCTTGCAAAGGAAATCTGCACTACAATGAAGTCTCACTTCCCCCTGGTCAAAAGGGCCATCTGAAAAAAGTGTAAAATCCAGAAAGGCAGGACAGGCCATGGAGAACTGGGAGCCTTGTTATGCTGATGGGCGGGATGTAAATTACCAACAGACACTCAGGAGAAGTGTATGGTGTTTCCTGAAACATCTAAAAAACAAAGCAACAGAGCCTAGGGCACTGCCACTTATGGTCCTATAGCTTAGGGAAATTAAAATCAAAAAGACACAGCCACCCCAAAGTTTGGGACGCCTCTGTTTACAAGAACCTCATTTACAGTACAAGTTCAACATCGCAGAAATTGAAAAATGGATAAAGAGGTTGTGGTATTTACTTACAAAGCAATATCACTCAGCAATGAAATCTGTGTCATCAGGCCCTTAGCAGCACAATGAGTGGATTCAGGTATGATGATTCTAACTGAAATAAGTCACACAGAAAAAGAAACATCATAAGATATCAGTAATACACTGAATGTAAACTTGGCTACACAGGAACTGAATTACAGAACAGAACAAGGTCTCAAATTTAGAAAACCAACTTATGCTTGCTTAAGGGGAAAGGTGAGTTGGGGGGCTGCATAAAACCAGAGATTTAAATGAGCACAGATAAAGTTCCTTAAGCCAAATATGGAATAGACAAGAGCTACTCCTTGCTCAACGAAATGGACTCAACACCGCATATTAAACGCCTAAGAATGTACCTGACTAGTAAGTATCTTAAAACCTATGGATTGCTATGTCTCCGAAAGAGAATCAAGCATGTGTACAGGGGCATAAACGCAGCAGTGATAGGATTGGAGAGGTTCGGTGAGCAAATGAAGACCCTTTGAAGTCATATTGCATGGTACCCATTCCACGGGTTTCAACTACCCAGGTTTTAGGTATTCTTCCTTCAGCTAAAACATGCATGTGGAACCCAAGTATGATCAACCATGTGAATGGGAGACGTGTTCAAATATGTCTCAGTTTTCCTCCCCTGGTACTCGGGTGCAACATTCCAGACGCTTTACTAACACTCTCCCCACTTGGAAAGTCAGCGCCTTTAACCTCCTGTTTGGCCCAGTTTGCAATTTCTGCGGAAGATGAACAGGAATAGCGAGAACCAATGAGAGGCTAGCTGGAGGTGTCTGGACGGGCAAATTTAACTCTCATTTCCCACCAGGAAGAGGAAATAACCAAAGGCTCAGTGTGCCGTGCCGGAACCAGATTAGGGCCTGAAGCCATCCTGCGGTGTTGCGGCCAGCTCACAAGAAAGCGAGTTGAAGAAAGGAGCTCAGGGGCACTGTAATTCACAAACCTGCAGAGTTATAAATGACAGCTATCGTCCAAAAATAGACTGAAGTAAGGCTGCCAAGAGGACTTGAAAGCGGAGCAGAATTGCAGGAAACCGATTTCAGAAGGTAGACTGGAATTGCATTGAAAGCATAGGAAAAGAGGCAGAACGTCCACAATGATGCACTTGGCCAAAAAGGGCGTATGCGTTTTTTCCTGAATATATTCAGGAAAAAACGCATACGCCCTTTTTGGCCAACCAAGCAAGCTTGCAAAGGAAATCTGCACTACAATGAAGTCTCACTTCCCCCCGGTCAAAAGGGCCATCTGAAAAAAGTGTAAAATCCAGAAAGGCAGGACAGGCCATGGAGAACTGGGAGCCTTGTTATGCTGATGGGCGGGATGTAAATTGCCAACAACCACTCGGGAGAACTGTATGGTGTTTCCTGAAACATCTAAAAAACAAAGCAACAGAACCTAGGGCACTTCCACTTATGGTCCTATAGCTTAGGGAAATTAAAATCAAAAAGACACAGCCACCCCAAAGTTTGGAACGGCTCTGTTTACAAGAACCTCATTTACAGTACAAGTTCAACATCGCAGAAAGTGAAAAATGGATAAAGAAGTTGTGGTATTTACTTACAAAGCAATATCACTCAGCAATGAAATCTGTGTCATCAGGCCCTTAGCAGCACAATGAGTGGATTCAGGTATGATGATTCTAACTGAAATAAGTCACACAGAAAAAGAAACATCATAAGATATCACTAATACACGGAATGTAAACTTGGCTACACAGGAACTGAATTACAGAACAGAACAAGGTCTCAAATTTAGAAAACCAACTTATGCTTGCTTAAGGGGAAAGGTGAGTTGGGGTGCTGCATAAAACCAGAGATTGAAATGAGTACAGATAAAGTTCCTTAAGCCAAATATGGAATAGACAAGAGCTACTCCTTGCTCAACGAAATGGACTCAACACCGCATATTAAACGCCTAAGAATGTACCTGACTAGTAAGTATCTTAAAACCTATGGATTGCTATGTCTCCGAAAGAGAATCAAGCATGTGTACAGGGGCATAAACGCAGCAGTGATAGGATTGGAGAGGTTCGGTGAGCAAATGAAGACCCTTTGAAGTCATATTGCATGGTACCCATTCCACGGGTTTCAACTACCCAGGTTTTAGGTATTCTTCCTTCAGCTAAAACATGCATGTGGAACCCAAGTATGATCAACCATGTGAATGGGAGACGTGTTCAAATATGTCTCAGTTTTCCTCCCCTGGTACTCGGGTGCAAAATTCCAGACGCTTTACTAACACTCTCCCCACTTGGAAAGTCAGCGCCTTTAACCTCCTGTTTGGCCCAGTTTGCAATTTCTGCGGAAGATGAACAGGAATAGCGAGAACCAATGAGAGGCTAGCTGGAGGTGTCTGGACGGGCAAATTTAACTCTCATTTCCCACCAGGAAGAGGAAATAACCAAAGGCTCAGTGTGCCGTGCCGGAACCAGATTAGGGCCTGAAGCCATCCTGCGGTGTTGCGGCCAGGTCACAAGAAAGCGAGTTGAAGAAAGGAGCTCAGGGGCACTGTAATTCACAAACCTGCAGAGTTATAAATGACAGCTATCGTCCAAAAATAGACTGAAGTAAGGCTGCCAAGAGGACTTGAAAGCGGGGCAGAATTGCAGGAAACCGATTTCAGGAGGTAGACTGGAATTGCATTGAAAGCATAGGAAAAGAGGCAGAACGTCCACAATGATGCACTTGGCCAAAAAGGGCGTATGCGTTTTTTCCTGAATATATTCAGGAAAAAACGCATACGCCCTTTTTGGCCAACCAAGCAAGCTTGCAAAGGAAATCTGAACTACAATGAAGTCTCACTTCCCCCCGGTCAAAAGGGCCATCTGAAAAAAGTGTAAAATCCAGAAAGGCAGGACAGGCCATGGAGAACTGGGAGCCTTGTTATGCTGATGGGCGGTATGTAAATTGCCAACAACCACTCAGGAGAAGTGTATGGTGTTTCCTGAAACATCTAAAATACAAAGCAACAGACCCTACGGCACTTCCACTTATGGTCCTATAGCTTAGGGAATTTAAAATCAAAAAGACACAGCCACCCCAATGTTTGGGACGCCTCTGTTTACAAGAACCTCGTTTACAGTACAAGTTCAACATCGCAGAAATTGAAAAATGGATAAAGAAGTTGTGGTATTTACTTACAAAGCAATATCACTCAGCAATGAAATCTGTGTCATCAGGCCCTTAGCAGCACAATGAGTGGATTCAGGTATGATGATTCTAACTGAAATAAGTCACACAGAAACAGAAACATCATAAGATATCAGTAATACACGGAATGTAAACTTGGCTACACAGGAACTGAATTACAGAACAGAACAGGGTCTCAAATTTAGAAAACCAATTTATGCTTGCTTAAGGGGAAAGGTGAGTTGGGGTGCTGCATAAAACCAGAGATTGAAATGAGCACAGATAAAGTTCCTTAAGCCAAATATGGAATAGACAAGAGCTACTCCTTGCTCAACGAAATGGACTCAACACCCCATATTAAACACCTAGGAATGTACCTGACTAGTAAGTATCTTAAAACCTATGGATTGATATGTCTCCGAAAGAGAATCAAGCATGTGTACAGGGGCATAAACGCAGCAGTGATAGGACTGGAGAGGTGCGGTGAGCAAATGAAGACCCTTTGAAGTCATATTGCATGGTACCCATTCCACGGGTTTCAACTACCCAGGTTTTAGGTATTCTTCCTACAGCTAAAACATGCATGTGGAACCCAAGTATGATCAACCATGTCAATGGGAGACGTGTTCAAATATGTCTCAGTTTTCCTCCCCTGGAACTCGGGTGCAATATTCCAGACGCTTTACTAACACTCTCCCCACTTGGAGAGTCAGCGCCTTTAACCTCCTGTTTGGCACAGTTTGCAATTTCTGCGGAAGATGAACAGGAATAGCGAGAACCAATGAGAGGCTAGCTGGAGGTGTCTGGACGGGCAAATTTAACTCTCATTTCCCACCAGGAAGAGGAAATAACCAAAGGCTCAGTGTGCCGTGCCGGAACGAGATTAGGGCCTGAAGCCATCCTGCAGTGTTGCGGCCAGCTCAAAAGAAAGCGAGTTGAAGAAAGGAGCTCAGGGGCACTGTAATTCACAAACCTGCAGAGTTATAAATGACAGCTATCATCCAAAAATAGACTGAAGTAAGGCTGCCAAGAGGACTTGAAAGCGGGGCAGAATTGCAGGAAACCGATTTCAGGAGGTAGACTGGAATTGCATTGAAAGCATAGGAAAAGAGGCAGAACGTCCACAATGATGCACTTGGCCAAAAAGGGCGTATGCGTTTTTTCCTGAATATATTCAGGAAAAAACGCATACGCCCTTTTTGGCAAACCAAGCAAGCTTGCAAAGGAAATCTGCACTACAATGAAGTCTCACTTCCCCCCGGTCAAAAGGGCCATCTGAAAAAAGGGTAAAATCCAGAAAGGCAGGACAGGCCATGGAGAACTGGGAGCCTTGTTATGCTGATGGGCGGGATGTAAATTGCCAACAGACACTCAGGAGAAGTGTATGGTGTTTCCTGAAACATCTAAAAAACAAAGCAACAGAACCTAGGGCACTTCCACTTATGGTCCTATAGCTTAGGGAAATTAAAATCAAAAAGACACAGCCACCTCAAAGTTCGGAACGGCTCTGTTTACAAGAACCTCGTTTACAGTACAAGTTCAACATCGCAGAAAGTGAAAAATGGATAAAGAAGTTGTGGTATTTACTTACAAAGCAATATCACTCAGCAATGAAATCTGTGTCATCAGGCCCTTAGCAGCACAATGAGTGGATTCAGCTATGATGATTCTAACTGAAATAAGTCACACAGAAAAAGAAACATCATAAGATATCAGTAATACACGGAATGTAAACTTGGCTACACAGGAACTGAATTACAGAACAGAACAGGGTCTCAAATTTAGAAAACCAACTTATGCTTGCTTAAGGGGAAAGGTGAGTTGGGGTGCTGCATAAAACCAGAGATTGAAATGAGCACAGATAAAGTTCCTTAAGCCAAATATGGAATAGACAATAGCTACTCCTTGCTCAACGAAATGGACTCAACACCGCATATTAAACGCCTAAGAATGTACCTGACTAGTAAGTATCTTAAAACCTAGGGATTGCTATGTCTCCGAAAGAGAATCAAGCATGTGTACAGGGGCATAAACGCAGCAGTGATAGGATTGGAGATGTTCGGTGAGCAAATGAAGACCCTTTGAAGTCATATTGCATTGTACCCATTCCATGGTTTTCAACTACCCAGGTTTTAGGTATTCTTCCTTCAGCTAAAACATGCATGTGGAACCCAGAGTATGATCAACCATGTGATCGGGAGACGTGTTCAAATATGTCTCAGTTTTCGTACCCTGGTACTCGGGTGCAACATTCCAGACGCTTTACTAACACTCTCCCGACTTGGAGAGTCAGTCCCTTTAACCTCCTGTTTGGCCCAGTTTGCAATTTCTGTGGAAGATGAACAGGAATAGCGAGAACCAATGAGAGACTAGCTGGAGGTGTCTGGATGGGCAAATTTAACTCTCATTTCCCACCAGGAAGAGGAATTAACCAAAGGCTCAGCGTGCCGTGCCAGAACCAGATTAGGGCCTGAAGCCATCCAGCGGTGTTGCGGCCAGGTCACAAGAAAGCGAGTTGAAGAAAGGAGCTCAGGGGCACTGTAATTCACAAACCTGCAGAGTTATAAATGACAGCTATCGTCCAAAAATATACTGAAGTAAGGCTGCCAAGAGGACTTGAAAGCGGGGCAGAATTGCAGGAAACCGATTTCAGGAGGTAGACTGGAATTGCATTGAAAGCATAGGAAAAGAGGCAGAACGTCCACAATGATGCACTTGGCCAAAAAGGGCGTATGCGTTTTTTCCTGAATATATTCAGGAAAAAACGCATACGCCCTTTTTGGCAAACCAAGCAAGCTTGCAAAGGAAATCTGCACTACAATGAAGTCTCACTTCCCCCCGGTCAAAAGGGCCATCTGAAAAAAGGGTAAAATCCAGAAAGGCAGGACAGGCCATGGAGAACTGGGAGCCTTGTTATGCTGATGGGCGGGATGTAAATTGCCAACAGACACTCAGGAGAAGTGTATGGTGTTTCCTGAAACATCTAAAAAACAAAGCAACAGAACCTAGGGCACTTCCACTTATGGTCCTATAGCTTAGGGAAATTAAAATCAAAAAGACACAGCCACCTCAAAGTTCGGAACGGCTCTGTTTACAAGAACCTCGTTTACAGTACAAGTTCAACATCGCAGAAAGTGAAAAATGGATAAAGAAGTTGTGGTATTTACTTACAAAGCAATATCACTCAGCAATGAAATCTGTGTCATCAGGCCCTTAGCAGCACAATGAGTGGATTCAGCTATGATGATTCTAACTGAAATAAGTCACACAGAAAAAGAAACATCATAAGATATCAGTAATACACGGAATGTAAACTTGGCTACACAGGAACTGAATTACAGAACAGAACAGGGTCTCAAATTTAGAAAACCAACTTATGCTTGCTTAAGGGGAAAGGTGAGTTGGGGTGCTGCATAAAACCAGAGATTGAAATGAGCACAGATAAAGTTCCTTAAGCCAAATATGGAATAGACAATAGCTACTCCTTGCTCAACGAAATGGACTCAACACCGCATATTAAACGCCTAAGAATGTACCTGACTAGTAAGTATCTTAAAACCTAGGGATTGCTATGTCTCCGAAAGAGAATCAAGCATGTGTACAGGGGCATAAACGCAGCAGTGATAGGATTGGAGATGTTCGGTGAGCAAATGAAGACCCTTTGAAGTCATATTGCATTGTACCCATTCCATGGTTTTCAACTACCCAGGTTTTAGGTATTCTTCCTTCAGCTAAAACATGCATGTGGAACCCAGAGTATGATCAACCATGTGATCGGGAGACGTGTTCAAATATGTCTCAGTTTTCGTACCCTGGTACTCGGGTGCAACATTCCAGACGCTTTACTAACACTCTCCCGACTTGGAGAGTCAGTCCCTTTAACCTCCTGTTTGGCCCAGTTTGCAATTTCTGTGGAAGATGAACAGGAATAGCGAGAACCAATGAGAGACTAGCTGGAGGTGTCTGGATGGGCAAATTTAACTCTCATTTCCCACCAGGAAGAGGAATTAACCAAAGGCTCAGCGTGCCGTGCCAGAACCAGATTAGGGCCTGAAGCCATCCAGCGGTGTTGCGGCCAGGTCACAAGAAAGCGAGTTGAAGAAAGGAGCTCAGGGGCACTGTAATTCACAAACCTGCAGAGTTATAAATGACAGCTATCGTCCAAAAATATACTGAAGTAAGGCTGCCAAGAGGACTTGAAAGCGGGGCAGAATTGCAGGAAACCGATTTCAGGAGGTAGACTGGAATTGCATTGAAAGCATAGGAAAAGAGGCAGAACGTCCACAATGATGCACTTGGCCAAAAAGGGCGTATGCCTTTTTTCCTGAATATATTCAGGAAAAAACGCATACGCCCTTTTTGGCCAACCAAGCAAACTTGCAAAGGAAATCTGCACTACAATGAAGTCTCACTTCCCCCCGGTCAAAAGGGCCATCTGAAAAAAGGGTAAAATCCAGAAAGGCAGGACAGGCCATGGGGAACTGGGAGCCTTGTTATGCTGATGGGCGGGATGTAAATTGCCAACAGACACTCAGGAGAAGTGTATGGTGTTTCCTGAAACATCTAAAAAACAAAGCAACAGAGCCTAGGGCACTTCCACTTATGGTCCTATAGCTTAGGGAAATTAAAATCAAAAAGACACAGCCACCCCAAAGTTTGGGACGCCTCTGTTTACAAGAACCTCGTTTACCGTACAAGTTCAATATCACAGAAAGTGAAAAATGGATAAAGAACTTGTGGTACTTACGTACAATGCAGTATCACTCAGCAATGAAACCTGTGTCATCAGGCCCGTAGCAGCATAATGAGTGGATTCAGGTACGATGATTCTAACTGAAATAAGTCACACAGAAAAAGAAACATCATAAGATATCAGTAATACACGGAATGTAAACTTGGCTACACAGGAACTGAATTACAGAACAGAACAGGGTCTCAAATTTCGAAAACCAACTTATGCTTGCTTAAGGGGAAAGGTGAGTTGGGGTGCTGCATAAAACCAGAGATTGAAATGAGCACAGATAAAGTTCCTTAAGCCAAATATGGAATAGACAAGAGCTACTCCTTGCTCAACGAAATGGACTCAACACCGCATATTAAACGCCTAAGAATGTACCTGACTAGTAAGTATCTAAAAACCTATGGATTGCTATGTCTCCGAAAGAGAATCAAGCATGTGTACAGGGGCATAAACGCAGCAGTGATAGGATTGGAGAGGTTCGGTGAGCAAATGAAGACCCTTTGAAGTCATATTGCATGGTACCCATTCCACGGGTTTCAACTACCCAGGTTTTAGGTATTCTTCCTTCAGCTAAAACATGCATGTGGAACCTAGAGTATGATCATCCGTGTGAACGGGAGACGTGTTCAAATATGTCTCAGTTTTCCTCCCCTGGTACTCGGGTGCAACATTCCAGACGCTTTACTAACACTCTCCCGACTTGGAGAGTTATCGCCTTTAACCTCCTGTTTGGCCCAGTTTGTAATTTCTGTGGAAGATGAACAGGAATAGCGAGAACCAATGAGAGACTGGCTGGAGGTGTCTGGACGGGCAAATTTAACTCTCATTTCCCACCAGGAAGAAGAAATAACCAAAGGCTCAGCGTGCCGTGCCGGAACCAGATTATGGCCTGAAGCCATCCTGTGGTGTTGCGGCCAGCTCACAAGAAAGCGAGTTGAAGAAAGAGCTCAGGGGCACTCTAATTCACAAACCTGCAGAGTTATAAATGACAGCTATCGTCCAAAAATAGACTGAAGTAAGGCTGCCAAGAGGACTTGAAAGCGGGGCAGAATTGCAGGAAACCGATTTCAGGAGGTAGACTGGAATTGCATTGAAAGCATAGGAAAAGAGGCAGAACGTCCACAATGATGCACTTGGCCAAAAAGGGCGTATGCGTTTTTTCCTGAATATATTCAGGAAAAAACGCATACGCCCTTTTTGGCCAACCAAGCAAGCTTGCAAAGGAAATCTGCACTACAATGAAGTCTCACTTCCCCCCGGTCAAAAGGGCCATCTGAAAAAAGTGTAAAATCCAGAAAGGCAGGACAGGCCATGGAGAACTGGGAGCCTTGTTATGCTGATGGGCGGGATGTAAATTGCCAACAACCACTCGGGAGAAGTGTATGGTGTTTCCTGAAACATCTAAAAAACAAAGCAACAGAACCTAGGGCACTTCCACTTATGGTCCTATAGCTTAGGGAAATTAAAATCAAAAAGACACAGCCACCCCAAAGTTTGGAACGGCTCTGTTTACAAGAACCTCATTTACACTACAAGTTCAACATCGCAGAAAGTGAAAAATGGATAAAGAAGTTGTGGTATTTACTTACAAAGCAATATCACTCAGCAATGAAATCTGTGTCATCAGGCCCTTAGCAGCACAATGAGTGGATTCAGGTATGATGATTCTAACTGAAGTAAGTCACACAGAAAAAGAAACATCATAAGATATCAGTAATACACGGAATGTAAACTTGGCTACACAGGAACTGAATTACAGAACAGAACAGGGTCTCAAATTTAGAAAACCAACTTATGCTTGCTTAAGGGGAAAGGTGAGTTGGGGTGCCGCATAAAACCAGAGATTGAAATGAGCACAGATAAAGTTCCTTAAGCCAAATATGGAATAGACAAGAGCTACTCCTTGCTCAACGAAATGGACTCAACACCCCATATTAAATGCCTAGGAATGTACCTGACTAGTAAGTATCTTAAAACCTATGGATTGCTATGTCTCTGAAAGAGAATCAAGCATGTGTACAGGGGCATAAACGCAGCAGTGATAGGATTGGAGAGGTTCAGTGAGCAAATGAAGACCCTTTGAAGTCATATTGCATGGTACCCATTCCACGGGTTTCAACTACCCAGGTTTTAGGTATTCTTCCTTCAGCTAAAACATGCATGTGGAACCCAGATATGATCATCCGTGTGAACGGGAGACGTATTCAAATATGTCTCAGTTTTCCTCCCCTGGTACTCTGCTGCAACATTCCAGACGCTTTACTAACACTCTCCCGACTTGGAGAGTCATCGCCTTTAACCTCCTGTTTGGCCCAGTTTGCAATTTCTGTGGAAGATGAACAGGAATAGCGAGAACCAATGAGAGATTAGCTGGAGGTGTCTGGACGGGCAAATTTAACTCTCATTTCCCACCAGGAAGAGGAAATAACCAAAGGCTCAGCGTGCCGTGCCGGAACCAGATTAGGGCCTGAAGCCATCCTGTGGTGTTGCGGCCAGCTCACAAGAAAGCGAGTTGAAGAAAGAGCTCAGGGGCACTGTAATTCACAAACCTGCAGAGTTATAAATGACAGCTATCGTCCAAAAATAGACTGAAGTAAGGCTGCCAAGAGGACTTGAAAGCGGGGCAGAATTGCAGGAAACCGATTTCAGAAGGTAGACTGGAATTGCATTGAAAGCATAGGAAAAGAGGCAGAACGTCCACAATGATGCACTTGGCCAAAAAGGGCGTATGCGTTTTTTCCTGAATATATTCAGGAAAAAACGCATACGCCCTTTTTGGCCAACCAAGCAAGCTTGCAAAGGAAATCTGCACTACAATGAAGTCTCACTTCCCCCCGGTCAAAAGGGCCATCTGAAAAAAGTGTAAAATCCAGAAAGGCAGGACAGGCCATGGAGAACTGGGAGCCTTGTTATGCTGATGGGCGGGATGTAAATTACCAACAGACACTCAGGAGAAGTGTATGGTGTTTCCTGAAACATCTAAAAAACAAAGCAACAGAGCCTAGGGCACTGCCACTTATGGTCTTATAGCTTAGGGAAATTAAAATCAAAAAGACACAGCCACCCCAATGTTTGGGACGCCTCTGTTTACAAGAACCTCGTTTACAGTACAAGTTCAACATCGCAGAAATTGAAAAATGGATAAAGAAGTTGTGGTATTTACTTACAAAGCAATATCACTCAGCAATGAAATCTGTGTCATCAGGCCCTTAGCAGCACAATGAGTGGATTCAGGTATGATGATTCTAACTGAAATAAGTCACACAGAAAAAGAAACATCATAAGATATCAGTAATACACGGAATGTAAACTTGGCTACACAGGAACTGAATTACAGAACAGAACAGGTTCTCAAATTTAGAAAACCAACTTATGCTTGCTTAAGGGGAAAGGTGAGTTGGGGTGCTGCATAAAACCAGAGATTGAAATGAGCACAGATAAAGTTCCTTAAGCCAAATATGGAATAGACAATAGCTACTCCTTGCTCAACGAAATGGACTCAACACCGCATATTAAACGCCTAAGAATGTACCTGACTAGTAAGTATCTTAAATCCTATGGATTGCTATGTCTCCGAAAGAGAATCAAGCATGTGTACAGGGGCATAAACGCAGCAGTGATAGGATTGGAGATGTTCGGTGAGCAAATGAAGACCCTTTGAAGTCATATTGCATTGTACCCATTCCATGGTTTTCAACTACCCAGGTTTTAGGTATTCTTCCTTCAGCTAAAACATGCATGTGGAACCCAGAGTATGATCAACCATGTGATCGGGAGACGTGTTCAAATATGTCTCAGTTTTCGTACCCTGGTACTCGGGTGCAACATTCCAGACGCTTTACTAACACTCTCCCGACTTGGAGAGTCAGTCCCTTTAACCTCCTGTTTGGCCCAGTTTGCAATTTCTGTGGAAGATGAACAGGAATAGCGAGAACCAATGAGAGACTAGCTGGAGGTGTCTGGATGGGCAAATTTAACTCTCATTTCCCACCAGGAAGAGGAATTAACCAAAGGCTCAGCGTGCCGTGCCAGAACCAGATTAGGGCCTGAAGCCATCCAGCGGTGTTGCGGCCAGGTCACAAGAAAGCGAGTTGAAGAAAGGAGCTCAGGGGCACTGTAATTCACAAACCTGCAGAGTTATAAATGACAGCTATCGTCCAAAAATATACTGAAGTAAGGCTGCCAAGAGGACTTGAAAGCGGGGCAGAATTGCAGGAAACCGATTTCAGGAGGTAGACTGGAATTGCATTGAAAGCATAGGAAAAGAGGCAGAACGTCCACAATGATGCACTTGGCCAAAAAGGGCGTATGCCTTTTTTCCTGAATATATTCAGGAAAAAACGCATACGCTCTTTTTGGCCAACCAAGCAAACTTGCAAAGGAAATCTGCACTACAATGAAGTCTCACTTCCCCCCGGTCAAAAGGGCCATCTGAAAAAAGTATAAAATCCAGAAAGGCAGGACAGGCCATGGAGAACTGGGAGCCTTGTTATGCTGATGGGCGGGATGTAAATTGCCAACAGACACTCAGGAGAAGTGTATGGTGTTTCCTGAAACATCTAAAAAACAAAGCAACAGAGCCTAGGGCACTTCCACTTATGGTCCTATAGCTTAGGGAAATTAAAATCAAAAAGACACAGCCACCCCAAAGTTTGGGACGCCTCTGTTTACAAGAACCTCGTTTACCGTACAAGTTCAATATCACAGAAAGTGAAAAATGGATAAAGAACTTGTGGTACTTACGTACAATGCAGTATCACTCAGCAATGAAACCTATGTCATCAGGCCCGTAGCAGCATAATGAGTGGATTCAGGTACGATGATTCTAACTGAAATAAGTCACACAGAAAAAGAAACATCATAAGATATCAGTAATACACGGAATGTAAAGTTGGCTACACAGGAACTGAATTACAGAACAGAACAGGGTCTCAAATTTAGAAAACCAACTTATGCTTGCTTAAGGGGAAAGGTGAGTTGGGGTGCTGCATAAAACCAGAGATTGAAATGAGCACAGATAAAATTCCTTAAGCCAAATATGGAATAGACAAGAGCTACTCCTTGCTCAACGAAATGGACTCAACACCGCATATTAAACGCCTAAGAATGTACCTGACTAGTAAGTATCTTAAAACCTATAGATTGCTATGTCTCCGAAAGAGAATCAAGCATGTGTACAGGGGCATAAACGCAGCAGTGATAGGATTGGAGAGGTTCGGTGAGCAAATGAAGACCCTTTGAAGTCATATTGCATGGTACCCATTCCACGGGTTTCAACTACCCAGGTTTTAGGTATTCTTCCTTCAGCTAAAACATGCATGTGGAACCCAAAGTATGATCAACCATGTGATCGGGAGACGTGTTCAAATATGTCTCAGTTTTCCTCCCCTGGTACTCGGGTGCAACATTCCAGACGCTTTACTAACACTCTCCCCACCTGGAGAGTCCGCGCCTTTAACCTCCTGTTTGGCACAGTTTGCAATTTCTGCGGAAGATGAACGGGAATAGCGAGAACCAATGAGAGGCTAGCTGCAGGTGTCTGGACGGGCAAATTTAACTCTCATTTCCCACCAGGAAGAGGAATTAACCAAAGGCTCAGCATGCCGGGCCGGAACCAGATTAGGGCCTGAAGCCATCCTGCGGTGTTGCGGCCAGGTCACAAGAAAGCGAGTTGAAGAAAGGAGCTCAGGGGCACTGTAATTCACAAACCTGCAGAGTTATAAATGACAGCTATCATCCAAAAATAGACTGAAGTAAGGCTGCCAAGAGGACTTGAAAGCGGGGCAGAATTGCAGGAAACCGATTTCAGGAGGTAGACTGGAATTGCATTGAAAGCATAGGAAAAGAGGCAGAACGTCCACAATGATGCACTTGGCCAAAAAGGGCGTATGCGTTTTTTCCTGAATATATTCAGGAAAAAACGCATACGCCCTTTTTGGCCAACCAAGCAAGCTTGCAAAGGAAATCTGCACTACAATGAAGTCTCACTTCCCCCCGGTCAAAAGGGCCATCTGAAAAAAGTGTAAAATCCAGAAAGGCAGGACAGGCCATGGAGAACTGGCAGCCTTGTTATGCTGAAGGGCGGGATGTAAATTGCCAACAAACACTCGGGAGAAGTGTATGGTGTTTCCTGAAACATCTAAAAAACAAAGCAAGAGAGCCTAGGGCACTTCCACTTATGGTCCTATAGCTTAGGGAATTTAAAATCAAAAAGACACAGCCACCCCAAAGTTTGGAACTGCTCTGTTTACAAGAACCTCCTTTACAGTACAAGTTCAACATCGCAGAAAGTGAAAAATGGATAAAAAAGTTGTGGTATTTACTTACAAAGCAATATCACTCAGCAATGAAATCTGTGTCATCAGGCCCTTAGCAGCACAATGAGTGGATTCAGGTATGATGATTCTAACTGAAATAAGTCACACAGAAAAAGAAACATCATAAGATATCAGTAATACACGGAATGTAAACTTGGCTACACAGGAACTGAATTACAGAACAGAACAGGGTCTCAAATTTAGAAAACCAACTTATGCTTGCTGAAGGGGAAAGGTGAGTTGGGGTGCCGCATAAAACCAGAGATTGAAATGAGCACAGATAAAGTTCCTTAAGCCAAATATGGAATAGACAAGAGCTACTCCTTGCTCAACAAAATGGACTCAACACCACATATTAAACGCCTAAGTAGGTACCTGACTAGTAAGTATCTTAAAACCTATGGATTGCTATGTCTCCGAAAGAGAATCAAGCATGTGTACAGGGGCATAAACGCAGCAGTGATAGGATTGGAGAGGTTCGGTGAGAAAATGAAGACCCTTTGAAGTCATATTGCATGGTACCCATTACACGGGTCTCAACTCTCCAGGTTTAAGGTATTCTTCCTTCAGCTAAAACATGCATGTGGAACCCAGAGTATGATCAACCATGTGAACGGGAGACGTGTTCAAATATGTCTCAGTTTCCCTACACTGGTACTCGGGTGCAACATTCCAGACGCTTTACTAACACTCTCCCGACTTGGAGAGTCAGTCCCTTTAACCTCCTGTTTGGCCCAGTTTGCAATTTCTGCGGAAGATGAACAGGAATAGCGAGAACCAATGAGAGACTAGCTGGAGGTGTCTGAACGGGCAAATTTAACTCTCATTTCCCACTAGGAAGAGGAATTAACCAAAGGCTCAGCGTGCCGTGCCAGAACCAGATTAGGGCCTGAAGACATCCTGCGGTGTTGCGGCCAGGTCACAAGAAAGCGAGTTGAAGAAAGGAGCTCAGGGGCACTGTAATTCACAAACCTGCAGAGTTATAAATGACAGCTATCGTCCAAAAATAGACTGAAGTAAGGCTGCCAAGAGGACTTGAAAGCGGGGCAGAATTGCAGGAAACCGATTTCAGGAGGTAGATTGGAATTGCATTGAAAGCATAGGAAAAGAGGCAGAACGTCCACAATGATGCACTTGGCCAAAAAGGGCGTATGCGTTTTTTCCTGAATATATTCAGGAAAAAACGCATACGCCCTTTTTGGCCAACCAAGCAAACTTGCAAAGGAAATCTGCACTACAATGAAGTCTCACTTCCCCCCGGTCAAAAGGGCCATCTGAAAAAAGTGTAAAATCCAGAAAGGCAGGACAGGCCATGGAGAACTGGGAGCCTTGTTATGCTGATGGGCGGGATGTAAATTGCCAACAGACACTCGGGAGAAGTGTATGGTGTTTCCTGAAACATCTAAAAAACAAAGCAACAGAGCCTAGGGCACTTCCACTTATGGTCCTATAGCTTAGGGAAATTAAAATCAAAAAGACACAGCCACCCCAAAGTTTGGGACGACTCTGTTTACAAGAACCTCGTTTACCGTACAAGTTCAATATCACAGAAAGTGAAAAATGGATAAAGAACTTGTGGTACTTACGTACAATGCAGTATCACTCAGCAATGAAACCTATGTCATCAGGCCCGTAGCAGCATAATGAGTGGATTCAGGTACGATGATTCTAACTGAAATAAGTCACACAGAAAAAGAAACATCATAAGATATCAGTAATACACGGAATGTAAACTTGGCTACACAGGAACTGAATTACAGAACAGAACAGGGTCTCAAATTTAGAAAACCAACTTATGCTTGCTTAAGGGGAAAGGTGAGTTGGGGTGCTGCATAAAACCAGAGATTGAAATGAGCACAGATAAAGTTCCTTAAGCCAAATATGGAATAGACAAGAGCTACTCCTTGCTCAACAAAATGGACTCAACACCGCATATTAAACGCCTAAGAATGTACCTGACTAGTAAGTATCTTAAAACATATGGATTGTTATGTCTCCGAAAGAGAATCAAGCATGTGTACAGGGGCATAAACGCAGCTGTGATAGGATTGGAGAGCTTCGGTGAGAAAATGAAGACCCTTTGAAGTCATATTGCATGGTACCCATTCCACGGCTTTCACCTACCCAGGTTTAAGGTATTCTTCCTTCAGCTAAAACATGCATGTGGAACCTAGAGTATGATCAACCATGTGATCGGGAGACGTGTTCAAATATGTCTCAGTTTTCGTACCCTGGTACTCGGGTGCAACATTCCAGACGCTTTACTAACACTCTCCCGACTTGGAGAGTCAGTCCCTTTAACCTCCTGTTTGGCCCAGTTTGCAATTTCTGCGGAAGATGAACAGGAATAGCGAGAACCAATGAGAGGCTAGCTGGAGGTGTCTGAACGGGCAAATTTAACTCTCATTTCCCACCAGGAAGAGGAATTAACCAAAGGTTCAGCGTGCCGTGCCAGAACCAGATTAGGGCCTGAAGACATCCTGCCGTGTTGCGGCCAGGTCACAAGAAAGCGAGTTGAAGAAAGGAGCTCAGGGGCACTGTAATTCACAAACCTGCAGAGTTATAAATGACAGCTATCGTCCAAAAATAGACTGAAGTAAGGCTGCCAAGAGGACTTGAAAGCGGGGCAGAATTGCAGGAAACCGATTTCAGAAGGTAGACTGGAATTGCATTGAAAGCATAGGAAAAGAGGCAGAACGTCCACAATGATGCACTTGGCCAAAAAGGGCGTATGCGTTTTTTCCTGAACATATTCAGGAAAAAACGCATACGCCCTTTTTGGCCAACCAAGCAAACTTGCAAAGGAAATCTGCACTACAATGAAGTCTCACTTCCCCCCGGTCAAAAGGGCCATCTGAAAAAAGTGTAAAATCCAGAAAGGCAGGACAGGCCATGGAGAACTGGGAGCCTTGTTATGCTGATGGGCGGGATGTAAATTGCCAACAACCACTCGGGAGAAGTGTATGGTGTTTCCTGAAACATCTAAAAAAAAAGCAACAGAACCTAGGGCACTTCCACTTATGGTCCTATAGCTTAGGGAAATTAAAATCAAAAAGACACAGCCACCCCAAAGTTTGGAACGGCTCTGTTTACAAGAACCTCGTTTACCGTACAAGTTCAACATCGCAGAAAGTGAAAAATGGATAAAGAAGTTGTGGTATTTACTTACAAAGCAATATCACTCAGCAATGAAATCTGTGTCATCAGGCCCTTAGCAGCACAATGAGTGGATTCAGGTATGATGATTCTAACTGAAATAAGTCACACAGAAAAAGAAACATCATAAGATATCAGTAATACACGGAATGTAAACTTGGCTACACAGGAACTGAATTACAGAACAGAACAGGTTCTCAAATTTAGAAAACCAACTTATGCTTGCTTAAGGGGAAAGGTGAGTTGGGGTGCTGCATAAAACCAGAGATTGAAATGAGCACAGATAAAGTTCCTTAAGCCAAATATGGAATAGACAAGAGCTACTCCTTGCTCAACGAAATGGACTCAACACCGCATATTAAACGCCTAAGAATGTACCTGACTAGTAAGTATCTTAAAACCTAGGGATTGCTATGTCTCCGAAAGAGAATCAAGCATTTTTACAGGGGCATAAACGCAGCAGTGATAGGATTGGAGAGGTTCGGTGAGCAAATGAAGACCCTTTGAAGTCATATTGCATGGTACCCATTCCACGCGTTTCAACTACCCAGGTTTAAGGTATTCTTCCTTCAGCTAAAACATGCATGTGGAACCCAGAGTATGATCAACCATGTGAACGGGAGACGTGTTCAAATATGTCTCAGTTTTCCTCACCTGGTACTCGGGTGCAACATTCCAGACGCTTTACTAACACTCTCCCGACTTGGAGAGTCAGTCCCTTTAACCTCCTGTTTGGCCCAGTTTGCAATTTCTGTGGAAGATGAACAGGAATAGCGAGAACCAATGAGAGACTAGCTGGAGGTGTCTGAACGGGCAAATTTAACTCTCATTTCCCACCAGGAAGAGGAATTAACCAAAGGCTCAGCGTGCCGTGCCGGAACCAGATTAGGGCCTGAAGACATCCTGCGGTGTTGCGGCCAGGTCACAAGAAAGCGAGTTGAAGAAAGGAGCTCAGGGGCACTGTAATTCACAAACCTGCAGAGTTATAAATGACAGCTATCGTCCAAAAATAGACTGAAGTAAGGCTGCCAAGAGGACTTGAAAGCGGGGCAGAATTGCAGGAAACCGATTTCAGGAGGTAGACTGGAATTGCATTGAAAGCATAGGAAAAGAGGCAGAACGTCCACAATGATGCACTTGGCCAAAAAGGGCGTATGCGTTTTTTCCTGAACATATTCAGGAAAAAACGCATACGCCCTTTTTGGCCAACCAAGCAAACTTGCAAAGGAAATCTGCACTACAATGAAGTCTCACTTCCCCCCGGTCAAAAGGGCCATCTGAAAAAAGTGTAAAATCCAGAAAGGCAGGACAGGCCATGGAGAACTGGGAGCCTTGTTATGCTGATGGGCGGGATGTAAATTGCCAACAGACACTCGGGAGAAGTGTATGGTGTTTCCTGAAACATCTAAAAAACAAAGCAACAGAGCCTAGGGCACTTCCACTTATGGTCCTATAGCTTAGGGAAATTAAAATCAAAAAGACACAGCCACCCCAAAGTTTGGGACGCCTCTGTTTACAAGAAGCTCGTTTACCGTACAAGTTCAATATCACAGAAAGTGAAAAATGGATAAAGAACTTGTGGTACTTACGTACAATGCAGTATCACTCAGCAATGAAATCTATGTCATCAGGCCTGTAGCAGCATAATGAGTGGATTCAGGTACGATGATTCTAACTGAAATAAGTCACACAGAAAAAGAAACATCATAAGATATCACTAATACACGGATTGTAAACTTGGATACACAGGAACTGAATTACAGAACAGAACAGGTTCTCAAATTTAGAAAACCAACTTATGCTTGCTTAAGGGGAAAGGTGAGTTGGGGTGCCGCATAAAACCAGAGATTGAAATGAGCACAGATAAAGTTCCTTAAGCCAAATATGGAATAGACAAGAGCTACTCCTTGCTCAAAGAAATGGACTCAACACCGCATATTAAACACCTAAGAATGTACCTGACTAGTAAGTATCTTAAAACCTATGGATTGCTATGTCTCCGAAAGAGAATCAAGCATGTGTACAGGGGCATAAACGCAGCAGTGATAGGATTGGAGAGGTTCGGTGAGCAAATGAAGACCCTTTGAAGTCATATTGCATGGTACCCATTCCACGGGTTTCAACTACCCAGGTTTTAGGTATTCTTCCTTCAGCTAAAACATGCATGTGGAACCCAGAGTATGATCAACCATGAGATCGGGAGACGTGTTCAAATATGTCTCAGTTTTCCTCCCCTGGTACTCGGGTGCAACATTCCAGACGCTTTACTAACACTCTCCCCACTTGGAGAGTCAGCGCCTTTAACCTCCTGTTTGGCCCAGTTTGCAATTTCTGCGGAAGATGAACAGGAATAGCGAGAACCAATGAGAGACTAGCTGGAGGTGTCTGGACGGGCAAATTTAACTCTCATTTCCCACCAGGAAGAGGAAATAACCAGAGGCTCAGCGTGCCGTGCCGGAACCAGATTAGGGCCTGAAGCTATCCTGCGGTGTTGCGGCCAGCTCACAAGAAAGCGAGTTGAAGAAAGGAGCTCAGGGGCACTGTAATTCACAAACCTGCAGAGTTATAAATGACAGCTATCGTCCAAAAATAGACTGAAGTAAGGCTGCCAAGAGGACTTGAAAGCGGGGCAGAATTGCAGGAAACCGATTTCAGGAGGTAGACTGGAATTGCATTGAAAGCATAGGAAAAGAGGCAGAACGTCCACAATGATGCACTTGGCCAAAAAGGGCGTATGCGTTTTTTCCTGAATATATTCAGGAAAAAACGCATACGCCCTTTTTGGCCAACCAAGCAAGCTTGCAAAGGAAATCTGCACTACAATGAAGTCTCACTTCCCCCCGGTCAAAAGGGCCATCTGAAAAAAGTGTAAAATCCAGAAAGGCAGGACAGGCCATGGAGAACTGGGAGCCTTGTTATGCTGATGGGCGGGATGTAAATTGCCAACAACCACTCGGGAGAAGTGTATGGTGTTTCCTGAAACATCTAAAAAAAAAGCAACAGAACCTAGGGCACTTCCACTTATGGTCCTATAGCTTAGGGAAATTAAAATCAAAAAGACACAGCCACCCCAAAGTTTGGAATGGCTCTGTTTACAAGAACCTCGTTTACCGTACAAGTTCAACATCGCAGAAAGTGAAAAATGGATAAAGAAGTTGTGGTATTTACTTACAAAGCAATATCACTCAGCAATGAAATCTGTGTCATCAGGCCCTTAGCAGCACAATGAGTGGATTCAGGTATGATGATTCTAACTGAAATAAGTCACACAGAAAAAGAAACATCATAAGATATCAGTAATACACGGAATGTAAACTTGGCTACACAGGAACTGAATTACAGAACAGAACAGGGTCTCAAATTTAGAAAACCAACTTATGCTTGCTTAAGGGGAAAGGTGAGTTGGGGTGCTGCATAAAACCAGAGATTGAAATGAGCACAGATAAAGTTCCTTAAGCCAAATATGGAATAGACAAGAGCTACTCCTTGCTCAACGAAATGGACTCAACACCGCATATTAAACGCCTAAGAATGTACCTGACTAGTAAGTATCTTAAAACCTATGGATTGCTATGTCTCCGAAAGAGAATCAAGCATGTGTACAGGGGCATAAACGCAGCTGTGATAGGATTGGAGAGGTTCGGTGAGAAAATGAAGACCCTTTGAAGTCATATTGCATGTTACACATTCCACGGGTTTCACCTACCCAGGTTTAAGGTATTCTTCCTTCAGCTAAAACATGCATGTGGAACCTAGAGTATGATCAACCATGTGATCGGGAGACGTGTTCAAATATGTCTCAGTTTTCGTACCCTGGTACTCGGGTGCAACATTCCAGACGCTTTACTAACACTCTACCGACTTGGAGAGTCAGTCCCTTTAACCTCCTGTTTGGCCCAGTTTGCAATTTCTGCGGAAGATGAACAGGAATAACGAGAACCAATGAGAGAATAGCTGGAGGTGTCTGAACGGGCAAATTTAACTCTCATTTCCCACCAGGAAGAGGAATTAACCAAAGGCTCAGCGTGCCGTGCCGGAACCAGATTAGGGCCTGAAGACATCCTGCGGTGTTGTGGCCAGGTCACAAGAAAGCGAGTTGAAGAAAGGAGCTCAGGGGCACTGTAATTCACAAACCTGCAGAGTTATAAATGACAGCTATCGTCCAAAAATAGACTGAAGTAAGGCTGCCAAGAGGACTTGAAAGCGGGGCAGAATTGCAGGAAACCGATTTCAGGAGGTAGACTGGAATTGCATTGAAAGCATAGGAAAAGAGGCAGAACGTCCACAATGATGCACTTGGCCAAAAAGGGCGTATGCGTTTTTTCCTGAACATATTCAGGAAAAAACGCATACGCCCCTTTTGGCCAACCAAGCAAACTTGCAAAGGAAATCTGCACTACAATGAAGTCTCACTTCCCCCCGGTCAAAAGGGCCATCTGAAAAAAGTGTAAAATCCAGAAAGGCAGGACAGGCCATGGAGAACTGGGAGCCTTGTTATGCTGATGGGCGGGATGTAAATTGCCAACAGACACTCAGGAGAAGTGTATGGTGTTTCCTGAAACATCTAAAAAACAAAGCAACAGAGCCTAGGGCACTTCCACTTATGGTCCTATAGCTTAGGGAAATTAAAATCAAAAAGACACAGCCACCCCAAAGTTTGGGACGCCTCTGTTTACAAGAACCTCGTTTACCGTACAAGTTCAACATCGCAGAAAGTGAAAAATGGATAAAGAAGTTGTGGTATTTACTTACAAAGCAATATCACTCAGCAATGAAATCTATGTCATCAGGCCCTTAGCAGCACAATGAGTGGATTCAGGTACGATGATTCTAACTGAAATAAGTCACACAGAAAAAGAAACATCATAAGATATCAGTAATACACGGAATGTAAACTTGGCTACACAGGAACTGAATTACAGAACAGAACAGGGTCTCAAATTTAGAAAACCAACTTATGCTTGCTTAAGGGGAAAGGTGAGTTGGGGTGCTGCATAAAACCAGAGATTGAAATGAGCACAGATAAAGTTCCTTAAGCCAAATATGGAATAGACAAGAGCTACTCCTTGCTCAACGAAATGGACTCAACACCGCATATTAAACGCCTAAGAATGTACCTGACTAGTAAGTATCTTAAAACCTAGGGATTGCTATGTCTCCGAAAGAGAATCAAGCATGTGTACAGGGGCATAAACGCAGCAGTGATAGGATTGGAGAGGTTCGGTGAGCAAATGAAGACCCTTTGAAGTCATATTGCATGGTACCCATTCCACGGGTTTCAACTACCCAGGTTTAAGGTATTCTTCCTTCAGCTAAAACATGCATGTGGAACCCAGAGTATGATCAACCATGTGAACGGGAGACGTGTTCAAATATGTCTCAGTTTTCCTCACCTGGTACTCGGGTGCAACATTCCAGACGCTTTACTAACACTCTCCCGACTTGGAGAGTCAGTCCCTTTAACCTCCTGTTTGGCCCAGTTTGCAATTTCTGTGGAAGATGAACAGGAATAGCGAGAACCAATGAGAGACTAGCTGGAGGTGTCTGAACGGGCAAATTTAACTCTCATTTCCCACCAGGAAGAGGAATTAACCAAAGGCTCAGCGTGCCGTGCCGGAACCAGATTAGGGCCTGAAGACATCCTGCGGTGTTGCGGCCAGGTCACAAGAAAGCGAGTTGAAGAAAGGAGCTCAGGGGCACTGTAATTCACAAACCTGCAGAGTTATAAATGACAGCTATCGTCCAAAAATAGACTGAAGTAAGGCTGCCAAGAGGACTTGAAAGCGGGGCAGAATTGCAGGAAACCGATTTCAGGAGGTAGACTGGAATTGCATTGAAAGCATAGGAAAAGAGGCAGAACGTCCACAATGATGCACTTGGCCAAAAAGGGCGTATGCGTTTTTTCCTGAATATATTTTTCCTGAATATATTCAGGAAAAAACGCATACGCCCTTTTTGGCCAACCAAGCAAGCTTGCAAAGGAAATCTGCACTACAATGAAGTCTCACTTCCCCCCGGTCAAAAGGGCCATCTGAAAAAAGTGTAAAATCCAGAAAGGCAGGACAGGCCATGGAGAACTGGGAGCCTTGTTATGCTGATGAGCGGGATGTAAATTGCCAACAACCACTCGGGAGAAGTGTATGGTGTTTCCTGAAACATCTAAAAAAAAAAGCAACAGAACCTAGGGCACTTCCACTTATGGTCCTATAGCTTAGGGAAATTAAAATCAAAAAGACACAGCCACCCCAAAGTTTGGAACGGCTCTGTTTACAAGAACATCGTTTACCATACAAGTTCAACATCGCAGAAAGTGAAAAATGGATAAAGAAGTTGTGGTATTTACTTACAAAGCAATATCACTCAGCAATGAAATCTGTGTCATCAGGCCCTTAGCAGCACAATGAGTGGATTCAGGTATGATGATTCTAACTGAAATAAGTCACACAGAAAAAGAAACATCATAAGATATCAGTAATACACGGAATGTAAACTTGGCTACACAGGAACTGAATTACAGAACAGAACAGGGTCTCAAATTTAGAAAACCAACTTATGCTTGCTTAAGGGGAAAGGTGAGTTGGGGTGCTGCATAAAACCAGAGATTGAAATGAGCACAGATAAAGTTCCTTAAGCCAAATATGGAATAGACAAGAGCTACTCCTTGCTCAACGAAATGGACTCAACACCGCATATTAAACGCCTAAGAATGTACCTGACTAGTAAGTATCTTAAAACCTATGGATTGCTATGTCTCCGAAAGAGAATCAAGCATGTGTACAGGGGCATAAACGCAGCTGTGATAGGATTGGAGAGGTTCGGTGAGAAAATGAAGACCCTTTGAAGTCATATTGCATGGTACCCATTCCACGGGTTTCAACTACCAAGGTTTAAGGTATTCTTCCTTCAGCTAAAACATGCATGTGGAACCTAGAGTATGATCAACCATGTGATCGGGAGACGTGTTCAAATATGTCTCAGTTTTCGTACCCTGGTACTCGGGTGCAACATTCCAGACGCTTTACTAACACTCTACCGACTTGGAGAGTCAGTCCCTTTAACCTCCTGTTTGGCCCAGTTTGCAATTTCTGCGGAAGATGAACAGGAATAACGAGAACCAATGAGAGAATAGCTGGAGGTGTCTGAACGGGCAAATTTAACTCTCATTTCCCACCAGGAAGAGGAATTAAACAAAGGCTCAGCGTGCCGTGCCGGAACCAGATTAGGGCCTGAAGACATCCTGCGGTGTTGCGGCCAGGTCACAAGAAAGCGAGTTGAAGAAAGGAGCTCAGGGGCACTGTAATTCACAAACCTGCAGAGTTATAAATGACAGCTATCGTCCAAAAATAGACTGAAGTAAGGCTGCCAAGAGGACTTGAAAGCGGGGCAGAATTGCAGGAAACCGATTTCAAGAGGTAGACTGGAATTGCATTGAAAGCATAGGAAAAGAGGCAGAACGTCCACAATGATGCACTTGGCCAAAAAGGGCGTATGCGTTTTTTCCTGAACATATTCAGGAAAAAACGCATACGCCCCTTTTGGCCAACCAAGCAAACTTGCAAAGGAAATCTGCACTACAATGAAGTCTCACTTCCCCCCGGTCAAAAGGGCCATCTGAAAAAAGTGTAAAATCCAGAAAGGCAGGACAGGCCATGGAGAACTGGGAGCCTTGTTATGCTGATGGGCGGGATGTAAATTGCCAACAACCACTCGGGAGAAGTGTATGGTGTTTCCTGAAACATCTAAAAAACAAAGCAACAGAACCTTGGGCACTTCCACTTATGGTCCTATAGCTTAGGGAAATTAAAATCAAAAAGACACAGCCACCCCAAAGTTTGGGACGCCTCTGTTTACAATAACCTCGTTTACCGTACAAGTTCAACATCGCAGAAAGTGAAAAATGGATAAAGAAGTTGTGGTATTTACTTACAAAGCAATATCACTCAGCAATGAAATCTATGTCATCAGGCCCTTAGCAGCACAATGAGTGGATTCAGGTACGATGATTCTAACTGAAATAAGTCACACAGAAAAAGAAACATCATAAGATATCAGTAATACACGGAATGTAAACTTGGCTACACAGGAACTGAATTACAGAACAGAACAGGGTCTCAAATTTAGAAAACCAACTTATGCTTGCTTAAGGGGAAAGGTGAGTTGGGGTGCTGCATAAAACCAGAGATTGAAATGAGCACAGATAAAGTTCCTTAAGCCAAATATGGAATAGACAAGAGCTACTCCTTGCTCAACGAAATGGACTCAACACCGCATATTAAACG
This sequence comes from Stenella coeruleoalba, assembly GCF_951394435.1. Classification (NCBI taxonomy): domain Eukaryota; kingdom Metazoa; phylum Chordata; class Mammalia; order Artiodactyla; family Delphinidae; genus Stenella; species Stenella coeruleoalba. Next base: position 990,409 of record NW_027646083.1, on the reverse strand, counting down.
CCTAAGAATGTACCTGACTAGTAAGTATCTTAAAACCTATGGATTGCTATGTCTCCGAAAGAGAATCAAGCATGTGTACAGGGGCATAAACGCAGCTGTGATAGGATTGGAGAGGTTCGGTGAGCAAATGAAGACCCTTTGAAGTCATATTGCATGGTACCCATTCCACGGGTTTCAACTACCCAGGTTTAAGGTATTCTTCCTTCAGCTAAAACATGCATGTGGAACCCAGAGTATGATCAACCATGTGAACGGGAGACGTGTTCAAATATGTCTCAGTTTTCCTCCCCTGGTACTCGGGTGCAACATTCCAGACGCTTTACTAACACTCTCCCGACTTGGAGAGTCAGTCCCTTTAACCTCCTGTTTGGCCCAGTTTGCAATTTCTGTGGAAGATGAACAGGAATAGCGAGAACCAATGAGAGACTAGCTGGAGGTGTCTGAACGGGCAAATTTAACTCTCATTTCCCACCAGGAAGAGGAATTAACCAAAGGCTCAGCGTGCCGTGCCGGAACCAGATTAGGGCCTGAAGACATCCTGCGGTGTTGCGGCCAGGTCACAAGAAAGCGAGTTGAAGAAAGGAGCTCAGGGGCACTGTAATTCACAAACCTGCAGAGTTATAAATGACAGCTATCGTCCAAAAATAGACTGAAGTAAGGCTGCCAAGAGGACTTGAAAGCGGGGCAGAATTGCAGGAAACCGATTTCAGGAGGTAGACTGGAATTGCATTGAAAGCATAGGAAAAGAGGCAGAACGTCCACAATGATGCACTTGGCCAAAAAGGGCGTATGCGTTTTTTCCTGAATATATTTTTCCTGAATATATTCAGGAAAAAACGCATACGCCCTTTTTGGCCAACCAAGCAAGCTTGCAAAGGAAATCTGCACTACAATGAAGTCTCACTTCCCCCCGGTCAAAAGGGCCATCTGAAAAAAGTGTAAAATCCAGAAAGGCAGGACAGGCCATGGAGAACTGGGAGCCTTGTTATGCTGATGGGCGGGATGTAAATTGCCAACAACCACTCGGGAGAAGTGTATGGTGTTTCCTGAAACATCTAAAAAAAAAGCAACAGAACCTAGGGCACTTCCACTTATGGTCCTATAGCTTAGGGAAATTAAAATCAAAAAGACACAGCCACCCCAAAGTTTGGAACGGCTCTGTTTACAAGAACCTCGTTTACCGTACAAGTTCAACATCGCAGAAAGTGAAAAATGGATAAAGAAGTTGTGGTATTTACTTACAAAGCAATATCACTCAGCAATGAAATCTGTGTCATCAGGCCCTTAGCAGCACAATGAGTGGATTCAGGTATGATGATTCTAACTGAAATAAGTCACACAGAAAAAGAAACATCATAAGATATCAGTAATACACGGAATGTAAACTTGGCTACACAGGAACTGAATTACAGAACAGAACAGGGTCTCAAATTTAGAAAACCAACTTATGCTTGCTTAAGGGGAAAGGTGAGTTGGGGTGCTGCATAAAACCAGAGATTGAAATGAGCACAGATAAAGTTCCTTAAGCCAAATATGGAATAGACAAGAGCTACTCCTTGCTCAACGAAATGGACTCAACACCGCATATTAAACGCCTAAGAATGTACCTGACTAGTAAGTATCTTAAAACCTATGGATTGCTATGTCTCCGAAAGAGAATCAAGCATGTGTACAGGGGCATAAACGCAGCTGTGATAGGATTGGAGAGGTTCGGTGAGCAAATGAAGACCCTTTGAAGTCATATTGCATGGTACCCATTCCACGGGTTTCACCTACCCAGGTTTAAGGTATTCTTCCTTCAGCTAAAACATGCATGTGGAACCTAGAGTATGATCAACCATGTGATCGGGAGACGTGTTCAAATATGTCTCAGTTTTCGTACCCTGGTACTCGGGTGCAACATTCCAGACGCTTTACTAACACTCTACCGACTTGGAGAGTCAGTCCCTTTAACCTCCTGTTTGGCCCAGTTTGCAATTTCTGCGGAAGATGAACAGGAATAACGAGAACCAATGAGAGACTAGCTGGAGGTGTCTGAACGGGCAAATTTAACTCTCATTTCCCACCAGGAAGAGGAATTAACCAAAGGCTCAGCGTGCCGTGCCGGAACCAGATTAGGGCCTGAAGACATCCTGCGGTGTTGCGGCCAGGTCACAAGAAAGCGAGTTGAAGAAAGGAGCTCAGGGGCACTGTAATTCACAAACCTGCAGAGTTATAAATGACAGCTATCGTCCAAAAATAGACTGAAGTAAGGCTGCCAAGAGGACTTGAAAGCGGGGCAGAATTGCAGGAAACCGATTTCAGGAGGTAGACTGGAATTGCATTGAAAGCATAGGAAAAGAGGCAGAACGTCCACAATGATGCACTTGGCCAAAAAGGGCGTATGCGTTTTTTCCTGAACATATTCAGGAAAAAACGCATACGCCCCTTTTGGCCAACCAAGCAAACTTGCAAAGGAAATCTGCACTACAATGAAGTCTCACTTCCCCCCGGTCAAAAGGGCCATCTGAAAAAAGTGTAAAATCCAGAAAGGCAGGACAGGCCATGGAGAACTGGGAGCCTTGTTATGCTGATGGGCGGGATGTAAATTGCCAACAAACACTCCGGAGAAGTGTATGGTGTTTCCTGAAACATCTAAAAAACAAAGCAACAGAGCCTAGGGCACTTCCACTTATGGTCCTATAGATTAGGGAATTTAAAATCAAAAAGACACAGCCACCCCAAAGTTTCGAACGGCTCTGTTTACAAGAACCTCGTTTACAGTACAAGTTCAACATCGCAGAAAGTGAAAAATGGATAAAGAAGTTGTGGTATTTACTTACAAAGCAATATCACTCAGCAATGAAATCTGTGTCATCAGGCCCTTAGCAGCACAATGAGTGGATTCAGGTATGATGATTCTAACTGAAATAAATCACACAGAAAAAGAAACATCATAAGATATCACTAATACACGGAATGTAAACTTGGCTACACAGGAACTGCATTCCAAAACAAAACAGGGTCTCAAATTTAGAAAACCAACTTATGCTTGCTTAAGGGGAAAGGTGAGTTGGGGTGCTGCATAAAACCAGAGATTGAAATGAGCACAGATAAAGTTCCTTAAGCCAAATATGGAATAGACAAGAGCTACTCCTTGCTCAACGAAATGGACTCAAAACCCCATATTAAACGCCTAAGAATGTACCTGACTAGTAAGTATCTTAAAACCTATGGATTGCTATGTCTCCAAAAGAGAATCAAGCGTGTGTACAGGAGCATAAACGCAGCAGTGATAGGATTGGAGAGGTTCGGTGAGCAAATGAAGACCCTTTGTAGTCATATTGCATGGTACCCATTCCACGGGTCTCAACTCTCCAGGTTTAAGGTATTCTTCCTTCAGCTAAAACATGCATGTGGAACCCAGAGTATGATCAACCATGTGAACGGGAGACGTGTTCAAATATGTCTCAGTTTTCCTCCCCTGGTACTCGTGTGCAACATTCCAGACGCTTTACTAACACTCTCCCGACTTGGAGAGTCAGTCCCTTTAACCTCCTGTTTGGCCCAGTTTGCAATTTCTGCGGAAGATGAACAGGAATAGCGAGAACCAATGAGAGGCTAGCTGGAGGTGTCTGGACGGGCAAATTTAACTCTCATTTCCCTCCAGGAAGAGGAATTAACCAAAGGCTCAGCATGCCGGGCCGGAACCAGATTAGGGCCTGAAGCCATCCTGCGGTGTTGCGGCCAGCTCAAAAGAAAGCGAGTTGAAGAAAGGAGCTCAGGGGCACTGTAATTCACAAACCTGCAGAGTTATAAATGACAGCTATCGTCCAAAAATAGACTGAAGTAAGGCTGCCAAGAGGACTTGAAAGCGGGGCAGAATTGCAGGAAACCGATTTCAGGAGGTAGACTGGAATTGCATTGAAAGCATAGGAAAAGAGGCAGAACGTCCACAATGATGCACTTGGCCAAAAAGGGCGTATGCGTTTTTTCCTGAATATATTCAGGAAAAAACGCATACGCCCTTTTTGGCCAACCAAGCAAGCTTGCAAATGAAATCTGCACTACAATGAAGTCTCACTTCCCCCCGGTCAAAAGGGCCATCTGAAAAAAGTGTAAAATCCAGAAAGGCAGGACAGGCCATGGAGAACTGGGAGCCTTGTTATGCTGATGGGCGGGATGTAAATTGCCAAGAACCACTTGGGAGAAGTGTATGGTGTTTCCTGAAACAACTAACAAACAAAGCAACAGAACCTAGGGCACTTCCACTTATGGTCCTATAGCTTAGGGAAATTAAAATGAAAAAGACACAGCCACCCCAAAGTTTGGAACGGCTCTGTTTACAAGAACCTCGTTTACAGTACAAGTTCAACATCGCAGAAAGTGAAAAATGGATAAAGAAGTTGTGGTATTTACTTACAAAGCAATATCACTCAGCAATGAAATCTGTGTCATCAGGCCCTTAGCAGCACAATGAGTGGATTCAGGTATGATGATTCTAACTGAAATAAGTCACACAGAAAAAGAAACATCATAAGATATCACTAATACACGGAATGTAAACTTGGCTACACAGGAACTGCATTCCAAAACAGAACAGGGTCTCAAATTTAGAAAACCAACTTATGCTTGCTTAAGGGGAAAGGTGAGTTGGGGTGCTGCATAAAACCAGAGATTGAAATGAGCACAGATAAAGTTCCTTAAGCCAAATATGGAATAGACAAGAGCTACTCCTTGCTCAACGAAACGGACTCAACACCGCATATTAAACGCCTAAGAATGTACCTGACTAGTAAGTATCTTACGACCTATGGATTGCTATGTCTCTGAAAGAGAATCAAGCATGTGTACAGGGACATAAACGCAGCAGTGATAGGATTGGAGAGGTTCGGTGAGCAAATGAAGACCCTTTGAAGTCATATTGCATGGTACCCATTACACGGGTCTCAACTCTCCAGGTTTAAGGTATTCTTCCTTCAGCTAAAACATGCATGTGGAACCCAAGTATGATCAACCATGTGAACGGGAGACGTGTTCAAATATGTCTCAGTTTTCCTCCCCTGGTACTCGGGTGCAACATTCCAGACGCTTTACTAACACTCTCCCCACTTGGAGAGTCAGCGCCTTTAACCTCCTGTTTGGCACAGTTTGCAATTTCTGCGGAAGATGAACAGGAATAGCGAGAACCAATGAGAGACTAGCTGGAGGTGTCTGGACGGGCAAATTTAACTCTCATTTCCCACCAGGAAGAGGAAATAACCAAAGGCTCAGCGTGCCGTGCCGGAACAAGATTAGGGCCTGAAGCCATCCTGCGGTGTTGCGGCCAGCTCACAAGAAAGCAAGTTGAAGAAAGGAGCTCAGGGGCACTGTAATTCACAAACCTGCAGAGTTATAAATGACAGCTATCGTCCAAAAATATACTGAAGTAAGGCTGCCAAGAGGACTTGAAAGCGGGGCAGAATTGCAGGAAACCGATTTCAGGAGGTAGACTGGAATTGCATTGAAAGCATAGGAAAAGAGGCAGAACGTCCACAATGATGCACTTGGCCAAAAAGGGCGTATGCGTTTTTTCCTGAATATATTCAGGAAAAAACGCATACGCCCTTTTTGGCCAACCAAGCAAGCTTGCAAAGGAAATCTGCACTACAATGAAGTCTCACTTCCCCCCGGTCAAAAGGGCCATCTGAAAAAAGTGTAAAATCCAGAAAGGCAGGACAGGCCATGGAGAACTGGGAGCCTTGTTATGCTGATGGGCGGGATGTAAATTGCCAACAACCACTCGGGAGAAGTGTATGGTGTTTCCTGAAACATCTAAAAAACAAAGCAACAGAACCTAGGGCACTTCCACTTATGGTCCTATAGCTTAGGGAAATTAAAATCAAAAAGACACAGCCACCCCAAAGTTTGGGACGCCTCTGTTTACAAGAACCTCGTTTACCGTGCAAGTTCAATATCACAGAAAGTGAAAAATGGATAAAGAACTTGTGGTACTTACGTACAATGCAGTATCAATCAGCAATGAAATCTATGTCATCAGGCCCGTAGCAGCATAAAGAGTGGATTCAGGTACGATGATTCTAACTGAAATAAGTCACACAGAAAAAGAAACATCATAAAATATCACTAATACACGGAATGTAAACTTGGCTACACAGGAACTGAATTCCAAAACAGAACAGGGTCTCAAATTTAGAAAACCAACTTATGCTTGCTTAAGGGGAAAGGTGAGTTGGGGTGCTGCATAAAACCAAAGATTGAAATGAGCACAGATAAAGTTCCTTAAGCCAAATATGGAATAGACAAGAGCTACTCCTTGCTCAACGAAATGGACTCAACACCCCATATTAAACGCCTAAGAATGTACCTGACTAGTAAGTATCTTAAAACCTATGGATTGCTATGTCTCCAAAAGAGAATCAAGCATGTGTACAGGGGCATAAACGCAGCAGTGATAGGATTGGAGAGGTTCGGTGAGCAAATTAAGACCCTTTGAAGTCATATTGCATGGTACCCATTACACGGGTCTTAACTCTCCAGGTTTAAGGTATTCTTCCTTCAGCTAAAACATGCATGTGGAACCCAAGTATGATCAACCATGTGAACGGGAGACGTGTTCAAATATGTCTCAGTTTTCCTCCCCTGGTACTCGGGTGCAACATTCCAGACGCTTTACTAACACTCTCCCCACTTGGAGAGTCAGCGCCTTTAACCTCCTGTTTGGCCCAGTTTGCAATTTCTGCGGAAGATGAACAGGAATAGCGAGAACCAATGAGAGACTAGCTGGAGGTGTCTGAACGGGCAAATTTAACTCTCATTTCCCAACAGGAAGAGGAAATAACCAAAGGCTCAGCGTGCCGTGCCGGAACCAGATTAGGGCCTGAAGCCATCCTGCGGTGTTGCGGCCAGGTCACAAGAAAGCGAGTTGAAGAAAGGAGCTCAGGGGCACTGTAATTCACAAACCTGCAGAGTTATAAATGACAGCTATCGTCCAAAAATAGACTGAAGTAAGGCTGCCAAGAGGACTTGAAAGCGGGGCAGAATTGCAGGAAACCGATTTCAGGAGGTAGACTGGAATTGCATTGAAAGCATAGGAAAAGAGGCAGAACGTCCACAATGATGCACTTGGCCAAAAAGGGCATATGCGTTTTTTCCTGAATATATTCAGGAAAAAACGCATACGCCCTTTTTGACCAACCAAGCAAGCTTGCAAAGGAAATCTGCACTACAATGAAGTCTCACTTCCCCCCGGTCAAAAGGGCCATCTGAAAAAAGTGTAAAATCCAGAAAGGCAGGACAGGCCATGGAGAACTGGGAGCCTTGTTATGCTGATGGGCGGGATGTAAATTGCCAACAACCACTCGGGAGAAGTGTATGGTGTTTCCTGAAACATCTAAAAAACAAAGCAACAGAACCTAGGGCACTTCCACTTATGGTCCTATAGCTTAGGGAAATTAAAATCAAAAAGACACAGCCACCCCAAAGTTTGGGACGCCTCTGTTTACAAGAAGCTCGTTTACAGTACAAGTTCAACATCGCAGAAAGTGAAAAATGGATAAAGAAGTTGTGGTATTTACTTACAAAGCAATATCACTCAGCAATGAAATCTGTGTCATCAGGCCCTTAGCAGCACAATGAGTGGATTCAGGTACGATGATTCTAACTGAAATAAATCACACAGAAAAAGAAACATCATAAGATATCACTAATACACGGAATGTAAACTTGGCTACACAGGAACTGAATTACAGAACAGAACAGGTTCTCAAATTTAGAAAACCAACTTATGCTTGCTTAAGGGGAAAGGTGAGTTGGGGTGCTGCATAAAACCAGAGATTGAAATGAGCACAGATAAAGTTCCTTAAGCCAAATATGGAATAGACAAGAGCTACTCCTTGCTCAACGAAATGGACTCAACACCGCATATTAAACGCCTAAGAATGTACCTGACTAGTAAGTATCTTAAAACCTATGGATTGCTATGTCTCCGAAAGAGAATCAAGCATGTGTACAGGGGCATAAACGCAGCAGTGATAGGATTGGAGAGGTTCGGTGAGCAAATGAAGACCCTTTAAAGTCATATTGCATCGTACCCATTCCACGGGTTTCAACTACCCAGGTTTAAGGTATTCTTCCTTCAGCTAAAACATGCATGTGGAACCTAGAGTATGATCAACCATGTGATCGGGAGACGTGTTCAAATATTTCCCAGTTTTCCTCCCCTGGTACTCGGGTGCAACATTCCAGACGCTTTACTAACACTCTCCCCACTTGGAGAGTCAGTCCCTTTAACCTCCTGTTTGGCCCAGTTTGCAATTTCTGCGGAAGATTAACAGGAATAGCGAGAACCAATGAGAGGCTAGCTGGAGGTGTCTGGACGGGCAAATTTAACTCTCATTTCCCACCAGGAAGAGGAATTAACCAAAGGCTCAGCGTGCCGTGCCGGAACCAGATTAGGGCCTGAAGACATCCTGCGGTGTTGCGGCCAGCTCAAAAGAAAGCGAGTTGAAGAAAGGAGCTCAGGGGCACTGTAATTCACAAACCTGCAGAGTTATAAATGACAGCTATCGTCCAAAAATAGACTGAAGTAAGGCTGCCAAGAGGACTTGAAAGCGGGGCAGAATTGCAGGAAACCGATTTCAGGAGGTAGACTGGAATTGCATTGAAAGCATAGGAAAAGAGGCAGAACGTCCACAATGATGCACTTGGCCAAAAAGGGCGTATGCGTTTTTTCCTGAATATATTCAGGAAAAAACGCATACGCCCTTTTTGGCCAACCAAGCAAGCTTGCAAAGGAAATCTGCACTACAATGAAGTCTCACTTCCCCCCGGTCAAAAGGGCCATCTGAAAAAAGTGTAAAATCCAGAAAGGCAGGACAGGCCATGGAGAACTGGGAGCCTTGTTATGCTGATGGGTGGGATGTAAATTGCGAACAGACACTCGGGAGAAGTGTATGGTGTTTCATGAAACATCTAAAAAACAAAGCAACAGAACCTAGGGCACTTCCACTTATGGTCCTATAGCTTAGGGAAATTAAAATCAAAAAGACACAGCCACCCCAAAGTTTGGGACGCCTCCGTTTACAAGAACCTCGTTTACCGTACAAGTTCAATATGACAGAAAGTGAAAAATGGATAAAGAACTTGTGTTACTTACGTACAATGCAGTATCACTCAGCAATGAAATCTATGTCATCAGGCCCGTAGCAGCATCATGAGTGGATTCAGGTACGATGATTCTAACTGAAATAAGTCACACAGAAAAAGAAACATCATAAGATATCACTAATACACGGAATGTAAACTTGGCTACACAGGAACTGCATTCCAAAACAGAACAGGGTCTCAAATTTAGAAAACCAACTTATGCTTGCTTAAGGGGAAAGGTGAGTTGGGGTGCTGCATAAAACCAGAGATTGAAATGAGCACAGATAAAGTTCCTTAAGCCAAATATGGAATAGACAAGAGCTACTCCTTGCTCAACGAAATGGACTCAACACCGCATATTAAACGCCTAAGAATGTACCTGACTAGTAAGTATCGTAAAACCTATGGATTGCTATGTCTCCGAAAGAGAATCAAGCATGTGTACAGGGGCATAAACGCAGCAGTGATAGGATTGGAGAGGTTCGTGAGCAAATGAAGACCCTTTGAAGTCATATTGCATGGTACCCATTCCACGGGTTTCACCTACCCAGGTTTAAGGTATTCTTCCTTCAGCTAAAACATGCATGTGGAACCTAGAGTATGATCAACCATGTGATCGGGAGACGTGTTCAAATACTTCTCAGTTTTCGTACCCTGGTACTCGGGTGCAACATTCCAGACGCTTTACTAACACTCTCCCGACTTGGAGAGTCAGTCCCTTTAACCTCCTGTTTGGCCCAGTTTGCAATTTCTGCGGAAGATGAACAGGAATAGCGAGAACCAATGAGAGACTAGCTGGAGGTGTCTGAACGGGCAAATTTAACTCTCATTTCCCACCAGGAAGAGGAATTAACCAAAGGCTCAGCGTGCCGTGCCGGAACCAGATTAGGGCCTGAAGCCATCCTGCAGTGTTGCGGCCAGGTCACAAGAAAGCGAGTTGAAGAAAGGAGCTCAGGGGCACTGTAATTCACAAACCTGCAGAGTTATAAATGACAGCTATCGTCCAAAAATAGACTGAAGTAAGGCTGCCAAGAGGACTTGAAAGCGGGGCAGAACTGCAGGAAACCGATTTCAGGAGGTAGACTGGAATTGCATTGAAAGCATAGGAAAAGAGGCAGAACGTCCACAATGATGCACTTGACCAAAAAGGGTGTATGCGTTTTTTCCTGAATATATTCAGGAAAAAACGCATACGCCCTTTTTGGCCAACCAAGCAAACTTGCAAAGGAAATCTGCACTACAATGAAGTCTCACTTCCCCCCGGTCAAAAGGGCCATCTGAAAAAAGTGTAAAATCCAGAAAGGCAGGACAGGCCATGGAGAACTGGGAGCCTTGTTATGCTGATGGGCGGGATGTAAATTGCCAACAGACACTCGGGAGAAGTGTATGGTGTTTCCTGAAACATCTAAAAAACAAAGCAACAGAGCCTAGGGCACTTCCACTTATGGTCCTATAGCTTAGGGAAATTAAAATCAAAAAGACACAGCCACCCCAAAGTTTGGGACGCCTCTGTTTAAAAGAACCCCGTTTACCGTACAATTTCAACATCGCAGAAAGTGAAAAATGGATAAAGAAGTTGTGGTATTTACTTACAAAGCAATATCACTCAGCAATGAAATCTGTGTCATCAGGCCCTTAGCAGCACAATGAGTGGATTCAGGTATGATGATTCTAACTGAAATAAGTCACACAGAAAAAGAAACATCATAAGATATCAGTAATACACGGAATGTAAACTTGGCTACACAGGAACTGAATTACAGAACAGAACAGGGTCTCAAATTTAGAAAACCAACTTATGCTTGCTTAAGGGGAAAGGTGAGTTGGGGTGCTGCATAAAACCAGAGATTGAAATGAACACAGATAAATTTCCTTAAGCCAAATATGGAATAGACAAGAGCTACTCCTTGCTCAACGAAATGGACTCAACACCCCATATTAAACGCCTAAGAATGTACCTGACTAGTAAGTATCTTAAAACCTATGGATTGCTATGTCTCCGAAAGAGAATCAAGCATGTGTACAGGGGCATAAACGCAGCAGTGATAGGATTGGAGAGGTTCGGTGAGCAAATTAAGACCCTTTGAAGTCATATTGCATGGTACCCATTACACGGGTCTTAACTCTCCAGGTTTAAGGTATTCTTCCTTCAGCTAAAACATGCATGTGGAACCCAAGTATGATCAACCATGTGAACGGGAGACGTGTTCAAATATGTCTCAGTTTTCCTCCCCTGGTACTCGGGTGCAACATTCCAGACGCTTTACTAACACTCTCCCCACTTGGAGAGTCAGCGCCTTTAACCTCCTGTTTGGCCCAGTTTGCAATTTCTGCGGAAGATGAACAGGAATAGCGAGAACCAATGAGAGACTAGCTGGAGGTGTCTGGACGGGCAAATTTAACTCTCATTTCCCACCAGGAAGAGGAAATAACCAAAGGCTCAGCATGCCGGGCCGGAAACAGATTAGGGCCTGAAGCCATCCTGCGGTGTTGCGGCCAGGTCACAAGAAAGCGAGTTGAAGAAAGGAGCTCAGGGGCACTGTAATTCACAAACCTGCAGAGTTATAAATGACAGCTATCGTCCAAAAATAGACTGAAGTAAGGCTGCCAAGCAGACTTGAAAGCGGGGCAGAATTGCAGGAAACCGATTTCAGGAGGTAGACTGGAATTGCATTGAAAGCATAGGAAAAGAGGCAGAACGTCCACAATGATGCACTTGGCCAAAAAGGGCGTATGCGTTTTTTCCTGAATATATTCAGGAAAAAACGCATACGCACTTTTTGGCCAACCAAGCAAACTTGCAAAGGAAATCTGCACTACAATGAAGTCTCACTTCCCCCCGGTCAAAAGGGCCATCTGAAAAAAGTGTAAAATCCAGAAAGGCAGGACAGGCCATGGAGAACTGGGAGCCTTGTTATGCTGATGGGCGGGATGTAAATTGCCAACAACCACTCGGGAGAAGTGTATGGTGTTTCCTGAAACATCTAAAAAACAAAGCAACAGAACCTAGGGCACTTCCACTTATGGTCCTATAGCTTAGGGAAATTAAAATCAAAAAGACACAGCCACCCCAAAGTTTGGAACGGCTCTGTTTACAAGAACCTCGTTTACAGTACAAGTTCAACATCGCAGAAAGTGAAAAATGGATAAAGAAGTTGTGGTATTTACTTACAAAGCAATATCACCAAGCAATGAAATCTGTGTCATCAGGCCCTTAGCAGCACAATGAGTGGATTCAGGTATGATGATTCTAACTGAAATAAGTCACACAGAAAAAGAAACATCATAAGATATCATTAATACACGGAATGTAAACTTGGCTACACAGGAACTGAATTACAGAACAGAACAGGGTCTCAAATTTAGAAAACCAACTTATGCTTGCTTAAGGGTAAAGGTGAGTTGGGGTGCTGCATAAAACCAGAGATTGAAATGAGCACAGATAAAGTTCCTTAAGCCAAATATGGAATAGACAAGAGCTACTCCTTGCTCAAAGAAATGGACTCAACACCGCATATTAAACGCCTAAGAATGTACCTGACTAGTAAGTATCTTAAAACCTAGGGATTGCTATGTCTCCGAAAGAGAATCAAGCATGTGTACAGGGGCATAAACGCAGCAGTGATAGGATTGGAGAGGTTCAGTGAGCAAATGAAGACCCTTTGAAGTCATATTGCATGGTACCCATTCCACGGCTTTCACCTACCCAGATTTTAGGTATTCTTCCTTCAGCTAAAACATGCATGTGGAACCCAGAGTATGATCAACCATGTGAACGGGAGACGTGTTCAAATATGTCTCAGTTTTCCTCCCCTGGTACTCGGGTGCAACATTCCAGACGCTTTACTAACACTCTCCCGACTTGGAGAGTCAGCGCCTTTAACCTCCTGTTTGGCCCAGTTTGCAATTTCTGCGGAAGATGAACAGGAATAGCGAGAACCAATGAGAGACTAGCTGGAGGTGTCTGGACGGGCAAATTTAACTCTCATTTCCCACCAGGAAGAGGAAATAACCAGAGGCTCAGCGTGCCGTGCCGGAACCAGATTAGGGCCTGAAGCCTTCCTGCGGTGTTGCGGCCAGGTCACAAGAAAGCGAGTTGAAGAAAGGAGCTCAGGGGCACTGTAATTCACAAACCTGCAGAGTTATAAATGACAGCTATCGTCCAAAAATAGACTGAAGTAAGGCTGCCAAGAGGACTTGAAAGTGGGGCAGAATTGCAGGAAACCGATTTCAGGAGGTAGACTGGAATTGCATTGAAAGCATAGGAAAAGAGGCAGAACGTCCACAATGATGCACTTGGCCAAAAAGGGCGTATGCGTTTTTTCCTGAATATATTCAGGAAAAAACGCATACGCCCTTTTTGGCCAACCAAGCAAGCTTGCAAAGGAAATCTGCACTACAATGAAGTCTCACTTCCCCCTGGTCAAAAGGGTCATCTGAAAAAAGGGTAAAATCCAGAAAGGCAGGACAGGCCATGGAGAACTGGGAGCCTTGTTATGCTGATGGGCGGGATGTAAATTGCCAACAACCACTCGGGAGAAGTGTATGGTGTTTCCTGAAACATCTAAAAAACAAAGCAACAGAACCTAGGGCACTTCCACTTATGGTCCTATAGCTTAGGGAAATTAAAATCAAAAAGACACAGCCACCCCAAAGTTTGGGACGCCTCTGTTTACAAGAACCTCGTTTACAGTACAATTTCAACATCGCAGAAAGTGAAAAATGGATAAAGAAGTTGTGGTATTTACTTACAAAGCAATATCACTCAGCAATGAAATCTGTGTCATCAGGCCCTTAGCAGCACAATGAGTGGATTCAGGTATGATGATTCTAACTGAAATAAGTCACACAGAAAAAGAAACATCATAAGATATCAGTAATACACGGAATGTAAACTTGGCTACACAGGAACTGAATTACAGAACAGAACAGGGTCTCAAATTTAGAAAACCAACTTATGCTTGCTTAAGGGGAAAGGTGAGTTGGGGTGCTGCATAAAACCAGAGATTGAAATGAACACAGATAAATTTCCTTAAGCCAAATATGGAATAGACAAGAGCTACTCCTTGCTCAACGAAATGGACTCAACACCCCATATTAAACGCCTAAGAATGTACCTGACTAGTAAGTATCTTAAAACCTACGGATTGCTATGTCTCCGAAAGAGAATCAAGCATGTGTACAGGGGCATAAACGCAGCAGTGATAGGATTGGAGAGGTTCGGTGAGCAAATTAAGACCCTTTGAAGTCATATTGCATGGTACCCATTACACGGGTCTTAACTCTCCAGGTTTAAGGTATTCTTCCTTCAGCTAAAACATGCATGTGGAACCCAAGTATGATCAACCATGTGAACGGGAGACGTGTTCAAATATGTCTCAGTTTTCCTCCCCTGGTACTCGGGTGCAACATTCCAGACGCTTTACTAACACTCTCCCCACTTGGAGAGTCAGCGCCTTTAACCTCCTGTTTGGCCCAGTTTGCAATTTCTGCGGAAGATGAACAGGAATAGCGAGAACCAATGAGAGACTAGCTGGAGGTGTCTGGACGGGCAAATTTAACTCTCATTTCCCACCAGGAAGAGGAAATAACCAAAGGCTCAGCATGCCGGGCCGGAACCAGATTAGGGCCTGAAGCCATCCTGCGGTGTTGCGGCCAGGTCACAAGAAAGCGAGTTGAAGAAAGGAGCTCAGGGGCACTGTAATTCACAAACCTGCAGAGTTATAAATGACAGCTATCGTCCAAAAATAGACTGAAGTAAGGCTGCCAAGCAGACTTGAAAGCGGGGCAGAATTGCAGGAAACCGATTTCAGGAGGTAGACTGGAATTGCATTGAAAGCATAGGAAAAGAGGCAGAACGTCCACAATGATGCACTTGGCCAAAAAGGGCGTATGCGTTTTTTCCTGAATATATTCAGGAAAAAACGCATACGCACTTTTTGGCCAACCAAGCAAACTTGCAAAGGAAATCTGCACTACAATGAAGTCTCACTTCCCCCCGGTCAAAAGGGCCATCTGAAAAAAGTGTAAAATCCAGAAAGGCAGGACAGGCCATGGAGAACTGGGAGCCTTGTTATGCTGATGGGCGGGATGTAAATTGCCAACAACCACTCGGGAGAAGTGTATGGTGTTTCCTGAAACATCTAAAAAACAAAGCAACAGAGCCTAGGGCACTTCCACTTATGGTCCTATAGCTTAGGGAAATTAAAATCAAAAAGACACAGCCACCCCAAAGTTTGGAACGGCTCTGTTTACAAGAACCTCGTTTACAGTACAAGTTCAACATCGCAGAAAGTGAAAAATGGATAAAGAAGTTGTGGTATTTACTTACAAAGCAATATCACCAAGCAATGAAATCTGTGTCATCAGGCCCTTAGCAGCACAATGAGTGGATTCAGGTATGATGATTCTAACTGAAATAAGTCACACAGAAAAAGAAACATCATAAGATATCAGTAATACACGGAATGTAAACTTGGCTACATAGGAACTGAATTACAGAACAGAACAGGGTCTCAAATTTAGAAAACCAACTTATGCTTGCTTAAGGGGAAAGGTGAGTTGGGGTGCTGCATAAAACCAGAGATTGAAATGAACACAGATAAATTTCCTTAAGCCAAATATGGAATAGACAAGAGCTACTCCTTGCTCAACGAAATGGACTCAACACCCCATATTAAACGCCTAAGAATGTACCTGACTAGTAAGTATCTTAAAACCTACGGATTGCTATGTCTCCGAAAGAGAATCAAGCATGTGTACAGGGGCATAAACGCAGCAGTGATAGGATTGGAGAGGTTCGGTGAGCAAATTAAGACCCTTTGAAGTCATATTGCATGGTACCCATTACACGGGTCTTAACTCTCCAGGTTTAAGGTATTCTTCCTTCAGCTAAAACATGCATGTGGAACCCAAGTATGATCAACCATGTGAACGGGAGACGTGTTCAAATATGTCTCAGTTTTCCTCCCCTGGTACTCGGGTGCAACATTCCAGACGCTTTACTAACACTCTCCCCACTTGGAGAGTCAGCGCCTTTAACCTCCTGTTTGGCCCAGTTTGCAATTTCTGCGGAAGATGAACAGGAATAGCGAGAACCAATGAGAGACTAGCTGGAGGTGTCTGGACGGGCAAATTTAACTCTCATTTCCCACCAGGAAGAGGAAATAACCAAAGGCTCAGCATGCCGGGCCGGAACCAGATTAGGGCCTGAAGCCATCCTGCGGTGTTGCGGCCAGGTCACAAGAAAGCGAGTTGAAGAAAGGAGCTCAGGGGCACTGTAATTCACAAACCTGCAGAGTTATAAATGACAGCTATCGTCCAAAAATAGACTGAAGTAAGGCTGCCAAGCAGACTTGAAAGCGGGGCAGAATTGCAGGAAACCGATTTCAGGAGGTAGACTGGAATTGCATTGAAAGCATAGGAAAAGAGGCAGAACGTCCACAATGATGCACTTGGCCAAAAAGGGCGTATGCGTTTTTTCCTGAATATATTCAGGAAAAAACGCATACGCACTTTTTGGCCAACCAAGCAAACTTGCAAAGGAAATCTGCACTACAATGAAGTCTCACTTCCCCCCGGTCAAAAGGGCCATCTGAAAAAAGTGTAAAATCCAGAAAGGCAGGACAGGCCATGGAGAACTGGGAGCCTTGTTATGCTGATGGGCGGGATGTAAATTGCCAACAACCACTCGGGAGAAGTGTATGGTGTTTCCTGAAACATCTAAAAAACAAAGCAACAGAGCCTAGGGCACTTCCACTTATGGTCCTATAGCTTAGGGAAATTAAAATCAAAAAGACACAGCCACCCCAAAGTTTGGAACGGCTCTGTTTACAAGAACCTCGTTTACAGTACAAGTTCAACATCGCAGAAAGTGAAAAATGGATAAAGAAGTTGTGGTATTTACTTACAAAGCAATATCACCAAGCAATGAAATCTGTGTCATCAGGCCCTTAGCAGCACAATGAGTGGATTCAGGTATGATGATTCTAACTGAAATAAGTCACACAGAAAAAGAAACATCATAAGATATCATTAATACACGGAATGTAAACTTGGCTACACAGGAACTGAATTACAGAACAGAACAGGGTCTCAAATTTAGAAAACCAACTTATGCTTGCTTAAGGGTAAAGGTGAGTTGGGGTGCTGCATAAAACCAGAGATTGAAATGAGCACAGATAAAGTTCCTTAAGCCAAATATGGAATAGACAAGAGCTACTCCTTGCTCAAAGAAATGGACTCAACACCGCATATTAAACGCCTAAGAATGTACCTGACTAGTAAGTATCTTAAAACCTAGGGATTGCTATGTCTCCGAAAGAGAATCAAGCATGTGTACAGGGGCATAAACGCAGCAGTGATAGGATTGGAGAGGTTCAGTGAGCAAATGAAGACCCTTTGAAGTCATATTGCATGGTACCCATTCCACGGGTTTCACCTACCCAGATTTTAGGTATTCTTCCTTCAGCTAAAACATGCATGTGGAACCCAGAGTATGATCAACCATGTGAACGGGAGACGTGTTCAAATATGTCTCAGTTTTCCTCCCCTGGTACTCGGGTGCAACATTCCAGACGCTTTACTAACACTCTCCCGACTTGGAGAGTCAGCGCCTTTAACCTCCTGTTTGGCCCAGTTTGCAATTTCTGCGGAAGATGAACAGGAATAGCGAGAACCAATGAGAGACTAGCTGGAGGTGTCTGGACGGGCAAATTTAACTGTCATTTCCCACCAGGAAGAGGAAATAACCAGAGGCTCAGCGTGCCGTGCCGGAACCAGATTAGGGCCTGAAGACATCCTGCGGTGTTGCGGCCAGGTCACAAGAAAGCGAGTTGAAGAAAGGAGCTCAGGGGCACTGTAATTCACAAACCTGCAGAGTTATAAATGACAGCTATCGTCCAAAAATATACTGAAGTAAGGCTGCCAAGAGGACTTGAAAGCGGGGCAGAATTGCAGGAAACCGATTTCAGGAGGTAGACTGGAATTGCATTGAAAGCATAGGAAAAGAGGCAGAACGTCCACAATGATGCACTTGTCCAAAAAGGGCGTATGCGTTTTTTCCTGAATATATTCAGGAAAAAACGCATATGCCCTTTTTGGCCAACCAAGCAAGCTTGCAAAGGAAATCTGCACTACAATGAAGTCTCACTTCCCCCCGGTCAAAAGGGCCATCTGAAAAAAGTGTAAAATCCAGAAAGGCAGGACAGGCCATGGAGAACTGGGAGCCCTGTTATGCTGATGGGCGGGATGTAAATTGCCAACAACCACTTGGGAGAAGTGTAAGGTGTTTCCTGAAACATCTAAAAACAAAGCAACAGAGCCTAGGACTTTTCCGCTTATGGTCCTATAGCTTAGGGAAATTAAAATCAAAAAGACACAGCCACCCCAAAGTTTGGGACGCCTCTGTTTACAAGAACCTCGTTTACCGTACAAGTTCAATATCACAGAAAGTGAAAAATGCATAAAGAACTTGTGGTACTTACGTACAATGCAGTATCACTCAGCAATGAAATCTGTGTCATCAGGCCCATAGCAGCATCATGAGTGGATTCAGGTACGATGATTCTAACTGAAATAAGTCACACAGAAAAAGAAACATCATAAGATATCTCTAATACACGGAATGTAAACTTGGCTACACAGGAACTGCATTCCAAAACAGAACAGGGTCTCAAATTTAGAAAACCAACTTATGCTTGCTTAAGGGGAAAGGTGAGTTGGGGTGCTGCATAAAACCAGAGATTGAAATGAGCAAAGATAAAGTTCCTTAAGCCAAATATGGAATAGACAAGAGCTACTCCTTGCTCAACGAAATGGACACAAAACCCCATATTAAAAGCCTAAGAATGCACCTGACTAGTACGTATCTCAAAACCTATGGTTTGCTATGTCTCCGAAAGAGAATCAAGCATGTGTACAGGGGCATAAACGCAGCAGTGATAGGATTGGAGAGGTTCGTGAGCAAATGAAGACCCTTTGAAGTCATATTGCATGGTACCCATTCCACGGGTTTCAATTCTCCAGGTTTAAGGTATTCTTCGTTCAGCTAAAACATGCATGTGGAACCCAGATTATGATCAACCATGTGAACGGAAGACGTGTTCAAATATGTCTCAGTTTTCCTCCCCTGGTACTCGGGTGCAACATTCCAGACGCTTTACTAACACTCTCCCCACTTGGAGAGTCAGTCCCTTTAACCTCCTGTTTGGCCCAGTTTGCAATTTCTGCGGAAGATGAACAGGAATAGCGAGAACCAATGAGAGGCTAGCTGGAGGTGTCTGGACGGGCAAATTTAACTCTCATTTCCCACCAGGAAGAGGAATTAACCAAAGGCTCAGCATGCCAGGCCGGAACCAGATTAGGGCCTGAAGCCATCCTGCGGTGTTGCGGCCAGGTCACAAGAAAGCGAGTTGAAGAAAGGAGCTCAGGGGCACTGTAATTCACAAACCTGCAGAGTTATAAATGACAGCTATCGTCCAAAAATAGACTGAAGTAAGGCTGCCAAGAGGACTTGAAAGCGGGGCAGAATTGCAGGAAACCGATTTCAGGAGGTAGACTGGAATTGCATTGAAAGCATAGGAAAAGAGGCAGAACGTCCACAATGATGCACTTGGCCAAAAAGTGCGTATGCGTTTTTTCCTGAATATATTCAGGAAAAAACTCATATGCCCTTTTTGGCCAACAAAGCAAGCTTGCAAAGGAAATCTGCACTACAATGAAGTCTCACTTCCCCCCGGTCAAAAGGGCAATCTGATAAAAGTGTAAAATCCAGAAAGGCAGGACAGGCCATGGAGAACTGGGAGCCTTGTTATGCTGATGGGCGGGATGTAAATTGCCAACAGACACTCAGGAGAAGTGTATGGTGTTTCCTGAAACATCTAAAAAACAAAGCAACAGAGCCTAGGGCACTTCCACTTATGGTCCTATAGCTTAGGGAAATTAAAATCAAAAAGACACAGCCACCCCAAATTTTGGGACGCCTCCGTTTACAAGAACCTCGTTTACCGTACAAGTTCAATATCACAGAAAGTGAAAAATGGATAAAGAATTTGTGGTACTTACGTACAATGCAGTATCACTCAGCAATGAAATCTATGTCATCAGGCCCGTAGCAGCATAATGAGTGGATTCAGGTACGATGATTGTAACTGAAATAAGTCACACAGAAAATGAAACATCATAAGATATCACTAATACACGGAATGTAAACTTGGCTACACAGGAATTGCATTCCAAAACAGAACAGGGTCTCAAATTTAGAAAACCAACTTATGCTTGCTTAAGGGGAAAGTTGAGTTGGGGTGCTGCATAAAACCAGAGATTGAAATGAGCACAGATAAAGTTCCTTAAGCCAAATATGGAATAGACAAGAGCTACTCCTTGCTCAATGAAATGGACTCAAAACCCCATATTAAACGCCTAAGAATGTACCTGAATAGTAAGTATCTTAAAACCTATGGATTGCTATGTCTCCAAAAGAGACTCAAGCGTGTGTACAGGGGCATAAACGCAGCAGTGATAGGATTGGAGAGGTTCGGTGAGCAAATGAAGACCCTTTGAAGTCATATTGCATGGTACCCATTACACGGGTCTCAGCTCTCCAAGTTTAAGGTATTCTTCCTTCAGCTAAAACATGCATGTGGAACCCAGAGTATGATCAACCATGTGAACGGGAGACGTGTTCAAATATGTCTCAGTTTTCGTACCCTGGTACTCGGGTGCAACATTCCAGACGCTTTACTAACACTCTCCCGACTTGGAGAGCCAGTCCCTTTAACCTCCTGTTTGTCCCAGTTTGCAATTTCTGCGGAAGATGAACAGGAATAGCGAGAACCAATGAGAGGCTAGCTGGAGGTGTCTGGACGGACAAATTTAACTCTCATTTCCCACCAGGAAGAGGGATTAACCAAAGGCTCAGCATGCCGTGCCGGAACCAGATTAGGGCCTGAAGCCATCCTGCGGTGTTGCGGCCAGGTCACAAGAAAGTGAGTTGAAGAAAGGAGCTCAGGGGCACTGTAATTCACAAACCTGCAGAGTTATAAATGACAGCTATCGTCCAAAAATAGACTGAAGTAAGGCTGCCAAGAGGACTTGAAAGCGGGGCAGAATTGCAGGAAACCGATTTCAGGAGGTAGACTGGAATTGCATTGAAAGCATAGGAAAAGAGGCAGAACGTCCACAATGATGCACTTGGCCAAAAAGGGCGTATGCGTTTTTTCCTGAATATATTCAGGAAAAAACGCATATGCCCTTTTTGGCCAACCAAGCAAGCTTGCAAAGGAAATCTGCACTACAATGAAGTCTCACTTCCCCCCGGTCAAAAGGGCCATCTGAAAAAAGTGTAAAATCCAGAAAGGCAACAGGCCATTGAGAACTGGGAGCCTTGTTATGCTGATGGGCGGGATGTAAATTGCCAACAGACACTTGGGAGAAGTGTATGGTGTTTCCTGAAACATCTAAAAAACAAAGCAACAGAACCCAGGGCACTTCCACTTATGGTCCTATAGCTTAGGGAAATTAAAATCAAAAAGACACAGCCACCCCAAAGTTTGGGACGCCTCCGTTTACAAGAACCTCGTTTACCGTACAAGTTCAATATCACAGAAAGTGAAAAATGGATAAAGAACTTGTGGTACTTACGTACAATGCAGTATCACTCAGCAATGAAATCTATGTCATCAGGCCCGTAGCATCATAATGAGTGGATTCAGGTACGATGATTGTAACTGAAATAAGTCACACAGAAAAAGAAACATCATAAGATATCAGTAATACACGGAATGTAAACTTGGCTACACAGGAACTGCATTCCAAAACAGAACAGGGTCTCAAATTTAGAAAACCAACTTATGCTTGCTTAAGGGGAAAGTTGAGTTGGGGTGCTGCATAAAACCAGAGATTGAAATGAGCACAGATAAAGTTCCTTAAGCCAAATATGGAATAGACAAGAGCTACTCCTTGCTCAATGAAATGGACTCAAAACCCCATATTAAACGCCTAAGAATGTACCTGACTAGTAAGTATCTTAAAACCTATGGATTGCTATGTCTCCAAAAGAGAATCAAGCGTGTGTACAGGGGCATAAACGCAGCAGTGATAGGATTGGAGAGGTTCGGTGAGCAAATGAAGACCCTTTGAAGTCATATTGCATGGTACCCATTACACGGGTCTCAACTCTCCAGGTTTAAGGTATTCTTCCTTCAGCTAAAACATGCATGTGGAACCCAGAGTATGATCAACCATGTGAACGGGAGACGTGTTCAAATATGTCTCAGTTTTCATACCCTGGTACTCGGGTGCAACATTCCAGACGCTTTACTAACACTCTCCCGACTTGGAGAGTCAGTACCTTTAACCTCCTGTTTGGCCCAGTTTGCAATTTCTGCGGAAGATGAACAGGAATAGCGAGAACCAATGAGAGGCTAGCTGGAGGTGTCTGGACGGGCAAATTTAACTCTCATTTCCCACCAGGAAGAGGTATTAACCAAAGGCTCAGCATGCCGGGCCGGAACCAGATTAGGGCCTCAAGCCATCCTGCGGTGTTGCGGCCAGGTCACAAGAAAGCGAGTTGAAGAAAGGAGCTCAGGGGCACTGTAATTCACAAACCTGCAGAGTTATAAATGACAGCTATCGTCCAAAAATAGACTGAAGTAAGGCTGCCAAGAGGACTTGAAAGCGGGGCAGAATTGCAGGAAACCGATTTCAGGAGGTAGACTGGAATTGCATTGAAAGCATAGGAAAAGAGGCAGAACGTCCACAATGATGCACTTGGCCAAAAAGGGCGTATGCGTTTTTTCCTGAATATATTCAGGAAAAAACGCATACGCCCTTTTTGGCCAACCAAGCAAGCTTGCAAAGGAAATCTGCACTACAATGAAGTCTCACTTCCCCCCGGTCAAAAGGGCCATCTGAAAAAAGTGTAAAATCCAGAAAGGCAGGACAGGCCATGGAGAACTGGGAGCCTTGTTATGCTGATGGGCGGGATGTAAATTGCCAACAGACACTCGGGAGAAGTGTATGGTGTTTCCTGAAACATCTAAAAAACAAAGCAACAGAGCCTAGGGCACTTCCACTTATGGTCCTATAGCTTAGGGAAATTAAAATCAAAAAGACACAGCCACCCCAAAGTTTGGGACGCCTCTGTTTACAAGAACCTCGTTTACAGTACAAGTTCAATATCACAGAAATTGAAAAATGGATAAAGAACTTGTGCTACTTACGTACAATGCAGTATCACTCAGCAATGAAATCTATGTCATCAGGACCGTAGCAGCATCATTAGTGGATTCAGGTACGATGATTCTAACTGAAATATGTCACACAGAAAAAGAAACATCATAAGATATCAGTAATACACGGAATGTAAACTTGGCTACACAGGAACTGCATTCCAAAACAGAACAGGGTCTCAAATTTAGAAAACCAACTTATGCTTGCTTAAGGGGAAAGGTGAGTTGGGGTGCTGCATAAAACCAGAGATTGAAATGAGCACAGATAAAGCTCCTTAAGCCAAATATGGAATAGACAAGAGCTACTCCTTGCTCAACGAAATGGACTCAACACCGCATATTAAACGCCTAAGAATGTACCTGACTAGTAAGTATCTTAAAACCTATGGATTGCTATGTCTCCGAAAGAGAATCAAGCATGTGTACAGGGGCATAAATGCAGCAGTGATAGGATTGGAGAGGTTCGGTGAGCAAATGAAGACCCTTTGAAGTCATATTGCATGGTACCCATTCCATGGGTTTCAACTACCCAGGTTTAAGGTATTCTTCCTTCAGCTAAAACATGCATGTGGAACCTAGAGTATGATCAACCATGTGATCGGGAGACGTGTTCAAATATATCTCAGTTTTCGTACCCTGGTACTCGGGTGCAACATTCCAGACGCTTTACTAACACTCTCCCGACTTGGAGAGTCAGTCCCTTTAACCTCCTGTTTGGCCCAGTTTGCAATTTCTGCGGAAGATGAACAGGAATAGCGAGAACCAATGGAGACTAGCTGGAGGTGTCTGGACGGGCAAATTTAACTCTCATTTCCTACCAAGAAGAGGAATTAACCAAAGGCTCAGCTTGCCATGCCAGAATCAGATTAGGGCCTGAAGCCATCCTGCGGTGTTGCGGCCAGCTCAAAAGAAAGCGAGTTGAAGAAAGGAGCTCAGGGGCACTGTAATTCACAAACCTGCAGAGTTATAAATGACAGCTATCGTCCAAAAATAGACTGAAGTAAGGCTGCCAAGAGGACTTGAAAGCGGGGCAGAATTGCAGGAAACCGATTTCAGGAGGTAGACTGGAATTGCATTGAAAGCATAGGAAAAGAGGCAGAACGTCCACAATGATGCACTTGGCCAAAAAGGGCGTATGCGTTTTTTCCTGAATATATTCAGGAAAAAACGCATACGCCCTTTTTGGCCAACCAAGCAAGCTTGCAAAGGAAATCTGCACTACAATGAAGTCTCACTTCCCCCTAGTCAAAAGGGCCATCTGAAAAAAGTGTAAAATCCAGAAAGGCAGGACAGGCCATGGAGAACTGGGAGCCTTGTTATGCTGATGGGCGGGATGTAAATTGCCAACAGACACTCGGGAGAAGTGTATGGTGTTTCCTGAAACATCTAAAAAACAAAGCAACAGAGCCTAGGGCACTGCCACTTATGGTCCTATAGCTTAGGGAAATTAAAATCAAAAAGACACAGCCACCCCAAAGTTTGGGACGCCTCTGTTTACAAGAACCTCGTTTACAGTACAAGTTCAACATCACAGAAAGTGAAAAATGGATAAAGAAGTTGTGGTATTTACTTACAAAGCAATATCACTCAGCAATGAAATCTATGTCATCAGGCCCTTAGCATCACAATGAGTGGATTCAGGTATGATGATTCTAACTGAAATAAGTCACACAGAAAAAGAAACATCATAAGATATCACTAATACACGGAATGTAAACTTGGCTACACAGGAACTGAATTACAGAACAGAACAGGGTCTCAAATTTAGAAAACCAACTTATGCTTGCTTAAGGGTAAAGGTGAGTTGGGGTGCTGCATAAAACCAGAGATTGAAATGAGCACAGATAAAGTTCCTTAAGCCAAATATGGAATAGACAAGAGCTACTCCTTGCTCAACGAAATGGACTCAACACCGCATATTAAACGCCTAAGAATGTACCTGACTTGTAAGTATCTTAAAACCTATGGATTGCTATGTCTCCAAAAGAGAATCAAGCATGTGTACAGGGGCATAAACGCAGCAGTGATAGGATTGGAGAGGTTCGGTGAGCAAATGAAGACCCTTTGAAGTCATATTGCATGGTACCCATTCCACGGGTTTCAACTACCCAGGTTTAAGGTATTCTTCCTTCAGCTAAAACATGCATGTGGAACCTAGAGTATGATCAACCATGTGATCGGGAGACGTGTTCAAATATATCTCAGTTTTCCTCCCCTGGTACTCGGGTGCAACATTCCAGACGCTTTACTAACACTCTCCCCACTTGGAGAGTCAGTCCCTTTAACCTCCTGTTTGGCCCAGTTTGCAATTTCTGCGGAAGATGAACAGGAATAGCGAGAACCAAGGAGAGGCTAGCTGGAGGTGTCTGGACGGGCAAATTTAACTCTCATTTCCCAACAGGAAGAGGATATAAACAAAGGCTCAGCGTGCCGTACCGGAACCAGATTAGGGCCTGAAGCCATCCTGCCGTGTTGCGGCCAGGTCACAAGAAAGCGAGTTGAAGAAAGGAGCTCAGGGACACTGTAATTCACAAACCTGCAGAGTTATAAATGACAGCTATCGTCCAAAAATATACTGAAGTAAGGCTGCCAAGAGGACTTGAAAGGGGGGCAGAATTGCAGGAAACCGATTTCAGGAGGTAGACTGGAATTGCATTGAAAGCATAGGAAAAGAGGCAGAACGTCCACAATGATGCACTTGGCCAAAAAGGGCGTATGCGTTTTTTCCTGAATATATTCAGGAAAAAACGCATACGCCCTTTTTGGCCAACCAAGCAAGCTTGCAAAGGAAATCTGCACTACAATGAAGTCTCACTTCCCCCCGGTCAAAAGGGCCATCTGAAAAAAGTGTAAAATCCAGAAAGGCAGGACAGGCCATGGAGAACTGGGAGCCTTGTTATGCTGATGGGCGGGATGTAAATTGCCAACAACCACTCGGGAGAAGTGTATGGTGTTTCCTGAAACATCTAAAAAACAAAGCAACAGAACCTAGGGCACTTCCACTTATGGTCCTATAGCTTAGGGAAATTAAAATCAAAAAGACACAGCCACCCCAAAGTTTGGAACGGCTCTGTTTACAAGAACCTCGTTTACAGTACAAGTTCAACATCGCAGAAAGTGAAAAATGGAGAAAGAAGTTGTGGTATTTACTTACAAAGCAATATCACTCAGCAATGAAATCTGTGTCATCAGGCCCTTAGCAGCACAATGAGTGGATTCAGGTATGATGATTCTAACTGAAATAAGTCACACAGAAAAAGAAACATCATAAGATATCAGTAATACACGGAATGTAAACTTGGCTACACAGGAACTGAATTACAGAACAGAACAGGGACTCAAATTTAGAAAACCAACTTATTCTTGCTTAAGGGTAAAGGTGAGTTGGGGTGCTGCATAAAACCAGAGATTTAAATGAGCACAGATAAAGTTCCTTAAGCCAAATATGGAATAGACAAGAGCTACTCCTTGCTCAACGAAATGGACTCAACACCCCATATTAAACGCCTAAGAATGTACCTGACTAGTAAGTATCTTAAAATCTATGGATTGCTATGTCTCCGAAAGAGAATCAAGCATGTGTACAGGGGCATAAACGCAGCAGTGATAGGATTGGAGAGGTTCGGTGAGCAAATGAAGACCCTTTGAAGTCATATTGCATGGTACCCATTCCACGGGTTTCAACTACCCAGGTTTAAGGTATTCTTCCTTCAGCTAAAACATGCATGTGGAACCTAGAGTATGATCAACCATGTGATCGGGAGACGTGTTCAAATATGTCTCAGTTTTCCTCCGCTGGTACTCGGGTGCAACATTCCAGACGCTTTACTAACACTCTCCCCACTTGGAGAGTCTGTCCCTTTAACCTCCTGTTTGGCCCAGTTTGCAATTTCTGCGGAAGATGAACAGGAATAGCGAGAACCAATGAGAGGCTAGCTGGAGGTGTCTGGACGGGCAAATTTAACTCTCATTTCCCACCAGGAAGAGGAATTAACCAAAGGCTCAGCGTGCCGTACCGGAGCCAGATTAGGGCCTGAAGCCATCCTGCGGTGTTGCGGCCAGGTCACAAGAAAGCGAGTTGAAGAAAGGAGCTCAGGAGCACTGTAATTCACAAACCTGCAGAGTTATAAATGACAGCTATCGTCCAAAAATAGACTGAAGTAAGGCTTCCAAGAGGACTTGAAAGCGGGGCAGAATTGCAGGAAACCGATTTCAGGAGGTAGACTGGAATTGCATTGAAAGCATAGGAAAAGAGGCAGAACGTCCACAATGATGCACTTGGCCAAAAAGGGCGTATACGTTTTTTCCTCAATATATTCAGGAAAAAACGCATACGCCCTTTTTGGCCAACCAAGCAAGCTTGAAAAGGAAATCTGCACTACAATGAAGTCTCACTTCCCCCCGGTCAAAAGGGCCATCTGAAAAAAGTGTAAAATCCAGAAAGGCAGGACAGGCCATTGAGAACTGGGAGCCTTGTTATGCTGATGGACGGGATGTAAATTGCCAACAGACACTCGGGAGAAGTGTATGGTGTTTCCTGAAACATCTAAAAAACAAAGCAACAGAGCCTAGGGCACTGCCACTTATAGTCCTATAGCTTAGGGAAATTAAAATCAAAAAGACACAGCCACCCCAAAGTTTGGGACGCCTCTGTTTACAAGAACCTCGTTTACAGTACAAGTTCAACATCACAGAAAGTGAAAAATGGATAAAGAAGTTGTGGTATTTACTTACAAAGCAATATCACTCAGCAATGAAATCTATGTCATCAGGCCCTTAGCATCACAATGAGTGGATTCAGGTATGATGATTCTAACTGAAATAAGTCACACAGAAAAAGAAACATCATAAGATATCACTAATACACGGAATGTAAACTTGGCTACACAGGAACTGAATTACAGAACAGAACAGGGTCTCAAATTTAGAAAACCAACTTATGCTTGCTTAAGGGTAAAGGTGAGTTGGGGTGCTGCATAAAACCAGAGATTGAAATGAGCACAGATAAAGTTCCTTAAGTCAAATATGGAATAGACAAGAGCTACTCCTTGCTCAACGAAATGGACTCAACACCGCATATTAAACGCCTAAGAATGTACCTGACTAGTAAGTATCGTAAAACCTATGGATTGCTATGTCTCCAAAAGAGAATCAAGCATGTGTACAGGGGCAAAAACGCAGCAGTGATAGGATTGGAGAGGTTCGGTGAGCAAATGAAGACCCTTTGAAGTCATATTGCATGGTACCCATTACACGGGTCTCAACTCTCCAGGTTTAAGGTATTCTTCCTTCAGCTAAAACATGCATGTGGAACCCAAGTATGATCAACCATGTGAACGGGAGACGTGTTCAAATATGTCTCAGTTTTCCTCCCCTGGTACTCGGGTGCAACATTCCAGACGCTTTACTAACACTCTCCCCTCTTGGAGAGTCAGCGCCTTTAACCTCCTGTTTGGCCCAGTTTGCAATTTCTGCGGAAGATGAACAGGAATAGCGAGAACCAATGAGAGGCTAGCTGGAGGTGTCTGGACGGGCAAATTTAACTCTCATTTCCCACCAGGAAGAGGAAATAACCAAAGGCTCAGTGTGCCGTACCGCAGCCAGATTAGGGCCTGAAGCCATCCTGCGGTGTTGCGGCCAGCTCAAAAGAAAGCGAGTTGAAGAAAGGAGCTCAGGGGCACTGTAATTCACAAACCTGCAGAGTTATAAATGACAGCTATCGTCCAAAAATAGACTGAAGTAAGGCTGCCAAGAGGACTTGAAAGCGGGGCAGAATTGCAGGAAACCGATTTCAGGAGGTAGACTGGAATTGCATTGAAAGCATAGGAAAAGAGGCAGAACGTCCACAATGATGCACTTGGCCAAAAAGGGCGTATGCGTTTTTTCCTGAATATATTCAGGAAAAAACGCATACGCCCTTTTTGGCCAACCAAGCAAGCTTGCAAAGGAAATCTGCACTACAATGAAGTCTCACTTCCCGCCGGTCAAAAGGGCCATCTGAAAAAAGTGTAAAATCCAGAAAGGCAACAGGCCATTGAGAACTGGGAGCCTTGTTATGCTGATGGGCGGGATGTAAATTGCCAACAGACACTTGGGAGAAGTGTATGGTGTTTCCTGAAACATCTAAAAAACAAAGCAACAGAGCCTAGGGTACTTCCACTTATGGTCCTATAGCTTAGGGAAATTAAAATCAAAAAGACACAGCCACCCCAAAGTTTGGAACGGCTCTGTTTACAAGAACCTCGTTTACAGTACAAGTTCAACATCGCAGAAAGTGAAAAATGGATAAAGAAGTTGTGGTATTCACTTACAAAGCAATATCACTCAGCAATGAAATCTATGTCATCAGGCCCTTAGCAGCACAATGAGTGGATTCAGGTATGATGATTCTAACTGAAATAAGTCACACAGAAAAAGAAACATCATAAGATATCAGTAATACACGGAATGTAAACTTGGCTACACAGGAACTGAATTACAGAACAGAACAGGGTCTCAAATTTAGAAAACCAACTTATGCTTGCTTAAGGGTAAAGGTGAGTTGGGTTGCTGCATAAAACCAGAGATTGAAATGAGCACAGATAAAGTTCCTTAGGCCAAATATGGAATAGACAAGAGCTACTCCTTGCTCAACGAAATGGACTCAACACCGCATATTAAATGCCTAAGAATGTACCTGACTAGTAAGTATCGTAAAACCTATGGATTGCTATGTCTCCGAAAGAGAATCAAGCATGTGTACAGGGGCATAAACGCGCAGTGATAGGATTGGAGAGGTTCGGTGAGCAAATGAAGACCCTTTGAAGTCATATTGCATGGTACCCATTACACGGGTCTCAACTCTCCAGGTTTAAGGTATTCTTCCTTCATCTAAAACATGCATGTGGAACCCAAGTATGATCAACCATGTGAACGGGAGACGTGTTCAAATATGTCTCAGTTTTCCTCCCCTGGTACTCGGGTGCAACATTCCAGACGCTTTACTAACACTCTCCCCACTTGGAGAGTCAGCGCCTTTAACCTCCTGTTTGGCCCAGTTTGCAATTTCTGCGGAAGATGAACAGGAATAGCGAGAACCAATGAGAGGCTAGCTGGAGGTGTCTGGACGGGCAAATTTAACTCTCATTTCCCACCAGGAAGAGGAAATAACCAAAGGCTCAGCGTGCTGTACCGGAACCAGATTAGGGCCTGAAGCCATCCTGCGGTGTTGCGGCCAGCTCAAAAGAAAGCGAGTTGAAGAAAGGAGCTCAGGGGCACTGTAATTCACAAACCTGCAGAGTTATAAATGACAGCTATCGTCCAAAAATAGACTGAAGTAAGGCTGCCAAGAGGACTTGAAAGCGGGGCAGAATTGCAGGAAACCGATTTCAGGAGGTAGACTGGAATTGCATTGAAAGCATAGGAAAAGAGGCAGAACGTCCACAATGATGCACTTGGCCAAAAAGGGCGTATGCGTTTTTTCCTGAATATATTCAGGAAAAAACGCATACGCCCTTTTTGGCCAACCAAGCAAGCTTGCAAAGGAAATCTGCACTACAATGAAGTCTCACTTCCCCCCGGTCAAAAGGGCCATCTGAAAAAAGTGTAAAATCCAGAAAGGCAGGACAGGCCATGGAGAACTGGGAGCCTTGTTATGCTGATGGGCGGGATGTAAATTGCCAACAACCACTCGGGAGAAGTGTATGGTGTTTCCTGAAACATCTAAAAAACAAAGCAACAGAACCTAGGGCACTTCCACTTATGGTCCTATAGCTTAGGGAAATTAAAATCAAAAAGACACAGCCACCCCAAAGTTTGGAACGGCTCTGTTTACAAGAACCTCGTTTACAGTACAAGTTCAACATCGCAGAAAGTGAAAAATGGATAAAGAAGTTGTGGTATTTACTTACAAAGCAATATCACTCAGCAATGAAATCTGTGTCATCTGGCCCTTAGCAGCACAATGAGTGGATTCAGGTATGATGATTCTAACTGAAGTAAGTCACACAGAAAAAGAAACATCGTAAGATATCAGTAATACACGGAATGTAAACTTGGCTACACAGGAACTGAATTACAGAACAGAACAGGGTCTCAAATTTAGAAAACCAACTTATGCTTGCTTAAGGGGAAAGGTGAGTTGGGGTGCTGCATAAAACCAGAGATTGAAATGAGCACAGATAAAGTTCCTTAAGTCAAATATGGAATAGACAAGAGCTACTCCTTGCTCAACGAAATGGACTCAACACCGCATATTAAACGCCTAAGAATGTACCTGACTAGTAAGTATCTTAAAACCTATGGATTGCTATGTCTCCAAAAGAGAATCAAGCATGTGTACAGGGGCATAAACGCAGCAGTGATAGGATTGGAGAGGTTCGGTGAGCAAATGAAGACCCTTTGAAGTCATATTGCATGGTACCCATTACACGGGTCTTAACTCTCCAGGTTTAAGGTGTTCTTCCTTCAGCTAAAACATGCATGTGGAACCCAAGTATGATCAACCATGAGATCGGGAGACGTGTTCAAATATGTCCCAGTTTTCCTCCCCTGGTACTCGGGTGCAACATTCCAGACGCTTTACTAACACTCTCCCCACTTGGAGAGTCAGCGCCTTTAACCTCTTGTTTGGCCCAGTTTGCAATTTCTGCGGAAGATGAACAGGAATAGCGAGAACCAATGAGAGGCTAGCTGGAGGTGTCTGGACGGGCAAATTTAACTCTCATTTCCCACCAGGAAGAGGAATTAACCAAAGGCTCAGCATGCCGGGCCGGAACCAGATTAGGGCCTGAAGCCATCCTGCGGTGTTGCGGCCAGGTCACAAGAAAGCGAGTTGAAGACAGGAGCTCAGGGGCACTGTAATTCACAAACCTGCAGAGTTATAAATGACAGCTATCGTCCAAAAATAGACTGAAGTAAGGCTGCCAAGAGGACTTGAAAGCGGGGCAGAATTGCAGGAAACCGATTTCAGGAGGTAGACTGGAATTGCATTGAAAGCATAGGAAAAGAGGCAGAACGTCCACAATGATGCACTTGGTCAAAAAGGGCGTATGCGTTTTTTCCTGAATATATTCAGGAAAAAACGCATACGCCCTTTTTGGCCAACCAAGCAAGCTTGCAAAGGAAATCTGCACTACAATGAAGTCTCACTTCCCCTCGGTCAAAAGGGCCATCTGAAAAAAGTGTAAAATCCAGAAAGGCAACAGGCCATTGAGAACTGGGAGCCTTGTTATGCTGATGGGCGGGATGTAAATTGCCAACAACCACTCGGGAGAAGTGTATGGTGTTTCCTGAAACATCTAAAAAACAAAGCAACAGAACCTAGGGCACTTCCACTTATGGTCCTATAGCTTAGGGAAATTAAAATCAAAAAGACACAGCCACCCCAAAGTTTGGAACGGCTCTGTTTACAAGAACCTCGTTTACAGTACAAGTTCAACATCGCAGAAAGTGAAAAATGGATAAAGAACTTGTGGTACTTACGTACAATGCAGTATCACTCAGCAATGATATCTATGTCATCAGGCCCGTAGCAGCATAATGAGTAGATTCAGGTACGATGATTCTAACTGAAATAAGTCACACAGAAAAAGAAACATCATAAGATATCACTAATACACGGAATGTAAACTTGGCTACACAGGAACTGAATTCCAAAACAGAACAGGTTCTCAAATTTAGAAAACCAACTTATGCTTGCTTAAGGGGAAAGGTGAGTTGGGGTGCTGCATAAAACCAGAGATTGAAATGAGCACAGATAAAGTTCCTTAAGCCAAATATGGAATAGACAAGAGCTACTCCTTGCTCAACGAAATGGACTCAACACCGCATATTAAACGCCTAAGAATGTACCTGACTAGTAAGTATCTTAAAACCTATGGATTGCTATGTCTCCGAAAGAGAATCAAGCATGTGTACAGGGGCATAAAAGCAGCAGTGATAGGATTGGAGAGGTTCGGTGAGCAAATGAAGACCCTTTGAAGTCATATTGCATGGTACCCATTCCACGGGTTTCAACTACCCAGGTTTAAGGTATTCTTCCTTCAGCTAAAACATGCATGTGGAACCTAGAGTATGATCAACCATGTGATCGGGAGACGTGTTCAAATATGTCTCAGTTTTCCTCCCCTGGTACTCGGGTGCAACATTCCAGACGCTTTACTAACACTCTCCCCACTTGGAGAGTCAGTCCCTTTAACCTCCTGTTTGGCCCAGTTTTCAATTTCTGCGGAAGATGAACAGGAATAGCGAGAACAAATGAGAGGCTAGCTGGAGGTGTCTGGACGGGCAAATTTAACTCTCATTTCCCACCAGGAAGAGGAATTAACCAAAGGCTCAGCATGCCGGGCCGGAACCAGATTAGGGCCTGAAGCCATCCTGCGGTGTTGCGGCCAGGTCACAAGAAAACGAGTTGAAGACAGGAGCTCAGGGGCACTGTAATTCACAAACCTGCAGAGTTATAAATGACAGCTATCGTCCAAAAATAGACTGAAGTAAGGCTGCCAAGAGGACTTGAAAGCGGGGCAGAATTGCAGGAAACCGATTTCAGGAGGTAGACTGGAATTGCATTGAAAGCATAGGAAAAGAGGCAGAACGTCCACAATGATGCACTTGGCCAAAAAGGGCGTATGCGTTTTTTCCTGAATATATTCAGGAAAAAACGCATACGCCCTTTTTGGCCAACCAAGCAAGATTGCAAAGGAAATCTGCACTACAATGAAGTCTCACTTCCCCCCGGTCAAAAGGGCCATCTGAAAAAAGTGTAAAATCCAGAAAGGCAACAGGCCATTGAGAACTGGGAGCCTTGTTATGCTGATGGGCGGGATGTAAATTGCCAACAGACACTTGGGAGAAGTGTATGGTGTTTCCTGAAACATCTAAAAAACAAAGCAACAGAGCCTAGGGTACTTCCACTTATGGTCCTATAGCTTAGGGAAATTAAAATCAAAAAGACACAGCCACCCCAAAGTTTGGAACGGCTCTGTTTACAAGAACCTCGTTTACAGTACAAGTTCAACATCGCAGAAAGTGAAAAATGGATAAAGAAGTTGTGGTATTCACTTACAAAGCAATATCACTCAGCAATGAAATCTATGTCATCAGGCCCTTAGCAGCACAATGAGTGGATTCAGGTATGATGATTCTAACTGAAATAAGTCACACAGAAAAAGAAACATCATAAGATATCAGTAATACACGGAATGTAAACTTGGCTACACAGGAACTGAATTACAGAACAGAACAGGGTCTCAAATTTAGAAAACCAACTTATGCTTGCTTAAGGGGGAAGGTGAGTTGGGGTGCTGCATAAAACCAGAGATTGAAATGAGCACAGATAAAGTTCCTTAAGTCAAATATGGAATAGACAAGAGCTACTCCTTGCTCAACAAACTGGACTCAACACCGCATATTAAACGCCTAAGAATGTACCTGACTAGTAAGTATCTTAAAACCTATGGATTGCTATGTCTCCAAAAGAGAATCAAGCATGTGTACAGGGGCATAAACGCAGCAGTGATAGGATTGGAGAGGTTCGGTGAGCAAATGAAGACCCTTTGAAGTCATATTGCATGGTACCCATTACACGGGTCTCAACTCTCCAGGTTTAAGGTATTCTTCCTTCAGCTAAAACATGCATGTGGAACCCAGAGTATGATCAACCATGTGAACGGGAGACGTGTTCAAATATGTCTCAGTTTTCCTCTCCTGGTACTCGGGTGCAACATTCCAGACGCTTTACTAACACTCTCCCGACTTGGAGAGTCAGTCCCTTTAACCTCCTGTTTGGCCCAGTTTGCAATTTCTGCGGAAGATGAACAGGAATAGCGAGAACCAATGAGAGGCTAGCTGGAGGTGTCTGGACGGGCAAATTTAACTCTCATTTCCCACCAGGAAGAGGAATTAACCAAAGGCTCAGCATGCCGGGCCGGAACCAGATTAGGGCCTGAAGCCATCATGCGGTGTTGCGGCCAGGTCACAAGAAAGCGTGTTGAAGAAAGGAGCTCAGGGGCACTGTAATTCACAAACCTGCAGAGTTATAAATGACAGCTATCGTCCAAAAATAGACTGAAGTAAGGCTGCCAAGAGGACTTGAAAGCGGGGCAGAATTGCAGGAAACCGATTTCAGGAGGTAGACTGGAATTGCATTGAAAGCATAGGAAAAGAGGCAGAACGTCCACAATGATGCACTTGGCCAAAAAGGGCGTATGCGTTTTTTCCTGAATATATTCAGGAAAAAACGCATACGCACTTTTTGGCCAACAAAGCAAGCTTGCAAAGGAAATCTGCACTACAATGAAGTCTCACATCCCCCTGGTCAAAAGGGCCATTTGAAAAAAGTGTAAAATCCAGAAAGGCAACAGGCCATTGAGAACTGGGAGCCTTGTTATGCTGAGGGGCGGGATGTAAATTGCCAACAGACACTTGGGAGAAGTGTATGGTGTTTCCTGAAACATCTAAAAAACAAAGCAACAGAGCCTAGGGCACTTCCACTTATGGTCCTATAGCTTAGGGAAATTAAAATCAAAAAGACACAGCCACCCCAAAGTTTGGAATGGCTCTGTTTACAAGAACCTCGTTTACAGTACAAGTTCAACATCGCAGAAAGTGAAAAATGGATAAAGAACTTGTGGTACTTACGTACAATGCAGTATCACTCAGCAATGAAATCTATGTCATCAGGCCCGTAGCAGCATAATGAGTAGATTCAGGTATGATGATTCTAACTGAAATAAGTCACACAGAAAAAGAAACATCATAAGATATCACTAATACACGGAATGTAAACTTGGCTACACAGGAACTGAATTCCAAAACAGAACAGGTTCTCAAATTTAGAAAACCAACTTATGCTTGCTTAAGGGGAAAGGTGAGTTGGGTTGCTGCATAAAACCAGAGATTGAAATGAGCACAGATAAAGTTCCTTAAGCCAAATATGGAATAGACAAGAGCTACTCCTTGCTCAACGAAATGGACTCAACACCGCATATTAAACGCCTAAGAATGTACCTGACTAGTAAGTATCTTAAAACCTATGGATTGCTATGTCTCCGAAAGAGAATCAAGCATGTGTACAGGGGCATAAAAGCAGCAGTGATAGGATTGGAGAGGTTCGGTGAGCAAATGAAGACCCTTTGAAGTCATATTGCATGGTACCCATTCCACGGGTTTCAACTACCCAGGTTTAAGGTATTCTTCCTTCAGCTAAAACATGCATGTGGAACCTAGAGTATGATCAACCATGTGATCGGGAGACGTGTTCAAATATGTCTCAGTTTTCCTCCCCTGGTACTCGGGTGCAACATTCCAGACGCTTTACTAACACTCTCCCGACTTGGAGAGTCAGCGCCTTTAACCTCCTGTTTGGCCCAGTTTGCAATTTCTGCGGAAGATGAACAGGAATAGCGAGAACCAATGAGAGGCTAGCTGGAGGTGTCTGGACGGGCAAATTTAACTCTCATTTCCCACCAGGAAGAGGAAATAACCAAAGGCTCAGCGTGCCGTCCCGGAACCAGATTAGGGCCTGAAGCCATCCTGCGGTGTTGCGGCCAGGTCACAAGAAAGCGAGTTGAAGAAAGGAGCTCAGGGGCACTGTAATTCACAAACCTGCAGAGTTATAAATGACAGCTATCGTCCAAAAATAGACTGAAGTAAGGCTGCCAAGAGGACTTGAAAGCGGGGCAGAATTGCAGGAAACCGATTTCAGGAGGTAGACTGGAATTGCATTGAAAGCATAGGAAAAGAGGCAGAACGTCCACAATGATGCACTTGGCCAAAAAGGGCGTATGCGTTTTTTCCTGAATATATTCAGGAAAAAACGCATACGCCCTTTTTGGCCAACCAAGCAAGCTTGCAAAGGAAATCTGCACTACAATGAAGTCTCACTTCCCCCCGGTCAAAAGGGCCATCTGAAAAAAGTGTAAAATCCAGAAAGGCAGGACAGGCCATGGAGAACTGGGAGCCTTGTTATGCTGATGGGCGGGATGTAAATTGCCAACAACCACTCGGGAGAAGTGTATGGTGTTTCCTGAAACATCTAAAAAACAAAGCAACAGAACCTAGGGCACTGCCACTTATGGTCCTATAGCTTAGGGAAATTAAAATCAAAAAGACACAGCCACCCCAAAGTTTGGGACGCCTCTGTTTACAAGAACCTCGTTTACAGTACAAGTTCAACATCGCAGAAAGTGAAAAATGGATAAAGAACTTGTGGTACTTACGTACAATGCAGTATCACTCAGCAATGAAATCTATGTCATCAGGCCCGTAGCAGCATAATGAGTGGATTCAGGTACGATGATTCTAACTGAAATAAGTCACACAGAAAAAGAAACATCATAAGATATCACTAATACACGGAATGTAAACTTGGCTACACAGGAACTGCATTCCAAAACAGAACAGGGTCTCAAATTTAGAAAACCAACTTATGCTTGCTTAAGGGGAAAGGTGAGTTGGGGTGCTGCATAAAACCAGAGATTGAAATGAGCACAGATAAAGTTCCTTAAGCCAAATATGGAATAGACAGGAGCTACTCCTTGCTCAACGAAATGGACTCAAAACCCCATATTAAACCCCTAAGAATGTACCTGACTAGTAAGTATCTTAAAACCTATGGATTGCTATGTCTCTGAAAGAGAATCAAGCATGTGTACAGGGGCATAAACGCAGCAGTGATAGGATTGGAGAGGTTCGGTGAGCAAATGAAGACCCTTTGAAGTCATATTGCATGGTACCCATTACACGGGTCTCAACTCTCCAGGTTTAAGATATTCTTCCTTCAGCTAAAACATGCATGTGGAACCCAGAGTATGATCAACCATGTGAACGGGAGACGTGTTCAAATATGTCTCAGTTTTCCTCCCCTGGTACTCGGGTGCAACATTCCAGACGCTTTACTAACACTCTCCCGACTTGGAGAGTCAGCGCCTTTAACCTCCTGTTTGGCCCAGTTTGCAATTTCTGCGGAAGATGAACAGGAATAGCGAGAACCAATGAGAGGCTAGCTGGAGGTGTCTGGACGGGCAAATTTAACTCTCATTTCCCGCCAGGAAGAGGAATTAACCAAAGGCTCAGCATGCCGGGCCGGAAGCAGATTAGGGCCTGAAGCCATCCTGCGGTGTTGCGGCCAGGTCACAAGAAAGCAAGTTGAAGAAAGGAGCTCAGGGGCACTGTAATTCACAAACCTGCAGAGTTATAAATGACAGCTATCGTCCAAAAATAGACTGAAGTAAGGCTGCCAAGAGGACTTGAAAGCGGGGCAGAATTGCAGGAAACCGATTTCAGGAGGTAGACTGGAATTGCATTGAAAGCATAGGAAAAGAGGCAGAACGTCCACAATGATGCACTTGGCCAAAAAGGGCGTATGCGTTTTTTCCTGAATATATTCAGGAAAAAACGCATACGCCCTTTTTGGCCAACCAAGCAAGCTTGCAAAGGAAATCTGCACTACAATGAAGTCTCACTTCCCCCCGGTCAAAAGGGCCATCTGAAAAAAGTGTAAAATCCAGAAAGGCAACAGGCCATTGAGAACTGGGAGCCTTGTTATGCTGATGGGCGGGATGTAAATTGCCAACAACCACTCGGGAGAAGTGTATGGTGTTTCCTGAAACATCTAAAAAACAAAGCAACAGAACCTAGGGCACTTCCACTTATGGTCCTATAGCTTAGGGAAATTAAAATCAAAAAGACACAGCCACCCCAAAGTTTGGAACGGCTCTGTTTACAAGAACCTCGTTTACAGTACAAGTTCAACATCGCAGAAAGTGAAAAATGGATAAAGAAGTTGTGGTATTTACTTACAAAGCAATATCACTCAGCAATGAAATCTGTGTCATCAGGCCCTTAGCAGCACAATGAGTGGATTCAGGTACGATGATTCTAACTGAAATAAGTCACACAGAAAAAGAAACATCATAAGATATCAGTAATACACGGAATGTAAACTTGGCTACACAGGAACTGAATTACAGAACAGAACAGGGTCTCAAATTTAGAAAACCAACTTATGCTTGCTTAAGGGGAAAGGTGAGTTGGGGTGCTGCATAAAACCAGAGATTGAAATGAGCACAGATAAAGTTCCTTAAGCCAAATATGGAATAGACAAGAGCTACTCCTTGCTCAACGAAATGGACTCAACACCGCATATTAAACGCCTAAGAATGTACCTGACTAGTAAGTATCTTAAAACCTATAGATTGCTATGTCTCCGAAAGAGAATCAAGCATGTGTACAGGGGCATAAACGCAGCAGTGATAGGATTGGAGAGGTTCGGTGAACAAATGAAGACCCTTTGAAGTCATATTGCATGGTACCCATTCCATGGGTTTCAACTACCCAGGTTTAAGGTATTCTTCCTTCAGCTAAAACATGCATGTGGAACCTAGAGTATGATCAACCATGTGATCGGGAGACGTGTTCAAATATGTCTCAGTTTTCCTCCCCTGGTACTCGGGTGCAACATTCCAGACACTTTACTAACACTCTCGCCACTTGGAGAGTCAGTCCCTTTAACCTCCTGTTTGGCCCAGTTTGCAATTTCTGCGGAAGATGAACAGGAATAGCGAGAACCAATGAGAGACTAGCTGGAGGTGTCTGGACGGGCAAATTTAACTCTCATTTCCCACCAGGAAGAGGAATTAACCAAAGGCTCAGCGTGCCGTACCGGAACCAGATTAGGGCCTGAAGCCATCCTGCGGTGTTGCGGCCAGCTCAAAAGAAAGCGAGTTGAAGAAAGGAGCTCAGGGGCACTGAAATTCACAAACCTGCAGAGTTATAAATGACAGCTATCGTCCAAAAATAGACTGAAGTAAGGCTGCCAAGAGGACTTGAAAGCGGGGCAGAATTGCAGGAAACCGATTTCAGGATGTAGACTGGAATTGCATTGAAAGCATAGGAAAAGAGGCAGAACGTCCACAATGATGCACTTGGCCAAAAAGGGCGTATGCGTTTTTTCCTGAATATATTCAGGAAAAAACGCATACGCCCTTTTTGGCCAACCAAGCAAGCTTGCAAAGGAAATCTGCACTGCAATGAAGTCTCACTTCCCCCCGGTCAAAAGGGCCATCTGAAAAAAGTGTAAAATCCAGAAAGGCAGGACAGGCCATGGAGAACTGGGAGCCTTGTTATGCTGATGGGCGGGATGTAAATTGCCAACAACCACTCGGGAGAAGTGTATGGTGTTTCCTGAAACATCTAAAAAACAAAGCAACAGAACCTAGGGCACTTCCACTTATGGTCCTATAGCTTAGGGAAATTAAAATCAAAAAGACACAGACACCCCAAAGTTTGGAACGGCTCTGTTTACAAGAACCTCGTTTACAGTACAAGTTCAACATCGCAGAAAGTGAAAATGGATAAAGAACTTGAGATACTTACGTACAATGCAGTATCACGCAGCAATGAAATCTATGTCATCAGGCCCGTAGCAGCATAATGAGTAGATTCAGGTACGATGATTCTAACTGAAATAAGTCACACAGAAAAAGAAACATCATAAGATATCAGTAATACACGGAATGTAAACTTGGCTACACAGGAACTGCATTCCAAAACAGAACAGGGTCTCAAATTTAGAAAACCAACTTATGCTTGCTTAAGAGGAATGGTGAGTTGGGTTGCTGCATAAAACCAGAGATTGAAATGAGCACAGATAAAGTTCCTTAAGCCAAATATGGAATAGACAAGAGCTACTCCTTGCTCAACGAAATGGACTCAACACCGCATATTAAACGCCTAAGAATGTACCTGACTAGTAAGTATCTTAAAACCTATGGATTGCTATGTCTCCGAAAGAGAATCAAGCATGTGTACAGGGGCATAAACGCAGCAGTGATAGGATTGGAGATGTTCGGTGAGCAAATGAAGACCCTTTGAAGTCATATTGCATGGTACCCATTCCACGGGTTTCAACTACCCAGGTTTTAGGTATTCTTCCTTCACCTAAAACATGCAT
The DNA here is from genome assembly GCF_951394435.1 of Stenella coeruleoalba. NCBI lineage: Eukaryota > Metazoa > Chordata > Mammalia > Artiodactyla > Delphinidae > Stenella > Stenella coeruleoalba. The sequence goes on along the minus strand of NW_027646083.1, from coordinate 949,120 downwards.
GTGGAACCCAGAGTATGATCAACCATGTGATCGGGAGACGTGTTCAAATATGTCTCAGTTTTCCTCCCCTGGTACTCGGGTGCAACATTCCAGACGCTTTACTAACACTCTCCCCACTTGGAGAGTCAGCGCCTTTAACCTCCTGTTTGGCCCAGTTTACAATTTCTGCGGAAGATGAACAGGAATAGCGAGAACCAATGAGAGGCTAGCTGGAGGTGTCTGGACGGGCAAATTTAACTCTCATTTCCCAACAGGAAGAGGAAATAACCAAAGGCTCAGCGTGCCGTACCGGAGCCAGATTAGGGCCTGAAGGCATCCTGCGGTGTTGCGGCCAGCTCACAAGAAAGCGAGTTGAAGAAAGGAGCTCAGGGGCACTGAAATTCACAAACCTGCAAAGCTATAAATGACAGCTATCGTCCAAAAATAGACTGAAGTAAGGCTGCCAAGAGGACTTGAAAGCGGGGCAGAATTGCAGGAAACCGATTTCAGGAGGTAGACTGGAATTGCATTGAAAGCATAGGAAAAGAGGCAGAACGTCCACAATGATGCTCTTGGCCAAAAAGGGCGTATGCGTTTTTTCCTGAATATATTCAGGAAAAAACGCATACGCCCTTTTTGGCCAACCAAGCAAGCTTGCAAAGGAAATCTGCACTACAATGAAGTCTCACTTCCCCCCGGTCAAAAGGGCCATCTGAAAAAAGTGTAAAATCCAGAAAGGCAGGACAGGCCATGGAGAACTGGGAGCCTTGTTATGCTGATGGGCGGGATGTAAATTGCCAACAGACACTCGGGAGAAGTGTATGGTGTTTCCTGAAACATCTAAAAAACAAAGCAACAGAGCCTAGGGCACTGCCACTTATGGTCCTATAGCTTAGGGAAATTAAAATCAAAAAGACACAGCCACCCCAAAGTTTGGGACGCCTCTGTTTACAAGAACCTCGTTTACAGTACAAGTTCAACATCGCAGAAAGTGAAAAATGGATAAAGAACTTGTGGTACTTACGTACAATGCAGTATCACTCAGCAATGAAATCTGTGTCATCAGGCCCTTAGCAGCACAATGAGTGGATTCAGGTATGATGATTCTAACTGAAATAAGTCACACAGAAAAAGAAACATCATAAGATATCAGTAATACACGGAATGTAAACTTGGCTACACAGGAACTGAATTACAGAACAGAACAGGGTCTCAAATTTAGAAAACCAACTTATGCTTGCTTAAGGGTAAAGGTGAGTTGGGGTGCTGCATAAAACCAGAGATTGAAATGAGCACAGATAAAGTTCCTTAAGCCAAATATGGAATAGACAAGAGCTACTCCTTGCTCAACGAAATGGACTCAACACCGCATATTAAACGCCTAAGAATGTACCTGACTAGTAAGTATCTTAAAACCTATAGATTGCTATGTCTCCGAAAGAGAATCAAGCATGTGTACAGGGGCATAAACGCAGCAGTGATAGGATTGGAGAGGTTCGGTGAACAAATGAAGACCCTTTGAAGTCATATTGCATGGTACCCATTCCATGGGTTTCAACTACCCAGGTTTAAGGTATTCTTCCTTCAGCTAAAACATGCATGTGGAACCTAGAGTATGATCAACCATGTGATCGGGAGACGTGTTCAAATATGTCTCAGTTTTCCTCCCCTTGTACTCGGGTGCAACATTCCAGACGCTTTACTAACACTCTCGCCACTTGGAGAGTCAGTCCCTTTAACCTCCTGTTTGGCCCAGTTTGCAATTTCTGCGGAAGATGAACAGGAATAGCGAGAACCAATGAGAGACTAGCTGGAGGTGTCTGGACGGGCAAATTTAACTCTCATTTCCCACCAGGAAGAGGAATTAACCAAAGGCTCAGCGTGCCGTACCGGAACCAGATTAGGGCCTGAAGCCATCCTGCGGTGTTGCGGCCAGCTCAAAAGAAAGCGAGTTGAAGAAAGGAGCTCAGGGGCAATGAAATTCACAAACCTGCAGAGTTATAAATGACAGCTATCGTCCAAAAATAGACTGAAGTAAGGCTGCCAAGAGGACTTGAAAGCGGGGCAGAATTGCAGGAAACCGATTTCAGGATGTAGACTGGAATTGCATTGAAAGCATAGGAAAAGAGGCAGAACGTCCACAATGATGCACTTGGCCAAAAAGGGCGTATGCGTTTTTTCCTGAATATATTCAGGAAAAAACGCATACGCCCTTTTTGGCCAACCAAGCAAGCTTGCAAAGGAAATCTGCACTGCAATGAAGTCTCACTTTCCCCCGGTCAAAAGGGCCATCTGAAAAAAGTGTAAAATCCAGAAAGGCAGGACAGGCCATGGAGAACTGGGAGCCTTGTTATGCTGATGGGCGGGATGTAAATTGCCAACAACCACTCGGGAGAAGTGTATGGTGTTTCCTGAAACATCTAAAAAACAAAGCAACAGAACCTAGGGCACTTCCACTTATGGTCCTATAGCTTAGGGAAATTAAAATCAAAAAGACACAGCCACCCCAAAGTTTGGAACGGCTCTGTTTACAAGAACCTCGTTTACAGTACAAGTTCAACATCGCAGAAAGTGAAAAATGGATAAAGAACTTGAGATACTTACGTACAATGCAGTATCACGCAGCAATGAAATCTATGTCATCAGGCCCGTAGCAGCATAATGAGTAGATTCAGGTACGATGATTCTAACTGAAATAAGTCACACAGAAAAAGAAACATCATAAGATATCAGTAATACACGGAATGTAAACTTGGCTACACAGGAACTGCATTCCAAAACAGAACAGGGTCTCAAATTTAGAAAACCAACTTATGCTTCTTAAGAGGAATGGTGAGTTGGGTTGCTGCATAAAACCAGAGATTGAAATGAGCACAGATAAAGTTCCTTAAGCCAAATATGGAATAGACAAGAGCTACTCCTTGCTCAACGAAATGGACTCAACACCGCATATTAAACGCCTAAGAATGTACCTGACTAGTAAGTATCTTAAAACCTATGGATTGCTATGTCTCCGAAAGAGAATCAAGCATGTGTACAGGGGCATAAACGCAGCAGTGATAGGATTGGAGAGGTTCGGTGAGCAAATGAAGACCCTTTGAAGTCATATTGCATGGTACCCATTCCACGGGTTTCAACTACCCAGGTTTTAGGTATTCTTCCTTCACCTACAACATGCATGTGGAACCCAGAGTATGATCAACCATGTGATCGGGAGACGTGTTCAAATATGTCTCAGTTTTCCTCCCCTGGTACTCGGGTGCAACATTCCAGACGCTTTACTAACACTCTCCCCACTTGGAGAGTCAGCGCCTTTAACCTCCTGTTTGGCCCAGTTTACAATTTCTGCGGAAGATGAACAGGAATAGCGAGAACCAATGAGAGGCTAGCTGGAGGTGTCTGGACGGGCAAATTTAACTCTCATTTCCCAACAGGAAGAGGAAATAACCAAAGGCTCAGCGTGCCGTACCGGAGCCAGATTAGGGCCTGAAGGCATCCTGCGGTGTTGCGGCCAGCTCACAAGAAAGCGAGTTGAAGAAAGGAGCTCAGGGGCACTGAAATTCACAAACCTGCAGAGCTATAAATGACAGCTATCGTCCAAAAATAGACTGAAGTAAGGCTGCCAAGAGGACTTGAAAGCGGGGCAGAATTGCAGGAAACCGATTTCAGGAGGTAGACTGGAATTGCATTGAAAGCATAGGAAAAGAGGCAGAACGTCCACAATGATGCTCTTGGCCAAAAAGGGCGTATGCGTTTTTTCCTGAATATATTCAGGAAAAAACGCATACGCCCTTTTTGGCCAACCAAGCAAGCTTGCAAAGGAAATCTGCACTACAATGAAGTCTCACTTCCCCCCGGTCAAAAGGGCCATCTGAAAAAAGTGTAAAATCCAGAAAGGCAGGACAGGCCATGGAGAACTGGGAGCCTTGTTATGCTGATGGGCGGGATGTAAATTGCCAACAGACACTCGGGAGAAGTGTATGGTGTTTCCTGAAACATCTAAAAAACAAAGCAACAGAGCCTAGGGCACTGCCACTTATGGTCCTATAGCTTAGGGAAATTAAAATCAAAAAGACACAGCCACCCCAAAGTTTGGGACGCCTCTGTTTACAAGAACCTCGTTTACAGTACAAGTTCAACATCGCAGAAAGTGAAAAATGGATAAAGAACTTGTGGTACTTACGTACAATGCAGTATCACTCAGCAATGAAATCTGTGTCATCAGGCCCTTAGCAGCACAATGAGTGGATTCAGGTATGATGATTCTAACTGAAATAAGTCACACAGAAAAAGAAACATCATAAGATATCAGTAATACACGGAATGTAAACTTGGCTACACAGGAACTGAATTACAGAACAGAACAGGGTCTCAAATTTAGAAAACCAACTTATGCTTGCTTAAGGGTAAAGGTGAGTTGGGGTGCTGCATAAAACCAGAGATTGAAATGAGCACAGATAAAGTTCCTTAAGCCAAATATGGAATAGACAAGAGCTACTCCTTGCTCAACGAAATGGACTCAACACCGCATATTAAACGCCTAAGAATGTACCTGACTAGTAAGTATCTTAAAACCTATAGATTGCTATGTCTCCGAAAGAGAATCAAGCATGTGTACAGGGGCATAAACGCAGCAGTGATAGGATTGGAGAGGTTCGGTGAACAAATGAAGACCCTTTGAAGTCATATTGCATGGTACCCATTCCATGGGTTTCAACTACCCAGGTTTAAGGTATTCTTCCTTCAGCTAAAACATGCATGTGGAACCTAGAGTATGATCAACCATGTGATCGGGAGACGTGTTCAAATATGTCTCAGTTTTCCTCCCCTGGTACTCGGGTGCAACATTCCAGACGCTTTACTAACACTCTCGCCACTTGGAGAGTCAGTCCCTTTAACCTCCTGTTTGGCCCAGTTTGCAATTTCTGCGGAAGATGAACAGGAATAGCGAGAACCAATGAGAGACTAGCTGGAGGTGTCTGGACGGGCAAATTTAACTCTCATTTCCCACCAGGAAGAGGAATTATCCAAAGGCTCAGCGTGCCGTACCGGAACCAGATTAGGGCCAGAAGCCATCCTGCGGTGTTGCGGCCAGCTCAAAAGAAAGCGAGTTGAAGAAAGGAGCTCAGGGGCACTGAAATTCACAAACCTGCAGAGTTATAAATGACAGCTATCGTCCAAAAATAGACTGAAGTAAGGCTGCCAAGAGGACTTGAAAGCGGGGCAGAATTGCAGGAAACCGATTTCAGGATGTAGACTGGAATTGCATTGAAAGCATAGGAAAAGAGGCAGAACGTCCACAATGATGCACTTGGCCAAAAAGGGCGTATGCGTTTTTTCCTGAATATATTCAGGAAAAAACGCATACGCCCTTTTTGGCCAACCAAGCAAGCTTGCAAAGGAAATCTGCACTGCAATGAAGTCTCACTTTCCCCCGGTCAAAAGGGCCATCTGAAAAAAGTGTAAAATCCAGAAAGGCAGGACAGGCCATGGAGAACTGGGAGCCTTGTTATGCTGATGGGCGGGATGTAAATTGCCAACAACCACTCGGGAGAAGTGTATGGTGTTTCCTGAAACATCTAAAAAACAAAGCAACAGAACCTAGGGCACTTCCACTTATGGTCCTATAGCTTAGGGAAATTAAAATCAAAAAGACACAGCCACCCCAAAGTTTGGAACGGCTCTGTTTACAAGAACCTCGTTTACAGTACAAGTTCAACATCGCAGAAAGTGAAAAATGGATAAAGAACTTGAGATACTTACGTACAATGCAGTATCACGCAGCAATGAAATCTATGTCATCAGGCCCGTAGCAGCATAATGAGTAGATTCAGGTACGATGATTCTAACTGAAATAAGTCACACAGAAAAAGAAACATCATAAGATATCAGTAATACACGGAATGTAAACTTGGCTACACAGGAACTGCATTCCAAAACAGAACAGGGTCTCAAATTTAGAAAACCAACTTATGCTTCTTAAGAGGAATGGTGAGTTGGGTTGCTGCATAAAACCAGAGATTGAAATGAGCACAGATAAAGTTCCTTAAGCCAAATATGGAATAGACAAGAGCTACTCCTTGCTCAACGAAATGGACTCAACACCGCATATTAAACGCCTAAGAATGTACCTGACTAGTAAGTATCTTAAAACCTATGGATTGCTATGTCTCCGAAAGAGAATCAAGCATGTGTACAGGGGCATAAACGCAGCAGTGATAGGATTGGAGAGGTTCGGTGAGCAAATGAAGACCCTTTGAAGTCATATTGCATGGTACCCATTCCACGGGTTTCAACTACCCAGGTTTTAGGTATTCTTCCTTCACCTAAAACATGCATGTGGAACCCAGAGTATGATCAACCATGTGATCGGGAGACGTGTTCAAATATGTCTCAGTTTTCCTCCCCTGGTACTCGGGTGCAACATTCCAGACGCTTTACTAACACTCTCCCCACTTGGAGAGTCAGCGCCTTTAACCTCCTGTTTGGCCCAGTTTACAATTTCTGCGGAAGATGAACAGGAATAGCGAGAACCAATGAGAGGCTAGCTGGAGGTGTCTGGACGGGCAAATTTAACTCTCATTTCCCAACAGGAAGAGGAAATAACCAAAGGCTCAGCGTGCCGTACCGGAGCCAGATTAGGGCCTGAAGGCATCCTGCGGTGTTGCGGCCAGCTCACAAGAAAGCGAGTTGAAGAAAGGAGCTCAGGGGCACTGAAATTCACAAACCTGCAGAGCTATAAATGACAGCTATCGTCCAAAAATAGACTGAAGTAAGGCTGCCAAGAGGACTTGAAAGCGGGGCAGAATTGCAGGAAACCGATTTCAGGAGGTAGACTGGAATTGCATTGAAAGCATAGGAAAAGAGGCAGAACGTCCACAATGATGCTCTTGGCCAAAAAGGGCGTATGCGTTTTTTCCTGAATATATTCAGGAAAAAACGCATACGCACTTTTTGGCCAACCAAGCAAGCTTGCAAAGGAAATCTGCACTGCAATGAAGTCTCACTTCCCCCCGGTCAAAAGGGCCATCTGAAAAAAGTGTAAAATCCAGAAAGGCAGGACAGGCCATGGAGAACTGGGAGCCTTGTTATGCTGATGGGCGGGATGTAAATTGCCAACAACCACTCCGGAGAAGTGTATGGTGTTTCCTGAAACATCTAAAAAACAAAGCAACAGAGCCTAGGGCACTTCCACTTATGGTCCTATAGCTTAGGGAAATTAAAATCAAAAAGACACAGCCACCCCAAAGTTTGGAACGGCTCTGTTTACAAGAACCTCGTTTACAGTACAAGTTCAACATCGCAGAAAGTGAAAAATGGATAAAGAAGTTGTGGTATTTACTTACAAAGCAATATCACTCAGCAATGAAATCTGTGTCATCAGGCCCTTAGCAGCACAATGAGTGGATTCAGGTATGATGATTCTAACTGAAATAAGTCACACAGAAAAAGAAACATCATAAGATATCACTAATACACGGAATGTAAACTTGGCTACACAGGAACTGAATTACAGAACAGAACAGGGTCTCAAATTTAGAAAACCAACTTATGCTTGCTTAAGGGTAAAGGTGAGTTGGGGTGCTGCATAAAACCAGAGATTGAAATGAGCACAGATAAAGTTCCTTAAGTCAAATATGGAATAGACAAGAGCTACTCCTTGCTCAACGAAATGGACTCAACACCGCATATTAAACGCCTAGGAATGTACCTGACTAGTAAGTATCTTAAAACCTATAGATTGCTATGTCTCTGAAAGAGAATCAAGCATGTGTACAGGGGCATAAACGCAGCAGTGATAGGATTGGAGAGGTTCGGTGAGCAAATGAAGACCCTTTGAAATCATATTGCATGGTACCCATTCCACGGGTTTCAACTACCCAGGTTTTAGGTATTCTTCCTTCAGCTAAAACATGCATGTGGAACCCAGAGTATGATCAACCATGTGATCGGGAGACGTGTTCAAATATGTCTCAGTTTTCCTCCCCTGGTACTCGGGTGCAACATTCCAGATGCTTTACTAACACTCTCCCGACTTGGAGAGTCAGCGCCTTTAACCTCCTGTTTGGCCCAGTTTGCAATTTCTGCGGAAGATGAACAGGAATAGCGAGAACCAATGAGAGGCTAGCTGGAGGTGTCTGGACGGGCAAATTTAACTCTCATTTCCCACCAGGAGGAGGAAATAACCAAAGGCTCAGTGTGCCGTGCCAGAACCAGATTAGGGCCTGAAGCCATCCTGCGGTGTTGCGGCCAGGTCACAAGAAAGCAAGTTGAAGAAAGGAGCTCAGGGGCCCTGTAATTCACAAACCTGCAGAGTTATAAATGACAGCTATCGTCCAAAAATAGACTGAAGTAAGGCTGCCAAGAGGACTTGAAAGCGGGGCAGAATTGCAGGAAACCGATTTCAGGAGGTAGACTGAAATTGCATTGAAAGCATAGGAAAAGAGGCAGAACGTCCACAATGATGCACTTGGCCAAAAAGGGCGTATGCGTTTTTTCCTGAATATATTCAGGAAAAAACGCATACGCCCTTTTTGGCCAACCAAGCAAGCTTGCAAAGGAAATCTGCACTGCAATGAAGTCTCACTTCCCCCCGGTCAAAAGGGCCATCTGAAAAAAGTGTAAAATCCAGAAAGGCAGGACAGGCCATGGAGAACTGGGAGCCTTGTTATGCTGATGGGCGGGATGTAAATTGCCAACAGACACTCCGGAGAAGTGTATGGTGTTTCCTGAAACATCTAAAAAACAAAGCAACAGAGCCTAGGGCACTGCCACTTATGGTCCTATAGCTTAGGGAAATTAAAATCAAAAAGACACAGCCACCCCAAAGTTTGGGACGCCTCTGTTTACAAGAACCTCGTTTACAGTACAAGTTCAACATCGCAGAAAGTGAAAAATGGATAAAGAAGTTGTGGTATTTACTTACAAAGCAATATCACTCAGCAATGAAATCTATGTCATCACGCCCTTAGCATCACAATGAGTGGATTCAGGTATGATGATTCTAACTGAAGTAAGTCACACAGAAAAAGAAACATCATAAGATATCAGTAATACACGGAATGTAAACTTGGCTACACAGGAACTGAATTACAGAACAGAACAGGGTCTCAAATTTAGAAAACCAACTTATGCTTGCTTAAGGGTAAAGGTGAGTTGGGGTGCTGCATAAAACCATAGATTGAAATGAGCACAGATAAAGTTCCTTAAGTCAAATATGGAATAGACAAGAGCTACTCCTTGCTCAACGAAAGGGACTCAACACCGCATATTAAACGCCTAAGAATGTACCTGACTAGTAAGTATCGTAAAACCTATAGATTGCTATGTCTCCGAAAGAGAATCAAGCATGTGTACAGGGGCATAAACGCAGCAGTGATAGGATTGGAGAGGTTCGGTGAGCAAATGAAGACCCTTTGAAGTCATATTGCATGGTACCCATTACACGGGTCTCAACTCTCCAGTTTTAAGGTATTCTTCCTTCAGCTAAAACATGCATGTGGAACCCAAGTATGATCAACCATGTGAACGGGAGACGTGTTCAAATATGTCTCAGTTTTCGTACCCTGGTACTCGGGTGCAACATTCCAGATGCTTTACTAACACTCTCCCCACTTGGAGAGTCAGCGCCTTTAACCTCCTGTTTCGCCCGGTTTGCAATTTCTGCGGAAGATGAACAGGAATAGCGAGAACCAATGAGAGGCTAGCTGGAGGTGTCTGGACGGGCAAATTTAACTCTCATTTCCCACCAGGAAGAGGAAATAACCAAAGGCTCAGCGTGCCGTACCGGAACCAGATTAGGGCCTGAAGCCATCCTGCGGTGTTGCGGCCAGGTCACAAGAAAGCGAGTTGGAGAAAGGAGCTCAGGGGCACTGTAATTCACAAACCTGCAGAGTTATAAATGACAGCTATCGTCCAAAAATAGACTGAAGTAAGGCTGCCAAGAGGACTTGAAAGCGGGGCAGAATTGCAGGAAACCGATTTCAGGAGGTAGACTGGAATTGCATTGAAAGCATAGGAAAAGAGGCAGAACGTCCACAATGATGCTCTTGGCCAAAAAGGGCATATGCGTTTTTTCCTGAATATATTCAGGAAAAAACGCATACGCACTTTTTGGCCAACCAAGCAAGCTTGCAAAGGAAATCTGCACTGCAATGAAGTCTCACTTCCCCCCGGTCAAAAGGGCCATCTGAAAAAAGTGTAAAATCCAGAAAGGCAGGACAGGCCATGGAGAACTGGGAGCCTTGTTATGCTGATGGGCGGGATGTAAATTGCCAACAACCACTCGGGAGAAGTGTATGGTGTTTCCTGAAACATCTAAAAAACAAAGCAACAGAACCTAGGGCACTTCCACTTATGGTCCTATAGCTTAGGGAAATTAAAATCAAAAAGACACAGCCACCCCAAAGTTTGGAACGGCTCTGTTTACAAGAACCTCGTTTACAGTACAAGTTCAACATCGCAGAAAGTGAAAAATGGATAAAGAAGTTGTGGTATTTACTTACAAAGCAATATCACTCAGCAATGAAATCTGTGTCATCAGGCCCTTAGCAGCACAATGAGTGGATTCAGGTATGATGATTCTAACTGAAATAAGTCACACAGAAAAAGAAACATCATAAGATATCAGTAATACACGGAATGTAAACTTGGCTACACAGGAACTGAATTACAGAACAGAACAGGGTCTCAAATTTAGAAAACAAACTTATGCTTGCTTAAGGGTAAAGGTGAGTTGGGGTGCTGCATAAAACCAGAGATTGAAATGAGCACAGATAAAGTTCCTTAAGTCAAATATGGAATAGACAAGAGCTACTCCTTGCTCAACGAAATGGACTCAACACCGCATATTAAACGCCTAAGAATGTACCTGACTAGTAAGTATCTTAAAACCTATAGATTGCTATGTCTCCGAAAGAGAATCAAGCATGTGTACAGGGGCATAAACGCAGCAGTGATAGGATTGGAGAGGTTCGGTGAGCAAATGAAGACCCTTTGAAGTCATATTGCATGGTACCCATTACACGGGTCTCAACTCTCCAGTTTTAAGGTATTCTTCCTTCAGCTAAAACATGCATGTGGAACCCAAGTATGATCAACCATGTGAACGGGAGACGTGTTCAAATATGTCTCAGTTTTCGTACCCTGGAACTCGGGTGCAACATTCCAGACGCTTTACTAACACTCTCCCCACTTGGAGAGTCAGTGCCTTTAACCTCCTGTTTGGCCCGGTTTGCAATTTCTGCGGAAGATGAACAGGAATAGCGAGAACCAATGAGAGGCTAGCTGGAGGTGTCTGGACGGGCAAATTTAACTCTCATTTCCCACCAGGAAGAGGAAATAACCAAAGGCTCAGCGTGCCGTACCGGAACCAGATTAGGGCCTGAAGCCATCCTGCGGTGTTGCGGCCAGCTCACAAGAAAGCGAGTTTAAGAAAGGAGCTCAGGGGCACTGTAATTCACAAACCTGCAGAGTTATAAATGACAGCTATCGTCCAAAAATAGACTGAAGTAAGGCTACCAAGAGGACTTGAAAGCGGGGCAGAATTGCAGGAAACCGATTTCAGAGGTAGACTGGAATTGCATTGAAAGCATGGGAAATGAGGCAGAACGTCCACAATGATGCACTTGGCCAAAAAGGGCGTATGCGTTTTTTCCTGAATATATTCAGGAAAAAACGCATACGCCCTTTTTGGCCAACCAAGCAAGCTTGAAAAGGAAATCTGCACTACAATGAAGTCTCACTTCCCCCCGGTCAAAAGGGCCATCTGAAAAAAGTGTAAAATCCAGAAAGGCAGGACAGGCCATGGAGAACTGGGAGCCTTGTTATGCTGATGGGCGGGATGTAAATTGCCAACAGACACTGGGGAGATGTGTATGGTGTTTCCTGAAACATCTAAAAAACAAAGCAACAGAGCCTAGGGCACTTCCACTTATGGTCCTATAGCTTAGGGAAATTAAAATCAAAAAGACACAGCCACCCCAAAATTTGGGATGGCTCTGTTTACAGTAACCTCTTCTGCAGCACAAGTTAAATATGCCAGAGAGCAAATAATGCATAAAGAAGTTGCGGTACTTACGTACAACAGAATACCTCTCAGCAATGAAAACTATGTCACCAGGCCTGTACCAGCATAATGAGTGGATTGAGGTACGGTGATTCTAAATGAAAAAAGTCACACAGAAAAAGAAACATCATAAGGTATCACTAATACATGGAATGAGAACTTGGCTACACATGAACTGAATTACCAAATAGAACAGGGTCTCATGTTTAGAAAACCAACTTATGCTTGCTTAAGGGGGAAGGTGAGTTGGGGTGCTGCATAAAACCAGAGTTTGAAATTAGCACAGATACCGTTCCATAAGCCACATATGTAATAGCCAAGACCTACCCCTTGCTCAACAAAATGGACTCAACAATGAGGTATCACCTCACATCTGATTGAATGCACATCATCAGAAAATCTACAAACAAAAAATGCTGGAAAGGGTGTGGAGAAAAGGAACCCTCTTCCACTATTGTTGGGAATATAAATTGATACAGTCACTATGGAGAACAATATGGAGTTTCTTAAGAAACTAACAGTAGAATTACCATATGATACAGCAATCCCAGTTCTGGACATATACCCAGACAAAACCATAAATCAGAAAGAGACATTCACCGCAATGTTCATTGCCTCACTCTTTACAATATCGAGGTAATGAAAGCAACCTAAATGCCCACAGACAGACGAATGCATAAAGCTGTGGTACATATATAAAATGGAATATTACTAAGCCATGAAAAGGAATGAAATTGGGTCATTTGTAGAGACGTCGATGGATCTAGAGACTGTCATACAGAGTGAAGTAAGTCAGAAAGAGGAAAACAAATCTTGTATATTCATGCATATATGTGGAACCTAGAAAAACTGTACAGATTAACCATTTTGCAAGGCATAAATAGAGCAACAGATGTAGACAACAAACGTATGGACAACAAGGGGGGAAGCTCTTGGGGGGGTGGTGGTGGGAGGAGTTGAGAGACTGGGATTGGCATGTATACATTTATATGTATAAAATAGATAACCAATAAGAACCTGCTGTATAAAAATATAAAATAAAATTCAAAATTAAAAAGAAATAAAATTTAAAAAATAAAACAGAAAAAACAATTATTCCCTGCACATACATGTATTTATATGAATAAATTATTTCCATGCTTATATCTGTAAATACAAAAAAGAGGAATAAAATCTACCTTGAACCAAAAACGAAAAAGAGAAAAAAACACAGAACCCACCAGTTCCACAGAGGAAAACCGTATCAGGGCACTTGCTCCAGTTGTAAACAATTCTGAAGTTGGTCAGTGGTGGGGAATCGTCTCCCATTCAGCCAGCAGCCCCCACGCAACAAGCGTCCTCATTGCAAAGCTGGGGCACCGTGCCGAGGCATCTGTGAGTAAACGTGAGCTGAGCCCCAGGCCAGTTGCTGCTGAACTATTCCCACCCGTCCCAGGTAAAACACCTGAATATATACAAGGACTTGAAAGCCTAGAGGAAGGGCCATAGAGCCACACGAGTGACAGCATGCCGGCCGACTTGGTGCCTGCAGGCCAGCCAGGATGGTCCTGGCCCTGGGTGCTCTTCTGGAAGATTTCCATTTCCCTGCCTGAGATACCCGTCCTGTCCCTGCCCCCACTGCTTTTTTCCTTCCTCACCTCTGCCCAGGGAGAAATTCCAGCAGCTGGTATGGGTGACACATCCTCTTCTTTAGCAGGTGGCAGCCTGGCAACTGCTGCAGAAAGTCCAGCAGAGCCCCACTCATACTGGGCCACCCACAAAGCCGTGGCCTCTCACTCCCTCCCGCCAGCCCAGCCCCGAGACTGCTGACAGGGCAGAGAAAATGGCGTCAGGCACGGCTGCAGGGGCTCTTGCTGCCTGGAGTGGTATTTATATTGATCTCAACCCAGGCACACCTGGGGAGGGCTGGCCGGCACGGTAAGGCTGCCCAGCTCAGCCAATCATCACCCCTCAGGGGCTCACAGTTGCAGAAAATGGAACTTGCTGAACCGGCCAGGTCCAAGGAACAGGTGTGGGCTCCTGAGAGTCAGGATAGACAAGGGGCTGCAGCTTTGGCTTGTTTTCTAATCATTTTATCTGGCCCATGAGTGGGAGACAACTTCAAGAAAACCCTCTCCTAATGAGAGGAACCCAGGAGTCAGGGAGAGGAGGGGTGGGTGGTGGTTGGAGACAGAGGCCTGGTGCCCCGGGTGCAGTGGAAGTCTCTGGAAGACCAGGTGGAGGGAGGCCGTACAGAGTGATGCCCAGGGTCACAGACCTGTCACAGCTGCTGTTTGTTAGTTCAAGTCCTGCTCTGAGGTGCTCTGTGTCAGCTCTGAGCGACAGGTGAGCTGGGGGTGCTCTGCAATGAGGGCTGTGTGCACGGTTCCTGTGTGCCCAGCCCTGCCACGGTACCTACAAGGGTAGCTCTGTATCCTGGGAGGGGCCTGACCACGAGAGCCCCATGGGCTGGGGTGGGGGTGGGGTACCTGCCCAGGTGAGCTCCATATTCTGGGATTGGTCTGACCACGAGAGCCCCATGGGCTGCTGGGGACCTGGTAAAGGATGTCAGGACAGTCAGTGAAGCCACCGAGGATATACCTCCAGCTGCTCCTAATTCCTACACCCTGCTGGTCATTCTACCAACCACCAGGACATGGTATTCTGTATTAGTCTTCAATGATGCCTTCTTTTGTATTCCATTAGTCCCAGAGTCACAAGAAATTTTGGCTTGTGAGTGGCAGGACTCAACATACAACTAAAACAATACTTCCGGGCCGTCTTGCCCCAAGGGTGCAAAAATTCCCACACCATCTTTGGGGAAAGCTTAGCTAAAGACCTAAAAGTTCTACCTCTGGAAAAGGAAACCCTCCTTCAATATGCAGATGACATTCTGATCGCCAGCCCTACTAAGGAGGCCTCTGAACTATCAAGCCAATAAAGGATAGAAGTTGTCCAAGAAAAAGCTCAAATATCACAGACTGCGGTGATCTGCCTGGGCTTCATTCTCACAGAAGGTCAGAGAAGCCCATCCCAGGAAAGGGAAGAAACCATTTTCAGCCTTACCCCTTTCTAAAACTAGAAGACAGCTTAGGGGTTCCTGGGGAGGCCAGGGTTTGCTGCTTCTGGATCCCTAACTACAGTCTACTAGCTGGGCCTCTATATGAAACACTGAAAGGAAAAGATGATGATCCTTTTGAATAGAATCCAGAAGTGGCCTTTCAAGAATGGAAAGAGCAGTCAATTCAGACCCTTGCCCTGGAACTCCCTAATTTAGCTAAACCCTTTGACCTTTACATTCCCGGTGAAAGGTGAATCGCCATTGGAGAATTAGTGCAAAAACTGGGACCACTTGAAATGGAACAATGCAAGAATGCCATCCAGGTAGAATAAACTACGGTCACCAAGGGGCTTGGCCCACTGCCACATCTGGCCAAGATACTGGCGGTATCTAAAAACCTGGAAATCAGCAGCCCAAAAGGCCACCTCCCTCCTAAGGGAAAAGGACCTCACGTGGTGATCCTAACCACCAACCATGCCCTGAAGTTGCAGGGTTCGCTCCGTGGGCACACCAACCTCGAGTGAGGAGGCCCTCCAACTCCAACATCCAGAGAGATAACCGGGGGCAACAGGGCACCATGACGACTCGTGTGAACATCACTTGACCTGGAGTTTCTCTCATAAAACAACAAGAGTGTGTCCCAAAAGAGTAGACTACTGCTTGCAGGACTTACTGCACCCAGAGGGGAGCTAATAATCTTGGCGGGGGAACCGTATATCACACTGTCACCATAGAAAAGCATACAGACACCATGATGATGGTGGCCAATAAGACCGGCTGGACTCCTGTTTACTTCAAAAGGCTGTTGACTCAGTGGCCATCATGGTCCTTGATCACCACTGACCCTGGACTGTCTGGGAGTTGAGTGGCCAGGGCTCTGACACCTGGTGCTGTTTGTACGTTAATTCAGGGGCCTAATTGAAGAAAGCGCAGACTACTGGTCAGAGCATCTAGGCTGGCAGAAACGGTCAGCCTAAGGTGGCCGAACAAATGTGGGGCGGGGTGAAACCGGCCCCCACAGCGTCTCTGCACATCTCTTTCCTGGACCCTTAAAGGTCATTAGAATCTATAACACTTCCAATGCTGGTGCTCAGGTGGACGAGCAGGGAGGCAGGGGGCCTGGGGACAATCAATGTCACCTGGAGGCTGCTGGGGAGAAGCTCTGACCCTCGCCACCAGGTATGAGGGCTCCCAACTCAGCACTCAGCAGTTACAGAAGAAGGGTCTGCACCCTCAGCACTCCAAGAATGAGGAACGGGACAAAAGACAGAGGAGGGGTTTGTCCCCAGCAAAGCCCATTAAAAATCCCTGGGAGATAAAAATAGAATCTGGGCAATAAAGTCAAGTCTAACCTTTTTTATCCTTTGTGCTTTGTCTAATTTCATGTGCTCCTAGGGTCCCGCATGCAGAGGTTCCACACCTGGCACTTCAGACCAGATTTCCTAGTGCAGAATGGCTGGGACGACACCTCAGATCCTGGGACCCAGTGCAGACTCCGCGATATAGAGCCTGAGCTGCAGCCAACCTGGCCCTCGAGAGCTCCACCCCCTCCCTCCCACTGACTCTGACAGGATCTCTACACAGCAGCCCAGCCCACAGCCCACGGGGTAGTGCATGCTCTCACCTCTCCATTCTCTGATCAAAATATAAAGTTTCCTTTGCTTGTGAACCAAACTCAGTCTCGATCTGTTGGCCCCAATGACACTGGGCAGGGGGACACTTGTTGGGGTCCACTCTGGAGGATCAGTAACAGAAATTGAGACTATTGTAACCTCAATGAACAGATGTGTGAGCCAAACTGTAGTTAACATAGAACAGTGTATAAGGCTCAGGTAAAATAAGATGTTTCTAACACTTCCATTTGATATTTCCATCACTTTATTATAAGCAAGTTCAGTGAAAGGGTTTGTCTTATTTGTCAGGTCAATATTAGAGAAACGAAGTGATTTCTTTCCAAGGATGTACATCTAATAATCTTGGTTAAAGCTTCAATCTTGTTTTAAATGCTTTTCCATTGAAAATGATACCTCTCTTTCAGCTCCCCCATTTCTGAGAAGTATAAAATCTTATAATTTATTATTACCAAAGGGGAAAGGTGGGAGGAGGGATAAATTAACAGTTTGGGATTAACACATACACACTGCTATGTATAAAATAGATCATCAACAAGGAACTACTGTATAGCACAGGGAACTACACTCAACATTTTGCAATAACCTATAAGGGGAAATAATCTGAAAAAGAATAGATATTTTTATTGACATCATCTATCAATGACAGTTAAAGTGTAACCTAAGGGAAGCTGGTGGTGAGTGCTTCTGACCCTGAAGACTTCAATCATCTAAAGTTTGGACTCTGCCTACTTCCCAAGGCCCTTAATGAACATATGTGTAGCCGTAGCTTAAAAACTTCCCCAGTTTGGGTTTCGGAGAGACACTGATTTTGAAAAAGCCCTGGTGTTCTCCTTACATGAATGGGACTCTTCCTACTGCTAAAACATGTCTGTCACACCCAGAGGATGGTATACCGTCTGATCGGGAAGAGTTTGGAAAAGGCATCTCATCTCCTCATCTCCTGGTGCTCGGGTTCACCCCTCCAGCGTCTTTACTAACAGTCTCCCCACTTGGAGATGTCAGCACTGTCAACATCCTGTTGCGTACAGTTTGGAATTTGTCCAGAGGATGAAGCGGAAGGATGAGGAACAATGAGAGACAAGTCCTAGGTGTTCAGACAGGCACATGTCACTCTAATTTCCAATCAGGAAGACGAATTGACCAAAGGCTAGGGTTGCCCATGGAAACAGTATAGGGCTTGAGGAAATCCCGCTGCTTTGTGGCCAGTTCCCATAAACACAAGTTGAACAATGGAACTCAGGGCCAGTAAAATTCACGAAACTGCAGAGTTGAAAATATCCATCACTGAAAAATGTCTTGAGGAAAGTCAGAGAAAAGGACTTGTAAGCAAGGGAGAATGGCAGGAAAGGGATTTGAGGAGGTAGAAAGGACTCGCCATTAAGCACAAGAAAAGGAGCTGAACATTGCCAACATTGCAGTTGGCCAAAAAGGGTGTATGCGTTTTTTTCTGTATATATTCAAGAAAAGGGCATACACTTTTTTAGCCAACCAAACAGGTGGGCACTGGAAGTCAATACTACAAAAGATATCACTTCGCATCAGTCAGAAGAGCCATCCTCATAAAGCGTAAACAACAGAAATGCAGGACAGGGCAACGAGAAGAGGGAGCCCTGTGAGACTTATAGTGGAAATGTATATTGCCAACGGCCATTCTGGAGAAGTGTATTGTGTTTACTAAAGCATCTAAAAAATGAGCTACAGAGCATAGGGCACTTGCACTCATGGGCGTATATCTTGGGAAAAACAAAAATCGAGAGGACACAGGCACCCCAATGTTTACCCACTCTCTGTTTAAAAGATCCTCGACTAGGATATAACTTAAATGTCTCTGGAGGGAAAAAATGGATAGAGATGTGGTACTTATGTAGAGTGGAATATTATTCAGCCTGGAAATCAATGAAATATGGCCAGTTGTAACAACTCCAGAGGAGTTACATATGATCTTTCTAAGTGACATAATTCAAAAAGAAAAAGACACATATCATAAGATATCACTTAAAGGTGGAATCCAAAATGGCTACACATGAAATAAATTACAAAACAAAAACATAGTCAAATATGTAGAAAACACGCATAAGGCTGCTAAACGGGAAAGGTGGGGAGGGGTGAGACATCATCCAGGAGGTTGAAATTAGCAAAGATACCATTCCAAATACCAAACTGATAATCAACAAGGCCTACACGGTAGCTAAAAGAACTGCACTCAGCACACTCAAGTCACCGGAAAAGAATATATATGACTGGTAAGAATCTGAAAAAGAATTTACTGATGTCTCTCTGTACGTGAATCAAGTGGATGTACAGCAGCAAGAAACAGAGCTTTGAAAATCAGCTGTAACCAATATAGTAATAAATTGAAAAAAATAAACGACAGAGAGACAGAGAAAACCTCTTACAACTTTTCCTCAGGGACGGTGATGCAACATGGATTGAACACATCTAGACCCACAGCAGGATAAGACATAAGGCTGGAAACTGTTTGCGCTAAGAGAAATGTGAGGTTGGGTGAGGAAATGCACACCCTTTAAAGTAATACTACCTGGTGCCCATTCAATGGGTCCCAAATCTGCAGGTTCAAGGGATCTTCCTACAGCTAAAACATGCATGGAAAACCCAGAGGACTGTACACCATGTGATCGGGAGATGTGTCTAAAATGCAGCTCATTTATCCTCTCCTGGTGCTCCTGTTCACCATTCCAGCCACGTTACTTAGAATCTCCCCACTTGGAGAATCAGCACATTTAAACTTCTGTTTCACACATTTTGCAAATTGTGAGGAGGATGAACGGGAAGAGGGGGAACCAATGAGAGAATAGTTGTAGGGGTTTGGACGGGCACATATCACTCTAATTTCCCATTAAGAATAAGAATTGAAAAAAGGCTCAGCCCGCCTCGCCGGAGCCAAAATAGGGCCTGAAGCAATCCTGCGGGTTTGAGGCCAGCTCACAAAAGAGCAACTTAAAAAATGGAGCTCAGGGTCACTGCAATTCACAAACCTGCAGAGTTATAAATGAAAACTAACGTCCAAAAATATGTTGAGGTAAGGCAAAGAAGAGGATCTGAATGCAAGACAGAATTGCAAGAAACAGATTTCAAGAGATAGATTGGACTCGTCTTTAAAGCACATGAAAAGCGGCAGAATTTCGACAATGATGCAGTTGGCCCAAAAGGGCGTATGCGTTTTTTCCTGATTATATCCAGGAAAAAACGCATACGCACTTTATGGACAACGAAGCAAGCAAGCAATGCAAATGTGCACAACAAAGAAGTCTCATTTCCCACCGGTCAAAAGGGCCATCCTAAAAAATTGTAAAAACCAGAAATGCAGGACAGGCCATGGAGAACAGGGAGCCTTTATACGCTGATGGGCAGTGTGTGAACTGCCGAGAGCCACTCTGGAGAAGTGTATGGTGGTTCCTAAATCATCTAAAAAACAGAGCTACAGAGCATAGGACACTTCCAATCATGGGAGTATATCTAGGGAAGTCTAAAAATCAACAAGACACAAGCACACCACAGTTTAGGGCTACTCTGTTTACAAGAACCTCAACTTCAGTACACCTTAAATATCCCAGGAAAGAGAACAATGGATAAAGAAGATGTGGTACTTATGTACAATGGAATATCTCTTCACCATGAAATCAATGTAATAAGGCTAGTAGAAGGATAAAGAGTGGATTTAGGTCCGATAATACTACTTGAAATAAGTCAAACAGAAAAAGAAACATATCATAAGATATCACCTATAGAGGGAGGGTAAATATGGCTGCACAAGAAATGAATTACAGAACAGAACAGTGTCTCACATTTAGAAAACACACTTATGTCAGCTTAAGGGGAAAGGAGAGGTGGGGTGATGCATAAAACCAGAGTTTGAAATTAGCACAGATACCGTTCAATAAACCAAATAGATATTAGACAAGATCTACACCTTGCTCAATGAACTGGCCTCAACACACCCTATACACCGCAGAGAAATATATCTGAGTAATAAGAATCTTAAAACCCATGTATTGATATATCTCCATAAGGGAATCAAGTGTGTGCAGAGCGGCACAAACACAGCAGTGAAAATGAGCTAAACCCCATTATAGAAATAAATTTTAAAAACAAAATGCAGAAACAATGAAAGAGAGAAAAATTCTTACAAAATTTGCTCAGGGGCTGTGATGCAACCTGGATTGACCACATATAAACCCACAGCTGGATAAGACATAAGGCTGGACACTTGGGGCTGACAGGATTGGTGAGCTTTGGTGAGCAACTGCCAAAAGTTTAATGCAATACTTCATGCTACTCATTCCAAGGGTCCCAACACTCCAGGTTGAAGGGAATCTTCCTACAGCTAAACCATGCTTGGGAAACCCAGCGACTGGTATACCATATGATCGGGAAAGGTTTCTAAAACGCACCTCATTTTTCCTCTCCTGGGACTCCAGATCGACATTCCAGCCACTTTACTAAAAACATCCCCTCATGGAGAGTCAATGCCTTTAAGTTCTGGTATCGCACAGTCTGCAGTTAGTGCGGAGGATGAATGGGAATAGGGGGAACCAGTGAGAAACTAGCTGTAGCGGTTTCAATGGGCACATGTCACTCTAATTTCACATCAGTAAGAAGAATTAACCAAAGGCACAGCAAGGTGCCCCAGAAGAAGAATAGGGCCTGAAGGAATCCTGTGGTTATGAGGCAAGATCACAAAAATAAGAGCTGAAAAATGGAGCTAAGGGCCACTGCAAGTCAAAAACCTGCAGAGTTATAAAGGCCAACTATTTTCAAAAAATATATTGAGGTAAGGCTATGAAGTGGCAATGAAATGAAGGCAGAATTGCAGAAAAACCAATTTCAGGAGGTAGACTGGAAATGCACTGAAAACATATGAAGAAAGTCAGAACCTCGACAATGATGCACTTGGCCAAAAAGGGCGTATGCGTTTTTCCCTGAATATATTCAGGGAAAAACGCATACGCCCTTTTTGGCCAACCAAGCAAGCTTGCAAAGGAAATCTGCACTACAATGAAGTCTCACTTCCCCCCGGTCAAAAGGACCATCTGAAAAAAGTGTAAAATCCAGAAAGGCAGGACAGGCCATGGAGAACTGGGAGCCTTGTTATGCTGATGCGTGGGATGTAAATTGCCAACAGACACTCGGGAGAAGTGTATGGTGTTTCCTGAAACATCTAAAAAACAAAGCAACAGAGCCTAGGGCACTTCCACTTATGGTCCTATAGCTTAGGGAAATTAAAATCAAAAAGACACAGCCACCCCAAAGTTTGGGACGGATCTGTTTACAAGAACCTCGTTTACGGTACAAGTTCAATATCGCAGAAAGCGAAAAATGGATAAAGAATTTGTGGTACTTACGTACAATGCAATATCACTCAGCAATGAAATCTATGTCATCAGGCCCGAAGCAGCATAATGAGTGGATTCAGGTATGATGATTCTAACTGAAATAAGTCACAGAGAAAAAGAAACATCATAAGATATCACTAATACACGGAATGTAAACTTGGCTACACAGGAACTGGATTACAAAAGAGAACAGGGTTTCAAATTTAGAAAACGAACTTATGATTGCTTAAGGGGAAAGGTGAGTTGGGGTGCTGCATAAAACCAGAGATTGAAACGAGCACAGATAAAGTTCCTTAAGCCAAATATGTAATAGACAAGAGCTACTCTTTGCTACACGAAATGGACTCAACACCCCATATTAAACGCCTAAGAATGTACCTGACTAGTAAGTATCTTAAAACCTATGGATTGCTATGTCTCTGAAAGAGAATCAAGCGTGTGTACAGGGGCATAAACGCAGCAATGATAGGATTGGAGAGCTTCGGTGAGCAAATGAAGACCCTTTGAAGTCATACTGCATGGTACCCATTCCACGGGTCTCAACTCTCCAGGTTTAAGGGATTCTTCCTTCAGCTAAAACATGCATGTGGAACCCAGAATATGATCCACCCTAAACCTTCCCCGAAGCCTTACCCTCACCCGTTCCCTAGTCCTAACCCGTACGCTAACACTAACCCATGCCCTCACACGTACGCTCACCCTAAACCGTTTTCGTAACCGCACCT
The DNA here is from genome assembly GCF_951394435.1 of Stenella coeruleoalba. NCBI lineage: Eukaryota > Metazoa > Chordata > Mammalia > Artiodactyla > Delphinidae > Stenella > Stenella coeruleoalba. Next base: position 926,321 of record NW_027646083.1, on the reverse strand, counting down.
GGACCCTAAACCGTACTCAAACCCTAACCCTAACCCTCGCCCGAACCCTAACCCTAACACTTCCCCGGAGCCTTCCCCTCACCCGTCACCTAATCCTAACGCGTACGCGAACACTAAACCGTGCCCTCACACGTACGCTCCCCCTAAACCGTTGCCGTACCCTCATCTGGACCCTAAACCGTCCCCGTCACCTACCCCTAACCCTAGACCGAACCCTAACCCTAACCCTTCCCCGAAGCCTTCCCCTCACACGTCCCCTAATCCTAACCTGTACGCTAACACTAACCCATGCCCTCACACGTACGATCCCCCTGAAACGTTGTCATAACCTCACCTGGACCCTAAACCGTCCCCGTCCCCTAACCCTAACACTAGCCCGAACCCTAACCCTAAACCTTCCCCGAAGCCTTCCCCTCACACGTCCCCTAATCCTAACCCTTACGCTAACACTGACCCGTGCCCTCACACGCACGCTCCCCCTAAACCATTGTCGTACCCTCACCTGGACCCTAAACCGTCCCCGTCCCCTAACCCTAACACTAGCCCAAACCCTAACCGTAACACTTCCCAGAAGCCTGACCCTCACCCGTTCCCTAATCCTAACCCGTACACTAACACTAACACGTGCCCTCACACGTACGCTCCCCCTAAACCGTTGTCGTACCCTCATCTGGACCCTAAACCGTACCCTTCCCTTAAGACTAATTATAGCCCGATCCCTAACCCTAACCCTTCCCCGAAGCCTTACCCTCACCTGTCCCCTAATCCTAACCCGTATGGTAACACTAACCCATGCCCTCACACGTACGCTCCCCCTAACCCGTCGTCGTACCCTCACCTGGACCCTAAACCGTCCCCGTCCCCTAACCCTAACCCTAGCCCGAACCCTAACCCTAACACTTCCCCGAAGCCTGACCCTCACCCGTCCCCTAATCCTAACCCGTACGCTAACCCGAACACGCGCCCTCACACGTACGGTCCCCCTAAAGCATTGTCGTACCGTCCCCTGGAACCTACACCGTCCCCGTCCCCTAACCCTAACCCTAGCCCGAACCCTAACCCTAACCCTTCCCCGAAGCCTGACCCTCACCCGTCCCCTAATCCTAACCCGTACGCTAACACTAACCCGCGCCCTCACACGTACGCTCCCCCTAAAGCGTTGTCGTACCCTCCCCTGGACCCGAAACCGTCCCCGTCCCCTAACCCTAACCCTAGCCCGAACCCCAGCCCTAACCCTTCCCCGAAGCCTGACCCTCACCCGTCCCCTAATCCTAACCCGTATGCTAACACTAACCCGCGCCCTCACAAGTACGCTTCCCCTAAAGCGTTGTCGTACCCTCCCCTGGACCCTAAACCGTCCCCGTCCACGAACCCTAACCCTAGCCCGAACGCTAACCCTAACACTTCCCCGAAGCCTGACCCTCACCCGTCCCCTAATCCTAACCCGTACGCTAACACTAACCCGCGCCCTCACACGTACGCTTCCCGTAAAGCGTTGTCGTACCCTCCCCTGGACCCTAAACCGTCCCCTTCCCCTAACCCTAACCCTAGCCCGAACGCTAACCCTAACCCTCCCCCGAAGCCTGACCCTCACCCGTCCCCTAATCCTAACCCGTACGCGAACACTAACCCGCGCCCTCACACGTACGCTCCCCCGTAAGCGTTGTCATACCCTCACCTGGACCCTAAACTTTCCCCGTCCCCTAACCCTAACCCTAGCCCGAACTCTAACCCTAACCCTTCCCCGAATCCTGACCCTCACCCGTTCCCAAATCCTAACCCGTACGCTAACACTAACCCGCACCCTCACACGTACGCTCCCCCTAAAGTGATGTCGTACCCTCCCCTGGACACTAAACAGTCCCCGTCCCCTAACCCTAGCCCGAACCCTAACCCTAACCCTTCGCCGAAGCCTGACCCTCACCAGTCCCCTAACCCTAACCCGTATGCTAACACTAACCCGCGCCCTCACACGTACGCTCCCCCTAAAACGTTGTCGTACCCTCACCTGGACCATAAACCGTCGCCCTCCCCTAACCCTAACCCTAGCCCGAACCCTAACCCTAACCCTTCCCCGAAGCCTTCCCTTCTTCCGTCCCCTAATCCTAACCCGTTTGCTAACACAAACCCCTGCCCTCATACGTACGCTCACCTAAACCGTTGTCGTAACCTCACCTGGACCCTAAACCGTCCCTGTCCCCTAACCGTAACCCTAGCCCGAACCCTAACCCTAACCCTTCCCCGAAGCCTGACCCTCACCCGTCCCCATCCTAACCCGTACTCTAACACTAACCCGTGCCCTCACATGTACGCTCCCCCTAAACCATTGTTGTACCCTCACCTGGACCCTAAACTTTCCCCGTTCCCTAAACCTAACCCTAGCCCAAACCCTAACCCTAACACTTCCCCGAAGACTTCCCCTCACCTGTCCCCTATTTGTAAGCCGTACGCTAACACTAACCTGTGCCCTCACACCTACGCTCCCCCTGAACCGTTTTCGTACCCTCACCTGGACCCTAAACCGTCCCCGTCCCCTAACCCTAACCCTAGCCCGAACCCTAACCCTAACCCTTCCCCGAAGCCTGACCCTCACCCGTCCCCTAATCCTAACCCGTACGCTAACACTAACCCGCGCCCTCACACGCACGCTCCCCCTAAAGCATTGCAGTACCCTCACCTGGACCCTAAACCTTCCCCGTCCCCTAACCCTAACCGTAGCCCGAACCCTAACCCTAACCCTTCCCCGAAGCCTGACCCTCACCCGTCCCCTAATCCTAACCCGTACGCTAACACTAACCCGCGCCCTCACACGCACGCTCCCCCTAAAGCGTTGCCGTACCCTCACCTGGACCCTAAACCGTCCCCGTCCCCTAACCCTAACCCTAGCCCGAACCCTAACCCTAACACTTCCCCATAGCCTGACCCTCACCCGTCCCCTAATCCTAACCCGTACACTAACACTAACCTGCGCCCTCACACGCACGCTCCCCCTAAAGCGTTACCGTACCCTCACCTGGACCCTAAACCGTCCCCGTCCCCTAACCCTAAACCTAGCCCGAACCCTAACCCTAACCGTTCCCCGAAGCCTGACCCTCACCCGTCCCCTAATCCTAACCCGTACGCTCACACTAACCCGCACCCTCACACGCACGATCCCCCTAAAGCGTTGCCGTACCCTCACCTGGACACTAAACCGTCCCCGTCCCCTAACAATAACCCTAGCCCGAACCCTAACCCTAACCCTTCCCCGAAGCCTGACCCTCACCCGTCCCATAATCCTAACCCGTACGCTCACACTAACCCGCACCCTCACACACACGCTCCCCCTAAAGCGTTGCCGTACCCTCACCTGGACCCTAAACCGTCCCCGTCCCCTAACCCTAACCCTAGCCCGAACCCTAACCCTAACCCTTCCCCGTAGCCTGAACCTCACCCGTCCCCTAATCCTAACCCGTACACTAACACTAACCCGCGCCCTCACACGCACGCTCCCCCTAAAGCGTTGCCATACCCTCACCTGTACCCTAAACCGTCCCCGTCCCCTAACCCTAACCCTAGCCCGAACCCTAACCCTAACCCTTCCCCGAAGCCTGACCCTCACCCGTCCCCTAATCCTTACCCGTACGCTCACATTAACCCGCGCCCTCACACGCACGCTCCCCCTAAAGCGTTGCTGTACCCTCACCTGGACCCTAAACCGTCCCCGTCCCCTAACCCTAACCCTAGCCCGAACCCTAACCCTAACCCTTCCCCGAAGCCTGACCCTCACCCGTCCCCTAATCCTAACCCGTACGCTCACACTAACCCGCGCCGTCACATGCACGCTCCCCCTAAAGCGTTGCCGTACCCTCACCTGGACCCTAAACCGTCCCCGTCCCTTAACCCTAACCCTAGCCCGAACCCTAACCCTAACCCTTCCCCGAAGCCTGACACTCACCCGTCCCATAATCCTAACCCGTACGCTAACACCAACCCGCGCCCTCACACGCACGCTCCCCCTAAAGCGTTGCCGTACCCTCACCTGGACCCTAAACCGTCCCCGTCCCCTAACCCTAACCCTAGCCCGAACCCTAACCCTAACCCTTCCCCGAAGCCTGACCCTCACCCGTCCCCTAATCCTAACCCGTACGCTAACACTAACCCGCGCCCTCACAGGTTCGCTCCCCCTAAAGCGTTGTCGTACCCTCACCTGGAATCTAAACCGTCCCCGTCCCCTAACCCTAACCCTAGCCCGAACACTAACCCTAACCCTTGCCCGAAGCCTAACCCTCACCCGTCCCCTAATCCTAACCCGTACGCTAACACTAACCCGCACCCTCACACGTACGCTCCCCCTAAAGCGTTGTCGTACTCTCACCTGGAACCTAAACCGTCCCCGTCTCCTAACCCTAACTCTAGCCCGAACCCTAACCCTAACCCTTCCCCGAAGCCTGACCCTCACACGTCCCCTAATCCTAACCCGTACGCTAACCCGAACACGCGCCCTCACATGTACGGTCCCCCTAAAGCATTGTCGTACCGTCCCCTGGAACCTACACCGTCCCCGTCCCCTAACCCTAACCCTAGCCCGAACCCTAACCCTAACCCTTCCCCGAAGCCTGACCCTCACCCGTCCCCTAATCCTAACCCGTACACTAACACTAACCCGCGCCCTCACACGTACGCTCCCCCTAAAGCGTTGTCGTACCCTCCCCTGGACCCGAAACCGTCCCCGTCCCCTAACCCTAACCCTAGCCCGAACCCCAGCCCTAACCCTTCCCCGAAGCCTGACCCTCACCCGTCCCCTAATCCTAACCCGTATGCTAACACTAACCCGCGCCCTCACAAGTACGCTTCCCCTAAAGCGTTGTCGTACCCTCCCCTGGACCCTAAACCGTCCCCGTCCACGAACCCTAACCCTAGCCCGAACGCTAACCCTAACACTTCCCCGAAGCCTGACCCTCACCCGTCCCATAATCCTAACCCGTACGCTAACACTAACCCGCGCCCTCACACGTACGCTTCCCGTAAAGCGTTGTCGTACCCTCCCCTGGACCCTAAACCGTCCCCTTCCCCTAACCCTAACCCTAGCCCGAACGCTAACCCTAACCCTCCCCCGAAGCCTGACCCTCACCCGTCCCCTAATCCTAACCCGTACGCGAACACTAACCCGCGCCCTCACACGTACGCTCCCCCGTAAGCGTTGTCATACCCTCACCTGGACCCTAAACTTTCCCCGTCCCCTAACCCTAACCCTAGCCCGAACTCTAACCCTAACCCTTCCCCGAATCCTGACCCTCACCCGTTCCCAAATCCTAACCCGTACGCTAACACTAACCCGCACCCTCACACGTACGCTCCCCCTAAAGTGATGTCGTACCCTCCCCTGGACACTAAACAGTCCCCGTCCCCTAACCCTAGCCCGAACCCTAACCCTAACCCTTCGCCGAAGCCTGACCCTCACCCGTCCCCTAACCCTAACCCGTATGCTAACACTAACCCGCGCCCTCACACGTACGCTCCCCCTAAAGCGTTGTCGTACCCTCACCTGGACCATAAACCGTCGCCCTCCCCTAACCCTAACCCTAGCCCGAACCCTAACCCTAACCCTTCCCCGAAGCCTTCCCTTCTTCCGTCCCCTAATCCTAACCCGTTCGCTAACACAAACCCCTGCCCTCATACGTACGCTCACCTAAACCGTTGTCGTAACCTCACCTGGACCCTAAACCGTCCCTGTCCCCTAACCGTAACCCTAGCCCGAACCCTAACCCTAACCCTTCCCCGAAGCCTGACCCTCACCCGTCCCCATCCTAACCCGTACTCTAACACTAACCCGTGCCCTCACATGTACGCTCCCCCTAAACCATTGTTGTACCCTCACCTGGACCCTAAACTTTCCCCGTTCCCTAAACCTAACCCTAGCCCAAACCCTAACCCTAACACTTCCCCGAAGACTTCCCCTCACCTGTCCCCTATTTGTAAGCCGTACGCTAACACTAACCTGTGCCCTCACACCTACGCTCCCCCTGAACCGTTTTCGTACCCTCACCTGGACCCTAAACCGTCCCCGTCCCCTAACCCTAACCCTAGCCCGAACCCTAACCCTAACCCTTCCCCGAAGCCTGACCCTCACCCGTCCCCTAATCCTAACCCGTACGCTAACACTAACCCGCGCCCTCACACGCACGCTCCCCCTAAAGCATTGCAGTACCCTCACCTGGACCCTAAACCTTCCCCGTCCCCTAACCCTAACCGTAGCCCGAACCCTAACCCTAACCCTTCCCCGAAGCCTGACCCTCACCCGTCCCCTAATCCTAACCCGTACGCTAACACTAACCCGCGCCCTCACACGCACGCTCCCCCTAAAGCGTTGCCGTACCCTCACCTGGACCCTAAACCGTCCCCGTCCCCTAACCCTAACCCTAGCCCGAACCCTAACCCTAACACTTCCCCGTAGCCTGACCCTCACCCGTCCCCTAATCCTAACCCGTACACTAACACTAACCTGCGCCCTCACACGCACGCTCCCCCTAAAGCGTTACCGTACCCTCACCTGGACCCTAAACCGTCCCCGTCCCCTAACCCTAAACCTAGCCCGAACCCTAACCCTAACCGTTCCCCGAAGCCTGACCCTCACCCGTCCCCTAATCCTAACCCGTACGCTCACACTAACCCGCACCCTCACACGCACGATCCCCCTAAAGCGTTGCCGTACCCTCACCTGGACACTAAACCGTCCCCGTCCCCTAACAATAACCCTAGCCCGAACCCTAACCCTAACCCTTCCCCGAAGCCTGACCCTCACCCGTCCCATAATCCTAACCCGTACGCTCACACTAACCCGCACCCTCACACACACGCTCCCCCTAAAGCGTTGCCGTACCCTCACCTGGACCCTAAACCGTCCCCGTCCCCTAACCCTAACCCTAGCCCGAACCCTAACCCTAACCCTTCCCCGTAGCCTGACCCTCACCCGTCCCCTAATCCTAACCCGTACACTAACACTAACCCGCGCCCTCACACGCACGCTCCCCCTAAAGCGTTGCCATACCCTCACCTGTACCCTAAACCGTCCCCGTCCCCTAACCCTAACCCTAGCCCGAACCCTAACCCTAACCCTTCCCCGAAGCCTGACCCTCACCCGTCCCCTAATCCTTACCCGTACGCTCACATTAACCCGCGCCCTCACACGCACGCTCCCCCTAAAGCGTTGCTGTACCCTCACCTGGACCCTAAACCGTCCCCGTCCCCTAACCCTAACCCTAGCCCGAACCCTAACCCTAACCCTTCCCCGAAGCCTGACCCTCACCCGTCCCCTAATCCTAACCCGAACGCTCACACTAACCCGCGCCGTCACATGCACGCTCCCCCTAAAGCGTTGCCGTACCCTCACCTGGACCCTAAACCGTCCCCGTCCCTTAACCCTAACCCTAGCCCGAACCCTAACCCTAACCCTTCCCCGAAGCCTGACACTCACCCGTCCCATAATCCTAACCCGTACTCTAACACCAAACCGCGCCCTCACACGCACGCTCCCCCTAAAGCGTTGCCGTACCCTCACCTGGACCCTAAACCGTCCCCGTCCCCTAACCCTAACCCTAGCCCGAACCCTAACCCTAACCCTTCCCCGAAGCCTGACCCTCACCCGTCCCCTAATCCTAACCCGTACGCTAACACTAACCCACACCCTCACACGCATGCTCCCCCTAAAGCGTTGCCGTACCCTCACCTGGACTCTAAACCGTCCCCGTCCCCTAACCCTAACCCTAGCCCGAACCCTAACCCTAACCCTTCCCCGAAGCCTGACCCTCACCCGTCCCCTAATCCTAACCCGTACGCTAACACTAACCCGCGCCCTCACACGCACGCTCCCCCTAAAGCGTTGCCGTACCCTCACCTGGACCCTAAACCGTCCCCGTCCCCTAACCCTAACTCGAGCCCGAACCCTAACCCTGACCCTTCCCCGAAGCCTGACCCTCACCCGTCCCCTAATCCTATCCCGTACGCTAACACTAACCAGCGCCCTCACACGCACGCTCCCCCTAAAGCGTTGCCGTACCCTCACCTGGACCCTAAACCGTCCCCGTCCCCTAACCCTAACCCTAGCCCGAACCCTAACCCTGACCCTTCCCCGAAGCCTGACCCTCACCTGTCCCCTAATCCTAACCCGTACGCTAACACTAACCCGCGCCCTCACACGCATGCTCCCCCTAAAGCGTTGCTGTACCCTCACCTGGACCCTAAACCGTCCCCGTCCCCTATCCCTAACCCTAGCCTGAACCCTAACCCTGACCCTTCCCCGAAGCCTGACCCTCACACGTCCCCTAATCCTAACCCGTACGCTAACACTAACCCGCGCCCTCACACGCACGCTCCCCCTAAAGCGTTGCCGTACCCTCACCTGGACCCTAAACCGTCCCCATCCCCTAACCCTAACCCTAGCCCGAACCCTAACCCTAACACTTTCCCGAAGCCTGACACTCAACCGTCCCCTAATCCTAACCCGTACGCTTACACTAACCCGCGCCCTCACACACACGCTCCCCCTAAAGCGTTGCCGTACCCTCAGCTAGACTCTAAACAGTCCCCGTCCCCTAACCTTAACCCTAGCCCGAACCCTAACCCTAACCCTTCCCCGAAGCCTGACCCTCACCCGTCCCCTAATCGTAACCCGTACGCTAACACTAACCCGCGCCCTCACACGCACGCTCCCCCTAAAGCGTTGCCGTACCCTCACCTGGACCCTAAACCATCCCCGTCCCCTAACCCTAACCTAGCCCGAACCCTAACCCTAACCCTTCCCCGAAGCCTGACCCTCACCCGTCCCCTAATCGTAACCCGTACGCTAACACTAAGCCGCGCCCTCACACGCACGCTCCCCCTAAAGCGTTGCCGTACCCTCACCTGGACCCTAAACCGTCCCCGTCCCCTAACCCTAACCCTAGCCCGAACACTAACCCTAACCCTTTCCCGAAGCCTGACCCTCACTCGTCCCCTAATCCTAACCCGTACGCTAACACTAACCCGCGCCCTCACACGCACGCTCCCCCTAAAGCGTTGCCGTACCCTCAGCTGGACCCTAAACCGTCCCCGTCCCCTAACCCTAACCCTAGCCCGAACCCTAACCCTAACCCTTCCCCGAAGCCTGACCCTCACCCGTCCCCTAATCCTAAGCCGTACGCTAACACTAACCGACGCCCTCACACGCACGCTCCCCCTAAAGCATTGCCGTACCCTCACCTGGACCCTAAACCGTCTCCGTCCCCTAACCCTAACCCTAGCCCGAACCCTAACCCTAACCCTTCCCCGAAGCCTGACCCTCACCCGTCCCCTAATCCTAACCCGTACGCTTACACTAACCCGCGCCCCCACATGCACGCTCCCCCTAATGCGCTGCCGTACCCTCAGCTGGACCCTAAACCGTCCCCGTCCCCTAACCCTAACCCTAGCCCGAACCCTAACCCTGACCCTTCCCCGAAGCCTGACACTCACCCGTCCCCTAATCCTATCACGTACGCTAACACTAACCCGCGCCCTCACACGCACGCTCCCCCTAAAGCGTTGCAGTACCCTCAACTGGACCCTAAACCGTCCCCGTCCCCTAACCCTAACCCTAGCCCGAACCCTAACCCTAACCCTTCCCCGAAGCCTGACCGTCACCCGTGCCCTAATCCTAACCCGTACGCTAACACTAACCCGCGCCCTCACACGCACGCTCCCCCTAAAGCGTTGCCGTACCCTCACCTGGACCCTAAACCGTCCCCGTCCCCTAACCCTAACCCTAGCCCGAACCCTAACCCTAACCCTTCCCCGAAGCCTGACCCTCACCCGTCCCCTAAATCTAACCCGTACGCTAACACTAACCCGCGCCCTCACACGCACGCTCCCCCTAAAGCGTTGCCGTACCCTCACCTGGACCCTAAACCGTCCCCGTCCCCTAACCCTAACCCTAGCCCGAACCCTAACCCTAACCCTTCCCCGAAGCCTGACCCTCACCCGTCCCCTAATCCTAACCCGTACGCTTACACTAACCCGCGCCCTCACACACACGCTCCCCCTAAAGCATTGCCGTACCCTCACCTGGACCCTAAACCGTCCCCGTCCCCTAAGCCTAACCCTAGCTCGAACCCTAACCCTGACCCTTCCCCGAAGCCTGACCCTCACCCGTCCCCTAATCCTAACACTTACGCTAACACTAACCCGCGCCCTCACACGCACGCTCCCCCTAAAGCGTTGCCGTACCCTCACCTGGACCCTAAACCGTCCCCGTCCCCTAACCCTAACCCTAGCCCGAACCCTAACCCTGACCCTTCCCCGAAGCCTGACCCTCACCCGTCCCCTAATCCTAACCCGTACGCTAACACTAACCCGCGCCCTCACACGCACGCTCCCCCTAAAGCGTTGCCGTACCCTCACCTGGACCCTAAACCGTCCCCGTCCCCAGCCCTAACCCTTCTCCGAACCCTAACCCTAACCCTTCCCCGAAGCCTGACCCTCACCCGACCCCTAATCCTAACCCGTACGCTAACACTAACAAGCGCCCTCACACGCACGCTCCCCCTAAAGCGTTGCCGTACCCTCACCTGGACCCTAAACCGTCCCCGTCCCCTAACCCTAACTCGAGCCCGAACCCTAACCCTGACCCTTCCCCGAAGCCTGACCCTCACCCGTCCCCTAATCCTATCCCGTACGCTAACACTAACCAGCGCCCTCACACGCACGCTCCCCCTAAAGCGTTGCCGTACCCTCACCTGGACCCTAAACCGTCCCCGTCCCCTAACCCTAACCCTAGCCCGAACCCTAACCCTGACCCTTCCCCGAAGCCTGACCCTCACCTGTCCCCTAATCCTAACCCGTACGCTAACACTAACCCGCGCCCTCACACGCATGCTCCCCCTAAAGCGTTGCTGTACCCTCACCTGGACCCTAAACCGTCCCCGTCCCCTATCCCTAACCCTAGCCTGAACCCTAACCCTGACCCTTCCCCGAAGCCTGACCCTCACACGTCCCCTAATCCTAACCCGTACGCTAACACTAACCCGCGCCCTCACACGCACGCTCCCCCTAAAGCGTTGCCGTACCCTCACCTGGACCCTAAACCGTCCCCATCCCCTAACCCTAACCCTAGCCCGAACCCTAACCCTAACACTTTCCCAAAGCCTGACACTCAACCGTCCCCTAATCCTAACCCGTACGCTTACACTAACCCGCGCCCTCACACACACGCTCCCCCTAAAGCGTTGCCGTACCCTCAGCTAGACCCTAAACAGTCCCCGTCCCCTAACCTTAACCCTAGCCCGAACCCTAACCCTAACCCTTCCCCGAAGCCTGACCCTCACCCGTCCCCTAATCGTAACCCGTACGCTAACACTAACCCGCGCCCTCACACGCACGCTCCCCCTAAAGCGTTGCCGTACCCTCACCTGGACCCTAAACCATCCCCGTCCCCTAACCCTAACCTAGCCCGAACCCTAACCCTAACCCTTCCCCGAAGCCTGACCCTCACCCGTCCCCTAATCGTAACCCGTACGCTAACACTAAGCCGCGCCCTCACACGCACGCTCCCCCTAAAGCGTTGCCGTACCCTCACCTGGACCCTAAACCGTCCCCGTCCCCTAACCCTAACCCTAGCCCGAACACTAACCCTAACCCTTTCCCGAAGCCTGACCCTCACTCGTCCCCTAATCCTAACCCGTACGCTAACACTAACCCGCGCCCTCACACGCACGCTCCCCCTAAAGCGTTGCCGTACCCTCAGCTGGACCCTAAACCGTCCCCGTCCCCTAACCCTAACCCTAGCCCGAACCCTAACCCTAACCCTTCCCCGAAGCCTGACCCTCACCCGTCCCCTAATCCTAAGCCGTACGCTAACACTAACCCACGCTCTCACACGCACGCTCCCCCTAAAGCATTGCCGTACCCTCACCTGGACCCTAAACCGTCTCCGTCCCCTAACCCTAACCCTAGCCCGAACCCTAACCCTAACCCTTCCCCGAAGCCTGACCCTCACCCGTCCCCTAATCCTAACCCGTACGCTTACACTAACCCGCGCCCCCACATGCACGCTCCCCCTAATGCGTTGCCGTACCCTCAGCTGGACCCTAAACCGTCCCCGTCCCCTAACCCTAACCCTAGCCCGAACCCTAACCCTGACCCTTCCCCGAAGCCTGACCCTCACCCGTCCCTTAATCCTATCACGTACGCTAACACTAACCCGCGCCCTCACACGCACGCTCCCCCTAAAGCGTTGCAGTACCCTCAACTGGACCCTAAACCGTCCCCGTCCCCTAACCCTAACCCTAGCCCGAACCCTAACCCTAACCCTTCCCCGAAGCCTGACCGTCACCCGTGCCCTAATCCTAACCCGTACGCTAACACTAACCCGCGCCCTCACACGCACGCTCCCCCTAAAGCGTTGCCGTACCCTCACCTGGACCCTAAACCGTCCCCGTCCCCTAACCCTAACCCTAGCCCGAACCCTAACCCTAACCCTTCCCCGAAGCCTGACACTCACCCGTCCCCTAAATCTAACCCGTACGCTAACACTAACCCGCGCCCTCACACGCACGCTCCCCCTAAAGCGTTGCCGTACCCTCACCTGGACCCTAAACCGTCCCCGTCCCCTAACCCTAACCCTAGCCCGAACCCTAACCCTAACCCTTCCCCGAAGCCTGACCCTCACCCGTCCCCTAATCCTAACCCGTACGCTTACACTAACCCGCGCCCTCACACACACACTCCCCCTAAAGCATTGCCGTACCCTCACCTGGACCCTAAACCGTCCCCGTCCCCTAAGCCTAACCCTAGCTCGAACCCTAACCCTGACCCTTCCCCGAAGCCTGACCCTCACCCGTCCCCTAATCCTAACACTTACGCTAACACTAACCCGCGCCCTCACACGCACGCTCCCCCTAAAGCGTTGCCGTACCCTCACCTGGACCCTAAACCGTCCCCGTCCCCTAACCCTAACCCTAGCCCGAACCCTAACCCTGACCCTTCCCCGAAGCCTGACCCTCACACGTCCCCTAATCCTAACCCGTACGCTAACACTAACACGCGCCCTCACACGCACGCTCCCCCTAAATCGTTGCCGTACGCTCAGCTGGACCCTAAACCGTCCCCGTCCCCTAACCCTAACCCTAGCCCGAACCCTAACCCTGACCCTTCCCCGAAGCCTGACCCTCACACGTCCCCTAATCCTAACCCGTACGCTAACACTAACCCGCGCCCTCACACGCACGCTCCCCCTAAAGCGTTGCCGTACCCTCACCTGGACCCTAAACCGTCCCAGTCCCCTAACCCTAACCGTAGCCCGAACCCTAACCCTAACCCTTCCCCGAAGCCTGACCCTCACACGTCCCCTAATCCTAACCCGTACGCTTACACTAACCCGCGCCCCCACACGCACGCTCCCCCTAAAGCGTTGCCGTACCCTCACCTGGACCCTAAACCGTCCCCGTCCCCTAACCCTAACCCTAGCCCGAACCCTAACCCTAACACTTCCCCGAAGCCTGACCCTCGCCCGTCCCCTAATCCTAACCCGTACGCTAACACTAACCCGCGCCCTCACACGCACGCTCCCCCTAAAGCGTTGCCGTACACTCACCTGGACCCTAAACCGTCCTCATCCCCTAAACCTAACCCTAGCCCAAACCCTAACCCTAACCCTTCCCCGAAGCCTGACCCTCACCCGTCCCCTAATCCTAACCCGTACGCTTACACTAACCCGCGCCCTCACATGCACGCTCCCCCTAAAGCGTTGACGTACCCTCACCTGGACCCTAAACCGTCCCCATCCCCTAACCCTAACAATAGCCCGAACCCTAACCCTGACCCTTCCCCGAAGCCTGACCCTCACCCGTGCCCTAATCCTAACCCGTACGCTAACACTAACCCGCGCCCTCACACGCACACTCCCCTTAAAGCGTTGCCGTACCCTCACCTGGACCCTAAACCGTCCCCGTCCCCTAACCCTAACCCTAGCCCGAACCCTAACCCTAACCCTTCCCCGAAGCCTGACCCTCACCCGTGCCCTAATCCTAACCCGTACGCTAACACTAACCCGTGCCCTCACACGCACGCTCCCCCTAAAGCGTTGCCGTACCCTCACCTGGACCCGAAACCGTCCCCGTCCCCTAACCGTAACCCTAGCCCGAACCCTAACCCTAACCCTTCCCCGAAGCCTGACCCTCACCCGTCCCCTAATCCTAACCCATACGCTAACACTAACCCGCGCCCTCACATGCACGCTCCCCCTAAAGCGTTGCCGTACCCTCACCTGGACCCGAAACCGTCCCCGTCCCCTAACCCTAACCCTAGCCCGAACCCTAACCCTAACCCTTCCCCGAAGCCTGACCCTCACCCGTCCCCTAATCCTAAGCCGTACGCTAACACTAACCCATGCCCTCACACGCACGCTCCCCCTAAAGCGTTGCCGTACCCTCACCTGGACCCTAAACCGTCCCCGTCCCCTAACCCTAACCCTAGCCCGAACCCTAACCCTAACCATTCCCCGAAGCCTGACCCTCACCCGTCCCCTAATCCTAAGCCGTACGCTAACACTAATGCGCGCCCTCACACGAACGCTCCCCCTAAAGCGTTGCCGTACCCTCACCTGGACCCGAAACCGTCCCCGTCCCCTAACCCTAACCCTAGCCCGAACCCTAACCCTAACCCTTCCCCGAAGCCTGACCCTCACCCGTCCCGTAATCCTAAGCCGTACGCTAACACTAACGCGCGCCCTCACACGCACGCTCCCCCTAAAGCGTGGCCGTACCCTCACCTGGACCCTAAACCGTCCCCGTCCGCTAACCCTAACCCTAGCCCGAACCCTAACCCTAGCCCTTCCCCGAAGCCTGACCCTCACCCGTCCCCTAATCCTAAGCCGTACGCTAACACTAACCCGCGCCCTCACACGCACGCTCCCACTAAAGCGTTGCCGTACCCTCACCTGGACCCTAAACAGTCCCCGTCCCCTAAACCTAAACCTAGCCCGAACCCTAACCCTAACCCTTAGCCGAAGCCTGACCCTCAACCGTCCCCTAATCCTAACCCGGACGCTAACACTAACCCGCGCCCTCACACGCACGCTCCCCCTAAAGCGTTGCCGTACTCTCACCTGGACCCTAAACCGTCCCCGTCCCCTAACCCTAACCCTAGCCCGAACACTAACCCTAACCCTTCCCCGAAGCCTGACCCTCACCCATCCCCTAATCTTAACCCGTACGCTAACACTAACCCGCGCCCTCACACGCACGCTCCCCCTAAAGCGTTGCCGTACCCTCACCTGGACCCTAAACCGTCCCCGTCCCCTAACCCTAACCCTAGCCCGAACCCTAACCCTAACCCTTCCCCGAAGCCTGACCCTCACCCGTCCCCTAATCCTAACCCGTATGCTAACACTAACCCGCGCCCTCACACGCACGATCCCCCTAAAGCATTGCCGTACCCTCACCTGGACCCTAAACCGTCCCCGTCCCCTAACCCTAACCCTTGACCGAACCCTAACCCTAACCCTTCCCCGAAGCCTGACCCTCACCCGTCCCCTAATCCTAAGCCGTACGCTAACACTAACCCGCGCCCTCACACGCACGCTCCCCCTAAAGCGTTGCCGTACCCTCACCTGGACCCTAAACCGTCCCCGTCCCCTAAACCTAACCCTAGCCCGAACCCTAACCCTAACCCTTCCCCGAAGCCTGACCCTCACCCGTCCCCTAATCCTAACCCGTACTCTAACACTAACGCGCGCCCTCACACGCACGCTCCCCCTAAAGCGTTGCCGTACCCTCACCTGGACCCTAAACCGTCCCCGTCCCCTAACCCTAACCCTAGCCCGAACCCTAACCCTAAACCTTCCCCGAAGCCTGACCCTCACCCGTCCCCTAATCCTAAGCCGTACGCTAACACTAACGCGCGCCCTCACACGCACGTTCCCCCTAAAGCGTTGCCGTACCCTCACCTGGACCCTAAACCGTCCCCGTCCCCTAACCCTAACCCTAGCCCGAACCCTAACCCTAATCCTTCTCCGAAGCCTGACCCTCACCCGTCCCCTATTCCTAAGCCGTACGCTAACACTATCCCGCGCCCTCACACGCACGCTCCCCCTAAAACGTTGCAGTACCCTCACCTGGAGCCTAAACCGTCCCCGTCCCCTAACCCTAACCCTAGCCCGAACCCTAACCCTAACCCTTCCCCGAAGCCTGACCCTCACCCGTCCCCTAATACTAAACCGGACGCTAACACTAACCCGCGCCCTCACACGCACGCTCCCCCTAAAGCGTTGCCGTACCCTCACCTGGACCCGAAACCGTCCCCGTCCCCTAACCCTAACCCTAGCCCGAACCCTAACCCTAACACTTCCCCGAAGCCTGACCCTCACCCGTCCCCTAATCCTAAGCCGTACGCTAACACTAACCCGCGCCCTCACACGCACGCTCCCCCTAAAACGTTTCCGTTCCCTCACCTGGACCCTAAACCGTCCCCGTCCCCTAACCCTAACCCTAGCCCGAACCCTAACCCTAACCCTTCCCCGAAGCCTGACCCTCACCCGTCCCCTAATCCTAACCCGGACGCTAACACTAACCCGCGCCCTCACACGCACGCTCCCCCTAAAGCGTTGCCGTACCCTCACCTGGACCCTAAACCGTCCCCGTCCCCTAACCCTAACTCTAGCCCGAACCCTAACCCTAACCCTTCCCCGAAGCCTGACCCTCACCCGTCCCCTAATCTTAACCCGTACGCTAACACTAACCCGCGCCCTCACACGCACGTTCCCCCTAAAGCGTTGCCGTACCCTCACCTGGACCCTAAACCGTCCCCGTCCCCTAACCCTAACCCTAGCCCGAACCCTAACCCTAACCCTTCCTCGAAGCCTGACACTCACCCGTCCCCTAATCCTAACCCGTATGCTAACACTAACCCGCGCCCTCACACGCACGCTCCCCCTAAAGCGTTGCCGTACCCTCACCTGGACCCTAAACCGTGCCCGTCCCCTAACCCTAACCCTAGACCGAAACCTAACCCTAACCCTTCCCCGAAGCCTGACCCTCACCCGTCCCCTAATCCTAAGCCGTACGCTAACACTAACCCGCGCCCTCACACGCACGCTCCCCCTAAAGCGTTGCCGTACCCTCACCTGGACCCTAAACCGTCCCCGTCCCCTAACCCTAACCCTAGCCCGAACCCTAACCCTAACCCTTTCCCGAAGCCTGACTCTCATCCGTCCCCTAATCCTAACCCGTACGCTAACACTAACCCGCGCCCTCACACGCACGCTCCCCCTAAAGCGTTGCCGTACCCTCACCTGGACCCTAAACCGTCCCCGTCCCCTAACCCTAACCCTAGCCCGAACCCTAACCCTAACCCTTCCCCGAAGCCTGACCCTCACCCGTCCCCTAATCCTAACCCGTACGCTAACACTAACCCGCGCCCTCACACGCACGCTCCCCCTAAAACGTTGCCGTACCCTCACCTGGACCCGAAACCGTCCCCGTCCCCTAACCCTAACCCTAGCCCGAACCCTAACCCTAACCCTTCCCCGAAGCCTGACCCTCACCCGTCCCCTAATCCTAACCCGTACGCTAACACTAACCCGCGCCCTCACACGCACGCTCCCCCTAAAGCGTTGCCGTACCCTCACCTGGACCCGAAACCGTCCCCGTCCCCTAACCCTAACCCTAGCCCGAACCCTAACCCTAACCCTTCCCCGAAGCCTGACCCTCACCCGTCCCCTAATCCTAAGCCGTACGCTAACACTAACCCGCGCCCTCACACGCACGCTCCCCCTAAAGCGTTGCCGTACCCTCACCTGGACCCTAAACCGTCCCCGTCCACTAACCCTAACCCTAGCCCGAACCCTAACCCTAACCCTTCCCCGAAGCCTGACCCTCACCTGTCCCCTAATCCTAACCCGTATGCTAACACTAACCCGCGCCCTCACACGCACGCTCCCCGTAAAGCGTTGCCGTACCCTCACCTGGACCCTAAACCGTGCTCGTCGCCTAACCCTAACCCTAGACCGAACCCTAACCCTAACCCTTCCCCGAAGCCTGACCCTCACCCGTCCCCTAATCCTAAGCCGAACGCTAACACTAACCCGCGCCCTCACACGCACGCTCCCCCTAAAGCGTTGCCGTACCCTCACCTGGACCCTAAACCGTCCCCGTCCCCTAACCCTAACCCTAGCCCGAACCCTAACCCTAACCCTAACACTTCCCCGAAGCCTGACCCTCACCCGTCCCCTAATCCTAACCCGTACGCTA
This sequence comes from Stenella coeruleoalba, assembly GCF_951394435.1. Classification (NCBI taxonomy): domain Eukaryota; kingdom Metazoa; phylum Chordata; class Mammalia; order Artiodactyla; family Delphinidae; genus Stenella; species Stenella coeruleoalba. The sequence continues at coordinate 908,082 of NW_027646083.1, read as the reverse complement.
ACACTAACCCGCGCCCTCACACGCACGCTCCCCCTAAAGCGTTGCCGTACCCTCACCTGGACCCTAAACCGTCCCCGTCCCCTAACCCTAACCCTAGCCCGAACCCTAACCCTAACCCTTCCCCGAAGCCTGACCCTCACCCATCCCCTAATCCTAACCCGTACGCTAACACTAACCCGCGCCCTCACACGCACGCTCCCCCTAAAGCGTTGCCGTACCCTCACCTGGACCCTAAACCGTCCCCGTCCCCTAACCCTAACCCTAGCCCGAACCCTAACCCTAACCCTTCCCCGAAGCCTGACCCTCACCCGTCCCCTAATCCTAACCCGTATGCTAACACTAACCCGCGCCCTCACACGCACGATCCCCCTAAAGCATTGCCGTACCCTCACCTGGACCCTAAACCGTCCCCGTCCCCTAACCCTAACCCTTGACCGAACCCTAACCCTAACCCTTCCCCGAAGCCTGACCCTCACCCGTCCCCTAATCCTAAGCCGTACGCTAACACTAACCCGCGCCCTCACACGCACGCTCCCCCTAAAGCGTTGCCGTACCCTCACCTGTACCCTAAACCGTCCCCGTCCCCTAAACCTAACCCTAGCCCGAACCCTAACCCTAACCCTTCCCCGAAGCCTGACCCTCACCCGTCCCCTAATCCTAACCCGTACTCTAACACTAACGCGCGCCCTCACACGCACGCTCCCCCTAAAGCGTTGCCGTACCCTCACCTGGACCCTAAACCGTCCCCGTCCCCTAACCCTAACCCTAGCCCGAACCCTAACCCTAAACCTTCCCCGAAGCCTGACCCTCACCCGTCCCCTAATCCTAAGCCGTACGCTAACACTAACGCGCGCCCTCACACGCACGTTCCCCCTAAAGCGTTGCCGTACCCTCACCTGGACCCTAAACCGTCCCCGTCCCCTAACCCTAACCCTAGCCCGAACCCTAACCCTAATCCTTCCCCGAAGCCTGACCCTCACCCGTCCCCTATTCCTAAGCCGTACGCTAACACTATCCCGCGCCCTCACACGCACGCTCCCCCTAAAACGTTGCCGTACCCTCACCTGGACCCTAAACCGTCCCCGTCCCCTAACCCTAACCCTAGCCCGAACCCTAACCCTAACCCTTCCCCGAAGCCTGACCCTCACCCGTCCCCTAATACTAAACCGGACGCTAACACTAACCCGCGCCCTCACACGCACGCTCCCCCTAAAGCGTTGCCGTACCCTCACCTGGACCCGAAACCGTCCCCGTCCCCTAACCCTAACCCTAGCCCGAACCCTAACCCTAACACTTCCCCGAAGCCTGACCCTCACCCGTCCCCTAATCCTAAGCCGTACGCTAACACTAACCCGCGCCCTCACACGCACGCTCCCCCTAAAACGTTTCCGTTCCCTCACCTGGACCCTAAACCGTCCCCGTCCCCTAACCCTAACCCTAGCCCGAACCCTAACCCTAACCCTTCCCCGAAGCCTGACCCTCACCCGTCCCCTAATCCTAACCCGGACGCTAACACTAACCCGCGCCCTCACACGCACGCTCCCCCTAAAGCGTTGCCGTACCCTCACCTGGACCCTAAACCGTCCCCGTCCCCTAACCCTAACCCTAGCCCGAACCCTAACCCTAACCCTTCCCCGAAGCCTGACCCTCACCCGTCCCCTAATCTTAACCCGTACGCTAACACTAACCCGCGCCCTCACACGCACGTTCCCCCTAAAGCGTTGCCGTACCCTCACCTGGACCCTAAAGCGTCCCCGTCCCCTAACCCTAACCCTAGCCCGAACCCTAACCCTAACCCTTCCTCGAAGCCTGACACTCACCCGTCCCCTAATCCTAACCCGTATGCTAACACTAACCCGCACCCTCACACGCACGCTCCCCCTAAAGCTTTGCCGTACCCTCACCTGGACCCTAAACCGTGCCCGTCCCCTAACCCTAACCCTAGACCGAACCCTAACCCTAACCCTTCCCCGAAGCCTGACCCTCACCCGTCCCCTAATCCTAAGCCGTACGCTAACACTAACCCGCGCCCTCACACGCACGCTCCCCCTAAAGCGTTGCCGTACCCTCACCTGGACCCTAAACCGTCCCCGTCCCCTAACCCTAACCATAGCCCGAACCCTAACCCTAACCTTTCCCCGAAGCCTGACCCTCACCCGTCCCCTAATCTTAACCCGTACGCTAACACTAACCCGCGCCCTCACACGCACGTTCCCCCTAAAGCGTTGCCGTACCCTCACCTGGACCCTAAACCGTCCCCGTCCCCTAACCCTAACCCTAGCCCGAACCCTAACCCTAACCCTTCCCCGAAGCCTGACACTCACCCGTCCCCTAATCCTAACCCGTATGCTAACACTAACCCGCGCCCTCACACGCACGCTCCCCCTAAAGCGTTGCCGTACCCTCACCTGGACCCTAAACCGTGCCCGTCCCCTAACCCTAACCCTAGACCGAACCCTAACCCTAACCCTTCCCCGAAGCCTGACCCTCACCCGTCCCCTAATCCTAAGCCGTACGCTAACACTAACCCGCGCCCTCACACGCACGCTCCCCCTAAAGCGTTGCCGTACCCTCACCTGGACCCTAAACCGTCCCCGTCCCCTAACCCTAACCCTAGCCCGAACCCTAACCCTAACCCTTTCCCGAAGCCTGACTCTCACCCGACCCCTAATCCTAACCCGTACGCTAACACTAACCCGCGCCCTCACACGCACGCTCCCCCTAAAGCGTTGCCGTACCCTCACCTGGACCCTAAACCGTCCCCGTCCCCTAACTCTAACCCTAGCCCGAACCCTAACCCTAACCCTTCCCCGAAGCCTGACCCTCACCCGTCCCCTAATCCTAACCCGTACGCTAACACTAACCCGCGCCCTCACACGCACGCTCCCCCTAAAACGTTGCCGTACCCTCACCTGGACCCGAAACCGTCCCCGTCCCCTAACCCTAACCCTAGCCCGAACCCTAACCCTAACCCTTCCCCGAAGCCTGACCCTCACCCGTCCCCTAATCCTAACCCGTACGCTAACACTAACCCGCGCCCTCACACGCACGCTCCCCCTAAAGCGTTGCCGTACCCTCACCTGGACCCGAAACCGTCCCCGTCCCCTAACCCTAACCCTAGCCCGAACCCTAACCCTAACCCTTCCCCGAAGCCTGACCCTCACCCGTCCCCTAATCCTAAGCCGTACGCTAACACTAACCCGCGCCCTCACACGCACGCTCCCCCTAAAGCGTTGCCGTACCCTCACCTGGACCCTAAACCGTCCCCGTCCACTAACCCTAACCCTAGCCCGAACCCTAACCCTAACCCTTCCCCGAAGCCTGACCCTCACCTGTCCCCTAATCCTAACCCGTATGCTAACACTAACCCGCGCCCTCACACGCACGCTCCCCCTAAAGCGTTGCCGTACCCTCACCTGGACCCTAAACCGTGCTCGTCGCCTAACCCTAACCCTAGACCGAACCCTAACCCTAACACTTCCCCGAAGCCTGACCCTCACCCGTCCCCTAATCCTAAGCCGAACACTAACACTAACCCGCGCCCTCACACGCACGCTCCCCCTAAAGCGTTGCCGTACCCTCACCTGGACCCTAAACCGTCCCCGTCCCCTAACCCTAACCCTAGCCCGAACCCTAACCCTAACCCTTCCCCGAAGCCTGACCCTCACCCGTCCCCTAATCCTAACCCGTACGCTAACACTAACCCGCGCCCTCACACGCACGCTCCCCCTAAAGCGTTGCCGTACCCTCACCTGGACCCTAAACCGTCCCCGTCCCCTAACCCTAACCCTAGCCCGAACCCTAACCCTAACCCTTCCCCGAAGCCTGACCCTCACCCGTCCCCTAATCCTAACCCGTACGCTAACACTAACCCGCGCCCTCACACGCACGCTCCCCCTAAAGCGTTGCCGTACCCTCACCTGGACCCGAAACCGTCCCCGTCCCCTAACCCTAATCCTAGCCCGAACCCTAACCCTAACCCTTCCCCGAAGCCTGACCCTCACCCGTCCCCTAATCCTAACCCGTACGCTAACACTAACCCGCGCCCTCACACGCACGCTCCCCCTAAAGCGTTGCCGTACCCTCACCTGGACCCGAAACCGTGCCCGTCCCCTAACCCTAACCCTAGCCCGAACCCTAACCCTAACCCTTCCCCGAAGCCTGACCCTCACCCGTCCCCTAATCCTAAGCCGTACGCTAACACTAACCCGCGCCCTCACACGCACGCTCCCCCTAAAGCGTTGCCGTACCCTCACCTGGACCCTAAACCGTCCCCGTCCCCTAACCCTAACCCTAGCCCGAACCCTAACCCTAACCCTTCCCCGAAGCCTGACCCTCACCCGTCCCCTAATCTTAAGCCGTACGCTAACACTAACGCGCGCCCTCACACGCACGCTCCCCCTAAAGCGTTGCCGTACCCTCACCTGGACCCTAAACCGTCCCCGTCCCCTAACCCTAACCCTAGCCCGAACCCTAACCCTAACCCTTCCCCGAAGCCTGACCCTCACCCGTCCCCTAATCCTAAGCCGTACGCTAACACTAACGCGCGCCCTCACATGCACGCTCCCCCTAAAGCGTTGCCGTACCCTCACCTGGACCCTAAACCGTCCCCGTCCCCTAACCCTAACCCTAGCCCGAACCCTAACCCTAACCCTTCCCCGAAGCCTGACCCTCACCCGTCCCCTAATCCTAAGCCGTACGCTAACACTAACCCGCGCCCTCACACGCACGCTCCCCCTAAAGCGTTGCCGTACCCTCACCTGGACCCTAAACCGTCCCCGTCCGTAACCCTAACCCTAGCCCGAACCCTAACCCTAACCCTTCCCCGAAGCCTGACCCTCACCCGTCCCCTAATCCTAACCCGGACGCTAACACTAACGCGCGCCCTCACACGCACGCTCCCCCTAAAACGTTGCCGTACCCTCACCTGGACCCTAAACCGTCCCCGTCCCCTAACCCTAACCCTAGCCCGAACCCTAACCCTAACCCTTCCCCGAAGCCCGACCCTCACCCGTCCCCTAATCCTAAGCCGTACGCTAACACTAACGCGCGCCCTCACACGCACGCTCCCCCTAAAGCGTTGCCGTACCCTCACCTGGACCCTAAACCGTCCCCGTCCCCTAACCCTAACCCTAGCCCGAACCCTAACCCTAACCCTTCCCCGAAGCCTGACCCTCACCCGTCCCCTAATCCTAACCCGGACGCTAACACTAACCCGCGCCCTCACACGCACGCTCCCCCTAAAGCGTTGCCGTACCCTCACCTGGACCCTAAACCGTCCCCGTCCCCTAACCCTAACCCTAGCCCGAACCCTAACCCTAACCCTTCCCCGAAGCCTGACCCTCACCCGTCCCCTAATCTTAACCCGTACGCTAACACTAACCCGCGCCCTCACACGCACGCTCCCCCTAAAGCGTTGCCGTACCCTCACCTGGACCCTAAACCGTCCCCGTCCCCTAACCCTAACCCTAGACCGAACCCTAACCCTAACCCTTCCCCGAAGCCTGACCCTCACCCGTCCCCTAATCCTAAGCCGTACGCTAACACTAACCCGCGCCCTCACACGCACGCTCCCCCTAAAGCGTTGCCGTACCCTCACCTGGACCCTAAACCGTCCCCGTCCCCTAACCCTAACCCTAGCCCGAACCCTAACCCTAACCCTTCCCCGAAGCCTGACCCTCACCCGTCCCCTAATCCTAACCCGTACGCTAACACTAACCCGCGCCCTCACACGCACGCTCCCCCTAAAGCGTTGCCGTACCCTCACCTGGACCCTAAACCGTCCCCGTCCCCTAACCCTAACCCTAGACCGAACTCTAACCCTAACCCTTCCCCGAAGCCTGACCATCACCCGTCCCCTAATCCTAAGCCGTACGCTAACACTAACCCGCGCCCTCACACGCACGCTCCCCCTAAAGCGTTGCCGTACCCTCACCTGGACCCGAAACCGTCCCCGTCCCCTAACCCTAACCCTAGCCCGAACCCTAACCCTAACCCTTCCCCGAAGCCTGACCCTCACCCGTCCCCTAATCCTAAGCCGTACGCTAACACTAACCCGCGCCCTCACACGCATGCTCCCCCTAAAACGTTGCCGTACCCTCACCTGGACCCTAAACCGTCCCCGTCCCCTAACCCTAACCCTAGCCCGAACCCTAACCCTAACCCTTCCCCGAAGCCTGACCCTCACCCGTCCCCTAATCATAAGCCGTACGCTAACACTAACCCGTGCCCTCACACGCACGCTCCCCCTAAAACGTTGCCGTACCCTCACCTGGACCCTAAACCGTCCCCGTCCCCTAACCCTAACCCTAGCCCGAACCCTAACCCTAACCCTTCCCCGAAGCCTGACCCTCACCCGTCCCCTAATCCTAAGCCGTACGCTAACACTAACCCGCGCCCTCACACGCACGCTCCCCCTAAAGCGTTGCCGTACCCTCACCTGGACCCTAAACCGTCCCCGTCCCCTAACCCTAACCCTAGCCCGAACCCTAACCCTAACCCTTCCCCGAAGCCTGACACTCACCCGTCCCCTAATCCTAACCCGGACGCTAACACTAACCCGCACCCTCACACGCACGCTCCCCCTAAAGCGTTGCCGTACCCTCACCTGGACCCTAAACCGTCCCCGTCCCCTAACCCTAACCCTAGCCCGAACCCTAACCCTAACCCTTCCCCGAAGTCTGACCCTCACCCGTCCCCTAATCTTAACCCGTACGCTAACACTAACCCGCGCCCTCACACGCACGCTCCCCCTAAAGCGTTGCCATACCCTCACCTGGACCCTAAACCGTCCCCGTCCCCTAACACTAACCCTAGCCGGAACCCTAACCCTAACCCTTCCCCGAAGCCTGACCCTCACCCGTCCCCTAATCCTAACCCGTACGCTAACACTAACCCGCGCCCTCACACGCACGCTCCCCCTAAAGCGTTGCCGTACCCTCACCTGGACCCTAAACCGTCCCCGTCCCCTAACCCTAACCCTAGCCCGAACCCTAACCCTAACCCTTCCCCGAAGCCTGACCCTCACCCGTCCCCTAATCCTAACCCGTACGCTAACACTAACCCGCGCCCTCACACGCACGCTCCCCCTAAAGCGTTGCCGTACCCTCACCTGGACCCGAAACCGTCCCCGTCCCCTAACCCTAACCCTAGCCCGAACCCTAACCCTAACCCTTCCCCGAAGCCTGACCCTCACCCGTCCCCTAATCCTAAGCCGTACGCTAACACTAACGCGCGCCCTCACACGCACGCTCCCCCTAAAGCGTTGCCGTACCCTCACCTGGACCCTAAACCGTCCCCGTCCCCTAACCCTAACCCTAGCCCGAACCCTAACCCTAACCCTTCCCCGAAGCCTGACCCTCACCCGTCCCCTAATCCTAACCCGGACGCTAACACTAACCCGCGCCCTCACACGCACGCTCCCCCTAAAACGTTGCCGTACCCTCACCTGGACCCTAAACCGTCCCCGTCCCCTAACCCTAACCCTAGCCCGAACCCTAACCCTAACACTTCCCCGAAGCCTGACCCTCACCCGTCCCCTTATCCTAAGCCGTACGCTAACACTAACCCGCGCCCTCACACGCACGCTCCCCCTAAAGCGTTGCCGTACCCTCACCTGGACCCTAAACCGTCCCCGTCCCCTAACCCTAACCCTAGCCCGAACCCTAACCCTAACCCTTCCCCGAAGCCTGACCCTCACCCGTCCCCTAATCCTAACCCGGACGCTAACACTAACCCGCGCCCTCACACGCACGCTCCCCCTAAAGCGTTGCCGTACCCTCACCTGGACCCTAAACCGTCCCCGTCCCCTAACCCTAACCCTAGCCCGAACCCTAACCCTAACACTTCCCCGAAGCCTGACCGTCACCCGTCCCCTAATCTTAACCCGTACGCTAACACTAACCCGCGCCCTCACACGCACGCTCCCCCTAAAGCGTTGCCGTACCCTCACCTGGACCCTAAACCGTCCCCGTCCCCTAACCCTAACCCTAGACCGAACCCTAACCCTAACCCTTCCCCGAAGCCTGACCCTCACCCGTCCCCTAATCCTAAGCCGTACGCTAACACTAACCCGCGCCCTCACACGCACGCTCCCCCTAAAGCGTTGCCGTACCCTCACCTGGACCCTAAACCGTCCCCGTCCCCTAACCCTAACCCTAGCCCGAACCCTAACCCTAACCCTTCCCCGAAGCCTGACCCTCACCCGTCCCCTAATCCTAACCCGTACGCTAACACTAACCCGCGCCCTCACACGCACGCTCCCCCTAAAGCGTTGCCGTACCCTCACCTGGACCCTAAACCGTCCCCGTCCCCTAACCCTAACCCTAGACCGAACCCTAACCCTAACCCTTCCCCGAAGCCTGAACATCACCCGTCCCCGAATCCTAAGCCGTACGCTAACACTAACCCGCGCCCTCACACGCACGCTCCCCCTAAAGCGTTGCCGTACCCTCACCTGGACCCGAAACCGTCCCCGTCCCCTAACACTAACCCTAGCCCGAACCCTAACCCTAACCCTTCCCCGAAGCCTGACCCTCACCCGTCCCCTAATCCTAAGCCGTACGCTAACACTAACCCGCGCCCTCACACGCACGCTCCCCCTAAAACGTTGCCGTACCCTCACCTGGACCCTAAACCGTCCCCGTCCCCTAACCCTAACCCTAGCCCGAACCCTAACCCTAACCCTTCCCCGAAGCCTGACCCTCACCCGTCCCCTAATCATAAGCCGTACGCTAACACTAACCCGCGCCCTCACACGCACGCTCCCCCTAAAGCGTTGCCGTACCCTCACCTGGACCCTAAACCGTCCCCGTCCCCTAACCCTAACCCTAGCCCGAACCCTAATCCTAACCCTTCCCCGAAGCCTGACCCTCACCCGTCACCTAATCCTAAGCCGTACGCTAACATTAACGCGCGCCCTCACACGCACGCTCCCCCTAAAGCGTTGCCGTACCCTCACCTGGACCCTAAACCGTCCCCGTCCCCTAACCCTAACCCTAGCCCGAACCCTAACCCTAACCCTTCCCCGAAGCCTGACCCTCACCCGTCCCCTAATCCTAAGCCGTACGCTAACACTAACCCGCGCCCTCACACGCACGCTCCCCCTAAAGCGTTGCCGTACCCTCACCTGGACCCTAAACCGTCCCCGTCCCCTAACCCTAACCCTAGCCCGAACCCTAACCCTAACCCTTCCCCGAAGCCTGACCCTCACCCGTCCCCTAATCCTAACCCGGACGCTAACACTAACCCGCGCCCTCACACGCACGCTCCCCCTAAAGCGTTGCCGTACCCTCACCTGGACCCTAAACCGTCCCCGTCCCCTAACCCTAACCCTAGCCCGAACCCTAACCCTAACCCTTCCCCGAAGCCTGACCCTCACCCGTCCCCTAATCTTAACCCGTACGCTAACACTAACCCGCGCCCTCACACACACGCTCCCCCTAAAGCGTTGCCGTACCCTCACCTGGACCCTAAACCGTCCCCGTCCCCTAACACTAACCCTAGCCCGAACCCTAACCCTAACCCTTCCCCGAAGCCTGACCCTCACCCGTCCCCTAATCCTAAGCCGTACGCTAACACTAACCCGCGCCCTCACACGCACGCTCCCCCTAAAGCGTTGCCGTACCCTCACCTGGACCCTAAACCGTCCCCGTCCCCTAACCCTAACCCTAGCCCGAACCCTAACCCTAACCCTTCCCCGAAGCCTGACCCTCACCCGTCCCCTAATCATAAGCCGTACGCTAACACTAACCCGTGCCCTCACACGCACGCTCCCCCTAAAACGTTGCCGTACCCTCACCTGGACCCTAAACCGTCCCCGTCCCCTAACCCTAACCCTAGCCCGAACCCTAACCCTAACCCTTCCCCGAAGCCTGACCCTCACCCGTCCCCTAATCCTAAGCCGTACGCTAACACTAACCCGCGCCCTCACACGCACGCTCCCCCTAAAGCGTTGCCGTACCCTCACCTGGACCCTAAACCGTCCCCGTCCCCTAACCCTAACCCTAGCCCGAACCCTAAACCTAACCCTTCCCCGAAGCCTGACACTCACCCGTCCCCTAATCCTAACCCGGACGCTAACACTAACCCGCACCCTCACACGCACGCTCCCCCTAAAGCGTTGCCGTACCCTCACCTGGACCCTAAACCGTCCCCGTCCCCTAACCCTAACCCTAGCCCGAACCCTAACCCTAACCCTTCCCCGAAGTCTGACCCTCACCCGTCCCCTAATCTTAACCCGTACGCTAACACTAACCCGCGCCCTCACACGCACGCTCCCCCTAAAGCGTTGCCGTACCCTCACCTGGACCCTAAACCGTCCCCGTCCCCTAACACTAACCCTAGCCGGAACCCTAACCCTAACCCTTCCCCGAAGCCTGACCCTCACCCGTCCCCTAATCCTAACCCGTACGCTAACACTAACCCGCGCCCTCACACGCACGCTCCCCCTAAAGCGTTGCCGTACCCTCACCTGGACCCTAAACCGTCCCCGTCCCCTAACCCTAACCCTAGCCCGAACCCTAACCCTAACCCTTCCCCGAAGCCTGACCCTCACCCGTCCCCTAATCCTAACCCGTACGCTAACACTAACCCGCGCCCTCACACGCACGCTCCCCCTAAAGCGTTGCCGTACCCTCACCTGGACCCTAAACCGTCCCCGTCCCCTAACCCTAACCCTAGCCCGAACCCTAACCCTAACCCTTCCCCGAAGCCTGACCCTCACCCGTCCCCTAATCCTAAGCCGTACGCTAACACTAACGCGCGCCCTCACACGCACGCTCCCCCTAAAGCGTTGCCGTACCCTCACCTGGACCCTAAACCGTCCCCGTCCCCTAACCCTAACCCTAGCCCGAACCCTAACCCTAACCCTTCCCCGAAGCCTGACCCTCACCCGTCCCCTAATCCTAACCCGGACGCTAACACTAACCCGCGCCCTCACACGCACGCTCCCCCTAAAACGTTGCCGTACCCTCACCTGGACCCTAAACCGTCCCCGTCCCCTAACCCTAACCCTAGCCCGAACCCTAACCCTAACACTTCCCCGAAGCCTGACCCTCACCCGTCCCCTTATCCTAAGCCGTACGCTAACACTAACCCACGCCCTCACACGCACGCTCCCCCTAAAGCGTTGCCGTACCCTCACCTGGACCCTAAACCGTCCCCGTCCCCTAACCCTAACCCTAGCCCGAACCCTAACCCTAACCCTTCCCCGAAGCCTGACCCTCACCCGTCCCCTAATCCTAACCCGGACGCTAACACTAACCCGCGCCCTCACACGCACGCTCCCCCTAAAGCGTTGCCGTACCCTCACCTGGACCCTAAACCGTCCCCGTCCCCTAACCCTAACCCTAGCCCGAACCCTAACCCTAACACTTCCCCGAAGCCTGACCGTCACCCGTCCCCTAATCTTAACACGTACGCTAACACTAACCCGCGCCCTCACACGCACGCTCCCCCTAAAGCGTTGCCGTACCCTCACCTGGACCCTAAACCGTCCCCGTCCCCTAACCCTAACCCTAGACCGAACCCTAACCCTAACCCTTCCCCGAAGCCTGACCCTCACCCGTCCCCTAATCCTAAGCCGTACGCTAACACTAACCCGCGCCCTCACACGCACGCTCCCCCTAAAGCGTTGCCGTACCCTCACCTGGACCCTAAACCGTCCCCGTCCCCTAACCCTAACCCTAGCCCGAACCCTAACCCTAACCCTTCCCCGAAGCCTGACCCTCACCCGTCCCCTAATCCTAACCCGTACGCTAACACTAACCCGCGCCCTCACACGCACGCTCCCCCTAAAGCGTTGCCGTACCCTCACCTGGACCCTAAACCGTCCCCGTCCCCTAACCCTAACCCTAGACCGAACCCTAACCCTAACCCTTCCCCGAAGCCTGAACATCACCCGTCCCCTAATCCTAAGCCGTACGCTAACACTAACCCGCGCCCTCACACGCACGCTCCCCCTAAAGCGTTGCCGTACCCTCACCTGGACCCGAAACCGTCCCCGTCCCCTAACACTAACCCTAGCCCGAACCCTAACCCTAACCCTTCCCCGAAGCCTGACCCTCACCCGTCCCCTAATCCTAAGCCGTACGCTAACACTAACCCGCGCCCTCACACGCACGCTCCCTCTAAAACGTTGCCGTACCCTCACCTGGACCCTAAACCGTCCCCGTCCCCTAACCCTAACCCTAGCCCGAACCCTAACCCTAACCCTTCCCCGAAGCCTGACCCTCACCCGTCCCCTAATCATAAGCCGTACGCTAACACTAACCCGCGCCCTCACACGCACGCTCCCCCTAAAGCGTTGCCGTACCCTCACCTGGACCCTAAACCGTCCCCGTCCCCTAACCCTAACCCTAGCCCGAACCCTAATCCTAACCCTTCCCCGAAGCCTGACCCTCACCCGTCACCTAATCCTAAGCCGTACGCTAACATTAACGCGCGCCCTCACACGCACGCTCCCCCTAAAGCGTTGCCGTACCCTCACCTGGACCCTAAACCGTCCCCGTCCCCTAACCCTAACCCTAGCCCGAACCCTAACCCTAACCCTTCCCCGAAGCCTGACCCTCACCCGTCCCCTAATCCTAAGCCGTACGCTAACACTAACCCGCGCCCTCACACGCACGCTCCCCCTAAAGCGTTGCCGTACCCTCACCTGGACCCTAAACCGTCCCCGTCCCCTAACCCTAACCCTAGCCCGAACCCTAACCCTAACCCTTCCCCGAAGCCTGACCCTCACCCGTCCCCTAATCCTAACCCGGACGCTAACACTAACCCGCGCCCTCACACGCACGCTCCCCCTAAAGCGTTGCCGTACCCTCACCTGGACCCTAAACCGTCCCCGTCCCCTAACCCTAACCCTAGCCCGAACCCTAACCCTAACCCTTCCCCGAAGCCTGACCCTCACCCGTCCCCTAATCTTAACCCGTACGCTAACACTAACCCGCGCCCTCACACACACGCTCCCCCTAAAGCGTTGCCGTACCCTCACCTGGACCCTAAACCGTCCCCGTCCCCTAACACTAACCCTAGCCCGAACCCTAACCCTAACCCTTCCCCGAAGCCTGACCCTCACCCGTCCCCTAATCCTAAGCCGTACGCTAACACTAACCCGCGCCCTCACACGCACGCTCCCCCTAAAGCGTTGCCGTACCCTCACCTGGACCCTAAACCGTCCCCGTCCCCTAACCCTAACCCTAGCCCGAACCCTAACCCTAACCCTTCCCCGAAGCCTGACCCTCACCCGTCCCCTAATCCTAACCCGTACGCTAACACTAACCCGCGCCCTCACACGCACGCTCCCCCTAAAGCGTTGCCGTACCCTCACCTGGACCCTAAACCGTCCCCGTCCCCTAACCCTAACCCTAGCCCGAACCCTAACCCTAACCCTTCCCCGAAGCCTGACCCTCACCCGTCCCCTAATCCTAACCCGTACGCTAACACTAACCCACGCCCTCACACGCACGCTCCCCCTAAAGCGTTGCCGTACACTCACCTGGACCCAAAACCGTCCCCATCCCCTAACCCTAACCCTAGCCCGAACCCTAACCCTAACCCTTCCCCGAAGCCTGACCCTCACCCGTCCCCTAATCCTAAGCCGTACGCTAACACTAACCCGCGCCCTCACACGCACGCTCCCCCTAAAGCATTGCCGTACCCTCACCTGGACCCTAAACCGTCCCCGTCCCCTAACCCTAACCCTAGCCCGAACCCTAACCCTAACCCTTCCCCGAAGCCTGACGCTCACCCATCCCCTAATCCTAACCCGTACGCTAACACTAACCCGCGCTCTCACACGCACGCTCCCCCTAAAGCGCTGCCGTACCCTCACCTGGACCCGAAACCGTCCCCGTCCCCTAATCCTAACCCTAGCCCGAACCCTAACCCTAACCCTTCCCCGAAGCCTGACCCTCATCCGTCCCCTAATCCTAACCCGTACGCTAACACTAACCCGCGCCCTCACACGCACGCTCCCCCTAAAGCATTGCCGTACCCTCACCTGGACCCTAAACCGTCCCCGTCCCCTAAGCCTAACCCTAGCCCGAACCCTAACCCTAACCCTTCCCCGAAGCCTGACCCTCACCCGTCCCCTAATCCTAACCCGTACGCTAACACTAACCCGCGCCCTCACATGCACGCTCCCCCTAAAGCGTTGCCGTACCATCACCTGGACCCTAAACCGTCCCCGTCCCCTAACCCTAACCCTAGCCCGAACCCTAACCCTAACCCTTCCCCGAAGCCAGACCCTCACCCGTCCCCTAATCCTAAACCGTACGCTAACACTAAGCCGCGCCCTCACACGCACGCTCCCCCTAAAGCGTTGCCGTACCCTCACCTGGACCCTAAACCGTCCCCGTCCCCTAACCCTAACCCTAGCGCGAACCCTAACCCTAACCCTTCCCCGAAGCCTGACCCTCACCCGTCCCCTAATCCTAACCCGTACGCTAACACTAACCCGCGCCCTCACACGCACGCTCCCCCTAAAGCGTTGCCGTACCCTCACCTGGACTCTAAACCATCCCCGTCCCCTAACCCTAACCCTAGCCCGAACCCTAACCGTAACCCTTCTCCGAAGCCTGACCCTCACCCGTCCCCTAATCATAACCCGTACGCTAACACTATCCCGCGCCCTCAGACGCACGCTCCCCCTAAAGCGTTGCCGTACCCTCACCTGGACCCTAAACCGTCCCCGTCCCCTAACCCTAACCCTAGCCCGAACCCTAACCCTAACCCTTCCCCGAAGCCTGACCCTCACCCGTCCCCTAATCCTAACCCGTACGCTAACACTAACCCGCGCCCTCACACGCACGCTCCCCCTAAAGCGTTGCCGTACCATCACCTGGACCCTAAACCGTCCCCGTCCCCTAACCCTAACCCTAGCCCGAACCCTAACCCTAACCCTTCCCCGAAGCCAGACCCTCACCCGTCCCCTAATCCTAAACCGTACGCTAACACTAAGCCGCGCCCTCACACGCACGCACCCCCTAAAGCGTTGCCGTACCCTCACCTGGACCCTAAACCGTCCCCGTCCCCTAACCCTAACCCTAGCGCGAACCCTAACCCTAACCCTTCCCCGAAGCCTGACCCTCACCCGTCCCCTAATCCTAACCCGTACGCTAACACTAACCCGCGCCCTCACACGCACGCTCCCCCTAAAGCGTTGCCGTACCCTCACCTGGACTCTAAACCATCCCCGTCCCCTAACCCTAACCCTAGCCCGAACCCTAACCGTAACCCTTCTCCGAAGCCTGACCCTCACCCGTCCCCTAATCATAACCCGTACGCTAACACTATACCGCGCCCTCAGACGCACGCTCCCCCTAAAGCGTTGCCGTACCCTCACCTGGACCCTAAACCGTCTCCGTCCCCTAACCCTAACCCTAGCCCGAACCCTAACCCTAACCCTTCCCCGAAGCCTGACCCTCACCCGTCCCCTAATCCTAACCCGTACGCTAACACTAACCCGCGCCCTCACACGCACGCTCCCCCTAAAGCGCTGCCGTACCCTCACCTGGACCCTAAACCGTCCCCGTCCCCTAACCCTAACCCTAGCCCGAACCCTAACCCTAACCCTTCCCCGAAGCCTGACCCTCACCCGTCCCCTAATCCTAACCCGTAAGCTAACACTAACGCGCGCCCTCACACGCACGCTCCCCCTAAAGCGTTGCCGTACCCTCACCTGGACCCTAAACCGTCCGCGTCCCCTAACCCTAACCCTAGCCCGAACCCTAACCCTAACCCTTCCCCGAAGCCTGACCCTCACCCGTCCCCTAATCCTAACCCGTACGCTAACACTAACCCGCGCCCTCACATGCACGCTCCCCCTAAAGCGTTGCCGTACCCTCACCTGGGCCCTAAACAGTCCCCATCCCCTAACCCTAACCCTAGCCCGAACCCTAACCCTAACCCTTTCCCGAAGCCTGACCCTCACCCGTCCCCTAATCCTAAGCCGTACGCTAACAATAACGCGCGCCCTCACACGCACGCTCCCCCTAAAGCGTTGCCGTACCCTCACCTGGACCCTAAACCGTCCCCGTCCCCTAACCCTAACCCTAGCCCGAACCCTAATCCTAACCCTTTCCCGAAGCCTAACCCTCACCCGTCCCCTAATCCTAAGCCGTACTCTAACACTAACGCGCGCCCTCACACGCACGCTCCCCCTAAAGCGTTGCCGTACCCTCACCTGGACCCTAAACCGTCCCCGTCCCCTAACCCTAACCCTAGCCCGAACCCTAACCCTAACCCTTCCCCGAAGCCTGACCCTCACCCGTCCCCTAATCCTAACCCGGACGCTAACACTAACCCGCGCCCTCACACGCACGCTCCCCCTAAAGCGTTGCCGTACCCTCACCTGGACCCTAAACCGTCCCCGTCCCCTAATCCTAACCCTAGCCCGAACCCTAACCCTAACCCTTCCCCGAAGCCTGACCCTCACCCGTCCCCTAATCCTAACCCGGACGCTAACACTAACCCGCGCCCTCACACGCACGCTCCCCCTAAAGCGTTGCCGTACCCTCACCTGGACCCTAAACCGTCCCCGTCCCCTAACCCTAACCCTAGCCCGAACCCTAACCCTAACCCTTCCCCGAAGCCTGACCCTCACCCGTCCCCTAATCTTAACCCGTACGCTAACACTAACCCGCGCCCTCACACACACGCTCCCCCTAAAGCGTTGCCGTACCCTCACCTGGACCCTAAACCGTCCCCGTCCCCTAACACTAACCCTAGCCCGAACCCTAACCCTAACCCTTCCCCGAAGCCTGACCCTCACCCGTCCCCTAATCCTAAGCCGTACGCTAACACTAACCCGCGCCCTCACACGCACGCTCCCCCTAAAGCGTTGCCGTACCCTCACCTGGACCCTAAACCGTCCCCGTCCCCTAACCCTAACCCTAGCCCGAACCCTAACCCTAACCCTTCCCCGAAGCCTGACCCTCACCCGTCCCCTAATCCTAACCCGTACGCTAACACTAACCCGCGCCCTCACACGCACGCTCCCCCTAAAGCGTTGCCGTACCCTCACCTGGACCCTAAACCGTCCCCGTCCCCTAACCCTAACCCTAGCCCGAACCCTAACCCTAACCCTTCCCCGAAGCCTGACCCTCACCCGTCCCCTAATCCTAACCCGTACGCTAACACTAACCCACGCCCTCACACGCACGCTCCCCCTAAAGCGTTGCCGTACACTCACCTGGACCCAAAACCGTCCCCATCCCCTAACCCTAACCCTAGCCCGAACCCTAACCCTAACCCTTCCCCGAAGCCTGACCCTCACCCGTCCCCTAATCCTAAGCCGTACGCTAACACTAACCCGCGCCCTCACACGCACGCTCCCCCTAAAGCATTGCCGTACCCTCACCTGGACCCTAAACCGTCCCCGTCCCCTAACCCTAACCCTAGCCCGAACCCTAACCCTAACCCTTCCCCGAAGCCTGACGCTCACCCATCCCCTAATCCTAACCCGTACGCTAACACTAACCTGCGCTCTCACACGCACGCTCCCCCTAAAGCGCTGCCGTACCCTCACCTGGACCCGAAACCGTCCCCGTCCCCTAATCCTAACCCTAGCCCGAACCCTAACCCTAACCCTTCCCCGAAGCCTGACCCTCATCCGTCCCCTAATCCTAACCCGTACGCTAACACTAACCCGCGCCCTCACACGCACGCTCCCCCTAAAGCATTGCCGTACCCTCACCTGGACCCTAAACCGTCCCCGTCCCCTAAGCCTAACCCTAGCCCGAACCCTAACCCTAACCCTTCCCCGAAGCCTGACCCTCACCCGTCCCCTAATCCTAACCCGTACGCTAACACTAACCCGCGCCCTCACATGCACGCTCCCCCTAAAGCGTTGCCGTACCATCACCTGGACCCTAAACCGTCCCCGTCCCCTAACCCTAACCCTAGCCCGAACCCTAACCCTAACCCTTCCCCGAAGCCAGACCCTCACCCGTCCCCTAATCCTAAACCGTACGCTAACACTAAGCCGCGCCCTCACACGCACGCTCCCCCTAAAGCGTTGCCGTACCCTCACCTGGACCCTAAACCGTCCCCGTCCCCTAACCCTAACCCTAGCGCGAACCCTAACCCTAACCCTTCCCCGAAGCCTGACCCTCACCCGTCCCCTAATCCTAACCCGTACGCTAACACTAACCCGCGCCCTCACACGCACGCTCCCCCTAAAGCGTTGCCGTACCCTCACCTGGACTCTAAACCATCCCCGTCCCCTAACCCTAACCCTAGCCCGAACCCTAACCGTAACCCTTCTCCGAAGCCTGACCCTCACCCGTCCCCTAATCATAACCCGTACGCTAACACTATCCCGCGCCCTCAGACGCACGCTCCCCCTAAAGCGTTGCCGTACCCTCACCTGGACCCTAAACCGTCCCCGTCCCCTAACCCTAACCCTAGCCCGAACCCTAACCCTAACCCTTCCCCGAAGCCTGACCCTCACCCGTCCCCTAATCCTAACCCGTACGCTAACACTAACCCGCGCCCTCACACGCACGCTCCCCCTAAAGCGTTGCCGTACCATCACCTGGACCCTAAACCGTCCCCGTCCCCTAACCCTAACCCTAGCCCGAACCCTAACCCTAACCCTTCCCCGAAGCCAGACCCTCACCCGTCCCCTAATCCTAAACCGTACGCTAACACTAAGCCGCGCCCTCACACGCACGCACCCCCTAAAGCGTTGCCGTACCCTCACCTGGACCCTAAACCGTCCCCGTCCCCTAACCCTAACCCTAGCGCGAACCCTAACCCTAACCCTTCCCCGAAGCCTGACCCTCACCCGTCCCCTAATCCTAACCCGTACGCTAACACTAACCCGCGCCCTCACACGCACGCTCCCCCTAAAGCGTTGCCGTACCCTCACCTGGACTCTAAACCATCCCCGTCCCCTAACCCTAACCCTAGCCCGAACCCTAACCGTAACCCTTCTCCGAAGCCTGACCCTCACCCGTCCCCTAATCATAACCCGTACGCTAACACTATACCGCGCCCTCAGACGCACGCTCCCCCTAAAGCGTTGCCGTACCCTCACCTGGACCCTAAACCGTCTCCGTCCCCTAACCCTAACCCTAGCCCGAACCCTAACCCTAACCCTTCCCCGAAGCCTGACCCTCACCCGTCCCCTAATCCTAACCCGTACGCTAACACTAACCCGCGCCCTCACACGCACGCTCCC
Source organism: Stenella coeruleoalba (assembly GCF_951394435.1). NCBI lineage: Eukaryota > Metazoa > Chordata > Mammalia > Artiodactyla > Delphinidae > Stenella > Stenella coeruleoalba. Next base: position 888,899 of record NW_027646083.1, on the reverse strand, counting down.
CCTAAAGCGCTGCCGTACCCTCACCTGGACCCTAAACCGTCCCCGTCCCCTAACCCTAACCCTAGCCCGAACCCTAACCCTAACCCTTCCCCGAAGCCTGACCCTCACCCGTCCCCTAATCCTAACCCGTAAGCTAACACTAACGCGCGCCCTCACACGCACGCTCCCCCTAAAGCGTTGCCGTACCCTCACCTGGACCCTAAACCGTCCGCGTCCCCTAACCCTAACCCTAGCCCGAACCCTAACCCTAACCCTTCCCCGAAGCCTGACCCTCACCCGTCCCCTAATCCTAACCCGTACGCTAACACTAACCCGCGCCCTCACATGCACGCTCCCCCTAAAGCGTTGCCGTACCCTCACCTGGGCCCTAAACAGTCCCCATCCCCTAACCCTAACCCTAGCCCGAACCCTAACCCTAACCCTTTCCCGAAGCCTGACCCTCACCCGTCCCCTAATCCTAAGCCGTACGCTAACAATAACGCGCGCCCTCACACGCACGCTCCCCCTAAAGCGTTGCCGTACCCTCACCTGGACCCTAAACCGTCCCCGTCCCCTAACCCTAACCCTAGCCCGAACCCTAATCCTAACCCTTTCCCGAAGCCTAACCCTCACCCGTCCCCTAATCCTAAGCCGTACTCTAACACTAACGCGCGCCCTCACACGCACGCTCCCCCTAAAGCGTTGCCGTACCCTCACCTGGACCCTAAACCGTCCCCGTCCCCTAACCCTAACCCTAGCCCGAACCCTAACCCTAACCCTTCCCCGAAGCCTGACCCTCACCCGTCCCCTAATCCTAAGCCGTACGCTAACACTAACCCGCGCCCTCACACGCACGCTCCCCCTAAAGCGTTGCCGTACCCTCACCTGGACCCTAAACCGTCCCCATCCCCTAACCCTAACCCTAGCCCGAACCCTAACCCTAACCCTTCCCCGAAGCCTGACCCTCACCTGTCCCCTAATCCTAACCCGTACGCTAACACTAACCCGCGCCCTCACACGCACGCTCCCCCTAAAGCGTTGCTGTACCCTCACCTGGACCCTAAACCGTCCCCGTCCCCTAACCCTAACCCTAGCCCGAACCTTAACCTAACCATTCCCCGAAGCCTGACCCTCACCCGTCCCCTAATCCTAACCCGTATTCTAACACTAACAAGCGACCTCACACGCATGCTCCCCCTAAAGCGTTGCCGTACCCTCACCTGGACCCTAAACCGTCCCCGTCCCCTAACCCTAACCCTAGCCGGAACCCTAACCCTAACCCCTCCCCGAAGCCTGACACTCACCCGTCCCCTAATCCTAACCCGTACGCTAACACTAACCCGCGCCCTCACACGCACGCTCCCCCTAAAGCGTTGCCGTACCCTCACCTGGACCCTAAACCGTCCCCGTCCCCTAACCTTAACCCTAGCCCGAACCCTAACCCTAACCCTTCCCCGAAGCCTGACCCTCACCCGTCCCCTGATCCTAACACGTACGCTAACACTAACCCGCGCCCTCACACGCACGCTCCCCCTAAAGCGTTGCCGTACCCTCACCTGGACCCTAAACCGTCCCCGTCCCCTAACCCTAACCCTAGCCCGAACCCTAACCCTAACCCTTCCCCGAAGCCTGACTCTCACCCGTCCCCTAATCCTAACCCGTAGGCTAACACTAACCCGCGCCCTCACACGCACGCTCCCCCTAAAGCGTTGCCGTACCCTCACCTGGACCCGAAATCGTACCCGTCCCCTAACCCTAACCCTAGCCCGAACCCTAACCCTAACCCTTCCCCGAAGCTTGACCCTCACCCGTCCCCTAATCCTAACCCGTACGCTAACACTACCCCGCGCCCTCACACGCACGCTCCCCCTAAAGCGTTTCCGTACCCTCACCTGGAAACTAAACGGTCCCCGTCACCTAACCCTAACCCTAGCCCGAACCCTAACCCTAACCCTTTCCCGAAGCATGACCCTCAACCGTCCCCTAATCCTAACCCGTACGCTAACACTAACCCGCACCCTCACACGCACGCTCCCCCTAAAGCGTTGCCGTACCCTCACCTGGACCCTAAACCGTCCCCGTACCCGTACCCTAAGCCTAACCCTAACCCGAACCCTAACCCTAACCCTTCCCCGAAGCCTGATCCTCACCCGTCCCCTAATCCTAACCCGTACGCTAACACTAACCCGCGCCCTCACACGCACGCTCCCCCTAAAGCGTTGCCGTACCCTCCCCTGGACCCTAAACCGTCCCCGTCCCCTAACCCTAAACCTAGCCCGAACCCTAACCCTAACCCTTCCCCGAAGCCTGACCCTCACACGTCCCCTAATCCTAAGCCGTACGCTAACACTAACCCGAACCCTCACACGCACGCTCCCCCAAAGCGTTGACGTACCCTCACCTGGACCCTGAACCGTCTCCGTCCCCTAACGCTAACCCTAGCCCGAACCCTAACCCTAACCCTTCCCCGAAGCCTGACCCTCACCCGTCCCCTAATTCTAACCCGTACGCTAACACTAACCCGCGCCCTCACACGCACGCTCTCCCTAAAGCGTTGCCGTACCCTCACCTGGACCCTAAACCGTCCCCGTCCCCTAACCCTAACCCTAGCCCGAACCCTAACCCTAACCCTTCCCCGAAGCCTGACCCTCACCCGTCCCCTAATCTTAACCCGTACGCTAACACTAACCCGCGCCCTCACACGCACGCTCTCCCTAAAGCGTTGCCGTACCCTCACCTGGACCCTAAACCGTCCCCGTCCCCTAACCCTAACCCTAGCCCGAACCCTAACCCTAACACTTCCCCGACGCCTGACCCTCGCCCGTCCCCTAATCCTAACCCGTACGCTAACACTAACCCGCGCCCTCACACGCACGCTCCCCCTAAAGCGTTGCCGTACCCTCACCTGGACCCTAAACCGTCCCCGTCCCCTAACCCTAACAGTAGCCCGAACCCTAACCCTAACCCTTCCCCGAAGCCTGACCCTCACCCCGTGCCCTAATCCTAACCCGTACGCTAACACTAACCCGTGCCCTCACACGCACGCTCCCCCTAAAGCGTTGCCGTACCCTCACCTGGACCCTAAACCGTCCCCGTCCCCTAACCCTAACCGTAGCCCGAACCCTAACCCTAACCCTTCCCCGAAGCCTGACCCTCACCCGTGCCCTAATCCTAACCCGTACGCTAACACTAACCCATGCCCTCACACGCACGCTCCCCCTAAAGCGTTGCCGTACCCTCACCTGGACCCGAAACCGTCCGCGTCCCCTAACCCTAACCCTAGCCCGAACCCTAACCCTAACCCTTCCCCGAAGCCTGACCCTCACCCGTCCCCTAATCCTAACCCGTACGCTAACACTAACCCGCGCCCTCACATGCACGCTCCCCCTAAAGCGTTGCCGTACCCTCACCTGGACCCGAAACCGTCCCAGTCCCCTAACCCTAACCCTAGCCCGAACCCTAACCCTAACCCTTCCCCGAAGCCTGACCCTCACCCGTCCCCTAATCTTAACCCGTACGCTAACACTAACCCGCGCCCTCACTCGCACGTTCCCCCTAAAGCGTTGCCGTACCCTCACCTGGACCCTAAACCGTCCCCGTCCCCTAACCCTAACCCTAGCCCGAACCCTAACCCTAACACTTCCTCGAAGCCTGACACTCACCCGTCCCCTAATCCTAACCCGTACGCTAACACTAACCCGCGCCCTCACATGCACGCTCCCCCTAAAACGTTGCCGTACCCTCACCTGGACCCGAAACCGTCCCCGTCCCCTAACCCTAACCCTAGCCCGAACCCTAACCCTAACCCTTCCCCGAAGCCTGACCCTCACCCGTCCCCTAATCCTAACCCGTACGCTAACACTAACCCGCGCCCTCACACGCACGCTCCCCCTAAAGCGTTGCCGTACCCTCACCTGGACCCGAAACCGTCCCCGTCCCCTAACCCTAACCCTAGCCCGAACCCTAACCCTAACCCTTCCCCGAAGCCTGACCCTCACCCGTCCCCTAATCCTAAGCCGTACGCTAACACTAACCCGCGCCCTCACACGCACGCTCCCCCTAAAGCGTTGCCGTACCCTCACCTGGACCCTAAACCGTCCCCGTCCCCTAACCCTAACCCTAGCCCGAACCCTAACCCTAACCCTTCCCCGTAGCCTGACCCTCACCCGTCCCCTAATCCTAACCCGTATGCTAACACTAACCCGCGCCCTCACACGCACGCTCCCCCTAAAGCGTTGCCGTACCCTCACCTGGACCCTAAACCGTGCTCGTCCCCTAACCCTAACCCTAGACCGAACCCTAACCCTAACCCTTCCCCGAAGCCTGACCCTCACCCGTCCCCTAATCCTAAGCCGAACGCTAACACTAACCTGCGCCCTCACACGCACGCTCCCCCTAAAGCATTGCCGTACCCTCACCTGGACCCTAAACCGTCCCCGTCCCCTAACCCTAACCCTAGCCCGAACCCTAACCCTAACCCTTCCCCGAAGCCTGACCCTCACCCGTCCCCTAATCCTAACCCGTACGCTAACACTAACCCGCGCCCTCACACGCACGCTCCCCCTAAAGCGTTGCCGTACCCTCACCTGGACCCTAAACCGTCCCCGTCCCCTAACCCTAACCCTAGCCCGAACCCTAACCCTAACCCTTCCCCGAAGCCTGACCCTCACCCGTCCCCTAATCCTAACCCGTACGCTAACACTAACCCGCGCCCTCACACGCACGCTCCCCCTAAAGCGTTGCCGTACCCTCACCTGGACCCGAAACCGTCCCCGTCCCCTAACCCTAACCCTAGCCCGAACCCTAACCCTAACCCTTCCCCGAAGCCTGACCCTCACCCGTCCCCTAATCCTAACCCGTACGCTAACACTAACCCGCGCCCTCACACGCACGCTCCCCCTAAAGCGTTGCCGTACCCTCACCTGGACCCGAAACCGTCCCCGTCCCCTAACCCTAACCCTAGCCCGAACTCTAACCCTAACCCTTCCCCGAAGCCTGACCCTCACCCGTCCCCTAATCCTAACCCGGACGCTAACACTAACCCGCGCCCTCACACGCACGCTCCCCCTAAAACGTTGCCGTACCCTCACCTGGACCCTAAACCGTCCCCGTCCCCTAACCCTAACCCTAGCCCGAACCCTAACCCTAACCCTTCCCCGAAGCCTGACCCTCACCCGTCCCCTAATCCTAAGCCGTACGCTAACACTAACGCGCGCCCTCACACGCACGCTCCCCCTAAAGCGTTGCCGTACCCTCACCTGGACCCTAAACCGTCCCCGTCCCCTAACCCTAACCCTAGCCCGAACCCTAACCCTAACCCTTCCCCGAAGCCTGACCCTCACCCGTCCCCTAATCCTAACCCGGACGCTAACACTAACCCGCGCCCTCACACGCACGCTCCCCCTAAAGCGTTGCCGTACCCTCACCTGGACCCTAAACCGTCCCCGTCCCCTAACCCTAACCCTAGCCCGAACCCTAACCCTAACCCTTCCCCGAAGCCTGACCCTCACCCGTCCCCTAATCCTAACCCGGACGCTAACACTAACCCGCGCCCTCACACGCACGCTCCCCCTAAAGCGTTGCCGTACCCTCACCTGGACCCTAAACCGTCCCCGTCCCCTAACCCTAACCCTAGCCCGAACCCTAACCCTAACCCTTCCCCGAAGCCTGACACTCACCCGTCCCCTAATCCTAACCCGGACGCTAACACTAACCCGCGCCCTCACACGCACGCTCCCCCTAAAGCGTTGCCGTACCCTCACCTGGACCCTAAACCGTCCCAGTCCCCTAACCCTAACCCTAGCCCGAACCCTAACCCTAACCCTTCCCCGAAGCCTGACCCTCACCCGTCCCCTAATCCTAAGCCGTACGCTAACACTAACGCGCGCCCTCACACGCACGCTCCCCCTAAAGCGTTGCCGTACCCTCACCTGGACCCTAAACCGTCCCCGTCCCCTAACCCTAACCCTAGCCCGAACCCTAACCCTAACCCTTCCCCGAAGCCTGACCCTCACCCGTCCCCTAATCCTAAGCCGTACGCTAACACTAACCCGCGCCCTCACACGCACGCTCCCCCTAAAGCGTTGCCGTACCCTCACCTGGACCCTAAACCGTCCCCGTCCCCTAACCCTAACCCTAGCCCGAACCCTAACCCTAACCCTTCCCCGAAGCCTGACCCTCACCCGTCCCCTAATCCTAACCCGGACGCTAACACTAACCCGTGCCCTCACACGCACGCTCCCCCTAAAGCGTTGCCGTACCCTCACCTGGACCCTAAACCGTCCCCGTCCGTAACCCTAACCCTAGCCCGAACCCTAACCTTAAACCTTCCCCGAAGCCTGACCCTCACCCGTCCCCTAATCTTAACCCGTACGCTAACACTAACCCGCGCCCTCACACGCACGCTCCCCCTAAAGCGTTGCCGTACCCTCACCTGGACCCTAAACCGTCCCCGTCCCCTAACCCTAACCCTAGCCCGAACCCTAACCCTAACCCTTCCCCGAAGCCTGACCCTCACCCGTCCCCTAATCCTAAGCCGTACGCTAACACTAACCCACGCCCTCACACGCACGCTCCCCCTAAAGCGTTGCCGTACCCTCACCTGGACCCTAAACCGTCCCCGTCCCCTAACCCTAACCCTAGCCCGAACCCTAACCCTAACCCTTCCCCGAAGCCTGACCCTCACCCGTCACCTAATCCTAACCCGTACGCTAACACTAACCCGCGTCCTCACACGCACGCTCCCCCTAAAGCGTTGCCGTACCCTCACCTGGACCCTAAACCGTCCCCGTCCCCTAACCCTAACCCTAGCCCGAACCCTAACCCTAACCCTTCCCCGAAGCCTGACCCTCACCCGTCCCCTAATCCTAACCCGTACGCTAACACTAACCCGCGCCCTCACACGCACGCTCCCCCTAAAGCGTTGCCGTACCCTCACCTGGACCCGAAACCGTCCCCGTCCCCTAACCCTAACCCTAGCCCGAACCCTAACCCTAACCCTTCCCCGAAGCCTGACCCTCACCCGTCCCCTAATCCTAACCCGGACGCTAACACTAACCCGCGCCCTCACACGCACGCTCCCCCTAAAACGTTGCCGTACCCTCACCTGGACCCTAAACCGTCCCCGTCCCCTAACCCTAACCCTAGCCCGAACCCTAACCCTAACCCTTCCCCGAAGCCTGACCCTCACCCGTCCCCTAATCCTAAGCCGTACGCTAACACTAACGCGCGCCCTCACACGCACGCTCCCCCTAAAGCGTTGCCGTACCCTCACCTGGACCCTAAACCGTCCCCGTCCCCTAACCCTAACCCTAGCCCGAACCCTAACCCTAACCCTTCCCCGAAGCCTGACCCTCACCCGTCCCCTAATCCTAACCCAGACGCTAACACTAACCCGCGCCCTCACATGCACGCTCCCCATAAAGCGTTGCCGTACCCTCACCTGGACCCTAAACCGTCCCCGTCCCCTAACCCTAACCCTAGCCCGAACCCTAACCCTAACCCTTCCCCGAAGCCTGACCCTCACCCGTCCCCTAATCCTAACCCGTACGCTAACACTAACCCGCGCCCTCACACGCACGCTCCCCCTAAAGCGTTGCCGTACCCTCACCTGGACCCGAAACCGTCCCCGTCCCCTAACCCTAACCCTAGACCGAACCCTAACCCTAACCCTTCCGCGAAGCCTGACCCTCACCCGTCCCCTAATCCTAACCCGGACGCTAACACTAACCCGCGCCCTCACACGCACGCTCCCCCTAAAGCGTTGCCATACCCTCACCTGGACCCTAAACCGTCCCCGTCCCCTAACCCTAACCCTAGCCCGAACCCTAACACTAACCCTTCCCCGAAGCCTGACCCTCACCCGTCCCCTAATCCTAACCCGTACGCTAACACTAACCCGCGCCCTCACACGCACGCTCCCCCTAAAGCGTTGCCGTACCCTCACCTGGACCCTAAACCGTCCCCGTCCCCTAACCCTAACCCTAGACCGAACTCTAACCCTAACACTTCCCCGAAGCCTGACCATCAACCGTCCCCTAATCCTAAGCCGTACGCTAACACTAACCCGCGCCCTCACACGCACGCTCCCCCTAAAGCGTTGCCGTACCCTCACCTGGACCCGAAACCGTCCCCGTCCCCTAACCCTAACCCTAGCCCGAACCCTAACCCTAACCCTTCCCCGAAGCCTGACCCTCACCCGTCCCCTAATCCTAAGCCGTACGCTAACACTAACCCGCGCCCTCACACGCACGCTCCCCCTAAAGCGTTGCTGTACCCTCACCTGGACCCTAAACCGTCCCCGTCCCCTAACCCTAACCCTAGCCCGAACCCTAACCCTAACCCTTCCCCGAAGCCTGACCCTCACCCGTCCCCTAATCTTAACCCGTACGCTAACACTAACCCGCGCCCTCACACGCACGCTCCCCCTAAAGCGTTGCCGTACCCTCACCTGGACCCTAAACCGTCCCCGTCCCCTAACACTAACCCTAGCCCGAACCCTAACCCTAACCCTTCCCCGAAGCCTGACCCTCACCCGTCCCCTAATCCTAACCCGTACGCTAACACTAACCCGCGCCCTCACATGCACGCTCCCCCTAAAGCGTTGCCGTACCCTCACCTGGACCCTAAACCGTCCCCGTACCCTTACTCTAACCCTAGCCCGAACCCTAACCCTAACCCTTCCCCGAAGCCTGACCCTCACCCGTCCCCTAATCCTAACCCGTACGCTAACAATAACCCGCGCCCTCACACGCACGCTCCCCCTAAAGCGTTGCCGTACCCTCACCAGGACCCTAAACCGTCCCCGTCCCCTAACCCTAACCCTAGCCCGAACCCTAACCCTAACCCGTCCCCGAAGCCTGACCCTCACCCGTCCCCTAATCCTAAGCCGTACGCTAACACTAACGCGCGCCCTCACATGCACGCTCCCCCTAAAGCGTTGCCGTACCCTCACCTGGACCCTAAACCGTCCCCGTCCCCTAACCCTAACCCTAGCCCGAACCCTAACCCTAACCCTTCCCCGAAGCCTGACCCTCACCCGTCCCCTAATCCTAACCCGGACGCTAACACTAACCCGCGCCCTCACACGCACGCTCCCCCTAAAACGTTGCCGTACCCTCACCTGGACCCTAAACCGTCCCCGTCCCCTAACCCTAACCCTAGCCCGAACCCTAACCCTAACACTTCCCCGAAGCCTGACCCTCACCCGTCCCCTAATCCTAAGCCGTACGCTAACACTAACCCACGCCCTCACACGCACGCTCCCCCTAAAGCGTTGCCGTACCCTCACCTGGACCCTAAACCGTCCCCGTCCCCTAACCCTAACCCTAGCCCGAACCCTAACCCTAACCCTTCCCCGAAGCCTGACCCTCACCCGTCCCCTAATCCTAACCCGGACGCTAACACTAACCCGCGCCCTCACACGCACGCTCCCCCTAAAGCGTTGCCGTACCCTCACCTGGACCCTAAACCGTTCCCGTCCCCTAACCCTAACCCTAGCCCGAACCCTAACCCTAACCCTTCCCCGAAGCCTGACCGTCACCCGTCCCCTAATCTTAACCCGTACGCTAACACTAACCCGCGCCCTCACACGCACGCTCCCCCTAAAGCGTTGCCGTACCCTCACCTGGACCCTAAACCGTCCCCGTCCCCTAACCCTAACCCTAGACCGAACCCTAACCCTAACCCTTCCCCGAAGCCTGACCCTCACCCGTCCCCTAATCCTAAGCCGTACGCTAACACTAACCCGCGCCCTCACACGCACGCTCCCCCTAAAGCGTTGCCGTACCCTCACCTGGACCCTAAACCGTCCCCGTCCCCTAACCCTAACCCTAGCCCGAACCCTAACCCTAACCCTTCCCCGAAGCCTGACCCTCACCCGTCCCCTAATCCTAACCCGTACGCTAACACTAACCCGCGCCCTCACACGCACGCTCCCCCTAAAGCGTTGCCGTACCCTCACCTGGACCCTAAACCGTCCCCGTCCCCTAACCCTAACCCTAGACCGAACCCTAACCCTAACCCTTCCCCGAAGCCTGACCATCACCCGTCCCCTAATCCTAAGCCGTACGCTAACACTAACCCGCGCCCTCACACGCACGCTCCCCCTAAAGCGTTGCCGTACCCTCACCTGGACCCGAAACCGTCCCCGTCCCCTAACCCTAACCCTAGCCCGAACCCTAACCCTAACCCTTCCCCGAAGCCTGACCCTCACCCGTCCCCTAATCCTAAGCCGTACGCTAACACTAACCCGCGCCCTCACACGCACGCTCCCCCTAAAACGTTGCCGTACCCTCACCTGGACCCTAAACCGTCCCCGTCCCCTAACCCTAACCCTAGCCCGAACCCTAACCCTAACCCTTCCCCGAAGCCTGACCCTCACCCGTCCCCTAATCATAAGCCGTACGCTAACACTAACCCGCGCCCTCACACGCACGCTCCCCCTAAAGCGTTGCCGTACCCTCACCTGGACCCTAAACCGTCCCCGTCCCCTAAACCTAACCCTAGCCCGAACCCTAATCCTAACCCTTCCCCGAAGCCTGACCCTCACCCGTCACCTAATCCTAAGCCGTACGCTAACATTAACGCGCGCCCTCACACGCACGCTCCCCCTAAAGCGTTGCCGTACCCTCACCTGGACCCTAAACCGTCCCCGTCCCCTAACCCTAACCCTAGCCCGAACCCTAACCCTAACCCTTCCCCGAAGCCTGACCCTCACCCGTCCCCTAATCCTAAGCCGTACGCTAACACTAACCCGCGCCCTCACACGCACGCTCCCCCTAAAGCGTTGCCGTACCCTCACCTGGACCCTAAACCGTCCCCGTCCCCTAACCCTAACCCTAGCCCGAACCCTAACCCTAACCCTTCCCCGAAGCCTGACCCTCACCCGTCCCCTAATCCTAACCCGTACGCTAACACTAACCCGCGCCCTCACACGCACGCTCCCCCTAAAGCGTTGCCGTACCCTCACCTGGACCCTAAACCGTCCCCGTCCCCTAACACTAACCCTAGCCAGAACCCTAACCCTATCCCTTCCCCGAAGCCTGACCCTCACCCGTCCCCTAATCCTAACCCGTACGCTAACACTAACCCGCGCCCTCACACGCACGCTCCCCCTAAAGCGTTGCCGTACCCTCACCTGGACCCTAAACCATCCCCGTCCCCTAACCCTAACCCTAGCCCGAACCCTAACCCTAACCCTTCCCCGAAGCCTGACCCTCACCCGTCCCCTAATCCTAACCCGTACGCTAACACTAACCCGGGCCCTCACACGCACGCTCCCCCTAAAGCGTTGCCGTACCCTCACCTGGACCCTAAACAGTCCCCGTCCCCTAACCCTAACCCTAGCCCAAACCCTAACCCTAACCCTTCCCCGAAGCCTGACCCTCACCCGTCCCCTAATCCTAACCCGTACGCTAACACTAACCCGCGCCCTCACACGCACGCTCCCCCTAAAGCGTTGCCGTACCCTCACCTGGACCCTAAACCGTCCCCATCCCCTAACCCTAACCCTAGCCCGAACCCTAACCCTAACCCTTCCCCGAAGCCTGACCCTCACCCGTCCCCTAATCCTAACCCGTACGCTAACACTAACCCGCGCCCTCACATGCACGCTCCCCCTAAAGCGTTGCCGTACCCTCACCTGGACCCTAAACCGTCCCCGTCCCCTAACCCTAACCCTAGCCCGAACCCTAACCCTAACCCTTCCCCGAAGCCTGACCCTCACCCGTCGCCTAATCCTAACCCGTACGCTAACACTAACCCGCGCCCTCACACGCACGCTCCCCCTAAAACGTTGCCGTACCCTCACCTGGACCCTAAACCGTCCCCGTCCCCTAACCCTAACCCTAACGCGAACCCTAACCCTAACCCATCCCCGAAGCCTGACCCTCACCCGTCCCCTAATCCTAACCCGTACGCTAACACTAACCCGCGCCCTCACACGCACGCTCCCCCTAAAGCGTTGCCGTACCCTCACCTGGACTCTAAACCATCCCCGTCCCCTAACCCTAACCCTAGCCCGAACCCTAACCCTAACGCTCCCCGAAGCCTGACCCTCACCCGTCCCCTAATCCTAACCCGTACGCTAACACTAACCCGCGCCCTCAGACGCACGCTCCCCCTAAAGCGTTGCCGTACCCTCACCTGGACCCTAAACCGTCCCCGTCCCCTAACCCTAAACCTAGCCCGAACCCTAACCCTAACCCTTCCCCGAAGCCTGACCCTCATCCATCCCCTAATCCTAACCCGTACGCTAACACAAACCCGCGCCCTCACACACATGCTCCCCCTAAAGCGTTGCCATACCCTCACCTGGACCCTAAACCGTCCCCGTCCCCTAACACTAACCCTAGCCCGAACCCTAACCCTAACCCTTCCCCGAAGCCTGACCCTCACCCGTCCCCTAATCCTAACCCGTACGCTAACACTAACCCGCGCCCTCACACGCACGCTCCCCCTAAAGCGCTGCCGTACCCTCACCTGGACCCTAAACCGTCCCCGTCCCCTAACCCTAAACCTAGCCCGATCCCTAACCCTAACCCTTCCCCGAAGCCTGACCCTCACCCGTCCCCTAATCCTAACCCGTACGCTAACACTAACGCGCGCCCTCACACGCACGCTCCCCCTAAAGCGTTGCCGTACCCTCACCTGGACCCTAAACCGTCCCCGTCCCCTAACCCTAACCCTAGCCCGAACCCTAACCCTAACCCTTCCCCGAAGCCTGACCCTCACCTGTCCCCTAATCCTAACCCGTACGCTAACACTAACCCGCGCCCTCACACGCACGCTCCCCCTAAAGCGTTGCTGTACCCTCACCTGGACCCTAAACCGTCCCCGTCCCCTAACCCTAACCCTAGCCCGAACCCTAACCCTTACCCTTCCCCGAAGCCTGACCCTCACCCGTCCCCTGATCCTAACCCGTACGCTAACACTAACCCGCGCCCTCACACGCACGCTCCCCCTAAAGCGTTGCCGTACCCTCACCTGGGCCCTAAACAGTCCCCATCCCCTAACCCTAACCCTAGCCCGAACCCTAACCCTAACCCTTTCCCGAAGCCTGACCCTCACCCGTCCCCTAATCCTAAGCCGTACGCTAACACTAACGCGCGCCCTCACACGCACGCTCCCCCTAAAGCGTTGCCGTACCCTCACCTGGACCCTAAACCGTCCCCGTCCCCTAACCCTAACCCTAGCCCGAACCCTAACCCTAACCCTTCCCCGAAGCCTGACCCTCACCCGTCCCCTAATCCTAAGCCGTACGCTAACACTAACCCGCGCCCTCACACGCACGCTCCCCCTAAAGCGTTGCCGTACCCTCACCTGGACCCTAAACTGTCCCCGTCCCCTAACCCTAACCCTAGCCCGAACCCTAACCCTAACCCTTCCCCGAAGCCTGACCCTCACCTGTCCCCTAATCCTAACCCGTACGCTAACACTAACCCGCGCCCTCACACGCACGCTCCCCCTAAAGCGTTGCCGTACCCTCACCTGGACCCTAAACCGTCCCCGTCCCCTAACCCTAACCCTAGCCCGAACCCTAAACCTAACCATTCCCCGAAGCCTGACCCTCACCCGTCCCCTAATCCTAACCCGTATTCTAACACTAACAAGCGACCTCACACGCACGCTCCCCCTAAAGCGTTGCCGTACCCTCACCTGGACCCTAAACCGTCCCCGTCCCCTAACCCTAACCCTAGCCGGAACCCTAACCCTAACCCCTCCCCGAAGCCTGACACTCACCCGTCCCCTAATCCTAACCCGTACGCTAACACTAACCCGCGCCCTCACACGCACGCTCCCCCTAAAGCGTTGCCGTACCCTCACCTGGACCCTAAACCGTCCCCGTCCCCTAACCCTAACCCTAGCCCGAACCCTAACCCTAACCCTTCCCCGAAGCCTGACCCTCACCCGTCCCCTAATCCTAAACCGTACGCTAACACTAACCCGCGCCCTCACACGCACGCTCCCCCTAAAGCGTTGCCGTACCCTCACCTGGACGCTAAACCATCCCCGTCCCCTAACCCTAACCCTAGCCCGAACCCTAACCCTAACCCTTCCCCGAAGCCTGAGCCTCACCCGTCCCCTAATCCTAACCCGTACGCTAACACTAACCCGCGCCCTCACACGCACGCTCCCCCTAAAGCGTTGCCGTACCCTCATCTGGACCCTAAACCGTCCCCGTCCCCTAACACTAACCCTAGCCAGAAACCTAACCCTAACCCTTCCCCGAAGCCTGACCCTCACCCGTCCCCTAATCCTAACCCGTACGCTAACACTAACCCGCGCCCTCACACGCACGCTCCCCCTAAAGCGTTGCCGTACCCTCACCTGGACCCTAAACCGTCCCCGTCCCCTAACCCTAACCCTAGCCCGAACCCTAACCCTAAACCTTCCCCAAAGCCTGACCCTCACCCGTCCCCTAATCCTAAGCTGTACGCTAACACTAACCCGCGCCCTCACACGCACACTCCCCCTAAAGCGTTGCCGTACCCTCACCTGGACCCTAAACCGTCCCCGTCCCCTAACCCTAACCCTAGCCCGAACCCTAACCCTAACCCTTCCCCGAAGCCTGACCCTCACCCGTCCCCTAATACTAACTCGTACGCTAACACTAACCCGCGCCCTCACACGCACGCTCCCCCTAAAGTGTTGCCGTACCCTCACCTGGACCCTAAACCGTCCCCGTCCCCTAACCTTAACCCTAGCCCGAACCCTAACCCTAACCCTTCCCCGAAGCCTGACCCTCACCCGTCCCCTGATCCTAACACGTACGCTAACACTAACCCACGCCCTCACACGCACGCTCCCCCTAAAGCGTTGCCGTACCCTCACCTGGACCCTAAACCGTCCCCGTCCCCTAACCCTAACCCTAGCCCGAACCCTAACCCTAACCCTTCCCCGAAGCCTGACTCTCACCCGTCCCCTAATCCTAACCCGTAGGCTAACACTAACCCGCGCCCTCACACGCACGCTCCCCCTAAAGCGTTGCCGTACCCTCACCTGGACCCGAAATCGTACCCGTCCCCTAACCCTAACCCTAGCCCGAACCCTAACCCTAACCCTTCCCCGAAGCCTGACCCTCACCCGTCCCCTAATCCTAACCCGTACGCTAACACTACCCCGCGCCCTCACACGCACGCTCCCCCTAAAGCGTTTCCGTACCCTCACCTGGAAACTAAACGGTCCCCGTCACCTAACCCTAACCCTAGCCCGAACCCTAACCCTAACCCTTTCCCGAAGCATGACCCTCAACCGTCCCCTAATCCTAACCCGTACGCTAACACTAACCCGCACCCTCACACGCACGCTCCCCCTAAAGCGTTGCCGTACCCTCACCTGGACCCTAAACCGTCCCCGTCCCCGTACCCTAACCCTAACCCTAACCCGAACCCTAACCCTAACCCTTCCCCGAAGCCTGATCCTCACCCGTCCCCTAATCCTAACCCGTACGCTAACACTAACCCGCGCCCTCACACGCACGCTCCCCCTAAAGCGTTGCCGTACCCTCCCCTGGACCCTAAACCGTCCCCGTCCCCTAACCCTAAACCTAGCCCGAACCCTAACCCTAACCCTTCCCCGAAGCCTGACCCTCACACGTCCCCTAATCCTAAGCCGTACGCTAACACTAACCCGAATCCTCACACGCACGCTCCCCCAAAGCGTTGCCGTACCCTCACCTGGACCCTGAACCGTCTCCGTCCCCTAACGCTAACCCTAGCCCGAACCCTAACCCTAACCCTTCCCCGAAGCCTGACCCTCACCCGTCCCCTAATCCTAACCCGTACGCTAACACTAACCCGCGCCCTCACACGCACGCTCTCCCTAAAGCGTTGCCGTACCCTCACCTGGACCCTAAACCGTCCCCGTCCCCTAACCCTAACCCTAGCCCGAACCCTAACCCTAACCCTTCCCCGAAGCCTGACCCTCACCCGTCCCCTAATCTTAACCCGTACGCTAACACTAACCCGCGCCCTCACACGCACGCTCCCCCTAAAGCGTTGCCGTACCCTCACCGGGACCCTAAACCGTCCCCGTCCCCTAACCCTAACCCTAGACCGAACCCTAACCCTAACCCTTCCCCGAAGCCTGACCCTCACCCGTCCCCTAATCCTAAGCCGTACGCTAACACTAACCCGCGCCCTCACACGCACCCTCCCCCTAAAGCGTTGCCGTACCCTCACCTGGACCCTAAACCGTCCCCGTCCCCTAACCCTAACCCTAGCCCGAACCCTAACCCTAACCCTTCCCCGAAGCCTGACCCTCACCCGTCCCCTAATCCTAACCCGTACGCTAACACTAACCCGCGCCCTCACACGCACGCTCCACCTAAAGCGTTGCCGTACCCTCACCTGGACCCTAAACCGTCCCCGTCCCCTAACCCTAACCCTAGCCCGAACCCTAACCCTAACCCTTCCCCGAAGCCTGACCCTCACCCGTCCCCTAATCCTAACCCGTACGCTAACACTAAACCGCGCCCTCACACGCACGCTCCCCCGAAAGCGTTGCCGTACCCTCACCTGGACCCTAAACCGTCCCCGTCCCCTAACCCTAACCCTAGCCCGAACCCTAACCCTAACCCTTCCCCGAAGCCTGACCCTCAACCGTCCCCTAATCCTAAGCCGTACGCTAACACTAACCCGCGCCCTCACACGCACGCTCCCCCTAAAACGTTGCCGTACCCTCACCTGGCCCCTAAACCGTCCCCGTCCCCTAACCCTAACCCTAGCCCGAACCCTAACCCTAACCCTTCCCCGAAGCCTGACCCTCACCCGTCCCCTAATCCTAACCCGTACGCTAACACTAACCCGCGCCCTCACACGCACGCTCCCCCTAAAGCGTTGCCGTACCCTCACCTGGACCCTAAACCGTCCCCGTCCCCTAACCCTAACCCTAGCCCGAACCCTAACCCTAACCCTTCCCCGAAGCCTGACCCTCACCCGTCCCCTAATCCTAACCCGTACGCTAACACTAACCCGCGCCCTCACACGCACGCTCCCCCTAAAGCGTTGCCGTACCCTCACCTGGACCCTAAACCGTCCCCGTCCCCTAACCCTAACCCTAGCCCGAACCCTAACCCTAACCCTTCCCCGAAGCCTGACCCTCACCCGTCCCCTAATCCTAACCCGTACGCTAACACTAACCCGGGCCCTCACACGCACGCTCCCCCTAAAGCGTTGCCGTACCCTCACCTGGACCCTAAACCGTCCCCGTCCCCTAACCCTAACCCTAGCCCGAACCCTAACCCTAACCCTTCCCCGAAGCCTGACCCTCACCCGTCCCCTAATCCTAACCCGTACGCTAACACTAACCCGCGCCCTCACAGGTACGCTCCCCCTAAAGTGTTGCCGTACCCTCACCTGGACCCTAAACCGTCCCCGTCCCCTAACCCTAACCCTAGCCCGAACCCTAACCCTAACCCTTCCCCGAAGCCTGACCCTCACCCGTCCCCTAATCCTAACCCGTACGCTAACACTAACCCGCGCCCTCACACGCACGCTCCCCCTAAAACGTTGCCGTACCCTCACCTGGACCCTAAACCGTCCCCGTCCCCTAACCCTAACCCTAGCCCGAACCGTAACCCTAACCCTTCCCCGAAGCCTGACCCTCACCCGTCCCCTAATCCTAACCCGTACGCTAACACTAACCCGCGCCCTCACACGTACGCTCCCCCTAAAGCGTTGCCGTACCCTCACCTGGACCCTAAACCGTCCCTATCCCCTAACCCTAACCCTAGCCCGAACCCTAACCCTAACCCTTTCCCGAAGCCTGACCCTCACACGTCCCCTAATCCTAAGCCGTACGCTA
Source organism: Stenella coeruleoalba (assembly GCF_951394435.1). Taxonomy (NCBI): domain Eukaryota; kingdom Metazoa; phylum Chordata; class Mammalia; order Artiodactyla; family Delphinidae; genus Stenella; species Stenella coeruleoalba. Next base: position 871,115 of record NW_027646083.1, on the reverse strand, counting down.
ACACTAACGCGTGCCTTCACACGCACGCTCCCCCTAAAGCGTTGCCGTACCCTCACCTGGACCCGAAACCGTCCCCGTCCCCTAACCCTAACCCTAGCCCGAACCCTAACCCTAACCCTTCCCCGAAGCCTGACCCTCACCCGTCCCCTAATCCTAAGCCGTACGCTAACACTAACGCGTGCCCTCACACGCACGCTCCCCCTAAAGCGTTGCCGTACCCTCACCTGGACCCTAAACCGTCCCCGTCCCCTAACCCTAACCCTAGCCCGAACCCTAACCCTAACCCTTCCCCGAAGCCTGACTCTCACCCGTCCCCTAATCCTAACCCGTAGGCTAACACTAACCCGCGCCCTCACACGCACGCTCCCCAAAAAGCGTTGCCGTACCCTCACCTGGACCCAAAATCGTACCCGTCCCCTAACCCTAACCCTAGCCCGAACCCTAACCCTAACCCTTCCCCGAAGCCTGACCCTCACCCGTCCCCTAATCCTAACCCGTACGCTAACACTACCCCACGCCCTCACACGCACGCTCCCCCTAAAGCGTTTCCGTACCCTCACCTGGAAACTAAACGGTCCCCGTCACCTAACCCTAACCCTAGCCCGAACCCTAACCCTAACCCTTTCCCGAAGCATGACCCTCAACCGTCCCCTAATCCTAACCCGTACGCTAACACTAACCCTCACCCTCACACGCACGCTCCCCCTAAAGCGTTGCCGTACCCTCACCTGGACCCTAAACCGTCCCCGTCCCCGTACCCTAACCCTAACCCTAACCCGAACCCTAACCCTAACCCTTCCCCGAAGCCTGATCCTCACCCGTCCCCTAATCCTAACCCGTACGCTAACAAATAACCCGCGCCCTCACACGCACGCTCCCCCTAAAGCGTTGCCGTACCCTCCCCTGGACCCTAAACCGTCCCCGTCCCCTAACCCTAAACCTAGCCCGAACCCTAACCCTAACCCTTCCCCGAAGCCTGACCCTCACACGTCCCCTAATCCTAAGCCGTACGCTAACACTAACCCGAACCCTCACACGCACGCTCCCCCAAAGCGTTGCCGTACCCTCACCTGGACCCTGAACCGTCTCCGTCCCCTAACGCTAACCCTAGCCCGAACCCTAACCCTAACCCTTCCCCGAAGCCTGACCCTCACCCGTCCCCTAATCCTAACCCGTACGCTAACACTAACCCGCGCCCTCACACGCACGCTCTCCCTAAAGCGTTGCCGTACCCTCACCTGGACCCTAAACCGTCCCCGTCCCCTAACCCTAACCCTAGCCCGAACCCTAACCCTAACCCTTCCCCGAAGCCTGACCCTCACCCGTCCCCTAATCTTAACCCGTACGCTAACACTAACCCGCGCCCTCACACGCACGCTCCCCCTAAAGCGTTGCCGTACCCTCACCGGGACCCTAAACCGTCCCCGTCCCCTAACCCTAACCCTAGACCGAACCCTAACCCTAACCCTTCCCCGAAGCCTGACCCTCACCCGTCCCCTAATCCTAAGCCGTACGCTAACACTAACCCGCGCCCTCACACGCACCCTCCCCCTAAAGCATTGCCGTACCCTCACCTGGACCCTAAACCGTCCCCGTCCCCTAACCCTAACCCTAGCCCGAACCCTAACCCTAACCCTTCCCCGAAGCCTGACCCTCACCCGTCCCCTAATCCTAACCCGTACGCTAACACTAACCCGCGCCCTCACACGCACGCTCCCCCTAAAGCATTGCCGTACCCTCACCTGGACCCTAAACCGTCCCCGTCCCCTAACCCTAACCCTAGCCCGAACCCTAACCCTAACCCTTCCCCGAAGCCTGACCCTCACCCGTCCCCTAATCCTAACCCGTACGCTAACACTAACCCATGCCCTCACACGCACGCTCCCCCTAAAACGTTGCCGTACCCTCACCTGGACCCTAAACCGTCCCCGTCCCCTAACCCTAACCCTAGCCCGAACCCTAACCCTAACCCTTCCCCGAAGCCTGACCCTCACCCGTCCTCTAATCCTAACCCGTACGCTAACACTAACCCGCGCCCTCACACGCACGCTCCCCCTAAAGCGTTGCCGTACCCTCACCTGGTCCCTAAACCGTCCCCGTCCCCTAACCCTAACCCTAGCCCGAACCCTAACCCTAACCCTTCCCCGAAGCCTGACCCTCACCCGTCCCCTAATCCTAACCCGTACGCTAACACTAACCCGCGCCCTCACAGGCACACTCCCCCTAAAGTGTTGCCGTACCCTCACCTGGACCCTAAACCGTCCCCGTTCCCTAACCCTAACCCTAGCCCGAACCCTAACCCTAACCCTTCCCCGAAGCCTGACCCTCACCCGTCCCCTAATCCTAACCCGTACGCTAACACTAACCCGTGCCCTCACACGCACGCTCCCCCTAAAACGTTGCCTTACCCTCACCTGGACCCTAAACCGTCCCCGTCCCCTAACCCTAACCCTAGCCCGAACCCTAACCCTAACCCTTCCCCGAAGCCTGACCCTCACCCGTCCCCTAATCCTAACCCGTACGCTAACACTAACCCACGCCCTCACACGCACGCTCCCCCTAAAGCGTTGCCGTACCCTCACCTGGTCCCTAAACCGTCCCCGTCCCCTAACCCTAACCCTAGCCCGAACCCTAACCCTAACCCTTCCCCGAAGCCTGACCCTCACCCGTCCCCTAATCCTAACCCGTACGCTAACACTAACCCGCGCCCTCACACGCACGCTCCCCCTAAAGCGTTGCCGTACCCTCACCTGGACCCTAAACCGTCCCCATCCCCTAACCCTAACCCTAGCCCGAACCCTAACCCTAACCCTTTCCCGAAGCCTGACCCTCACCCGTCCCCTAATCCTAAGCCGTACGCTAACACTAACGCGTGCCCTCACACGCACGCTCCCCCTAAAGCGTTGCCGTACCCTCACCTGGACCCTAAACCGTCCCCGTCCCCTAACCCTAACCCTAGCCCGAACCCTAACCCTTCCCCGAAGCCTGACCCTCACCTGTCCCCTAATCCTACGCCATACACTAACACTAACGCGCGCCCTCACACGCACGCTCCCCCTAAAGCGTTGCCGTACCCTCACCTGGATCCTAAACCGTCCCCGTCCCTTAACTCTAACCCTAGCCCGAACCCTAAACCTAACCCTTCCCCGAAGCCTGACCCTCACCCGTCCCCTAATCCTAAGCCGTACGCTAACACTAACCCGCGACCTCACACGCACGCTCCCCCTAAAGCGTTGCCGTACCCTCACCTGGACCCTAAACCGTCCCCGTCCCCTAACCCTAACCCTAGCCCGAACCCTAACCCTAACCCTTCCCCGAAGCCTGACCCTCACCCGTCCCCTAATCCTAACCCGTACGCTAACACTAACCCGCGCCCTCACACGCACGCTCCCCCTAAAGCGTTGCCGTACCCTCACCTGGACCCTAAACCGTCCCCGTCCCCTAACCCTAACCCTAGCCCGAACCCTAACCCTAAGCCTTCCCCGAAGCCTGACCCGCACCCGTCCCCTAATCCTAAGCCGTACGCTAACACTAACCCGCGCCCTCACATGCACGCTCCCCCTAAAGCGTTGCCGTACCCTCACCTGGACCTTAAACCGTCCCCTTCCCCTAACCCTAACCCTAGCCCGAACCCTAACCCTAACCCTTCCCCGAAGCCTGACCCTCACCCGTCCCTTAATCCTAACCCGAACACTAACACTAACCCGCGCCCTCACACGCACGCTCCCCTAAAGGGTTGCCGTACACTCACCTGGACCCTAAACCATCCCCGTCCCCTAACCCTAACCCTAGCCCGAACCCTAACCCTAACCCTTCCCCGAAGCCTGACCCTCACCCGTCCCCTAATCCTAACCCGTACGCTAACACTACCCCGCGCCCTCACACGCACGCTCCCCCTAAAGCGTTTCCGTACCCTCACCTGGAAACTAAACGGTCCCCGTCACCTAACCCTAACCCTAGCCCGAACCCTAACCCTAACCCTTCCCCGAAGCATGACCCTCAACCGTCCCCTAATCCTAACCCGTACGCTAACACTAACCCGCACCCTCACACGCACGCTCCCCCTAAAGCGTTGCCGTACCCTCACCTGGACCCTAAACCGTCCCCGTCCCCGTACCCTAACCCTAACCCTAACCCGAACCCTAACCCTAACCCTTCCCCGAAGCCTGATCCTCACCCGTCCCCTAATCCTAACCCGTACGCTAACACTAACCCGCGCCCTCACACGCACGCTCCCCCTAAAGCGTTGCCGTACCCTCCCCTGGACCCTAAACCGTCCCCGTCCCCTAACCCTAAACCTAGCCCGAACCCTAACCCTAACCCTTCCCCGAAGCCTGACCCTCACACGTCCCCTAATCCTAAGCCGTACGCTAACACTAACCCGAGCCCTCACACGCACGCTCCCCCTAAAGCGTTGCCGTACCCTCACCTGGACCCTGAACCGTCTCCGTCCCCTAACGCTAACCCTAGCCCGAACCCTAACCCTAACCCTTCCCCGAAGCCTGACCCTCACCCGTCCCCTAATCCTAACCCGTACGCTAACACTAACCCGCGCCCTCACACGCACGCTCTCCCTAAAGCGTTGCCGTACCCTCACCTGGACCCTAAACCGTCCCCGTCCCCTAACCCTAACCCTAGCCCGAACCCTAACCCTAACCCTTCCCCGAAGCCTGACCCTCACCCGTCCCCTAATCTTAACCCGTACGCTAACACTAACCCGCGCCCTCACACGCACGATCCCCCTAAAGCGTTGCCGTACCCTCACCTGAACCCTAAACCGTCCCCGTCCCCTAACCCTAACCCTAGACCGAACCCTAACCCTAACCCTTCCCCGAAGCCTGACCCTCACCCGTCCCCTAATCCTAAGCCGTACGCTAACACTAACCCGCGCCCTCACACGCACCCTCCCCCTAAAGCGTTGCCGTACCCTCACCTGGACCCTAAACCGTCCCCGTCCCCTAACCCTAACCCTAGCCCGAACCCTAACCCTAACCCTTCCCCGAAGCCTGACCCTCACCCGTCCCCTAATCCTAACCCGTACGCTAACACTAACCCGCGCCCTCACACGCACGCTCCCCCTAAAGCGTTGCCGTACCCTCACCTGGACCCTAAACCGTCCCCGTCCCCTAACCCTAACCCTAGCCCGAACCCTAACCCTAACCCTTCCCCGAAGCCTGACCCTCACCCGTCCCCTAATCCTAACCCGTACTCTAACACTAACCCGCGCCCTCACACGCACGCTCCCCCTAAAGCGTTGCCGTACCCTCACCTGGACCCTAAACCGTCCCCGTCCCCTAACCCTAACCCTAGCCCGAACCCTAACCCTAACCCTTCCCCGAAGCCTGACCCTCATCCGTCCCCTAATCCTAAGCCGTACGCTAACACTAACCCGCGCCCTCACACGCACGCTCCCCCTATAACGTTGCCGTACCCTCACCTGGCCCCTAAACCGTCCCCGTCCCCTAACCCTAACCCTAGCCCGAACCCTAACCCTAACCCTTCCCCGAAGCCTGACCCTCACCCGTCCCCTAATCGTAAGCCGTACGCTAACACTAACCCGCGCCCTCACACGCACGCTCCCCCTAAAGCGTTGCCGTACCCTCACCTGGACCCTAAACCGTCCCCGTCCCCTAACCCTAACCCTAGCCCGAACCCTAATCCTAACCCTTCCCCGAAGCCTGACCCTCACCCGTCACCTAATCCTAAGCCGTACGCTAACACTAACGCGCGCTCTCACACGCACGCTCCCCCTAAAGCGTTGCCGTACCCTCACCTGGACCCTAAACCGTCCCCGTCCGCTAACCCTAACCCTAGCCCGAACCCTAACCCTAACCCTTCCCCGAAGCCTGACCCTCACCCGTCCCCTAATCCTAAGCCGTACGCTAACACTAACCCGCGCCCTCACACGCACGCTCCCCCTAAAGCGTTGCCGTACCCTCACCTGGACCCTAAACCGTCCCCGTCCCCTAACCCTAACCCTAGCCCGAACCCTAACCCTAACCCTTCCCCGAAGCCTGACCCTCACCCGTCCCCTAATCCTAACCCGGACGCTAACACTAACCCGCGCCCTCACACGCACGCTCCCCCTAAAGCGTTGCCGTACCCTCACCTGGACCCTAAACCGTCCCCGTCCCCTAACCCTAACCCTAGCCCGAACCCTAACCCTAACCCTTCCCCGAAGCCTGACCCTCACCCGTCCCCTAATCTTAACCCGTACGCTAACACTAACCCGCGCCCTCACACGCACGCTCCCCCTAAAGCGTTGCCGTACCCTCACCTGGACCCTAAACCGTCCCCGTCCCCTAACCCTAACCCTAGCCCGAACCCTAACCCTAACCCTTCCCCGAAGCCTGACCCTCACCCGTCCCCTAATCCTAACCCGTACGCTAACACTAACCCGCGCCCTCACACGCACGCTCCCCCTAAAACGTTGCCGTACCCTCACCTGGACCCTAAACAGTCCCCGTCCCCTAACCCTAACCCTAGCCCGAACCGTAACCCTAACCCTTCCCCGAAGCCTGACCCTCACCCGTCCCCTAATCCTAACCCGTACGCTAACACTAACCCGCGCCCTCACACGCACGCTCCCCCTAAAGCGTTGCCGTACCCTCACCTGGACCCTAAACCGTCCCTATCCCCTAACCCTAACCCTAGCCCGAACCCTAACCCTAACCCTTTCCCGAAGCCTGACCCTAATACGTCCTCTAATCCTAAGCCGTACGCTAACACTAACGCGTGCCTTCACACGCACGCTCCCCCTAAAGCGTTGCCGTACCCTCACCTGGACCCTAAACCGTCTCCGTCCCCTAACCCTAACCCTAGCCCGAACCCTAACCCTAACCCTTCCCCGAAGCCTGACCCTCACCCGTCCCCTAATCCTAAGCCGTACGCTAACACTAACGCGCGCCCTCACACGCACGCTCCCCCTAAAGCGTTGCCGTACCCTCACCTGGACCCTAAACCGTCCCCGTCCCCTAACCCTAACCCTAGCCCGAACCCTAACCCTAACCCTTCCCCGAAGCCTGACCCTCACCCGTCCCCTAATCCTAACCCGTACGCTAACACTAACCCGCGCCCTCACAGGCACGCTCCCCCTAAAGAGTTGCCGTACCCTCCCCTGGACCCTAAACCGTCCCCGTCCCCTAACCCTAACCCTAGCCCGAACCCTAACCCTAACCCTTCCCCGAAGCCTGACCCTCACCCGTCCCCTAATCCTAACCCGTACGCTAACACTAACCCGCGCCCTCACAGGCACGCTCCCCCTAAAGTGTTGCCGTACCCTCACCTGGACTCTAAACCGTCCCCGTCCCCTAACCCTAACCCTAGCCCGAACCCTAACCCTAACCCTTCCCCGAAGCCTGACCCTCACCCGTCCCCTAATCCTAACCCGTACGCTAACACTAACCCGCGCCCTCACACGCACGCTCCCCCTAAAGCGTTGCCGTACCCTCACCTGGTCCCTAAACCGTCCCCGTCCCCTAACCCTAACCCTAGCCCGAACCCTAACCCTAACCCTTCCCCGAAGCCTGACCCTCACCCGTCCCCTAATCCTAACCCGTACGCTAACACTAACCCGCGCCCTCACACGCACGCTCCCCCTAAAGCGTTGCCGTACCCTCACCTGGACCCTAAACCGTCCCCATCCCCTAACCCTAACCCTAGCCCGAACCCTAACCCTAACCCTTTCCCGAAGCCTGACCCTCACCCGTCCCCTAATCCTAAGCCGTACGCTAACACTAACGCGTGCCCACACACGCACGCTCCCCCTAAAGCGTTGCCGTACCCTCACCTGGACCCTAAACCGTCCCCGTCCCCTAACCCTAACCCTAGCCCGAACCCTAACCCTGACCCTTCCCCGAAGCCTGACCCTCACCTGTCCCCTAATCCTACGCCATACACTAACACTAACGCGCGCCCTCACACGCACGCTCCCCCTAAAGCGTTGCCGTACCCTCACCTGGATCCTAAACCGTCCCCGTCCCCTAACCCTAACCCTAGCCCGAACCCTAACCCTAACCCTTCCCCGAAGCCTGACCCTCACCCGTCCCCTAATCCTAAGCCGTACGCTAACACTAACCCGCGACCTCACACGCACGCTCCCCCTAAAGCGTTGCCGTACCCTCACCTGGACCCTAAACCGTCCCCGTCCCCATCCCCTAACCCTAGCCCGAACCCTAACCCTAACCCTTCCCCGAAGTCTGACCCTCACCCGTCCCCTAATCCTAACCCGTACGCTAACACTAACCCGCGCCCTCACACGCACGCTCCCCCTAAAGCGTTGCCGTACCCTCACCTGGACCCTAAACCGTCCCCATCCCCTAACCCTAACCCTAGCCCGAACCCTAACCCTAACCCTTCCCCGAAGCCTGACCCGCACCCGTCCCCTAATCCTAAGCCGTACGCTAACACTAACCCGCGCCCTCACACGCACGCTCCCCCTAAAGCGTTGCCGTACCCTCACCTGGACCTTAAACTGTCCCCGTCCCCTAACCCTAACCCTAGCCCGAACCCTAACCCTAACCCTTCCCCGAAGCCTGACCCTCACCCGTCCCTTAATCCTAACCCGAACACTAACACTAACCCGCGCCCTCACACGCACGCTCCCCTAAAGGGTTGCCGTACACTCACCTGGACCCTAAACCATCCCCGTCCCCTAACCCTAACCCTAGCCCGAACCCTAACCCTAACCCTTCCCCGAAGCCTGACCCTCACCCGTCCCCTAATCCTAACCCGTACGCTAACACTACCCCGCGCCCTCACACGCACGCTCCCCCTAAAGCGTTTCCGTACCCTAACCTGGAAACTAAACGGTCCCCGTCACCTAACCCTAACCCTAGCCCGAACCCTAACCCTAACCCTTCCCCGAAGCATGACCCTCAACCGTCCCCTAATCCTAACCCGTACGCTAACACTAACCCGCACCCTCACACGCACGCTCCCCCTAAAGCGTTGCCGTACCCTCACCTGGACCCTAAACCGTCCCCGTCCCCGTACCCTAACCCTAACCCTAACCCGAACCCTAACCCTAACCCTTCCCCGAAGCCTGATCCTCACCCGTCCCCTAATCCTAACCCGTACGCTAACACTAACCCGCGCCCTCACATGCACGCTCCCCCTAAAGCGTTGCCGTACCCTCCCCTGGACCCTAAACCGTCCCCGTCCCCTAACCCTAAACCTAGCCCGAACCCTAACCCTAACCCTTCCCCGAAGCCTGACCCTCACACGTCCCCTAATCCTAAGCCGTACGCTAACACTAACCCGAGCCCTCACACGCACGCTCCCCCTAAAGCGTTGCCGTACCCTCACCTGGATCCTGAACCGTCTCCGTCCCCTAACGCTAACCCTAGCCGAACCCTAACCCTAACCCTTCCCCGAAGCCTGACCCTCACCCGTCCCCTAATCCTAACCCGTACGCTAACACTAACCCGCGCCCTCACACGCACGCTCTCCCTAAAACGTTGCCGTACCCTCACCTGGACCCTAAACCGTCCCCGTCCCCTAACCCTAACCCTAGCCCGAACCCTAACCCTAACCCTTCCCCGAAGCCTGACCCTCACCCGTCCCCTAATCTTAACCCGTACGCTAACACTAACCCGCGCCCTCACACGCACGCTCCCCCTAAAGCGTTGCCGTACCCTCACCTGGACCCTAAACCGTCCCCGTCCCCTAACCCTAACCCTAGACCGAACCCTAACCCTAACCCTTCCCCGAAACCTGACCCTCACCCGTCCCCTAATCCTAAGCCGTACGCTAACACTAACCCGCGCCCTCACACGCACCCTCCCCCTAAAGCGTTGCCGTACCCTCACCTGGACCCTAAACCGTCCCCGTCCCCTAACCCTAACCCTAGCCCGAACCCTAACCCTAACCCTTCCCCGAAGCCTGACCCTCACCCGTCCCCTAATCCTAACCCGTACGCTAACACTAACCCGCGCCCTCACACGCACGCTCCCCCTAAAGCGTTGCCGTACCCTCACCTGGACCCTAAACCGTCCCCGTCCCCTAACCCTAACCCTAGCCCGAACCCTAAACCTAACCCTTCCCCGAAGCCTGACCCTCACCCGTCCCCTAATCCTAACCCGTACGCTAACACTAACCCGCGCCCTCACACGCATGCTCCCCCTAAAGCGTTGCCGTACCCTCACCTGGACCCTAAACCGTCCCCGTCCCCTAACCCTAACCCTAGCCCGAACCCTAACCCTAACCCTTCCCCGAAGCCTGACCCTCACCCGTCCCCTAATCCTAAGCCGTACGCTAACACTAACCCGCGCCCTCACACGCACGCTCCCCCTAAAACGTTGCCGTACCCTCACCTGGCCCCTAAACCGTCCCCGTCCCCTAACCCTAACCCTAGCCCGAACCCTAACCCTAACCCTTCCCCGAAGCCTGACCCTCACCCGTCACCTAATCCTAAGCCGTACGCTAACACTAACGCGCGCTCTCACACGCACGCTCCCCCTAAAGCGTTGCCGTACCCTCACCTGGACCCTAAACCGTCCCCGTCCGCTAACCCTAACCCTAGCCCGAACCCTAACCCTAACCCTTCCCCGAAGCCTGACCCTCACCCGTCCCCTAATCCTAAGCCGTACGCTAACACTAACCCGCGCCCTCACACGCACGCTCCCCCTAAAGCGTTGCCGTACCCTCACCTGGACCCTAAACCGTCCCCGTCCCCTAACCCTAACCCTAGCCCGAACCCTAACCCTAACCCTTCCCCGAAGCCTGACCCTCACCCGTCCCCTAATCCTAACCCGGACGCTAACACTAACCCGCGCCCTCACACGCACGCTCCCCCTAAAGCGTTGCCGTACCCTCACCTGGACCCTAAACCGTCCCCGTCCCCTAACCCTAACCCTAGACCGAACCCTAACCCTAACCCTTCCCCGAAGCCTGACCCTCACCCGTCCCCTAATCCTAAGCCGTACGCTAACACTAACCCGCGCCCTCACACGCACCCTCCCCCTAAAGCGTTGCCGTACCCTCACCTGGACCCTAAACCGTCCCCGTCCCCTAACCCTAACCCTAGCCCGAACCCTAACCCTAACCCTTCCCCGAAGCCTGACCCTCACCCGTCCCCTAATCCTAACCCGTACGCTAACACTAACCCGCGCCCTCACACGCACGCTCCCCCTAAAGCGTTGCCGTACCCTCACCTGGACCCTAAACCGTCCCCGTCCCCTAACCCTAACCCTAGCCCGAACCCTAACCCTAACCCTTCCCCGAAGCCTGACCCTCACCCGTCCCCTAATCCTAACCCGGACGCTAACACTAACCCGCGCCCTCACACGCACGCTCCCCCTAAAGCGTTGCCGTACCCTCACCTGGACCCTAAACCGTCCCCGTCCCCTAACCCTAACCCTAGACCGAACCCTAACCCTAACCCTTCCCCGAAGCCTGACCCTCACCCGTCCCCTAATCCTAAGCCGTACGCTAACACTAACCCGCGCCCTCACACGCACCCTCCCCCTAAAGCGTTGCCGTACCCTCACCTGGACCCTAAACCGTCCCCGTCCCCTAACCCTAACCCTAGCCCGAACCCTAACCCTAACCCTTCCCCGAAGCCTGACCCTCACCCGTCCCCTAATCCTAACCCGTACGCTAACACTAACCCGCGCCCTCACACGCACGCTCCCCCTAAAGCGTTGCCGTACCATCACCTGGACCCTAAACCGTCCCCGTCCCCTAACCCTAACCCTAGCCCGAACCCTAACCCTAACCCTTCCCCGAAGCCTGACCCTCACCCGTCCCCTAATCCTAACCCGTACGCTAACACTAACCCGCGCCCTCACACGCACGCTCCCCCTAAAGCGTTGCCGTACCCTCACCTGGACCCTAAACCGTCCCCGTCCCCTAACCCTAACCCTAGCCCGAACCCTAACCCTAACCCTTCCCCGAAGCCTGACCCTCACCCGTCCCCTAATCCTAAGCCGTACGCTAACACTAACCCGCGCCCTCACACGCACGCTCCCCCTAAAACGTTGCCGTACCCTCACCTGGCCCCTAAACCGTCCCCGTCCCCTAACCCTAACCCTAGACCGAACCCTAACCCTAACCCTTCCCCGAAGCCTGACCCTCACCCGTCCCCTAATCCTAAGCCGTACGCTAACACTAACCCGCGCCCTCACACACACCCTCCCCCTAAAGCGTTGCCGTACCCTCACCTGGACCCTAAACCGTCCCCGTCCCCTAACCCTAACCCTAGCCCGAACCCTAACCCTAACCCTTCCCCGAAGCCTGACCCTCACCCGTCCCCTAATCCTAACCCGTACGCTAACACTAACCCGCGCCCCCACAAGCACGCTCCCCCTAAAGCGTTGCCGTACCCTCACCTGGACCCTAAACCGTCCCCGTCCCCTAACCCTAACCCTAGCCCGAACCCTAACCCTAACCCTTCCCCGAAGCCTGACCCTCACCCGTCCCCTAATCCTAACCCGTACGCTAACACTAACCCGCGCCCCCACAAGCACGCTCCCCCTAAAGCGTTGCCGTACCCTCACCTGGACCCTAAACCGTCCCCGTCCCCTAACCCTAACCCTAGCCCGAACCCTAATCCTAACCCTTCCCCGAAGCCTGACCCTCACCCGTCACCTAATCCTAAGCCGTACGCTAACACTAACGCGCGCTCTCACACGCACGCTCCCCCTAAAGCGTTGCCGTACCCTCACCTGGACCCTAAACCGTCCCCGTCCGCTAACCCTAACCCTAGCCCGAACCCAAACCCTAACCCTTCCCCGTAGCCTGCCCCTCACCCGTCCCCTAATCCTAAGCCGTACGCTAACACTAACCCGCGCCCTCACACGCACGCTCCCCCTAAAACGTTGCTGTACCCTCACCTGGACCCTAAACCGTCCCCGTCCCCTAACCCTAACCCTAGCCCGAACCGTAACCCTAACCCTTCCCCGAAGCCTGACCCTCACCCGTCCCCTAATCCTAACCTGTACGCTAACACTAACCCGCGCCCTCACACGCACGCTCCCCCTAAAGCGTTGCCGTACCCTCACCTGGTCCCTAAACCGTCCCCGTCCCCTAACCCTAACCCTAGCCCGAACCCTAACCCTAACCCTTCCCCGAAGCCTGACCCTCACCCGTCCCCTAATCCTAACCCGTACGCTAACACTAACCCGCGCCCTCACACGCACGCTCCCCCTAAAGCGTTGCCGTACACTCACCTGGACCCTAAACCGTCCCTATCCCCTAACCCTAACCCTAGCCCGAACCCTAACCCTAACCCTTTCCCGAAGCCTGACCCTCACACGTCCCCTAATCCTAAGCCGTACGCTAACACTAACGCGTGCCTTCACACGCACGCTCCCCCTAAAGCGTTGCCGTACCCTCACCTGGACCCTAAACCGTCCCCGTCCCCTAACCCTAACCCTAGTCCGAACCCTAACCCTAACCCTTCCCCGAAGCCTGACCCTCACCCGTCCCCTAATCCTAAGCCGTACGCTAACACTAACGCGCGCCCTCACACGCACGCTCCCCCTAAAGCATTGCCGTACCCTCACCTGGACCCTAAACCGTCCCCGTCCCCTAACCCTAACCCTAGCCCGAACCCTAACCCTAACCCTTCCCCGAAGCCTGACCCTCACCCGTCCCCTAATCCTAAGCTGTACGCTAACACTAACGCGCGCCCTCACACGCACGCTCCCCCTAAAGCGTTGCCGTACCCTCACCTGGACCCTAAACCCTCCCCGTCCGCTAACCCTAACCCTAGACCGAACCCTAACCCTAACCCTTCCCCGAAGCCTGACCCTCACCCGTCCCCTAATCTTAACCCGTACGCTAACACTAACCCGCGCCCTCACACGCACGCTCCCCCTAAAGCGTTGCCGTACCCTCACCTGGTCCCTAAACCGTCCCCGTCCCCTAACCCTAACCCTAGACCGAACCCTAACCCTAACCCTTCCCCGAAGCCTGACCCTCACCCGTCCCCTAATCCTAAGCCGTACGCTAACACTAACCCGCGCCCTCACACGCACCCTCCCCCTAAAGCGTTGCCGTACCCTCACCTGGACCCTAAACCGTCCCCATCCCCTAACCCTAACCCTAGCCCGAACCCTAACCCTAACCCTTCCCCGAAGCCTGACCCTCACCCGTCCCCTAATCCTAACCCGTACGCTAACACTAACCCGCGCCCCCACACGCACGCTCCCCCTAAAGCGTTGCCATACCCTCACCTGGACCCTAAACCGTCCCCGTCCCCTAACCCTAACCCTAGCCCGATCCCTAACCCTAACCCTTCCCCGAAGCCTGACCCTCACCCGTCCCCTAATCCTAACCCGTACGCTAACACTAACCCGCGCCCTCACACGCACGCTCCCCCTAAAGCGTTGCCGTACCCTCACCTGGACCCTAAACCGTCCCCGTCCCCTAACCCTAACCCTAGCCCGAACCCTAACCCTAACCCTTCCCCGAAGCCTGACCCTCACCCGTCCCCTAATCCTAAGCCGTACGCTAACACTAACCCACGCCCTCACACGCACGCTCCCCCTAAAACGTTGCCGTACCCTCACCTGGCCCCTAAACCGTCCCCGTCCCCTAACCCTAACCCTAGCCCGAACCCTAACCCTAACCCTTCCCCGAAGCCTGACCCTCACCCGTCCCCTAATCATAAGCCGTACGCTAACACTAACCCGCGCCCTCACACGCACGCTCCCCCTAAAGCGTTGCCGTACTCTCACCTGGACCCTAAACCGTCCCCGTCCCCTAACCCTAACCCTAGCCCGAACCCTAATCCTAACCCTTCCCCGAAGCCTGACCCTCACCCGTCACCTAATCCTAAGCCGTACGCTAACACTAACGCGCGCTCTCACACGCACGCTCCCCCTAAAGCGTTGCCGTACCCTCACCTGGACCCTAAACCGTCCCCGTCCGCTAACCCTAACCCTAGCCCGAACCCTAACCCTAACCCTTCCCCGTAGCCTGCCCCTCACCCGTCCCCTAATCCTAAGCCGTACGCTAACACTAACCCGCGCCCTCACACGCACGCTCCCCCTAAAGCGTTGCCGTACCCTCACCTGGACCCTAAACCGTCCCCGTCCCCTAACCCTAACCGTAGCCCGAACCCTAACCCTAACCCTTCCCCGAAGCCTGACCCTCACCCGTCCCCTAATCCTAACCCGGACGCTAACACTAACCCGCGCCCTCACACGCACGCTCCCCCTAAAGCGTTGCCGTACCCTCACCTGGACCCTAAACCGTCCCCGTCCCCTAACCCTAACCCTAGCCCGAACCCTAACCCTAACCCTTCCCCGAAGCCTGACCGTCACCCGTCCCCTAATCTTAACCCGTACGCTAACACTAACCCGCGCCCTCACACGCACGCTCCCCCTAAAGCGTTGCTGTACCCTCACCTGGACCCTAAACCGTCCCCGTCCCCTAACCCTAACCCTAGCCCGAACCCTAACCCTAACCCTTCCCCGAAGCCTGACCCTCACCCGTCCCCTAATCCTAACCCGTATGCTAACACTAACCCGCGCCCTCAAACGCACGCTCCCCCTAAAGCATTGCCGTACCCTCACCTGGACCCTAAACCGTCCCCGTCCCCTAACCCTAACCCTAGCCCGAACCCTAACCCTAACCCTTCCCCGAAGCCTGACCCTCACCCGTCCCCTAATCCTAAGCCGTACGCTAACACTAACGCGCGCCCTCACACGCACACTCCCCCTAAAGCGTTACCGTACCCTCACCTGGACCCTAAACCCTCCCCGTCCGCAAACCCTAACCCTAGCCCGAACCCTAACCCTAACCCTTCCCCGAAGCCTGACCCTCACCCGTCCCCTAATCCTAACCCGTACGCTAACACTAACCCGGGCCCTCACACGCACGCTCCCCCTAAAGCGTTGCCGTACCCTCACCTGGACCCTAAACCGTCCCCGTCCCCTAACCCTAACCCTAGCCCGAACCCTAACCCTAACCCTTCCCCGAAGCCTGACCCTCACCCGTCCCCTAATCCTAACCCGTACGCTAACACTAACCCGCGCCCTCACAGGCACGCTCCCCCTAAAGTGTTGCCGTACCCTCACCTGGACCCTAAACCGTCCCCGTCCCCTAACCCTAACCCTAGCCCGAACCCTAACCCTAACCCTTCCCCGAAGCCTGACCCTCACCCGTCCCCTAATCCTAACCCGTACGCTAACACTAACCGGCGCCCTCACACGCACGCTCCCCCTAAAACGTTGCTGTACCCTCACCTGGACCCTAAACCGTCCCCGTCCCCTAACCCTAACCCTAGCCCGAACCGTAACCCTAACCCTTCCCCGAAGCCTGACCCTCACCCGTCCCCTAATCCTAACCCGTACGCTAACACTAACCCGCGCCCTCACACGCACGCTCCCCCTAAAGCGTTGCCGTACCCTCACCTGGTCCCTAAACCGTCCCCGTCCCCTAACCCTAACCCTAGCCCGAACCCTAACCCTAACCCTTCCCCGAAGCCTGACCCTCACCCGTCCCCTAATCCTAACCCGTACGCTAACACTAACCCGCGCCCTCACACGCACGCTCCCCCTAAAGCGTTGCCGTACCCTCACCTGGACCCTAAACCGTCCCTATCCCCTAACCCTAACCCTAGCCCGAACCCTAACACTAACCCTTTCCCGAAGCCTGACCCTCACCCGTCCCCTAATCCTAAGCCGTACGCTAACACTAACGCGTGCCTTCCCACGCACGCTCCCCCTAAAGCGTTGCCGTACCCTCACCTGGACCCTAAACCGTCCCCATCCCCTAACCCTAACCCTAGCCCGAACCCTAACCCTAACCCTTCCCCGAAGCCTGACCCTCACCCGTCCCCTAATCCTAAGCCGTAGGCTAACACTAACGCGCGCCCTCACACGCACGCTCCCCCTAAAGCGTTGCCGTACCCTCACCTGGACCCTAAACCGTCCCCGTCCCCTAACCCTAACCCTAGCCCGAACCCTAACCCTAACCCTTCCCCGAAGCCTGACCCTCACCCGTCCCCTAATCCTAAGCTGTACGCTAACACTAACGCGCGCCCTCACACGCACGCTCCCCCTAAAGCGTTGCCGTACCCTCACCTGGACCCTAAACCCTCCCCGTCCGCTAACCCTAACCCTAGCCCGAACCCTAACCCTAACCCTTCCCCGAAGCCTGACCCTCACCCGTCACCTAATCCTAACCCGTACGCTAACACTAACCCGGGCCCTCACACGCACGCTCCCCCTAAAGCATTGTCGTACCCTCACCTTGACCCTAAACCGTCCTCATCCCCTAACCCTAACCCTAGCCCGAACCCTAACCCTAACCCTTCCCCGAAGCCTGACCCTCACCCGTCCCCTAATCCTAACCCGTACGCTAACACTAACCCGCGCCCTCACAGGCACGCTCCCCATAAAGAGTTGCCGTACCCTCCCCTGGACCCTAAACCGTCCCCGTCCCCTAACCCTAACCCTAGCCCGAACCCTAACCCTAACCCTTCCCCGAAGCCTGACCCTCACCCGTCCCCTAATCCTAACCCGTACGCTAACACTAACCCGTGCCCTCACACGCACGCTCCCCCTAAAACGTTGCCGTACCCTCACCTGGACCCTAAACCGTCCCCGTCCCCTAACCCTAACCCTAGCCCGAACCCTAACCCAACCCTTCCCCGAAGCCTGACACTCACCCGTCCCCTAATCCTAACCCGTACGCTAACACTAACCCGCGCCCTCACACGCACGCTCCCCCTAAAGCGTTGCCGTACCCTCACCTGGTCCCTAAACCGTCCCCGTCCCCTAACCCTAACCCTAGCCCGAACCCTAACCCTAACCCTTCCCCGAAGCCTGACCCTCACCCGTCCCCTAATCCTAACCCGTACGCTAACACTAACCCGCGCCCTCACAGGCACGCTCCCCCTAAAGTGTTGCCGTACCCTCACCTGGACCCTAAACCGTCCCCGTTCCCTAACCCTAACCCTAGCCCGAACCCTAACCCTAACCCTTCCCCGAAGCCTGACCCTCACCCGTCCCCTAATCCTAACCCGTACGCTAACACTAACCCGTGCCCTCACACGCACGCTCCCCCTAAAACGTTGCCGTACCCTCACCTGGACCCTAAACCGTCCCCGTCCCCTAACCCTAACCCTAGCCCGAACCCTAACACTAACCCTTCCCCGAAGCCTGACCCTCACCCGTCCCCTAATCCTAACCCGTACGCTAACACTAACCCGCGCCCTCACACGCACGCTCCCCCTAAAGCGTTGCCGTACCCTCACCTGGTCCCTAAACCGTCCCCGTCCCCTAACCCTAACCCTAGCCCGAACCCTAACCCTAACCCTTCCCCGAAGCCTGACCCTCACCCGTCCCCTAATCCTAACCCGTACGCTAACACTAACCCGCGCCCTCACACGCACGCTCCCCCTAAAGCGTTGCCGTACCCTCACCTGGACCCTAAACCGTCCCCATCCCCTAACCCTAACCCTAGCCCGAACCCTAACCCTAACCCTTTCCCGAAGCCTGACCCTCACCCGTCCCCTAATCCTAAGCCGTACGCTAACACTAACGCGTGCCCTCACACGCACGCTCCCCCTAAAGCGTTGCCGTACCCTCACCTGGACCCTAAACCGTCCCCGTCCCCTAACCCTAACCCTAGCCCGAACCCTAACCCTAACCCTTCCCCGAAGCCTGACCCTCACCTGTCCCCTAATCCTAAGCCATACACTAACACTAACGCGCGCCCTCACACGCACGCTCCCCCTAAAGCGTTGCCGTACCCTCACCTGGATCCTAAACCGTCCCCGTCCCTTAACCCTAACCCTAGCCCGAACCCTAACCCTAACACTTCCCCGAAGCCTGACCCTCACCCGTCCCCTAATCCTAAGCCGTACGCTAACACTAACCCGCGACCTCACACGCACGCTCCCCCTAAAGCGTTGCCGTACCCTCACCTGGACCCTAAACCGTCCCCGTCCCCTAACCCTAACCCTAGCCCGAACCCTAACCCTAACCCTTCCCCGAAGCCTGACCCTCACCCGTCCCCTAATCCTAACCCGTACGCTAACACTAACCCGCGCCCTCACACGCACGCTCCCCCTAAAGCGTTGCCGTACCCTCACCTGGACCCTAAACCGTCCCCGTCCCCTAACCCTAACCCTAGCCCGAACCCTAACCCTAACCCTTCCCCGAAGCCTGACCCTCACCCGTCCCCTAATCCTAAGCCGTACGCTAACACTAACCCGCGCCCTCACACGCACGCTGCCCCTAAAGCGTTGCCGTACCCTCACCTGGACCCTAAACCGTCCCCGTCCCCTAACCCTAACCCTAGCCCGAACCCTAACCCTAACCCTTCCCCGAAGCCTGACTCTCACCCATCCCCTAATCCTAACCCGTACGCTAACACTAACCCGCGCCCTCACACGCACGCTCCCCCTAAAGCGTTGCCGTACCCTCACCTGGACCCGAAACCGTCCCCGTCCCCTAACCCTAACCCTAGCCCGAACCCTAACCCTAACCCTTCCCCGAAGCCTGACCCTCATCCGTCCCCTAATCCTAACCCGTACGCTAACACTAACCCGCGCCCACACACGCACCCCCCCCTTAAAGCATTGCCGTACCCTCACCTGGACCCTAAACCGTCCCCGTCCCCTAACCCTAACCCTAGCCCGAACCCTAACCCTAACCCTTCCCCGAAGCCTGACCCTCACCCGTCCCCTAATCCTAACCCGTACGCTAACACTAACCCGCGCCCTCACATGCACGCTCCCCCTAAAGCGTTGCCGTACCCTCACCTGGACTCTAAACCGTCCCCGTCCCCTAACCCTAACCCTAGCCCGAACCCTAACCCTAACCCTTCTCCGAAGCCTGACCCTCACCCGTCCCCTAATCCTAACCCGTACGCTAACACTAACCCGCGCCCTCACACGCACGCTCCCCCTAAAGCGTTGCCGTACCCTCACCTGGACCCTAAACCGTCCCCGTCCCCTAACCCTAAACCTAGCCCGAACCCTAACCCTAACCCTTCCCCGAAGCCTGACCCTCACGCATCCCCTAATCCTAACCCGTACGCTAACACTAACCCGCGCCCTCACACACATGCTCCCCCTAAAGCGTTGCCGTACCCTCACCTGGACCCTAAACCGTCCCCGTCCCCTAACCCTAACCCTAGCCCGAACCGTAACCCTAACCCTTCCCCGAAGCCTGACCCTCACCCGTCCCCTAATCCTAACCCGTACGCTAACACTAACCCGCGCCCTCACACGCACGCTCCCCCTAAAGCGCTGCCGTACCCTCACCTGGACCCTAAACCGTCCCCGTCCCCTAACCCTAACCCTAGCCCGAACCCTAACCCTAACCCTTCCCCGAAGCCTGACCCTCACCCGTCCCCTAATCCTAACCCGTACGCTAACACTAACGCGCGCCCTCACACGCACGCTCCCCCTAAAGCGTTGCCGTACCCTCACCTGGACCCTAAACCGTCCCCGTCCCCTAACCCTAACCCTAGCCCGAACCCTAACCCTAACCCTTCCCCGAAGCCTGACCCTCACCCGTCCCCTAATCCTAACCCGTACGCTAACACTAACCCGCGCCCTCACACGCACGCTCCCCCTAAAGCGTTGCCGTACCCTCACCTGGACCCTAAACCGTCCCCGTCCCCTAACCCTAACCCTAGCCCGAACCCTAACCCTAACCCTTCCCCGAAGCCTGACCCTCACCCGTCCCCTAATCCTAACCCGGACGCTAACACTAACCCGCGCCCTCACACGCACGCTCCCCCTAAAGCGTTGCCGTACCCTCACCTGGACCCTAAACCGTCCCCGTACCCTAACCCTAACCCTAGCCCGAACCCTAACCCTAACCCTTCCCCGAAGCCTGACCCTCACCCGTCCCCTAATCCTAACCCGTACGCAAACACGAACCCGCGCCCTCACACGCACGCTCCCCCTAAAGCGTTGCCGTACCCTCACCTGGACCCTAAACAGTCCCCGTCCCCTAACCCTAACCCTAGCCCGAACCCTAACCCTAACCCTTCCCCGAAGCCTGACCCTCACCTGTCCCCTAATCCTAACCCGTACGCTAACACTAACCCGCGCCCTCACACGCACGCTCCCCCTAAAGCGTTGCCGTACCCTCACCTGGACCCTAAAGCGTCCCCATCTCCTAACCCTAACCCTAGCCCGAACCCTAACCCTAACCATTCCCCGAAGCCTGACACTCACCCGTCCCCTAATCCTAACCCGTATGCTAACACTAACAAGCGACCTCACACGCACGCTCCCCCTAAAGCGTTTCCGTACCCTCACCTGGACCCTAAACCGTCCCCGTCCCCTAACCCTAACCCTAGCCCGAACCCTAACCCTAACCCCTCCCCGAAGCCTGACACTCACCCGTCCCCTAATCCTAACCCGTACGCTAACACTAACCCGCGCCCTCACACGCACGCTCCCCCTAAAGCGTTGCCGTACCCTCACCTGGACCCGAAACCGTCCCCGTCCCCTAACCCTAACCCTAGCCCGAACCCTAACCCTAACCCTTCCCCGAAGCCTGACCCTCACCCGTCCCCAAATCCTAACCCGTACGCTAACACTAACCCGCGCCCTCACACGCACGCTCCCCCTAAAGCGTTGCCGTACCCTCACCTGGACGCTAAACCATCCCCGTCCCCTAACCCTAACCCTAGCCCGAACCCTAACCCTAACCCTTCCCCGAAGCCTGAGCCTCACCCGTCCCCTAATCCTAACCCGTACGCTAACACTAACCCGCGCCCTCACACGCACGCTCCCCCTAAAGCGTTGCCGTACCCTCACCTGGACCCTAAACCGTCCCCGTCCCCTAACCCTAACCCTAGCCCGAACCCTAACCCTAACCCTTCCCCGAAGCCTGACCCTCACCCGTCCCCTAATCCTAAGCCGTACGCTAATACTAACCCGCGCCCTCACACGCACGCTCCCCCTAAAGCGTTGCCGTACCCTCACCTGGACCCTAAACCGTCCCCGTCCCCTAACCCTAACCCTAGCCCGAACCCTAACCCTAACCCTTCCCCGAAGACTGACCCTCACCTGTCCCCTAATCCTAACCCGTACGCTAACACTAACCCGCGCCCTCACACGCACGCTCCCCCTAAAGCGTTGCCGTACCCTCACCTGGACCCTAAACCGTCCCCATCTCCTAACCTTAACCCTAGCCCGAACCCTAACCCTAACCATTCCCCGAAGCCTGACCCTCACCCGTCCCCTAATCCTAACCCGTATGCTAACACTAACAAGCGACCTCACACGCACGCTCCCCCTAAAGCGTTGCCGTACCCTCACCTGGACCCTAAACCGTCCCCGTCCCCTAACCCTAACCCTAGCCCGAACCCTAACCCTAACCCTTCCCCGAAGCCTGACCCTCACCCGTCCCCTAATCCTAACCCGTACGCTAACACTAACCCGCGCCCTCACACGCACGCTCCCCCTAAAACGTTGCCGTACCCTCACCTGGACGCTAAACCATCCCCGTCCCCTAACCCTAACCCTAGCCCGAACCCTAACCCTAACCCTTCCCCGAAGCCTGAGCCTCACCCGTCCCCTAATCCTAACCCGTACGCTAACACTAACCCGCGCCCTCACACGCACGCTCCCCCTAAAGCGTTGCCGTACCCTCACCTGGACCCTAAACCGTGTCCGTCCCCTAACCCTAACCCTAGCCCGAACCCTAACCCTAACCCTTCCCCGAAGCCTGACCCTCACCCGTCCCCTAATCCTAAGCCGTACGCTAACACTAACCCGCGCCCTCACACGCACGCTCCCCCTAAAGCGTTGCCGTACCCTCACCTGGACCCTAAACCGTCCCCGTCCCCTAACCCTAACCCTAGCCCGAACCCTAACCCTAACCCTTCCCCGAAGCCTGACCCTCACCCGTCCCCTAATCCTAACTCGTACGCTAACACTAACCCGCGCCCTCACACGCACGCTCCCCCTAAAGTGTTGCCGTACCCTCACCTGGACCCTAAACCGTCCCCGTCCCCTAACCCTAACCCTAGCCCGAACCCTAACCCTAACCCTTCCCCGAAGCCTGACCCTCACCCGTCCCCTGATCCTAACCCGTACGCTAACACTAACCCGCGCCCTCACACGCACGCTCCCCCTAAAGCGTTGCCGTACCCTCACCTGGACCCTAAACCGTCCCCGTCCCCTAACCCTAACCCTAGCCCGAACCCTAACCCTAACCCTTCCCCGAAGCCTGACCCTCACCCGTCCCCTGATCCTAACCCGTACGCTAACACTAACCCGCGCCCTCACACGCACGCTCCCCCTAAAGCGTTGCCGTACCCTCACCTGGACCCTAAACCGTCCCCGTCCCCTAACCCTAACCCTAGCCCGAACCCTAACCCTAACCCTTCCCCGAAGCCTGACTCTCACCCGTCCCCTAATCCTAACCCGTAGGCTAACACTAACCCGCGCCCTCACACGCACGCTCCCCCTAAAGCGTTGCCGTACCCTCACCTGGACCCTAAACCGTCCCCGTCCCCTAACCCTAACCCTAGCCCGAACCCTAACCCTAACCCTTCCCCGAAGCCTGACCCTCACCCGTCCCCTAATCCTAACTCGTACGCTAACACTAACCCGCGCCCTCACACGCACGCTCCCCCTAAAGTGTTGCCGTACCCTCATCTGGACCCTAAACCGTCCCCGTCCCCTAACCCTAACCCTAGCCCGAACCCTAACCCTAACCCTTCCCCGAAGCCTGACCCTCACCCGTCCCCTGATCCTAACCCGTACGCTAACACTAACCCGCGCCCTCACACGCACGCTCCCCCTAAAGCGTTGCCGTACCCTCACCTGGACCCTAAACCGTCCCCGTACCCTAACCCTAACCCTAGCCCGAACCCTAAACCTAACCCTTCCCCGAAGCCTGACCCTCACCCGTCCCCTAATCCTAAACCGCACGCTAACACTAACCCGCGCCCTCACACGCACGCTCCCCCTAAAGCGTTGCCGTACCCTCACCTGGACCCTAAACCGTCCCCGTCCCCTAACCCTAACCCTAGCCCGAACCCTAACCCTAACCCTTCCCCGAAGCCTGACTCTCACCCGTCCCCTAATCCTAACCCGTAGGCTAACACTAACCCGCGCCCTCACACGCACGCTCCCCCTAAAGCGTTGCCGTACCCTCACCTGGACCCTAAACCGTCCCCGTCCCCTAACCCTAACCCTAGCCCGAACCCTAACCCTAACCCTTCCCCGAAGCCTGACCCTCACCCGTCCCCTAATCCTAACTCGTACGCTAACACTAACCCGCGCCCTCACACGCACGCTCCCCCTAAAGTGTTGCCGTACCCTCACCTGGACCCTAAACCGTCCCCGTCCCCTAACCCTAACCCTAGCCCGAACCCTAACCCTAACCCTTCCCCGAAGCCTGACCCTCACCCGTCCCCTGATCCTAACCCGTACGCTAACACTAACCCGCGCCCTCACACGCACGCTCCCCCTAAAGCGTTGCCGTACCCTCACCTGGACCCTAAACCGTCCCCGTCCCCTAACCCTAACCCTAGCCCGAACCCTAACCCTAACCCTTCCCCGAAGCCTGACCCTCACCCGTCCCCTGATCCTAACCCGTACGCTAACACTAACCCGCGCCCTCACACGCACGCTCCCCCTAAAGCGTTGCCGTACCCTCACCTGGACCCTAAACCGTCCCCGTCCCCTAACCCTAACCCTAGCCCGAACCCTAACCCTAACCCTTCCCCGAAGCCTGACCCTCACCCGTCCCCTAATCCTAACCCGTAGGCTAACACTAACCCGCGCCCTCACACGCACGCTCCCCCTAAAGCGTTGCCGTACCCTCACCTGGACCCTAAACCGTCCCCGTCCCCTAACCCTAACCCTAGCCCGAACCCTAACCCTAACCCTTCCCCGAAGCCTGACCCTCACCCGTCCCCTAATCCTAACCCGTACGCTAACACTAACCCGCGCCCTCACACGCACGCTCCCCCTAAAGCGTTGCCGTACCCTCACCTGGACCCTAAACCGTCCCCGTCCCCTAACCCTAACCCTAGCCCGAACCCTAACCCTAACCCTTCCCCGAAGCCTGACCCTCACCCGTCCCCTAATCCTAACCCGGACGCTAACACTAACCCGCGCCCTCACACGCACGCTCCCCCTAAAGCGTTGCCGTACCCTCACCTGGACCCTAAACCGTCCCCGTACCCTAACCCTAACCCTAGCCCGAACCCTAAACCTAACCCTTCCCCGAAGCCTGACCCTCACCCGTCCCCTAATCCTAAACCGCACGCTAACACTAACCCGCGCCCTCACACGCACGCTCCCCCTAAAGCGTTGCCGTACCCTCACCTGGACCCTAAACCGTCCCCGTCCCCTAACCCTAACCCTAGCCCGAACCCTAACCCTAACCCTTCCCCGAAGCCTGACACTCACCCGTCCCCTAATCCTAAGCCATACGCTAACACTAACCCGCGCCCTCACACGCACGCTCCCCCTAAAGCGTTGCAGTACCCTCACCTGGACCCTAAACCGTCCCCGTCCCCTAACCCTAACCCTAGCCCGAACCCTAACCCTAACCCTTCCCCGAAGCCTGACCCTCACCCGTCCCCTAATCCTAACCCGTACGCTAACACTAACCCGCGCCCTCACACGCACGCTCCCCCTAAAGCGTTGCCGTACCCTCACCTGGACCCTAAACCGTCCCTGTCCCGTAACCCTAACCCTAGCCCGAACCGTAACCCTAACCCTTCCCCGAAGCCTGACCCTCAACCGTCCCCTAATCCTAACCCCTACGCTAACACTAACCCGCGCCCTCACACGCACGCTCCCCCTAAAGCGTTGCAGTACCCTCACCTAGACCCTAAACCGTCCCTGTCCCCTAACCCTAACCCTAGCCCGAACCCTAACCATAACACTTTCCCGAAGCCTGACCCTCACCCGTCCCCTAATCCTAACCCGTACGCTAACACTAACCCGCACCCTCACATGCACGCTCCCCCTAAAGCGTTGCCGTACCCTCACCTGGACCCTAAACCGTCCCCGTCCCCTAACCCTAACCCTAGCCCGAACCCTAACCCTAACGCTTCCCCGAAGCCTGACCCTCACCCGTCCCCTAATGCTAACCCGTACGCTAACACTAACCCGCGCCCTCACACGCACGCTCCCCCTAAAGCGTTGTCGTACCCTCACCTGGACCCTAAACCGTCCCCGTCCCCTAACCCTAACCCTAGACCGAACCCTAACCCTAACCCTTCCCCGAAGCCTGACCCTCACCCGTCCCCTAATCCTAACCAGTACGCTAACACTACCCCACGCCCTCACATGCACGCTCCCCCTAAAGCGTTGCCGTACCCTCACCTGGACCCTAAACCGTCCCCGTCACCTAACCCTAACCCTAGCCAGAACCCTAACCCTAACCCTTCCCCGAAGCATGACCCTCACCCATCTCCTAATCCTAAGCCATACGCTAACACTAACCCGCGCCCTCACACGCACGCTCCCCCTAAAGCGTTGCCGTACCCTCACCTGGACCCTAAACCGTCCCCGTCCCCTAACCCTAACCCTAGCCCGAACCCTAACCCTAACCCTTCCCCGAAGCCTGACCCTCACACGTCCCCTAATCCTAACCAGTACGCTAACACTACCCCGCGCCCTCACATGCACGCTCCCCCTAAAGCGTTGCCGTACCCTCACCTGGACCGTAAACCGTCCCCGTCACCTAACCCTAACCCTAGCCCGAACCCTAACCCTAACCCTTCCCCGAAGCCTGACCCTCAACCGTCCCCTAATCCTAACCCTTACGCTAACACTAACCCACGCCCTCACACGCACGCTCCCTCTAAAGCGTTGCCGTACCCTCACCTGGACCCTAAACCGTCCCCGTCCCCTAACCCTAACCCTACACCGAACCCCAACCCTAACCCTTCCCCGAAGCCTGACCCTCACCCGTCACCTAATCCTAACCCGTACGCTAACACTAACCCGCGCCCTCACACGCACACTAACTCTAAATCGTTGCCGTACCCTCACCTGGACCCTAAACCGTCCCCGTCCCCTAACCCTAACCCTAGCCCGAACCCTAACCCTAACCCTTCCCCGAAGCCTGACCCTCACCCGTCCCTTAATCCTAACCCGTACGCTAACACTAACCCGCGCCCTCACACGCACGCTCCCCCTAAAGCGTTGCCGTACCCTCACCTGGACCCTAAACCGTCCCCGTCCCCTAACCCTAACCCTAGCCCGAACCCTAACCCTAATCCTTCCCCGAAGCCTGACCCTCACCCGTCCCCTAATCCTAACCCGTACGCTAACACTAACCAGCGCCCTCACACGCACGCTCCCCCTAAAGCGTTGCCGTACCCTCACCTGGACCCTAAACCGTCCCCGTCCCCTAACCCTAACCCTAGCCCGAACCCTAACCCTAACTCTTCCCCGAAGCCTGACCCTCACACGTCCCCTAATCCTAACCCGTACGCTAACACTAACCCGCGCCCTCACACGCACGCTCCCCCTAAAGCGTTGCCGTTCCCTCACCTGGACCCTAAATCGTCCCCGTCCCCTAACCCTAACCCTAGCCCGAAACCTAAGCCTAACCCTTCCCCGAAGCCTGACCCTCACCCGTCCCCTAATCCTAACCCGTACGCTAACACTAACCCGCGCCCTCACACGCACGCTCCACCTAAAGCATTGCCGTACCCTCACCTGGACCCTAAACCGTCCCCGTCCCCTAAGCCTAACCCTAGCCCGAACCCTAACCCTAACCCTTCCCCGAAGCCTGACCCTCACCCGTCCCCTAATCCTAACCCGTACGCTAACACTAACCCGCGCCCTCACACGCACGCTCCCCCTAAAGCGTTGCCGTACCCTCACCTGGACCCTAAACCTTCCCCGTCCCCTAACCCTAACCCTAGCCCGAACCCTAAACCTAACCCTTCCCCGAAGCCTGACCCTCACCCGTCCCTTTAATCCTAAGCCGTACGCTAACACTAACCCGCGCCCTCACACTCACGCGCCTACTAAAGCGTTGCCGTACCCTCACCTGGACCCTAAACCGTCCCCGTCCCCTAACCCTAACCCTAGCCCGAACCCTAACCCTAACCCTTCTGCGAAGCCTGACCCTCACCCGTCCCCTAATCCTAA
The DNA here is from genome assembly GCF_951394435.1 of Stenella coeruleoalba. Classification (NCBI taxonomy): domain Eukaryota; kingdom Metazoa; phylum Chordata; class Mammalia; order Artiodactyla; family Delphinidae; genus Stenella; species Stenella coeruleoalba. The sequence continues at coordinate 843,061 of NW_027646083.1, read as the reverse complement.
GCCGTACGCTAACACTAACCCGCGCCCTCACACGCACGCTCCCCCTAAAGCGTTGCCGTACCCTCACCTGAACCCTAAACCGTCCCCGTCCCCTAACCCTAACCCTAGCCCGAACCCTAACCATAACCCTTCCCCGAAGCCTGACCCTCACCCGTCCCCTAATCCTAAGCCGTACGCTAACACTAATGCGTGCCCTCACACGCACACTCCCCCTAAAGCGTTGCCGTACCCTCACCTGGACCCTAAACCGTCCCCGTCCCCTAACCCTAACCCTAGCCCGAACCCTAACCCTAACCCTTCCCCGAAGCCTGACCCTCACCCGTCCCCTAATCCTAACCCGTAGGCTAACACTAACCCGCGCCCTCACACGCACGCTCCCCCTAAAGCGTTGCCGTACCCTCACCTGGACCCTAAACCGTCCCCGTCCCCTAACCCTAACCCTAGCCCGAACCCTAACCCTAACCCTTCCCCGAAGCCTGACCCTCACCCGTCCCCTAATCCTAACCCGTACGCTAACACTAACCCGCGCCCTCACACGCACGCTCCCCCTAAAGCGTTGCCGTACCCTCACCTGGACCCGAAACCGTCCCCGTCCCCTAACCCTAACCCTAGCCCGAACCCTAACCCTAACCCTTCCCCGAAGCCTGACCCTCACCCGTCCCCTAATCCTAACCCGTACGCTAACACTAACCCGCGCCCTCACACGCACGCTCCCCCTAAAGCGTTGCCGTACCCTCACCTGGACCCTAAACCGTCCCCGTCCCCTAACCCTAACCCTAGCCCGAACCCTAACCCTAACCCTTCCCCGAAGCCTGACTCTCACCCGTCCCCTAATCCTAACCCGTACGCTAACACTAACCCGCGCCCTCACACGCACGCTCCCCCTAAAGCGTTGCCGTACCCTCACCTGGACCCTAAACCGTCCCCGTCCCCTAACCCTAACCCTAGCCCGAACCCTAACCCTAACCCTTCCCCGAAGCCTGACCCTCACCCGTCCCCTAATCCTAACCCGTACGCTAACACTAACCCGCGCCCTCACACGCACGCTCCCCCTAAAGCGTTGCCGTACCCTCACCTGGAACCGAAACCGTCCCCGTGCCTTAACCCTTACCCTCGCCCGAACCCTAACCCTAACCCTTCCCCGAAGCCTGACCCTCACCCGTCCCCTAATCCTAACCCGTACGCTAACACTAACCCGCGCCCTAACACGCACGCTCCCCCTAAAGCGTTGCCGTACCCTCACCTGGACCCTAAACCGTCCCCGTCCCCTAACCCTAACCCTAGCCCGAACCCTAACCCTAACCCTTCCCCGAAGCCTGACCCTCACCCGTCCCCTAATCCTAACCCGTACGCTAACACTAACCCGCGCCCTCACACGCACGCTCCCCCTAAAGCGTTGCCGTACCCTCACCTGGACCCGAAACCGTCCCCGTCCCCTAACCCTAACCCTAGCCCGAACCCTAACCCTAACCCTTCCCCGAAGCCTGACCCTCACCCATCCCCTAATCCTAACCCGTATGCTAACACTAACCCGCGCCCTCACATGCACGCTCCCCCTAAAGCGTTGCCGTACCCTCACCTGGACCCTGAACCGTCCCCGTCCCCTAACCCTAACCCTAGCCCGAACTGTAACCCTAAACCTTCCCCGAAGCCTGACCCTCACCCGTCCCCTAATCCTAACCCGTACGCTAACACTAACCCGCGCCCTCACACGCACGCTCCCCCTAAAGCGTTGCCGTACCCTCACCTGGACCCTACACCGTCCCCGTCCCCTAACCCTAACCCTAGCCCGAACCCTAACCCTAACCCTTCCCCGAAGCCTGAACATCACCCGTCCCCTAATCCTAAGCCGTACGCTAACACTAACCCGCGCCCTCACACGCACGCTCCCCCTAAAGCGTTGCCGTACCCTCACCTGGACCCGAAACCGTCCCCGTCCCCTAACCCTAACCCTAGCCCGAACTCTAACCCTAACCCTTCCCCGAAGCCTGACCCTCACCCGTCCCCTAATCCTAAGCCGTACGCTAACACTAACCCGCGCCCTCACACTCACGCGCCTACTAAAGCGTTGCCGTACCCTCACCTGGACCCTAAACTGTCCCCGTCCCCTAACCCTAACCCTAGCCCGAACCCTAACCCTAACCCTTCCCCGAAGCCTGACCCTCACCCGTCCCCTAATCCTAAGCCGTACGCAAACACTAACCCGCGCCCTCACACGCACGCTCCCCCTAAAGCGTTGCCGTACCCTCACCTGGACCCTAAACCGTCCCCGTCCCCTAATCCTAACCCTAGCCCGAACCCTAACCCTAACCCTTCCCCGAAGGCTGACCCTCACCCGTTCCCTAATCCTAACCTGTACGCTAACACTAACACGCGCCCTCACACGCACGCTCCCCCTAAAGCGTTGCCGTACCCTCACCTGGACCCGAAACCGTCCCCGTCCCCTAACCCTAACCCTAGCCCGAACCCTAACCCTAACCCTTCCCCGAAGCCTGACCCTCACCCGTCCCCTAATCCTAACCCGTATGCTAACACTAACCCGCGCCCTCACACGCACGCTCCCCCTAAAGCGTTGCCGTACCCTCACCTGGACCCTAAACCGTCCCCGTCCCCTAACCCTAACCCTAGCCCGAACCCTAACCCTAACCCTTCCCCGAAGCCTGACCCTCACCCGTCCCCTAATCCTAAGCCGTACGCTAACACTAACACGCGCCCTCACACGCACGCTCCCCCTAAAGCGTTGCCGTACCCTCACCTGGACCCTAAACCGTCCCCGTCCCCTAACCCTAACCCTAGCCCGAACCCTAACCCTAACCCTTCCCCGAAGCCTGACCCTCACCCGTCCCCTAATCCTAACCCGTACGCTAACACTAACCCGCGCCCTCACACGCACGCTCCCCCTAAAGCGTTGCCGTACCCTCACCTGGACCCGAAACCCTCCCCGTCCCTTAACCCTTACCCTAGCCCGAACCCTAACCCTAACCCTTCCCCGAAGCCTGACCCTCACCCGTCCCCTAATCCTAACCCGTACGCTAACACTAACCCGCGCCCTCACACGCACGCTCCCCCTAAAGCGTTGCCGTACCCTCACCTGGACCCTAAACCGTCCCCGTCCCCTAACCCTAACCCTAGCCCGAACCCTAACCCTAACCCTTCCCCGAAGCCTGACCCTCACCCGTCCCCTAATCCTAACCCGTACGCTAACACTAACCCGCGCCCTCACACGCACGCTCCCCCTAAAGCGTTGCCGTACCCTCACCTGGACCCGAAACCGTCCCCGTCCCCTAACCCTAACCCTAGCCCGAACCCTAACCCTAACCCTTCCCCGAAGCCTGACCCTCACCCATCCCCTAATCCTAACCCGTACGCTAACACTAACCCGCGCCCTCACACGCACGCTCCCCCTAAAGCGTTGCCGTACCCTCACCTGGACCCTAAACCGTCCCCGTCCCCTAACCCTAACCCTAGCCTGAACCCTAACCCTAACCCTTCCCCGAAGCCTGAACCTCACCCGTCCCCTAATCCTAACCCGTACGCTAACACTAACCCGCGCCCTCACACGCACGCTCCCCCTAAAGCGTTGCCGTACCCTCACCTGGACCCTAAACCGTCCCCGTCCCCTAACCCTAACCCTAGCCCGAACCCTAACCCTAACCCTTCCCCGAAGCCTGACCCTCACCCGTCCCCTAATCCTAACCCGTACGCTAACACTAACCCGCGCCCTCACACGCACGCTCCCCCTAAAGCGTTGCCGTACCCTCACCTGGACCCTAAACCATCCCCGTCCCCTAACCCTAACCCTAGCCCGAACCCTAACCCTAACCCTTCCCCGAAGCCTGAACCTCACCCGTCCCCTAATCCTAACCCGTACGCGAACACTAACCCGCGCCCTCACACGCATGCTCCCCCTAAAGCGTTGCCGTACCCTCACCTGGACCCTAAACCGTCCCCGTCCCCTAACCCTAACCCTAGCCCGAACCCTAACCCTAACCCTTCCCCAAAGTCTGACCCTCACCCGTCCCCTAATCCTAACCCGTACGCTAACACTAACCCGCGCCCTCACACGCACGCTCCCCCTAAAGCGTTGCCGTACCCTCACCTGGACCCTAAACCGTCCCCGTCCCCTAACCCTAACCCTAGCCCGAACCCTAACCCTAACCCTTCCCCGAAGCCTGACCCTCACCCGTCCCCTAATCCTAACCAGGACGCTAACACTACCCAGCGCCCTCACATGCACGCTCCCCCTAAAGCGTTGCCGTACCCTCACCTGGACCCTAAACCGTCCCTGTCCCGTAACCCTAACCCTAGCCCGAACCCTAACCCTAACCCTTCCCCGAAGCCTGACCCTCACCCGTCCCCTAATCCTAACCCGTACGCTAACACTAACCCGCGCCCTCACACACATTCTCCCCCTAAAGTGTTGCCGTACCCTCACCTGGACCCTAAACCGTCCCCGTCCCCTAACCCTAACCCTAGCCCGAACCCTAACCCTAACCCTTCCCCGAAGCCTGACCCTCACCCGTCCCCTAATCCTAAGCCGTACGCTAACACTAACCCGCGCCCTCACACGCACGCTCCCCCTGAAGCTTTGCCATACCCTCACCTGGACTCTAAACCGTCCCCGTCCCCTAACACTAACCCTAGCCCGAACCCTAACCCTAACCCTTCCCCGAAGCCTGACCCTCACCCGTCCCCAATCCTAACACGTACGCTAACACTAACCCGCGCCCTCACACGCACGCTCCCCCTAAAGCGTTGCCGTACCCTCACCTGGACCCTAAACCGTCCCCATCCCTTAACCCTAACCCTAGCCACAACCCTAACCCTAACGCTTCCCCGAAGCCTGACCCTCACCCGTCCCCTAATCCTAACACGTACGCTAACACTAACCCTCGCCCTCACACGCACGCTCCCCCTAAAGCGTTGCTGTACTCTTACCTGCACCCTAAACCGTCCCCATCCCCTAAGCCTAACCCTAGCCCGAACCCTAACCCTAACCCTTCCCCGAAGCCTGACCCTCAACCGTCCCCTAATCCTAACCAGTACGCTAACACTACCCTGCGCCCTCACATGCTCGCTCCCCCTAAAGCGTTGCCGTACCCTCACCTGGACCCTAAACCGTCCCCGTCACCTAACCCTAACCCTAGCCCGAACCCTAACCCTAACCCTTCCCCGAACCATGACCCTCACCCATCCCCTAATCCTAAGCCATACGCTAACACTAACCCGCGCCCTCACACACACGCTCCCCCTAAAGCGTTGCCGTACCCTCACCTGGAACCTAAACCGTCCCCGTCCCCTAACCCTAACCCTAGCCCGAACCCTAACCCTAACGCTTCCCCGAAGCCTGACCCTCACCTGTCCCCTAATCCTAACCAGTACGCTAACACTACCCCGCGCACTCACATGCACGCTCCCCCTAAAGCGTTGCCGTACCCTCACCTGGACCCTAAACCGTCCCCGTCACCTAACCCTAACCCTAGCCCGAACCCTAACCCTAATCCTTCCCCGAAGCCTGACCCTCAACCGTCCCCTAATCCTAACCCGTACGCTAACACTAACCCAAGCCCTCACACGCACGCTCCCCCTAAAGCGTTGCCGTACCCTCACCTGGACCCTAAACCGTCCCCGTCCCCTAATCCTAACCCTAGCCCGAACCCTAAACCTAACCCTTCCCCGAAACCTGACCCTCACCCGTCCCCTAATCCTAACCCGTACGCTAACACTAACCCGCGCCCTCACACGCATGCTCCCCCTAAAGCGTTGCCGTACCCTCACCTGGACCCGAAACCGTCCCCGTCCCCTAACCCTAACCCTAGCCCGAACCCTAACCCTAACACTTCCCCGAAGCCTGACCCTCACCCGTCCCCTAATCCTAACCCGTACGCTAACACTAACCCGCGCCCTCACACGCACGCTCCCCCTAAAGCGTTGCCGTACCCTCACCTGGACCCTAAATCGTCCCCGTCCCCTAACCCTAACCCTAGCCCGAACCCAAACCCTAACCCTTCCCCGAAGCCTGACCCTCACCCGTCCCCTAATCCTAAGCCGTACGCTAACACTAACCCAAACCCTCACACGCACGCTCCTCTAAAGCGTTGCTGTACCCTCACCTGGACCCTAAACCGTCCCCGTCCCCTAACCCTAACCCTAGCCCGAACCCTAACCCTAACCCTTCCCCGAAGCCTGACCCTCACCCGTCCCCTAATCCTAACCCGTACGCTAACACTAACCCGCGCCCTCACACGCACGCTCCCCCTAAAGCGTTGCCGTACCCTCACCTGGACCCTAAACCGTCCCCGTCCCCTAACCCTAACCCTAGCCCGAACCCTAACCCTAACCCTTCCCCGAAGCCTGACCCTCACCCGTCCCCAATCCTAACCCGTACGCTAACACTAACCCGCGCCCTCACACGCACGCTCCCCCTAAAGCGTTGCCGTACCCTCACCTGGACCCGAAACCGTCCCCGTCCCCTAACCCTAACCCTAGCCCGAACCCTAACCCTAACCCTTCCCCGAAGCCTGACCCTCACCCGTCCCCTAATCCTAACCCGTACGCTAACACTAACCCGCGCCCTCACACGCACGCTCCCCCTAAAGCGTTGCCGTACCCTCACCTGGACCCTAAACCGTCCCCGTCCCCTAACCCTAACCCTATCCCGAACCCTAACCCTAACCCTTCCCCGAAGCCTGAACCTCACCCATCCCCTAATCCTAACCCGTACGCTAACACTAACCCGCGCCCTCACACGCACGCTCCCCCTAAAGCGTTGCCGTACCCTCACCTGGACCCTAAACCGTCCCCGTCCCCTAAGCCTAACCCTAGCCCGAACCCTAAACCTAACCCTTCCCCGAAGCCTGACCCTCACCCGTCCCCTAATCCTAACCCGTACGCTAACACTAACCCGCGCCCTCACACGCACGCTCCCCCTAAAGCGTTGCCGTACCCTCACCTGGACCCTAAACCTTCCCCGTCCCCTAACCCTAACCCTAGCCCGAACCCTAAACCTAACCCTTCCCCGAAGCCTGACCCTCACCCGTCCCCTAATCCTAAGCCGTACGCTAACACTAACCCGCGCCCTCACACTCACGCGCCTACTAAAGCGTTGCCGTACCCTCACCTGGACCCTAAACCGTCCCCGTCCCCTAACCCTAACCCTAGCCCGAACCCTAACCCTAACCCTTCCCCGAAGCCTGACCCTCACCCGTCCCCTAATCCTAAGCCGTACGCTAACACTAACCCACGCCCTCACACGCACGCTCCCCCTAAAGCGTTGCCGTACCCTCACCTGGACCCTAAACCGTCCCCGTCCCCTAACCCTAACCCTAGCCCGAACCCTAACCATAACCCTTCCCCGAAGCCTGACCCTCACCCGTCCCCTAATCCTAAGCCGTACGCTAACACTAACGCGCGCCCTCACACGCACACTCCCCCTAAAGCGTTGCCGTACCCTCACCTGGACCCTAAACCGTCCCCGTCCCCTAACCCTAACCCTAGCCCGAACCCTAACCCTAACCCTTCCCCGAAGCCTGACCCTCACCCGTCCCCTAATCCTAACCCGTAGGCTAACACTAACCCGCGCCCTCACACGCACGCTCCCCCTAAAGCGTTGCCGTACCCTCACCTGGACCCTAAACCGTCCCCGTCCCCTAACCCTAACCCTAGCCCGAACCCTAACCCTAACCCTTCCCCGAAGCCTGACCCTCACCCGTCCCCTAATCCTAACCCGTACGCTAACACTAACCCGCGCCCTCACACGCACGCTCCCCCTAAAGCGTTGCCATACCCTCACCTGGACCCGAAACCGTCCCCGTCCCCTAACCCTAACCCTAGCCCGAACCCTAACCCTAACCCTTCCCCGAAGCCTGACCCTCACCCTTCCCCTAATCCTAACCCGTAAGCTAACACTAACCCGCGCCCTCACACGCACGCTCCCCCTAAATCGTTGCCGTACCCTCACCTGGACCCGAAACCGTCCCCGTCCCTTAACCCTTACTCTAGCCCGAACCCTAACCCTAACCCTTCCCCGAAGCCTGACCCTCACCCGTCCCCTAATCCTAACCCGTACGCTAACACTAACCCGCGCCCTCACACGCACGCTCCCCCTAAAGCGTTGCCGTACCCTCACCTGGACCCTAAACCGTCCCCGTCCCCTAACCCTAACCCTAGCCCGAACCCTAACCCTAACCCTTCCCCGAAGCCTGACCCTCACCCGTCCCCTAATCCTAACCCGTACGCTAACACTAACCCGCGCCCTCACACGCACGCTCCCCCTAAAGCGTTGCCGTACCCTCACCTGGACCCGAAACCGTCCCCGTCCCCTAACCCTAACCCTAGCCCGAACCCTAACCCTAACCCTTCCCCGAAGCCTGACCCTCACCCGTCCCCTAATCCTAAACCGTACGCTAACACTAACCCGCGCCCTCACACGCACGCTCCCCCTAAAGCGTTGCCGTACCCTCACCTGGACCCTAAACCGTCCCCGTCCCCTAACCCTAACCCTAGCCCGAACCCTAACCCTAACCCTTCCCCGAAGCCTGAACCTCACCCGTCCCCTAATCCTAACCCGTACGCTAACACTAACCCGCGCCCTCACACGCACGCTCCCCCTAAAGCGTTGCCGTACCCTCACCTGGACCCTAAACCGTCCCCGTCCCCTAAGCCTAACCCTAGCCCGAACCCTAAACCTAACCCTTCCCCGAAGCCTGACCCTCACCCGTCCCCTAATCCTAACCCGTACGCTAACACTAACCCGCGCCCTCACACGCACGCTCCCCCTAAAGCGTTGCCGTACCCTCACCTGGACACTAAACCTTCCCCGTCCCCTAACCCTAACCCTAGCCCGAACCCTAACCCTAACCCTTCCCCGAAGCCTGACCCTCACCCGTCCCCTAATCCTAAGCCGTACGCTAACACTAACCCGCGCCCTCACACGCACGCTCCCCCTAAAGCGTTGCCGTACCCTCACCTGGACCCTGAACCGTCCCCGTCCCCTAACCCTAACCCTAGCCCGAACCCTAACCATAACCCTTCCCCGAAGCCTGACCCTCACCCGTCCCCTAATCCTAAGCCGTACGCTAACACTAACGCGCGCCCTCACACGCACGCTACCCCTAAAGCGTTGCCGTACCCTCACCTGGACCCTAAACCGTCCCCGTCCCCTAACCCTAACCCTAGCCCGAACCCTAACCCTAACCCTTCCCCGAAGCCTGACCCTCACCCGTCCCCTAATCCTAACCCGTAGGCTAACACTAACCCGCGCCCTCACACGCACGCTCCCCCTAAAGCGTTGCCGTACCCTCACCTGGACCCTAAACCGTCCCCGTCCCCTAACCCTAACCCTAGCCCGAACCCTAACCCTAACCCTTCCCCGAAGCCTGACCCTCACCCGTCCCCTAATCCTAACCCGTACGCTAACACTAACCCGCGCCCTCACACGCACGCTCCCCCTAAAGCGTTGCCGTACCCTCACCTGGACCCGAAACCGTCCCCGTCCCCTAACCCTAACCCTAGCCCGAACCCTAACCCTAACCCTTCCCCGAAGCCTGACCCTCACCCGTCCCCTAATCCTAACCCGTAAGCTAACACTAACCCGCGCCCTCACACGCACGCTCCCCCGAAAGCGTTGCCGTACCCTCACCTGGACCCGAAACCGTCCCCGTCCCCTAAGCCTAACCCTAGCCCGAACCCTAAACCTAACCCTTCCCCGAAGCCTGACCCTCACCCGTCCCCTTATCCTAACCCGTACGCTAACACTAACCCGCGCCCTCACACGCACGCTCCCCCTAAAGCGTTGCCGTACCCTCACCTGGACCCGAAACCGTCCCCGTCCCCTAACCCTAACCCTAGCCCGAACCCTAACCCTAACCCTTCCCCGAAGCCTGACCCTCACCCGTCCCCTAATCCTAACCCGTACGCTAACACTAACCCGCGCCCTCACACGCACGCTCCCCCTAAAGCGTTGCCGTACCCTCACCTGGACCCTAAACCGTCCCCGTCCCCTAACCCTAACCCTAGCCCGAAACCTAACCCTAGCCCTTCCCCGAAGCCTGACCCTCACCCGTCCCCTAATCCTAACCCGTACGCTAACACTAACCCGCGCCCTCACACGCACGCTCCCCCTAAATCGTTGTCGTACCCTCACCTGGACCCTAAACCGTCCCCGTCCCCTAACCCTAACCCTAGCCCGAACCCTAACCCTAACCCTTCCCCGAAGCCTGACCCTCACCCGTCCCCTAATCCTAACCCGTACGCTAACACTAACCCGCGCCCTCACACGCACGCTCCCCCTAAAGCGTTGCCGTACCCTCACCTGGACCCTGAACCGTCCCCGTCCCCTAACCCTAACCCTAGCCCGAACCCTAACCCTAACCCTTCCCCGAAGCCTGACCCTCACCCGTCCCCTAATCCTAACCCGTACGCTAACACTAACCCGCGCCCTCACACGCACGCTCCCCCTAAAGCGTTGCCGTACCCTCACCTGGACCCGAAACCCTCCCCGTCCCTTAACCCTTACCCTAGCCCGAACCCTAACCCTAACCCTTCCCCGAAGCCTGACCCTCACCCGTCCCCTAATCCTAACCCGTACGCTAACACTAACCCGCGCCCTCACACGCACGCTCCCCCTAAAGCGTTGCCGTACCCTCACCTGGACCCTAAACCGTCCCCGTCCCCTAACCCTAACCCTAGCCCGGACCCTAACCATAACCCTTCCCCGAAGCCTGACCCTCACCCGTCCCCTAATCCTAAGCCGTACGCTAACACTAACGCGCGCCCTCACACGCACACTCCCCCTAAAGCGTTGCCGTACCCTCACCTGGACCCTAAACCGTCCCCGTCCCCTAACCCTAACCCTAGCCCGAACCCTAACCCTAACCCTTCCCCGAAGCCTGACCCTCACCCGTCCCCTAATCCTAACCCGTACGCTAACACTAACCCGCGCCCTCACACGCACGCTCCCCCTAAAGCGTTGCCGTACCCTCACCTGGACCCTAAACCGTCCCCGTCCCCTAACCCTAACCCTAGCCCGAACCCTAACCCTAACCCTTCCCCGAAGCCTGACCCTCACCCGTCCCCTAATCCTAACCCGTACGCTAACACTAACCCGCGCCCTCACACGCACGCTCCCCCTAAAGCGTTGCCGTACCCTCACCTGGACCCTAAACCGTCCCCGTCCCCTAACCCTAACCCTAGCCCGAACCCTAACCCTAACCCTTCCCCGAAGCCTGACCCTCACCCGTCCCCTAATCCTAACCCGTACGCTAACACTAACCCGCGCCCTCACACGCACGCTCCCCCTAAAGCGTTGCCGTACCCTCACCTGGACCCTAAACCGTCCCCGTCCCCTAACCCTAACCCTAGCCCGAACCCTAACCCTATCCCTTCCCCGAAGCCTGACCCTCACCCGTCCCCTAATCCTAACCCGTACGCTAACACTAACCCGCGCCCTCACACGCACGCTCCCCCTAAAGCGTTGCCGTACCCTCACCTGGACCCGAAACCCTCCCCGTCCCTTAACCCTTACCCTAGCCCGAACCCAAACCCTAACCCTTCCCCGAAGCCTGACCCTCACCCGTCCCCTAATCCTAACCCGTACGCTAACACTAACCCGCACCCTCACACGCACGCTCCCCCTAAAGCGTTGCCGTACCCTCACCTGGACCCTAAACCGTCCCCGTCCCCTAACCCTAACCCGAACCCTAACCCTAACCCTTCCCCGAAGCCTGACCCTCACACGTCCCCTAATCCTAACCCGTACGCTAACACTAACCCGCGCCCTCACATGCACGCTCCCCCTAAAGCGTTGCCGTACCCTCACCTGGACCCTAAACCATCCCCGTCCCCTAACCCTAACCCTAGCCCGAACCCTAACCCTAACCCTTCCCCGAAGCCTGAACCTCACCCATCCCCTAATCCTAACCCGTACGCGAACACTAACCCGCGCCCTCACACGCATGCTCCCCCTAAAGCGTTGCCGTACCCTCACCTGGACCCTAAACCGTCCCCGTCCCCTAAACCTAACCCTAGCCCGAACCCTAACCCTAACCCTTCCCCAAAGCCTGACCCTCACCCGTCCCCTAATCCTAACCCGTACGCTAAAACTAACCCGCGCCCTCACACGCACGCTCCCCCTAAAGCGTTGCCGTACCCTCACCTGGACCCTGAACCGTCCCCGTCCCCTAACCCTAACCCTAGCCCGAACCCTAACCCTAACCCTTCCCCGAAGCCTGACCCTCACCCGTCCCCTAATCCTAACCAGGACGCTAACACTACCCAGCGCCCTCACATGCACACTCCCCCTAAAGCGTTGCCGTACCCTCACCTGGACCCTGAACCGTCCCCGTCCCCTAACCCTAACCCTAGCCCGAACCCTAACCCTAACCCTTCCCCGAAGCCTGACCCTCACCCGTCCCCTAATCCTAACCCGTACGCTAACACTAACCCGCGCCCTCACACACATTCTCCCCCTAAAGTGTTGCCGTACCCTCACCTGGACCCTAAACCGTCCCCGTCCCCTAACCCTAACCCTAACCCGAACCCTAACCCTAACACTTCCCCGAAGCCTGACCCTCACCCGTCCCCTAATCCTAAGCCGTACGCTAACACTAACCCGTGCCCTCATACGCACGCTCCCTCTAAAGCTTTGCCGTACCCTCACCTGGACCCTAAAGCGTCCCCGTCCCCTAACCCTAACCCTAGCCCGAACCCTAACCCTAACCCTTCCCCGAAGCCTGACCCTCACCCGTCCCCTAATCCTAAGCCGTACGCTAACACTAACCCGCGCCCTCACACGCACGCTCCCCCTGAAGCTTTGCCATACCCTCACCTGGACTCTAAACCGTCCCCGTCCCCTAACACTAACCCTAGCCCGAACCCTTACCCTAACCCTTCCCCGAAGCCTGACCCTCACCCGTCCCCAATCCTAACACGTACGCTAATACTAACCCGCGCCCTCACACGCACGCTCCCCCTAAAGCGTTGCGGTACCCTCACCTGGACCCTAAACCGTCCCCGTCCCTTAACCCTAACCCTAGCCACAACCCTAACCCTAACCCTTCCCCGAAGCCTGACCCTCACCCGTCCCCTAATCCTAACACGTACGCTAACACTAACCCTCGCCCTCACACGCACGCTCCCCCTAAAGCGTTGCTGTACTCTTACCTGCACCCTAAACCGTCCCCATCCCCTAACCCTAACCCTAGCCCGAACCCTAACCCTAACCCTTCCCCGAAGCCTGACCCTCAACCGTCCCCTAATCCTAACCAGTACGCTAACACTACCCCGCGCCCTCACATGCTCGCTCCCCCTAAAGCGTTGCCGTACCCTCACCTGGACCCTAAACCGTCCCCGTCACCTAACCCTAACCCTAGCCCGAACCCTAACCCTAATCCTTCCCCGAAGCATGACCCTCACCCATCCCCTAATCCTAAGCCATACGCTAACACTAACCCGTGCCCTCACACACACGCTCCCCCTAAAGCGTTGCCGTACCCTCACCTGGACCCTAAACCGTCCCCGTCCCCTACCCTAACCCTAGCCCGAACCCTAACCCTAACCCTTCCCCGAAGCCTGACCCTCACCTGTCCCCTAATCCTAACCAGTACGCTAACACTACCCCGCACCCTCACATGCACGCTCCCCCTAAAGCGTTGCCGTACCCTCACCTGGACCCTAAACCATCCCCGTGACCTAACCCTAACCCTAGCCCGAACCCTAACCCTAACCCTTCCCCGAAGCCTGACCCTCAACCGTCCCCTAATCCTAACCCGTACGCTAACACTAACCCAAGCACTCACACGCACGCTCCCCCTAAAGCGTTGCCGTACCCTCACCTGGACCCTAAACCGTCCCCGTACCCTAACCCTAACCCTAGCCCGAACCCTAAACCTAACCCTTCCCCGAAGCCTGACCCTCAACCGTCCCCTAATCCTAACCCGTACGTTAATACTAACCCGCGCCCTCACACGCACGCTCCCCCTAAAGCGTTGTCGTACCCTCACCTGGACCCTAAACCGTCCCCGTCCCCTAACCCTAACCCTAGCCCGAACCCTAACCCTAACCCTTCCCCGAAGCCTGACCCTCACCCGTCACCTAATCCTAACCCGTACGCTAACACTAACCCGCACCCTCACACGCACGCTCCCCCTAAAGCGTTGCCGTACCCTCAACTGGACCCTAAACCGTCCCCGTCCCCTAACGCTAACCCTAGCCCGAACCCTAACCCTAACCCTTCCCCGAAGCCTGACCCTCACCCGTCCCCTAATCCTAACCCGTACGCTAACACTAACCCGCGCCCTCACACGCACGCTCCCCCTAAAGCGTTTCCGTACCCTCACCTGGACCCGAAACCGTCCCCGTCCCCTAACCCTAACCCTAGCCCGAACCCTAACCCTAACCCTTCCCCGAAGCCTGACCCTTACCCATCCCCTAATCCTAACCCGTACGCTAACACTAACCCGCGCCCTCACACGCACGCTCCCCCTAAAGCGTTGCCGTACCCTCACCTGGACCCTAAACCGTCCCCGTCCCCTAACCCTAACCCTAGCCCGAACCCTAACCCTAACCCTTCCCCGAAGCCTGAACCTCACCCGTCCCCTAATCCTAACCCGTACGCTAACACTAACCCGCGCCCTCACACGCACGCTCCCCCTAAAGCGTTGCCGTACCCTCACCTGGACCCTAAACCGTCCCCGTCCCCTAACCCTAACCCGAACCCTAACCCTAACCCTTCCCCTAAGCCTGACCCTCACCCGTCCCGTAATCCTAACCCGTACGCTAAAACTAACCCGCGCCCTCACACGCACGCTCCCCCTAAAGCGTTGCCGTACCCTCACCTGGACCCTGAACCGTCCCCGTCCCCTAACCCTAACCCTAGCCCGAACCCTAACCCTAACCCTTCCCCGAAGCCTGACCCTCACCCGTCCCCTAATCCTAAGCCGTACGCTAACACTAACCCGTGCCCTCATACGCACGCTCCCTCTAAAGCTTTGCCGTACCCTCACCTGGACCCTAAAGCGTCCCCGTCCCCTAACCCTAACCCTAGCCCGAACCCTAACCCTAACCCTTCCCCGAAGCCTGACCCTCACCCGTCCCCTAATCCTAAGCCGTACGCTAACACTAACCCGCGCCCTCACACGCACGCTCCCCCTGAAGCTTTGCCATACCCTCACCTGGACTCTAAACCGTCCCCGTCCCCTAACACTAACCCTAGCCCGAACCCTAACCCTAACCCTTCCCCGAAGCCTGACCCTCACCCGTCCCCAATCCTAACACGTACGCTAATACTAACCCGCGCCCTCACACGCACGCTCCCCCTAAAGCGTTGCTGTACCCTCACCTGGACCCTAAACCGTCCCCGTCCCTTAACCCTAACCCTAGCCACAACCCTAACCCTAACCCTTCCCCGAAGCCTGACCCTCACCCGTCCCCTAATCCTAACACGTACGCTAACACTAACCCTCGCCCTCACACGCACGCTCCCCCTAAAGCGTTGCTGTACGCTTACCTGCACCCTAAACCGTCCCCATCCCCTAACCCAAACCCTAGCCCGAACCCTAACCCTAACCCTTCCCCGAAGCCTGACCCTCAACCGTCCCCTAATCCTAACCAGTACGCTAACACTACCCCGCGCCCTCACATGCTCGCTCCCCCTAAAGCGTTGCCGTACCCTCACCTGGACCCTAAACCGTCCCCGTCACCTAACCCTAACCCTAGCCCGAACCCTAACCCTAATCCTTCCCCGAAGCATGACCCTCACCCATCCCCTGATCCTAAGCCATACGCTAACACTAACCCGTGCCCTCACACACACGCTCCCCCTAAAGCGTTGCCGTACCCTCACCTGGACCCTAAACCGTCCCCGTCCCCTAACCCTAACCCTAGCCCGAAACCTAACCCTAACCCTTCCCCGAAGCCTGACCCTCACCTGTCCCCTAATCCTAACCAGTACGCTAACACTACCCCGCGCCCTCACACGCACGCTCCCCCTAAAGCGTTGCCGTACCCTCACCTGGACCCTAAACCGTCCCCGTCACCTAACCCTAACCCTAGCCCGAACCCTAACCCTAACCCTTCCCCGAAGCCTGACCCTCAACCGTCCCCTAATCCTAACCCGTACGCTAACACTAACCCAAGCACTCACACGCACGCTCCCCCTAAAGCGTTGCCGTACCCTCACCTGGACCCGAAACCGTCCCCGTACCCTAACCCTAACCCTAGCCCGAACCCGAAACCTAACCCTTCCCCGAAGCCTGACCCTCAACCGTCCCCTAATCCTAACCCGTACGTTAATACTAACCCGCGCCCTCACACGCACGCTCCCCCTAAAGCGTTGTCGTACCCTCACCTGGACCCTAAACCGTCCCCGTCCCCTAACCCTAACCCTAGCCCGAACCCTAACCCTAACCCTTCCCCGAAGCCTGACCCTCACCCGTCACCTAATCCTAACCCGTACGCTAACACTAACCCGCGCCCTTACACGCACGCTCCCCCTAAAGCGTTGCCGTACCCTCAACTGGACCCTAAACCGTCCCCGTCCCCTAACGCTAACCCTAGCCCGAACGCTAACCCTAACCCTTCCCCGAAGCCTGACCCTCACCCGTCCCTTAATCCTAACCCGTACGCTAACACTAATCCGCGCCCTCACACGCACGCTCCCCCTAAAGCGTTGCCGTACCCTCACCTGGACCCTAAACCGTCCCCGTCCCCTAACCCTAACCCTAGCCCGAACCCTAACCCTAATCCTTCCCCGAAGCCTGACCCTCACCCGTCCCCTAATCCTAACCCGTACGCTAACACTAACCAGCGCCCTCACACGCACGCTCCCCCTAAAGCGTTGCCGTACCCTCACCTGGACCCTAAACCGTCCCCGTCCCCTAAGCCTAACCCTAGCCCGAACCCTAACCCTAACCCTTCCCCGAAGCCTGACCCTCACCCGTCCCCTAATCCTAACTCGTACGCTAACACTAACCCACGCCCTCACACGCACGCTCCCCCTAAAGCGTTGCCGTACCCTCACCTGGACCCTAAACCGTCCCCGTCCCCTAACCCTAACCCTAGCCCGAACCCTAACCCTAACCCTTCCCCGAAGCCTGACCCTCACCCGTCCCCTAATCCTAAGCCGTACGCTAACACTAACCCGCGCCCTCACACGCACGCTCCCCCTAAAGCGTTGCCGTACCCTCACCTGGACCCTAAACCGTCCCCGTCCCCTAACCCTAACCCTACCCCGAACCCTAACCCTAACCCTTCCCCGAAGCCTGACCCTCACCCGTCCCCTAATCCTAAGCCGTACGCTAACACTAACGCGCGCCCTCACACGCACGCTCCCCCTAAAGCGTTGCCGTACCCTCACCTGGACCCTAAACCATCCCCGTCCCCTAACCCTAACCCTAGCCCGAACCCTAACCCTAACCCTTCCCCGAAGCCTGACCCTCACCCGTCCCCTAATCCTAACCCGTACGCTAACACTAACGCGCGCCCTCACACGCACGCTCCCCCTAAAGCGTTGCCGTACCCTCAACTGGACCCTAAACCGTCCCCGTCCCCTAACCCTAACCCTAGCCCGAACCCTAACCCTAACCCTTCCCCGAAGCCTGACCCTCACCCGTCCCCTAATCCTAAGCCGTACGCTAACACTAACCCGCGCCCTCACACGCACGCTCCCCCTAAAGCGTTGCCGTACCCTCACCTGGACCCTAAACCGTCCCCGTCCCCTAACCCTAACCCTAGCCCGAACCCTAACCCTAACCCTTCCCCGAAGCCTGACCCTCACCCGTCCCCTAATCCTAACACGTACGCTAACACTAACCCGCGCCCTCACAGGCACGCTCCCCCTAAAGCGTTGCCGTACCCTCACCTGGACCCGAAACCGTCCCCGTCCCCTAACCCTAACCCTAGCCCGAACCCTAACCCTAACCCTTCCCCGAAGCCTGACCCTCACCCGTCCCCTAATCCTAACCCATACGCTAACACTAACCCGCGCCCTCACACGCACGCTCCCCCTAAAGCGTTGCCGTACCCTCACCTGGACCATGAACCGTCCCCGTCCCCTAACCCTAACCCTAGCCCGAACCGTAACCCTAACCCTTCCCCAAAGCCTGACCCTCACCCGTCCCCTAATCCTAACCCGTACGCTAACACTAACCCGCGGCCTCACACGCACGCTCCCCCTAAAGCGTTTCCGTACCCTCACCTGGACCCTAAACCGTCCCCGTCCCCTAACCCTAACCCTAGCCCGAACCCTAACCCTAACCCTTCCCCGAAGCTTGACCCTCACCCGTCCCCTAATCCTAACCCGTACGCTCACACTAACCCGCGCCCTCACACGCACGCTCCCCCTAAAGCGTTGCCGTACCCTCACCTGGACCCTAAACCGTCCCCGTCCCCTAACCCTAACCCTAGCCCGAACCCTAACTCTAACCCTTCCCCGAAGCCTGACCCTCACCCGTCCCCTAATCCTAACCCGTACGCTAACACTAACCCGCGCCCTCACACGCACGCTCCCCCTAAAGCGTTGCCGTACCCTCACCTGGACCCGAAACCGTCCCCGTCCCCTAACCCTAACCCTAGCCCGAACCCTAACCCTAACCCTTCCCCGAAGCCTGACCCTCACCCGTCCCCTAATCCTAACCCGTACGCTAACACTAACCCGCGCCCTCACACGCACGCTCCCCCTAAAGCGTTGCCGTACCCTCACCTGGACCCGAAACCGTCCCCGTCCCTTAACCCTTACCCTAGCCCGAACCCTAACCCTAACCCTTCCCCGAAGCCTGACCCTCACCCGTCCCCTAATCCTAACCCGTACGCTAACACTAACCCGCGCCCTTACACGCACGCTCCCCCTAAAGCGTTGCTGTACCCTCACCTGGACCCTAAACCGTCCCCGTCCCCTAACCCTAACCCTAGCCCGAACCCTAACCCTAACCCTTCCCCGAAGCCTGACCCTCACCCGTCCCCTAATCCTAACCCGTACGCTAACACTAACCTGCGCCCTCACACGCACGCTCCCCCTAAAGCGTTGCTGTAGTCTTACCTGCACCCTAAACCGTCCCCATCCCCTAACCCTAACCCTAGCCCGAACCCTAACCCTTCCCCGAAGCCTGACCCTCAACCGTCCCCTAATCCTAACCAGTACGCTAACACTACCCCGCGCCCTCACATGCACGCTCCCCCTAAAGCGTTGCCGTACCCTCACCTGGACCCTAAACCGTCCCCGTCACCTAACCCTAACCCTAGCCCGAACCCTAACCCTAACCCTTCCCCGAAGCATGACCCTCCCCCATCTCCTAATCCTAAGCCATACGCTAACACTAACCCGCGCCTTCACACGCACGCTCCCCCTAAAGCGTTGCCGTACCCTCACCTGGACCCTAAACCGTCCCCGTCCCCTAACCCTAACCCTAGCCCGAACCCTAACCCTAACCCTTCCCCGAAGCCTGACCCTCACCCGTCCCTAATCCTAACCAGTACGCTAACACTACCCCGCGCCCTCACACGCACGCTCCCCCTAAAGCGTTGCCGTACCCTCACCTGGACCCTAAACCGTCCCCGTCACCTAACCCTAACCCTAGCCCGAACCCTAACCCTAACCCTTCCCCGAAGCCTGACCCTCAACCTTCCCCTAATCCTAACCCGTACGCTAACACTAACCCACGCCCTCACACGCACGCTCCCCCTAAAGCGTTGCCGTACCCTCACCTGGACCCTAAACCGTCCCCGTCCCCTAACCCTAACCCTAGACCGAACCCTAACCCTAACCCTTCCCCGAAGCCTGACCCTCACCCGTCACCTAATCCTAACCCGTACGCTAACACTAACCCGCGCCCTCACACGCACGCTCCCTCTAAATCGTTGCCGTACCCTCACCTGGACCCTAAACCGTTCCCGTCCCCTAACCCTAACCCTAGCCCGAACCCTAACCCTAACCCTTCCCCGAAGCCTGACCCTCACCCGTCCCCTAATCCTAACACGTACGCTAACACTAACCCTCGCCCTCACACGCACGCTCCCCCTAAAGCGTTGCTGTACTCTTACCTGCACCCTAAACCGTCCCCATCCCCTAACCCTAACCCTAGCCCGAACCCTAACCCTAACCCTTCCCCGAAGCCTGACCCTCAACCGTCCCCTAATCCTAACCAGTACGCTAACACTACCCCGCGCCCTCACATGCACGCTCCCCCTAAAGCGTTGCCGTACCCTCACCTGGACCCTAAACCGTCCCCGTCACCTAACCCTAACCCTAGCCCGAACCCTAACCCTAACCCTTCCCCGAAGCATGACCCTCACCCATCTCCTAATCCTAAGCCATACGCTAACACTAACCCGCGCCCTCACACGCACGCTCCCCCTAAAGCGTTGCCGTACCCTCACCTGGACCCTAAACCGTCCCCGTCCCCTAACCCTAACCCTAGCCCGAACCCTAACCCTAACACTTCCCCGAAGCCTGACCCTCACCCGTCCCCTAATCCTAACCAGTACGCTAACACTACCCCGCGCCCTCACATGCACGCTCCCCCTAAAGCGTTGCCGTACCCTCACCTGGACCCTAAACCGTCCCCGTCCCCTAAGCCTAACCCTAGCCCGAACCCTAACCCTAACACTTCCCCGAAGCCTGACCCTCACCCGTCCCTTAATCCTAAACCATACGCTAACAGTAACCCGCGCCCTCACACGCACGCTCCCCCTAAAGCGTTGCCGTACCCTCACCTGGACCCTAAACCATCCCCGTCCCCTAACCCTAACCCTAGCCCGAACCCTAACCCTAATCCTTCCCCGAAGCCTGACCCTCACCCGTCCCCTAATCCTAACCCGTACGCTAACACTAACCCGCGCCCTCACACGCACGCTCCCCATAAATCGTTGCCGTACCCTCACCTGGACCCTAAACCGTCCCCGTCCCCTAACCCTAACCCTAGCCCGAACCCTAACCCTAACTCTTCCCCGAAGCCTGACCCTCACACGTCCCCTAATCCTAACCCGTACGCTAACACTAACCCGCGCCCTCACACGCACGCTCCCCCTAAACCGTTGCCGTACCCTCACCTGGACCCTAAACCGTCCCCGTCCCCTAACCCTAACCCTAGCCCGAACCCTAAGCCTAACCCTTGCCCGAAGCCTGACCCTCACCCGTCCCCTAATCCTAACCCGTACGCTAACACTAACCCGCGCCCTCACACGCACGCTGCACCTAAAGCATTGCCGTACCCTCACCTGGACCCGAAACCGTCCCCGTCCCCTAACCCTAACCCTAGCCCGAACCCTAACCCTAACCCTTCCCCGAAGCCTGACCCTCACCGTCCCCTAATCCTAACCCGTACGCTAGCACTAACCCGCGCCCTCACACGCACGCTCCCCCTAAAGCGTTGCCGTACCCTCACCTGGACCCTAAACCGTCCCCGTCCCCTAACCCTAACCTTAGCCCGAACCCTAAACCTAACCCTTCACCGAAGCCTGACCCTCACCCGTCCCCTAATCCTAAGCCGTACGCTAACACTAACCCGCGCCCTCACACTCACGCTCCTACTAAAGCGTTGCCGTACCCTCACCTGGACCCTAAACCGTCCCCGTCCCATAACCCTAACCCTAGCCCGAACCCTAACCCTAACACTTCCCCGAAGCCTGACCCTCACCCATCCCCTAATCGTAAGCCGTACGCTAACACTAACCCACGCCCTCACACGCACACTCCCCCTAAAGCGTTGCCGTACCCTCACCTGGACCCTAAACCGTCCCCGTCCCCTAACCCTAACCCTAGCCCGAACCATAACCCTAACACTTCCCCGAAGCCTGACCCTCACCCGTCCCCTAATCCTAAGCCGTACGCTAATACTAACACGCGCCCTCACACGCACACTCCCCCTAAAGCGTTGCCGTACCCTCACCTGGACCCTAAACCGTCCCCGTCCCCTAACCCTAACCCTAGCCCGAACCCTAACCCTAACCCTTCCCCGAAGCCTGACCCTCACCCGTCCCCTAATCCTAACCCGTACGCTAACACTAACGCGCTCCCTCACACGCACGCTCCCCCTAAAGCGTTGCCGTACCCTCAACTGGACCCAAAACCATCCCCGTCCCTTAACCCTAACCCTAGCCCGAACCCTAACCCTAACCCTTCCCCGAAGCCTGACCCTCACCCGTCCCGTAATCCTAACCCGTAGGCTAACACTAACCCGCGCCCTCACACGCACGCTCCCCCTAAAGCGTTGCCTTACCCTCACCTGGACCCTAAACCGTCCCCGTCCCCTAACCCTAACCCTAGCCCGAAACCTAACCCTAACCCTTCCCCGAAGCCTGACCCTCACCCGTCTCCTAATCCTAACCCGTACGCTAACACTAACCCGCGCCCTCACACGCACGCTCCCCCTAAAGCGTTGCCGTACCCTCACCTGGACCCGAAACCGTCCCCGTCCCCTAACCCTAACCCTAGCCCGAACCCTAACCCTAACCCTTCCCCGAAGCCTGACCCTCACCCGTCCCCTAATCCTAACCCGTACGCTAACACTAACCCGCGCCCTCACACGCACGCTCCCCCTAAAGCGTTGCCGTACCCTCACCTGGACCCTAAACCGTCCCCGTCCCCTAACCCTAACCCTAACCCTAAACCATCCCATGTCCCCTAACACTAACCCTAGCCCGAACCCTAACCCTAACCCTTCCCCGTAGCCTGACCCTCATCCGTCCCCTAATCCTAACCCGTACGCTAACACTAACCCGCGCCCTCACACGCACATTCCCCCTAAAGCGTTGCCGTACCCTCACCTGGACCCTAAACCGTCCCCGTCCCTTAACCCTAACCCTAGCCAGAACCCTAACCCTAACCCTTCCCTGAAGCCTGACCCTCACCCGTCCCCTAATCCTAACACGTACGCTAACACTAACACTCGCCCTCACACGCACGCTCCCCCTAAAGCGTTGCTGTATTCTTACCTGCACCCTCAACCGTCCCCATCCCCTAACCCTAACCCTAGCCCGAACCCTAACCCTAACCCTTCCCCGAAGCCTGACCCTCAACCGTCCTCTAATCCTAACCAGTACGCTAACACTACCCCGCGCCCTCACATGCTCGCTCCCCCTAAAGCGTTGCCGTACCCTCACCTGGACCCTAAACCGTCCCCGTCCCCTAACCCTAACCCTAGCCCGAACCCTAACCCTAACGCTTCCCCGAAGCCTGACCCTCACCCGTCCCCTAATCCTAACCCGTACGCTAACACTAACCCGCGCCATCACACGCACACTCCCCCTAAAGCGTTGCCGTACCCTCACCTGGACCCGAAAACGTCCCCGTCCCTTAACCCTTACCCTAGCCCGAACCCTAACCCTAACCCATCCCCGAAGCCTGACCCTCACCCGTCCCCTAATCCTAACCCGTACGCTAACACTAACCCGCACCCTCACACGCACGCTCCCCCTAAAGCGTTGCCGTACCCTCACCTGGACCCTAAACCATCCCCGTCCCCTAACCCTAACCCTAGCCCGAACCCTAACCCTAACCCTTCCCCGAAGCCTGACCCTCACCCGTCCCCTAATCCTAACCCGTACGCTAACTCTAACCCGCGCCCTCACACGCACGCTCCCCCTAAAGCGTTGCCTTACCCTCACCTGGACCCTAAACCGTCCCCGTCCCCTAACCCTAACCCTAGCCCGAACCCTAACCCTAACACTTCCCCGAAGCCTGAACCTCACCCGTCCCCTAATCCTAACCCGTACGCTAACACTAACCCACGCCCTCACACGCACGCTCCCCCTAAAGCGTTGCCGTACCCTCACCTGGACCCTAAACCGTCCCCGGCCCCTAACCCTAACCCTAGCCCGAACCCTAACCCTAACCTTTCCCCGAAGCCTGACCCTCACCCGTCCCCTAATCCTAACCCGTACGCTAACACTAACCCGCGCCCTCACACGCACGCTCCCCCTAAAGCGTTGCCGTACCCTCACCTGGACCCTAAACCGTCCCCGTCCCCTAACCCTAACCCTAGCCCGAACCCTAACCCTAACCCTTCCCCAAAGCCTGACCCTCACCCGTCCCCTAATCCTAACCCGTACGCTAAAACTAACCCGCGCCCTCACACGCACGCTCCCCCTAAAGCGTTGCCGTACCCTCACCTGGACCCTAAACCGTCCCCGTCCCCTAACCCTAACCCTAGCCCGAACCCTAACCCTAACCCTTCCCCGAAGCCTGACCCTCACCCGTCCCCTAATCCTAAGCCGTACGCTAACACTAACCCGCGCCCTCACACGCACGCTCCCCCTGAAGCTTTGCCGTACCCTCACCTGGACGCTAAACCGTCCCCGTCCCCTAACACTAACCCTAGACCGAACCCTAACCCTAACCCTTCCCCGAAGCCTGACCCTCACCCGTCCCCAATCCTAACACGTACGCTAACACTAACCCGCGCCCTCACACGCACGCTCCCCCTAAAGCGTTGCCGTACCCTCACCTGGACCCTAAACCATCCCATGTCCCCTAACCCTAACCCTAGCCCGAACCCTAACCCTAATCCTTCCCCGTAGCCTGACCCTCATCCGTCCCCTAATCCTAACCCGTACGCTAACACTAACCCGCGCCCTCACACGCACATTCCCCCTAAAGCGTTGCCGTACCCTCACCTGGACCCTAAACCGTCCCCGTCCCTTAACCCTAACCCTAGCCAGAACCCTAACCCTAACCCTTCCCTGAAGCCTGACCCTCACCCGTCCCCTAATCCTAACACGTACGCTAACACTAACACTCGCCCTCACACGCACGCTCCCCCTAAAGCGTTGCTGTACTCTTACCTGCACCCTCAACCGTCCCCATCCCCTAACCCTAACCCTAGCCCGAACCCTAACCCTAACCCTTCCCCGAAGCCTGACCCTCAACCGTCCTCTAATCCTAACCAGTACGCTAACACTACCCCGCGCCCTCACATGCTCGCTCCCCCTAAAGCGTTGCCGTACCCTCACCTGGACCCTAAACCGTCCCCGTCACCTAACCCTAACCCTAGCCCGAACCCTAACCCTAACCCTTCCCCGAAGCATGACCCTCACCCATCCCCTAATCCTAAGCCATACGCTAACACTAACCCGCGCCCTCACACACACGCTCCCCCTAAAGCGTTGCCGTACCCTCACCTGGACCCTAAACCGTCCCCGTCCCCTAACCCTAACCCTAGCCCGAACCCTAACCCTAACCCTTCCCCGAAGCCTGACCCTCACCCGTCCCCTAATCCTAACCAGTACGCTAACACTACCCCGCGCCCTCACATGCACGCTCCCCCTAAAGCGTTGCCGTACCCTCACCTGGACCCTAAACCGTCCCCGTCACCTAACCCTAACCCTAGCCCGAACCCTAACCCTAACCCTTCCCCGAAGCCTGACCCTCAACCGTCCCCTAATCCTAACCCATACGCTAACACTAACCCACGCCCTCACACGCACGCTCCCCCTAAAGCGTTGCCGTACCCTCACCTGGACCCTAAACCGTCCCCGTCCCCTAACCCTAACCCTAGCCCGAACCCTAATCCTAACCCTTCCCCGAAGCCTGACCCTCAACCGTCCCCTAATCCTAACCCGTACGTTAACACTAACCCGCGCCCTCACACGCACGCTCCCCCTAAAGCGTTGCCGTACCCTCACCTGGACCCTAAACCGTCCCCGTCCCCTAACCCTAACCCTAGCCCGAACCCTAACCCTAACCCTTCCCCGAAGCCTGACCCTCACCCGTCCCCTAATCCTAACCCGTACGCTAACACTAACCCGCGCCCTCACACGCACGCTCCCCCTAAAGCGTTGCCGTACCCTCACCTGGACCTTAAACCGTCCCCGTCCCCTAACCCTAGCCCGAACCCTAACCCTAACCCTTCCCCGAAGCCTGACCCTCACACGTCCCTTAATCCTAACCCGTACGCTAACACTAACCCGCGCCCTCACACGCACGCTCACCCTAAAGCGTTGCCGTACCCTCACCTGGACCCTAAACCGTCCCCGTCCCCTAACCCTAACCCTAGCCCGAACCCTAACCCTAATCCTTCCCCGAAGCCTGACCCTCACCCTTCCCCTAATCCTAACCCGTACGCTAACACTAACCAGCGCCCTCACACGCACGCTCCCCGTAAAGCGTTGCCGTACCCTCACCTGGACCCTAAACCGTCCCCGTCCCCTAACCCTAACCCTAGCCCGAACCCTAACCCTAACTCTTCCCCGAAGCCTGACCCTCACCCGTCCCCTAATCCTAACCCGTACGCTAACACTAACCCGCGCCCTCACACGCACGCTCCCCCTAAAGCGTTGCCGTACCCTCACCTGGACCCTAAATCGTCCCCGTCCCCTAACCCTAACCCTAGCCCGAACCCTAAGCCTAACCCTTCCCCGAAGCCTGACCCTCACCCGTCCCCTAATCCTATCCCGTACGCTAACACTAACCCGCGCCCTCACACGCACGCTCCCCCTAAAGCGTTGCCGTACCCTCACCTGGACCCTAAACCGTCCCCGGCCCCTATGCCTAACCCTAGCCCGAACCCTAACCCTAACCGTTCCCCGAAGCCTGACCCTCACCCGTCCCCTAATCCTAACCCGTACGCTAACACTAACCCGCGCCCTCACATGCACGCTCCCCCTAAAACGTTGCCGTCCCCTCACCTGGACCCTAAACCGTCCCTGTCCCGTAACCCTAACCCTAGCCCGAACCCTAACCCTAACCCTTCCCCGAAGCCTGACCCTCACCCGTCCCCTAATCCTAACCCGTACGCTAACACTAACCCGCGCCCTCACACGCATTCTCCCCCTAAAGTGTTGCCGTACCCTCACCTGGACCCTAAACCGTCCCCGTCCCCTAACCCTAACCCTAGCCCGAACCCTAACCCTAACCCTTCCCCGAAGCCTGACCCTCACCCGTCCCCTAATCCTAAGCCGTACGCTAACACTAACCCGCGCCCTCACACGCACGCTCCCTCTAAAGCTTTGCCGTACACTCACCTGGACCCTAAACCGTCCCCGTCCCCTAACCCTAACCCTAGCCCGAACCCTAACCCTAACCCTTCCCCGAAGCCTGACCCTCACCCGTCCCCTAATCCTAAGCCGTACGCTAACACTAACCCGCGCCCTCACACGCACGCTCCCCCTGAAGCTTTGCCGTACCCTCACCTGAACTCTAAACCGTCCCCGTTCCCTAACCCTAACCCTAGCCCGAACCCTAACCCTAACCCTTCCCCGAAGCCTGACCCTCACCCGTCCCCAATCCTAACACGTACGCTAACACTAACCTGCGCCCTCACACGCACGCTCCCCCTAAAGCGTTGCCGTACCCTCACCTGGACCCTAAACCATCCCCGTCCCCTAACCCTAACCCTAGCCCGAACCCTAACCCTAACCCTTCCCCGAACCCTGACCCTCACCTGTCCCCTATTCCTAACCCGTACGCTAACACTAACCCGCGCCCTCACACGCACGCTCCCCTAAAGCTTTGCCGTACCCTCACCTGGACCCTAAACCGTCCCCGTCCCTTAACCCTAACCCTAGCCAGAACCCTAACCCTAACCCTTCCCCGAAGCCTGACCCTCACCCGTCCCCTAATCCTAACACGTACGCTAACACTAACCCTCGCCCTCACACGCACGCTCCCCCTAAAGCGTTGCTGTACTCTTACCTGCACCCTAAACCGTCCCCATCCCCTAACCCTAACCCTAGCCCGAACCCTAACCCTAACCCTTCCCCGAAGCCTGACCCTCAACCGTCCCCTAATCCTAACCAGTACGCTAACACTACCCCGCGCCCTCACATGCTCGCTCCCCCTAAAGCGTTGCCGTACCCTCACCTGGACCCTAAACCGTCCCCGTCACCTAACCCTAACCCTAGCCCGAACCCTAACCCTAACCCTTCCCCGAAGCATGACCCTCACCCATCCCCTAATCCTAAGCCATACGCTAACACTAACCCGCCCCCTCACACACACGCTCCCCCTAAAGCGTTGCCGTACCCTCACCTGGACCCTAAACCGTCTCCGTCCCCTAACCCTAACCCTAGCCCGAACCCTAACCCTAACTCTTCCCCGAAGCCTGACCCTCACCCGTCCCCTAATCCTAACCCGTACGCTAACACTAACCCACGCCCTCACACGCACGCTCCCCCTAAAGCGTTGCCGTACCCTCACCTGGACCCTAAATCGTCCCCGTCCCCTAACCCTAACCCTAGCCCGAACCCTAAGCCTAACCCTTCCCCGAAGCCTGACCCTCACCCGTCCCCTAATCCTAACCCGTACGCTAACACTAACCCGCGCCCTCACACGCACGCTCCCCCTAAAGCGTTGCCGTACCCTCACCTGGACCCTAAACCGTCCCCGTCCCCTAAGCCTAACCCTAGCCCGAACCCTAACCCTAACCCTTCCCCGAAGCCTGACCCTCACCCGTCCCCTAATCCTAACCCGTACGCTAACACTAACCCGCGCCCTCACACGCACGCTCCCCCTAAAGCGTTGCCGTACCCTCAACTGGACCCTAAACCGTCCCCTAACCCTAACCCTAACCCTAGCCCGAACCCTAACCCTAACCCTTCCCCGAAGCCTGACCCTCACCCGTCCCCTAATCCTAACCCGTACGCTAACACTAACCCGCGCCCTCACACGCACGCTCCCCCTAAAGCGTTGCCGTACCCTCACCTGGACCCTAAACCGTCCCCGTCCCCTAACCCTAACCCTAGCCCGAACCCTAACCCTAACCCTTCCCCGAAGCCTGACCCTCACCCGTCCCCTAATCCTACCCCGTACGCTAACACTAACCCGCGCCCTCACACGCACGCTCCCCCTAAAGCGTTGCCGTACCCTCACCTGGAACCGAAACCGTCCCCGTTCCCTAACCCTAACCCTAGCCCGAACCCTAACCCTAACCCTTCCCCGAAACCTGACCCTCACCTGTCCCCTAATCCTAACCCGTACGCTAACACTAACCCGCGCCCTCACACGCACGCTCCCCCTAAAGCGTTGCCGTACCCTCACCTGGACCCTGAAGCGTCCCCGTCCCCTAACCCTAACCCTAGCCCTAACCCTAACCCTAACCCTTCCCCAAAGCCTGACCCTCAACCGTCCCCTAATCCTAACCCGTACGCTAACACTAACCCGCGCCCTCACACGCACGCTCCCCCTAAAGCGTTGCCGTACCCTCACCTGGACCCGAAACCGTCCCCGTCCCGTAACCCTAACCCTAGCCCGAACCCTAACCCTAACCCTTCCCCGAAGCCTGACCCTCACCCGTCCCCTAATCCTAACCCGTACGCTAACACTAACCCGCGCCCTCACACGCACGCTCCCCCTAAAGCGTTGCCGTACCCTCACCTGGACCCGAAACCGTCCCCGTCCCCTAACCCTAACCCTAGCCCGAACCCTAACCCTAACCCTTCCCCGAAGCCTGACCCTCACCCATCCCCTAATCCTAACCCGTACGCTAACACTAACCCGCGCCCTCACACGCACGCTCCCCCTAAAGCGTTGTCGTACCCTCACCTGAACCCTAAACCTTCCCCATCCCCTAACCCTAACCCTAGCCCGAACCCTTACCCTAACCCTTACCCGAAGCCTGACCCTCACCCGTCCCCTAATCCTAACCCGTACGCTAACACTAACCCGCGCCCTCACACGCACGCTCCCCCTAAAGCGTTGCCGTACCCTCACCTGGACCCTAAACCGTCCCCGTCCCCTAACCCTAACCCTAGCCCGAACCCTAACCATAACCCTTCCCCGAAGCCTGACCCTCACCCGTCCCCTAATCCTAACCCGTACGCTAACACTAACCCGCGCCCTCACACGCACGCTCCCCCTAAAGCGTTGCCGTACCCTCACCTGGACCCTAAACCGTCCCCATCCCCTAACCCTAACCCTAGCCCGAACCCTAACCCTAACCCTTCCCCGAAGCCTGACCCTCACCCGTCCCCTAATCCTAACCCGTACGCTAACACTAACCCGCGCCCTCACATGCACGCTCCCCCTAAAGCATTGCTGTACCCTCACCTGGACCCTAAACCGTCCCCGTCCCCTAACCCTAACCCTAGCCCGAACCTTAACCCTAACCCTTCCCCGATGCCTGACCCTCACCCGTCCCCTAATCCTAACCCGTACGCTAACACTAACCCGCGCCCTCACACGCACGCTCCCCCTAAAGCGTTGTCGTACCCTCACCTGGACCCTAAACCGTCCCCGCCCCCTAACCCTAACCCTAGCCCGAACCCTAACCCTAACCCTTCCCCGAAGCCTGACCCTCACCCGTCCCCTAATCCTAAGCCGTACGCTAACACTAACCGGCGCCCTCACACGCACGCTCCCCCTAAAGCGTTGCCGTACCCTCACCTGGACCCTAAACCGTCCCCGTCCCCTAACCCTAACCCTAGCCCGAACCCTAACCCTAACCCTTCCCCGAAGCCTGACCCTCACCCGTCCCCTAATCCTAACCCGTACGCTAACACTAACGCGCGCCCTCACACGCACGCTCCCCCTAAAGCGTTGCCGTACCCTCACCTGGACCCTAAACCGTCCCCGTCCCCTAACCCTAACCCTAGCCTGAACCCTAACCCTAACCCTTCCCCGAAGCCTGACCCTCACCCGTCCCCTAATCCTAACCCGTACGCTAACACTAACGCGCGCCCTCACACGCACGCTCCCCCTAAAGCGTTGCCGTACCCTCAACTGGACCCTAAACCGTCCCCGTCCCCTAACCCTAACCCTAGCCCGAACCCTAACCCTAACCCTTCCCCGAAGCCTGACCCTCACCCGTCCCCTAATCCTAACCCGTACGCTAACACTAACACGTGCCCTCACACGCACGCTCCCCCTAAAGCGTTGCCGTACCCTCACCTGGACCCTAAACCGTCCCCGTCCCCTAACCCTAACCCTAGCCCGAACCCTAACCCTAACCCTTCCCCGAAGCCTGACCCTCACCCGTCCCCTAATCCTAACCCGTAAGCTAACACTAACCCGCGCCCTCACACGCACGCTCCCCCTAAAACGTTGCCGTACCCTCACCTGGACCCTAAACCGTCCCCATCCCCTAACCCTAACCCTAGCCCGAACCCTAACCCTAACCCTTCCAAGAAGCCTGACCCTCACCCGTCCCCTAATCCTAAACCGTACGCTAACACTAACCCGCGCCCTCACACGCACGCTCCCCCTAAAGCGTTGCCGTACCCTCACCTGGACCCTAAACCGTCCCCGTCCCCTAACCCTAACCCTAGCCCGAACCCTAACCCTAACCCTTCCCCGAAGCCTGACCCTCACCCGTCCCCTAATCCTAACCCGTACGCTATCACTAACCCGCGCCCTCACACGCACGCTCCCCCTAAAACGTTGCCGTACCCTCACCTGGACCCGAAACCGTCCCCGTCCCCTAACCCTAACCCTAGCCCGAACCCTAACCCTAACCCTTCCCCGAAGCCTGACCCTCACCCGTCCCCTAATCCTAACCGTACGCTAACACTAACCCACGCCCTCACACGCACGCTCCCCCTAAAGCGTTGCCGTACCCTCACCTGGACCCTAAACCGTCCCCGTCCCCTAACCCTAACCCTAGCCCGAACCCTAACCCTAACCCTTCCCCGAAGCCTGACCCTCACCCGTCCCCTAATCCTAACCCGTACGCTAACACTAACCCACGCCCTCACACGCACGCTCCCCCTAAAGCTTTGCCGTACCCTCACCTGGACCCTAAACCGTCCCCGTCCCCTAACCCTAACCCTAGACCAAACCCTAACCCTAACCCTTCCCCGAAGCCTGACCCTCACACGTCCCCTAATCCTAAGCCGTACGCTAACACTAACCCGCGCCCTCACACGCACGCTCCCCCTAAAGCGTTGCCGTACCCTCACCTGGACCCTAAACCGTCCCCGTCCCCTAACCCTAACCCTAGCCCGAACCCTAACCATAACCCTTCCCCGAAGCCTGACCCTCACCCGTCCCCTAATCCTAACCCGTACGCTAACACTAACCCGCGCCCTCACACGCACGCTCCCCCTAAAGCGTTGCCGTACCCTCACCTGGACCCTAAACCGTCCCCATCCCCTAACCCTAACCCTAGCCCGAACCCTAACCCTAACCCTTCCCCGAAGCCTGACCCTCACCCGTCCCCTAATCCTAACCCGTACGCTAACACTAACCCGCGCCCTCACATGCACGCTCCCCCTAAAGCGTTGCTGTACCCTCACCTGGACCCTAAACCGTCCCCGTCCCCTAACCCTAACCCTAGCCCGAACCTTAACCCTAACCCTTCCCCGATGCCTGACCCTCACCCGTCCCCTAATCCTAACCCGTACGCTAACACTAACCCGCGCCCTCACACGCACGCTCCCCCTAAAGCGTTGTCGTACCCTCACCTGGACCCTAAACCGTCCCCGCCCCCTAACCCTAACCCTAGCCCGAACCCTAACCCTAACCCTTCCCCGAAGCCTGACCCTCACCCGTCCCCTAATCCTAAGCCGTACGCTAACACTAACCCGCGCCCTCACACGCACGCTCCCCCTAAAGCGTTGCCGTACCCTCACCTGGACCCTAAACCGTCCCCGTCCCCTAACCCTAACCCTAGCCCGAACCCTAACCCTAACCCTTCCCCGAAGCCTGACCCTCACCCGTCCCCTAATCCTAACCCGTACGCTAACACTAACGCGCGCCCTCACACGCACGCTCCCCCTAAAGCGTTGCCGTACCCTCACCTGGACCCTAAACCGTCCCCGTCCCCTAACCCTAACCCTAGCCTGAACCCTAACCCTAACCCTTCCCCGAAGCCTGACCCTCACCCGTCCCCTAATCCTAACCCGTACGCTAACACTAACGCGCGCCCTCACACGCACGCTCCTCCTAAAGCGTTGCCGTACCCTCAACTGGACCCTAAACCGTCCCCGTCCCCTAACCCTAACCCTAGCCCGAACCCTAACCCTAACCCTTCCCCGAAGCCTGACCCTCACCCGTCCCCTAATCCTAACCCGTACGCTAACACTAACCCGCGCCCTCACACGCACGCTCCCCCTAAAGGGTTGCCGTACCCTCACCTGGACCCTAAACCGACCCCGTCCCCTAACCCTAACCCTAGACCGAACTTTAACCCTAACCCTTCCCCGAAGCCTGACCCTCACCCGTCCCCTAATCCTAACCCGTACGCTAACACTAACCCGCGCCCTCACACGCACGCTCCCCCTAAAGCGTTGCCGTACCCTCACCTGGACCCTAAACCGTCCCCGTCCCCTAACCCTAACCCTAGCCCGAACCTTAACGCTAACCCTTCCCCGAAGCCTGACCCTCACCCGTCTCCTAATCCTAACCCGTACGCTAACACTAACCCGCGCCCTCACACGCACGCTCCCCCTAAAGCGTTGCTGTACCCTCACCTGGACCCTAAACCGTGCCCGTCCCCTAACCCTAACCCTAGCCCGAACCCTAACCCTAACCCTTCCCCAAAGCCTGACCCTCACCCGTCCCCTAATCCTAACCCGTACGCTAACACTAACCCGCGCCCTCACACGCACGCTCCCCCTAAAGCGTTGCCGTACCCTCACTTGGACCCTAAACCGTCCCCGTCCCATAACCCTAACCCTAGCCCGAACCCTAAGCCTAATCCTTCCCCGAAGCCTGACCGTCACCCGTCCCCTATTCCTAACCCGTACGCTAACTCTAACCCGCACCCTCACACGCACGCTCCCCCTAAAGCGTTGCCGTACCCTCACCTGGACCCTAAACCGTCCCCGTCCCCTAACCCTAACCCTAGCCCGAACCCTAACCCTAACCCTTCCCCGAAGCCTGACCCTCACCCGTCCCCTAATCCTAACCCGTACGCTAACACTAACCCGCGCCCTCACACGCACGCTCCCCCTAAAGCGTTGCCGTACCCTCACCTGGACCCTAAACCGTCCCCGTCCCCTAACCCTAACCCTAGCCCGAACCCTAACCCTAACCCTTCCCCGAAGCCTGACCCTCACCCGTACCCTAATCCTAACCCGTACGCTATCACTAACCCGCGCCCTCACACGCACGCTCCCCCTAAAACGTTGCCGTACCCTCACCTGGACCCGAAACCGTCCCCGTCCCCTAACCCTAACCCTAGCCCGAACCCTAACCCTAACCCTTCCCCGAAGCCTGACCCTCACCCGTCCCCTAATCCTAACCGTACGCTAACACTAACCCACGCCCTCACACGCACGCTCCCCCTAAAGCGTTGCCGTACCCTCACCTGGACCCTAAACCGTCCCCGTCCCCTAACCCTAACCCTAGCCCGAACCCTAACCCTAACCCTTCCCCGAAGCCTGACCCTCACCCGTCCCCTAATCCTAAGCCGTACGCTAACACTAACCCGCGCCCTCACACGCACGCTCCCTCTAAAGCTTTGCCGTACACTCACCTGGACCCTAAACCGTCCCCGTCCCCTAACCCTAACCCTAGCCCGAACCCTAACCCTAACCCTTCCCCGAAGCCTGACCCTCACCCGTCCCCTAATCCTAAGCCGTACGCTAATACTAACCCGCGCCCTCACACGCACGCTCCCCCTGAAGCTTTGCCGTACCCTCACCTGGACTCTAAACCGTCCCCGTTCCCTAACCCTAACCCTAGCCCGAACCCTAACCCTAACCCTTCCCCGAAGCCTGACCCTCACCCGTCCCCAATCCTAACACGTACGCTAACACTAACCCGCGCCCTCACACGCACGCTCCCCCTAAAGCGTTGCCGTACCCTCACCTGGACCCTAAACCATCCCCGTCCCCTAACCCTAACCCTAGCCCGAACCCTAACCCTAACCCTTCCCCGAACCCTGACCCTCACCTGTCCCCTATTCCTAACCCGTACGCTAACACTAACCCGCGCCCTCACACGCACGCTCCCCTAAAGCTTTGCCGTACCCTCACCTGGACCCTAAACCGTCCCCGTCCCTTAACCATAACCCTAGCCAGAACCCTAACCCTAACCCTTCCCCGAAGCCTGACCCTCACCCGTCCCCTAATCCTAACACGTACGCTAACACTAACCCTCGCCCTCACACGCACGCTCCCCCTAAAGCGTTGCTGTACTCTTACCTGCACCCTAAACCGTCCCCATCCCCTAACCCTAACCCTAGCCCGAACCCTAACCCTAACCCTTCCCCGAAGCCTGACCCTCAACCGTCCCCTAATCCTAACCAGTACGCTAACACTACCCCGCGCCCTCACATGCTCGCTCCCCCTAAAGCGTTGCCGTACCCTCACCTGGACCCTAAACCGTCCCCGTCACCTAACCCTAACCCTAGCCCGAACCCTAACCCTAACCCTTCCCCGAAGCATGACCCTCACCCATCCCCTAATCCTAAGCCATACGCTAACACTAACCCGCCCCCTCACACACACGCTCCCCCTAAAGCATTGCCGTACCCTCACCTGGACCCTAAACCGTCTCCGTCCCCTAACCCTAACCCTAGCCCGAACCCTAACCCTAACTCTTCCCCGAAGCCTGACCCTCACCCGTCCCCTAATCCTAACCCGTACGCTAACACTAACCCACGCCCTCACACGCACGCTCCCCCTAAAGCGTTGCCGTACCCTCACCTGGACCCTAAATCGTCCCCGTCCCCTAACCCTAACCCTAGCCCGAACCCTAAGCCTAACCCTTCCCCGAAGCCTGACCCTCACCCGTCCCCTAATCCTAACCCGTACGCTAACACTAACCCGCGCCCTCACACGCACGCTCCCCCTAAAGCGTTGCCGTACCCTCACCTGGACCCTAAACCGTCCCCGTCCCCTAAGCCTAACCCTAGCCCGAACCCTAACCCTAACCCTTCCCCGAAGCCTGACCCTCACCCGTCCCCTAATCCTAACCCGTACGCTAACACTAACCCGCGCCCTCACACGCACGCTCCCCCTAAAGCGTTGCCGTACCCTCAACTGGACCCTAAACCGTCCCCTAACCCTAACCCTAACCCTAGCCCGAACCCTAACCCTAACCCTTCCCCGAAGCCTGACCCTCACCCGTCCCCTAATCCTAACCCGTACGCTAACACTAACCCGCGCCCTCACACGCACGCTCCCCCTAAAGCGTTGCCGTACCCTCACCTGGACCCTAAACCGTCCCCGTCCCCTAACCCTAACCCTAGCCCGAACCCTAACCCTAACCCTTCCCCGAAGCCTGACCCTCACCCGTCCCCTAATCCTAACCCGTACGCTAACACTAACCCGCGCCCTCACACGCACGCTCCCCCTAAAGCGTTGCCGTACCCTCACCTGGAACCGAAACCGTCCCCGTCCCCTAACCCTAACCCTAGCCCGAACCCTAACCCTAACCCTTCCCCGAAACCTGACCCTCACCCGTCCCCTAATCCTAACCCGTACGCTAACACTAACCCGCGCCCTCACACGCACGCTCCCCCTAAAGCGTTGCCGTACCCTCACCTGGACCCTGAAGCGTCCCCGTCCCCTAACCCTAACCCTAGCCCGAACCCTAACCCTAACCCTTCCCCAAAGCCTGACCCTCACCCGTCCCCTAATCCTAACCCGTACGCTAACACTAACCCGCGCCCTCACACGCACGCTCCCCCTAAAGCGTTGCCGTACCCTCACCTGGACCCTAAACCGTCCCCGTCCCGTAACCCTAACCCTAGCCCGAACCCTAACCCTAACCCTTCCCCGAAGCCTGACCCTCACCCGTCCCCTAATCCTAACCCGTACGCTAACACTAACCCGCGCCCTCACACGCACGCTCCCCCTAAAGCGTTGCCGTACCCTCACCTGGACCCGAAACCGTCCCCGTCCCCTAACCCTAACCCTATCCCGAACCCTAACCCTAACCCTTCCCCGAAGCCTGACCCTCACCCATCCCCTAATCCTAACCCGTACGCTAACACTAACCCGCGCCCTCACACGCACGCTCCCCCTAAAGCGTTGTCGTACCCTCACCTGAACCCTAAACCTTCCCCATCCCCTAACCCTAACCCTAGCCCGAACCCTTACCCTAACCCTTACCCGAAGCCTGACCCTCACCCGTCCCCTAATCCTAACCCGTACGCTAACACTAACCCGCGCCCTCACACGCACGCTCCCCCTAAAGTGTTGCCGTACCCTCACCTGGACCCTAAACCATCCCCGTCCCCTAACCCTAACCCTAGCCCGAACCCTAACCCTAACCCTTCCCCGAAGCCTGACCCTCACCCGTCCCCTAATCCTAACCCGTACGCTAACACTAACACGTGCCCTCACACGCACGCTCCCCCTAAAGCGTTGCCGTACCCTCACCTGGACCCTAAACCGTCCCCGTCCCCTAACCCTAACCCTAGCCCGAACCCTAACCCTAACCCTTCCCCGAAGCCTGACCCTCACCCGTCCCCTAATCCTAACCCGTAAGCTAACACTAACCCGCGCCCTCACACGCACGCTCCCCCTAAAACGTTGCCGTACCCTCACCTGGACCCTAAACCGTCCCCATCCCCTAACCCTAACCCTAGCCCGAACCCTAACCCTAACCCTTCCAAGAAGCCTGACCCTCACCCGTCCCCTAATCCTAAACCGTACGCTAACACTAACCCGCGCCCTCACACGCACGCTCCCCCTAAAGCGTTGCCGTACCCTCACCTGGACCCTAAACCATCCCCGTCCCCTAACCCTAACCCTAGCCCGAACCCTAACCCTAACCCTTCCCCGAAGCCTGACCCTCACCCGTCCCCTAATCCTAACCCGTACGCTATCACTAACCCGCGCCCTCACACGCACGCTCCCCCTAAAACGTTGCCGTACCCTCACCTGGACCCGAAACCGTCCCCGTCCCCTAACCCTAACCCTAGCCCGAACCCTAACCCTAACCCTTCCCCGAAGCCTGACCCTCACCCGTCCCCTAATCCTAACCGTACGCTAACACTAACCCACGCCCTCACACGCACGCTCCCCCTAAAGCGTTGCCGTACCCTCACCTGGACCCTAAACCGTCCCCGTCCCCTAACCCTAACCCTAGCCCGAACCCTAACCCTAACCCTTCCCCGAAGCCTGACCCTCACCCGTCCCCTAATCCTAACCCGTACGCTAACACTAACCCACGCCCTCACACGCACGCTCCCCCTAAAGCTTTGCCGTACCCTCACCTGGACCCTAAACCGTCCCCGTCCCCTAACCCTAACCCTAGACCAAACCCTAACCCTAACCCTTCCCCGAAGCCTGACCCTCACACGTCCCCTAATCCTAAGCCGTACGCTAACACTAACCCGCGCCCTCACACGCACGCTCCCCCTAAAGCGTTGCCGTACCCTCACCTGGACCCTAAACCGTCCCCGTCCCCTAACCCTAACCCTAGCCCGAACCCTAACCATAACCCTTCCCCGAAGCCTGACCCTCACCCGTCCCCTAATCCTAACCCGTACGCTAACACTAACCCGCGCCCTCACACGCACGCTCCCCCTAAAGCGTTGCCGTACCCTCACCTGGACCCTAAACCGTCCCCATCCCCTAACCCTAACCCTAGCCCGAACCCTAACCCTAACCCTTCCCCGAAGCCTGACCCTCACCCGTCCCCTAATCCTAACCCGTACGCTAACACTAACCCGCGCCCTCACATGCACGCTCCCCCTAAAGCGTTGCTGTACCCTCACCTGGACCCTAAACCGTCCCCGTCCCCTAACCCTAACCCTAGCCCGAACCTTAACCCTAACCCTTCCCCGATGCCTGACCCTCACCCGTCCCCTAATCCTAACCCGTACGCTAACACTAACCCGCGCCCTCACACGCACGCTCCGCCTAAAGCGTTGTCGTACCCTCACCTGGACCCTAAACCGTCCCCGCCCCCTAACCCTAACCCTAGCCCGAACCCTAACCCTAACCCTTCCCCGAAGCCTGACCCTCACCCGTCCCCTAATCCTAAGCCGTACGCTAACACTAACCGGCGCCCTCACACGCACGCTCCCCCTAAAGCGTTGCCGTACCCTCACCTGGACCCTAAACCGTCCCCGTCCCCTAACCCTAACCCTAGCCCGAACCCTAACCCTAACCCTTCCCCGAAGCCTGACCCTCACCCGTCCCCTAATCCTAACCCGTACGCTAACACTAACGCGCGCCCTCACACGCACGCTCCCCCTAAAGCGTTGCCGTACCCTCACCTGGACCCTAAACCGTCCCCGTCCCCTAACCCTAACCCTAGCCTGAACCCTAACCCTAACCCTTCCCCGAAGCCTGACCCTCACCCGTCCCCTAATCCTAACCCGTACGCTAACACTAACGCGCGCCCTCACACGCACGCTCCCCCTAAAGCGTTGCCGTACCCTCAACTGGACCCTAAACCGTCCCCGTCCCCTAACCCTAACCCTAGCCCGAACCCTAACCCTAACCCTTCCCCGAAGCCTGACCCTCA
Organism: Stenella coeruleoalba; assembly: GCF_951394435.1. NCBI lineage: Eukaryota > Metazoa > Chordata > Mammalia > Artiodactyla > Delphinidae > Stenella > Stenella coeruleoalba. Next base: position 803,769 of record NW_027646083.1, on the reverse strand, counting down.
CCCGTCCCCTAATCCTAACCCGTACGCTAACACTAACACGTGCCCTCACACGCACGCTCCCCCTAAAGCGTTGCCGTACCCTCACCTGGACCCTAAACCGTCCCCGTCCCCTAACCCTAACCCTAGCCCGAACCCTAACCCTAACCCTTCCCCGAAGCCTGACCCTCACCCGTCCCCTAATCCTAACCCGTAAGCTAACACTAACCCGTGCCCTCACACGCACGCTCCCCCTAAAACGTTGCCGTACCCTCACCTGGACCCTAAACCTTCCCCATCCCCTAACCCTAACCCTAGCCCGAACCCTAACCCTAACCCTTCCAAGAAGCCTGACCCTCACCCGTCCCCTAATCCTAAACCGTACGCTAACACTAACCCGCGCCCTCACACGCACGCTCCCCCTAAAGCGTTGCCGTACCCTCACCTGGACCCTAAACCGTCCCCGTCCCCTAACCCTAACCCTAGCCCGAACCCTAACCCTAACCCTTCCCCGAAGCCTGACCCTCACCCGTCCCCTAATCCTAACCCGTACGCTATCACTAACCCGCGCCCTCACACGCACGCTCCCCCTAAAACGTTGCCGTACCCTCACCTGGACCCGAAACCGTCCCCGTCCCCTAACCCTAACCCTAGCCCGAACCCTAACCCTAACCCTTCCCCGAAGCCTGACCCTCACCCGTCCCCTAATCCTAACCGTACGCTAACACTAACCCACGCCCTCACACGCACGCTCCCCCTAAAGCGTTGCCGTACCCTCACCTGGACCCTAAACCGTCCCCGTCCCCTAACCCTAACCCTAGCCCGAACCCTAACCCTAACCCTTCCCCGAAGCCTGACCCTCACCCGTCCCCTAATCCTAACCCGTACGCTAACACTAACCCACGCCCTCACACGCACGCTCCCCCTAAAGCTTTGCCGTACCCTCACCTGGACCCTAAACCGTCCCCGTCCCCTAACCCTAACCCTAGACCAAACCCTAACCCTAACCCTTCCCCGAAGCCTGACCCTCACACGTCCCCTAATCCTAAGCCGTACGCTAACACTAACCCGCGCCCTCACACGCACGCTCCCCCTAAAGCGTTGCCGTACCCTCACCTGGACCCTAAACCGTCCCCGTCCCCTAACCCTAACCCTAGCCCGAACCCTAACCATAACCCTTCCCCGAAGCCTGACCCTCACCCGTCCCCTAATCCTAACCCGTACGCTAACACTAACCCGCGCCCTCACACGCACGCTCCCCCTAAAGCGTTGCCGTACCCTCACCTGGACCCTAAACCGTGCCCATCCCCTAACCCTAACCCTAGCCCGAACCCTAACCCTAACCCTTCCCCGAAGCCTGACCCTCACCCGTCCCCTAATCCTAACCCGTACGCTAACACTAACCCGCGCCCTCACATGCACGCTCCCCCTAAAGCGTTGCTGTACCCTCACCTGGACCCTAAACCGTCCCCGTCCCCTAACCCTAACCCTAGCCCGAACCTTAACCCTAACCCTTCCCCGATGCCTGACCCTCACCCGTCCCCTAATCCTAACCCGTACGCTAACACTAACCCGCGCCCTCACACGCACGCTCCCCCTAAAGCGTTGTCGTACCCTCACCTGGACCCTAAACCGTCCCCGCCCCCTAACCCTAACCCTAGCCCGAACCCTAACCCTAACCCTTCCCCGAAGCCTGACCCTCACCCGTCCCCTAATCCTAAGCCGTACGCTAACACTAACCGGCGCCCTCACACGCACGCTCCCCCTAAAGCGTTGCCGTACCCTCACTTGGACCCTAAACCGTCCCCGTCCCCTAACCCTAACCCTAGCCCGAACCCTAACCCTAACCCTTCCCCGAAGCCTGACCCTCACCCGTCCCCTAATCCTAACCCGTACGCTAACACTAACGCGCGCCCTCACACGCACGCTCCCCCTAAAGCGTTGCCGTACCCTCACCTGGACCCTAAACCGTCCCCGTCCCCTAACCCTAACCCTAGCCTGAACCCTAACCCTAACCCTTCCCCGAAGCCTGACCCTCACCCGTCCCCTAATCCTAACCCGTACGCTAACACTAACGCGCGCCCTCACACGCACGCTCCCCCTAAAGCGTTGCCGTACCCTCAACTGGACCCTAAACCGTCCCCGTCCCCTAACCCTAACCCTAGCCCGAACCCTAACCCTAACCCTTCCCCGAAGCCTGACCCTCACCCGTCCCCTAATCCTAACCCGTACGCTAACACTAACCCGCGCCCTCACACGCACGCTCCCCCTAAAGGGTTGCCGTACCCTCACCTGGACCCTAAACCGACCCCGTCCCCTAACCCTAACCCTAGCCCGAACTTTAACCCTAACCCTTCCCCGAAGCCTGACCCTCACCCGTCCCCTAATCCTAACCCGTATGCTAACACTAACCCGCGCCCTCACACGCACGCTCCCCCTAAAGCGTTGCCGTACCCTCACCTGGACCCTAAACCGTCCCCGTCCCCTAACCCTAACCCTAGCCCGAACCTTAACCCTAACACTTCCCCGAAGCCTGACCCTCACCCGTCTCCTAATCCTAACCCGTACGCTAACACTAACCCGCGCCCTCACACGCACGCTCCCCCTAAAGCGTTGCTGTACCCTCACCTGGACCCTAAACCGTGCCCGTCCCCTAACCCTAACCCTAGCCCGAACCCTAACCCTAACCCTTCCCCAAAGCCTGACCCTCACCCGTCCCCTAATCCTAACCCGTACGCTAACACTAACCCGCGCCCTCACACGCACGCTCCCCCTAAAGCGTTGCCGTACCCTCACTTGGACCCTAAACCGTCCCCGTCCCATAACCCTAACCCTAGCCCGAACCCTAAGCCTAACCCTTCCCCGAAGCCTGACCGTCACCCGTCCCCTATTCCTAACCCGTACGCTAACTCTAACCCGCACCCTCACACGCACGCTCCCCCTAAAGCGTTGCCGTACCCTCACCTGGACCCTAAACCGTCCCCGTCCCCTAACCCTAACCCTAGCCCGAACCCTAACCCTAACCCTTCCCCGAAGCCTGACCCTCACCCGTCCCCTAATCCTAACCCGTACGCTAACACTAACCCGCGCCCTCACACGCACGCTCCCCCTAAAGCGTTGCCGTACCCTCACCTGGACCCTAAACCGTCCCCGTCCCCTAACCCTAACCCTAGCCCGAACCCTAACCCTAACCCTTCCCCGAAGCCTGACCCTCACCCGTACCCTAATCCTAACCCGTACGCTATCACTAACCCGCGCCCTCACACGCACGCTCCCCCTAAAACGTTGCCGTACCCTCACCTGGACCCGAAACCGTCCCCGTCCCCTAACCCTAACCCTAGCCCGAACCCTAACCCTAACCCTTCCCCGAAGCCTGACCCTCACCCGTCCCCTAATCCTAACCGTACGCTAACACTAACCCACGCCCTCACACGCACGCTCCCCCTAAAGCGTTGCCGTACCCTCACCTGGACCCTAAACCGTCCCCGTCCCATAACCCTAACCCTAGCCCGAACCCTAACCCTAACCCTTCCCCGAAGCCTGACCCTCACCCGTCCCCTAATCCTAACCCGTACGCTAACACTAACCCGCGCGCTCACATGCACGCTCCCCCTAAAGCTTTGCCGTACCCTCACCTGGACCCTAAACCGTCCCCGTCCCCTAACCCTAACCCTAGACCAAACCCTAACCCTAACCCTTCCCCGAAGCCTGACCCTCACCCGTCCCCTAATCCTAAGCCGTACGCTAACACTAACCCGCGCCCTCACACGCACGCTCCCCCTAAAGCGTTGCCGTACCCTCACCTGGACCCTAAACCGTCCCCGTCCCCTAACCCTAACCCTAGCCCGAACCCTAACCATAACCCTTCCCCGAAGCCTGACCCTCACCCGTCCCCTAATCCTAACCCGTACGCTAACACTAACCCGCGCCCTCACACGCACGCTCCCCCTAAAGCGTTGCCGTACCCTCACCTGGACCCTAAACCGTCCCCATCCCCTAACCCTAACCCTAGCCCGAACCCTAACCCTAACCCTTCCCCGAAGCCTGACCCTCACCCGTCCCCTAATCCTAACCCGTACGCTAACACTAACCCGCGCCCTCACATGCACGCTCCCCCTAAAGCGTTGCTGTACCCTCACCTGGACCCTAAACCGTCCCCGTCCCCTAACCCTAACCCTAGCCCGAACCTTAACCCTAACCCTTCCCCGATGCCTGACCCTCACCCGTCCCCTAATCCTAACCCGTACGCTAACACTAACCCGCGCCCTCACACGCACGCTCCCCCTAAAGCGTTGTCGTACCCTCACCTGGACCCTAAACCGTCCCCGTCCCCTAACCCTAACCCTAGCCCGAACCCTAACCCTAACCCTTCCCTGAAGCCTGACCCTCACCCGTCCCCTAATCCTAAGCCGTACGCTAACACTAACCGGCGCCCTCACACGCACGCTCCCCCTAAAGCGTTGCCGTACCCTCACCTGGACCCTAAACCGTCCCCGTCCCCTAACCCTAACCCTAGCCCGAACCCTAACCCTAACCCTTCCCCGAAGCCTGACCCTCACCCGTCCCCTAATCCTAACCCGTACGCTAACACTAACGCGCGCCCTCACACGCACGCTCCCCCTAAAGCGTTGCCGTACCCTCACCTGGACCCTAAACCGTCCCCGTCCCCTAACCCTAACCCTAGCCCGAACCCTAACCCTAACCCTTCCCCGAAGCCTGACCCTCACCCGTCCCCTAATCCTAACCCGTACGCTAACACTAACCCGCGCCCTCACACGCACGCTCCCCCTAAAGTGTTGCCGTACCCTCACTTGGACCCTAAACCGTCCCCGTCCCATAACCCTAACCCTAGCCCGAACCCTAAGCCTAACCCTTCCCCGAAGCCTGACCGTCACCCGTCCCCTATTCCTAACCCGTACGCTAACTCTAACCCGCACCCTCACACGCACGCTCCCCCTAAAGCGTTGCCGTACCCTCACCTGGACCCTAAACCGTCCCCGTCCCCTAACCCTAACCCTAGCCCGAACCCTTACCCTAACCCTTCCCCGAAGCCTGACCCTCACCCGTCCCCTAATCCTAACCCGTACGCTAACACTAACCCGCGCCCTCACACGCACGCTCCCCCTAAAGCGTTGCCGTACCCTCACCTGGACCCTAAACCGTCCCCGTCCCCTAACCCTAACCCTAGCCCGAACCCTAACCCTAACCCTTCCCCGAAGCCTGACCCTCACCCGTCCCCTAATCCTAACCCGTACGCTAACACTAACCCGCGCCCTCACACGCACGCTCCTACTAAAGCGTTGCCGTACCCTCACCTGGACCCTAAACCGTCCCCGTCCCCTAACCCTAACCCTAGCCCGAACCCTAACCCTAACCCTTCCCCGAAGCCTGACCCTCACCCGTCCCCTAATCCTAAGCCGTACGCTAACACTAACCCGCGCCCTCACACGCACGCTCCCCCTAAAGCGTTGCCGTACCCTCACCTGGACCCTAAACCGTCCCCGTCCCCTAACCCTAACCCTAGCCCAAACCCTAACCCTAACCCTTCCCCGAAGCCTTACCCTACCCGTCCCCTAATCCTAACCCGTACGCTAACACTAACCCGCGCCCTCACACGCACGCTCCCCCTAAAGGGTTGCCGTACCCTCACCTGGACCCTAAACCGACCCCGTCCCCTAACCCTAACCCTAGCCCGAACTTTAACCCTAACCCTTCCCCGAAGCCTGACCCTCACCCGTCCCCTAATCCTAACCCGTACGCTAACGCTATCGCGCGCCCTCACACGCACGCTCCCCCTAAAGCGTTGCCGTACCCTCACCTGGACCCTAAACCGTCCCCGTCCCCTAACCCTAACCATAGCCAGAACCCTAACCCTAACCCTTCCCCGAAGCCTGACCCTCACCCGTCCCCTAATCCTAACCCGTACGCTAACACTAACCCGCGCCCTCACACGCACGCTCCCCCTAAAGCGTTGCTGTACCCTCAACTGGACCCTAAACCGTCCCCGTCCCCTAATACTAACCCTAGCCCGAATCCTAACCCTAACCCTTCCCCGAAGCCTGACCCTCACACGTCCCCTAATCCTAACCCGTACGCTAACACTAACCCGCGCCCTCACACGCACGCTCCCCCTAAAACGTTGCCGTACCCTCACCTGGACCCTAAACCGTCCCCGTCCCCTAACCCTAACCCTAGCCCGAACCCTAACCCTAACCCTTCCCCGAAGCCTGACCCTCACCCGTCCCCTAATCCTAACCCGTACGCTAACACTAACCCGCGCCCTCACACGCACGTTCCCCCTAAAGCGTTGCCGTACCCTCACCTGGACCCTAAACCGTCCCCGTCCCCTAACCCTAACCCTAGCCCGAACCCTAACCCTAACCCTTCCCCGAAGCCTGAACCTCACCCGTCCCCTAATCCTAACCCGTACGCTAACACTAACCCGCGCCCTCACACGCACGCTCCCCCTAAAGCGTTGCCGTACCCTCACCTGGACCCTAAACCGTCCCCGTCCCCTAACCCTAACCCTAGCCCGAACCCTAACCCTAACCCTTCCCCGAAGCCTGACCCTCACCCGTCCCCTAATCCTAACCCGTACGCTAACACTAACCCGCGCCCTCACATGCACGCTCCCCCTAAAGCGTTGCCGTACCCTCACCTGGACCCTAAACCGTCCCCGTCCCCTAACCCTAACCCTAGCCCGAACCCTTACCCTAACCCTTACCCGAAGCCTGACCCTCACCCGTCCCCTAATCCTAACCCGTACGCTAACACTAACCCGCGCCCTCACACGCACGCTCCCCCTAAAGCGTTGCCGTACCCTCACCTGGACCCGAAACCGTCCCCGTCCCCTAACCCTAGCCCGAACCCTAACCCTAACCCTTCCCCGAAGCCTGACCCTCACCCGTCCCCTAATCCTAAGCCGTACGCTAACACTAACCCGCGCCCTCACACGCACGCTCCCCCTAAAGCGTTGCCGTACCCTCACCTGGACCCTAAACCGTCCCCGTCCCCTAACCCTAACCCTAGCCCAAACCCTAACCCTAACCCTTCCCCGAAGCCTTACCCTACCCGTCCCCTAATCCTAACCAGTACGCTAACACTAACCCGCGCCCTCACACGCACGCTCCCCCTAAAGGGTTGCCGTACCCTCACCTGGACCCTAAACCGACCCCGTCCCCTAACCCTAACCCTAGCCCGAACTTTAACCCTAACCCTTCCCCGAAGCCTGACCCTCACCCGTCCCCTAATCCTAACCCGTACGCTAACGCTATCGCGCGCCCTCACACGCACGCTCCCCCTAAAGCGTTGCTGTACCCTCACCTGGACCCTAAACCGTCCCCGTCCCCTAACCCTAACCATAGCCAGAACCCTAACCCTAACCCTTCCGCGAAGCCTGACCCTCACCCGTCCCCTAATCCTAACCCGTACGCTAACACTAACCCGCGCCCTCACACGCACGCTCCCCCTAAAACGTTGCCGTACCCTCACCTGGACCCTAAACCGTCCCCGTCCCCTAACCCTAACCCTAGCCCGAACCCTAACCCTAACCCTTCCCCGAAGCCTGACCCTCACCCGTCCCCTAATCCTAACCCGTACGCTAACACTAACCCGCGCCCTCACACGCACGTTCCCCCTAAAGCGTTGCCGTACCCTCACCTGGACCCTAAACCGTCCCCGTCCCCTAACCCTAACCCTAGCCCGAACCCTAACCCTAACCCTTCCCCGAAGCCTGAACCTCACCCGTCCCCTAATCCTAACCCGTACGCTAACACTAACCCGCGCCCTCACACGCACGCTCCCCCTAAAGCGTTGCCGTACCCTCACCTGGACCCTAAACCGTCCCCGTCCCCTAACCCTAACCCTAGCCCGAACCCTAACCCTAACCCTTCCCCGAAGCCTGACCCTCACCCGTCCCCTAATCCTAACCCGTACGCTAACACTAACCCGCGCCCTCACATGCACGCTCCCCCTAAAGCGTTGCCGTACCCTCACCTGGACCCTAAACCGTCCCCGTCCCCTAACCCTAACCCTAGCCCGAACCCTAACCCTAACCCTTCCCCGAAGCCTGACCCTCACCCGTCCCCTAATCCTAACCCGTACGCTAACACTAACCCGCGCCCTCACACGCACGCTCCCCCTAAAGCGTTGCCGTACCCTCACCTGGACCCGAAACCGTCCCCGTCCCCTAACCCTAGCCCGAACCCTAACCCTAACCCTTCCCCGAAGCCTGACCCTCACCCGTCCCCTAATCCTAACCCGTATGCTAACACTAACCCGCGCCCTCACACGCACGCTCCCCCTAAAGCGTTGCCGTACCCTCACCTGGACCCTAAACCGTCCCCGTCCCCTAACTCTAACCCTAGCCCGAACCCTAACCCTAACCCTTCCCCGAAGCCTGACCCTCACCCGTCCCCTAATCCTAACCCGTACGCTAACACTAACCCGCGCCCTCACACGCACGCTCCCCCTAAAGCGTTGCCGTACCCTCACCTGGACCCTAAACCGTCCCCGTCCCCTAACACTAACCCTAGCCCGAACCCTAACCCTAACCCTTCCCCGAAGCCTGACCCTCACCCGTCCCCTAATCCTAACCCGTACGCTAACACTAACCCGCGCCCTCACACGCACACTCCCCCTAAAGCGTTGCCGTACCCTCACCTGGACCCTAAACCGTCCCCGTCCCCTAACCCTAACCCTAGCCCGAACCCTAACCCTAACCCTTCCCCGAAGCCTGACCCTCACCCGTCCCCTAATCCTAACCCGTACGCTAACACTAACCCGCGTCCTCACACGCTCGCTCCCCCTAAAGCATTGCCGTACCTTCACCTGGACCCTGAACCGTCCCCGTCCCCTAACCCTAACCCTAGCCCGAACCCTAACCCTAAACCTTCCCCGAAGCCTGACCCTCACCCGTCCCCTAATCCTAACCCGTACGCTAACACTAACACGCACCCTCACACGTACGCTCCCCCTAAAGCGTTGCCGTACCCTCACCTGGACCCTAAACCGTCCCCGTCCCCTAACCCTAACCCTAGCCCGAACCCTAACCCTAACCCTTCCCCGAAGCCTGACCCTCACCCGTCCCCTAATCCTAACCCGTACGCTAACACTAACCCGCGCCCTCACACGCACGCTCCCCCTAAAGCGTTGCCGTACCCTCACCTGGACCCTAAACCGTCCCCGTCCCCTAACCCTAACCCTAGCCCGAACCCTAACCCTAACCCTTCCCCGAAGCCTGACCCTCACCCGTCCCCTAATCCTAACCCGTACGCTAACACTAACCCGCGCCCTCACACGCACGCTCCCCCTAAAGCGTTGCCGTACCCTCACCTGGACCCTAAACCGTCCCCGTCCCCTAACCCTAACCCTAGCCCGAACCCTAACCCTAACCCTTCCCCGAAGCCTGACCCTCACCCGTCCCCTATTCCTAACCCGTACTCTAACACTAACAAACGCCCTCACACGCACGCTCCTACTAAAGCGTTGCCGTACCCTCACCTGGACCCTAAACCGTCCCCGTCCCCTAACCCTAACCCTAGCCCGAACCCTAACCCTAACCCTTCCCCGAAGCCTGACCCTCACCCGTCCCCTAATCCTAAGCCGTACGCTAACACTAACCCGCGCCCTCACACGCACGCTCCCCCTAAAGCGTTGCCGTACCCTCACCTGGACCCTAAACCGTCCCCGTCCCCTAACCCTAACCCTAGCCCAAACCCTAACCCTAACCCTTCCCCGAAGCCTGACCCTACCCGTCCCCTAATCCTAACCCGTACGCTAACACTAACCCGCGCCCTCACACGCACGCTCCCCCTAAAGGGTTGCCGTACCCTCACCTGGACCCTAAACCGACCCCGTCCCCTAACCCTAACCCTAGCCCGAACTTTAACCCTAACCCTTCCCCGAAGCCTGACCCTCACCCGTCCCCTAATCCTAACCCGTACGCTAACACTAACCCGCGCCCTCACACGCACACTCCCCCTAAAGCGTTGCCGTACCCTCACCTGGACCCTAAACCGTCCCCGTCCCCTAACCCTAACCCTAGCCCGAACCCTAACCCTAACCCTTCCCCGAAGCCTGACCCTCACCCGTCCCCTAATCCTAACCCGTACGCTAACACTAACCCGCGCCCTCACACGCTCGCTCCCCCTAAAGCGTTGCCGTACCTTCACCTGGACCCTGAACCGTCCCCGTCCCCTAACCCTAACCCTAGCCCGAACCCTAACCCTAAACCTTCCCCGAAGCCTGACCCTCACCCGTCCCCTAATCCTAACCCGTACGCTAACACTAACACGCACCCTCACACGTACGCTCCCCCTAAAGCGTTGCCGTACCCTCACCTGGACCCTAAACCGTCCCCGTCCCCTAACCCTAACCCTAGCCCGAACCCTAACCCTAACCCTTCCCCGAAGCCTGACCCTCACCCGTCCCCTAATCCTAACCCGTACGCTAACACTAACCCGCGCCCTCACACGCACGCTCCCCCTAAAGCGTTGCCGTACCCTCACCTGGACCCTAAACCGTCCCCGTCCCCTAACCCTAACCCTAGCCCGAACCCTAACCCTAACCCTTCCCCGAAGCCTGACCCTCACCCATCCCCTAATTCTAACCCGTACGCTAACACTATCCCGCGCCCTCACATGCACGCTCCCCCTAAAGCATTGCCGTACCCTCACCTGGACCCTAAACCGTCCCCGTCCCCTAACCCTAACCCTAGCCCGAACCCTAACCCTAACCCTTCCCCGAAGCCTGACCCTCACCCGTCCCCTAATCCTAACCCGTACGCTAACACTAACCCGCGCCCTCACACGCACGCTCCCCTTAAAGCGTTGCTGTACCCTCACCTGAACCCGAAACCGTCCCCGTCCCCTAACCCTAACCCTAGCCCGAACCCTAACCCTAACCCTTCCCCGAAGCCTGACCCTCACCCGTCCCCTAATCCTAACCCGTACGCTAACACTAACCCGCGCCCTCACACGCACGCTCCCCCTAAAGCGTTGCCGTACCCTCACCTGGACCCTAAACCGTCCCCGTCCCCTAACCCTAACCCTAGCCCGAACCCTAACCCTAACCCTTCCCCAAAGCCTGACCCCCACCCGTCCCCTAATCCTAACCCGTACGCTAACACTAACCCGCGCCCTCACACGCACACTCCCCCTAAAGCGTTGCCGTACCCTCACCTGAACCCTAAACCGTCCCCGTCCCCTAACCCTAACCCTAGCCCGAACCCTAACCCTAACCCTTCCCCGAAGCCTGACCCTCACCCGTCCCCTAATCCTAACCCGTACGCTAACACTAACCCGCGCCCTCACACGCTCGCTCCCCCTAAAGCGTTGCCGTACCTTCACCTGGACCCTGAACCGTCCCCGTCCCCTAACCCTAACCCTAGCCCGAACCCTAACACTTCCCCGAAGCCTGACCCTCACCCGTCCCCTAATCCTAACCCGTACGCTAACACTAACACGCACCCTCACACGTACGCTCCCCCTAAAGCGTTGCCGTACCCTCACCTGGACCCTAAACCGTCCCCGTCCCCTAACCCTAACCCTAGCCCGAACCCTAACCCTAACCCTCCCCCGAAGCCTGACCCTCACCCGTCCCCTAATCCTAACCCGTACGCTAACACTAACCCGCGCCCTCACACGCACGCTCCCCTTAAAGCGTTGCTGTACCCTCACCTGAACCCGAAACCGTCCCCGTCCCCTAACCCTAACCCTAGCCCGAACCCTAACCCTAACCCTTCCCCGAAGCCTGACCCTCACCCGTCCCCTAATCCTAACCCGTACGCTAACACTAACCCGCGCCCTCACACGCACGCTCCCCCTAAAGCGTTGCCGTACCCTCACCTGGACCCTAAACCGTCCCCGTCCCCTAACCCTAACCCTAGCCCGAACCCTAACCCTAACCCTTCCCCAAAGCCTGACCCCCACCCGTCCCCTAATCCTAACCCGTACGCTAACACTAACCCGCGCCCTCACACGCACACTCCCCCTAAAGCGTTGCCGTACCCTCACCTGAACCCTAAACCGTCCCCGTCCCCTAACCCTAACCCTAGCCCGAACCCTAACCCTAACCCTTCCCCGAAGCCTGACCCTCACCCGTCCCCTAATCCTAACCCGTACGCTAACACTAACCCGCGCCCTCACACGCTCGCTCCCCCTAAAGCGTTGCCGTACCTTCACCTGGACCCTGAACCGTCCCCGTCCCCTAACCCTAACCCTAGCCCGAACCCTAACACTTCCCCGAAGCCTGACCCTCACCCGTCCCCTAATCCTAACCCGTACGCTAACACTAACACGCACCCTCACACGTACGCTCCCCCTAAAGCGTTGCCGTACCCTCACCTGGACCCTAAACCGTCCCCGTCCCCTAACCCTAACCCTAGCCCGAACCCTAACCCTAACCCTCCCCCGAAGCCTGACCCTCACCCGTCCCCTAATCCTAACCCGTACGCTAACACTAACCCGCGCCCTCACACGCACGCTCCCCCTAAAGCGTTGCCGTACCCTCACCTGAACCCTAAACCGTCCCCGTCCCCTAACCCTAACCCTAGCCCGAACCCTAACCCTAACCCTTCCCCGAAGCCTGACCCTCACCCGTCCCCTAATCCTAACCCGTACGCTTACACTAACCCGCGCCCTCACATGCACGCTCCCCCTAAAGCGTTGCCGTACCCTCACCTGGACCCGAAACCGTCCCCGTCCCCTAACCCTAACCCTAGCCCGAACCCTAACCCTAACCCTTCCCCGAAGCCTGACCCTCACCCGTCCCCTAATCCTAACCCGTACGCTAACACTAACCCGTGCCCTCACACGCACGCTCCCCCTAAAGCGTTGCCGTACCCTCACCTGGACCCTAAACCGTCCCCGTCCCCTAACCCTAACCCTAGCCCGAACCCTAACCCTAACCCTTCCCCGAAGCCTGACCGTCACCCATCCCCTAATCCTAACCCGTACGCTAACACTAACCCGCGCCCTCACACGCACGCTCCCCCTAAAGCGTTGCCGTACCCTCACCTGGACCCTAAACCGTCCCCGTCCCCTAACCCTAACCCTAGCCCGAACCCTAACCCTAACCCTTCCCCGAAGCCTGACCCTCACCCGTCCCCTAATCCTAAACCGTACGCTAACACTAACCCGTGCCCTCACACGCACGCTCCCCCTAAAGCGTTGCCGTACCCTCACCTGCACCCTAAACCGTCCCCGTCCCCTAACCCTAACCCTAGCCCGAACCCTAACCCTAACCCTTCCCCGAAGCCTGAACCTCACCCGTCCCCTAATCCTAACCTGTACGCTAACACTAACCCGCGCCCTCACACACACGCTCCCCCTAAAGCGTTGCCGTACCCTCACCTGGACCCTAAACCGTCCCCGTCCCCTAACCCTAACCCTAGCCCGAACCCTAACCCTAACCCTTCCCCGAAGCCTGACCCTCACCCGTCCCCTAATCCTAACACGTACGCTAACACTAACCCGCGCCCTCACACGCACGCTCCCCCTAAAGCGTTGCCGTACCCTCACCTGGACCCTAAACCGTCCCCGTCCCCTAACCCTAACCCTAGCCTGAACCCTAACCCTAACCCTTCCCCGAAGCCTGACCCTCACCCGTCCCCTAATCCTAACCCGTACGCTAACACTAACCCGCGCCCTCACACGCACGCTCCCCCTAAAGCGTTGCCGTACCCTCACCTGGACCCTAAACTGTCCCCGTCCCCTAACCCTAACCCTAGCCCGAACCCTAACCCTAACACTTCCCCAAAGCCTGACCCTCACCCGTCCCCTAATCCTAACCCGTACGCTAACACTAACCCGCGCCCTCACAGGCACGCTCCCCCTAAAGCGTTGCCGTACCCTCACCTGGACCCTAAACCGTCCCCGTCCCCTAACCCTAACCCTAGCCCGAACCCTAACCCTAACCCTTCCCCGAAGCCTGACACTCACCCGTCCCCTAATCCTAACCCGTACGCTAACACTAACCCGCGCCCCACACGCACGCTCCCCCTAAAGCGTTGCCGTACCCTCACCTGGACCCTAAACCGTCCCCGTCCCCTAACCCTAACCCTAGCCCGAACCCTAACCCTAACCCTTCCCCGAAGCCTGACACTCACCCGTCCCCTAATCCTAACCCGTACGCTAACACTAACCCGCGCCCTCACACGCACGCTCCCCCTAAAGCGTTGCCGTACCCTCACCTGGACCCTAAACCGTCCCCGTCCCCTAACCCTAACCCTAGCCTGAACCCTAACCCTAACCCTTCCCCGAAGCCTGACCCTCACCCGTCCCCTAATCCTAAGCCGAACGCTAACACTAACCCGCGCCCTCACACGCACGCTCCCCCTAAAGCGTTGCCGTACCCTCACCTGGACTTTAAACCGTCCCCGTCCCCTAACCCTAACCCTAGCCCGAACCCTAACCCTAACCCTTCCCCGAAGCCTGACCCTCACCCGTCCCCTAATCCTAACCCGTACGCTAACACTAAGCCGCGCCCTCACACGCACGCTCCCCCTAAAGCGTTGCCGTACCCTCACCTGGACCCTAAACCGTCCCCGTCCCCTAACCCTAACCCTAGCCCGAACCCTAACCCTAAACTTTCCCCGAAGAGAGACCCTCACCCATCCCCTAATCCTAACCCGTACGCTAACACTAACCCGCGCCCTCACACGCACGCTCCCCCTAAAGCGTTGCCGTACCCTCACCTGGACCCTAAACCGTCCCCGTCCCCTAACCCTAACCCTAGCCCGAACCCTAACCCTAACCCTTCCCCGAAGCCTGACCCTCACCCGTCCCCTAATCCTAACCCGTACGCTAACACTAACCCGCGCCCTCACACGCACGCTCCCCCTAAAGCGTTGCCGTACCCTCACCTGGACCCTAAACCGTCCCCGTCCCCTAACCCTAACCCTAGCCCGAACCCTAACCCTAACCCTTCCCCGAAGCCTGACCCTCACCCGTCCCCTAATCCTAACCCGTACGCTAACACTAACCCGCGCCCTCACACGCACGCTTCCCCTAAAGCGTTGCCGTACCCTCACCTGGACCCTAAACCGTCCCCGTCCCCTAACCCTAACCCTAGCCCGAACCCTAACCCTAACCCTTCCCCGAAGCCTGACCCTCACCCGTCCCCTAATCCTAAGCCGAACGCTAACACTAACCCGTGCCCTCACACGCACGCTCCCCCTAAAGCGTTGCCGTACCCTCACCTGGACTCTAAACCGTCCCCGTCCCCTAACCCTAACCCTAGCCCGAACCCTAACCCTAACCCTTCCCCGAAGCCTGACCCTCACCCGTCCCCTAATCCTAACCCGTACGCTAACACTAAGCCGCGCCCTCACACGCACGCTCCCCCTAAAGCGTTGCCGTACCCTCACCTGGACCCTAAACCGTCCCCGTCCCCTAACCCTAACCCTAGCCCGAACCCTAACCCTAACCCTTCCCCGAAGCCTGACCCTCACCCGTCCCCTAATCCTAACCCGTACGCTAACACTAACCCGCGCCCTCACATGCACGCTCCCCGTAAAGCGTTGCCGTACCCTCAGCTGGACCCGAAACCGTCCCCGTCCCCTAACCCTAACCCTAGCCCGAACCCTAACCCTAACCCTTCCCCGAAGCCTGACCCTCACCCGTCCCCTAATCCTAACCCGTACGCTAACACTAACCCGCGCCCTCACACGCACGCTCCCCCTAAAGCGTTGCCGTACCCTCACCTGGACCCTAAACCGTCCCCGTCCCCTAACCCTAACCCTAGCCCGAACCCTAACCCTAACCCTTCCCCGAAGCCTGACCCTCACCCGTCCCCTAATCCTAACCCGTACGCTAACACTAACACGCGCCCTCACACGCACGCTCCCCCTAAAGCGTTGCCGTACCCTCACCTGGACCCTAAACGGTCCCCGTCCCCTAACCCTAACCCTAGCCCGAACCCTAACCCTAACCCTTCCCCGAAGCCTGACCCTCACCCGTCCCCTAATCCTAACCCGTACGCTAACACTAACCCGCGCCCTCACATGCACGCTCCCCCTAAAACGTTGCCGTACCCTCACCTGGACAAGAAACCGTCCCCGTCCCCTAACCCTAACCCTAGCCCGAACCCTAACCCTAACCCTTCCCCGAAGCCTGACCCTCACCCGTCCCCTAATCCTAACCGTACGCTAACACTAACCCGCGCCCTCACGCGCACGCTCCCCCTAAAGCGTTGCCGTACCCTCACCTGGACCCTAAACCGTCCCCGTCCCCTAACCCTAACCCTAGCCCGAATCCTAACCCTAACCCTTCCCCGAAGCCTGACCCTCACCCGTCCCCTAATCCTAACCCGTACGCTAACACTAACCCGCGCCCTCACATGCACGCTCCCCCTAAAGCGTTGCCGTACCCTCACCTGGACCCTAAACCGTCCCCGTCCCCTAACCCTAACCCTAGCCCAAACCCTAACCCTAACCCTTCCCCGAAGCCTGACCCTCACCCGTCCCCTAATCCTAAGCCGTATGCTAACACTAACCCGCGCCCTCACACGCACGCTCCCCCTAAAGCGTTGCCGTACCCTCACCTGGACCCTAAACCGTCCCCGTCCCCTAACCCTAACCCTAGCCCGAACCCTAACCCTAACCCTTCCCCGAAGCCTGACCCTCACCCGTCCCCTAATCCTAACCCGTACGATAACACTAACGCGCGCCCTCACACGCACGCTCCCCCTAAAGCGTTGCCGTACCCTCTCCTGGACCCTAAACCGTCCCCGTACCCTAACCCTAACCCTAGCCCGAACCCTAACCCTAACCCTTCCCCGAAGCCTGACCCTCACCCGTCCCCTAATCCTAACCCGTACGCTAACACTAACGCGTGCCCTCACACGCACGCTCCCCCTAAAGCGTTGCCGTACCCTCACCTGGACCCGAAACCGTCCCCGTCCCCTAAGCCTAACCCTAGCCCGAACCCTAACCCTAACCCTTCCCCGATGCCTGACCCTCACCCGTCCCCTAATCCTAACCCGTACGCTAACACTAACCCGCGTCCTCACACGCACGCTCCCCCTAAAGCGTTGCCGTACCCTCACCTGGACCCTAAACCGTCCCCGTCCCTTAACCCCTACCCTAGCCCGAACCCTAACCCTAACCCTTCCCAGAAGCCTGACCCTCACCCGTCCCCTAATCCTAACCCGTACGCTAACACTAACCCGCGCCCTCACACGCACGCTCCCCCTAAAGCGTTGCCGTACCCTCACCTGGACCCTAAACCGTCCCCGTCCCCTAACCCTAGCCCGAACCCTAATGCTAACCCTTCCCCGAAGCCTGACCCTCACCCGTCCCCTAATCCTAACCCGTACGCTATCATTAACCCGCGCCCTCACACGCACGCTCCCCCTAAAACGTTGCCGTACGCTCACCTGGACCCGAAACCGTCCCCGTCCCCTAACCCTAACCCTAGCCCGAACCCTAACCCTAACCCTTCCCCGAAGCCTGACCCTCACCCGTCCCCTAATCCTAACCCGTACGCTAACACTAACCCGCGCCCTCACACGCACGCTCCCCCTAAAGCGTTGCCGTACCCTCACCTGGACCCTAAACCGTCCCCGTCCCCTAACCCTAACCCTAGCCCGAACCCTAACCCTAACCCTTCCCCGAAGCCTGACCCTCACCCGTCCCCTAATCCTAACCCGTACGCTAACACTAACCCGCGCCCTCACACGCACGCTCCCCCTAAAGCGTTGCCGTACCCTCACCTGGACCCTAAACCGTCCCCGTCCCCTAACCCTAACCCTAGCCCAAACCCTAACCCTAACCCTTCCCCGAAGCCTGACCCTCACCCGTCCCCTAATCCTAACCCGTACGCTAACACTAACCCGCGCCCTCACACGCACGCTCCCCCTAAAGCGTTGCCGTACCCTCACCTGAACCCTAAACCGTCCCCGTCCCCTAACCCTAACCCTAGCCCGAACCCTAACCCTAACCCTTCCCCGAAGCCTGACCCTCACCCGTCCCCTAATCCTAACCCGTACGCTAACACTAACCCGCGCCCTCACACGCACGCTCCCCCTAAACGTTGCCGTACCCTCACCTGGACCCGAAACCGTCCCCGTCCCCTAACCCTAACCCTAGCCCGAACCCTAACCCTAACCCTTCCCCGAAGCCTGACCCTCACCCGTCCCCTAATCCTAACCCGTACGCTAACACTAACCCGCGCCCTCACACGCACGCTCCCCCTAAAGCGTTGCCGTACCCTCACCTGGACCCTAAACCGTCCCCGTCCCCTAACCCTAACCCTAGCCCGAACCCTAACCCTAACCCTTCCCCGAAGCCTGACCCTCACCCCTCCCCTAATCCTAACCCGTACGCTAACACTAACCCGTGCCCTCACACGCACGCTCCCCCTAAAGCGTTGCCGTACCCTCACCTGGACCCTAAACCTTCCCCGTCCCCTAACCCTAACCGTAGCCCGAACCCTAACCCTAACACTTCCCCGAAGCCTGACCCTCACCCGTCCCCTAATCCTAAGCCGTACGCTAACACTAACCCGCGCCCTCACACGCACGCTCCCCCTAAAGCGTTGCCGTACCCTCACCTGAACCCTAAACCGTCCCCGTCCCCTAACCCTATCCCTAGCCCGAACCCTAACCCTAACCCTTCCCCGAAGCCTGACCCTCACCCGTCCCCTAATCCTAACCCGTACGCTAACACTAACCCGCGCCCTCACACGCACGCTCCCCCTAAAGCGTTGCCGTACCCTCACCTGGACCCTAAACCGTCCCCGTCCCCTAACCCTAACCCTAGGCGGAACCCTAACCCTAACCCTTCCCCGAAGCCTGACCCTCACCCGTCCCCTAATCCTAACCCGTACGCTAACACTAACCCGCGCCCTCACATGCACGCTCCCCCTAAAGCGTTGCCGTACCCTCACCTGGACCCTAAACCGTCCCCGTCCCCTAACCCTAACCCTAGCCCGAACCCTAACCCTAACCCTTCCCCGAAGCCTGACCCTCACCCGTCCCCTAATCCTAACCCGTACGCTAACACTAACCCGCGCCCTCACATGCACGCTCCCCCTAAAGCGTTGCCGTACCCTCACCTGGACCCTAAACCGTCCCCGTCCCCTAACCCTAACCCTAGCCCGAACCCTAACCCTAACCCTTCCCCGAAGCCTGACCCTCACCCCTCCCCTAATCCTAACCCGTACGCTAACACTAACCCGTGCCCTCACACGCACGCTCCCCCTAAAGCGTTGCCGTACCCTCACCTGGACCCTAAACCTTCCCCGTCCCCTAACCCTAACCGTAGCCCGAACCCTAACCCTAACACTTCTCCGAAGCCTGACCCTCACCCGTCCCCTAATCCTAAGCCGTACGCTAACACTAACCCGCGCCCTCACACGCACGCTCCCCCTAAAGCGTTGCCGTACCCTCACCTGGACCCTAAACCGTCCCCGTCCCCTAACCCTAACCCTAGCCCGAACCCTAACCCTAACCCTTCCCCGAAGCCTGACCCTCACCCGTCCCCTAATCCTAACCCGTACGCTAACACTAACATGCGCCCTCACACGCACGCTCCCCCTAAAGCGTTGCCGTACCCTCACCTGGACCCTAAACCGTCCCCATCCCCTAACCCTAACCCTAGCCCGAAGCCTAACCCTAACCCTTCCCCGAAGCCTGACCCTCTCCCGTCCCCTAATCCTAACCCGTACGCTAACACTAACCCGCGCCCTCACACGCACGCTCCCCCTAAAACGTTGCCGTACCCTCACCTGGACCCTAAACCGTCCCCGTCCCCTAACCCTAACCCTAGCCCGAACCCTAACCCTAACACTTCCCCGAAGCCTGACCCTCACCCGTCCCCTAATCCTAACCCGTACGCTAACACTAACCCGCGCCCTCACACGCACGCTCCCCCTAAAGCGTTGCCGTACCCTCACCTGGACCCTAAACCGTCCCCGTCCCCTAACCCTAACCCTAGCCCGAACCCTAACCATAACCCTTCCCCGAAGCCTGACCCTCACCCGTCCCCTAATCCTAACCCGTACGCTAACACTAACCCGCGCCCTCACACGCACGCTCCCCTTAAAGCGTTGCCGTACCCTCACCTGGACCCTAAACCGTCCCCGTCCCCTAACCCTAACCCTAGCCCAAACCCTAACCCTAACCCTTCCCCGAAGCCTGACCCTCACCCGTCCCCTAATCCTAACCCGTACGCTAACACTAACCCGCGCCCTCACACGCACGCTCCCCCTAAAGCGTTGCCGTACCCTCACCTGAACCCTAAACCGTCCCCGTCCCCTAACCCTAACCCTAGCCCGAACCCTAACCCTAACCCTTCCCCGAAGCCTGACCCTCACCCGTCCCCTAATCCTAACCCGTACGCTAACACTAACCCGCGCCCTCACACGCACGCTCCCCCTAAAGCGTTGCCGTACCCTCACCTGGACCCGAAACCGTCCCCGTCCCCTAACCCTAACCCTAGCCCGAACCCTAACCCTAACCCTTCCCCGAAGCCTGACCCTCACCCGTCCCCTAATCCTAACCCGTACTCTAACACTAACCCGCGCCCTCACACGCACGCTCCCCCTAAAGCGTTGCCGTACCCTCACCTGGACCCTAAACCGTCCCCGTCCCCTAACCCTAACCCTAGCCCGAACCCTAACCCTAACCCTTCCCCGAAGCCTGACCCTCACCCCTCCCCTAATCCTAACCCGTACGCTAACACTAACCCGTGCCCTAACACGCACGCTCCCCCTAAAGCGTTGCCGTACCCTCACCTGGACCCTAAACCTTCCCCGTCCCCTAACCCTAACCGTAGCCCGAACCCTAACCCTAACACTTCCCCGAAGCCTGACCCTCACCCGTCCCCTAATCCTAAGCCGTACGCTAACACTAACCCGCGCCCTCACACGCACGCTCCCCCTAAAGCGTTGCCGTACCCTCACCTGAACCCTAAACCGTCCCCGTCCCCTAACCCTATCCCTAGCCCGAACCCTAACCCTAACCCTTCCCCGAAGCCTGACCCTCACCCGTCCCCTAATCCTAACCCGTACGCTAACACTAACCCGCGCCCTCACACGCACGCTCCCCCTAAAGCGTTGCCGTACCCTCACCTGGACCCTAAACCGTCCCCGTCCCCTAACCCTAAACCTAGGCGGAACCCTAACCCTAACCCTTCCCCGAAGCCTGACCCTCACCCGTCCCCTAATCCTAACCCGTACGCTAACACTAACCCGCGCCCTCACATGCACGCTCCCCCTAAAGCGTTGCCGTACCCTCACCTGGACCCTAAACCGTCCCCGTCCCCTAACCCTAACCCTAGCCCGAACCCTAACACTAACCCTTCCCAGAAGCCTGACCCTCACCCGTCCCCTAATCCTAACCCGTACGCTAACACTAACCCGCGCCCTCACACGCACGTTCCCCCTAAAGCGTTGCCGTACCCTCACCTGGACCCTAAACCGTCCCCGTCCCCTAACCCTAACCCTAGCCCGAACCCTAACCCTAACCCTTCCCCGAAGCCTGACCCTCACCCGTCCCCTAATCCTAACCCGTACGCTATCATTAACCCGCGCCCTCACACGCACGCTCCCCCTAAAACGTTGCCGTACCCTCACCTGGACCCTAAACCGTCCCCGTCCCCTAACCCTAACCCTAGCCCGAACCCTAACCCTAACCCTTCCCCGAAGCCTGACCCTCACCCGTCCCCTAATCCTAACCCGTACGCTATCATTAACCCGCGCCCTCACACGCACGCTCCCCCTAAAACGTTGCCGTACCCTCACCTGGACCCGAAACCGTCCCCGTCCCCTAACCCTAACCCTAGCCCGAACCCTAACCCTAACCCTTCCCCGAAGCCTGACCCTCACCCGTCCCCTAATCCTAACCCGTACGCTAACACTAACCCGCGCCCTCACACGCACGCTCCCCCTAAAGCGTTGCCGTACCCTCACCTGGACCCGAAACCGTCCCCGTCCCCTAACCCTAACCCTAGCCCGAACCCTAACCCTAACCCTTCCCCGAAGCCTGACCCTCACCCGTCCCCTAATCCTAACCCGTACGCTAACACTAACCCGCGCCCTCACACGCACGCTCCCCCTAAAGCGTTGCCGTACCCTCACCTGGACCCTAAACCGTCCCCGTCCCCTAACCCTAACCCTAGCCCGAACCCTAACCCTAACCCTTCCCCGAAGCCTGACCCTCACCCCTCCCCTAATCCTAACCCGTACGCTAACACTAACCCGTGCCCTCACACGCACGCTCCCCCTAAAGCGTTGCCGTACCCTCACCTGGACCCTAAACCTTCCCCGTCCCCTAACCCTAACCCTAGCCCGAACCCTAACCCTAACCCTTCCCCGAAGCCTGACCCTCACCCGTCCCCTAATCCTAACCCGTACGCTAACACTAACCCGCGCCCTCACACGCACGCTCCCCCTAAAGCGTTGCCGTACCCTCACCTGGACCCTAAACTGTCCCCGTCCCCTAACCCTAACCCTAGGCGGAACCCTAACCCTAACCCTTCCCCGAAGCCTGACCCTCACCCGTCCCCTAATCCTAACCCGTACGCTAACACTAACCCGCGCCCTCACATGCACGCTCCCCCTAAAGCGTTGCCGTACCCTCACCTGGACCCTAAACCGTCCCCGTCCCCTAACCCTAACCCTAGCCCGAACCCTAACACTAACCCTTCCCAGAAGCCTGACCCTCACCCGTCCCCTAATCCTAACCCGTACGCTAACACTAACCCGCGCCCTCACACGCACGTTCCCCCTAAAGCGTTGCCGTACCCTCACCTGGACCCTAAACCGTCCCCGTCCCCTAACCCTAACCCTAGCCCGAACCCTAACCCTAACCCTTCCCCGAAGCCTGACCCTCACCCGTCCCCTAATCCTAACCCGTACGCTAACACTAACCCGCGCCCTCACACGCACGCTCCCCCTAAAGCGTTGCCGTACCCTCACTTGGACCCTAAACCGTCCCCGTCCCCTAACCCTAACCCTAGCCCGAACCCTAACCCTAACCCTTCCCCGAAGCCTGACCCTCACCCATCTCCTAATCCTAACCCGTACGCTAATACTAACCCGCGCCCTCACACGCACGCTCCCCCTAAAGCGTTGCCGTACCCTCACCTGGACCCTAAACCGTCCCCGTCCCCTAACCCTAACCCTAGCCCAAACCCTAACCCTAACCCTTCCCCGAAGCCTGACCCTCACCCGTCCCCTAATCCTAACCCGTACGCTAACACTAACCCGCGCCCTCACACGCACGCTCCCCCTAAAGCGTTGCCATACCCTCACCTGGACCCGAAACCGTCCCCGTCCCCTAACCCTAACCCTAGCCCGAACCCTAACCCTAACCCTTCCCCGAAGCCTGACCCTCACCCGTCCCCTAATCCTAACCCGTACGCTAACACTAACCCGCGCCCTCACACGCACACTCCCCCTAAAGCGTTGCCGTACCCTCACCTGGACCCTAAACCGTCCCCGTCCGCTAACCCTAACCCTAGCCCGAACCCTAACCCTAACCCTTCCCCGAAGCCTGACCCTCACCCTTCCCCTAATCGTAACCCGTACGCTAACACTAACCCGCGCCCTCACACGCACGCTCCCCCTAAAGCGTTGCCGTACCCTCACCTGGACCCTAAACCTTCCCCGTCCCCTAACCCTAACCGTAGCCCGAACCCTAACCCTAACACTTCCCCGAAGCCTGACCCTCACCCGTACCATAATCCTAACCCGTACGCTAACACTAACCCGCGCCCTCACACGCACGCTCCCCCTAAAGCGTTGGCGTACCCTCACCTGGACCCGAAACCGTCCCCGTCCCTTAACCCTTACCCTAGCCCGAACCCTAACCCTAACCCTTCCCCGAAGCCTGACCCTCACCCGTCCCCTAATCCTAACCCGTACGCTAATACTAACCCGCGCCCTCACACGCACGCTCCCCCTAAAGCGTTGCCGTACCCTCACCTGGACCCTAAACCGTCCCCATCCCCTAACCCTAACCCTAGCCCGAACCCTAACCCTAACCCTTCCCCGAAGCCTGACCCTCACCCGTCCCCTAATCCTAACCCGTACGCTAACACTAACTCGCGCCCTCACACGCACGCTCCCCCTAAAGCGTTGCCGTACCCTCACCTGGACCCTAAACCGTCCCCGTCCCCTAACCCTAACCCTAGCCCGAACCCTAACCCTAACCCTTCCCCGAAGCCTGACCCTCACCCGTCCCCTAATCCTAAACCGTACGCTAACACTAACCCGCGCCCTCACACGCACGCTCCCCCTAAAGCGTTGCTGTACCCTCACCTGGACCCTAAACCGTCCCCGTCCCCTAACCCTAACCGTAGCCCGAACCCTAACCCTAACACTTCCCCGAAGCCTGACCCTCACCCATCCCCTAATCCTAACCCGTACGCTAACACTAACCCGCGCCCTCACACGCACGCTCCCCCTAAAGCGTTGCCGTACCCTCACCTGGACCCTAAACCGTCCCCGTCCCCTAACCCTAACCCTAGCCCGAACCCTAACCCTAACACTTCCCCGAAGCCTGACCCTCACCCGTCCCCTAATCCTAACCCGTACGCTAACACTAACCCGCGCCCTCACACGCACGCTCCCCCTAAAGCGTTGCCGTACCCTCACCTGGACCCTAACCGTCCCCGTCCCCTAACACTAACCCTAGCCCGAACCCTAACCCTAACCCTTCCCCGAAGCCTGACCCTCACCCGTACCCTAATCCTAACCCGTACGCTAACGCTAACCCGCGCCCTCACATGCACGCTCCCCCTAAAGCGTTGCCGTACCCTCACCTGGACCCGAAACCGTCCCCGTCCCCTAACCCTAACCCTAGCCCGAACCCTAACCCTAACCCTTCCCCGAAGCCTGACCCTCACCCGTCCCCTAATCCTAACCCGTACGCTAACACTAACCCGCGCCTTCACACGCACGCTCCCCCTAAAGCGTTGCCGTACCCTCACCTGGACCCTAAACCGTCCCCGTCCCCTAACCCTAACCCTAGCCCGAACCCTAACCCTAACCCTCCCCGAAGCCTGACCCTCACCCGTCCCCTAATCCTAACCCGTACGCTAACACTAACCCGCGCCCTCACACGCACGCTCCCCCTAAAGCGTTGCCGTACCCTCACCTGGACCTTAAACCGTCCCAGTCCCCTAACCCTAACCCTAGCCCGAACCCTAACCCTAACCCTTCCCCGAAGCCTGACCCTCACCCGTCCCCTAATCCTAACCCGTACGCTAACACTAACCCGCGCCCTCACACGCACGCTCCCCCTAAAGCGTTGCCGTACCCTCACCTGGACCCTAAACCGTCCCCGTCTCCTAACCCTAACCCTAGCCCGAACCCTAACCCTAACCCTTCCCCGAAGCCTGAACCTCACCCGTC
This sequence comes from Stenella coeruleoalba, assembly GCF_951394435.1. Classification (NCBI taxonomy): domain Eukaryota; kingdom Metazoa; phylum Chordata; class Mammalia; order Artiodactyla; family Delphinidae; genus Stenella; species Stenella coeruleoalba. Next base: position 778,435 of record NW_027646083.1, on the reverse strand, counting down.
CCCTAATCCTAACCCGTACGCTAACACTAACCCGCGCCCTCACACGCACGCTCCCCCTAAAGCGTTGCCGTACCCTCACCTGGACCCTAAACCGTCCCCGTCCCCTAACCCTAACCCTAGCCCGAACCCTAACCCTAACCCTTCCCCGAAGCCGGACCCTCACCCGTCCCCTAATCCTAACCCGTACGCTAACACTAACCCGCGCCCTCACATGCACGCTCCCCCTAAAGCGTTGCCGTACCCTCACCTGGACCCTAAACCGTCCCCGTCCCCTAACCCTAACCCTAGCCCGAACCCTAACCCTAACCCTTTCCCGAAGCCTGACCCTCACCCGTCGCCTAATCCTAACCCGTACGCTAACACTAACCCGCGCCCTCACACGCACGCTCCCCCTAAAGCGTTGCCGTACACTCACCTGGACCCGAAACCGTCCCCGTCCCCTAACCCTAGCCCGAACCCTAACCCTAACCCTTCCCCGAAGCCTGACCCTCACCCGTCCCCTAATCCTAACCCGTACGCTAACACTAACCCGCGCCCTCACACGCACGCTCCCCCTAAAGCGTTGCCGTACCCTCACCTGGACCCTAAACCGTCCCCGTCCCCTAACCCTAACCCTAGCCCGAACCCTAACCCTAACCCTTCCCCGAAGCCTGACCCTCACCCGTCCCCTAATCCTAACCCGTACGCTAACACTAACCCACGCCCTCACACGCACGCTCCCCCTAAAGCGTTGCCGTACCCTCCCCTGGACCCAAAACCGTCCCCGTCCCCTAACCCTAACCCTAGCCTGAACCCTAACCCTAACACTTCCCCGAAGCCTGACCCTCACCCGTCCCCTAATCCTAACCCGTACGCTAACACTAACTCGCGCCCTCACACGCACGCTCCCCCTAAAGCGTTGCTGTACCCTCACCTGGACCCTAAACCGTCCCCGTCCCCTAACCCTAACCCTAGCCCGAACCCTAACCCTAACCCTTCCCCGAAGCCTGACCCTCACCCGTCCCCTAATCCTAAACCGCACGCTAACACTAACCCGCGCCCTCACACGCACGCTCCCCCTAAAGCGTTGCCGTACCCTCACCTGGACCCTAAACCGTCCCCGTCCCCTAACCCTAACCGTAGCCCGAACCCTAACCCTAACCCTTCCCCGAAGCCTGACCCTCACCCATCCCCTAATCCTAACCCGTACGCTAACACTAACCCGCGCCCTCACACGCACGCTCCCCCTAAAGCGTTGCCGTACCCTCACCTGGACCCTAAACCGTCCCCGTCCCCTAACCCTAACCCTAGCCCGAACCCTAACCCTAACCCTTCCCCGAAGCCTGACCCTCACCCGTCCCCTAATCCTAACCCGTACGCTAACACTAACCCGCGCCCTCACTCGCACGCTCCCCCTAAAGCGTTGCCGTACCCTCACCTGGACCCTAAACCGTCCCCGTCCCCTAACCCTAACCCTAGCCCGAACCCTAACCCTAACCCTTCCCCGAAGCCTGACCCTCACCCGTCCCCTAATCCTAACCCGTACGCTAACACTAACCCGCTCCCTCACATGCACGCTCCCCCTAAAGCGTTGCCGTACCCTCACCTGGACCCTAAACCGTCCCCGTCCCCTAACACTAACCCTAGCCCGAACCCTAACCCTAACCCTTCCCCGAAGCCTGACCCTCACCCATCCCCTAATCCTAACCCGTACGCTAACACTAACCCGCGCCCTCACATGCACGCTCCCCCTAAAGCGTTGCCGTACCCTCACCTGGACCCGAAACCGTCCCCGTCCCCTAACCCTAACCCTAGCCCGAACCCTAACCCTAACCCTTCCCCGAAGCCTGACCCTCACACGTACCCTAATCCTAACCCGTACGCTAACACTAACCCGCGCCCTCACACGCACGCTCCCCCTAAAGCGTTGCCGTACCCTCACCTGGACCCTAAACCGTCCCCGTCCCCTAACCCTAACCCTAGCCCGCACCGTAACCCTAACCCTTCCCCAAAACCTGACTCTCACCCGTCCCCTAATCCTAACCCGTACGCTAACACTAACCCGCGCCCTCACACGCACACTCCCCCTAAAGCGTTGCCGTACCCTCACCTGGACCCTAAACCGTCCCCGTCCCCTAACCCTAACCCTAGCCCGAACCCTAACCCTAACCCTTCCCCGAAGCCTGACCCTCACCCGTCCCCTAATCCTAACCCGTACGCTAACACTAACCCGCGCCCTCACACGCACGCTCCCCCTAAAGCGTTGCCGTACCCTCACCTGGACCCTAAACCGTCCCCGTCCCCTAACCCTAACCCTAGCCCAAACCCTAACCCTAACCCTTCCCCGAAGCCTGACCCTCACCCGTCCCCTAATCCTAACCCGTACGCTAACACTAACCCGCGCCCTCACACGCACGCTCCCCCTAAAGCGTTGCCGTACCCTCACCTGAACCCTAAACCGTAACCATCCCCTAACCCTAACCCTAGCCCGAACCCTAACCCTAACCCTTCCCCGAAGCCTGACCCTCACCCGTCCCCTAATCCTAACCCGTACGCTAACACTAACCCGCGCCCTCACACGCACGCTCCCCCTAAAGCGTTGCCGTACCCTCACCTGGACCCGAAACCGTCCCCGTCCCCTAACCCTAACCCTAGCCCGAACCCTAACCCTAACCCTTCCCCGAAGCCTGACCCTCACCCGTCCCCTAATCCTAACCCGTACGCTAACACTAACCCGCGCCCTCACACGCACGCTCCCCCTAAAGCGTTGCCGTACCCTCACCTGGACCCTAAACCGTCCCCGTCCCCTAACCCTAACCCTAGCCCGAACCCTAACCCTAACCCTTCCCCGAAGCCTGACCCTCACCCCTCCCCTAATCCTAACCCGTACGCTAACACTAACCCGTGCCCTCACACGCACGCTCCCCCTAAAGCGTTGCCGTACCCTCACCTGGACCCTAAACCTTCCCCGTCCGCTAACCCTAACCGTAGCCCGAACCCTAACCCTAACACTTCCCCGAAGCCTGACCCTCACCCGTCCCCTAATCCTAAGCCGTACGCTAACACTAACCCGCGCCCTCACACGCACGCTCCCCCTAAAGCGTTGCCGTACCCTCACCTGAACCCTAAACCGTCCCCGTCCCCTAACCCTATCCCTAGCCCGAACCCTAACCCTAACCCTTCCCCGAAGCCTGACCCTCACCCGTCCCCTAATCCTAACCCGTACGCTAACACTAACCCGCGCCCTCACACGCACGCTCCCCCTAAAGCGTTGCCGTACCCTCACCTGGACCCTAAACCGTCCCCGTCCCCTAACCCTAACCCTAGGCGGAACCCTAACCCTAACCCTTCCCCGAAGCCTGACCCTCACCCGTCCCCTAATCCTAACCCGTACGCTAACACTAACCCGCGCCCTCACATGCACGCTCCCCCTAAAGCGTTGCCGTACCCTCACCTGGACCCTAAACCGTCCCCGTCCCCTAACCCTAACCCTAGCCCGAACCCTAACACTAACCCTTCCCAGAAGCCTGACCCTCACCCGTCCCCTAATCCTAACCCGTACGCTAACACTAACCCGCGCCCTCACACGCACGTTCCCCCTAAAGCGTTGCCGTACCCTCACCTGGACCCTAAACCGTCCCCGTCCCCTAACCCTAACCCTAGCCCGAACCCTAACCCTAACCCTTCCCCGAAGCCTGACCCTCACCCGTCCCCTAATCCTAACCCGTACGCTATCATTAACCCGCGCCCTCACACGCACGCTCCCGCTAAAACGTTGCCGTACCCTCACCTGGACCCTAAACCGTCCCCGTCCCCTAACCCTAACCCTAGCCCGAACCCTAACCCTAACCCTTCCCCGAAGCCTGACCCTCACCCGTCCCCTAATCCTAACCCGTACGCTATCATTAACCCGCGCCCTCACACGCACGCTCCCCCTAAAACGTTGCCGTACCCTCACCTGGACCGAAACCGTCCCCTAACCCTAACCCTAACCCTAGCCCGAACCCTAACCCTAACCCTTCCCCGAAGCCTGACCCTCACCCGTCCCCTAATCCTAACCCGTACGCTAACACTAACCCGCGCCCTCACACGCACGCTCCCCCTAAAGCGTTGCCATACCCTCACCTGGATCCGAAACCGTCCCCGTCCCCTAACCCTAACCCTAGCCCGAACCCTAACCCTAACCCTTCCCCGAAGCCTGACCCTCACCCGTCCCCTAATCCTAACCCGTACGCTAACACTAACCCGCGCCCTCACACGCACGCTCCCCCTAAAGCGTTGCCGTACCCTCACCTGGACCCTAAACCGTCCCCGTCCCCTAACCCTAACCCTAGCCCGAACCCTAACCCTAACCCTTCCCCGAAGCCTGACCCTCACCCCTCCCCTAATCCTAACCCGTACGCTAACACTAACCCGTGCCCTCACACGCACGCTCCCCCTAAAGCGTTGCCGTACCCTCACCTGAACCCTAAACCGTCCCCGTCCCCTAACCCTATCCCTAGCCCGAACCCTAACCCTAACCCTTCCCCGAAGCCTGACCCTCACCCGTCCCCTAATCCTAACCCGTACGCTAACACTAGCCCGCGCCCTCACACGCACGCTCCCCCTAAAGCGTTGCCGTACCCTCACCTGGACCCTAAACCGTCCCCGTCCCCTAACCCTAACCCTAGGCGGAACCCTAACCCTAACCCTTCCCCGAAGCCTGACCCTCACCCGTCCCCTAATCCTAACCCGTACGCTAACACTAACCCGCGCCCTCACACGCACGCTCCCCCTAAAGCGTTGCCGTACCCTCACCTGGACCCTAAACCGTCCCCGTCCCCTAACCCTAACCCTAGCCCGAACCCTAACACTAACCCTTCCCAGAAGCCTGACCCTCACCCGTCCCCTAATCCTAACCCGTACTCTAACACTAACCCGCGCCCTCACACGCACGTTCCCCCTAAAGCGTTGCCGTACTCTCACCTGGACCCTAAACCGTCCCCGTCCCCTAACCCTAACCCTAGCCCGAACCCTAACCCTAACCCTTCCCCGAAGCCTGACCCTCACCCGTCCCCTAATCCTAACCCGTACGCTAACACTAACCCGCGCCCTCACACGCACGCTCCCCCTAAAGCGTTGCCGTACCCTCACTTGGACCCTAAACCGTCCCCGTCCCCTAACCCTAACCCTAGCCCGAACCCTAACCCTAACCCTTCCCCGAAGCCTGACCCTCACCCGTCCCCTAATCCTAACCCGTACGCTAACACTAACCCGCGCCCTCACACGCACGCTCCCCCTAAAGCGTTGCCGTACCCTCACCTGGACCCTAAACCGTCCCCGTCCCCTAACCCTAACCCTAGCCCAAACCCTAACCCTAACCCTTCCCCGAAGCCTGACCCTCACCCGTCCCCTAATCCTAACCCGTACGCTAACACTAACCCGCGCCCTCACACGCACGCTCCCCCTAAAGCGTTGCCGTACCCTCACCTGAACCCTAAACCGTAACCGTCCCCTAACCCTAACCCTAGCCCGAACCCTAACCCTAACCCTTCCCCGAAGCCTGACCCTCACCCGTCCCCTAATCCTAACCCGTACGCTAACACTAACCCGCGCCCTCACACGCACGCTCCCCCTAAAGCGTTGCCGTACCCTCACCTGGACCCGAAACCGTCCCCGTCCCCTAACCCTAACCCTAGCCCGAACCCTAACCCTAACCCTTCCCCGAAGCCTGACCCTCACCCGTCCCCTAATCCTAACCCGTACGCTAACACTAACCCGCGCCCTCACACGCACGCTCCCCCTAAAACGTTGCCGTACCCTCACCTGGACCCTAAACCTTCCCCGTCCCCTAACCCTAACCCTAGCCCGAACCCTAACCCTAACCCTTCCCCGAAGCCTGACCCTCACCCCTCCCCTAATCCTAACCCGTACGCTAACACTAACCCGTGCCCTCACACGCACGCTCCCCCTAAAGCGTTGCCGTACCCTCACCTGGACCCTAAACCTTCCCCGTCCCCTAACCCTAACCGTAGCCCGAACCCTAACCCTAACACTTCCCCGAAGCCTGACCGTCACCCGTCCCCTAATCCTAAGCCGTACGCTAACACTAACCCGCGCCCTCACACGCACGCTCCCCCTAAAGCGTTGCCGTACCCTCACCTGAACCCTAAACCGTCCCCGTCCCCTAACCCTATCCCTAGCCCGAATCCTAACCCTAACCCTTCCCCGAAGCCTGACCCTCACCCGTCCCCTAATCCTAACCCGTATGCTAACACTAACCCGCGCCCTCACACGCACGCTCCCCCTAAAGCGTTGCCGTAACCTCACCTGGACCCTAAACAGTCCCCGTCCCCTAACCCTAACCCTAGGCGGAACCCTAACCCTAACCCTTCCCCGAAGCCTGACCCTCACCCGTCCCCTAATCCTAACCCGTACGCTAACACTAACCCGCGCCCTCACATGCACGCTCCCCCTAAAGCGTTGCCGTACCCTCACCTGGACCCTAAACCGTCCCCGTCCCCTAACCCTAACCCTAGCCCGAACCCTAACACTAACCCTTCCCAGAAGCCTGACCCTCACCCGTCCCCTAATCCTAACCCGTACGCTAACACTAACCCGCGCCCTCACACGCACGTTCCCCCTAAAGCGTTGCCGTACCCTCACCTGGACCCTAAACCGTCCCCGTCCCCTAACCCTAACCCTAGCCCGAACCCTAACCCTAACCCTTCCCCGAAGCCTGACCCTCACACATCCCCTAATCCTAACCCGTACCCTAACACTAACCCGCGCCCTCACACGCACGCTCCCCCTAAGGCGTTGCCGTACCCTCACCTGGACCCTAAACCGTCCCCGTCCCCTAACCCTAACCCTAGCCCGAACCCTAACCCTAACCCTTCCCCGAAGCCTGACCCTCACCCGTCCCCTATTCCTAACCCGTACGCTAACACTAACCCGCGCCCTCACACGCACGCTCCTCCTAAAGCGTTGCCGTACCCTCACCTGGACCCTAAACCGTCCCCGTCCCCTAACCCTAACCCTAGCCCGAACCCTAACCCTAACCCTTCCCCGAAGCCTGACCCTCACCCGTCCCCTAATCCTAACCCGTACGCTAACAATAACCCGCGCCCTCACACGCACGCTCCCCCTAAAGCGTTGCCGTACCCTCACCTGGACCCTAAACCGTCCCCGTCCCCTAACCCTAACCCTAGCCCGAACCCTAACACTAACCCTCCCCGAAGCCTGACCCTCACCCGTCCCCTAATCCTAACCCGTACGCTAACACTAACCCGCGCCCTCACACGCACGGTCCCCCTAAAGCGTTGCCGTACCCTCACCTGGACCCTAAACCGTCCCCGTCCCCTAACCCTAACCCTAGCCCGAACCCTAACCCTAACCCTTCCCCGAAGCCTGAACCTCACCCGTCCCCTAATCCTAACCCGTTCGCTAACACTAACCCGCGCCCTCACACGCACGCTCCCGCTAAAGCGTTGCCGTACCCTCACCTGGACCCTAAACCGTCCCCGTCCCCTAACCCTAACCCTATCCCGAACCCTAACCCTAACACTTCCCCGAAGCCTGACCCTCACCCGTCCCCTAATCCTAACCCGTACGCTAACACTAACCCGCGCCCTCACACGCACGCTCCCCCTAAAGCGTTGCCGTACCCTCACCTGGACCCTAACCGTCCCCGTCCCCTAACCCTAACCCTAGCCCGAACCCTAACCCTAACCCTTCCCCGAAGCCTGACCCTCACCCGTACCCTAATCCTAACCCGTACGCTAACGCTAACCCGCGCCCTCACATGCACGCTCCCCCTAAAGCGTTGCCGTACCCTCACCTGGACCCGAAACCGTCCCCGTCCCCTAACCCTAACCCTAGCCCGAACCCTAACCCTAACCCTTCCCCGAAGCCTGACCCTCACCCGTCCCCTAATCCTAACCCGTACGCTAACACTAACCCGCGCCTTCACACGCACGCTCCCCCTAAAGCGTTGCCGTACCCTCACCTGGACCCTAAACCGTGCCCGTCCCCTAACCCAAACCCTAGCCCGAACCCTAACCCTAACCCTCCCCGAAGCCTGACCCTCACCCGTCCCCTAATCCTAACCCGTACGCTAACACTAACCCGCGCCCTCACACGCACGCTCCCCCTAAAGCGTTGCCGTACCCTCACCTGGACCTTAAACCGTCCCCGTCCCCTAACCCTAACCCTAGCCCGAACCCTAACCCTAACCCTTCCCCGAAGCCTGACCCTCACCCGTCCCCTAATCCTAACCCGTACGCTAACACTAACCCGCGCCCTCACACGCACGCTCCCCCTAAAGCGTTGCCGTACCCTCACCTGGACCCTAAACCGTCCCCGTCTCCTAACCCTAACCCTAGCCCGAACCCTAACCCTAACCCTTCCCCGAAGCCTGAACCTCACCCGTCCCCTAATCCTAACCCGTACGCTAACACTAACCCGCGCCCTCACACGCACGTTCCCCCTAAAGCGTTGCCGTACCCTCACCTGGACCCTAAACTGTCCCCGTCCCCTAACCCTAACCCTAGCCCGAACCCTAACCCTAACCCTTCCCCAAAGCCGGACCCTCACCCGTCCCCTAATCCTAACCCGTACGCTAACACTAACCCGCGCCCTCACATGCACGCTCCCCCTAAAGCGTTGCCGTACCCTCACCTGGACCCTAAACCGTCCCCGTCCCCTAACCCTAACCCTAGCCCGAACCCTAACCCTAACCCTTTCCCGAAGCCTGACCCTCACCCGTCCCCTAATCCTAACCCGTACGCTAACACTAACCCGCGCCCTCACACGCACGCTCCCCCTAAAGCGTTGCCGTACCCTCACCTGGACCCGAAACCGTCCCCGTCCCCTAACCCTAGCCCGAACCCTAAACCTAACCCTTCCCCGAAGCCTGACCCTCACCCGTCCCCTAATCCTAACCCGTACGCTAACACTAACCCGCGCCCTCACACGCACGCTCCCCCTAAAGCGTTGCCGTACCCTCACCTGGACCCTAAACCGTCCCCGTCCCCTAACCCTAACCCTAGCCCGAACCCTAACCCTAACCCTTCCCCGAAGCCTGACCCTCACCCGTCCCCTAATCCTAACCCGTACGATAACACTAACCCGCGCCCTCACACGCACGCTCCCCCTAAAGCGTTGCCGTACCCTCACCTGGACCCTAAACCGTCCCCGTCCCCTAACCCTAACCCTAGCCCGAACCCTAACCCTAACCCTTCCCCGAAGCCTGACCCTCACCCGTCCCCTAATCCTAACCCGTACGCTAACACTAACTCGCGCCCTCACACGCACGCTCCCCCTAAAGCGTTGCTGTACCCTCACCTGGACCCTAAACCGTCCCCATCCCCTAACCCTAACCGTAGCCCGAACCCTAACCCTAACCCTTCCCCGAAGCCTGACCCTCACCCGTCCCCTAATCCTAACCCGTACGCTAACACTAACCCGCGCCCTCACTCGCACGCTCCCCCTAAAGCGTTGCCGTACCCTCACCTGGACCCTAAACCGTCCCCGTCCCCTAACCCTAACCCTAGCCCGAACCCTAACCCTAACCCTTCCCCGAAGCCTGACCCTCACCCGTCCTCTAATCCTAACCCGTACGCTAACACTAACTCGCGCCCTCACATGCACGCTCCCCCTAAAGCGTTGCCGTACCCTCACCTGGACCCTAAACCGTCCCCGTCCCCTAACACTAACCCTAGCCCGAACCCTAACTCTAACCCTTCCCCGAAGCCTGACCCTCACCCATCCCCTAATCCTAAACCGTACGCTAACACTAACCCGCGCCCTCACATGCACGCTCCCCCTAAAGCATTGCCGTACCCTCACCTGGACCCGAAACCGTCCCCGTCCCCTAACCCTAACCCTAGCCCGAACCCTAACCCTAACGCTTCCCCGAAGCCTGACCCTCACCCGTACCCTAATCCTAACCCGTACGCTAACACTAACCCGCGCCCTCACACGCACGCTCCCCCTAAAGCGTTGCCGTACCCTCACCTGGACCCTAAACCGTCCCCGTCCCCTAACCCTAACCCTAGCCCGAACCCTAACCCTAACACTTCCCCGAAGCCTGACCCTCACCCGTCCCCTAATCCTAAGCCGTACGCTAACACTAACCCGCGCCCTCACACGCACGCTCCCCCTAAAGCGTTGCCGTACCCTCACCTGAACCCTAAACCGTCCCCGTCCCCTAACCCTATCCCTAGCCCGAACCCTAACCCTAACCCTTCCCCGAAGCCTGACCCTCACCCGTCCCCTAATCCTAACCCGTACGCTAACACTAACCCGCGCCCTCACACGCACGCTCCCCCTAAAGCGTTGCCGTACCCTCACCTGGACCCTAAACAGTCCCCGTCCCCTAACCCTAACCCTAGGCGGAACCCTAACCCTAAACCTTCCCTGAAGCCTGACCCTCACCCGTCCCCTAATCCTAACCCGTACGCTAACACTAACCCGCGCCCTCACATGCACGCTCCCCCTAAAGCGTTGCCGTACCCTCACCTGGACCCTAAACCGTCCCCGTCCCCTAACCCTAACCCTAGCCCGAACCCTAACACTAACCCTTCCCAGAAGCCTGACCCTCACCCGTCCCCTAATCCTAACCCGTACGCTAACACTAACCCGCGCCCTCACACACACGTTCCCCCTAAAGCGTTGCCGTACCCTCACCTGGACCCTAAACCGTCCCCGTCCCCTAAACCTAACCCTAGCCCGAACCCTAACCCTAACCCTTCCCCGAAGCCTGACCCTCACCCGTCCCCTAATCCTAACCCGTACGCTAACACTAACCCGCGCCCTCACACGCACGCTCCCCCTAAAGCGTTGCCGTACCCTCACCTGGACCCTAAACCGTCCCCGTCCCCTAACCCTAACCCTAGCCCGAACCCTAACCCTAACCCTTCCCCGAAGCCTGACCCTCACCCGTCCCCTAATCCTAACCCGTACGCTATCATTAACCCGCGCCCTCACACGCACGCTCCCCCTAAAACGTTGCCGTACCCTCACCTGGACCGAAACCGTCCCCGTCCCCTAACCCTAACCCTAGCCCGAACCCTAACCCTAACCCTTCCCCGAAGCCTGACCCTCACCCGTCCCCTAATCCTAACCCGTACGCTAACACTAACCCGCGCCCTCACACGCACGCTCCCCCTAAAGCGTTGCCGTACCCTCACCTGGACCCGAAACCGTCCCCGTCCCCTAACCCTAACCCTAGCCCGAACCCTAACCCTAACCCTTCCCCGAAGCCTGACCCTCACCCGTCCCCTAATCCTAACCCGTACGCTAACACTAACCCGCGCCCTCACACGCACGCTCCCCCTAAAGCGTTGCCATACCCTCACCTGGACCCTAAACCGTCCCCGTCCCCTAACCCTAACCCTAGCCCGAACCCTAACCCTAACCCTTCCCCGAAGCCTGACCCTCACCCCTCCCCTAATCCTAACCCGTACGCTAACACTAAAACGTGCCCTCACACGCACGCTCCCCCTAAAGCGTTGCCGTACCCTCACCTGGACCCTAAACCTTCCCCGTCCCCTAACCCTAACCGTAGCCCGAACCCTAACCCTAACACTTCCCCGAAGCCTGACCCTCACCCGTCCCCTAATCCTAAGCCGTACGCTAACACTAACCCGCGCCCTCACACGCACGCTCCCCCTAAAGCGTTGCCGTACCCTCACCTGAACCCTAAACCGTCCCCGTCCCCTAACCCTATCCCTAGCCCGAACCCTAACCCTAACCCTTCCCCGAAGCCTGACCCTCACCCGTCCCCTAATCCTAACCCGTACGCTAACACTAACCCGCGCCCTCACACGCACGCTCCCCCTAAAGCGTTGCCGTACCCTCACCTGGACCCTAAACCGTCCCCGTCCCCTAACCCTAACCCTAGGCGGAACCCTAACCCTAACCCTTCCCCGAAGCCTGACCCTCACCCGTCCCCTAATCCTAACCCGTACGCTAACACTAACCCGCGCCCTCACATGCACGCTCCCCCTAAAGCGTTGCCGTACCCTCACCTGGACCCTAAACCGTCCCCGTCCCCTAACCCTAACCCTAGCCCGAACCCTAACCCTAACCCTTCCCCGAAGCCTGACCCTCACCCGTCCCCTAATCCTAACCCGTACGCTAACACTAACCCGCGCCCTCACACGCACGCTCCCCCTAAAGCGTTGCCATACCCTCACCTGGACCCTAAACCGTCCCCGTCCCCTAACCCTAACCCTAGCCCGAACCCTAACCCTAACCCTTCCCCGAAGCCTGACCCTCACCCCTCCCCTAATCCTAACCCGTACGCTAACACTAACCCGTGCCCTCACACGCACGCTCCCCCTAAAGCGTTGCCGTACCCTCACCTGGACCCTAAACCTTCCCCGTCCCCTAACCCTAACCGTAGCCCGAACCCTAACCCTAACACTTCCCCGAAGCCTGACCCTCACCCGTCCCCTAATCCTAAGCCGTACGCTAACACTAACCCGCGCCCTCACACGCACGCTCCCCCTAAAGCGTTGCCGTACCCTCACCTGAACCCTAAACCGTCCCCGTCCCCTAACCCTATCCCTAGCCCGAACCCTAACCCTAACCCTTCCCCGAAGCCTGACCCTCACCCGTCCCCTAATCCTAACCCGTACGCTAACACTAACCCGCGCCCTCACACGCACGCTCCCCCTAAAGCGTTGCCGTACCCTCACCTGGACCCTAAACCGTCCCCGTCCCCTAACCCTAACCCTAGGCGGAACCCTAACCCTAACCCTTCCCCGAAGCCTGACCCTCACCCGTCCCCTAATCCTAACCCGTACGCTAACACTAACCCGCGCCCTCACATGCACGCTCCCCCTAAAGCGTTGCCGTACCCTCACCTGGACCCTAAACCGTCCCCGTCCCCTAACCCTAACCCTAGCCCGAACCCTAACACTAACCCTTCCCAGAAGCCTGACCCTCACCCGTCCCCTAATCCTAACCCGTACGCTAACACTAACCCGCGCCCTCACACGCACGTTCCCCATAAAGCGTTGCCGTAACCTCACCTGGACCCTAAACCGTCCCCTTCCCCTAACCCTAACCCTAGCCCGAACCCTAACCCTAACCCTTCCCCGAAGCCTGACCCTCACCCGTCCCCTAATCCTAACCCGTACGCTAACACTAACACGCGCCCTCACACGCACGCTCCCCCTAAAGCGTTGCCGTACCCTCACTTGGACCCTAAACCGTCCCAGTCCCCTAACCCTAACCCTAGCCCGAACCCTAACCCTAACCCTTCCCCGAAGCCTGACCCTCACCCGTCCCCTAATCCTAACCCGTACGCTAACACTAACCCGCGCCCTCACACGCACGCTCCCCCTAAAGCGTTGCCGTACCCTCACCTGGACCCTAAACCGTCCCCGTCCCCTAACCCTAACCCTAGCCCAAACCCTAACCCTAACCCTTCCCCGAAGCCTGACCCTCACCCGTCCCCTAATCCTAACCCGTACGCTAACACTAACCCGCGCCCTCACACGCACGCTCCCCCTAAAGCGTTGCCGTACCCTCACCTGGACCCTAAACCGTAACCGTCCCCTAACCCTAACCCTAGCCCGAACCCTAACCCTAACCCTTCCCCGAAGCCTGACCCTCACCCGTCCCCTAATCCTAACCCGTACGCTAACACTAACCCGCGCCCTCACACGCACGCTCCCCCTAAAGCGTTGCCGTACCCTCACCTGGACCCGAAACCGTCCCCGTCCCCTAACCCTAACCCTAGCCCGAACCCTAACCCTAACCCTTCCCCGAAGCCTGACCCTCACCCGTACCCTAATCCTAACCCGTACGCTAACACTAACCCGCGCCCTCACACGCACGCTCCCCCTAAAGCGTTGCCGTACCCTCACCTGGACCCTAAACCGTCCCCGTCCCCTAACCCTAACCCTAGCCCGAACCCTAACCCTAACCCTTCCCCGAAGCCTGACCGTCACCCCTCCCCTAATCCTAACCCGTACGCTAACACTAACCCGTGCCCTCACACGCACGCTCCCCCTAAAGCGTTGCCGTACCCTCACCTGAACCCTAAACCGTCCCCGTCCCCTAACCCTATCCCTAGCCCGAACCCTAACCCTAACCCTTCCCCGAAGCCTGACCCTCACCCGTCCCCTAATCCTAACCCGTATGCTAACACTAACCCGCGCCCTCACACGCACGCTCCCCCTAAAGCGTTGCCGTACCCTCACCTGGACCCTAAACAGTCCCCGTCCCCTAACCCTAACCCTAGGCGGAACCCTAACCCTAACCCTTCCCCGAAGCCTGACCCTCACCCGTCCCCTAATCCTAACCCGTACGCTAACACTAACCAGAGCCCTCACATGCACGCTCCCCCTAAAGCGTTGCCGTACCCTCACCTGGACCCTAAAACGTCCCCGTCCCCTAACCCTAACCCTAGCCCGAACCCTAACACTAACCCTTCCCAGAAGCCTGACCCTCACCCGTCCCCTAATCCTAACCCGTACGCTAACACTAACCCGCGCCCTCACACGCACGTTCCCCCTAAAGCGTTGCCGTACCCTCACCTGGACCCTAAACCGTCCCCGTCCCCTAACCCTAACCCTAGCCCGAACCCTAACCCTAACCCTTCCCCGAAGCCTGACCCTCACCCATCCCCTAATCCTAACCCGTACCCTAACACTAACCCGCGCCCTCACACGCACGCTCCCCCTAAGGCGTTGCCGTACCCTCACCTGGACCCTAAACCGTCCCCGTCCCCTAACCCTAACCCTAGCCCGAACCCTAACCCTAACCCTTCCCCGAAGCCTGACCCTCACCCGTCCCCTATTCCTAACCCGTACGCTAACACTAACCCGCGCCCTCACACGCACGCTCCTCCTAAAGCGTTGCCGTACCCTCACCTGGACCCTAAACCGTCCCCGTCCCCTAACCCTAACCCTAGCCCGAACCCTAACCCTAACCCTTCCCCGAAGCCTGACCCTCACCCGTCCCCTAATCCTAAGCCGTACGCTAACACTAACCCGCGCCTTCACACGCACGCTCCCCCTAAAGCGTTGCCGTACCCTCACCTGGACCCTAAACCGTCCCCGTCCCCTAACCCTAACCCTAGCCCGAACCCTAACCCTAACCCTTCCCCGAGGCCTGACCCTCACCCGTCCCCTAATCCTAACCCGTACGCTAACAATAACCCGCGCCCTCACACGCACGCTCCCCCTAAAGCGTTGCCGTACCCTCACCTGGACCCTAAACCGTCCCCGTCCCCTAACCCTAACCCTAGCCCGAACCCTAACCCTAACCCTCCCTGAAGCCTGACCCTCACCCGTCCCCTAATCCTAACCCGTACGCTAACACTAACCCGCGCCCTCACACGCACGGTCCCCCTAAAGCGTTGCCGTACCCTCACCTGGACCCTAAACCGTCCCCGTCCCCTAACCCTAACCCTAGCCCGAACCCTAACCCTAACCCTTCCCCGAAGCCTGAACCTCACCCGTCCCCTAATCCTAACCCGTTCGCTAACACTAACCCGCGCCCTCACATGCACGCTCCCCCTAAAGCGTTGCCGTACACTCACCTGGACCCTAAACCGTCCCCGTCCCCTAACCCTAACCCTAGCCCGAACCCTAACCCTAACCCTTCCCCGAAGCCTGACCCTCACCCGTCCCCTAATCCTAACCCGTACGCTAACACTAACCCGCGCCCTCACACGCACGCTCCCCCTAAAGCGTTGCCGTACCCTCACCTGGACCCTAAACCGTCCCCGTCCCCTAACCCTAACCCTAGCCCGAACCCTAACCCTAACCCTTCCCCGAAGCCTGACCCTCACCCGTCCCCTAATCCTGAACCGTACGCTAACACTAACCCGCGCCCTCACACGCACGCTCCCCCTAAAGCGTTGCCGTACCCTCACCTGGACCCTAAACCGTCCCCGTCCCCTAACCCTAACCCTAGCCCGAACCCTAACCCTAACCCTTCCCCGAAGCCTGACCCTCACCCGTCCCCTAATCCTAACCCGTACGCTAACACTAACCCGCGCCCTCACACGCACGCTCCCCCTAAAGCGTTGCCGTACCCTCACCTGGACCCTAAACCGTCCCCGTCCCCTAACCCTTACCCTAGCCCGAGCCCTAACCCTAACCCTTCCCCGAAGCCTGACCCTCACCCGTCCCCTAATCCTAACCCGTACGCTAACACTAACCCGCGCCCTCACACGCACGCTCCCCCTAAAGCGTTGCCGTACCCTCACCTGGACCCTAAACCGTCCCCGTCCCCTAACCCTAGCCCGAACCCTAACCCTAACCCTTCCCCGAAGCCTGAACCTCACCCGTCCCCTAATCCTAACCCGTACGCTAACACTAACCCGCGCCCTCACACGCACGCTCCCCCTAAAGCGTTGCCGTACCCTCACCTGGACTCTAAACCGTCCCCATCCCCTAACCCTAACCCTAGCCCGAACCCTAACCCTAACTCTTCCCCGAAGCCTGACCCTCACCCGTCCCCTTATCCTAACCCGTACGCTAACACTAAGCCGCGCCCTCACACGCACCATCCCCCTAAAGCGTTGCCGTACCCTCACCTGAACCCTAAACCGTCCCCGTCCCCTAACCCTAACCCTAGCCCGAACCCTAACCCTAACCCTTCCCCGAAGCCTGACCCTCACCCGTCCCCTAATCCTAACCCGTACGCTAACACTAACCCGCACCCTCACATGCACGCTCCCCCTAAAGCGTTGCCGTACCCTCACCTGGACCCGAAACCGTCCCCGTCCCCTAACCCTAACCCTAGCCCGAACCCTAACCCTAACCCTTCCCCGAAGCCTGACCCTCACCCGTCCCCTAATCCTAACCCGTACGCTAACACTAACCCGTGCCCTCACACGCACGCTCCCCCTAAAGCGTTGCCGTACCCTCACCTGGACCCTAAACCGTCCCCGTCCCCTAACCCTAACCCTAGCCCGAACCCTAACCCTAACCCTTCCCAGAAGCCTGACCCTCACCCATCCCCTAATCCTAACCCGTACGCTAACACTAACCCGCGCCCTCACACGCACGCTCCCCCTAAAGCGTTGCCGTACCCTCACCTGGACCCTAAACCGTCCCCGTCCCCTAACCCTAACCCTAGCCCGAACCCTAACCCTAACCCTTCCCCGAAGCCTGACCCTCACCCGTCCCCTAATCCTAAACCGTACGCTAACACTAACCCGTGCCCTCACACGCACGCTCCCCCTAAAGCGTTGCCGTACCCTCACCTGCACCCTAAACCGTCCCCGTCCCCTAACCCTAACCCTAGCCCGAACCCTAACCCTAACCCTTCCCCGAAGCCTGAACCTCACCCGTCCCCTAATCCTAACCCGTACGCTAACACTAACCCGCGCCCTCACACACACGCTCCCCCTAAAGCGTTGCTGTACCCTCACCTGGACCCTAAACCGTCCCCGTCCCCTAACCCTAACCCTAGCCCGAACCCTAACCCTAACCCTTCCCCGAAGCCTGACCCTCACCCGTCCCCTAATCCTAACACGTACGCTAACACTAACCCGCGCCCTCACACGCACGCTCCCCCTAAAGCGTTGCCGTACCCTCACCTGGACCCTAAACCGTCCCCGTCCACTAACCCTAACCCTAGCCTGAACCCTAACCCTAACACTTCCCCGAAGCCTGACCCTCACCCGTCCCCTAATCCTAACCCGTACGCTAACACTAACCCGCGCCCTCACACGCACGCTCCCCCTAAAGTGTTGCCGTACCCTCACCTGGACCCTAAACTGTCCCCGTCCCCTAACCCTAACCCTAGCCCGAACCCTAACCCTAACCCTTCCCCAAAGCCTGACCCTCACCCGTCCCCTAATCCTAACCCGTACGCTAACACTAACCCGCGCCCCCACACGCACGCTCCCCCTAAAGCGTTGCCGTACCCTCACCTGGACCCTAAACCGTCCCCGTCCCCTAACCCTAACCCTAGCCCGAACCCTAACCCTAACCCTTCCCCGAAGCCTGACACTCACCCGTCCCCTAATCCTAACCCGTACGCTAACACTAACCCGCGCCCTCACACGCACGCTCCCCCTAAAGCGTTGCCGTACCCTCACCTGGACCCTAAACCGTCCCCGTCCCCTAACCCTAATCCTAGCCCGAACCCTAACCCTAACCCTTCCCCGAAGCCTGACACTCACCCGTCCCCTAATCCTAACCCGTACGCTAACACTAACCCGCGCCCTCACACGCACGCTCCCCCTAAAGCGTTGCCGTACCCTCACCTGGACCCTAAACCGTCCCCGTCCCCTAAACCTAACCCTAGCCCGAACCCTAACCCTAACCCTTCCCCGAAGCCTGACCCTCACCCGTCCCCTAATCCTAACCCGTACGCTAACACTAACCCGCGCCCTCACACGCACGCTCCCCCTAAAGCGTTGCCGTACCCTCACTTGGACCCGAAACCGTCGCCGTCCCTTAACCCTTACCCTAGCCCGAACCCTAACCCTAACCCTTCCCCGAAGCCTGACCCTCACCCGTCCCCTAATCCTAACCCGTACGCTAACACTAACCCGCGCCCTCACACGCACGCTCCCCCTAAAGCGTTGCCATACCCTCACCTGGACCCTAAACCGTCCCCGTCCCCTAACCCTAACCCTAGCCTGAACCCTAACCCTAACCCTTCCCCGAAGCCTGACCCTCACCCGTCCTCTAATCCTAACCCGTACGCTAACACTAACCCGCGCCCTCACACGCACGCTCCCCCTAAAGCGTTGCCGTACCCTCACCTGGACCCTAAACCGTCCCCGTCCCCTAACCCTAACCCTAGCCCGAACCCTAACCCTAATCTTTCCCCGAAGAGAGACCCTCACCCATCCCCTAATCCTAACCCGTACGCTAACACTAACCCGCGCCCTCACACGCACGCTCCCCCTAAAGCGTTGCCGTACCCTCACCTGGACCCTAAACCGTCCCCGTCCCCTAACCCTAACCCTAGCCCGAACCCTAACCCTAACCCTTCCCCGAAGCCTGACCCTCACCCGTCCCCTAATCCTAACCCGTACGCTAACACTAACCCGCGCCCTCACACGCATGCTCCCCCTAAAGCGTTGCCGTACCCTCACCTGGACCCTAAACCGTCCCCGTCCCCTAACCCTAACCCTAGCCCGAACCCTAACCCTAACCCTTCCCCGAAGCCTGACCCTCACCCGTCCCCTAATCCTAACCCGTACGCTAACACTAACCCGCGCCCTCACACGCACGCTCCCCCTAAAGCGTTGCCGTACCCTCACCTGGACCCTAAACCGTCCCCGTCCCCTAACCCTAACGCTAGCCCGAACCCTAACCCTAACCCTTCCCCGAAGCCTGACCCTCACCCGTCCCCTAATCCTAAACCGAACGCTAACACTAACCCGCGCCCTCACACGCACGCTCCCCCTAAAGCGTTGCCGTACCCTCACCTGGACTCTAAACCGTCCCAGTCCCCTAACCCTAACCCTAGCCCGAACCCTAACCCTAACCCTTCCCCGAAGCCTGACCCTCACCCGTCCCCTAATCCTAACCCGTACGCTAACACTAAGCCGCGCCCTCACACGCACGCTCCCCCTAAAGCGTTGCCGTACCCTCACCTGGACCCTAAACCGTCCCCGTCCCCTAACCCTAACCCTAGCCCGAACCCTAACCCTAACCCTTCCCCGAAGCCTGACCCTCACCCGTCCCCTAATCCTAACCCGTACGCTAACACTAACCCGCGCCCTCACATGCACGCTCCCCGTAAAGCGTTGCCGAACCCTCAGCTGGACCCGAAACCGTCCCCGTCCCCTAACCCTAACCCTAGCCCGAACCCTAACCCTAACACTTCCCCGAAGCCTGACCCTCACCCGTCCCCTAATCCTAACCCGTACGCTAACACTAACCCGCGCCCTCACACGCACGCTCCCCCTAAAGCGTTGCCGTACCCTCACCTGGACCCTAAACCGTCCCCGTCCCCTAACCCTAACCCTAGCCCGAACCCTAACCCTAACCCTTCCCCGAAGCCTGACCCTCACCCTTCCCCTAATCCTAACCCGTACGCTAACACTAACACGCGCCCTCACACGCACGCTCCCCCTAAAGTGTTGCCGTACCCTCACCTGGACCCTAAACCGTCCCCGTCCCCTAACCCTAACCCTAGCCCGAACCCTAACCCTAACCCTTCCCCGAAGCCTGACCCTCACCCGTCCCCTAATCCTAACCCGTACGCTAACACTAACCCGCGCCCTCACACGCACGCTCCCCCTAAAGCGTTGCCATACCCTCACCTGGACCCTAAACCGTCCCCGTCCCCTAACCCTAACCCTAGCCTGAACCCTAACCCTAACCCTTCCCCGAAGCCTGACCCTCACCCGTCCCCTAATCCTAACCCGTACGCTAACACTAACCCGCGCCCTCACACGCACGCTCCCCCTAAAGTGTTGCCGTACCCTCACCTGGACCCTAAACCGTCCCCGTCCCCTAACCCTAACCCTAGCCCGAACCCTAACCCTAAACTTTCCCCGAAGAGAGACCCTCACCCATCCCCTAATCCTAACCCGTACGCTAACACTAACCCGCGCCCTCACACGCACGCTCCCCCTAAAGCGTTGCCGTACCCTCACCTGGACCCTAAACCGTCCCCGTCCCCTAACCCTAACCCTAGCCCGAACCCTAACCCTAACCCTTCCCCGAAGCCTGACCCTCACCCGTCCCCTAATCCTAACCCGTACGCTAACACTAACCCGCGCCCTCACACGCATGCTCCCCCTAAAGCGTTGCCGTACCCTCACCTGGACCCTAAACCGTCCCCGTCCCCTAACCCTAACCCTAGCCCGAACCCTAACCCTAACCCTTCCCCGAAGCCTGACCCTCACCCGTCCCCTAATCCTAACCCGTACGCTAACACTAACCCGCGCCCTCACACGCACGCTCCCCCTAAAGCGTTGCCGTACCCTCACCTGGACCCTAAACCGTCCCCGTCCCCTAACCCTAACGCTAGCCCGAACCCTAACCCTAACCCTTCCCCGAAGCCTGACCCTCACCCGTCCCCTAATCCTAAACCGAACGCTAACACTAACCCGCGCCCTCACACGCACGCTCCCCCTAAAGCGTTGCCGTACCCTCACCTGGACTCTAAACCGTCCCCGTCCCCTAACCCTAACCCTAGCCCGAACCCTAACCCTAACCCTTCCCCGAAGCCTGACCCTCACCCGTCCCCTAATCCTAACCCGTACGCTAACACTAAGCCGCGCCCTCACACGCACGCTCCCCCTAAAGCGTTGCCGTACCCTCACCTGGACCCTAAACCGTCCCCGTCCCCTAACCCTAACCCTAGCCCGAACCCTAACCCTAACCCTTCCCCGAAGCCTGACCCTCACCCGTCCCCTAATCCTAACCCGTACGCTAACACTAACCCGCGCCCTCACACGCACGCTCCCCCTAAAGCGTTGCCATACCCTCACCTGGACCCTAAACCGTCCCCGTCCCCTAACCCTAACCCTAGCCTGAACCCTAACCCTAACCCTTCCCCGAAGCCTGACCCTCACCCGTCCCCTAATCCTAACCCGTACGCTAACACTAACCCGCGCCCTCACACGCACGCTCCCCCTAAAGCGTTGCCGTACCCTCACCTGGACCCTAAACCGTCCCCGTCCCCTAACCCTAACCCTAGCCCGAACCCTAACCCTAATCTTTCCCCGAAGAGAGACCCTCACCCATCCCCTAATCCTAACCCGTACGCTAACACTAACCCGCGCCCTCACACGCACGCTCCCCCTAAAGCGTTGCCGTACCCTCACCTGGACCCTAAACCGTCCCCGTCCCCTAACCCTAACCCTAGCCCGAACCCTAACCCTAACCCTTCCCCGAAGCCTGACCCTCACCCGTCCCCTAATCCTAACCCGTACGCTAACACTAACCCGCGCCCTCACACGCATGCTCCCCCTAAAGCGTTGCCGTACCCTCACCTGGACCCTAAACCGTCCCCGTCCCCTAACCCTAACCCTAGCCCGAACCCTAACCCTAACCCTTCCCCGAAGCCTGACCCTCACCCGTCCCCTAATCCTAACCCGTACGCTAACACTAACCCGCGCCCTCACACGCACGCTCCCCCTAAAGCGTTGCCGTACCCTCACCTGGACCCTAAACCGTCCCCGTCCCCTAACCCTAACGCTAGCCCGAACCCTAACCCTAACCCTTCCCCGAAGCCTGACCCTCACCTGTCCCCTAATCCTAAACCGAACGCTAACACTAACTCGCGCCCTCACACGCACGCTCCCCCTAAAGCGTTGCCGTACCCTCACCTGGACTCTAAACCGTCCCCGTCCCCTAACCCTAACCCTAGCCCGAACCCTAACCCTAACCCTTCCCCGAAGCCTGACCCTCACCCGTCCCCTAATCCTAACCCGTACGCTAACACTAAGCCGCGCCCTCACACGCACGCTCCCCCTAAAGCGTTGCCGTACCCTCACCTGGACCCTAAACCGTCCCCGTCCCCTAACCCTAACCCTAGCCCGAACCCTAACCCTAACCCTTCCCCGAAGCCTGACCCTCACCCGTCCCCTAATCCTAACCCGTACGCTAACACTAACCCGCGCCCTCACATGCACGCTCCCCGTAAAGCGTTGCCGAACCCTCAGCTGGACCCGAAACCGTCCCCGTCCCCTAACCCTAACCCTAGCCCGAACCCTAACCCTAACACTTCCCCGAAGCCTGACCCTCACCCGTCCCCTAATCCTAACCCGTACGCTAACACTAACCCGCGCCCTCACACGCACGCTCCCCCTAAAGCGTTGCCGTACCCTCACCTGGACCCTAAACCGTCCCCGTCCCGTAACCCTAACCCTAGCCCGAACCCTAACCCTAACCCTTCCCCGAAGCCTGACCCTCACCCTTCCCCTAATCCTAACCCGTACGCTAACACTAACACGCGCCCTCACACGCACGCTCCCCCTAAAGTGTTGCCGTACCCTCACCTGGACCCTAAACCGTCCCCGTCCCCTAACCCTAACCCTAGCCCGAACCCTAACCCTAACCCTTCCCCGAAGCCTGACCCTCACCCGTCCCCTAATCCTAACCCGTACGCTAACACTAACCCGCGCCCTCACACGCACGCTCCCCCTAAAGCGTTGCCATACCCTCACCTGGACCCTAAACCGTCCCCGTCCCCTAACCCTAACCCTAGCCTGAACCCTAACCCTAACCCTTCCCCGAAGCCTGACCCTCACCCGTCCCCTAATCCTAACCCGTACGCTAACACTAACCCGCGCCCTCACACGCACGCTCCCCCTAAAGCGTTGCCGTACCCTCACCTGGACCCTAAACCGTCCCCGTCCCCTAACCCTAACCCTAGCCCGAACCCTAACCCTAAACTTTCCCCGAAGAGAGACCCTCACCCATCCCCTAATCCTAACCCGTACGCTAACACTAACCCGCGCCCTCACACGCACGCTCCCCCTAAAGCGTTGCCGTACCCTCACCTGGACCCTAAACCGTCCCCGTCCCCTAACCCTAACCCTAGCCCGAACCCTAACCCTAACCCTTCCCCGAAGCCTGACCCTCACCCGTCCCCTAATCCTAACCCGTACGCTAACACTAACCCGCGCCCTCACACGCATGCTCCCCCTAAAGCGTTGCCGTACCCTCACCTGGACCCTAAACCGTCCCCGTCCCCTAACCCTAACCCTAGCCCGAACCCTAACCCTAACCCTTCCCCGAAGCCTGACCCTCACCCGTCCCCTAATCCTAACCCGTACGCTAACACTAACCCGCGCCCTCACACGCACGCTCCCCCTAAAGCGTTGCCGTACCCTCACCTGGACCCTAAACCGTCCCCGTCCCCTAACCCTAACGCTAGCCCGAACCCTAACCCTAACCCTTCCCCGAAGCCTGACCCTCACCCGTCCCCTAATCCTAAACCGAACGCTAACACTAACCCGCGCCCTCACACGCACGCTCCCCCTAAAGCGTTGCCGTACCCTCACCTGGACTCTAAACCGTCCCCGTCCCCTAACCCTAACCCTAGCCCGAACCCTAACCCTAACCCTTCCCCGAAGCCTGACCCTCACCCGTCCCCTAATCCTAACCCGTACGCTAACACTAAGCCGCGCCCTCACACGCACGCTCCCCCTAAAGCGTTGCCGTACCCTCACCTGGACCCTAAACCGTCCCCGTCCCCTAACCCTAACCCTAGCCCGAACCCTAACCCTAACCCTTCCCCGAAGCCTGACCCTCACCCGTCCCCTAATCCTAACCCGTACGCTAACACTAACCCGCGCCCTCACATGCACGCTCCCCGTAAAGCGTTGCCGAACCCTCAGCTGGACCCGAAACCGTCCCCGTCCCCTAACCCTAACCCTAGCCCGAACCCTAACCCTAACACTTCCCCGAAGCCTGACCCTCACCCGTCCCCTAATCCTAACCCGTACGCTAACACTAACCCGCGCCCTCACACGCACGCTCCCCCTAAAGCGTTGCCGTACCCTCACCTGGACCCTAAACCGTCCCCGTCCCCTAACCCTAACCCTAGCCCGAACCCTAACCCTAACCCTTCCCCGAAGCCTGACCCTCACCCTTCCCCTAATCCTAACCCGTACGCTAACACTAACACGCGCCCTCACACGCACGCTCCCCCTAAAGTGTTGCCGTACCCTCACCTGGACCCTAAACCGTCCCCGTCCCCTAACCCTAACCCTAGCCCGAACCCTAACCCTAACCCTTCCCCGAAGCCTGACCCTCACCCGTCCCCTAATCCTAACCCGTACGCTAACACTAACCCGCGCCCTCACACGCACGCTCCCCCTAAAGCGTTGCCATACCCTCACCTGGACCCTAAACCGTCCCCGTCCCCTAATCCTAACCCTAGCCTGAACCCTAACCCTAACCCTTCCCCGAAGCCTGACCCTCACCCGTCCCCTAATCCTAACCCGTACGCTAACACTAACCCGCGCCCTCACACGCACGCTCCCCCTAAAGCGTTGCCGTACCCTCACCTGGACCCTAAACCGTCCCCGTCCCCTAACCCTAACCCTAGCCCGAACCCTAACCCTAAACTTTCCCCGAAGAGAGACCCTCACCCATCCCCTAATCCTAACCCGTACGCTAACACTAACCCGCGCCCTCACACGCACGCTCCCCCTAAAGCGTTGCCGTACCCTCACCTGGACCCTAAACCGTCCCCGTCCCCTAACCCTAACCCTAGCCCGAACCCTAACCCTAACCCTTCCCCGAAGCCTGACCCTCACCCGTCCCCTAATCCTAACCCGTACGCTAACACTAACCCGCGCCCTCACACGCATGCTCCCCCTAAAGCGTTGCCGTACCCTCACCTGGACCCTAAACCGTCCCCGTCCCCTAACCCTAACCCTAGCCCGAACCCTAACCCTAACCCTTCCCCGAAGCCTGACCCTCACCCGTCCCCTAATCCTAACCCGTACGCTAACACTAACCCGCGCCCTCACACGCACGCTCCCCCTAAAGCGTTGCCGTACCCTCACCTGGACCCTAAACCGTCCCCGTCCCCTAACCCTAACGCTAGCCCGAACCCTAACCCTAACCCTTCCCCGAAGCCTGACCCTCACCCGTCCCCTAATCCTAAACCGAACGCTAACACTAACCCGCGCCCTCACACGCACGCTCCCCCTAAAGCGTTGCCGTACCCTCACCTGGACTCTAAACCGTCCCCGTCCCCTAACCCTAACCCTAGCCCGAACCCTAACCCTAACCCTTCCCCGAAGCCTGACCCTCACCCGTCCCCTAATCCTAACCCGTACGCTAACACTAAGCCGCGCCCTCACACGCACGCTCCCCCTAAAGCGTTGCCGTACCCTCACCTGGACCCTAAACCGTCCCCGTCCCCTAACCCTAACCCTAGCCCGAACCCTAACCCTAACCCTTCCCCGAAGCCTGACCCTCACCCGTCCCCTAATCCTAACCCGTACGCTAACACTAACCCGCGCCCTCACATGCACGCTCCCCGTAAAGCGTTGCCGAACCCTCAGCTGGACCCGAAACCGTCCCCGTCCCCTAACCCTAACCCTAGCCCGAACCCTAACCCTAACACTTCCCCGAAGCCTGACCCTCACCCGTCCCCTAATCCTAACCCGTACGCTAACACTAACCCGCGCCCTCACACGCACGTTCCCCTAAAGCGTTGCCGTACCCTCACCTGGACCCTAAACCGTCCCCGTCCCCTAACCCTAACCCTAGCCCGAACCCTAACCCTAACCCTTCCCCGAAGCCTGACCCTCACCCTTCCCCTAATCCTAACCCGTACGCTAACACTAACACGCGCCCTCACACGCACGCTCCCCCTAAAGTGTTGCCGTACCCTCACCTGGACCCTAAACCGTCCCCGTCCCCTAACCCTAACCCTAGCCCGAACCCTAACCCTAACCCTTCCCCGAAGCCTGACCCTCACCCCTCCCCTAATCCTAACCCGTACACTAACACTAACCCGTGCCCTCACACGCACGCTCCCCCTAAAGCGTTGCCGTACCCTCACCTGGACCCTAAACCTTCCCCGTCCCCTAACCCTAACCGTAGCCCGAACCCTAACCCTAACACTTCCCCGAAGCCTGACCCTCACCCGTCCCCTAATCCTAAGCCGTACGCTAACACTAACCCGCGCCCTCACACGCACGCTCCCCCTAAAGCGTTGCCGTACCCTCACCTGAACCCTAAACCGTCCCCGTCCCCTAACCCTATCCCTAGCCCGAACCCTAACCCTAACCCTTCCCCGAAGCCTGACCCTCAACCGTCCCCTAATCCTAACCCGTACGCTAACACTAACCCGCGCCCTCACACGCACGCTCCCCCTAAAGCGTTGCCGTACCCTCACCTGGACCCTAAACCGTCCCCGTCCCCTAACCCTAACCCTAGGCGGAACCCTAACCCTAACCCTTCCCCGAAGCCTGACCCTCACCCGTCCCCTAATCCTAACCCGTACGCTAACACTAACCCGCGCCCTCACACGCACGCTCCCCCTAAAGCGATGCCGTACCCTCACCTGGACCCTAAACCGTCCCCGTCCCCTAACCCTAACCCTAGCCCGAACCCTAACACTAACCCTTCCCAGAAGCCTGACACTCACCCGTCCCCTAATCCTAACCCGTACGCTAACACTAACACGCGCCCTCACACGCACGCTCCCCCTAAAGCGTTGCCGTACCCTCACCTGGACCCTAACCCGTCCCCGTCCCCTAACCCTAACCCTAGCCCGAACCCTAACCCTAACCCTTCCCCGAAGCCTGACCCTCACCCGTCCCCTAATCCTAAGCCGCACGCTAACACTAACGCGCGCCCTCACACGCACGCTCCCCCTAAAGCGTTGCCGTACCCTCACTTGGACCCTAAACCGTCCCCGTCCCCTAACCCTAACCCTAGCCCGAACCCTAACCCTAACCCTTCCCCGAAGCCTGACCCTCACCCCTCCCCTAATCCTAACCCGTACGCTAACACTAACCCGCGCCCTCACACGCACGCTCCCCCTAAAGCGTTGCCGTACCCTCACCTGGACCCTAAACCGTCCCCGTACCCTAACCCTAACCCTAGCCCGAACCCTAACCCTAACCCTTCCCCGAAGCCTGACCCTCACCCGTCCCCTAATCCTAACCCGTACGCTAACACTAACACGCGCCCTCACACGCACGCTCCCCCTAAAGCGTTGCCGTACCCTCACCTGGACCCTAAACCGTCCCCATCCCCTAACCCTAACCCTAGCCCGAACCCTAACCCTAACCCTTCCCCGAAGCCTGACCCTCACCCGTCCCCTAATCCTAACCCGTACGCTAACACTAACCCGCGCCCTCACACGCACGCTCCCCCTAAAGCGTTGCCGTACCCTCACCTGGACCCTAAACCGTCCCCGTCCCCTAACCCTAACCCTAGCCCGAACCCTAACCCTAACCCTTCCCCGAAGCCTGACCCTCACCCGTCCCCTAATCCTAAACCGTACGCTAACACTAACCCGCGCCCTCACACGCACGCTCCCCCTAAAACGTTGCCGTACCCTCACCTGGACCCTAAACCGTCCCCGTCCCCTAACCCTAACCCTAGGCCGAACCCTAACCCTAATCCTTTCCAGAAGCCTGACCCTCACCCGTCCCCTAATCCTAACCCGTACGCTAACACTAACCCGCGCCCTCACACGCACGCTCCCCCTAAAGCGTTGCCGTACCCTCACCTGGACCCTAAACCGTCCCCGTCACCTAAACCTAACCCTAGCCCGAACCCTAACCCTAACCCTTCCCAGAAGCCTGACCCTCACCCTTCCCCTAATCCTAACCCGTACGCTATCATTAACCCGCGCCCTCACACGCACGCTCCCCCTAAAACGTTGCCGTACCCTCACCTGGACCCGAAACCGTCCCCATCCCCTAACCCTAACCCTAGCCCGAACCCTAACCCTAACCCTTCCCCGAAGCCTGACCCTCACCCGTCCCCTAATCCTAACCCGTACGCTAACACTAACCCACGCCCTCACACGCACGCTCCCCCTAAAGCGTTGCCGTACCCTCACCTGGACCCTAAACCGTCCCCGTCCCCTAACCCTAACCCTAGCCCGAACCCTAACCCTAACCCTTCCCCGAAGCCTGACCCTCACCCGTCCCCTAATCCTAAGCCGTACGCTAACACTAACCTGCGCCCTCACACGCACGCTCCCCCTAAAGCGTTGCCGTACCCTCACTTGGACCCTAAACCGTCCCCGTCCCCTTACACTAACCCTAGCCCAAACCCTAACCCTAACCCTTCCCCGAAGCCTGACCCTCACCCGTCCCCTAATCCTAAGCCGTACGCTAACACTAACCCGCGCCCTCACACGCACGCTCCCCCTAAAGCGTTGCCGTACCCTCACCTGGACCCTACACCGTCCCCGTCCCCTAACCCTAACCCTAGCCCGAAGCCTAACCGTAACCATTCCCCGAAGCCTGACCCTCACCCGTCCCCTAATCCTAAGCCGCACGCTAACACTAACGCGCGCCCTCACACGCACGCTCCCCCTCAAGCGTTGACGTACCCTCACTTGGACCCTAAACCGTCCCCGTCCCCTAACCCTAACCCTAGCCCGAACCCTAACCCTAACCCTTCCCCGAAGCCTGACCCTCACCCGTCCCCTAATCCTAAGCCGTACGATAACACTAACGCGCGCCCTCACACGCACGCTCCCCCTAAAGCGTTGCCGTACCCTCTCCTGGACCCTAAACCGTCCCCGTACCCTAACCCTAACCCTAGCCCGAACCCTAACCCTAACCCTTCCCCAAAGCCTGACCCTCACCCGTCCCCTAATCCTAACCCGTACGCTAACACTAACGCGTGCCCTCACACGCACGGTCCCCCTAAAGCGTTGCCGTACCCTCACCTGGACCCGAAACCGTCCCCGTCCCCTAACCCTAACCCTAGCCGGAACCCTAACCCTAACCCTTCCCCGAAGCCTGACCCTCACCCGTCCCCTAATCCTAACCCGTACGCTAACACTAACCCGCGCCCTCACACGCACGCTCCCCCTAAAGCGTTGCTGTACCCTCACCTGGACCCTAAACTGTCCCCGTCCCCTAACCCTAACCCTAGCCCGAACCCTAACCCTAACCCTTCCCCGAAGCCTGACCCTAACCCGTCCCCTAATCCTAACCCGTACGCTAACACTAACCCGCGCCCTCACACGCACGCTCCCCCTAAAGCGTTGCCGTACCCTCACCTGGACCCTAAACCGTCCCCGTCCCCTAACCCTAACCGTAGCCCGAACCCTAACCCTAACCCTTCCCCGAAGCCTGACCCTCACACGTCCCCTAATCCTAAGCCGTACGCTAACACTAACCCGCGCCCTCACACGCACGCTCCCCCTAAAGCGTTGCCGTACCCTCAGCTGAACCCTAAACCGTAACCGTCCCCTAACCCTAACCCTAGCCTGAACCCTAACCCTAACCCTTCCCCGAAGCCTGACCCTCACCCGTCCCCTAATCCTAACCCGTACGCTAACACTAACCCGCGCCCTCACACGCACGCTCCCCCTAAAGCGTTGCCATACCCTCACCTGGACCCGAAACCGTCCCCGTACCCTAACCCTAACCCTAGCCCGAACCCTAACCCTAACCCTTCCCCGAAGCCTGACCCTCACCCGTCCCCTAATCCTAACCCGTACGCTAACACTAACCCGTGCCCTCACACGCACGGTCCCCCTAAAGTGTTGCCGTACCCTCACCTGGACCCTAAACCGTCCCCGTCCCCTAACCCTAACCGTAGCCCGAACCCTAACCCTAACCCTTCCCCGAAGCCTGACTCTCACCCATCCCCTAATCCTAACCCGTACGCTAACACTAACCCGTGCCCTCACACGCACGCTCCCCCTAAAGCGTTGCCGTACCCTCACCTGGACCCTAAACCGTCCCCGTCCCCTAACCCTAACCCTAGCCCGAACCCTAACCCTAACCCTTCCCCGATGCCTGACCCTCACCCGTCCCCTAATCCTAACCCGTACGCTAACACTAACCCACGCCCTCACACGCACGCTACCCCTAAAGCGTTGCCGTACCCTCACCTGGACCCTAAACCGTCCCCGTCCCCTAACCCTAAGCCTAGCCCGAACCCTAACCCTAACCCTTCCCCGAAGCCTGACCCTAACCCGTCCCCTAATCCTAAGCCGCACGCTAACACTAACGCGCGCCCTCACACGCACGCTCCCCCTAAAGCGTTGCCGTACCCTCACCTGGACCCTAAACCTTCCCCATCCCCTAACCCTAACCCTAGCCCGAACCCTAACCCTAACCCTTCCCCGAAGCCTGACCCTCACTCGTCCCCTAATCCTAACCCGTACGCTAACACTAACCCGCGCCCTCACACGCACGCTCCCCCTAAAGTGTTGCCGTACCCTCACCTGGACCCTAAACCGTCCCCGTCCCCTAACCCTAACCCTAGCCCGAACCCTAACCCTAACCCTTCCCCGAAGCCTGACCCTCACCCGTCCCCTAATCCTAACCCGTACGCTAACACTAACACGCGCCCTCACACGCACGCTCCCCCTAAAGCGTTGCCGTACCCTCACCTGGACCCTAAACCGTCCCCATCCCCTAACCCTAACCCTAGCCCGAACCCTAACCCTAACCCTTCCCCGAAGCCTGACCCTCACCCGTCCCCTAATCCTAAGCCGTACGCTAACACTAACCCGCACCCTCACACGCACGCTCCCCCTAAAGCGTTGCCGTACCCTCACCTGGACCCTAAACCGTCCCCGTCCCCTAACCCTAACCCTAGCCCAAACCCTAACCCTAACCCTTCCCCGAAGCCTGACCCTCACCCGTCCCCTAATCCTAAGCCGTACGCTAACACTAACCCGCGCCCTCACACGCACGCTCCCCCTAAAGCGTTGCCGTACCCTCACCTGGACCCTAAACTGTCCCCGTCCCCTAACCCTAACCCTAGCCCGAACCCTAACCCTAACCCTTCCCCGAAGCCTGACCCTCACCCGTCCCCTAATCCTAACCCGTACGCTAACACTAACCCGCGCCCTCACACGCACGCTCCCCCTAAAGCGTTGCCGTACCCTCACCTGGACCATAAACCGTCCCCGTCCCCTAACCCTAACCGTAGCCCGAACCCTAACCCTAACCCTTCCCCGAAGCCTGACCCTCACACGTCCCCTAATCCTAAGCCGTACGCTAACACTAACCCGCGCCCTCACACGCACGCTCCCCCTAAAGAGTTGCCGTACCCTCAGCTGAACCCTAAACCGTAACCGTCCCCTAACCCTAACCCTAGCCTGAACCCTAACCCTAACCCTTCCCCGAAGCCTGACCCTCACCCGTCCCCTAATCCTAACCCGTACGCTAACACTAACCCGCGCCCTCACACGCACGCTCCCCCTAAAGCGTTGCCATACCCTCACCTGGACCCGAAACCGTCCCCGTACCCTAACCCTAACCCTAGCCCGAACCCTAACCCTAACCCTTCCCCGAAGCCTGACCCTCACCCGTCCCCTAATCCTAACCCGTACGCTAACACTAACCCGCGCCCTCACACGCACGCTCCCCCTAAAGCGTTGCCGTACCCTCACCTGGACCCTAAACCGTCCCCGTCCCCTAACCCTAACCCTAGCCCGAACCCTAACCCTAACCCTTCCCCGAAGCCTGACCCTAACCCGTCCCCTAATCTTAACCCGTACGCTAACACTAACCCGTGCCCTCACACGCACGCTCCCCCTAAAGCGTTGCCGTACCCTCACCTGGACCCTAAACCGTCCCCGTCCCCTAACCCTAACCCTAGCCCGAACCCTAACCCTAACCCTTCCCCGAAGCCTGACCCTCACCCGTCCCCTAATCCTAAGCCGTACGCTAACACTAACCCGCGCCCTCACACGCACGCTCCCCCTAAAGCGTTGCCGTACCCTCACCTGGACCCTAAACTGTCCCCGTCCCCTAACCCTAACCCTAGCCCGAACCCTAACCCTAACCCTTCCCCGAAGCCTGACCCTCACCCGTCCCCTAATCCTAACCCGTACGCTAACACTAACCCGCGCCCTCACACGCACGCTCCCCCTAAAGCGTTGCCGTACCCTCACCTGGACCCTAAACCGTCCCCGTCCCCTAACCCTAACCGTAGCCCGCACCCTAACCCTAACCCTTCCCCGAAGCCTGACCCTCACACGTCCCCTAATCCTAAGCCGTACGCTAACACTAACCCGCGCCCTCACACGCACGCTCCCCCTAAAGAGTTGCCGTACCCTCAGCTGAACCCTAAACCGTAACCGTCCCCTAACCCTAACCCTAGCCTGAACCCTAACCCTAACCCTTCCCCGAAGCCTGACCCTCACCCGTCCCCTAATCCTAACCCGTACGCTAACACTAACCCGCGCCCTCACACGCACGCTCCCCCTAAAGCGTTGCCATACCCTCACCTGGACCCGAAACCGTCCCCGTACCCTAACCCTAACCCTAGCCCGAACCCTAACCCTAACCCTTCCCCGAAGCCTGACCCTCACCCGTCCCCTAATCCTAACCCGTACGCTAACACTAACCCGCGCCCTCACACGCACCCTCCCCCTAAAGCGTTGCCGTACCCTCACCTGGACCCTAAACCGTCCCCGTCCCCTAACCCTAACCCTAGCCCGAACCCTAACCCTAACCCTTCCCCGAAGCCTGACCCTCACCCGTCCCCTAATCTTAACCCGTACGCTAACACTAACCCGTGCCCTCACACGCACGCTCCCCCTAAAGCGTTGCCGTACCCTCACCTGGACCCTAAACCGTCCCCGTCCCCTAACCCTAACCCTAGCCCGAACCCTAACCCTAACACTTCCCCGAAGCCTGACCCTCACCCATCCCCTAATCCTAACCCGTACGCTAACACTAACCCGTGCCCTCACACGCACGCTCCCCCTAAAGCGTTGCCGTACCCTCACCTGGACCCTAAACCGTCCCCGTCCCCTAACCCTAACCCTAGCCCGAACCCTAACCCTAACCCTTCCCAGAAGCCTGACCCTCACCCGTCCCCTAATCCTAACCCGTACGCTAACACTAACCCGCGCCCTCACACGCACGCTCCCCCTAAAGCGTTGCCGTACCCTCACCTGGACCCTAAACCGTCCCCGTCCCCTAACCCTAACCCTAGCCCGAACCCTAACCCTAACCCTTCCCCGATGCCTGACCCTCACCCGTCCCCTAATCCTAACCCGTACGCTAACACTAACCCGCGCCCTCACACGCACGCTCCCCCTAAAGCGTTGCCGTACCCTCACCTGGACCCTAAACCGTCCCCGTCCCCTAACCCTAACCCTAGCCCGAACCCTAACCCTAACCCTTCCCCGAAGCCTGACCCTCACCCGTCCCCTAATCCTAAGCCGCACGCTAACACTAACGCGCGCCCTCACACGCACGCTCCCCCTAAAGCATTGCCGTACCCTCACCTGGACCCTAAACAGTCCCCGTCCCCTAACCCTAACCCTAGCCCAAACCCTAACCCTAACCCTTCCCCGAAGCCTGACCCTCACCCGTCCCCTAATCCTAAGCCGTACGCTAACACTAACCCGCGCCCTCACACGCACGCTCCCCCTAAAGCGTTGCCGTACACTCACCTGGACCCTAAACCGTCCCCGTCCCCTAACCCTAACCCTAGCCCGAACCCTAACCCTAACACTTCCCCGAAGCCTGACCCTCACCCGTCCCCTAATCCTAACCCGTACGCTAACACTAACCTGGGCCCTCACACGCACGCTCCCCCTAAAGCGTTGCCGTACCCTCACCTGGACCCTAAACCGTCCCCGTCCCCTAACCCTAACCCTAGCCCGAACCCTAACCCTAACCCTTCCCCGAAGCCTGACCCTCACCCGTCCCCTAATCCTAACCCGTACGCTAACACTAACACGCGCCCTCACACGCACGCTCCCCCTAAAGCGTTGCCGTACCCTCTCCTGGACCCTAAACCGTCCCCGTCCCCTAACCCTAACCCTAGCCCGAACCCTAACCCTAACACTTCCCCGAAGCCTGACCCTCACCCGTCCCCTAATCCTAACCCGTACGCTAACACTAACCCGCGCCCTCACATGCACGCTCCCCCTAAAGCGTTGCCGTACCCTCACCTGGACCCTAAACCGTCCCCGTCCCCTAACCCTAACCCTAGCCCGAACCCTAACCCTAACCCTTCCCAGAAGCCTGACCCTCACCCGTCCCCTAATCCTAACCCGTACGCTAACACTAACCCGCGCCCTCACACGCACGCTCCCCCTAAAGCGTTGCCGTACCCTCACCTGGACCCGAAACCGTCCCCGTCCCCTAACCCTAACCCTAGCCCGAACCCTGACCCTAACCCTTCCCCGAAGCCTGACCCTCACCCGTCCCCTAATCCTAAGCCATACGCTAACACTAACCCGCGCCCTCACACGCACGCTCCCCCTAAAGCGTTGCCGTACCCTCACCTGGACCCTAAACCGTCCCCGTCCCCTAACCCTAACCCTAGCCCGAACCCTAACCCTAACCCTTCCCCGAAGCCTAACCCTCACCCGTCCCCTAATCCTAAGCCATACGCTAACATTAACGCGCGCCCTCACACGCACGCTCCCCCTAAAGCGTTGCCGTACCCTCACCTGGACCCTAAACCGTCCCCGTCCCCTAACCCTAACCCTAGCCCGAACCCTAACCCTAACCCTTCCCCGAAGCCTGACCCTCACCCGTCCCCTAATCCTAACCCGTACGCTAACACTAACCCGTGCCCTCACACGCACGCTCCCCCTAAAGCGTTGCCGTACCCTCACCTGGACCCTAAACCGTCCCCGTCCCCTAACCCTAACCCTAGCCCGAACCCTAACCCTAACCCTTCCCCGAAGCCTGACCCTCACCCGTCCCCTAATCCTAACCCGTACGCTAACACTAACCCGCGCCCTCACACGCAGGCTCCACCTAAAGCGTTGCCGTACGCTCACCTGGACCTTAAACCGTCCCCGTCCCCTAACCCTAACCCTAGACCGAACCCTAACCCTAACCCTTCCCCGAAGCCTGACCCTCAACCGTCCCCTAAACTTAACCCGTACGCTAACACTAACCCACGCCCTCACACGGACGCTCCCCCTAAAGCGTTGCCGTACCCTCACCTGGACCCTAAACCGTCCCCGTCCCCTAACCCTAACCCTAGCCCGAACCCTAACCCTAACCCATCCCCGAAGCCTGTCCCTCACCCGTCCCCTAATCCTAAGCCGTACGCTAACACTAACCCGCGCCCTCACATGCACGCTCCCCCTAAAGCGTTGCCGTACCCTCACCTGGACCCTAAACCGTCCCTGTCCCCTAACCCTAACCCTAGCCCGAACCCTAACCCTAACCCTTCCCCGAAGCCGGACCCTCACCCGTCCCCTAATCCTAACCCGTACGCTAACACTAACCCGCGCCCTCACACGCACGCTCCCCCTAAAGCGTTGCCGTACCCTCACCTGGACCCTAAACCGTCCCCGTCCCCTAACCCTAACCCTAGCCCGAACCCTAACCCTAACCCTTCCCCGAAGCCTGACCCTCACCCGTCCCCTAATCCTAACCCGTACGATAACACTAACCCGCGCCCTCACACGCACGCTCCCCCTAAAGCGTTGCCGTACCCTCACCTGGACCCTAAACCGTCCACGTACCCTAACCCTAACCCTAGCCCAAACCCTAACCCTAACCCTTCCCCGAAGCCTGACCCTCACCCGTCCCCTAATCCTAACCCGTACGCAAACACTAACCCGCGCCCTCACACGCACGCTCCCCCTAAAGCGTTGCCGTACCCTCACCTGCACCCTAAACCGTCCCCGTCCCCTAACCCTAACCCTAGCCCGAACCCTAACCCTAACCCTTCCCCGAAGCCTGACCCTCACCCGTCCCCTAATCCTAACCCGTACGCTAACACTAACCCGCGCCCTCACACGCACGCTCCCCCTAAAGCGTTGCCGTACCCTTACCTGGACCCTAAACCGTCCCCGTCCCCTAACCCTAACCCTAGCCCGAACCCTAACCCTAACACTTCTCCGAAGCCTGATCCTCACCCGTCCCATAATCCTAACCCGTACGCTAACACTAACCCGCGCCCTCACACGCACGCTCCCCCTAAAGCGTTGCCGTACCCTCACCTGGACCCGAAACCGTCCCCGTCCCCTAACCCTAACCCTAGCCCGAACCCTAACCCTAACCCTTCCCCGAAGCCTGACCCTCACCCGTCCCCTAATCCTAACCCGTACGCTAACACTAACCCGCGCCCTCACACGCACGCTCCCCTTAAATCGTTGCCGTTCCCTCACCTGGACCCTAAACCTTCCCCATCCCCTAACCCTAACCCTAGCCCGAACCCTAACCCTAACCATTCCCCGAAGCCTGACCCTCACCCGTCCCCTAATCCTAACCCGTACGCTAACACTAACCCGCGCCCTCACACGCACGCTCCCCATAAAGCGTTGCCGTACCCTCACCTGGACCCTAAACCGTCCCCATCCCCTAACCCTAACCCTAGCCCGAACCCTAACCCTAACCCTTCCCCGAAGCCTGACCCTCACCCGTCCCCTAATCCTAACCCGTACGCTAACACTAACACGCGCCCTCACACGCACGCTCCCCCTAAAGCGTTGCTGTACCCTCACCTGGACCCTAAACCTTCCCCGTCCCCTAACCCTAACCGTAGCCCAAACACTAACCCTAACCCTTCCCCGAAGCCTGACCCTCACCCGTCCCCTAATCCTAAGCCGTACGCTAACACTAACCCGCGCCCTCACACGCACGCTCCCCCTAAAGCGTTGCCGTACCCTCACCTGAACCCTAAACCGTCCCCGTCCCCTAACCCTAACCCTAGCCCGAACCCTAACCCTAACCCTTCCCCGAAGCCTGACCCTCACCCGTCCCCTAATCCTAACCCGTACGCTAACACTAACCCGCGCCCTCACACGCACGCTCCCCCTAAAGCGTTGCCGTACCCTCACCTGGACCCTAAACCGTCCCCGTCCCCTAACCCTAACCCTAGCCCGAACCCTAACCCTAATCCTTCCCCGAAGCCTGACCCTCACCCGTCCCCTAATCCTAACCCGTATGCTAACACTAACCCGCGCCCTCACATGCACGCTCCCCCTAAAGCGTTGCCGTACCCTCAACTGGACCCTAAACCGTCCCCGTCCCCTAACCCTAACCCTAGCCCGAACCCTAACCCTAACCCTTCCCAGAAGCCTGACCCTCACCCGTCCCCTAATCCTAACCCGTACGCTAACACTAACCCGCGCCCTCACACGCACGCTCCCCCTAAAGCGTTGCCGTACCCTCACCTGGACCCTAAACCGTCCCCGTCCCCTAACCCTAACCCTAGCCCGAACCCTAACCCTAACCCTTCCCCGAAGCCTGACCCTCACCCGTCCCCTAATCCTAAGCCATACGCTAACACTAACGCGCGCCCTCACACGCACGCTCCCCCTAAAGCGTTGCCGTACCCTCACCTGGACCCGAAACCGTCCCCGTCCCCTAACCCTAACCCTAGCCCGAACCCTAACCCTAACCCTTCCCCGAAGCCTGACCCTCACCAGTCCCCTAATCTTAACCCGTACGCTAACACTAACCCGCGCCCTCACACGCACGCTCCCCCTAAAGCGTTGCCGTACCCTCACCTCGACCCTAAACCGTCCCCGTCCCCTAACCCTAACCCTAGCCCGAACCCTAACCCTAACCCTTCCCCGAAGCCTGACCCTCACCCGTCCCCTAATCCTAAGCCGAACGCTAACAGTAACCCACGCCCTCACACGCACGCTCCCCCTAAAGCGTTGCCGTACCCTCACCTGGACCCTAAACCGTCCCCGTCCCCTAACCCTAACCCTAGCCCGAACCCTAACCCTAACCCTTCCCCGAAGCCTGACCCTCACCCGTCCCCTAATCCTAAGCCGTTCGCTAACACTAACCCGCACCCTCACACGCACGCTCCCCCTAAAGCGTTGCCGTACCCTCACCTGGACCCTAAACCGTCCCCGTCCCCTAACCCTAACCCTAGCCCGAACCCTAACCCTAACCCTTTCCCGAAGCCTGACACTCACCCGTCCCCTAATCCTAAGCCGTACGCTAACACTAACCCGCGCCCTCACACGCACGCTCCCCCTAAAGCGTTGCCGTACCCTCACCTGGACCCTAAACCGTCCCCGTCCCCTAACCCTAACCCTAGCCCGAACCCTAACCCTAACCCTTCCCCGAAGCCTGACCCTCACCCGTCCCCTAATCCTAACCCGTACGCTAACACTAACCCGCGCCCTCACACGCACGCTCCCCATAAAGCGTTGCCGTACCCTCACCTGGACCCTAAACCGTCCCCATCCCCTAACCCTAACCCTAGCCCGAACCCTAACCCTAACCCTTCCCCGAAGCCTGACCCTCACCCGTCCCCTAATCCTAACCCGTACGCTAACACTAACACGCGCCCTCACACGCACGCTCCCCCTAAAGCGTTGCTGTACCCTCACCTGGACCCTAAACCTTCCCCGTCCCCTAACCCTAACCGTAGCCCGAACACTAACCCTAACCCTTCCCCGAAGCCTGACCCTCACCCGTCCCCTAATCCTAAGCCGTACGCTAACACTAACCCGCGCCCTCACACGCACGCTCCCCCTAAAGCGTTGCCGTACCCTCACCTGAACCCTAAACCGTCCCCGTCCCCTAACCCTAACCCTAGCCCGAACCCTAACCCTAACCCTTCCCCGAAGCCTGACCCTCACCCGTCCCCTAATCCTAACCCGTACGCTAACACTAACCCGCGCCCTCACACGCACGCTCCCCCTAAAGCGTTGCCGTACCCTCACCTGGACCCTAAACCGTCCCCGTCCCCTAACCCTAACCCTAGCCCGAACCCTAACCCTAATCCTTCCCCGAAGCCTGACCCTCACCCGTCCCCTAATCCTAACCCGTATGCTAACACTAACCCGCGCCCTCACATGCACGCTCCCCCTAAAGCGTTGCCGTACCCTCAACTGGACCCTAAACCGTCCCCGTCCCCTAACCCTAACCCTAGCCCGAACCCTAACCCTAACCCTTCCCAGAAGCCTGACCCTCACCCGTCCCCTAATCCTAACCCGTACGCTAACACTAACCCGCGCCCTCACACGCACGCTCCCCCTAAAGCGTTGCCGTACCCTCACCTGGACCCTAAACCGTCCCCGTCCCCTAACCCTAACCCTAGCCCGAACCCTAACCCTAACCCTTCCCCGAAGCCTGACCCTCACCCGTCCCCTAATCCTAAGCCATACGCTAACACTAACGCGCGCCCTCACACGCACGCTCCCCCTAAAGCGTTGCCGTACCCTCACCTGGACCCGAAACCGTCCCCGTCCCCTAACCCTAACCCTAGCCCGAACCCTAACCCTAACCCTTCCCCGAAGCCTGACCCTCACCAGTCCCCTAATCTTAACCCGTACGCTAACACTAACCCGCGCCCTCACACGCACGCTCCCCCTAAAGCGTTGCCGTACCCTCACCTCGACCCTAAACCGTCCCCGTCCCCTAACCCTAACCCTAGCCCGAACCCTAACCCTAACCCTTCCCCGAAGCCTGACCCTCACCCGTCCCCTAATCCTAAGCCGAACGCTAACAGTAACCCACGCCCTCACACGCACGCTCCCCCTAAAGCGTTGCCGTACCCTCACCTGGACCCTAAACCGTCCCCGTCCCCTAACCCTAACCCTAGCCCGAACCCTAACCCTAACCCTTCCCCGAAGCCTGACCCTCACCCGTCCCCTAATCCTAAGCCGTTCGCTAACACTAACCCGCACCCTCACACGCACGCTCCCCCTAAAGCGTTGCCGTACCCTCACCTGGACCCTAAACCGTCCCCGTCCCCTAACCCTAACCCTAGCCCGAACCCTAACCCTAACCCTTTCCCGAAGCCTGACACTCACCCGTCCCCTAATCCTAAGCCGTACGCTAACACTAACCCGCGCCCTCACACGCACGCTCCCCCTAAAGCGTTGCCGTACCCTCACCTGGACCCTAAACCGTCCCCGTCCCCTAACCCTAACCCTAGCCCGAACCCTAACCCTAACCCTTCCCCGAAGCCTGACCCTCACCCGTCCCCTAATCCTAACCCGTACGCTAACACTAACCCGCGCCCTCACACGCACGCTCCCCCTAAAGCGTTGCCGTACCCTCACCTGGACCCAAAACCGTCCCCGTCCCCTACCCCTAACCCTAGCCTGAACCCTAACCCTAACCCTTCCCCGAAGCCTGACCCTCACCCGTCCCCTAATCCTAACCCGTACGCTAACACTAACCCGCGCCCTCACACGCACGCTCCCCCTAAAGCGTTGCCGTACCCTCACCTGGACCCTAAACCGTCCCCGTCCCCTAACCCTAACCCTAGCCCGAACCCTAACCCTAACCCTTCCCCGAAGCCTGACCCTCACCCGTCCACTAATCCTAACCCGTACGCTAACACTAACCCGCGCCCTCACACGCACGCTCCCCCTAAAGCGTTGCCGTACCCTCACCTGGACCCGAAACCGTCCCCGTCCCCTAACCCTAACCCTAGCCCGAACCCTAACCCTAACCCTTCCCCGAAGCCTGACCCTCACCCGTCCCCTAATCCTAAGCCGTACGCTAACACTAACCCACACCCTCACACGCACGCTCCCCCTAAAGCGTTACCGTACCCTCACCTGGACCCGAAACCGACCCCGTCCCCTAACCCTAACCCTAGCCCGAACCCTAACCCTAACCCTTCCCAGAAGCCTGACCCTCACCCGTCCCCTAATCCTAACCCGTACGCTAACACTAACCCGCGCCCTCACACGTACGCTCCCCCTAAAGCGTTGCCGTACCCTCACCTGGACCCTAAACCGTCCCCGTCCCCTAACCCTAACCCTAGCCCTAACCCTAACCCTAACCATTCCCCGATGCCTGACCCTCACCCGTCCCCTAATCCTAACCCGTACGCTAACACTAACCCGCGTCCTCACACGCACGCTCCCCCTAAAGCGTTGCCGTACCCTCACCTGGACCCTAAACCGTCCCCGTCCCTTAACCCTTACCCTAGCCAGAACCCTAACCCTAACCCTTCCCCGAAGCCTGACCCTCACTCGTTCCCTAATCCTAACCCGTACGCTAACACTAACCCGCGCCCTCACACGCACGCTCCCCCTAAAGCGTTGCCGTACCCTCACCTGGACCCTAAACCGTCCCCGTCCCCTAACCCTAACCCTAGCCCGAACCGTAACCCTAACCCTTCCCCGAAGCCTGACCCTCACCCGTCCCCTAATCCTAAGCCGTTCGCTAACACTAACCCGCACCCTCACACGCACGCTCCCCCTAAAGCGTTGCCGTACCCTCACCTGGACCCGAAACCGTCCCCGTCCCCTAACCCTAACCCTAGCCCGAACCCTAACCCTAACCCTTCCCAGAAGCCTGACCCTCACCCGTCCCCTAATCCTAACCCGTACGCTAACACTAACCCGCGCCCTCACAGGCACGCTCCCCCTAAAGCGTTGCCGTACCCTCACCTGGACC
The DNA here is from genome assembly GCF_951394435.1 of Stenella coeruleoalba. Lineage (NCBI taxonomy): Eukaryota > Metazoa > Chordata > Mammalia > Artiodactyla > Delphinidae > Stenella > Stenella coeruleoalba. The sequence goes on along the minus strand of NW_027646083.1, from coordinate 736,542 downwards.
CTAAACCGTCCCTGTCCCCTAACCCTAACCCTAGCCCGAACCCTAACCCTAACCCTTTCCCGAAGCCTGACCCTCACCCGTCCCCTAATCCTAAGCCGTACGCTAACACTAACCCGCGCCCTCACACGCACGCTCCCCCTAAAGCGTTGCCGTACCCTCACCTGGACCCTAAACCGTCCCCGTCCCCTAACCCTAACCCTAGCCCGAACCCTAACCCTAACCCTTCCCCGAAGCCTGACCCTCACCCGTCCCCTAATCCTAACCCGTACGCTAACACTAACCCGTGCCCTCACACGCACGCTCCCCCTAAAGCGTTGCCGTACCCTCACCTGGAGCCGAAACCGTCCCCGTCCCCTAACCCTAACCCTAGCCCGAACCCTAACCCTAACCCTTCCCCGAAGCCTGACCCTCACCCGTCCCCTAATCCTAAGCCGTACGCTAACACTAACCCGCACCATCACACGCACGCTCCCCCTAAAGCGTTGCCGTACCCTCACCTGGACCCGAAACCGTCCCCGTCCCCTAACCCTAACCCTAGCCCGAACCCTAACCCTAACCCTTCCCCGAAGCCTGACCCTCACCCGTCCCCTAATCCTAACCCGTACGCTACCACTAACCCGTGCCCTCACACGCACGCTCCCCCTAAAGCGTTGCCGTACCCTCACCTGGAGCCGAAACCGTCCCCGTCCCCTAACCCTAACCCTAGCCCGAACCCTAACCCTAACCCTTCCCCGAAGCCTGACCCTCACCCGTCCCCTAATCCTAAGCCGTACGCTAACACTAACCCGCACCATCACACGCACGCTCCCCCTAAAGCGTTGCCGTACCCTCACCTGGACCCGAAACCGTCCCCGTCCCCTAACCCTAACCCTAGCCCGAACCCTAACCCTAACCCTTCCCCGAAGCCTGACCCTCACCCGTCCCCTAATCCTAACCCGTACGATAACACTAACCCGCGCCCTCACACGCACGCTCCCCCTAAAGCGTTGCCGTACCCTCACCTGGACCCTAAACCGTCCACGTACCCTAACCCTAACCCTAGCCCAAACCCTAACCCTAACCCTTCCCCGAAGCCTGACCCTCACCCGTCCCCTAATCCTAACCCGTACGCAAACACTAACCCGCGCCCTCACACGCACGCTCCCCCTAAAGCATTGCCGTACCCTCACCTGGACCCTAAACCGTCCCCGTCCCCTAACCCTAACCCTAGCCCGAACCCTAACCCTAACCCTTCCCCGAAGCCTGACCCTCACCCGTCCCCTAATCCTAACCCGTACGCTAACACTAACCCGCGCCCTCACACGCACGCTCCCCCTAAAGCGTTGCCGTACCCTCACCTGGACCCTAAACCGTCCCCGTCCCCTAACCCTAACCCTAGCCCGAACCCTAACCCTAACACTTCTCCGAAGCCTGATCCTCACCCGTCCCATAATCCTAACCCGTACGCTAACACTAACCCGCGCCCTCACACGCACGCTCCCCCTAAAGCGTTGCCGTACCCTCACCTGGACCCGAAACCGTCCCCGTCCCCTAACCCTAACCCTAGCCCGAACCCTAACCCTAACCCTTCCCCGAAGCCTGACCCTCACCCGTCCCCTAATCCTAACCCGTACGCTAACACTAACCCGCGCCCTCACACGCACGCTCCCCTTAAATCGTTGCCGTTCCCTCACCTGGACCCTAAACCTTCCCCATCCCCTAACCCTAACCCTAGCCCGAACCCTAACCCTAACCATTCCCCGAAGCCTGACCCTCACCCGTCCCCTAATCCTAACCCGTACGCTAACACTAACCCGCGCCCTCACACGCACGCTCCCCCTAAAGCGTTGCCGTACCCTCACCTGGACCCTAAACCGTCCCCATCCCCTAACCCTAACCCTAGCCCGAACCCTAACCCTAACCCTTCCCCGAAGCCTGACCCTCACCCGTCCCCTAATCCTAACCCGTACGCTAACACTAACACGCGCCCTCACACGCACGCTCCACCTAAAGCGTTGCTGTACCCTCACCTGGACCCTAAACCTTCCCCGTCCCCTAACCCTAACCGTAGCCCGAACACTAACCCTAACCCTTCCCCGAAGCCTGACCCTCACCCGTCCCCTAATCCTAAGCCGTACGCTAACACTAACCCGCGCCCTCACACGCACGCTCCCCCTAAAGCGTTGCCGTACCCTCACCTGAACCCTAAACCGTCCCCGTCCCCTAACCCTAACCCTAGCCCGAACCCTAACCCTAACCCTTCCCCGAAGCCTGACCCTCACCCGTCCCCTAATCCTAACCCGTACGCTAACACTAACCCGCGCCCTCACACGCACGCTCCCCCTAAAGCGTTGCCGTACCCTCACCTGGACCCTAAACCGTCCCCGTCCCCTAACCCTAACCCTAGCCCGAACCCTAACCCTAATCCTTCCCCGAAGCCTGACCCTCACCCGTCCCCTAATCCTAACCCGTATGCTAACACTAACCCGCGCCCTCACATGCACGCTCCCCCTAAAGCGTTGCCGTACCCTCACCTGGACCCTAAACCGTCCCCGTCCCCTAACCCTAACCCTAGCCCGAACCCTAACCCTAACCCTTCCCAGAAGCCTGACCCTCACCCGTCCCCTAATCCTAACCCGTACGCTAACACTAACCCGCGCCCTCACACGCACGCTCCCCCTAAAGCGTTGCCGTACCCTCACCTGGACCCTAAACCGTCCCCGTCCCCTAACCCTAACCCTAGCCCGAACCCTGACCCTAACCCTTCCCCGAAGCCTGACCCTCACCCGTCCCCTAATCCTAAGCCATACGCTAACACTAACCCGCGCCCTCACACGCACGCTCCCCCTAAAGCGTTGCCGTACCCTCACCTGGACCCTAAACCGTCCCCGTCCCCTAACCCTAACCCTAGCCCGAACCCTAACCCTAACCCTTCCCCGAAGCCTGACCCTCACCCGTCCCCTAATCCTAAGCCATACGCTAACACTAACGCGCGCCCTCACACGCACGCTCCCCCTAAAGCGTTGCCGTACCCTCACCTGGACCCGAAACCGTCCCCGTCCCCTAACCCTAACCCTAGCCCGAACCCTAACCCTAACCCTTCCCCGAAGCCTGACCCTCACTAGTCCCCTAATCTTAACCCGTACGCTAACACTAACCCGCGCCCTCACACGCACGCTCCCCCTAAAGCGTTGCCGTACCCTCACCTCGACCCTAAACCGTCCCCGTCCCCTAACCCTAACCCTAGCCCGAACCCTAACCCTAACCCTTCCCCGAAGCCTGACCCTCACCCGTCCCCTAATCCTAAGCCGAACGCTAACAGTAACCCACGCCCTCACACGCACGCTCCCCCTAAAGCGTTGCCGTACCCTCACCTGGACCCTAAACCGTCCCCGTCCCCTAACCCTAACCCTAGCCCGAACCCTAACCCTAACCCTTCCCCGAAGCCTGACCCTCACCCGTCCCCTAATCCTAAGCCGTTCGCTAACACTAACCCGCACCCTCACACGCACGCTCCCCCTAAAGCGTTGCCGTACCCTCACCTGGACCCTAAACCGTCCCCGTCCCCTAACCCTAACCCTAGCCCGAACCCTAACCCTAACCCTTTCCCGAAGCCTGACCCTCACCCGTCCCCTAATCCTAAGCCGTACGCTAACACTAACCCGCGCCCTCACACGCACGCTCCCCCTAAAGCGTTGCCGTACCCTCACCTGGACCCTAAACCGTCCCCGTCCCCTAACCCTAACCCTAGCCCGAACCCTAACCCTAACCCTTCCCCGAAGCCTGACCCTCACCCGTCCCCTAATCCTAACCCGTACGCTACCACTAACCCGCGCCCTCACACGCACGCTCCCCCTAAAGCGTTGCCGTACCCTCACCTGGAGCCGAAACCGTCCCCGTCCCCTAACCCTAACCCTAGCCCGAACCCTAACCCTAACCCTTCCCCGAAGCCTGACCCTCACCCGTCCCCTAATCCTAAGCCGTACGCTAACACTAACCCGCACCATCACACGCACGCTCCCCCTAAAGCGTTGCCGTACCCTCACCTGGACCCGAAACCGTCCCCGTCCCCTAACCCTAACCCTAGCCCGAACCCTAACCCTAACCCTTCCCCGAAGCCTGACCCTCACCCGTCCCCTAATCCTAACCCGTACGCTAACACTAACCCGCGCCCTCACACGTACGCTCCCCCTAAAGCTTTGCCGTACCCTCACCTGGACCCTAAACCGTCCCCGTCCCCTAACACTAACCCTAGCCCGAACCCTAACCCTAACCCTTCCCAGAAGCCTGACCCTCACCCGTCCCCTAATCCTAACCCGTACGCTAACACTAACCCGCGCCCTCACACGCACGCTCCCCCTAAAGCGTTGCCGTACCCTCACCTGGACCCGAAACCGTCCCCGTCCCCTAACCCTAACCCTAGCCCGAACCCTGACCCTAACCCTTCCCCGAAGCCTGACCCTCACCCGTCCCCTAATCCTAAGCCATACGCTAACACTAACCCGCGCCCTCACACGCACGCTCCCCCTAAAGCGTTGCCGTACCCTCACCTGGACCCTAAACCGTCCCCGTCCCCTAACCCTAACCCTAGCCCGAACCCTAACCCTAACCCTAACCCTTCCCCGAAGCCTGACCCTCACCCGTCCCCTAATCCTAAGCCGTACGCTAACACTAACGCGCGCCCTCACACGCACGCTCCCCCTAAAGCGTTGCCGTACCCTCACCTGGACCCTAAACCGTCCCCGTCCCCTAACCCTTACCCTAGCCCGAACCCTAACTCTAACCCTTCCCCGAAGCCTGACCCTCACCCGTCCCCTAATCCTAAGCCGTACGCTACCACTAACCCGCGCCCTCACACGCACGCTCCCCCTAAAGCGTTGCCGTACCCTCACCTGGACCCGAAACCGTCCCCGTCCCCTAACCCTAACCCTAGCCCGAACCCTAACCCTAACCCTTCCCCGAAGCCTGACCCTCACCCGTCCCCTAATCCTAACCCGTACGCTAACACTAACCCGCGCCCTCACACGCACGCTCCCCCTAAAGCGTTGCCGTACCCTCACCTGGACCCGAAACCGTCCCCGTCCCCTAACCCTAACCCTAGCCCGAACCCTAACCCTAACCCTTCCCCGAAGCCTGACCCTCACCCGTCCCCTAATCCTAACCCGTACGCTAACACTAACCCGCGCCCTCACACGCACGCTCCCCCTAAAGCGTTGCCGTAACCTCACCTGGACCCGAAACCGTCCCCGTCCCCTAACCCTAACCCTAGCCCGAACCCTAACCCTAACCCTTCCCCGAAGCCTGACCCTCACCCGTCCCCTAATCTTAACCCGTACGCTAACACTAACCCGCGCCCTCACACGCACACTCCCCCTAAAGCATTGCCGTACCCTCACCTGGACCCTAAACCGTCCCCGTCCCCTAACCCTAACCCTAGCCCGAACCCTAACCCTAACCCTTCCCCGAAGCCTGACCCTCACCCGTCCCCTAATCCTAACCCGTACGCTAACACTAACCCGCGCCCTCACACGCACGCTCCCCCTAAAGCGTTGCCGTACCCTCACCTGGACCCTAAACCGTCCCCGTACCCTTACTCTAACCCTAGCCCGAACCCTAACCCTAACCCTTCCCCGAAGCCTGACCCTCACCCGTCCCCTAATCCTAAGCCGTACTCTACCACTAACCCGCGCCCTCACACGCACGCTCCCCCTAAAGCGTTGCCGAACCCTCACCTGGACCCGAAACCGTCCCCGTCCCCTAACCCTAACCCTAGCCCGAACCCTAACCCTAACCCTTCCCCGAAGCCTGACCCTCACCCGTCCCCTAATCTTAACCCGTACGCTAACACTAACCCGCGCCCTCACACGCACACTACCCCTAAAGCACTGCGGTACCCTCACCTGGACCCTAAACCGTCCCCGTCCCCTAACCCTAACCCTAGCCCGAACCCTAACCCTAACCCATCCCCGAAGCCTGACCGTCACCCGTCCCCTAATCCTAACCCGTACGCTAACACTAACCCGCGCCCTCACATGCACGCTCCCCCTAAAGCGTTGCCGTACCCTCACCTGGACCCTAAACCGTCCCCGTCCCCTAACCCTAACCCTAGCCCGAACCCTAACCCTAACCCTTCCCCGAAGCCGGACCCTCACCCGTCCCGTAATCCTAAACCGTACGCTAACACTAACCCGTGCCCTCACACGCACGCTCCCCCTAAAGCGTTGCCGTACCCTCACCTGGACCCTAAACCGTCCCCGTCCCCTAACCCTAACCCTAGCCCGAACCCTAACCCTAACCCTTCCACGAAGCCTGACCCTCACCCGTCCCCTAATCCTAACCCGTACGCTAACACTAACCCGCGCCCTCACACGCACGCTCCCCCTAAAGCGTTGCCGTACCCTCACCTGGACCCTAAACCGTCCCCGTACCCTTACTCTAACCCTAGCCCGAACCCTAACCCTAACCCTTCCCCGAAGCCTGACCCTCACCCGTCCCCTAATCCTAAGCCGTACGCTACCACTAACCCGCGCCCTCACACGCACGCTCCCCCTAAAGCGTTGCCGTACCCTCACCTGGACCCTAAACCGTCCCCGTCCCCTAACCCTAACCCTAGCCCGAACCCTAACCCTAACCCTTCCCCGAAGCCTGACCCTCACACGTCTCCTAATCCTAACCCGTACGCTAACACTAACCCACGCCCTCACACGCACGCTCCCCCTAAAGCGTTGCCGTACCCTCACCTGGACCCTAAACCGTCCCCGTCCCCTAACCCTAACCCTAGCCCGAACCCTAACCCTAACCCTTTCCCGAAGCCTGACCCTCACCCGTCCCCTAATCCTAACCCGTACGCTAACACTAACCCGCGCCCTCACACGCACGCTCCCCCTAAAGCGTTGCCGTACCCTCACCTGGACCCGAAACCGTCCCCGTCCCCTAACCCTAACCCTAGCCCGAACCCTAACCCTAACCCTTCCCCGAAGCCTGACCCTCACACGTCCCCTAATCCTAAGCCGGACGCTAACACTAACCCGCGCCTTCACACGCACGCTCCCCCTAAAGCGTTGCCGTACCCTCACCTGGACCCTAAACCGTCCCCGTCCCCTAAACCTAACCCTAGCCCGAACCCAAACCCTAACCCTTCCCCGAAGCCTGACCCTCACCCGTCCCCTAATCCTAAGCCGTACGCTAACACTAACGCGCGCCCTCACACGCACGCTCCCCCTAAAGCGTTGCCGTACCCTCACCTGGACCCTAAACCGTCCCCGTCCCCTAACCCTAACCCTAGCCCGAACCCTAACCCTAACCCTTCCCCGAAGCCTGACCCTCACCCGTCCCCTAATCCTAAGCCGAACGCTAACACTAACCCGCGCCCTCACACGCACGCTCCCCCTAAAGCGTTGCCGTACCCTCACCTGGACCCTAAACCGTCCCCGTCCCCTAACCCTAACCCTAGCCCGAACCCTAACCCTAACACTTCCCCGAAGCCTGACACTCACCCGTCCCCTAATCCTAAGCCGTTCGCTAACACTAACCCGCACCCTCACACGCACGCTCCCCCTAAAGCGTTGCCGTACCCTCACCTGGACCCTAAACCGTCCCCGTCCCCTAACCCTAACCCTAGCCCGAACCCTAACCCTAACCCTTCCCAGAAGCCTGACCCTCACCCGTCCCCTAATCCTAACCCGTACGCTAACACTAACCCGCGCCCTCACACGCACGCTCCCCCTAAAGCGTTGCCGTACCCTCACCTGGACCCTAAACTGTCCCTGTCCCCTAACCCTAACCCTAGCCCGAACCCTAACCCTAACCCTTTCCCGAAGCCTGACCCTCACCCGTCCCCTAATCCTAAGCCGTACGCTGACACTAACCCGCGCCCTAACACGCACGCTCCCCCTAAAGCGTTGCCGTACCCTCACCTGGACCCTAAACCGTCCCCGTCCCCTAACCCTAACCCTAGCCCGAACCCTAACCCTAACCCTTCCCCGAAGCCTGACACTTACCCGTCCCCTAATCCTAACCCGTACGCTAACACTAACCCGCGCCCTCACACGCACGCTCCCCCTAAAGCGTTGCCGTACCCTCACCTGGACCCTAAACCATCCCCGTCCCCTAACCCTAACCCTAGCCCGAACCCTAACCCTAACCCTTCCCCGAAGCCTGACCCACACCCGTCCCCTAATCCTAACCCGTACGCTAACACTAACCCGCGCCCTCACACGCACGCTCCCCCTAAAGCGTTGCCGTACCCTCACCTGGACCCTAAACCGTCCCCGTCCCCTAACCCTAACCCTAGCCCGAACCCTAACCCTAACCCTTCCCCGAAGCCTGACCCTCACCCGTCCCCTAATCCTAACCCGTACGCTAACACTAACCCGCGTCCTCACACGCACGCTCCCCCTAAAGCGTTGCCGTACCCTCACCTGGACCCTAAACCGTCCCCGTCCCTTAACCCTTACCCTAGCCCGAACCCTAACCCTAACCCTTCCCCGAAGCCTGACCCTCACCCGTCCCCTAATCCTAACCCGTACGCTATCATTAACCCGCGCCCTCACACGCACGCTCCCCCTAAAGCGTTGCCGTACCCTCACCTGGACCCTAAACCGTCCCCGTCCCCTAACCCTAACCCTAGCCCGAACCCTAACCCTAACCCTTCCCCGAAGCCTGACCCTCACCCGTCCCCTAATCCTAACCCGTACGCTAACACTAACACGCGCCCTCACACGCAGGCTCCCCCTAAAGCGTTGCCGTTCCCTCACCTGGACCCGAAACCGTCCCCGTCCCCTAACCCTAACCCTAGCCCGAACCCTAACCCTAACCCTTCCCCGAAGCCTGACCCTCACCCGTCCCCTAATCCTAAGCCGTACGCTAACACTAACCCGCACCCTCACACGCACGCTCCCCCTAAAGCGTTGCCGTACCCTCACCTGGACCCGAAACCGTCCCCGTCCCCTAACCCTAACCCTAGCCCGAACCCTAACCCTAACCCTTCCCCGAAGCCTGAACCTCACCCGTCCCCTAATCCTAACCCGTACGCTAACACTAACCTGCGCCCTCACACGTACGCTCCCCCTAAAGCGTTGCCGTACCCTCACCTGGACCCTAAACCGTCCCCGTCCCCTAACCCTAACCCTAGCCCGAACCCTAACCCTAACCCTTCCCCGATGCCTGACCCTCACCCGTCCCCTAATCCTAACCCGTACGCTAACACTAACCCGCGTCCTCACACGCACGCTCCCCCTAAAGCGTTGCCATACCCTCACCTGGACCCTAAACCGTCCCCGTCCCTTAACCCTAACCCTAGCCCGAACCCTAACCCTAACACTTCCCCGAAGCCTGACCCTCACCCGTCCCCTAATCCTAACCCGTACGCTAACACTAACCCGCGCCCTCACACGCACGCTCCCCCTAAAGCGTTGCCGTACCCTCACCTGGACCCTAAACCTTCCCCATCCCCTAACCCTAACCCTAGCCCGAACCCTAACCCTAACCCTTCTCCGAAGCCTGACCCTCACCCGACCCCTAATCCTAACCCGTACGCTAACACTAACCCGCGACCTCACACGCACGCTCCCCCTAAAGCGTTGCCGTACCCTCACCTGGACCCTAAACCGTCCCCGTCCCCTAACCCTAACCCTAGCCCGAACCCTAACCCAAACCCTTCCCCGAAGCCTGATCCTCACCCGTCCCCTTATCCTAACCCGTACGCTAACACTAACACGCGCCCTCACACGCACGCTCCCCCTAAAGCGTTGCCGTTCCCTCACCTGGACCCTAAACCGTCCCCGTCCCCTAACCCTAACCCTAGCCCGAACCCTAACCCTAACCCTTCCCCGAAGCCTGACCCTCACCCGTCCCCTAATCCTAACCCGTACGCTAACACTAACCCGCGCCCTCACACGCACGCTCCCCCTAAAACGTTGCCGTACCCTCACCAGGACCCTAAACCGTCCCCGTCCCCTAACCCTAACCCTAGCCCGAACGCTAACCCTAACCCATCCCAGAAGCCTGACCCTCACCCGTCCCCTAATCCTAACCCGTACGCTAACACTAACCCGCGCCCTCACACGCACGCTCCCCCTAAAGCGTTGCCGTACCCTCACCTGGACCCTAAACCGTCCCCGTCCCCTAACCCTAACCCTAGCCCGAACCCTAACCCTAACCCTTCCCCGAAGCCTGACCCTCACCCGTCCCCTAATCCTAACCCGTACGCTATCACTAACCCGCGCCCTCACACGCACGCTCCCCCTAAAACGTTGCCGTACCCTCACCTGGGCCCGAAACCGTCCCCGTCCCCTAACCCTAACCCTAGCCCGAACCCTAACCCTAACCCTTCCCCGAAGCCTGACCCTCACCCGTCCCCTAATCCTAACCGTACGCTAACACTAACCCACGCCCTCACACGCACGCTCCCCCTAAAGCGTTGCCGTACCCTCACCTGGACCCTAAACCGTCCCCGTCCCCTAACCCTAACCCTAGCCCGAACCCTAACCCTAACCCTTCCCCGAAGCCTGACCCTCACCCGTCCCCTAATCCTAACCCGTACGCTAACACTAACCCGCGCCCTCACACGCACGCTCCCCCTAAAGCGTTGCCGTACCCTCACCTGGACCCTAAACCGTCCCCGTCCCCTAACCCTAACCCTAGCCCAAACCCTAACCCTAACCCTTCCCCGAAGCCTGACCCTCCCCCGTCCCCTAATCCTAAGCCGTACGCTAACACTAACCCGCGCCCTCACACGCACGCTCCCCCTAAAGCGTTGCCGTACCCTCACCTGGACCCTAAACCTTCCCCATCCCCTAACCCTAACCCTAGCCCGAACCCTAACCCTAACCCTTCCCCGAAGCCTGACCCTCACCCGTCCCCTAATCCTAACCCGTACGCTAACACTAACCCGCGCCCTCACACGCACGCTCCCCCTAAAGCGTTGCCGTACCCTCACCTGGACCCGAAACCGTCCCCGTCCCCTAACCCTAACCCTAGCCCGAACCCTAACCCTAACCCTTCCCCGAAGCCTGACCCTCACCCGTCCCCTAATCCTAACCGTACGCTAACACTAACCCACGCCCTCACACGCACGCTCCCCCTAAAGCGTTGCCGTACCCTCACCTGGACCCTAAACCGTCCCCGTCCCCTAACCCTAACCCTAGCCCGAACCCTAACCCTAACCCTTCCCCGAAGCCTGACCCTCACCCGTCCCCTAATCCTAACCCGTACGCTAACACTAACCCGCGCCCTCACACGCACGCTCCCCCTAAAGCGTTGCCGTACCCTCACCTGGACCCTAAACCGTCCCCGTCCCCTAACCCTAACCCTAGCCCGAACCCTAACCCTAACCCTTCCCCGAAGCCTGACCCTCCCCCGTCCCCTAATCCTAAGCCGTTCGCTAACACTAACCCGCGCCCTCACACGCACGCTCCCCCTAAAGCGTTGCCGTACCCTCACCTGGACCCTAAACCTTCCCCATCCCCTAACCCTAACCCTAGCCCGAACCCTAACCCTAACCCTTCCCCGAAGCCTGACCCTCACCCGTCCCCTAATCCTAACCCGTACGCTAACACTAACCCGCGCCCTCACACGCACGCTCCCCCTAAAGCGTTGCCGTACCCTCACCTGGACCCTAAACCGTCCCCGTCCCCTAACCCTAACCCTAGCCCGAACCCTAACCCTAACCCTTCCCCGAAGCCTGACCCTCACCCGTCCCCTAATCCTAAGCCGTACGCTAACACTAACCCGCACCCTCACACGCACGCTCCCCCTAAAGCGTTGCCGTACCCTCACCTGGACCCGAAACCGTCCCCGTCCCCTAACCCTAACCCTAGCCCGAACCCTAACCCTAACCCTTCCCCGAAGCCTGACCCTCACCCGTCCCCTAATCCTAACCCGTACGCTAACACTAACCCGCGCCCTCACACGTACGCTCCCCCTAAAGCGTTGCCGTACCCTCACCTGGACCCTAAACCGTCCCCGTCCCCTAACCCTAACCCTAGCCCGAACCCTAACCCTAACCCTTCCCCGATGCCTGACCCTCACCCGTCCCCTAATCCTAACCCGTACGCTAACACTAACCCGCGTCCTCACACGCACGCTCCCCCTAAAGCGTTGCCGTACCCTCACCTGGACCCTAAACCGTCCCCGTAACTTAACCCTAACCCTAGCCCGAACCCTAACCCTAACACTTCCCCGAAGCCTGACCCTCACCCGTCCCCTAATCCTAACCCGTACGCTAACACTAACCCGCGCCCTCACACGCACGCTCCCCCTAAAGCGTTGCCGTACCCTCACCTGAACCCTAAACCTTCCCCATCCCCTAACCCTAACCCTAGCCCGAACCCTAACCCTAACCCTTCCCCGAAGCCTGACCCTCACCCGTCCCCTAATCCTAACCTGTACGCTAACACTAACCCGCGCCCTCACACGCACGCTCCCCCTAAAGCGTTGCCGTACCCTCACCTGGACCCTAAACCGTCCCCGTCCCCTAACCCTAACCCTAGCCCGAACCCTAACCCTAACCCTTCCCCGAAGCCTGACCCTCACCCGTCCCCTAATCCTAACCCGTACGCTAACACTAACACGCGCCCTCACACGCACGCTCCCCCTAAAGCGTTGCCGTTCCCTCACCTGGACCCTAAACCGTCCCCGTACCCTAACCCTAACCCTAGCCCGAACCCTAACCCTAACCCTTCCCCGAAGCCTGACCCTCACCCGTCCCCTAATCCTAACCCGTACGCTAACACTAACCCGCGCCCTCACACGCACGCTCCCCCTAAAACGTTGCCGTACCCTCTCCTGGACCCTAAACGTCCCCGTCCCCTAACCCTAACCCTAGCCCGAACGCTAACCCTAACCCTTCTCCGAAGCCTGACCCTCACCCGTCCCCTAATCCTAACCCGTACGCTATCACTAACCCGCGCCCCCACACGCACGCTCCCCCTAAAACGTTGCCGTACCCTCACCTGGACCCGAAACCGTCCCCGTCCCCTAACCCTAACCCTAGCCCGAACCCTAACCCTAACCCTTCCCCGAAGCCTGACCCTCACCCGTCCCCTAATCCTAACCGTACGCTAACACTAACCCACGCCCTCACACGCACGCTCCCCCTAAAGCGTTGCCGTACCCTCACCTGGACCCTAAACCGTCCCCGTCCCCTAACCCTAACCCTAGCCCGAACCCTAACCCTAACCCTTCCCCGAAGCCTGACCCTCACCCGTCCCCTAATCCTAACCCGTACGCTAACACTAACCCGCGCCCTCACACGCACGCTCCCCCTAAAGCGTTGCCGTACCCTCACCTGGACCCTAAACCGTCCCCGTCCCCTAACCCTAGTCCAAACCCTAACCCTAACCCTTCCCCGAAGCCTGACCCTCCCCCGTCCCCTAATCCTAAGCCGTACGCTAACACTAACCCGCGCCCTCACACGCACGCTCCCCCTAAAGCGTTGCCGTACCCTCACCTGGACCCTAAACCGTCCCCGTCCCCTAACCCTAACCCTAGCCCGAAACCTAACCCTAACCCTTCCCCGAAGCCTGACCCTCACCCGTCCCCTAATCCTAAGCTGCACGCTAACACTAACGCGCGCCCTCACACGCACGCTCCCCCTAAAGCGTTGCCGTACCCTCACTTGGACCCTAAACCATCCCCGTCCCCTAACCCTAACCGTAGCCCGAACCCTAACCCTAACCCTTCCCCGAAGCCTGACCCTCACCCGTCCCCTAATCCTAAGCCGTACGCTAACACTAACGCGCGCCCTCACACGCACGCTCCCCCTAAAGCGTTGCCGTACCCTCTCCTGGACCCTAAACCGTCCCCGTACCCTAACCCTAACCCTAGCCCGAAACCTAACCCTAACCCTTCCCCGAAGCCTGAACCTCACCCGTCCCCTAATCCTAACTCGTACGCTAACACTAACCCGCGCCCTCACACGCACGCTCCCCCTAAAGCGTTGCCGTACCCTCACCTGGACCTGAAACCGTCCCCGTCCCCTAACCCTAACCCTAGCCCGAACCCTAACCCTAACCCTTCCCCGAAGCCTGACCCTCACCCGTCCCCTAATCCTAACCCGTACGCTAACACTAACTCGCGCCCTCACACGCATGCTCCCCCTAAGCGTTGCCGTACCCTCACATGGACCCTAAACCGTCCCCGTCCCCTAACCCTAACCCTAGCCCGAACCCTAACCCTAACCCTTCCCCGAAGCCTGACCCTCACCCGTCCCCTAATCCTAAGCCGTACGCTAACACTAACCCGCGCCCTCACACGCACGCTCCCCCTAAAGCGTTGCCGTACCCTCACCTGAACCCTAAACCGTAACCGTCCCCTAACCCTAACCCTAGCCCGAACCCTAACCCTAACCCTTCCCCGAAGCCTGACCCTCACCCGTCCCCTAATCCTAACCCATACGCTAACACTAACCCGCGCCCTCACACGCACGCTCCCCCTAAAGCGTTGCCGTACCCTCACCTGGACCCGAAACCGTCCCCGTACCCTAACCCTAACCCTAGCCCGAACCCTAACCCTAACCCTTCCCCGAAGCCTGACCCTCACCCATCCCCTAATCCTAACCCGTACGCTAACACTAACCCGCGCCCTCACACGCACGCTCCCCCTAAAGCGTTGCCGTACCCTCACCTGGACCCTAAACCTTCCCCGTCCCCTAACCCTAACCGTAAGCCGAACCCTAACCCTAACCCTTCCCCGAAGCCTGACCCTCACCCGTCCCCTAATCCTAAGCCGTACGCTAACACTAACCCGCGCTCTAACACGCACGCTACCCCTAAAGCATTGCCGTACCCTCACCTGAACACTAAACCGTCCCCGTCCCCTAACCCTAACCCTAGCCCGAACCCTAACCCTAACCCTTCCCCGAAGCCTGACCCTCACCCGTCCCCTAATCCTAACCCGTACGCTAACACTAACCCGCGCCCTCACACGCACGCTCCCCCTAAAGCGTTGCCGTAACCTCACCTGGACCCTAAACCGTCCCCGTCCCCTAACCCTAACCCTAGCCCGAACCCTAACCCTAACCCTTCCCCGAAGCCTGACCCTCACCTGTCCCCTAATCCTAACCCGTACGCTAACACTAACCCGCGCCCTCACACGCACGCTCCCCCTAAAGCGTTGCCGTACCCTCACCTGGACCCTAAACCGTCCCCGTCCCCTAACCCTAACCCTAGCCCGAACCCTAACCGTAACCCTTCCCAGAAGCCTGACCCTCACCCGTGCCCTAATCCTAACCGGTACGCTAACACTAACCCGCGCCCTCACATGCACGCTCCCCCTAAAGCGTTGCCGTACCCTCACCTGGACCTGAAACCGTCCCCGTCCCCTAACCCTAACCCTAGCCCGAACCCTAACCCTAACCCTTCATCGAAGCCTGACCCTCACCCGTCCCCAATCTTAACCCGTACGCTAACACTAACCCGCGCCCTCACAAGCACGCTCCCCCTAAAGCGATGCCGTACCCTCACCTGGACCCTAAACCGTCCCCGTCCCCTAACCCTAACCCTAGCCCGAACCCTAACCCTAACCCATCCCCGAAGCCTGACCCTCACCCGTCCCCTAATCCTAAGCCGTACGCTAACACTAACCCGCGCCCTCACACGCACGCTCTCCCTAAAGCGTTGCCGTACCCTCACCTGAACCCTAAACCGTAACCGTCCCCTAACCCTAACCCTAGCCCGAACCCTAAACCTAACCCTAACCCTTCCCCGAAGCCTGACCCTCACCCGTCACCTAATCCTAACCCATACGCTAACACTAACCCGCGCCTTCACACGCATGCTCCCCCTAAAGCGTTGCCGTACCCTCACCTGGACCCGAAACCTTCCCCGTACCCTAACCCTAACCCTAGCCCGAACCCTAACCCTAACCCTTCCCCGAAGCCTGACCCTCACCCGTCCCCTAATCCTAACCCGTACGCTAACACTAACCCGCGCCCTCACACGCACGCTCCCCCTAAAGCGTTGCCGTACCCTCACCTGGACCCTAAACCTTCCCCATCCCCTAACCCTAACCGTAGCCCGAACCCTAACCCTAACCCTTCCCCGAAGCCTGACCCTCACCCGTCCCCTAATCCTAAGCCGTACGCTAACACTAACGCGCGCTCTCACACGCACGCTACCCCTAAAGCATTGCCGTACCCTCACCTGAACCCTAAACCGTCCCCGTCCCCTAACCCTAACCCTAGCCCGAACCCTAACCCTAACCCTTCCCCGAAGCCTGACGCTCACCCGTCCCCTAATCCTAACCCGTACGCTAACACTAACCCGCGCCATCACACGCACGCTCCCCCTAAAGCGTTGCCGTACCCTCACCTGGACCCTAAACCGTCCCCGTCCCCTAACCCTAACCCTAGCCCGAACCCTAACCCTAACCCTTCCCCGAAGCCTGACCCTCACCCGTCCCCTAATCCTAACCCGTACGCTAACACTAACCCGCGCCCTCACATGCACGCTCCCCCTAAAGCGTTGCCGTACCCTCACCTGGACTCGAAACCGTCCCCGTCCCCTAACCCTAACCCTAGCCCGAACCCTAACCCTAACCCTTCCCCGAAGCCTGACCCTCACCCGTCCCCTAATCCTAACCCGTACGCTAACACTAACCCGCGCCCTCACACGCACGCTCCCCCTAAAGCATTGCCGTACCCTCACCTGGACCCGAAACCGTCCCCGTCCCCTAACCCTAACCCTAGCCCGAACCCTAACCCTAACCCTTCCCCGAAGCCTGACCCTCACCCGTCCCCAATCTTAACCCGTACGCTAACACTAACCCGCGCCCTCACACGCACGCTCCCCCTAAAGCGATGCCGTACACTCACCTGGACCCTAAACCGTCCCTGTCCCCTAACCCTAACCCTAGCCCGAACCCTAACCCTAACCCATCCCCGAAGCCTGACCCTCACCCGTCCCCTAATCCTAACCCGTACGCTAACACTAACCCGCGCCCTCACACGCAAGCTCCCCCTAAAGCGTTGCCGTACCCTCACCTGGACCCTAAACCGTCCCCGTCCCCTAACCCTAACCCTAGCCCGAACCCTAACCCTAACCCTTCCCCGAAGCCGGACCCTCACCCGTCCCCTAATCCTAACCCGTACGCTAACAATAACCCGCGCCCTCACACGCACGCTCCCCCTAAAGCGTTGCCGTACCCTCACCTGGACCCTAAACCGTCCCCGTCCCCTAACCCTAACCCTAGCCCGAACCCTAACCCTAACCCTTCCCCGAAGCCTGACCCTCACCCATCCCCTAATCCTAACCCGTACGCTAACACTAACCCGTGCCCTCACACGCACGCTCCCCCTAAAGCGTTGCCATACCCTCACCTGGACCCTAAACCGTCCCCGTACCCTAACCCTAACCCTAGCCCGAACCCTAACCCTAACCCTTCCCAGAAGCCTGACCCTCACCCGTCCCATAATTCTAACCCGTACGTTAACACTAAACCGCGCCCTCACACGCACGCTCCCCCTAAAGCGTTGCCGTACCCTCACCTGGACCCTAAACCGTCCCCGTCCCCTAACCCTAACCCTAGCCCGAACCCTAACCCTAACCCTTCCCCGAAGCCTGACCCTCACCCGTCCCCTAATCCTAACCCATACGCTAACACTAACCCGCGCCCTCACACGCACGCTCCCCCTAAAGCGTTGCCGTACCCTCACCTGGACCCGAAACCGTCCCCGTCCCCTAACCCTAACCCTAGCCCGAACCCTAACCCTAACCCTTCCCCGAAGCCTGACCCTCACCCGTCCCCTAATCCTAACCCGTACGCTAACACTAACCCGCGCCCTCACACGCACGCTCCCCCTAAATCGTTTCCGTTCCCTCACCTGGACCCTAAACCTTCCCCATCCCCTAACCCTAACCCTAGCCCGAACCCTAACCCTAACCCTTCCCCGAAGCCTGACCCTCACCCGTCCCCTAATCCTAACCCGTACGCTAACACTAACCCGCACCCTCACACGCACGCTCCCCCTAAAGCGTTGCCGTACCCTCACCTGGACCCTAAACCGTCCCCGTCCCCTAACCCTAACCCTAGCCCGAACCCTAACCCTAACCCTTCCCCGAAGCCTGACCCTCACCCGTCCCCTAATCCTAAGCCGTATGCTAACACTAACCCGCGCCCTCACATGCACGCTCCCCCTAAAGCGTTGCCGTACCCTCACCTGGACCCGAAACCGTCCCCGTCCCCGTCCCCTAACCCTAGCCCGAACCCTAACCCTAACCCTTCCCCGAAGCCTGACCCTCACCCGTCCCCTAATCCTAACCCGTACGCTAACAGTAACCCGCGCCCTCACACGCACGCTCCCCCTAAAGCGTTGCCGTACCCTCACCTGGACCCGAAACTGTCCCCGTCCCCTAACCCTAACCTTAGCCCGAACCCTAACCCTAACCCTTCCCCGAAGCCTGACCCTCACCCGTCCCCTAATCCTAAGCCGTACGCTAACACTAACCCGCGCCCTCACACGCACGCTCCCCCTAAAGCGTTGCCGTACCCTCACCTGGACCCTAAACCGTCCCCGTCCCCTAACCCTAACCCTAGCCCGAACCCTAACCCTAACCCTTCCCCGAAGCCTGACCCTCACCCATCCCCTAATCCTAAGCCGTACGCTAACACTAACCCGTGCCCTCACACGCACGCTCCCCCTAAAGCGTTGCCGTACCCTCACCTGGACCCTAAACCGTCCCCATCCCCTAACCCTAACCCTAGCCCGAACCCTAACCCTAACCCTTCCCCGAAGCCTGACCCTCACCCGTCCCCTAATCCTAAGCCGTACGCTAACACTAACCCGCACCCTCACACGCACGCTCCCCCTAAAGCGTTGCCGTACCCTCACCTGGACCCTAAACCGTCTCCGTCCCCTAACCCTAAACCTAGCCCGAACCCTAACCCTAACCCTTCCCCGAAGCCTGACCCTCACCCGTCCCCTAATCCTAACCCGTACGCTAACACTAACCCGCGCCCTCACACGCACGCTCCCCCTAAAGCGTTGCCGTACCCTCACCTGGACCCGAAACCGTCCCCGTCCCCTAACCCTAACCCTAGCCCGAACCCTAACCCTAACCCTTCCCCGAAGCCTGACCCTCACCCGTCCCCTAATCCTAAGCCGTACGCTAACACTAACCCGCGCCCTCACACGCACGCTCCCCCTAAAGCGCTGCCGTACCCTCACCTGGACCCTAAACCGTCCCCGTCCCCTAACCCTAACCCTAGCCCGAACCCTAACCCTAACCCTTCCCCGAAGCCTGACCCTCACCCGTCCCCTAATCCTAACCCGTACGCTAACACTAACCCGCGCCCTCACACGCACGCTCCCCCTAAAGCATTGCCGTACCCTCACCTGGACCCTAAACCGTCCCTGTCCCCTAACCCTAACCCTAGCCCGAACCCTAACCCTAACCCTTCCCCGAAGCCTGACCCTCACCCGTCCCCTAATCCTAAGCCGTACGCTAACACTAACCCGCGCCCTCACACGCACGCTCCCCCTAAAGCGTTGCCGTACCCTCACCTGGACCCTAAACCGTCCCCGTCCCCTAACCCTAACCCTAGCTCGAACCCTAAACCTAACCCTTCCCCGAAGCCTGACCCTCACCCGTCCCCTAATCCTAACCCGTACGCTAACACTAACCCGCGCCCTCACACGCACGCTCCCCCTAAAGCGTTGCCGTACCCTCACCTGGACCCTAAACCGTCCCCGTCCCCTAACCCTAACCCTAGCCCGAACCCTAACCCTAACCCTTCCCCGAAGCCTGACCCTCACCCGTCCCCTAATCCTAACCCGTACGCTAACACTAACCCGCGCCCTCACACGCACGCTCCCCCTAAAGCGTTGCCGTACCCTCACCTGGACCCGAAACCGTCCCCGTCCCCTAACCCTAACCGTAGCCCGAAACCTAACCCTAACCCTTCCCCGAAGCCTGACCCTCACCCGTCCCCTAATCCTAAGCCGTACGCTAACACTAACCCGCACCCTCACACGCACGCTCCCCCTAAAGCGTTGCCGTACCCTCACCTGGACCCTAAACCGTCCCCGTCCCCTAACCCTAACCCTAGCCCGAAACCTAACCCTAACCCTTCCCCGAAGCCTGACCCTCACCCGTCCCCTAATCCTAAGCCGTACGCTAACACTAACGCGCGCCCTCACACGCACGCTCCCCCTAAAGCGTTGCCGTACCCTCACCTGGACCCTAAACCGTCCCCGTCCCCTAACCCTAACCCTAGCCCGAACCCTAACCCTAACCCTTCCCCGAAGCCTGACCCTCACCCGTGCCCTAATCCTAACCCGTACGCTAACACTACCCCGCGCCCTCACACGCACGCTCCCCCTAAAGCGTTGCCGTACCCTCACCTGGACCCTAAACCGTCCCCGTCCCCTAACCCTAACCCTAGCCCGAACCCTAACCCTAACCCTTCCCCGAAGCCTGACCCTCACCCGTCCCCTAATCCTAACCCGTACGCTAACACTAACCCGCGCCCTCACACGTACGCTCCCCCTAAAGCGTTGCCGTACCCTCACCTGGACCCTAAACCGTCCCCGTCCCCTAACCCTAACCCTAGCCCGAACCCTAACCCTAACCCTTCCCCGATGCCTGACCCTCACCCGTCCCCTAATCCTAACCCGTACGCTAACACTAACCCGCGTCCTCACACGCACGCTCCCCCTAAAGCGTTGCCGTACCCTCACCTGGACCCTAAACCGTCCCCGTCCCCTAACCCTAACCCTAGCCCGAACCCTAACCCTAACCCTTCCCCGAAGCCTGACCCTCACCCGTCCCCTAATCCTAACCCGTACGCTAACACTAACACGCGCCCTCACACGCACGCTCCCCCTAAAGCGTTGCCGTTCCCTCACCTGGACCCTAAACCGTCCCCGTACCCTAACCCTAACCCTAGCCCGAACCCTAACCCTAACCCTTCCCCGAAGCCTGACCCTCACCCGTCCCCTAATCCTAACCCGTACGCTAACACTAACCCGCGCCCTCACACGCACGCTCCCCCTAAAACGTTGCCGTACCCTCTCCTGGACCCTAAACGTCCCCGTCCCCTAACCCTAACCCTAGCCCGAACGCTAACCCTAACCCTTCCCAGAAGCCTGACCCTCACCCGTCCCCTAATCCTAACCCGTACGCTAACACTAACCCGCGCCCTCACATGCACGCTCCCCCTAAAGCGTTGCCGTACCCTCACCTGGACCCTAAACCGTCCCCATACCCTAACCCTAACCCTAGCCCGAACCCTAACCCTAACCCTTCTCCGAAGCCTGACCCTCACCCGTCCCCTAATCCTAACCCGTACGCTATCACTAACCCGCGCCCCCACACGCACGCTCCCCCTAAAACGTTGCCGTACCCTCACCTGGACCCGAAACCGTCCCCGTCCCCTAACCCTAACCCTAGCCCGAACCCTAACCCTAACCCTTCCCCGAAGCCTGACCCTCACCCGTCCCCTAATCCTAACCGTACGCTAACACTAACCCACGCCCTCACACGCACGCTCCCCCTAAAGCGTTGCCGTACCCTCACCTGGACCCTAAACCGTCCCCGTCCCCTAACCCTAACCCTAGCCCGAACCCTAACCCTAACCCTTCCCCGAAGCCTGACCCTCACCCGTCCCCTAATCCTAACCCGTACGCTAACACTAACCCGCGCCCTCACACGCACGCTCCCCCTAAAGCGTTGCCGTACCCTCACCTGGACCCTAAACCGTCCCCGTCCCCTAACCCTAACCCTAGCCCAAACCCTAACCCTAACCCTTCCCCGAAGCCTGACCCTCCCCCGTCCCCTAATCCTAAGCCGTACGCTAACACTAACCCGCGCCCTCACACGCACGCTCCCCCTAAAGCGTTGCCGTACCCTCACCTGGACCCTAAACCGTCCCCGTCCCCTAACCCTAACCCTAGCCCGAAACCTAACCCTAACCCTTCCCCGAAGCCTGACCCTCACCCGTCCCCTAATCCTAAGCCGCACGCTAACACTAACGCGCGCCCTCACACGCACGCTCCCCCTAAAGCGTTGCCGTACCCTCACTTGGACCCTAAACCATCCCCGTCCCCTAACCCTAACCGTAGCCCGAACCCTAACCCTAACCCTTCCCCGAAGCCTGACCCTCACCCGTCCCCTAATCCTAAGCCGTACGCTAACACTAACGCGCGCCCTCACACGCACGCTCCCCCTAAAGCGTTGCCGTACCCTCTCCTGGACCCTAAACCGTCCCCGTACCCTAACCCTAACCCTAGCCCGAAACCTAACCCTAACCCTTCCCCGAAGCCTGAACCTCACCCGTCCCCTAATCCTAACTCGTACGCTAACACTAACCCGCGCCCTCACACGCACGCTCCCCCTAAAGCGTTGCCGTACCCTCACCTGGACCTGAAACCGTCCCCGTCCCCTAACCCTAACCCTAGCCCGAACCCTAACCCTAACCCTTCCCCGAAGCCTGACCCTCACCCGTCCCCTAATCCTAACCCGTACGCTAACACTAACTCGCGCCCTCACACGCATGCTCCCCCTAAGCGTTGCCGTACCCTCACATGGACCCTAAACCGTCCCCGTCCCCTAACCCTAACCCTAGCCCGAACCCTAACCCTAACCCTTCCCCGAAGCCTGACCCTCACCCGTCCCCTAATCCTAAGCCGTACGCTAACACTAACCCGCGCCCTCACACGCACGCTCCCCCTAAAGCGTTGCCGTACCCTCACCTGAACCCTAAACCGTAACCGTCCCCTAACCCTAACCCTAGCCCGAACCCTAACCCTAACCCTTCCCCGAAGCCTGACCCTCACCCGTCCCCTAATCCTAACCCATACGCTAACACTAACCCGCGCCCTCACACGCACGCTCCCCCTAAAGCGTTGCCGTACCCTCACCTGGACCCGAAACCGTCCCCGTACCCTAACCCTAACCCTAGCCCGAACCCTAACCCTAACCCTTCCCCGAAGCCTGACCCTCACCCATCCCCTAATCCTAACCCGTACGCTAACACTAACCCGCGCCCTCACACGCACGCTCCCCCTAAAGCGTTGCCGTACCCTCACCTGGACCCTAAACCTTCCCCGTCCCCTAACCCTAACCGTAAGCCGAACCCTAACCCTAACCCTTCCCCGAAGCCTGACCCTCACCCGTCCCCTAATCCTAAGCCGTACGCTAACACTAACCCGCGCTCTCACACGCACGCTACCCCTAAAGCATTGCCGTACCCTCACCTGAACACTAAACCGTCCCCGTCCCCTAACCCTAACCCTAGCCCGAACCCTAACCCTAACCCTTCCCCGAAGCCTGACCCTCACCCGTCCCCTAATCCTAACCCGTACGCTAACACTAACCCGCGCCCTCACACGCACGCTCCCCCTAAAGCGTTGCCGTAACCTCACCTGGACCCTAAACCGTCCCCGTCCCCTAACCCTAACCCTAGCCCGAACCCTAACCCTAACCCTTCCCCGAAGCCTGACCCTCACCTGTCCCCTAATCCTAACCCGTACGCTAACACTAACCCGCGCCCTCACACGCACGCTCCCCCTAAAGCATTGCCGTACCCTCACCTGGACCCTAAACCGTCCCCGTCCCCTAACCCTAACCCTAGCCCGAACCCTAACCGTAACCCTTCCCAGAAGCCTGACCCTCACCCGTCCCCTAATCCTAACCGGTACGCTAACACTAACCCGCGCCCTCACATGCACGCTCCCCCTAAAGCGTTGCCGTACCCTCACCTGGACCTGAAACCGTCCCCGTCCCCTAACCCTAACCCTAGCCCGAACCCTAACCCTAACCCTTCATCGAAGCCTGACCCTCACCCGTCCCCAATCTTAACCCGTACGCTAACACTAACCCGCGCCCTCACAAGCACGCTCCCCCTAAAGCGATGCCGTACCCTCACCTGGACCCTAAACCGTCCCCGTCCCCTAACCCTAACCCTAACCCGAACCCTAACCCTAACCCATCCCCGAAGCCTGACCCTCACCCGTCCCCTAATCCTAAGCCGTACGCTAACACTAACCCGCGCCCTCACACGCACGCTCCCCCTAAAGCGTTGCCGTACCCTCACCTGAACCCTAAACCGTAACCGTCCCCTAACCCTAACCCTAGCCCGAACCCTAACCCTAACCCTTCCCCGAAGCCTGACCCTCACCCGTCACCTAATCCTAACCGATACGCTAACACTAACCCGCGCCTTCACACGCATGCTCCCCCTAAAGCGTTGCCGTACCCTCACCTGGACCCTAAACCGTCCCCGTCCCCTAACCCTAACCCTAGCCCGAACCCTAACCCTAACCCTTCCCCGAAGCCTGACCCTCACCCGTCCCCTAATCCTAACCCGTACGCTAACACTAACCCGCGCCCTCACATGCACGCTCCCCCTAAAGCGTTGCCGTACCCTCACCTGGACTCGAAACCGTCCCCGTCCCCTAACCCTAACCGTAGCCCGAACCCTAACCCTAACCCTTCCCCGAAGCCTGACCCTCACCCGTCCCCTAATCCTAAGCCGTACGCTAACACTAACGCGCGCTCTCACACGCACGCTACCCCTAAAGCATTGCCGTACCCTCACCTGAACCCTAAACCGTCCCCGTCCCCTAACCCTAACCCTAGCCCGAACCCTAACCCTAACCCTTCCCCGAAGCCTGACCCTCACCCGTCCCCTAATCCTAACCCGTACGCTAACACTAACCCGCGCCCTCACACGCACGCTCCCCCTAAAGCATTGCCGTACCCTCACCTGGACCCGAAACCGTCCCCGTCCCCTAACCCTAACCCTAGCCCGAACCCTAACCCTAACCCTTCCCCGAAGCCTGACCCTCACCCGTCCCCAATCTTAACCCGTACGCTAACACTAACCCGCGCTCTCACACGCACGCTACCCCTAAAGCATTGCCGTACCCTCACCTGAACCCTAAACCGTCCCCGTCCCCTAACCCTAACCCTAGCCCGAACCCTAACCCTAACCCTTCCCCGAAGCCTGACGCTCACCCGTCCCCTAATCCTAACCCGTACGCTAACACTAACCCGCGCCATCACACGCACGCTCCCCCTAAAGCGTTGCCGTACCCTCACCTGGACCCTAAACCGTCCCCGTCCCCTAACCCTAACCCTAGCCCGAACCCTAACCCTAACCCTTCCCCGAAGCCTGACCCTCACCCGTCCCCTAATCCTAACCCGTACGCTAACACTAACCCGCGCCCTCACATGCACGCTCCCCCTAAAGCGTTGCCGTACCCTCACCTGGACTCGAAACCGTCCCCGTCCCCTAACCCTAACCCTAGCCCGAACCCTAACCCTAACCCTTCCCCGAAGCCTGACCCTCACCCGTCCCCTAATCCTAACCCGTACGCTAACACTAACCCGCGCCCTCACACGCACGCTCCCCCTAAAGCATTGCCGTACCCTCACCTGGACCCGAAACCGTCCCCGTCCCCTAACCCTAACCCTAGCCCGAACCCTAACCCTAACCCTTCCCCGAAGCCTGACCCTCACCCGTCCCCAATCTTAACCCGTACGCTAACACTAACCCGCGACCTCACACGCACGCTCCCCCTAAAGCGATGCCGTACACTCACCTGGACCCTAAACCGTCCCTGTCCCCTAACCCTAACCCTAGCCCGAACCCTAACCCTAACCCATCCCCGAAGCCTGACCCTCACCCGTCCCCTAATCCTAACCCGTACGCTAACACTAACCCGCGCCCTCACACGCAAGCTCCCCCTAAAGCGTTGCCGTACCCTCACCTGGACCCTAAACCGTCCCCGTCCCCTAACCCTAACCCTAGCCCGAACCCTAACCCTAACCCTTCCCCGAAGCCGGACCCTCACCCGTCCCCTAATCCTAACCCGTACGCTAACACTAACCCGCGCCCTCACACGCACGCTCCCCCTAAAGCGTTGCCGTACCCTCACCTGGACCCTAAACCGTCCCCGTCCCCTAACCCTAACCCTAGCCCGAACCCTAACCCTAACCCTTCCCCGAAGCCTGACCCTCACCCGTCCCCTAATCCTAACCCATACGCTAACACTAACCCGCGCCCTCACACGCACGCTCCCCCTAAAGCGTTGCCGTACCCTCACCTGGACCCTAAACCGTCCCCGTCCCCTAACCCTAACCCTAGCCCGAACCCTAACCCTAACCCTTCCCCGAAGCCTGACCCTCACCCGTCCCCTTATCCTAAGCCGTATGCTAACACTAACCCGCGCCCTCACACGCACGCTCCCCCTAAAGCGTTGCCGTACCCTCACCTGGACCCGAAACCGTCCCCGTCCCCTAACCCTAACCCTAGCCCGAACCCTAACCCTAACCCTTCCCCGAAGCCTGACCCTCACCCGTCCCCTAATCCTAACCCGTACGCTAACACTAACCCGCGCCCTCACACGCACGCTCCCCCTAAATCGTTTCCGTTCCCTCACCTGGACCCTAAACCTTCCCCATCCCCTAACCCTAACCCTAGCCCGAACCCTAACCCTAACCCTTCCCCGAAGCCTGACCCTCACCCGTCCCCTAATCCTAACCCGTACGCTAACACTAACCCGCACCCTCACACGCACGCTCCCCCTAAAGCGTTGCCGTACCCTCACCTGGACCCTAAACCGTCCCCGTCCCCTAACCCTAACCCTAGCCCGAACCCTAACCCTAACCCTTCCCCGAAGCCTGACCCTCACCCGTCCCCTAATCCTAAGCCGTATGCTAACACTAACCCGCGCCCTCACATGCACGCTCCCCCTAAAGCGTTGCCGTACCCTCACCTGGACCCGAAACCGTCCCCGTCCCCGTCCCCTAACCCTAGCCCGAACCCTAACCCTAACCCTTCCCCGAAGCCTGACCCTCACCCGTCCCCTAATCCTAACCCGTACGCTAACAGTAACCCGCGCCCTCACACGCACGCTCCCCCTAAAGCGTTGCCGTACCCTCACCTGGACCCGAAACTGTCCCCGTCCCCTAACCCTAACCTTAGCCCGAACCCTAACCCTAACCCTTCCCCGAAGCCTGACCCTCACCCGTCCCCTAATCCTAAGCCGTACGCTAACACTAACCCGCGCCCTCACACGCACGCTCCCCCTAAAGCGTTGCCGTACCCTCACCTGGACCCTAAACCGTCCCCGTCCCCTAACCCTAACCCTAGCCCGAACCCTAACCCTAACCCTTCCCCGAAGCCTGACCCTCACCCATCCCCTAATCCTAAGCCGTACGCTAACACTAACCCACGCCCTCACACGCACGCTCCCCCTAAAGCGTTGCCGTACCCTCACCTGGACCCTAAACCGTCCCCATCCCCTAACCCTAACCCTAGCCCGAACCCTAACCCTAACCCTTCCCCGAAGCCTGACCCTCACCCGTCCCCTAATCCTAAGCCGTACGCTAACACTAACCCGCACCCTCACACGCACGCTCCCCCTAAAGCGTTGCCGTACCCTCACCTGGACCCTAAACCGTCTCCGTCCCCTAACCCTAACCCTAGCCCGAACCCTAACCCTAACCCTTCCCCGAAGCCTGACCCTCACCCGTCCCCTAATCCTAACCCGTACGCTAACACTAACCCGCGCCCTCACACGCACGCTCCCCCTAAAGCGTTGCCGTACCCTCACCTGGACCCGAAACCGTCCCCGTCCCCTAACCCTAACCCTAGCCCGAACCCTAACCCTAACCCTTCCCCGAAGCCTGACCCTCACCCGTCCCCTAATCCTAAGCCGTACGCTAACACTAACCCGCGCCCTCACACGCACGCTCCCCCTAAAGCGTTGCCGTACCCTCACCTGGACCCTAAACCGTCCCCGTCCCCTAACCCTAACCCTAGCCCGAACCCTAACCCTAACCCTTCCCCGAAGCCTGACCCTCACCCGTCCCCTAATCCTAACCCGTACGCTAACACTAACCCGCGCCCTCACACGCACGCTCCCCCTAAAGCATTGCCGTACCCTCACCTGGACCCTAAACCGTCCCTGTCCCCTAACCCTAACCCTAGCCCGAACCCTAACCCTAACCCTTCCCCGAAGCCTGACCCTCACCCGTCCCCTAATCCTAAGCCGTACGCTAACACTAACCCGCGCCCTCACACGCACGCTCCCCCTAAAGCGTTGCCGTACCCTCACCTGGACCCTAAACCGTCCCCGTCCCCTAACCCTAACCCTAGCTCGAACCCTAAACCTAACCCTTCCCCGAAGCCTGACCCTCACCCGTCCCCTAATCCTAACCCGTACGCTAACACTAACCCGCGCCCTCACACGCACGCTCCCCCTAAAGCGTTGCCGTACCCTCACCTGGACCCTAAACCGTCCCCGTCCCCTAACCCTAACCCTAGCCCGAACCCTAACCCTAACCCTTCCCCGAAGCCTGACCCTCACCCGTCCCCTAATCCTAACCCGTACGCTAACACTAACCCGCGCCCTCACACGCACGCTCCCCCTAAAGCGTTGCCGTACCCTCACCTGGACCCGAAACCGTCCCCGTCCCCTAACCCTAACCGTAGCCCGAAACCTAACCCTAACCCTTCCCCGAAGCCTGACCCTCACCCGTCCCCTAATCCTAAGCCGTACGCTAACACTAACCCGCACCCTCACACGCACGCTCCCCCTAAAGCGTTGCCGTACCCTCACCTGGACCCTAAACCGTCCCCGTCCCCTAACCCTAACCCTAGCCCGAAACCTAACCCTAACCCTTCCCCGAAGCCTGACCCTCACCCGTCCCCTAATCCTAAGCCGTACGCTAACACTAACGCGCGCCCTCACACGCACGCTCCCCCTAAAGCGTTGCCGTACCCTCACCTGGACCCTAAACCGTCCCCGTCCCCTAACCCTAACCCTAGCCCGAACCCTAACCCTAACCCTTCCCCGAAGCCTGACCCTCACCCGTGCCCTAATCCTAACCCGTACGCTAACACTACCCCGCGCCCTCACACGCACGCTCCCCCTAAAGCGTTGCCGTACCCTCACCTGGACCCTAAACCGTCCCCATCCCCTAACCCTAACCCTAGCCCGAACCCTAACCCTAACCCTTCCCCGAAGCCTGACCCTCACCCGTCCCCTAATCCTAACCGTACTCTAACACTACCCAGCGCCCTCACACGCACGCTCCCCCTAAAGCATTGCCGTACCCTCACCTGGACCCTAAACCGTCCCCGTCCCCTAACCCTAACCCTAGCCCGAACCCTAACCCTAACCCTTCCCCGAAGCCTGACCCTCACCCGTCCCCTAATCCTAAGCAGTACGCTAACACTAACCCGCACCCTCACACGCACGCTCCCCCTAAAGCGTTGCCGTACCCTCACCTGGACCCTAAACCGTCCCCGTCCCCTAAC
This sequence comes from Stenella coeruleoalba, assembly GCF_951394435.1. Lineage (NCBI taxonomy): Eukaryota > Metazoa > Chordata > Mammalia > Artiodactyla > Delphinidae > Stenella > Stenella coeruleoalba. The sequence goes on along the minus strand of NW_027646083.1, from coordinate 707,295 downwards.
CCTAACCCTAGCCCGAACCCTAACCCTAACCCTTCCCCGAAGCCTGACCCTCACCCGTCCCCTAATCCTAACCCGTACGCTAACACTAACCCACGCCCTCACACGCACGCTCCCCCTAAAGCGTTGCCGTACCCTCACCTGGTCCCTAAACCTTCCCCGTCCCCTAACCCTAACCCTAGCCCGAACCCTAACCCTAACCCTTCCCCGAAGCCTGACCCTCACCCGTCCCCTAATCCTAAGCCGTATGCTAACACTAACCCGCGCCCTCACACGCACGCTCCCCTTAAAGCGTTGCCGTACCCTCACCTGGACCCGAAACCGTCCCCGTCCCCTAACCCTAACCCTAGCCCGAACCCTAACCCTAACCCTTCCCCGAAGCCTGACCCTCACCCGTCCCCTAATCCTAACCCGTACGCTAACACTAACCCACGCCCTCACACGCACACTCCCCCTAAAGCGTTGCCGTACCCTCACCTGGCCCTAAACCGTCCCCGTCCCCTAACCCTAACCCTAGCCCGAACCCTAACCCTAACCCTTCCCCGAAGCCTGACCCTCACCCGTCCCCTAATCCTAAGCCGTATGCTAACACTAACCCGCGCCCTCACATGCACGCTCCCCCTAAAGCGTTGCCGTACCCTCACCTGGACCCGAAACCGTCCCCGTCCCCTAACCCTAACCCTAGGCCGAACCCTAACCCTAACCCTTCCCCGAAGCCTGACCCTCACCCGTCCCCTAATCCTAACCCGTACGCTAACACTAACCCGCGCCCTCACACGCACGCTCCCCCTAAATCGTTGCCGTTCCCTCACCTGGACCCTAAACCTTCCCCATCCCCTAACCCTAACCCTAGCCCGAACCCTAACCCTAACCATTCCCCGAAGCCTGACCCTCACCCGTCCCCTAATCCTAACCCGTACGCTAACACTAACCCGCGCCCTCACACGCACGCTCCCCTTAAAGCGTTGCCGTACCCTCACCTGGACCCTAAACCGTCCCCGTCCCCTAACCCTAGCCCGAACCCTAACCCTAACCCTTCCCCGAAGCCTGACCCTCACCCGTCCCCTAATCCTAACCCGTACGCTAACGGTAACCCGCGCCCTCACACGCACGCTCCCCCTAAAGCGTTGCCGTACCCTCACCTGGACCCGAAACCGTCCCCGTCCCCTAACCCTAACCCTAGCCCGAACCCTAACCCTAACCCTTCCCCGAAGCCTGACCCTCACCCGTCCCCTAATCCTAACCCGTACGCTAACACTAACCCGCGCCCTCACACGCACGCTCCCCCTAAAGCGTTGCCGTACCCTCACCTGGACCCTAAACCGTCCCCGTCCCCTAACCCTAACCCTAGCCCGAACCCTAACCCTAACCCTTCCCCGAAGCCTGACCCTCACCCATCCCCTAATCCTAAGCCGTACGCTAACACTAACCCGCGCCCTCACACGCACGCTCCCCCTAAAGCGTTGCCGTACCCTCACCTGGACCCTAAACCGTCCCCGTCCCCTAACCCTAACCCTAGCCCGAACCCTAACCCTAACCCTTCCCCGAAGCCTGACCCTCACCCGTCCCCTAATCCTAAGCCGTACGCTAACACTAACCCGCACCCTCACACGCACGCTCCCCCTATAGCGTTGCCGTACCCTCACCTGGACCCTAAACCGTCCCCGTCCCCTAACCCTAACCCTAGCCCGAACCCTAACCCTAACCCTTCCCCGAAGCCTGACCCTCACCGTCTCCTAATCCTAACCCGTACGCTAACACTAACCCGCGCCCTCACACGCACGCTCCCCCTAAAGCGTTGCCGTACCCTCACCTGGACCCGAAACCGTCCCCGTCCCCTAACCCTAACCCTAGCCCGAACCCTAACCCTAACCCTTCCCCGAAGCCTGACCCTCACCCGTCCCCAAATCCTAAGCCGTACGCTAACACTAACCCGCGCCCTCACACGCACGCTCCCCCTAAAGCGTTGCCGTACCCTCACCTGGACCCTAAATCGTCCCCGTCCCCTAACCCTAACCCTAGCCCGAACCCTAACCCTAACCCTTCCCCGAAGCCTGACCCTCACCTGTCCCCTAATCCTAAGCCGTACGCTAACACTAACCCGCGCCCTCACACGCACGCTCCCCCTAAAGCGTTGCCGTACCCTCACCTGGACACTAAACCGTCCCCGTCCCCTAACCCTAACCCTAGCCCGAACCCTAACCCTAACCCTTCCCCGAAGCCTGACCCTCACCCGTCCCCTAATCCTAAGCCGTACGCTAACACTAACCCGCACCCTCACACGCACGCTCCCCCTAAAGCGTTGCCGTACCCTCACCTGGACCCTAAACCGTCCCCGTCCCCTAACCCTAACCCTAGCCCGAACCCTAACCCTAACCCTTCCCCGAAGCCTGACCCTCACCCGTCCCCTAATCCTAACCCGTACGCTAACACTAACCCGCGCCCTCACACGCACGCTCCCCCTAAAGCATTACCGTACCCTCACCTGGACCCTAAACCGTCCCTGTCCCCTAACCCTAACCCTAGCCCGAACCCTAACCCTAACCCTTCCCCGAAGCCTGACCCTCACCCGTCCCCTAATCCTAAGCCGTACGCTAACACTAACCCGCGCCCTCACACGCACGCTCCCCCTAAAGCGTTGCCGTACCCTCACCTGGACCCTAAACCGTCCCCGTCCCCTAACCCTAACCCTAGCCAGAACCCTAACCCTAACCCTTCCCCGAAGCCTGACCCTCACCCGTCCCCTAATCCTAACCCGTACGCTAACACTAACCCGCGCCCTCACACGCACGCTCCCCCTAAAGCGTTGCCGTACCCTCACCTGGACCCTAAACCGTCCCCGTCCCCTAACCCTAACCCTAGCCCGAACCCTAACCCTAACCCTTCCCCGAAGCCTGACCCTCACCCGTCCCCTAATCCTAACCCGTACGCTAACACTAACCCGCGCCCTCACACGCACGCTCCCCCTAAAGCGTTGCCGTACCCTCACCTGGACCCGAAACCGTCCCCGTCCCCTAACCCTAACCGTAGCCCGAAACCTGACCCTAACCCTTCCCCGAAGCCTGACCCTCACCCGTCCCCTAATCCTAAGCCGTTCGCTAACACTAACCCGCACCCTCACACGCACGCTCCCCCTAAAGCGTTGCCGTACCCTCACCTGGACCCTAAACCGTCCCCGTCCCCTAACCCTAACCCTAGCCCGAAACCTAACCCTAACCCTTCCCCGAAGCCTGACCCTCACCCGTCCCCTAATCCTAAGCCGTACGCTAACACTAACGCGCGCCCTCACACGCACGCTCCCCCTAAAGCGTTGCCGTACCCTCACCTGGACCCGAAACCGTCCCCGTCCCCTAACCCTAACCCTAGCCCGAACCCTAACCCTAACCCTTCCCCGAAGCCTGACCCTCAACCTTCCCCTAATCCTAAGCCGTACGCTAACACTAACGCGCGCCCTCACACGCACGCTCCCCCTAAAGCGTTGCCGTACCCTCACCTGGACCCTAAACCGTCCCCGTCCCCTAACCCTAACCCTAGCCCGAACCCTAACCCTAAACCTTCCCCGAAGCCTGACCCTCACCCGTCCCCTAAACCTAACCCGTACGCTAACACTAACCCACGCCCTCACACGCACGCTCACCCTAAAGCGTTGCCGTACCCTCACCTGGACCCTAAACCATCCCCGTCCCCTAACCCTAACCCTAGCCAGAACCCTAACCCTAACCCTTCCCCGAAGCCTGACCCTCACCCGTCCCCTAATCCTAAGCCGTACGCTAACACTAACCCGCGCCCTCACACGCACGCTCCCCCTAAAGCGTTGCCGTACCCTCACCTGGACCCTAAATCGTCCCCGTCCCCTAACCCTAACCCTAGCCCGAACCCTAACCCTAACCCTTCCCCGAAGCCTGACCCTCACCCGTCCCCTAATCCTAAGCCGTACGCTAACACTAACCCGCGCCCTCACACGCACGCTCCCCCTAAAGCGTTGCCGTACCCTCACCTGGACCCTAAACCGTCCCCGTCCCCTAACCCTAACCCTAGCCCGAACCCTAACCCTAACCCTTCCCCGAAGCCTGACCCTCACCCGTCCCCTAATCCTAAGCCGTACGCTAACACTAACCCGCACCCTCACACGCACGCTCCCCCTAAAGCGTTGCCGTACCCTCACCTGGACCCTAAACCGTCCCCGTCCCCTAACCCTAACCCTAGCCCGAACCCTAACCCTAACCCTTCCCCGAAGCCTGACCCTCACCCGTCCCCTAATCCTAACCCGTACGCTAACACTAACCCGCGCCCTCACACGCACGCTCCCCCTAAAGCATTACCGTACCCTCACCTGGACCCTAAACCGTCCCTGTCCCCTAACCCTAACCCTAGCCCGAACCCTAACCCTAACCCTTCCCCGAAGCCTGACCCTCACCCGTCCCCTAATCCTAACCCGTACGCTAACACTAACCCGCGCCCTCACACGCACGCTCCCCCTAAAGCGTTGCCGTACCCTCACCTGGACCCTAAACCGTCCCCGTCCCCTAACCCTAACCCTAGCCCGAACCCTAACCCTAACCCTTCCCCGAAGCCTGACCCTCACCCGTCCCCTAATCCTAACCCGTACGCTAACACTAACCCGCGCCCTCACACGCACGCTCCCCCTAAAGCGTTGCCGTACCCTCACCTGGACCCTAAACCGTCCCCGTCCCCTAACCCTAACCCTAAGCCGAACCCTAACCCTAACCCTTCCCCGAAGCCTGACCCTCACCCGTCCCCTAATCCTAACCCGTACGCTAACACTAACCCGCACCCTCACACGCACGCTCCCCCTAAAGCGTTGCCGTACCCTCACCTGGACCCTAAACCGTCCCCGTCCCCTAACCCTAACCCTAGCCCGAAACCTAACCCTAACCCTTCCCCGAAGCCTGACCCTCACCCGTCCCCTAATCCTAAGCCGTACGCTAACACTAACGCGCGCCCTCACACGCACGCTCCCCCTAAAGCGTTGCCGTACCCTCACCTGGACCCGAAACCGTCCCCGTCCCCTAACCCTAACCCTAGCCCGAACCCTAACCCTAACCCTTCCCCGAAGCCTGACCCTCAACCTTCCCCTAATCCTAAGCCGTACGCTAACACTAACGCGCGCCCTCACACGCACGCTCCTCCTAAAGCGTTGCCGTACCCTCACCTGGACCCTAAACCGTCCCCGTCCCCTAACCCTAACCCTAGCCCGAACCCTAACCCTAACCCTTCCCCGAAGCCTGACCCTCACCCGTCCCCTAAACCTAACCCGTACGCTAACACTAACCCACGCCCTCACACGCACGCTCACCCTAAAGCGTTGCCGTACCCTCACCTGGACCCTAAACCATCCCCGTCCCCTAACCCTAACCCTAGCCCGAACCCTAACCCTAACCCTTCCCCGAAGCCTGACCCTCACCCGTCCCCTAATCCTAACCCGTACGCTGACACTAACCCGCGCCCTCACACGCACGCTCCCCCTAAACCGTTGCCGTACCCTCACCTGGACCCTAAACCGTCCCCGTCCCCTAACCCTAACCCTAGCCTGAACCCTAACCCTAACCCTTCCCCGAAGCCTGACCCTCACCCATCCCCTAATCCTAAGCCGTACGTTACCACTAACCCGCGCCCTCACACGCACGCTCCCCCTAAAGCGTTGCCGTACCCTCACCTGGACCCTAAACCGTCCCCGTCCCCTAACCCTAACCCTAGCCCGAACCCTAACCCTAACCCTTCCCCGAAGCCTGACCCTCACCCGTCCCCTAATCCTAACCCGTACGCTAACACTAACCCGCGCCCTCACACGCACGTTCCCCCTAAAGCGTTGCCGTACCCTCACCTGGACCCTAAACCGTCCCTGTCCCCTAACCCTAACCCTAGCCCGAACCCTAACCCTAACCGTTCCCCGAAGCCTGACACTCAACCGTCCCCTAATCCTAACCCGTACGCTAACACTAACCCGCGCCCTCACACGCACGCTCCCCCTAAAGCGTTGCCGTACCCTCACCTGGACCCTAAACCGTCCCCGTCCCCTAACCCTAACCCTAGCCCGAACCCTAACCCTAACCCTTCCCCGAAGCCTGACCCTCACCTGTCCCCTAATCCTAACCCGTACGCTAACACTAACCCGCGCCCTCACACGCACGCTCCACCGAAAGCGTTGCCGTACCCTCACCTGGACCCTAAACCGTCCCCGTCCCCTAACCCTAACCCTAGCCCGAACCCTAACCCTAACACTTCCCCGAAGCCTGACCCTCACCCGTCCCCTAATCCTAAGCCGTACGCTAACACTAACGCGCGCCCTCACACGCATGCTCCCCCTAAAGCGTTGCCGTACCCTCACCTGGATCCTAAACCGTCCCCGTCCCCTAACCCTAACCCTAGCCCGAACCCTAACCCTAACCCTTCCCCGACGCCTGACCCTCACCCGTCCCCTAATCCTAACCCGTACGCTAACACTAACACGCGCCCTCACACGCACGCTCCCCCTAAAGCTTTGCCGTACCCTCACCTGGACCCGAAACCGTCCCCGTCCCCTAACCCTAACCCTAGCCCGAACCCTAACCCTAACCCTTCCCCGAAGCCTGACCCTCACCCGTCCCCTAATCCTAACCCGTACGCTAACCCTAACCCGCGCCCTCACACGCACGCTCCCCCTAAAGCGTTGCCGTACCCTCACCTGGACCCTAAACCGTCCCCGTCCCCTAACCCTAGCCCGAACCCTAACCCTAACCCTTCCCCGAAGCCTGACCCTCACCCATCCCCTAATCCTAAGCCGTACGCTACCACTAACCCGCGCCCTCACACGCACGCTCCCCCTAAAGCGTTGCCGTACCCTCACCTGGACCCTAAACCGTCCCCGTCCCCTAAACCTAACCCTAGCCCGAACCCTAACCCTAACCCTTCCCCGAAGCCTGACCCTCACCCGTCTCCTAATCCTAACCCGTACGCTAACACTAACCCGCGCCCTCACACGCACGCTCCCCCTAAAGCGTTGCCGTACCCTCACCTGGACCCTAAACCGTCCCCGTCCCCTAACCCTAACCCTAGCCCGAACCCTAACCCTAACCCTTCCCCGAAGCCTGACCCTCACCCGTCCCCTAATCCTAACCCGTACGCTAACACTAACCCGCGCCCTCACACGCACGCTCCCCCTAAAGCGTTGCCGTACCCTCACCTGGACCCGAAACCGTCCCCGTCCCCTAACCCTAACCCTAGCCCGAACCCTAACCCTAACCCTTCCCCGAAGCCTGACCCTCACCCGTCCCCTAATCCTAAGCCGTACGCTAACACTAACCCGCGCCCTCACACGCACGCTCCCCCTAAAGCGTTGCCGTACCCTCACCTGGACCCTAAATCGTCCCCGTCCCCTAACCCTAACCCTAGCCCGAACCCTAACCCTAACCCTTCCCCGAAGCCTGACCCTCACCTGTCCCCTAATCCTAAGCCGTACGCTAACACTAACCCGCGCCCTCACACGCACGCTCCCCCTAAAGCGTTGCCGTACCCTCACCTGGACCCTAAACCGTCCCCGTCCCCTAACCCTAACCCTAGCCCGAACCCTAACCCTAACCCTTCCCCGAAGCCTGACCCTCACCCGTCCCCTAATCCTAAGCCGTACGCTAACACTAACCCGCACCCTCACACGCACGCTCCCCCTAAAGCGTTGCCGTACCCTCACCTGGACCCTAAACCGTCCCCGTCCCCTAACCCTAACCCTAGCCCGAACCCTAACCCTAACCCTTCCCCGAAGCCTGACCCTCACCCGTCCCCTAATCCTAACCCGTACGCTAACACTAACCCACGCCCTCACACGCACGCTCCCCCTAAAGCGTTGCCGTACCCTCACCTGGACCCTAAACCGTCCCCGTCCCCTAACCCTAACCCTAGCCCGAACCCTAACCCTAACCCTTCCCCGAAGCCTGACCCTCACCCGTCCCCTAATCCTAACCCGTACGCTAACACTAACCCGCGCCCTCACACGCACGCTCCCCCTAAAGCGTTGCCGTACCCTCACCTGGACCCGAAACCGTCCCCGTCCCCTAACCCTAACCGTAGCCCGAAACCTAACCCTAACCCTTCCCCGAAGCCTGACCCTCACCCGTCCCCTAATCCTAAGCCGTACGCTAACACTAACCCGCACCCTCACACGCACGCTCCCACTAAAGCGTTGCCGTACCCTCACCTGGACCCTAAACCGTCCCCGTCCCCTAACCCTAACCCTAGCCCGAAACCTAACCCTAACCCTTCCCCGAAGCCTGACCCTCACCCGTCCCCTAATCCTAAGCCGTACGCTAACACTAACGCGCGCCCTCACACGCACGCTCCCCCTAAAGCGTTGCCGTACCCTCACCTGGACCCTAAACCGTCCCCGTCCCCTAACCCTAACCCTAGCCCGAACCCTAACCCTAACCCTTCTCCGAAGCCTGACCCTCACCCGTCCCCTAATCCTAAGCCGTACGCTAACACTAACGCGCGCCCTCACACGCACGCTCCCCCTAAAGCGTTGCCGTACCCTCACCTGGACCCTAAACCGTCCCCGTCCCCTAACCCTAACCCTAGCCCGAACCCTAACCCTAAACCTTCCCCGAAGCCTGACCCTCACCCGTCCCCTAATCCTAACCCGTACGCTAACACTAACCCGCGCCCTCACACGCACGCTCCCCCTAAAGCGTTGCCGTACCCTCACCTGGACCCTAAACCGTCCCCGTCCCCTAACCCTAACCCTAGCCTGAACCCTAACCCTAACCCTTCCCCGAAGCCTGACCCTCACCCGTCCCCTAATCCTAAGCCGTACGCTACCACTAACCCGCGCCCTCACACGCACGCTCCCCCTAAAGCGTTGCCGTACCCTCACCTGGACCCTAAACCGTCCCCGTCCCCTAACCCTAACCCTAGGCCGAACCCTAACCCTAACACTTCCCCGAAGCCTGACCCTCACCCGTCCCCTAATCCTAACCCGTACGCTAACACTAACCCGCGCCCTCACACGCACGCTCCCCCTAAAGCGTTGCCGTACCCTCACCTGGACCCGAAACCGTCCCCGTCCCCTAACCCTAACCGTAGCCCGAAACCTGACCCTAACCCTTCCCCGAAGCCTGACCCTCACCCGTCCCCTAATCCTAAGCCGTACGCTAACACTAACCCGCACCCTCACACGCACGCTCCCCCTAAAGCGTTGCCGTACCCTCACCTGGACCCTAAACCGTCCCCGTCCCCTAACCCTAACCCTAGCCCGAAACCTAACCCTAACCCTTCCCCGAAGCCTGACCCTCACCCGTCCCCTAATCCTAAGCCGTACGCTAACACTAACGCGCGCCCTCACACGCACGCTCCCCCTAAAGCGTTGCCGTACCCTCACCTGGACCCGAAACCGTCCCCGTCCCCTAACCCTAACCCTAGCCCGAACCTAACCCTAACCCTTCCCCGAAGCCTGACCCTCAACCTTCCCCTAATCCTAAGCCGTACGCTAACACTAACGCGCGCCCTCACACGCACGCTCCCCCTAAAGCGTTGCCGTACCCTCACCTGGACCCTAAACCGTCCCCGTCCCCTAACCCTAACCCTAGCCCGAACCCTAACCCTAAACCTTCCCCGAAGCCTGACCCTCACCCGTCCCCTAAACCTAACCCGTACGCTAACACTAACCCACGCCCTCACACGCACGCTCACCCTAAAGCGTTGCCGTACCCTCACCTGGACCCTAAACCATCCCCGTCCCCTAACCCTAACCCTAGCCCGAACCCTAACCCTAACCCTTCCCCGAAGCCTGACCCTCACCCGTCCCCTAATCCTAACCCGTACGCTAACACTAACCCGCGCCCTCACACGCACGCTCCCCCTAAAGCGTTGCCGTACCCTCACCTGGACCCTAAACCGTCCCCGTCCCCTAACCCTAACCCTAGCCTGAACCCTAACACTAACCCTTCCCCGAAGCCTGACCCTCACCCGTCCCCTAATCCTAAGCCGTACGCTACCACTAACCCGCGCCCTCACACGCACGCTCCCCCTAAAGCGTTGCCGTACCCTCACCTGGACCCTAAACCGTCCCCGTCCCCTAACCCTAACCCTAGCCCGAACCCTAACCCTAACCCTTCCCCGAAGCCTGACCCTCACCCGTCCCCTAATCCTAACCCGTACGCTAACACTAACCCGCGCCCTCACACGCACGTTCCCCCTAAAGCGTTGCCGTACCCTCACCTGGACCCTAAACCGTCCCTGTCCCCTAACCCTAACCCTAGCCCGAACCCTAACCCTAACCCTTCCCCGAAGCCTGACACTCAACCGTCCCCTAATCCTAACCCGTACGCTAACACTAACCCGCGCCCTCACACGCACGCTCCCACTAAAGCGTTGCCGTACCCTCACCTGGACCCTAAACCGTCCCCGTCCCCTAACCCTAACCCTATCCCGAACCCTAACCCTAACACTTCCCTGAAGCCTGACCCTCACCCGTCCCCTAATCCTAACCCGTACGCTAACACTAACCCGCGCCCTCACACGCACGCTCCCCCTAAAGCGTTGCCGTACCCTCACCTGGACCCTAAACCGTCCCCGTCCCCTAACCCTAACCCTAGCCCGAACCCTAACCCTAACCCTTCCCCGAAGCCTGACCCTCACCTGTCCCCTAATCCTAACCCGTACGCTAACACTAAACCGCGCCCTCACACGCACGCTCCACCGAAAGCGTTGCCGTACCCTCACCTGGACCCTAAACCGTCCCCGTCCCCTAACCCTAACCCTAGCCCGAACCCTAACCCTAACACTTCCCCGAAGCCTGACCCTCACCCGTCCCCTAATCCTAAGCCGTACGCTAACACTAACGCGCGCCCTCACACGCATGCTCCCCCTAAAGCGTTGCCGTACCCTCACCTGGACCCTAAACCGTCCCCGTCCCCTAACCCTAACCCTAGCCCAAACCCTAACCCTAACCCTTCCCCGAAGCCTGACCCTCACCCGTCCCCTAATCCTAACCCGTACGCTAACACTAACACGCGCCCTCACACGCACGCTCCCCCTAAAGCTTTGCCGTACCCTCACCTGGACCCGAAACCGTCCCCGTCCCCTAACCCTAACCCTAGCCCGAACCCTAACCCTAACCCTTCCCCGAAGCCTGACCCTCACCCGTCCCCTAATCCTAACCCGTACGCTAACCCTAACCCGCGCCCTCACACGCACGCTCCCCCTAAAGCGTTGCCGTACCCTCACCTGGACCCTAAACCGTCCCCGTCCCCTAACCCTAGCCCGAACCCTAACCCTAACCCTTCCCCGAAGCCTGACCCTCACCCATCCCCTAATCCTAAGCCGTACGCTACCACTAACCCGCGCCCTCACACGCACGCTCCCCCTAAAGCGTTGCCGTACCCTCACCTGGACCCTAAACCGTCCCCGTCCCCTAAACCTAACCCTAGCCCGAACCCTAACCCTAACCCTTCCCCGAAGCCTGACCCTCACCCGTCTCCTAATCCTAACCCGTACGCTAACACTAACCCGCGCCCTCACACGCACGCTCCCCCTAAAGCGTTGCCGTACCCTCACCTGGACCCTAAACCGTCCCCGTCCCCTAACCCTAACCCTAGCCCGAACCCTAACCCTAACCCTTCCCCGAAGCCTGATCCTCACCCGTCCCCTAATCCTAACCCGTACGCTAACACTAACCCGCGCCCTCACACGCACGCTCCCCCTAAAGCGTTGCCGTACCCTCACCTGGACCCGAAACCGTCCCCGTCCCCTAACCCTAACCCTAGCCCGAACCCTAACCCTAACCCTTCCCCGAAGCCTGACCCTCACCCGTCCCCTAATCCTAAGCCGTACGCTAACACTAACCCGCGCCCTCACACGCACGCTCCCCCTAAAGCGTTGCCGTACCCTCACCTGGACCCTAAATCGTCCCCGTCCCCTAACCCTAACCCTAGCCCGAACCCTAACCCTAACCCTTCCCCGAAGCCTGACCCTCACCTGTCCCCTAATCCTAAGCCGTACGCTAACACTAACCCGCGCCCTCACACGCACGCTCCCCCTAAAGCGTTGCCGTACCCTCACCTGGACCCTAAACCGTCCCCGTCCCCTAACCCTAACCCTAGCCCGAACCCTAACCCTAACCCTTCCCCGAAGCCTGACCCTCACCCGTCCCCTAATCCTAAGCCGTACGCTAACACTAACCCGCACCCTCACACGCACGCTCCCCCTAAAGCGTTGCCGTACCCTCACCTGGACCCTAAACCGTCCCCGTCCCCTAACCCTAACCCTAGCCCGAACCCTAACCCTAACCCTTCCCCGAAGCCTGACCCTCACCCATCCCCTAATCCTAACCCGTACGCTAACACTAACCCACGCCCTCACACGCACGCTCCCCCTAAAGCGTTGCCGTACCCTCACCTGGACCCTAAACCGTCCCCGTCCCCTAACCCTAACCCTAGCCCGAACCCTAACCCTAACCCTTCCCCGAAGCCTGACCCTCACCCGTCCCCTAATCCTAACCCGTACGCTAACACTAACCCGCGCCCTCACACGCACGCTCCCCCTAAAGCGTTGCCGTACCCTCACCTGGACCCTAAACCGTCCCCGTCCCGTAACCCTAACCCTAGCCCGAACCCTAACCCTAACCCTTCCCCGAAGCCTGACCCTCACCCGTCCCCTAATCCTAACCCGTACGCTAACACTAACCCGCGCCCTCACACGCACGCTCCCCCTAAAGCGTTGCCGTACCCTCACCTGGACCCGAAACCGTCCCCGTCCCCTAACCCTAACCGTAGCCCGAAACCTAACCCTAACCCTTCCCCGAAGCCTGACCCTCACCCGTCCCCTAATCCTAAGCCGTACGCTAACACTAACCCGCACCCTCACACGTACGCTCCCCCTAAAGCGTTGCCGTACCCTCACCTGGACCCTAAACCGTCCCCGTCCCCTAACCCTAACCCTAGCCCGAAACCTAACCCTAACCCTTCCCCGAAGCCTGACCCTCACCCGTCCCCTAATCCTAAGCCGTACGCTAACACTAACGCGCGCCCTCACACGCACGCTCCCCCTAAAGCGTAGCCGTACCCTCACCTGGACCCTAAACCGTCCCCGTCCCCTAACCCTAACCCTAGCCCGAACCCTAACCCTAACCCTTCTCCGAAGCCTGACCCTCACCCGTCCCCTAATCCTAAGCCGTACGCTAACACTAACGCGCGCCCTCACACGCACGCTCCCCCTAAAGCGTTGCCGTACCCTCACCTGGACCCTAAACCGTCCCCGTCCCCTAACCCTAACCCTAGCCCGAACCCTAACCCTAAACCTTCCCCGAAGCCTGACCCTCACCCGTCCCCTAATCCTAACCCGTACGCTAACACTAACCCGCGCCCTCACACGCACGCTCCCCCTAAAGCGTTGCCGTACCCTCACCTGGACCCTAAACCGTCCCCGTCCCCTAACCCTAACCCTAGCCTGAACCCTAACCCTAACCCTTCCCCGAAGCCTGACCCTCACCCGTCCCCTAATCCTAAGCCGTACGCTACCACTAACCCGCGCCCTCACACGCACGCTCCCCCTAAAGCGTTGCCGTACCCTCACCTGGACCCTAAACCGTCCCCGTCCCCTAACCCTAACCCTAGCCCGAACCCTAACCCTAACCCTTCCCCGAAGCCTGACCCTCACCCGTCCCCTAATCGTAACCCGTACGCTAACACTAACCCGCGCCCTCACACCCACGCTCCCCCTAAAGCGTTGCCGTACCCTCACCTGGACCCTAAACCGTCCCTGTCCCCTAACCCTAACCCTAGCCCGAACCCTAACCCTAACCCTTCCCCGAAGCCTGACACTCAACCGTCCCCTAATCCTAACGCATACGCTAACACTAACCCGCGCCCTCACACGCACGCTCCCCCTAAAGCGTTGCCGTACCCTCACCTGGACCCTAAACCGTCCCCGTCCCCTAACCCTAACCCTAGCCCGAACCCTAACCCTAACCCTTCCCCGAAGCCTGACCCTCACCCGTCCCCTAATCCTAACCCGTACGCTAACACTAACCCGCGCCCTCACACGCACGCTCCCCCTAAAGCGTTGCCGTACCCTCACCTGGACCCTAAACCGTCCCCGTCCCCTAACCCTAACCCTAGCCCGAACCCTAACCCTAACCCTTCCCCGAAGCCTGACCCTCAACCGTCTCCTAATCCTAACCCGTACGCTAACACTAACCCACGCCCTCACACGCACGCTCCCCCTAAAGCGTTGCCGTACCCTCACCTGGACCCTAAACCGTCCCCGTCCCCTAACCCTAACCCTATCCCGAACCCTAACCCTAACACTTCCCTGAAGCCTGACCCTCACCCGTCCCCTAATCCTAACCCGTACGCTAACACTAACCCTCGCCCTCACACGCACGCTCCCCCTAAAGCGTTGCCGTACCCTCACCTGGACCCTAAACCGTCCCCGTCCCCTAACCCTAACCCTAGCCCGAACCCTAACCCTAACCCTTCCCCGAAGCCTGACCCTCACCTGTCCCCTAATCCTAACCCGTACGCTAACACTAACCCGCGCCCTCACACGCACGCTCCACCGAAAGCGTTGCCGTACCCTCACCTGGACCCTAAACCGTCCCCGTCCCCTAACCCTAACCCTAGCCCGAACCCTAACCCTAACACTTCCCCGAAGCCTGACCCTCACCCGTCCCCTAATCCTAACCCGTACGCTAACACTAACGCGCGCCCTCATACGCACGCTCCCCCTAAAGCGTTGCCGTACCCTCACCTGGACCCTAAACCGTCCCTGTCCCCTAACCCTAACCCTAGCCCGAACCCTAACCCTAACCCTTCCCCGAAGCCTGACCCTCACCCGTCCCCTAATCCTAACCCGTACGCTAACACTAACCCACGCCCTCACACGCACGCTCCCCCTAAAGCGTTGCCGTACCCTCACCTGGACCCGAAACCGTCCCCGTCCCCTAACCCTAACCGTAGCCCGAAACCTAACCCTAACCCTTCCCCGAAGCCTGACCCTCACCCGTCCCCTAATCCTAAGCCGTACGCTAACACTAACCCGCACCCTCACACGCACGCTCCCCCTAAAGCGTTGCCGTACCCTCACCTGGACCCTAAACCGTCCCCGTCCCCTAACCCTAACCCTAGCCCGAAACCTAACCCTAACCCTTCCCCGAAGCCTGACCCTCACCCGTCCCCTAATCCTAAGCCGTACGCTAACACTAACCCGCGCCCTCACACGCACGCTCCCCCTAAAGCGTTGCCGTACCCTCACCTGGACCCTAAACCGTCCCCGTCCCCTAACCCTAACCCTAGCCCGAACCCTAACCCTAACCCTTCTCCGAAGCCTGACCCTCACCCGTCCCCTAATCCTAAGCCGTACGCTAACACTAACGCGCGCCCTCACACGCACGCTCCCCCTAAAGCGTTGCCGTACCCTCACCTGGACCCTAAACCGTCCCCGTCCCCTAACCCTAACCCTAGCCCGAACCCTAACCCTAAACCTTCCCCGAAGCCTGACCCTCACCCGTCCCCTAATCCTAACCCGTACGCTAACACTAACCCGCGCCCTCACACGCACGCTCCCCCTAAAGCGTTGCCGTACCCTCACCTGGACCCTAAACCGTCCCCGTCCCCTAACCCTAACCCTAGCCTGAACCCTAACCCTAACCCTTCCCCGAAGCCTGACCCTCACCCATCCCCTAATCCTAAGCCGTACGCTAACACTAACCCGCGCCCTCACACGCACGCTCCCCCTAAAGCGTTGCCGTACCCTCACCTGGACCCTAAACCGTCCCCGTCCCCTAACCCTAACCCTAGCCCGAACCCTAACCCTAACCCTTCCCCGAAGCCTGACCCTCACCCGTCCCCTAATCCTAACCCGTACGCTAACACTAACCCGCGCCCTCACACGCACGCTCCCCCTAAAGCGTTGCCGTACCCTCACCTGGACCCTAAACCGTCCCTGTCCCCTAACCCTAACCCTAGCCCGAACCCTAACCCTAACCCTTCCCCGAAGCCTGACACTCAACCGTCCCATAATCCTAACGCATACGCTAACACTAACCCGCGCCCTCACACGCACGCTCCCCCTAAAGCGTTGCCGTACCCTCACCTGGACCCTAAACCGTCCCCGTCCCCTAACCCTAACCCTAGCCCGAACCCTAACCCTAACCCTTCCCCGAAGCCTGACCCTCAACCGTCTCCTAATCCTAACCAGTACGCTAACACTAACCCACGCCCTCACACGCACGCTCCCCCTAAAGCGTTGCCGTACCCTCACCTGGACCCTAAACCGTCCCCGTCCCCTAACCCTAACCCTATCCCGAACCCTAACCCTAACACTTCCCTGAAGCCTGACCCTCACCCGTCCCCTAATCCTAACCAGTACGCTAACACTAACCCTCGCCCTCACACGCACGCTCCCCCTAAAGCGTTGCCGTACCCTCACCTGGACCCTAAACCGTCCCCGTCCCCTAACCCTAACCCTAGCCCGAACCCTAACCCTAACCCTTCCCCGAAGCCTGACCCTCACCTGTCCCCTAATCCTAACCCGTACGCTAACACTAACCCGCGCCCTCACACGCACGCTCCACCGAAAGCATTGCCGTACCCTCACCTGGACCCTAAACCGTCCCCGTCCCCTAACCCTAACCCTAGCCCGAACCCTAACCCTAACACTTCCCCGAAGCCTGACCCTCACCCGTCCCCTAATCCTAAGCCGTACGCTAACACTAACGCGCGCCCTCATACGCACGCTCCCCCTAAAGCGTTGCCGTACCCTCACCTGGACCCTAAACCGTCCCCGTCCCCTAACCCTAACCCTAGCCCGAACCCTAACCCTAACCCTTCCCCGAAGCCTGACCCTCACCCGTCCCCTAATCCTAACCCGTACGCTAACAGTAACCCACGCCCTCACACGCACGCTCCCCCTAAAGCGTTGCCGTACCCTCACCTGGACCCTAAACCGTCCCCGTCCCCTAACCCTAACCCTAGCCCGAACCCTAACCCTAACCCTTCCCCGAAGCCTGACCCTCACCCGTCCCCTAATCCTAACCCGTACGCTAACACTAACCCGCGCCCTCACACGCACGCTCCCCCTAAAGCGCTGCCGTACCCTCACCTGGACCCTAAACCGTCCCCGTCCCCTAACCCTAACCCTAGCCCGAACCCTAACCCTAACCCTTCCCCGAAGCCTGACCCTCAACCGTCTCCTAATCCTAACCCGTACGCTAACACTAACCCACGCCCTCACACGCACGCTCCCCCTAAAGCATTGCCGTACCCTCACTTGGACCCTAAACCGTCCCCGTCCCCTAACCCTAACCCTATCCCGAACCCTAACCCTAACACTTCCCCGAAGCCTGACCCTCACCCGTCCCCTAATCCTAACCCGTACGCTAACACTAACCCTCGCCCTCACACGCACGCTCCCCCTAAAGCGTTGCCGTACCCTCACCTGGACCCTAAACCGTCCCCGTCCCCTAACCCTAACCCTAGCCCGAACCCTAACCCTAACCCTTCCCCGAAGCCTGACCCGCACCTGTCCCCTAATCCTAACCCGTACGCTAACACTAACCCGCGCCCTCACACGCACGCTCCACCGAAAGCGTTGCCGTACCCTCACCTGGACCCTAAACCGTCCCCGTCCCCTAACCCTAACCCTAGCCCGAACCCTAACCCTAAGCCTTCCCCGAAGCCTGACCCTCACCCGTCCCCTAATCCTAAGCCGTACGCTAACACTAACGCGCGCCCTCACACGCACGCTCCCCCTAAAGCGTTGCCGTACCCTCACCTGGACCCTAAACCGTCCCCGTCCCCTAACCCTAACCCTAGCCCGAACCCTAACCCTAACCCTTCCCCGAAGCCTGACCCTCACCCGTCCCCTAATCCTAACCCGTACGCTAACAGTAACCCACGCCCTCACACGCACGCTCCCCCTAAAGCGTTGCCGTACCCTCACCTGGACCCTAAACCGTCCCCGTCCCCTAACCCTAACCCTAGCCCGAACCCTAACCCTAACCCTTCCCCGAAGCCTGACCCTCACCCGTCCCCTAATCCTAACCGTACTCTAACACTACCCAGCGCCCTCACACGCACGCTCCCCCTAAAGCACTGCCGTACCCTCACCTGGACTCTAAACCGTCCCCGTCCCCTAACCCTAACCCTAGCCCGAACCCTAACCCTAATCCTTCCCCGAAGCCTGACCCTCACCCGTCCCTTAATACTAACCCGTACGCTAACACTAACCCGTGCCCTCACACGCACGCCCCCACTAAAGCATTGCCATACCCTCACCTGGACCCTAAACCGTCCCCGTCCCCTAACCCTAACCCTAGCCCGAACCCTAACCCTAACACTTCCCCGAAGCCTGACCCTCACCCGTCCCTTAATCCTAACCCGTACGCTAACACTAACCCGCGCCCTCACACGCACGCCCCCACTAAAGCATTGCCATACCCTCACCTGGACCCTAAACCGTCCCCGTCCCCTAACCCTAACCCTAGCCCGAACCCTAACCCTAACCCTTCCCCGAAGCCTGACCCTCACCCGTCCCTTAATACTAAACCGTACGCTAACACTAACCCGCGCCCTCACACGCACGCTCCCCCTAAAGCATTGCCATACCCTCACCTGGACCCTAAACCGTCCCCGTCCCCTAACCCTAACCCTAGCCCGAACCCTAAACCTAACCCTTCCCCGAAGCCTGACCCTCACCCGTCCCCTAATCCTAACCCGTACGCTAACACTAACCCGCGCCCTCACACGCACGCTCCCCGTAAAGCGTTGCCGTACTCTCACCTGGAACCTAAACAGTCCCCGTCCCCTAACCCTAACCCTAGCCCGAACCCTAACCCTAACCCTTCCCCGAAGCCTGACCCTCACCCGTCCCCTACTCCTAACCCGTACGCTAACACTAACCCGCGCCCTCACACGCACGTTCCCCCTAAAGCATTGCCGTACCCTCACCTGGACCCTAAACCGTCCCCGTCCCGTAACCCTAACCCTAGCCCGAAACCTAACCCTAACACTTCCCCGAAGCCTGACCCTCACCCGTCCCCTAATCCTAACCCGTACGCTAACTCTAACCCGCGCCCTCACACGCACGCTCCCCCTAAAGCGTTGCCGTACCCTCACCTGGACCCTAAACCGTCCCCGTCCCCTAACCCTAACCCTAGGCCGAACCCTAACCCTAACTCTTCCCCGAAGCCTGACCCTCACCCGTCCCCTAATCCTAACCCGTACGCTAACGCTAACCCGCGCCCTCACACGCACGCTCCCCCTAAAGCGTTGCCGTACCCTCACCTGGACCCTAAACCGTCCCCGTTCCCTAACCCTAACCCTAGCCCGAACCCTAACCCTAACCCTTCCCCGAAGCCTGACCCTCACCCGTCCCCTAATCCTAACCCGTACGCTAACACTAACCCGCGCCCTCACACGCACGCTCCCCCTAAAGCGTTGCCGTACCCTCACCTGGACCCTAAACCGTCCCCGTCCCCTAACCCTAACCCTAGCCCGAACCCTAACCCTAACCCTTCCCCGAAGCCTGACCCTCACCCATCCCCTAATCCTAAGCCGTACGCTACCACTAACCCGCGCCCTCACACGCACGCTCCCCCTAAAGCGTTGCCGTACCCTCACCTGGACCCTAAACCGTCCCCGTCCCCTAACCCTAACCCTAGCCCGAACCCTAACCCTAACCCTTCCCCGAAGCCTGACCCTCACCCGTCTCCTAATCCTAACCCGTACGCTAACACTAACCCGCGCCCTCACACGCACGCTCCCCCTAAAGCGTTGCCGTACCCTCACCTGGACCCTAAACCGTCCCCGTCCCCTAACCCTAACCCTAGCCCGAACCCTAACCCTAACCCTTCCCCGAAGCCTGACCCTCACCCGTCCCCTAATCCTAACCCGTACGCTAACACTAACCCGCGCCCTCACACGCACGCTCCCCCTAAAGCGTTGCCGTACCCTCACCTGGACCCGAAACCGTCCCCGTCCCCTAACCCTAACCCTAGCCCGAACCCTAACCCTAACCCTTCCCCGAAGCCTGACCCTCACCCGTCCCCTAATCCTAACCCGTACGCTAACACTAACCCGCGCCCTCACACGCACGCTCCCCCTAAAGCGTTGCCGTACCCTCACCTGGACCCTAAACCGTCCCCGTCCCCTAACCCTAACCCTAGGCCGAACCCTAACCCTAACTCTTCCCCGAAGCCTGACCCTCACCCGTCCCCTAATCCTAACCCGTACGCTAACGCTAACCCGCGCCCTCACACGCACGCTCCCCCTAAAGCGTTGCCGTACCCTCACCTGGACCCTAAACCGTCCCCGTTCCCTAACCCTAACCCTAGCCCGAACCCTAACCCTAACCCTTCCCCGAAGCCTGACCCTCACCCGTCCCCTAATCCTAACCCGTACGCTAACACTAACCCGCGCCCTCACACGCACGCTCCCCCTAAAGCGTTGCCGTACCCTCACCTGGACCCTAAACCGTCCCCGTCCCCTAACCCTAACCCTAGCCCGAACCCTAACCCTAACCCTTCCCCGAAGCCTGACCCTCACCCATCCCCTAATCCTAACCCGTACGCTAACACTAACCCGCGCCCTCACACGCACGCTCCCCCTAAAGCGTTGCCGTACCCTCACCTGGACCCTAAACCGTCCCCGTCCCCTAACCCTAACCCTAGCCCGAACCCTAACCCTAACCCTTCCCCGAAGCCTGACCCTCACCCGTCTCCTAATCCTAACCCGTACGCTAACACTAACCCGCGCCCTCACACGCACGCTCCCCCTAAAGCGTTGCCGTACCCTCACCTGGACCCTAAACCGTCCCCGTCCCCTAACCCTAACCCTAGCCCGAACCCTAACCCTAACCCTTCCCCGAAGCCTGACCCTCACCCGTCCCCTAATCCTAACCCGTACGCTAACACTAACCCGCGCCCTCACACGCACGCTCCCCCTAAAGCGTTGCCGTACCCTCACCTGGACCCGAAACCGTCCCCGTCCCCTAACCCTAACCCTAGCCCGAACCCTAACCCTAACCCTTCCCCGAAGCCTGACCCTCACCCGTCCCCTAATCCTAAGCCGTACGCTAACACTAACCCGCGCCCTCACACGCACGCTCCCCCTAAAGCGTTGCCGTACCCTCACCTGGACCCTAAATCGTCCCCGTCCCATAACCCTAACCCTAGCCGAACCCTAACCCTAACCATTCCCCGAAGCCTGACCCTCACCCGTCCCCTAATCCTAACCCGTACGCTAACACTAACCCGCGCCCTCACACGCACGCTCCCCCTAAAGCATTGCCGTACCCTCACCTGGACCCTAAACCGTCCCTGTCCCCTAACCCTAACCCTAGCCCGAACCCTAACCCTAACCCTTCCCCGAAGCCTGACCCTCACCCGTCCCCTAATCCTAAGCCGTACGCTAACACTAACCCGCGCCCTCACACGCACGCTCCCCCTAAAGCGTTGCCGTACCCTCACCTGGACCCTAAACCGTCCCCGTCCCCTAACCCTAACCCTAGCCCGAACCCTAACCCTAACCCTTCCCCGAAGCCTGACCCTCACCCGTCCCCTACTCCTAACCCGTACGCTAACACTAACCCGCGCCCTCACACGCACGCTCCCCCTAAAGCGTTGCCGTACCCTCACCTGGACCCTAAACCGTCCCCGTCCCCTAATCCTAACCCTAGCCCGAACCCTAACCCTAACCCTTCCCCGAAGCCTGACCCTCACCCGTCCCCTAATCCTAACCCGTACGCTAACACTAACCCGCGCCCTCACACGCACGCTCCCCCTAAAGCGTTGCCGTACCCTCACCTGGACCCGAAACCGTCCCCGTCCCCTAACCCTAACCGTAGCCCGAAACCTAACCCTAACCCTTCCCCGAAGCCTGACCCTCACCCGTCCCCTAATCCTAAGCCGTACGCTAACACTAACCCGCACCCTCACACGCACGCTCCCCCTAAAGCATTGCCGTACCCTCACCTGGACCCTAAACCGTCCCCGTCCCCTAACCCTAACCCTAGCCCGAACCCTAACCCTAACCCTTCCCCGAAGCCTGACCCTCACCCGTCCCCTAATCCTAACCCGTACGCTAACACTACCCCGCGCCCTCACACGCACGCTCCCCATAAAGCGTTGCCGTACTCTCACCTGGAACCTAAACAGTCCCCGTCCCCTAACCCTAACCGTAGCCCGAACCCTAACCCTAACCCTTCCCTAAGCCTGACCCTCACCCGTCCCCTAATCCTAACCCGTACGCTAACACTAACCCGCGCCCTCACACGCACGCTCCCCCTAAAGCGTTGCTGTACCCTCACCTGGACCCTAAACCGTCCCCGTCCGCTAACCCTAACCCTAGCCCAAACCCTAACCCTAAACCTTCCCCGAAGCCTGACCCTCAACCGTCCCCTAATCCTAACCCGTACGCTAACACTACGCCGCGCCCTCACACGCACGCTCCCCCTAAAGCGTTGCCGTACCCTCACCTGGACCCTAAACCGTCCCAGTCACCTAACCCTAACCCTAGCCCGAACCCTAACCATAACCCTTCCCCGAAGCATGACCCTCACCCCTCCCCTAATCCTAACACGTACGTTAACACTAACCCTCGCCCTCACACGCACGCTCCCCCTAAAGCGTTGCCGTACCCTCACCTGGAACCTAAACCGTCCCCGTCCCCTAACCCTAACCCTAGCCCGAACCCTAACCCTAACCCTTCCCCGAAGCCTGACCCTCACCCGTCCCCTAACCCTAAACCGTACGCTAACACTAACCCGCGCCCTCACACGCACGCTCCCCCTAAAGCGTTGCCGTACCCTCACCTGGACCCTAAACCGTCCCCGTCCCCTAACCCTAACCCTAGCCCGAACCCTAACCCTAACCCTTCCCCGAAGCCTGACCCTCAACCGTCTCCTAATCCTAACCCGTACGCTAACACTAACCCACGCCCTCACACGCACGCTCCCCCTAAAGCGTTGCCGTACCCTCACCTGGACCCTAAACCGTCCCCGTCCCCTAACCCTAACCCTAGCCCGAACCCTAACCCTAACACTTCCCCGAAGCCTGACCCTCACCCGTCCCCTAATCCTAAGCCGTACGCTAACACTAACGCGCGCCCTCATACGCACGCTCCCCCTAAAGCGTTGCCGTACCCTCACCTGGACCCTAAACCGTCCCCGTCCCCTAACCCTAACCCTAGCCCGAACCCTAACCCTAACCCTTCCCCGAAGCCTGACCCTCACCCGTCCCCTAATCCTAACCCGTACGCTAACAGTAACCCACGCCCTCACACGCACGCTCCCCCTAAAGCGTTGCCGTACCCTCACCTGGACCCTAAACCGTCCCCGTCCCCTAACCCTAACCCTAGCCCGAACCCTAACCCTAACCCTTCCCCGAAGCCTGACCCTCACCCGTCCCCTAATCCTAACCCGTACGCTAACACTAACCCGCGCCCTCACACGCACGCTCCCCCTAAAGCGCTGCCGTACCCTCACCTGGACCCTAAACCGTCCCCGTCCCCTAACCCTAACCCTAGCCCGAACCCTAACCCTAACCCTTCCCCGAAGCCTGACCCTCAACCGTCTCCTAATCCTAACCCGTACGCTAACACTAACCCACGCCCTCACACGCACGCTCCCCCTAAAGCATTGCCGTACCCTCACCTGGACCCTAAACCGTCCCCGTCCCCTAACCCTAACCCTAGCCCAAACCCTAACCCTAACACTTCCCCGAAGCCTGACCCTCACCCGTCCCCTAATCCTAACCCGTACGCTAACACTAACCCTCGCCCTCACACGCACGCTCCCCCTAAAGCGTTGCCGTACCCTCACCTGGACCCTAAACCGTCCCCGTCCCCTAACCCTAACCCTAGCCCGAACCCTAACCCTAACCCTTCCCCGAAGCCTGACCCGCACCTGTCCCCTAATCCTAACCCGTACGCTAACACTAACCCGCGCCCTCACACGCACGCTCCACCGAAAGCGTTGCCGTACCCTCACCTGGACCCTAAACCGTCCCCGTCCCCTAACCCTAACCCTAGCCCGAACCCTAACCCTAAGCCTTCCCCGAAGCCTGACCCTCACCCGTCCCCTAATCCTAAGCCGTACGCTAACACTAACGCGCGCCCTCACACGCACGCTCCCCCTAAAGCGTTGCCGTACCCTCACCTGGACCCTAAACCGTCCCCGTCCCCTAACCCTAACCCTAGCCCGAACCCTAACCCTAACCCTTCCCCGAAGCCTGACCCTCACCCGTCCCCTAATCCTAACCCGTACGCTAACAGTAACCCACGCCCTCACACGCACGCTCCCCCTAAAGCGTTGCCGTACCCTCACCTGGACCCTAAACCGTCCCCGTCCCCTAACCCTAACCCTAGCCCGAACCCTAACCCTAACCCTTCCCCGAAGCCTGACCCTCACCCGTCCCCTAATCCTAACCGTACTCTAACACTACCCAGCGCCCTCACACGCACGCTCCCCCTAAAGCATTGCCGTACCCTCACCTGGACTCTAAACCGTCCCCGTCCCCTAACCCTAACCCTAGCCCGAACCCTAACCCTAATCCTTCCCCGAAGCCTGACCCTCACCCGTCCCTTAATACTAACCCGTACGCTAACACTAACCCGCGCCCTCACACGCACGCCCCCACTAAAGCATTGCCATACCCTCACCTGGACCCTAAACCGTCCCCGTCCCCTAACCCTAACCCTAGCCCGAACCCTAACCCTAACACTTCCCCGAAGCCTGACCCTCACCCGTCCCTTAATACTAACCCGTACGCTAACACTAACCAGCGCCCTCACACGCACGCCCCCACTAAAGCATTGCCATACCCTCACCTGGACCCTAAACCGTCCCCGTCCCCTAACCCTAACCCTAGCCCGAACCCTAACCCTAACCCTTCCCCGAAGCCTGACCCTCACCCGTCCCTTAATACTAAACCGTACGCTAACACTAACCCGCGCCCTCACACGCACGCTCCCCCTAAAGCATTGCCATACCCTCACCTGGACCCTAAACCGTCCCCGTCCCCTAACCCTAACCCTAGCCCGAACCCTAAACCTAACCCTTCCCCGAAGCCTGACCCTCACCCGTCCCCTAATCCTAACCCGTACGCTAACACTAACCCGCGCCCTCACACGCACGCTCCCCGTAAAGCGTTGCCGTACTCTCACCTGGAACCTAAACAGTCCCCGTCCCCTAACCCTAACCCTAGCCCGAACCCTAACCCTAACCCTTCCCCGAAGCCTGACCCTCACCCGTCCCCTACTCCTAACCCGTACGCTAACACTAACCCGCGCCCTCACACGCACGTTCCCCCTAAAGCATTGCCGTACCCTCACCTGGACCCTAAACCGTCCCCGTCCCGTAACCCTAACCCTAGCCCGAAACCTAACCCTAACACTTCCCCGAAGCCTGACCCTCACCCGTCCCCTAATCCTAACCCGTACGCTAACTCTAACCCGCGCCCTCACACGCACGCTCCCCCTAAAGCGTTGCCGTACCCTCACCTGGACCCTAAACCGTCCCCGTCCCCTAACCCTAACCCTAGGCCGAACCCTAACCCTAACTCTTCCCCGAAGCCTGACCCTCACCCGTCCCCTAATCCTAACCCGTACGCTAACGCTAACCCGCGCCCTCACACGCACGCTCCCCCTAAAGCGTTGCCGTACCCTCACCTGGACCCTAAACCGTCCCCGTTCCCTAACCCTAACCCTAGCCCGAACCCTAACCCTAACCCTTCCCCGAAGCCTGACCCTCACCCGTCCCCTAATCCTAACCCGTACGCTAACACTAACCCGCGCCCTCACACGCACGCTCCCCCTAAAGCGTTGCCGTACCCTCACCTGGACCCTAAACCGTCCCCGTCCCCTAACCCTAACCCTAGCCCGAACCCTAACCCTAACCCTTCCCCGAAGCCTGACCCTCACCCATCCCCTAATCCTAAGCCGTACGCTACCACTAACCCGCGCCCTCACACGCACGCTCCCCCTAAAGCGTTGCCGTACCCTCACCTGGACCCTAAACCGTCCCCGTCCCCTAACCCTAACCCTAGCCCGAACCCTAACCCTAACCCTTCCCCGAAGCCTGACCCTCACCCGTCTCCTAATCCTAACCCGTACGCTAACACTAACCCGCGCCCTCACACGCACGCTCCCCCTAAAGCGTTGCCGTACCCTCACCTGGACCCTAAACCTTCCCCGTCCCCTAACCCTAACCCTAGCCCGAACCCTAACCCTAACCCTTCCCCGAAGCCTGACCCTCACCCGTCCCCTAATCCTAACCCGTACGCTAACACTAACCCGCGCCCTCACACGCACGCTCCCCCTAAAGCGTTGCCGTACCCTCACCTGGACCCGAAACCGTCCCCGTCCCCTAACCCTAACCCTAGCCCGAACCCTAACCCTAACCCTTCCCCGAAGCCTGACCCTCACCCGTCCCCTAATCCTAACCCGTACGCTAACACTAACCCGCGCCCTCACACGCACGCTCCCCCTAAAGCGTTGCCGTACCCTCACCTGGACCCTAAACCGTCCCCGTCCCCTAACCCTAACCCTAGGCCGAACCCTAACCCTAACTCTTCCCCGAAGCCTGACCCTCACCCGTCCCCTAATCCTAACCCGTACGCTAACGCTAACCCGCGCCCTCACACGCACGCTCCCCCTAAAGCGTTGCCGTACCCTCACCTGGACCCTAAACCGTCCCCGTTCCCTAACCCTAACCCTAGCCCGAACCCTAACCCTAACCCTTCCCCGAAGCCTGACCCTCACCCGTCCCCTAATCCTAACCCGTACGCTAACACTAACCCGCGCCCTCACACGCACGCTCCCCCTAAAGCGTTGCCGTACCCTCACCTGGACCCTAAACAGTCCCCGTCCCCTAACCCTAACCCTAGCCCGAACCCTAACCCTAACCCTTCCCCGAAGCCTGACCCTCACCCATCCCCTAATCCTAACCCGTACGCTAACACTAACCCGCGCCCTCACACGCACGCTCCCCCTAAAGCGTTGCCGTACCCTCACCTGGACCCTAAACCGTCCCCGTCCCCTAACCCTAACCCTAGCCCGAACCCTAACCCTAACCCTTCCCCGAAGCCTGACCCTCACCCGTCTCCTAATCCTAACCCGTACGCTAACACTAACCCGCGCCCTCACACGCACGCTCCCCCTAAAGCGTTGCCGTACCCTCACCTGGACCCTAAACCGTCCCCGTCCCCTAACCCTAACCCTAGCCCGAACCCTAACCCTAACCCTTCCCCGAAGCCTGACCCTCACCCGTCCCCTAATCCTAACCCGTACGCTAACACTAACCCGCGCCCTCACACGCACGCTCCCCCTAAAGCGTTGCCGTACCCTCACCTGGACCCGAAACCGTCCCCGTCCCCTAACCCTAACCCTAGCCCGAACCCTAACCCTAACCCTTCCCCGAAGCCTGACCCTCACCCGTCCCCTAATCCTAAGCCGTACGCTAACACTAACCCGCGCCCTCACACGCACGCTCCCCCTAAAGCGTTGCCGTACCCTCACCTGGACCCTAAATCGTCCCCGTCCCATAACCCTAACCCTAGCCGAACCCTAACCCTAACCATTCCCCGAAGCCTGACCCTCACCCGTCCCCTAATCCTAACCCGTACGCTAACACTAACCCGCGCCCTCACACGCACGCTCCCCCTAAAGCATTGCCGTACCCTCACCTGGACCCTAAACCGTCCCTGTCCCCTAACCCTAACCCTAGCCCGAACCCTAACCCTAACCCTTCCCCGAAGCCTGACCCTCACCCGTCCCCTAATCCTAAGCCGTACGCTAACACTAACCCGCGCCCTCACACGCACGCTCCCCCTAAAGCGTTGCCGTACCCTCACCTGGACCCTAAACCGTCCCCGTCCCCTAACCCTAACCCTAGCCCGAACCCTAACCCTAACCCTTCCCCGAAGCCTGACCCTCACCCGTCCCCTAATCCTAACCCGTACGCTAACACTAACCCGCGCCCTCACACGCACGCTCCCCCTAAAGCGTTGCCGTACCCTCACCTGGACCCTAAACCGTCCCCGTCCCCTAATCCTAACCCTAGCCCGAACCCTAACCCTAACCCTTCCCCGAAGCCTGACCCTCACCCGTCCCCTAATCCTAACCCGTACGCTAACACTAACCCGCACCCTCACACGCACGCTCCCCCTAAAGCGTTGCCGTACCCTCACCTGGACCCGAAACCGTCCCCGTCCCCTAACCCTAACCGTAGCCCGAAACCTAACCCTAACCCTTCCCCGAAGCCTGACCCTCACCCGTCCCCTAATCCTAAGCCGTACGCTAACACTAACCCGCACCCTCACACGCACGCTCCCCCTAAAGCGTTGCCGTACCCTCACCTGGACCCTAAACCGTCCCCGTCCCCTAACCCTAACCCTAGCCCGAACCCTAACCCTAACCCTTCCCCGAAGCCTGACCCTCACCCGTCCCCTAATCCTAACCCGTACGCTAACACTACCCCGCGCCCTCACACGCACGCTCCCCATAAAGCGTTGCCGTACTCTCACCTGGAACCTAAACAGTCCCCGTCCCCTAACCCTAACCGTAGCCCGAACCCTAACCCTAACCCTTCCCTAAGCCTGACCCTCACCCGTCCCCTAATCCTAACCCGTACGCTAACACTAACCCGCGCCCTCACACGCACGCTCCCCCTAAAGCGTTGCTGTACCCTCACCTGGACCCTAAACCGTCCCCGTCCGCTAACCCTAACCCTAGC
Organism: Stenella coeruleoalba; assembly: GCF_951394435.1. Taxonomy (NCBI): domain Eukaryota; kingdom Metazoa; phylum Chordata; class Mammalia; order Artiodactyla; family Delphinidae; genus Stenella; species Stenella coeruleoalba. Next base: position 678,582 of record NW_027646083.1, on the reverse strand, counting down.
CCAAACCCTAACCCTAAACCTTCCCCGAAGCCTGACCCTCAACCGTCCCCTAATCCTAACCCGTACGCTAACACTACGCCGCGCCCTCACACGCACGCTCCCCCTAAAGCGTTGCCGTACCCTCACCTGGACCCTAAACCGTCCCAGTCACCTAACCCTAACCCTAGCCCGAACCCTAACCATAACCCTTCCCCGAAGCATGACCCTCACCCCTCCCCTAATCCTAACACGTACGTTAACACTAACCCTCGCCCTCACACGCACGCTCCCCCTAAAGCGTTGCCGTACCCTCACCTGGACCCTAAACCGTCCCCGTCCCCTAACCCTAACCCTAGCCCGAACCCTAACCCTAACCCTTCCCCGAAGCCTGACCCTCACCCGTCCCCTAACCCTAAACCGTACGCTAACACTAACCCGCGCCCTCACACGCACGCTCCCCCTAAAGCGTTGCCGTACCCTCACCTGGACCCTAAACCGTCCCCGTCCCCTAACCCTAACCCTAGCCCGAACCCTAACCCTAACCCTTCCCCGAAGCCTGACCCTCAACCGTCTCCTAATCCTAACCCGTACGCTAACACTAACCCACGCCCTCACACGCACGCTCCCCCTAAAGCGTTGCCGTACCCTCACCTGGACCCTAAACCGTCCCCGTACCCTAACCCTAACCCTAGCCCGAACCCTAACCCTAACACTTCCCCGAAGCCTGACCCTCACCTGTCCCCTAATCTTAACCCGTACGCTAACACCAACCCGCGCCCTCACACGCACGCTCCACCGAAAGCGTTGCCGTACCCTCACCTGGACCCTAAACCGTCCCCGTCCCCTAACCCTAACCCTAGCCCGAACCCTAACCCTAACCCTTCCCCGAAGCCTGAACTTCACCCGTCCCCTAATCCTAAGCCGTACGCTAACACTAACGCGCGCCCTCACACGCACGCTCCCCCTAAAGCGTTGCCGTACCCTCACCTGGACCCTAAACCGTCCCCGTCCCCTAACCCTAACCCTAGCCCGAACCCTAACCCTAACCCTTCCCCGAAGCCTGACCCTCACCCGTCCCCTAATCCTAACCCGAACGCTAACAGTAACCCACGCCCTCACACGCACGCTCCCCTTAAAGCGTTGCTGTACCCTCACCTGGACCCTAAACCGTCCCCGTCCCCTAACCCTAACCCTAGCCCGAACCCTAACCCTAACCCTTCCCCGAAGCCTGACCCTCACCCATCCCCTAATCCTAAGCCGTACGCTACCACTAACCCGCGCCCTCACACGCACGCTCCCCCTAAAGCGTTGCCGTACCCTCACCTGGACCCTAAACCGTCCCCGTCCCCTAACCCTAACCCTAGCCCGAACCCTAACCCTAACCCTTCCCCGAAGCCTGACCCTCACCCGTCCCTTAATACTAACCCGTACGCTAACACTAACCCGCGCCCTCACACGCACGCTCCCCCTAAAGCATTGCCATACCCTCACCTGGACGCGAAACCGTCCCCGTCCCCTAACCCTAACCCTAGCCCGAACCCTAACCCTAACCCTTCCCCGAAGCCTGACCCTCACCCGTCCCCTAATCCTAACCGTACTCTAACACTACCCAGCGCCCTCACACGCACGCTCCCCCTAAAGCGTTGCCGTACCCTCACCTGGACCCTAAACCGTCCCAGTCACCTAACCCTAACCCTAGCCCGAACCCTAACCATAACCCTTCCCCGAAGCATGACCCTCACCCGTCCCCTAATCCTAACACGTACGTTAACACTAACCCGCGCCCTCACACGCACGCTCCCCCTAAAGCGTTGCCGTACCCTCACCTGGACCCTAAACCGTCCCCGTCCCCTAACCCTAACCCTAGCCCGAACCCTAACCCTAACCCTTCCCCGAAGCCTGACCCTCACCCGTCCCCTAACCCTAAACCGTACGCTAACACTAACCCGCGCCCTCACACGCACGCTCCCCCTAAAACGTTGCCGTACCCTCACCTGGACCCTAAACCGTCCCCGTCCCCTAACCCTAACCCTAGCCCGAACCCTAACCCTAACCCTTCCCCGAAGCCTGACCCTCACCCGTCCCCTAATCCTAAACCGTACGCTAACACTAACCCTCGCCCTCACACGCACGCTCCCCCAAAAGTGTTTCCGTACCCTCACCTGGACCCTAAACCGTCCCCGTCCCCTAACCCTAACCCTAGCCCGAACCCTAACCCTAACCCTTCCCCGAAGCCTGACCCTCAACCGTCCCCTACTGCTAACCCGTACGCTAACACTAACCCGCGCCCTCACACGCACGTTCCCCCTAAAGCGTTGCCGTACCCTCACCTGGACCCGAAACCGTCCCCGTCCCGTAACCCTAACCCTAGCCCGAAACCTAACCCTAACACTTCCCCGAAGCCTGACCCTCACCCGTCCCCTAATCCTAACCCGTACGCTAACACTAACCCGCGCCCTCACACGCACGCTCCCCCTAAAGCGTTGCCGTACCCTCACCTGGACCCTAAACCGTCCCTGTCCCCTAACCCTAACCCTAGCCCGAACCCTAACCCTAACCCTTCCCCGAAGCCTGACACTCAACCGTCCCCTAATCCTACCGCGTACGCTAACACTAACCCGCGCCCTCACACGCACGCTCCCCCTAAAGCGTTGCCGTACCCTCACCTGGACCCTAAACCGTCCCCATCCCCTAACCCTAACCCTAGCCCGAACCCTAACCCTAACCCTTCCCCGAAGCCTGACCCTCACCCGTCCCCTAATCCTAAGCCGTACGCTAACACTAGCGCGCGCCCTCACACGCACGCTCCCCCTAAAGTGTTGCCGTACCCTCACCTGGACCCTAAACCGTCCCCGTCCCCTAACCCTAACCCTAGCCCGAACCCTAACCCTAACCCTTCCCCGAAGCCTGACCCTCACCCGTCCCCTAATCCTAACCCGTACGCTAACAGTAACCCACGCCCTCACACGCACGCTCCCCCTAAAGCGTTGCCGTACCCTCACCTGGACCCTAAACCGTCCCCGTCCCCTAACCCTAACCCTAGCCCGAACCCTAACCCTAACCCTTCCCCGAAGCCTGACCCTCACCCGTCCCCTAATCCTAACCCGTACGCTAACACTAACCCTCGCCCTCACACGCACGCTCCCCCTAAAGCGTTGCCGTACCCTCACCTGGACCCTAAACCGTCCCCGTCCCCTAACCCTAACCCTAGCCCGAACCCTAACCCTAAACCTTCCCCGAAGCATGACCCTCACCCGTCCCCTAATCCTAACCCGTACGCTAACAGTAACCCACGCCCTCACACGCACGCTCCCCCTAAAGCGTTGCCGTACCCTCACCTGGACCCTAAACCGTCCCCGTCCCCTAACCCTAACCCTAGCCCGAACCCTAACCCTAACCCTTCCCCGAAGCCTGACCCTCACCCGTCCCCTAATCCTAACCCGTACGCTAACACTAACCCGCGCCCTCACACGCACGCTCCCCCTAAAGCGTTGCCGTACCCTCACCTGGACCCTAAACCGTCCCCGTCCCCTAACCCTAACCCTAGCCCGAACCCTAACCCTAACCCTTCCCCGAAGCCTGACCCTCACCTGTCCCCTAATCCTAACCCGTACGCTAACACTAACCCGCGCCCTCACATGCACGCTCCCCCTAAAGCGTTGCCGTACCCTCACCTGGACCCTAAACCGTCCCCGTCCCCTAACCCTAACCCTAGCCCGAACCCTAACCCTAACACTTCCCCGAAGCCTGACCCTCACCCTTCCCCTAATCCTAACCCGTACGCTAACACTAACCCTCACCCTCACACGCACGCTCCCCCTAAAGCGTTGCCGTACCCTCACCTGGACCCTAAACCGTCCCCGTCCCCTAACCCTAACCCTAGCCCGAACCCTAACCCTAACCCTTCCCCGAAGCCTGACCCTCACCTGTCCCCTAATCCTAACCCGTACGCTAACACTAACCCGCGCCCTCACACGCACGCTCCACCGAAAGCGTTGCCGTACCCTCACCTGGACCCTAAACCGTCCCCGTCCCCTAACCCTAACCCTAGCCCGAACCCTAACCCTAACCCTTCCCCGAAGCCCGAACCTCACCCGTCCCCTAATCCTAAGCCGTACGCTAACACTAACGCGCGCCCTCACACGCACGCTCCCCCTAAAGCGTTGCCGTACCCTCACCTGGACCCTAAACCGTCCCCGTCCCCTAACCCTAACCCTAGCCCGAACCCTAACCCTAACCCTTCCCCGAAGCCTGACCCTCACCCGTCCCCTAATCCTAACCCGAACGCTAACAGTAACCCACGCCCTCACACGCACGCTCCCCCTAACGCGTTGCCGTACCCTCACCTGGACCCTAAACCGTCCCCGTCCCCTAACCCTAACCCTAGCCCGAACCCTAACCCTAACCCTTCCCCGAAGCCTGACCCTCACCCGTCCCCTAATCCTAACCGTACTCTAACACTACCCAGCGCCCTCACACGCACGCTCCCCCTAAAGCATTGCCGTACCCTCACCTGGACTCTAAACCGTCCCTGTCCCCTAACCCTAACCCTAGCCCGAACCCTAACCCTAATCCTTCCCCGAAGCCTGACCCTCACCCGTCCCTTAATACTAACCCGTACGCTAACACTAACCCGCGCCCTCACACGCACGCCCCCTCTAAAGCATTGCCATACCCTCACCTGGACCCTAAACCGTCCCCGTCCCCTAACCCTAACCCTAGCCCGAACCCTAACCCTAACCCTTCCCCGAAGCCTGACCCTCACCTGTCCCCTAATCCTAACCCGTACGCTAACACTAACCCGCGCCCTCACACGCACGCTCCACCGAAAGCGTTGCCGTACCCTCACCTGGACCCTAAACCGTCCCCGTCCCCTAACCCTAACCCTAGCCCGAACCCTAACCCTAACCCTTCCCCGAAGCCCGAACCTCACCCGTCCCCTAATCCTAAGCCGTACGCTAACACTAACACGCGCCCTCACACGCACGCGCCCCCTAAAGCGTTGCCGTACCCTCACCTGGACCCTAAACCGTCCCCGTCCCCTAACCCTAACCCTAGCCCGAACCCTAACCCTAACCCTTCCCCGAAGCCTGACCCTCACCCGTCCCCTAATCCTAACCCGAACGCTAACAGTAACCCACGCCCTCACACGCACGCTCCCCCTAACGCGTTGCCGTACCCTCACCTGGACCCTAAACCGTCCCCGTCCCCTAACCCTAACCCTAGCCCGAACCCTAACCCTAACCCTTCCCCGAAGCCTGACCCTCACCCGTCCCCTAATCCTAACCGTACTCTAACACTACCCAGCGCCCTCACACGCACGCTCCCCCTAAAGCGTTGCCGTACCCTCACCTGGACCCTAAACCGTCCCAGTCACATAACCCTAACCCTAGCCCGAACCCTAACCATAACCCTTCCCTGAAGCATGACCCTCACCCGTCCCCTAATCCTAACACGTACGTTAACACTAACCCGCGCCCTCACACGCACGCTCCCCCTAAAGCGTTGCCGTACCCTCACCTGGACCCTAAACCGTCCCCGTCCCCTAACCCTAACCCTAGCCCGAACCCTAACCCTAACCCTTCCCCGAAGCCTGACCCTCACCCGTCCCCTAACCCTAAACCGTACGCTAACACTAACCCGCGCCCTCACACGCACGCTCCCCCTAAAACGTTGTCGTACCCTCACCTGGACCCTAAACCGTCCCCGTCCCCTAACCCTAACCCTAGCCCGAACCCTAACCCTAACCCTTTCCCGAAGCCTGACCCTCACCCGTCCCCTAATCCTAAACCGTACGCTAACACTAACCCTCGCCCTCACACGCACGCTCCCACTAAAGTGTTTCCGTACCCTCACCTGGACCCGAAACCGTCCCCGTCCCCTAACCCTAACCCTAGCCCGAACCCTAACCCTAACCCTTCCCCGAAGCCTGACACTCAACCGTCCCCTAATCCTAACGCGTACGCTAACACTAACCCGCGCCCTCACATGCACGCTCCCCCTAAAGCGTTGCCGTACCCTCACCTGGACCCTAAACCGTCCCCGTCCCCTAACCCTAACCCTAGCCCGAACCCTAACCCTAACACTTCCCCGAAGCCTGACCCTCACCCGTCCCCTAATCCTAACCGTACTCTAACACTACCCAGCGCCCTCACACGCACGCTCCCCCTAAAGCATTGCCGTACCCTCACCTGGACTCTAAACCGTCCCTGTCCCCTAACCCTAACCCTAGCCCGAACCCTAACCCTAATCCTTCCCCGAAGCCTGACCCTCACCCGTCCCTTAATACTAACCCGTACGCTAACACTAACCCGCGCCCTCACACGCACGCCCCCACTAAAGCATTGCCATACCCTCACCTGGACCCTAAACCGTCCCCGTCCCCTAACCCTAACCTTAGCCCGAACCCTAACCCTAACCCTTCCCCGAAGCCTGACCCTCACCCGTCCCCTAATCCTAACCCGTACGCTAACACTAACCCGCGCCCTCACACGCACGCTCCCCGTAAAGCGTTGCCGTACTCTCACCTGGAACCTAAACTGTCCCCGTCCCCTAACCCTAACCCTAGCCCGAACCCTAACCCTAACCCTTCCCCTTAGCCTGACCCTCACCCGTCCCCTAATCCTAACCCGTACGCTAACACTAACCCGCGCCCTCACACGCACGCTCCCCCTAAAGCGTTGCCGTACCCTCACCTGGACCCTAAACCGTCCCCGTCCCCTAACCCTATCCCTAGCCCGAACCCTAACCGTAACCCTTCCCCGAAGCCTGACCCTCACCCGTCCCCTAATCCTAACCCGTACGCTAACACTAACCCGCGCCCTCACACGCCCGCTCCCCCTAAAGCGTTGCCGTACCCTCACCTGGACCCTAAACCGTTCCCGTCCCCTAACCCTAACCCTAGCCCGAACCCTAACCCTAACCCTTCCCCGAAGCCTGACCCACACCCGTCCCCTAATCCTAACCCGTACGCTAACACTAACCCGCGCCCTCACACGCACGCTCCCCCTAAAGCGTTGCCGTACCCTCACCTGGACCCTAAACCGTCCCCGTCCCCTAACCCTAACCCTAGCCCGAACCCTAACCCTAACCCTTCCCCGAAGCCTGACCCTCACCTGTCCCCTAATCCTAACCCGTACGCTAACACTAACCCGCGCCCTCACACGCACGCTCCCCTTAAAGCGTTGCCGTACCCTCACCTGGACCCGAAACCGTCCCCGTCCCCTAACCCTAACCCTAGCCCGAACCCTAACCCTAACCCTTCCCCGAAGCATGACCCTCACCCGTCCCCTAATCCTAAGCCGTACGCTAACACTAACCCGCGCCCTCAAACGCACGCTCCCCCGAAAGCGTTGCCGTACCCTCACCTGGACCCTAAACCGTCCCCGTCCCCTACCCCTAACCCTAGCCTGAACCCTAACCCTAACCCTTCCCCGAAGCCTGACCCTCACCCGTCCCCTAATCCTAACCCGTACGCTAACACTAACGCGCGCCCTCACACGCACGCTCCCCCTAAAGCATTGCCGTACCCTCACCTGGACCCTAAACCGTCCCCGTCCCCTAACCCTAACCCTAGCCCGAACCCTAATCCTAACCCTTCCCCGAAGCCTGACACTCACCCGTCCCCTAATCCTAACCCGTACGCTAACACTAACCCACGCCCTCACACGCACGCTCCCCCTAAAGCGTTGCCGTACCCTCACCTGGACCCTAAACCGTCCCCGTCCCCTAACCCTAACCCTAGCCCGAACCCTAACCCTAACACTTCCCCGAAGCCTGACCCTCACCCGTCCCCTAATCTTAACCCGTACGCTAACACTAACCCGCGCCCTCACACGCACGCTCCCCCTAAAGCGTTGCCGTACCCTCACCTGGACCCTAAACCGTCCCCGTCCCCTAACCCTAACCCTAGCCCGAACCCTAACCCTAACCGTTCCCCGAAGCCTGACCCTCACCCGTCCCCTAATCCTAACCCGTACGCTAACACTAACCCGCGCCCTCACACGCACGCTCCCCCTAAAGCGTTGCCGTACCCTCACCTGGACCCGAAACCGGCCCCGTCCTCTAAACCTAACCCTAGCCCGAACCCTAACCCTAACCCTTCCCCGAAGCCTGACCCTCACCCGTCCCCTAATCGTACCCCGTACGCTAACACTAACCCGCGCCCTCACACGCACGCTCAACCTAAAGCGTTGCCGTACCCTCACCTGGACCCTAAACCGTCCCCGTCCCCTAACCCTAACCCTAGCCCGAACCCTAACCCTAACCCTTCCCCGTAGCCTGACCCTCACCCGTCCCCTAATCCTAACCCGTACGCTAACACTAACCCGCGCCTTCACACGCACGCTCCCCCTAAAGCGTTGCCGTACCCTCACCTGGACCCGAAACCGTTCCCGTCCCCTAACTCTAACCCTAGCCCGAACCCTAACCCTAACCCTTCCCCGAAGCCTGACCCACACCCGTCCCCTAATCCTAACCTGTACACTAACACTAACCCGCGCCCTCACACGCACGCTCCCCCTAAAGCGTTGCCGTACCCTCACCTGGACCCTAAACCGTCCCCGTCCCCTAACCCTAACCCTAGCCCGAACCCTAACCCTAACCCTTCCCCGAAGCCTGACCCTCACCCATCCCCTAATCCTAACCCGTACGCTAACACTAACCCGCGCCCTCACACGCACGCTCCCCTTAAAGCGTTGCCGTACCCTCACCTGGACTCGAAACCGTCCCCGTCCCCTAACCCTAACCCTAGCCCGAACCGTAACCCTAACCCTTCCCCGAAGCCTGACCCTCACCCGTCCCCTAATCCTAAGCCGTACGCTAACACTAACCCGCGCCCTCACACGCACGCTCCCCCTAAAACGTTGCCGTACCCTCACCTGGACCCTAAACCGTCCCCGTCCCCTAACCCTAACCCTAGCCCGAACCCTAACCCTAACCCTTCCCCGAAGCCTGACCCTCACCCGTCCCCTAATCCTAACCCGTACGCTAACACTAACCCGCGCCCTCACATGCACGCTCCCCCTAAAGCGTTGCCGTACCCTCACCTGGACGCGAAACCGTCCCCGTCCCCTAACCCTAACCCTAGCCCGAACCCTAACCCTAACCCTTCCCCGAAGCCTGACCCTCACCCGTCCCCTAATCCTAACACGTACGCTAAAACTAACCCGCGCCCTCACACGCACGCTCCCACTAAAGCGTTGCCGTACCCTCACCTGGACCCTAAACAGTCCCCATCCCCTAACCCTAACCCTAGCCCGAACCCTAACCCTAACACTTTCCCGAAGCCTGACCCTCACCCGTCCCCTAATCCTAAGCCGTACGCTAACACTAACGCGCGCCCTCACACGCACGCTCCCCCTAAAGCGTTGCCGTACCCTCACCTGGACCCTAAACCGTCCCCGTCCCCTAACCCTAACCCTAGCCCGAACCCTAACCCTAACCCTTCCCCTAAGCCTGACCCTCACCCGTCCCCTAATCCTAACCCGTACGCTAACACTAACCCGCGCCCTCACATGCACGCTCCCCCTAAAGCGTTGCCGTACCCTCACCTGGACCCGAAACCGTCCCCGTCCCCTAACCCTAACCCTAGCCCGAACCCTAACCCTAACCCTTCCCCGAAGCCTGACCCTCACCCGTCCCCTAATTCTAACCCGTACGCTAACACTAACCCGCGCCCTCACACGCACGCTCCCCTTAAAGCGTTGCCGTACCCTCACCTGGACCCTAAACCGTCCCCGTCCCCTAACCCTAACCCTAGCCCGAACCCTAACCCTAACCCTTCCCCGAAGCCTGACCCTCACCCATCCCCTAATCCTAAGCCGTACGCTAACACTAACCCGCGCCCTCACACGCACGCTCCCCCTAAAGCGTTGCCGTACCCTCACCTGGACGCGAAACCGTCCCCGTCCCCTAACCCTAACCCTAGCCCGAACCCTAACCCTAACCCTTCCCCGAAGCCTGACCCTCACCCGTCCCCTAATCCTAACCCGTACGCTAACACTAACCCGCGCCCTCACACGCACGCTCCCCCTAAAACGTTGCCGTACCCTCACCTGGACCCTAAACCGTCCCCGTCCCCTAACCCTAACCCTAGCCCGAACCCTAACCCTAACTCTTCCCCGAAGCCTGACCCTCACCCGTCACCTAATCCTAACCCGTACGCTAACACTAACCCGCGCCCTCACATGCACGCTCCCCCTAAAGCGTTGCCGTACGCTCACCTGGACCCTAAACCGTCCCCGTCCCCTAACCCTAACCCTAGCCCGAACCCTAACCCTAACCCTTCCCCGAAGCCTGACAATCACCCGTCGCCTAATCCTAACCCGTACGCTAACACTAACCCGCGCCCTCACACGCACGCTCCCCCTAAAGCGTTGCCGTACACTCACCTGGACCCTAAACCGTCCCCTAACCCTAACCCTAACCCTAGCCCGAACCCTAACCCTAACCCTTCCCCGAAGCCTGACACTCACCCGTCCCCTAATCCTAAGCCGTACGCTAACACTAATGCGCGCCCTCACACGCACGCTCCCCCTAAAGCGTTGCCGTACCCTCACGTGGACCCTAAACCGTTCCCGTCCCCTAACCCTAACCCTAGCCCGAACCCTAACCCTAACCCTTCCCCGAAGCCTGACCCTCACCCGTCCCCTAATCCTAACCCGTACGCTAACACTAACCCGCGCCCTCACACGCACGCTCCCCCTAAAACGTTGCCGTACCCTCACCTGGACCCTAAACCGTCCCCGTCCCCTAACCCTAACCCTAGCCCGAACCCTAACCCTAACCCTTCCCCGAAGCCTGACCCTCACCCGTCCCCTAATCCTAACCCGTACGCTAACACTAACCCGCGCCCTCACATGCACGCTCCCCCTAAAGCGTTGCCGTACCCTCACCTGGACCCTAAACCGTCCCCGTCCCCTAACCCTAACCCTAGCCCAAACCCTAACCCTAACCCTTCCCCGAAGCCTGACCCTCACCCGTCGCCTAATCCTAACCCGTACGCTAACACTAACCCGGGCCCTCACATGCACGCTCCCCCTAAAGCGTTGCCGTACCCTCACCTGGTCCCTAAACCGGCCCCGTCCCCTAACCCTAACCCTAGCCCGAACCCTAACCCTAACCCTTCCCCGAAGCCTGACCCTCACCCATCCCCTAATCCTAACACGTACGCTAAAACTAACCCGCGCCCTCACACGCACGCTCCCCCTAAAGCGTTGCCGTACCCTCACCTGGACCCTAAACAGTCCCCATCCCCTAACCCTAACCCTAGCCCGAACCCTAACCCTAACCCTTTCCCGAAGCCTGACCCTCACCCGTCCCCTAATCCTAAGCCGTACGCTAACAATAACGCGCGCCCTCACACGCACGCTCCCCCTAAAGCGTTGCCATACCCTCACCAGGACCCGAAACCGTCCCCGTCCCCTAACCCTAACCCTAGCCCGAACCCTAACCCTAACCCTTCCCCGAAGCCTGACCCTCACCCGTCCCCTAATTCTAACCCGTACGCTAACACTAACCCTCGCCCTCACACGCACGCTCCCCCAAAAGTGTTTCCGTACCCTCACCTGGACCCTAAACCGTCCCCGTCCCCTAACCCTAACCCTAGCCCGAACCCTAACCCTAACCCTTCCCCGAAGCCTGACCCTCAACCGTCCCCTACTGCTAACCCGTACGCTAACACTAACCCGCGCCCTCACACGCACGTTCCCCCTAAAGCGTTGCCGTACCCTCACCTGGACCCGAAACCGTCCCCGTCCCGTAACCCTAACCCTAGCCCGAAACCTAACCCTAACACTTCCCCGAAGCCTGACCCTCACCCGTCCCCTAATCCTAACCCGTACGCTAACACTAACCCGCGCCCTCACACGCACGCTCCCCCTAAAGCGTTGCCGTACCCTCACCTGGACCCTAAACCGTCCCTGTCCCCTAACCCTAACCCTAGCCCGAACCCTAACCCTAACCCTTCCCCGAAGCCTGACACTCAACCGTCCCCTAATCCTACCGCGTACGCTAACACTAACCCGCGCCCTCACACGCACGCTCCCCCTAAAGCGTTGCCGTACCCTCACCTGGACCCTAAACCGTCCCCATCCCCTAACCCTAACCCTAGCCCGAACCCTAACCCTAACCCTTCCCCGAAGCCTGACCCTCACCCGTCCCCTAATCCTAAGCCGTACGCTAACACTAGCGCGCGCCCTCACACGCACGCTCCCCCTAAAGTGTTGCCGTACCCTCACCTGGACCCTAAACCGTCCCCGTCCCCTAACCCTAACCCTAGCCCGAACCCTAACCCTAACCCTTCCCCGAAGCCTGACCCTCACCCGTCCCCTAATCCTAACCCGTACGCTAACAGTAACCCACGCCCTCACACGCACGCTCCCCCTAAAGCGTTGCCGTACCCTCACCTGGACCCTAAACCGTCCCCGTCCCCTAACCCTAACCCTAGCCCGAACCCTAACCCTAACCCTTCCCCGAAGCCTGACCCTCACCCGTCCCCTAATCCTAACCCGTACGCTAACACTAACCCTCGCCCTCACACGCACGCTCCCCCTAAAGCGTTGCCGTACCCTCACCTGGACCCTAAACCGTCCCCGTCCCCTAACCCTAACCCTAGCCCGAACCCTAACCCTAAACCTTCCCCGAAGCATGACCCTCACCCGTCCCCTAATCCTAACCCGTACGCTAACAGTAACCCACGCCCTCACACGCACGCTCCCCCTAAAGCGTTGCCGTACCCTCACCTGGACCCTAAACCGTCCCCGTCCCCTAACCCTAACCCTAGCCCGAACCCTAACCCTAACCCTTCCCCGAAGCCTGACCCTCACCCGTCCCCTAATCCTAACCCGTACGCTAACACTAACCCGCGCCCTCACACGCACGCTCCCCCTAAAGCGTTGCCGTACCCTCACCTGGACCCTAAACCGTCCCCGTCCCCTAACCCTAACCCTAGCCCGAACCCTAACCCTAACCCTTCCCCGAAGCCTGACCCTCACCTGTCCCCTAATCCTAACCCGTACGCTAACACTAACCCGCGCCCTCACATGCACGCTCCCCCTAAAGCGTTGCCGTACCCTCACCTGGACCCTAAACCGTCCCCGTCCCCTAACCCTAACCCTAGCCCGAACCCTAACCCTAACACTTCCCCGAAGCCTGACCCTCACCCTTCCCCTAATCCTAACCCGTACGCTAACACTAACCCTCACCCTCACACGCACGCTCCCCCTAAAGCGTTGCCGTACCCTCACCTGGACCCTAAACCGTCCCCGTCCCCTAACCCTAACCCTAGCCCGAACCCTAACCCTAACCCTTCCCCGAAGCCTGACCCTCACCTGTCCCCTAATCCTAACCCGTACGCTAACACTAACCCGCGCCCTCACACGCACGCTCCACCGAAAGCGTTGCCGTACCCTCACCTGGACCCTAAACCGTCCCCGTCCCCTAACCCTAACCCTAGCCCGAACCCTAACCCTAACCCTTCCCCGAAGCCCGAACCTCACCCGTCCCCTAATCCTAAGCCGTACGCTAACACTAACGCGCGCCCTCACACGCACGCTCCCCCTAAAGCGTTGCCGTACCCTCACCTGGACCCTAAACCGTCCCCGTCCCCTAACCCTAACCCTAGCCCGAACCCTAACCCTAACCCTTCCCCGAAGCCTGACCCTCACCCGTCCCCTAATCCTAACCCGAACGCTAACAGTAACCCACGCCCTCACACGCACGCTCCCCCTAACGCGTTGCCGTACCCTCACCTGGACCCTAAACCGTCCCCGTCCCCTAACCCTAACCCTAGCCCGAACCCTAACCCTAACCCTTCCCCGAAGCCTGACCCTCACCCGTCCCCTAATCCTAACCGTACTCTAACACTACCCAGCGCCCTCACACGCACGCTCCCCCTAAAGCATTGCCGTACCCTCACCTGGACTCTAAACCGTCCCTGTCCCCTAACCCTAACCCTAGCCCGAACCCTAACCCTAATCCTTCCCCGAAGCCTGACCCTCACCCGTCCCTTAATACTAACCCGTACGCTAACACTAACCCGCGCCCTCACACGCACGCCCCCTCTAAAGCATTGCCATACCCTCACCTGGACCCTAAACCGTCCCCGTCCCCTAACCCTAACCCTAGCCCGAACCCTAACCCTAACCCTTCCCCGAAGCCTGACCCTCACCTGTCCCCTAATCCTAACCCGTACGCTAACACTAACCCGCGCCCTCACACGCACGCTCCACCGAAAGCGTTGCCGTACCCTCACCTGGACCCTAAACCGTCCCCGTCCCCTAACCCTAACCCTAGCCCGAACCCTAACCCTAACCCTTCCCCGAAGCCCGAACCTCACCCGTCCCCTAATCCTAAGCCGTACGCTAACACTAACACGCGCCCTCACACGCACGCTCCCCCTAAAGCGTTGCCGTACCCTCACCTGGACCCTAAACCGTCCCCGTCCCCTAACCCTAACCCTAGCCCGAACCCTAACCCTAACCCTTCCCCGAAGCCTGACCCTCACCCGTCCCCTAATCCTAACCCGAACGCTAACAGTAACCCACGCCCTCACACGCACGCTCCCCCTAACGCGTTGCCGTACCCTCACCTGGACCCTAAACCGTCCCCGTCCCCTAACCCTAACCCTAGCCCGAACCCTAACCCTAACCCTTCCCCGAAGCCTGACCCTCACCCGTCCCCTAATCCTAACCGTACTCTAACACTACCCAGCGCCCTCACACGCACGCTCCCCCTAAAGCGTTGCCGTACCCTCACCTGGACCCTAAACCGTCCCAGTCACATAACCCTAACCCTAGCCCGAACCCTAACCATAACCCTTCCCTGAAGCATGACCCTCACCCGTCCCCTAATCCTAACACGTACGTTAACACTAACCCGCGCCCTCACACGCACGCTCCCCCTAAAGCGTTGCCGTACCCTCACCTGGACCCTAAACCGTCCCCGTCCCCTAACCCTAACCCTAGCCCGAACCCTAACCCTAACCCTTCCCCGAAGCCTGACCCTCACCCGTCCCCTAACCCTAAACCGTACGCTAACACTAACCCGCGCCCTCACACGCACGCTCCCCCTAAAACGTTGTCGTACCCTCACCTGGACCCTAAACCGTCCCCGTCCCCTAACCCTAACCCTAGCCCGAACCCTAACCCTAACCCTTCCCCGAAGCCTGACCCTCACCCGTCCCCTAATCCTAAACCGTACGCTAACACTAACCCTCGCCCTCACACGCACGCTCCCACTAAAGTGTTTCCGTACCCTCACCTGGACCCGAAACCGTCCCCGTCCCCTAACCCTAACCCTAGCCCGAACCCTAACCCTAACCCTTCCCCGAAGCCTGACACTCAACCGTCCCCTAATCCTAACGCGTACGCTAACACTAACCCGCGCCCTCACATGCACGCTCCCCCTAAAGCGTTGCCGTACCCTCACCTGGACCCTAAACCGTCCCCGTCCCCTAACCCTAACCCTAGCCCGAACCCTAACCCTAACACTTCCCCGAAGCCTGACCCTCACCCGTCCCCTAATCCTAACCGTACTCTAACACTACCCAGCGCCCTCACACGCACGCTCCCCCTAAAGCATTGCCGTACCCTCACCTGGACTCTAAACCGTCCCTGTCCCCTAACCCTAACCCTAGCCCGAACCCTAACCCTAATCCTTCCCCGAAGCCTGACCCTCACCCGTCCCTTAATACTAACCCGTACGCTAACACTAACCCGCGCCCTCACACGCACGCCCCCACTAAAGCATTGCCATACCCTCACCTGGACCCTAAACCGTCCCCGTCCCCTAACCCTAACCTTAGCCCGAACCCTAACCCTAACCCTTCCCCGAAGCCTGACCCTCACCCGTCCCCTAATCCTAACCCGTACGCTAACACTAACCCGCGCCCTCACACGCACGCTCCCCGTAAAGCGTTGCCGTACTCTCACCTGGAACCTAAACTGTCCCCGTCCCCTAACCCTAACCCTAGCCCGAACCCTAACCCTAACCCTTCCCCTTAGCCTGACCCTCACCCGTCCCCTAATCCTAACCCGTACGCTAACACTAACCCGCGCCCTCACACGCACGCTCCCCCTAAAGCGTTGCCGTACCCTCACCTGGACCCTAAACCGTCCCCGTCCCCTAACCCTATCCCTAGCCCGAACCCTAACCGTAACCCTTCCCCGAAGCCTGACCCTCACCTGTCCCCTAATCCTAACCCGTACGCTAACACTAACCCGCGCCCTCACACGCCCGCTCCCCCTAAAGCGTTGCCGTACCCTCACCTGGACCCTAAACCGTTCCCGTCCCCTAACCCTAACCCTAGCCCGAACCCTAACCCTAACCCTTCCCCGAAGCCTGACCCACACCCGTCCCCTAATCCTAACCCGTACGCTAACACTAACCCGCGCCCTCACACGCACGCTCCCCCTAAAGCGTTGCCGTACCCTCACCTGGACCCTAAACCGTCCCCGTCCCCTAACCCTAACCCTAGCCCGAACCCTAACCCTAACCCTTCCCCGAAGCCTGACCCTCACCTGTCCCCTAATCCTAACCCGTACGCTAACACTAACCCGCGCCCTCACACGCACGCTCCCCTTAAAGCGTTGCCGTACCCTCACCTGGACCCGAAACCGTCCCCGTCCCCTAACCCTAACCCTAGCCCGAACCCTAACCCTAACCCTTCCCCGAAGCATGACCCTCACCCGTCCCCTAATCCTAAGCCGTACGCTAACACTAACCCGCGCCCTCAAACGCACGCTCCCCCGAAAGCGTTGCCGTACCCTCACCTGGACCCTAAACCGTCCCCGTCCCCTACCCCTAACCCTAGCCTGAACCCTAACCCTAACCCTTCCCCGAAGCCTGACCCTCACCCGTCCCCTAATCCTAACCCGTACGCTAACACTAACGCGCGCCCTCACACGCACGCTCCCCCTAAAGCATTGCCGTACCCTCACCTGGACCCTAAACCGTCCCCGTCCCCTAACCCTAACCCTAGCCCGAACCCTAATCCTAACCCTTCCCCGAAGCCTGACACTCACCCGTCCCCTAATCCTAACCCGTACGCTAACACTAACCCACGCCCTCACACGCACGCTCCCCCTAAAGCGTTGCCGTACCCTCACCTGGACCCTAAACCGTCCCCGTCCCCTAACCCTAACCCTAGCCCGAACCCTAACCCTAACACTTCCCCGAAGCCTGACCCTCACCCGTCCCCTAATCTTAACCCGTACGCTAACACTAACCCGCGCCCTCACACGCACGCTCCCCCTAAAGCGTTGCCGTACCCTCACCTGGACCCTAAACCGTCCCCGTCCCCTAACCCTAACCCTAGCCCGAACCCTAACCCTAACCGTTCCCCGAAGCCTGACCCTCACCCGTCCCCTAATCCTAACCCGTACGCTAACACTAACCCGCGCCCTCACACGCACGCTCCCCCTAAAGCGTTGCCGTACCCTCACCTGGACCCGAAACCGGCCCCGTCCTCTAAACCTAACCCTAGCCCGAACCCTAACCCTAACCCTTCCCCGAAGCCTGACCCTCACCCGTCCCCTAATCGTACCCCGTACGCTAACACTAACCCGCGCCCTCACACGCACGCTCAACCTAAAGCGTTGCCGTACCCTCACCTGGACCCTAAACCGTCCCCGTCCCCTAACCCTAACCCTAGCCCGAACCCTAACCCTAACCCTTCCCCGTAGCCTGACCCTCACCCGTCCCCTAATCCTAACCCGTACGCTAACACTAACCCGCGCCTTCACACGCACGCTCCCCCTAAAGCGTTGCCGTACCCTCACCTGGACCCGAAACCGTTCCCGTCCCCTAACTCTAACCCTAGCCCGAACCCTAACCCTAACCCTTCCCCGAAGCCTGACCCACACCCGTCCCCTAATCCTAACCTGTACACTAACACTAACCCGCGCCCTCACACGCACGCTCCCCCTAAAGCGTTGCCGTACCCTCACCTGGACCCTAAACCGTCCCCGTCCCCTAACCCTAACCCTAGCCCGAACCCTAACCCTAACCCTTCCCCGAAGCCTGACCCTCACCCATCCCCTAATCCTAACCCGTACGCTAACACTAACCCGCGCCCTCACACGCACGCTCCCCTTAAAGCGTTGCCGTACCCTCACCTGGACTCGAAACCGTCCCCGTCCCCTAACCCTAACCCTAGCCCGAACCGTAACCCTAACCCTTCCCCGAAGCCTGACCCTCACCCGTCCCCTAATCCTAAGCCGTACGCTAACACTAACCCGCGCCCTCACACGCACGCTCCCCCTAAAACGTTGCCGTACCCTCACCTGGACCCTAAACCGTCCCCGTCCCCTAACCCTAACCCTAGCCCGAACCCTAACCCTAACCCTTCCCCGAAGCCTGACCCTCACCCGTCCCCTAATCCTAACCCGTACGCTAACACTAACCCGCGCCCTCACATGCACGCTCCCCCTAAAGCGTTGCCGTACCCTCACCTGGACGCGAAACCGTCCCCGTCCCCTAACCCTAACCCTAGCCCGAACCCTAACCCTAACCCTTCCCCGAAGCCTGACCCTCACCCGTCCCCTAATCCTAACACGTACGCTAAAACTAACCCGCGCCCTCACACGCACGCTCCCACTAAAGCGTTGCCGTACCCTCACCTGGACCCTAAACAGTCCCCATCCCCTAACCCTAACCCTAGCCCGAACCCTAACCCTAACACTTTCCCGAAGCCTGACCCTCACCCGTCCCCTAATCCTAAGCCGTACGCTAACACTAACGCGCGCCCTCACACGCACGCTCCCCCTAAAGCGTTGCCGTACCCTCACCTGGACCCTAAACCGTCCCCGTCCCCTAACCCTAACCCTAGCCCGAACCCTAACCCTAACCCTTCCCCTAAGCCTGACCCTCACCCGTCCCCTAATCCTAACCCGTACGCTAACACTAACCCGCGCCCTCACATGCACGCTCCCCCTAAAGCGTTGCCGTACCCTCACCTGGACCCGAAACCGTCCCCGTCCCCTAACCCTAACCCTAGCCCGAACCCTAACCCTAACCCTTCCCCGAAGCCTGACCCTCACCCGTCCCCTAATTCTAACCCGTACGCTAACACTAACCCGCGCCCTCACACGCACGCTCCCCTTAAAGCGTTGCCGTACCCTCACCTGGACCCTAAACCGTCCCCGTCCCCTAACCCTAACCCTAGCCCGAACCCTAACCCTAACCCTTCCCCGAAGCCTGACCCTCACCCATCCCCTAATCCTAAGCCGTACGCTAACACTAACCCGCGCCCTCACACGCACGCTCCCCCTAAAGCGTTGCCGTACCCTCACCTGGACGCGAAACCGTCCCCGTCCCCTAACCCTAACCCTAGCCCGAACCCTAACCCTAACCCTTCCCCGAAGCCTGACCCTCACCCGTCCCCTAATCCTAACCCGTACGCTAACACTAACCCGCGCCCTCACACGCACGCTCCCCCTAAAACGTTGCCGTACCCTCACCTGGACCCTAAACCGTCCCCGTCCCCTAACCCTAACCCTAGCCCGAACCCTAACCCTAACTCTTCCCCGAAGCCTGACCCTCACCCGTCACCTAATCCTAACCCGTACGCTAACACTAACCCGCGCCCTCACATGCACGCTCCCCCTAAAGCGTTGCCGTACGCTCACCTGGACCCTAAACCGTCCCCGTCCCCTAACCCTAACCCTAGCCCGAACCCTAACCCTAACCCTTCCCCGAAGCCTGACAATCACCCGTCGCCTAATCCTAACCCGTACGCTAACACTAACCCGCGCCCTCACACGCACGCTCCCCCTAAAGCGTTGCCGTACACTCACCTGGACCCTAAACCGTCCCCTAACCCTAACCCTAACCCTAGCCCGAACCCTAACCCTAACCCTTCCCCGAAGCCTGACACTCACCCGTCCCCTAATCCTAAGCCGTACGCTAACACTAATGCGCGCCCTCACACGCACGCTCCCCCTAAAGCGTTGCCGTACCCTCACGTGGACCCTAAACCGTTCCCGTCCCCTAACCCTAACCCTAGCCCGAACCCTAACCCTAACCCTTCCCCGAAGCCTGACCCTCACCCGTCCCCTAATCCTAACCCGTACGCTAACACTAACCCGCGCCCTCACACGCACGCTCCCCCTAAAACGTTGCCGTACCCTCACCTGGACCCTAAACCGTCCCCGTCCCCTAACCCTAACCCTAGCCCGAACCCTAACCCTAACCCTTCCCCGAAGCCTGACCCTCACCCGTCCCCTAATCCTAACCCGTACGCTAACACTAACCCGCGCCCTCACATGCACGCTCCCCCTAAAGCGTTGCCGTACCCTCACCTGGACCCTAAACCGTCCCCGTCCCCTAACCCTAACCCTAGCCCAAACCCTAACCCTAACCCTTCCCCGAAGCCTGACCCTCACCCGTCGCCTAATCCTAACCCGTACGCTAACACTAACCCGGGCCCTCACATGCACGCTCCCCCTAAAGCGTTGCCGTACCCTCACCTGGTCCCTAAACCGGCCCCGTCCCCTAACCCTAACCCTAGCCCGAACCCTAACCCTAACCCTTCCCCGAAGCCTGACCCTCACCCATCCCCTAATCCTAACACGTACGCTAAAACTAACCCGCGCCCTCACACGCACGCTCCCCCTAAAGCGTTGCCGTACCCTCACCTGGACCCTAAACAGTCCCCATCCCCTAACCCTAACCCTAGCCCGAACCCTAACCCTAACCCTTTCCCGAAGCCTGACCCTCACCCGTCCCCTAATCCTAAGCCGTACGCTAACAATAACGCGCGCCCTCACACGCACGCTCCCCCTAAAGCGTTGCCATACCCTCACCAGGACCCGAAACCGTCCCCGTCCCCTAACCCTAACCCTAGCCCGAACCCTAACCCTAACCCTTCCCCGAAGCCTGACCCTCACCCGTCCCCTAATTCTAACCCGTACGCTAACACTAACCCGCGCCCTCACACGCACGCTCCCCCTAAAGCATTGCCGTACCCTCACCTGGACCCGAAACCGTCCCCGTCCCCTAACCCTAACCCTAGCCCGAACCCTAACCCTAACCCTTTCCCGAAGCCTGACCCTCACCCGTCACCTAATCCTAACCCGTACGCTAACACTAACCCGCGCCCTCACACGCACGCTCCCCCTAAAGCGTTGCCATACGCTCACCTGGACCCTAAACCGTCCCCGTCCCCTAACCCTAACCCTAGCCCGAACCCTAACCCTAACCCTTCCCCGAAGCCTGACCCACACCCGTCCCCTAATCCTAACCCGTACGCTAACACTAACCCGCGCCCTCACACACACGCTCCCCCTAAAGCGTTGCCGTACCCTCACCTGGACCCTAAACAGTCCCCATCCCCTAACCCTAACCCTAGCCCGAACCCTAACCCTAACACTTCCCCGAAGCCTGACCCTCACCCGTCCCCTAATCCTAACCCGTACGCTAACGCTAACCCACGCCCTCACACGCACGCTCCCCCTAAAGCGTTGCCGTACCCTCACCTGGACCCTAAACCGTCCCCGTCCCCTAACCCTAACCCTAGCCCGAACCCTAATCCTAACCCTTCCCCGAAGCCTGACCATCACCCGTCGCCTAATCCTAACCCGTACGCTAACACTAACCCGCACCCTCACACGCACGCTCCCCCTAAAGCGTTGCCGTACACTCACCTGGACCCTAAACCGTCCCCGTCCCCTAACCCTAACCCTAGCCCGAACCCTAACCCTAACAGTTCCCCGAAGCCTGACCCTCACCCGTCCCCTAATCCTAACCCGTACGCTAACACTAACCCGCGCCCTCACACGCACGCTCCCCCTAAAGCGTTGCCGTACCCTCACGTGGACCCTAAACCGTCCCCGTCCCCTAACCCTAACCCTAGCCCGAACCATAACCCTAACCCTTCCCCGAAACCTGACCCTCACACGTCCCCTAATCCTAACCCGTACGCTAACACTAACCCGCGCCCTCACACACACGCTCCCCCTAAAGCGTTGCCGTACCCTCACCTGGACCCTAAACCGTCCCCGTCCCCTAACCCTAACCCTAGCCCGAACCCTAACACTAACCCTTCCCTGAAGCCTGACCCTAACCCATCCCCTAATCCTAACCCGTACGCTAACACTAACCCGCGCCCTCACACGCACGCTCCCCCTAAAGCGTTGCCTTACCCTCACCTGGACCCTAAACAGTCCCCATCCCCTAACCCTAACCCTAGCCTGAACCCTAACCCTAACCGTTTCCCGAAGCCTGACCCTCACCCGTCCCCTAATCCTAAGCCGTACGCTAACAGTAACGTGCGCCCTCACACGCACACTCCCCCTAAAGCGTTGCCGTACCCTCACCTGGACCCTAAACCGTCCCCGTCCCCTAACCCTAACCCTAGCCCGAACCCTAACCCTAACCCTTCCCCGAAGCCTGACCCTCACCCGTCCCCTAATCCTAACCCGTACGCTAACACTAACCCGTGCCCTCACACGCACGCTCCCCCTAAAGCGTTGCCGTACCCTCACCTGGACCCGAAACCGTCCCCGTCCCCTAACCCTAACCCTAGCCCGAACCCTAACCCTAACCCTTCCCCGAAGCCTGACCCTCACCCGTCCCCTAATTCTAACCCGTACGCTAACACTAACCCACGCCCTCACACGCACGCTCCCCCTAAAGCGTTGCCGTACCCTCACCTGGACCCTAAACCGTCCCCGTCCCCTAACCCTAACCCTAGCCCGAACCCTAACCCTAACCCTTCCCCGAAGCCTGACCCTCACCCGTCACCTAATCCTAACCCGTTCGCGAACACTAACCCGCGCCCTCACACGCACGCTCCCCCTAAAGCGTTGCCATACGCTCACCTGGACCCTAAACCGTCCCCGTCCCCTAACCCTAACCCTAGCCCGAACCCTAACCCTAACCCTTCCCCGAAGCCTGACCCACACCCGTCCCCTAATCCTAACCCGTACGCTAACACTAACCCGCGCCCTCACACGCACGCTCCCCCTAAAGCGTTGCCGTACACTCACCTGGACCCTAAACCGTCCCCGTCCCCTAACCATAACCCTAGCCCGAACCCTAACCCTAACCCTTCCCCGAAGCCTGACCCTCACCCGTCCCATAATCCTAAACCGTACGCTAACACTAACCTGCGTCCTCACACGCACGCTCCCCCTAAAGCGTTGCCGTACACTCACCTGGACCCTAAACCGTCCCCGTCCCCTAACCCTAACCCTAGCCCGAACCCTAACCCTCACCCTTCCCCGAAGCCTGACCCTCACCCGTCCCCTAATCCTAAGCCGTACGCTAACACTAACCCGCGCCCTCACACGCACGCTCCCCCTAAAGCGTTGCCGTACCCTCACCTGGACCCGAAACCGTCCCCGTCCCCTAACCCTAACCCTAGCCCGAACCCTAACCCTAACCTTTCCACGAAGCCTGACCCTCACCCGTCCCCTAATCCTAACCCGTACGCTAACACTAACCCGTGCCTTCACACGCACGCTCCCCCTAAAGCGTTGCCGTACCCTCACCTGGACCCGAAACCGTTCCCGTACCCTAACCCTAACCCTAGCCCGAACCCTAACCCTAACCCTTCCCCGAAGCCTGCCCACACCCGTCCCCTAATCCTAACCTGTACGCTAACACTAACCCGCGCCCTCACACGCACGCTCCCCCTAAAGCGTTGCCGTACCCTCACCTGGACCCTAAACCGTCCCCGTCCCCTAACCCTAACCCTAGCCCGAACCCTAACCCTAACCCTTCCCCGAAGCCTGACCCTCACCCGTCCCCTAATCCTAACCCGTACGCTAACACTAACCCGCGCCCTCACACGCACGCTCCCCCTAAAGCGTTGCCGTACCCTCACCTGGACCCTAAACCGTCCCCGTCCCCTAACCCTAACCCTAGCCCGAACCCTAACCCTAACCCTTCCCCGAAGCCTGACCCTCACCCGTCCCCTAATCCTAAGCCGTACGCTAACACTAACCCGCGCCCTCACACGCACGCTCCCCCTAAAGCGTTGCCGTACCCTCACCTGGACCCTAAACAGTCCCCATCCCCTAACCCTAACCCTAGCCCGAACCCTAACCCTAACCCTTTCCCGAAGCCTGACCCTCACCCGTCCCCTAATCCTAAGCCGTACGCTAACAATAACGCGCGCCCTCACACGCACGCTCCCCCTAAAGCGTTGCCGTAACCTCACCTGGATCCTAAACCGTCCCTGTCCCCTAACCCTAACCCTAGCCCGAACCCTAACCCTAACCCTTCCCCGAAGCCTGACCCTCACCCGTCCCCTAATCCTAACCCGTACGCTAACACTAACCCGCGCCCTCACACGCACGCTCCCCCTAAAGCGTTGCCGTACCCTCACCTGGCCCCGAAACCGTTCCCGTCCCCTAACCCTAACCTTAGCCCGAACCCTAACCCTAACCCTTCCCCGAAGCCTGACCCTCACCCGTCCCCTAATTCTAACCCGTACGCTAACACTAACCCACGCCCTCACACGCACGCTCCCCCTAAAGCGTTGCCGTACCCTCACCTGGACCCTAAACCGTCCCCGTCCCCTAACCCTAACCCTAGCCCGAACCCTAACCCTAACCCTTCCCCGAAGCCTAACCCTCACCCGTCACCTAATCCTAACCCGTACGCTAACACTAACCCGCGCCCTCACACGCACGCTCCCCCTAAAGCGTTGCCGTACGCTCACCTGGACCCTAAACCGTCCCCGTCCCCTAACCCTAACCCTAGCCCGAACCCTAACCCTAACACTTCCACGAAGCCTGACCCACACCCGTCCCCTAATCCTAACCCGTACGCTAACACTAACCCGCGCCCTCACACGCACGCTCCCCCTAAAGCGTTGCCGTACCCTCACCTGGACCCTAAACAGTCCCCGTCCCCTAACCCTAACCCTAGCCCGAACCCTAACCCTAACCCTTCCCCGAAGCCTGACCCTCACCCGTCCCCTAATCCTAACCCGTACGCTAACACTAACCCGCGCCCTCACACGCACGCTCCCCCTAAAGCGTTGCCGTACCCTCACCTGGACCCTAAACCGTCCCCGTCCCCTAACCCTAACCCTAGCCCGAACCCTAACCCTAACCCTTCCCCGAAACCTGACCCTCACCCGTCCCCTAATCCTAACCCGTACGCTAACACTAACCCGCGCCCTCACACGCACGCTCCCCCTAAAGCGTTGCCGTACCCTCACCTGGACCCTAAACCGTCCCCGTCCCCTAACCCTAACCCTAGCCCGAACCCTAACCCTAACCCTTCCCTGAAGCCTGACCCTAACCCATCCCCTAATCCTAACCCGTACGCTAACACTAACCCACGCCCTCACACGCACGCTCCCCCTAAAGCGTTGCCGTACCCTCACCTGGACCCTAAACCGTGCCCGTCCCCAAACCCTAACCCTAGCCCGAACCCTAACCCTAACCCTTCCCCGAAGCCTGACCCTCACCCGTCCCCTAATCCTAACCCATACGCTAACACTAACCCGCGCCCTCACACGCACGCTCCCCCTAAAGCGTTGCCGTACCCTCACCTGGACCCTAAACCGTCCCCGTCCCCTAACCCTAACCCTAGCCCGAACCCTAACCCTAACCCTTCCCCGAAGTCTGACCCTCACCCGTCCCCTAATCCTAACCCGTACGCTAACACTAACCCGCGCCCTCACACGCACGCTCCCCCTAAAGCGTTGCCGTACCCTCACCTGGACCAAAAACCGTCCCCGTCCCCTAACCCTAACCTTAGCCCGAACCCTAACCCTAACCCTTCCCCGAAGCCTGACCCTCACCCGTCCCCTAATTCTAACCCATACGCTAACACTAACCCGCGCCCTCACACGCACTCTCCCCCTAAAGCGTTGCCGTACCCTCACCTGGACCCTAAACCGTCCCCGTCCCCTAACCCTAACCCTAGCCCGAACCCTAACCCTAACCCTTCCCCGAAGCCTGACCCTCACCCGTCACCTAATCCTAACCCGTACGCTAACACTAACCCGCGCCCTCACACGCACGCTCCCCCTAAAGCGTTGCCGTACGCTCACCTGGACCCTAAACCGTTCCCGTCCCCTAACCCTAACCCTAGCCCAAACCCTAACCCTAACCCTTCCCCGAAGCCTGACCCACACCCGTCCCCTAATCCTAACCCGTACGCTAACACTAACCCGCGCCCTCACACGCACGCTCCCCCTAAAGCGTTGCCGTACCCTCACCTGGACCCTAAACCGTCCCCGTCCCCTAACCCTAACCCTAGCCCGAACCCTAACCCTAACCCTTCCCCGAAGCCTGACCCTCACCCGTCGCCTAATCCTAACCCGTACGCTAACACTACGCCGCGCCCTCACACGCACGCTCCCCCTAAAGCATTGCCGTACCCTCACCTGGACCCGAAACCGTCCCCGTCCCCTAACCCTAACCCTAGCCCGAAACCTAACACTAACCCTTCCCCGAAGCCTGACCCTCACCCGTCGCCTAATCCTAACCCGTACGCTAACACTAACCCGGGCCCTCACATGCACGCTCCCCCTAAAGCGTTGCCGTACCCTCACCTGGTCCCTAAACCGGCCCCGTCCCCTAACCCTAACCCTAGCCCGAACCCTAACCCTAACCCTTCCCCGAAGCCTGACCCTCACCCATCCCCTAATCCTAACACGTACGCTAAAACTAACCCGCGCCCTCACACGCACGCTCCCCCTAAAGCGTTGCCGTACCCTCACCTGGACCCTAAACAGTCCCCATCCCCTAACCCTAACCCTAGCCCGAACCCTAACCCTAACCCTTTCCCGAAGCCTGACCCTCACCCGTCCCCTAATCCTAAGCCGTACGCTAACAATAACGCGCGCCCTCACACGCACGCTCCCCCTAAAGCGTTGCCGTACCCTCACCTGGACCCTAAACCGTCCCCGTCCCCTAACCCTAACCCTAGCCCGAAACCTAACACTAACCCTTCCCCTAAGCCTGACCCTCACCCGTCCCCTAATCCTAACCCGTACGCTAACACTAACCCGCGCCCTCACACGCACGCTCCCCCTAAAGCGTTGCCATACCCTCACCAGGACCCGAAACCGTCCCCGTCCCCTAACCCTAACCCTAGCCCGAACCCTAACCCTAACCCTTCCCCGAAGCCTGACCCTCACCCGTCCCCTAATTCTAACCCGTACGCTAACACTAACCCGCGCCCTCACACGCACGCTCCCCCTAAAGCATTGCCGTACCCTCACCTGGACCCGAAACCGTCCCCGTCCCCTAACCCTAACCCTATCCCGAACCCTAACCCTAACCCTTTCCCGAAGCCTGACCCTCACCCGTCACCTAATCCTAACCCGTACGCTAACACTAACCCGCGCCCTCACACGCACGCTCCCCCTAAAGCGTTGCCATACGCTCACCTGGACCCTAAACCGTCCCCGTCCCCTAACCCTAACCCTAGCCCGAACCCTAACCCTAACCCTTCCCCGAAGCCTGACCCACACCCGTCCCCTAATCCTAACCCGTACGCTAACACTAACCCGCGCCCTCACACACACGCTCCCCCTAAAGCGTTGCCGTACCCTCACCTGGACCCTAAACAGTCCCCGTCCCCTAACCCTAACCCTAGCCCGAACCCTAACCCTAACACTTCCCCGAAGCCTGACCCTCACCCGTCCCCTAATCCTAACCCGTACGCTAACGCTAACCCACGCCCTCACACGCACGCTCCCCCTACAGCGTTGCCGTACCCTCACCTGGACCCTAAACCGTCCCCGTCCCCTAACCCTAACCCTAGCCCGAACCCTAACCCTAACCCTTCCCCGAAGCCTGACCATCACCCGTCGCCTAATCCTAACCCGTACGCTAACACTAACCCGCACCCTCACACGCACGCTCCCCCTAAAGCGTTGCCGTACACTCACCTGGACCCTAAACCGTCCCCGTCCCCTAACCCTAACCCTAGCCCGAACCCTAACCCTAACAGTTCCCCGAAGCCTGACCCTCACCCGTCCCCTAATCCTAACCCGTACGCTAACACTAACCCGCGCCCTCACACGCACGCTCCCCCTAAAGCGTTGCCGTACCCTCACGTGGACCCTAAACCGTCCCCGTCCCCTAACCCTAACCCTAGCCCGAACCCTAACCCTAACCCTTCCCCGAAACCTGACCCTCACACGTCCCCTAATCCTAACCCGTACGCTAACACTAACCCGCGCCCTCACACACACGATCCCCCTAAAGCGTTGCCGTACCCTCACCTGGACCCTAAACCGTCCCCGTCCCCTAACCCTAACCCTAGCCCGAACCCTAACACTAACCCTTCCCTGAAGCCTGACCCTAACCCATCCCCTAATCTTAACCCGTACGCTAACACTAACCCGCGCCCTCACACGCACGCTCCCCCTAAACCGTTGCCTTACCCTCACCTGGACCCTAAACAGTCCCCATCCCCTAACCCTAACCCTAGCCTGAACCCTAACCCTAACCGTTTCCCGAAGCCTGACCCTCACCCGTCCCCTAATCCTAAGCCGTACGCTAACAGTAACGTGCGCCCTCACACGCACACTCCCCCTAAAGCGTTGCCGTACCCTCACCTGGACCCTAAACCGTCCCCGTCCCCTAACCCTAACCCTAGCCCGAACCCTAACCCTAACCCTTCCCCGAAGCCTGACCCTCACCCGTCCCCTAATCCTAACCCGTACGCTAACACTAACCCGCGCCCTCACACGCACGCTCCCCCTAAAGCGTTGCCGTACCCTCACCTGGACCCGAAACCGTCCCCGTCCCCTAACCCTAACCCTAGCCCGAACCCTAACCCTAACCCTTCCCCGAAGCCTGACCCTCACCCGTCCCCTAATTCTAACCCGTACGCTAACACTAACTCACGCCCTCACACGCACGCTCCCCCTAAAGCGTTGCCGTACCCTCACCTGGACCCTAAACCGTCCCCGTCCCCTAACCCTAACCCTAGCCCGAACCCTAACCCTAACCCTTCCCCGAAGCCTGACCCTCACCCGTCACCTAATCCTAACCCGTTCGCGAACACTAACCCGCGCCCTCACACGCACGCTCCCCCTAAAGCGTTGCCATACGCTCACCTGGACCCTAAACCGTCCCCGTCCCCTAACCCTAACCCTAGCCCGAACCCTAACCCTAACCCTTCCCCGAAGCCTGACCCACACCCGTCCCCTAATCCTAACCCGTACGCTAACACTAACCCGCGCCCTCACACGCACGCTCACCCTAAAGCGTTGCCGTACCCTCAACTGGACCCTAAACCGTCCCCGTCCCCTAACCCTAACCCTAGCCCGAACCCTAACCCTAACCCTTCCCCGAAGCCTGACCCTCACCCGTCCCCTAATCGTAACCCGTACGCTAACACTAACCCACGCCCTCACACGCACGCTCCCCCTAAAGCGTTGCCGTACCCTCACCTGGACCCTAAACCGTCCCCGTCCCCTAACCCTAACCCTAGCCCGAACCCTAACCCTAACCCTTCCCCGAAGCCTGACCCTCACCCGTCGCCTAATCCTAACCCGTACGCTAACACTAACCCGCGCCCTCACACGCACGCTCCCCCTAAAGCGTTGCCGTACACTCACCTGGACCCTAAACCGTCCCCGTCCCCTAACCATAACCCTAGCCCGAACCCTAACCCTAACCCTTCCCCGAAGCCTGACCCTCACCCGTCGCCTAATCCTAACCCGTACGCTAACACTAATCCACGCCCTCACACGCACGCTCCCCCTAAAGCGTTGCCGTACCCTCACCTGGACACTAAACCGTCCCTGTCCCCTAACCCTAACCTTAGCCCGAACCCTAACCCTAACACCTCCCCGAAGCCTGACCCTCACCCGTCCCCTTATCCTAAGCCGTATGCTAACACTAACCCGCGCCCTCACACGCACGCTCCCCCTAAAGCGTTGCCGTACCCTCACCTGGACCCGAAACCGTCCCCGTCCCCTAACCCTAACCCTAGCCCGAACCCTAACCCTAACCCTTCCCCGAAGCCTGACCCTCACCCGTCCCATAATCCTAAACCGTACGCTAACACTAACCTGCGTCCTCACACGCACGCTCCCCCTAAAGCGTTGCCGTACACTCACCTGGACCCTAAACCGTCCCCGTCCCCTAACCCTAACCCTAGCCCGAACCCTAACCCTCACCCTTCCCCGAAGCCTGACCCTCACCCGTCCTCTAATCCTAAGCCGTACGCTAACACTAACCCGCGCCCTCACACGCACACTCCCCCTAAAGCGTTGCCGTACCCTCACCTGGACCCGAAACCGTCCCCGTCCCCTAACCCTAACCCTAGCCCGAACCCTAACCCTAACCTTTCCACGAAGCCTGACCCTCACCCGTCCCCTAATCCTAACCCGTACGCTAACACTAACCCGCGCCTTCACACGCACGCTCCCCCTAAAGCGTTGCCGTACCCTCACCTGGACCCGAAACCGTTCCCGTCCCCTAACCCTAACCCTAGCCCGAACCCTAACCCTAACCCTTCCCCGAAGCCTGCCCACACCCGTCCCCTAATCCTAACCTGTACGCTAACACTAACCCGCGCCCTCACACGCACGCTCCCCCTAAAGCGTTGCCGTACCCTCACCTGGACCCTAAACCGTCCCCGTCCCCTAACCCTAACCCTAGCCCGAACCCTAACCCTAACCCTTCCCCGAAGCCTGACCCTCACCCGTCCCCTAATCCTAACCCGTACGCTAACACTAACCCGCGCCCTCACACGCACGCTCCCCCTAAAGCGTTGCCGTACCCTCACCTGGACGCGAAACCGTCCCCGTCCCCTAACCCTAACCCTAGCCCGAACCCTAACCCTAACCCTTCCCCGAAGCCTGACCCTCACCCGTCCTCTAATCCTAACCCGTACGCTAACACTAACCCGCGCCCTCACACGCACGCTCCCCCTAAAACGTTGCCGTACCCTCACCTGGACCCTAAACCGTCCCCGTCCCCTAACCCTAACCCTAGCCCGAACCCTAACCCTAACCCTTCCCCGAAGCCTGACCCTCACCCGTCACCTAATCCTAACCCGTACGCTAACACTAACCCGCGCCCTCACACGCACGCTCCCCCTAAAGCGTTGCCGTACCCTCACCTGGACCCTAAACCGTCCCCGTCCCCTAACCCTAACCCTAGCCCGAACCCTAACCCTAACCCTTCCCCGAAGCCTGACCCTCACCCGTCCCCTAATCCTAACCCGTACGCTAACACAAACCCGCGCCCTCACATGCACGCTCCCCCTAAAGCGTTGCCGTACCCTCACCTGGTCCCTAAACCGGCCCCGTCCCCTAACCCTAACCCTAGCCCGAACCCTAACCCTAACCCTTCCCCGAAGCCTGACCCTCACCCGTCCCCTAATCCTAAGCCGTACGCTAACACTAACCCGCGCCCTCACACGCACGCTCCCCCTAAAGCGTTGCCGTACCCTCACCTGGACCCTAAACAGTCCCCATCCCCTAACCCTAACCCTAGCCCGAACCCTAACCCTAACCCTTTCCCGAAGCCTGACCCTCACCCGTCCCCAAATCCTAAGCCGTACGCTAACAATAACGCGCGCCCTCACACGCACGCTCCCCCTAAAGCGTTGCCGTACCCTCACCTGGACCGTAAACCGTCCCTGTCCCCTAACCCTAACCCTAGCCCGAACCCTAACCCTAACCCTTCCCCGAAGCCTGACCCTCACCCGTCCCCTAATCCTAACCCGTACGCTAACACTAACCCGCGCCCTCACACGCACGCTCCCCCTAAAGCGTTGCCGTACCCTCACCTGGCCCCGAAACCGTTCCCGTCCCCTAACCCTAACCCTAGCCCGAACCCTAACCCTAACCCTTCCCCGAAGCCTGACCCTCACCCGTCCCCTAATCCTAACCCGTACGCTAACACTAACCCGCGCCCTCACACGCACGCTCCCCCTAAAGCGTTGCCATACGCTCACCTGGACCCTAAACCGTCCCCGTCCCCTAACCCTAACCCTAGCCCGAACCCTAACCCTAACCCTTCCCCGAAGCCTGACCCACACCCGTCCCCTAATCCTAACCCGTACGCTAACACTAACCCGCGCCCTCACACGCACGCTCACCCTAAAGCGTTGCCGTACCCTCAACTGGACCCTAAACCGTCCCCGTCCCCTAACCCTAACCCTAGCCCGAACCCTAACCCTAACCCTTCCCCGAAGCCTGACCCTCACCCGTCCCCTAATCGTAACCCGTACGCTAACACTAACCCACGCCCTCACACGCACGCTCCCCCTAAAGCGTTGCCGTACCCTCACCTGGACCCTAAACCGTCCCCGTCCCCTAACCCTAACCCTAGCCCGAACCCTAACCCTAACCCTTCCCCGAAGCCTGACCCTCACCCGTCGCCTAATCCTAACCCGTACGCTAACACTAACCCGCGCCCTCACACGCACGCTCCCCCTAAAGCGTTGCCGTACACTCACCTGGACCCTAAACCGTCCCCGTCCCCTAACCATAACCCTAGCCCGAACCCTAACCCTAACCCTTCCCCGAAGCCTGACCCTCACCCGTCGCCTAATCCTAACCCGTACGCTAACACTAATCCACGCCCTCACACGCACGCTCCCCCTAAAGCGTTGCCGTACCCTCACCTGGACACTAAACCGTCCCTGTCCCCTAACCCTAACCTTAGCCCGAACCCTAACCCTAACACCTCCCCGAAGCCTGACCCTCACCCGTCCCCTTATCCTAAGCCGTATGCTAACACTAACCCGCGCCCTCACACGCACGCTCCCCCTAAAGCGTTGCCGTACCCTCACCTGGACCCGAAACCGTCCCCGTCCCCTAACCCTAACCCTAGCCCGAACCCTAACCCTAACCCTTCCCCGAAGCCTGACCCTCACCCGTCCCATAATCCTAAACCGTACGCTAACACTAACCTGCGTCCTCACACGCACGCTCCCCCTAAAGCGTTGCCGTACACTCACCTGGACCCTAAACCGTCCCCGTCCCCTAACCCTAACCCTAGCCCGAACCCTAACCCTCACCCTTCCCCGAAGCCTGACCCTCACCCGTCCCCTAATCCTAAGCCATACGCTAACACTAACCCGCGCCCTCACACGCACGCTCCCCCTAAAGCGTTGCCGTACCCTCACCTGGACCCGAAACCGTCCCCGTCCCCTAACCCTAACCCTAGCCCGAACCCTAACCCTAACCTTTCCACGAAGCCTGACCCTCACCCGTCCCCTAATCCTAACCCGTACGCTAACACTAACCCGCGCCTTCACACGCACGCTCCCCCTAAAGCGTTGCCGTACCCTCACCTGGACCCGAAACCGTTCCCGTCCCCTAACCCTAACCCTAGCCCGAACCCTAACCCTAACCCTTCCCCGAAGCCTGCCCACACCCGTCCCCTAATCCTAACCTGTACGCTAACACTAACCCGCGCCCTCACACGCACGCTCCCCCTAAAGCGTTGCCGTACCCTCACCTGGACCCTAAACCGTCCCCGTCCCCTAACCCTAACCCTAGCCCGAACCCTAACCCTAACCCTTCCCCGAAGCCTGACCCTCACCCGTCCCCTAATCCTAACCCGTACGCTAACACTAACCCGCGCCCTCACACGCACGCTCCCCCTAAAGCGTTGCCGTACCCTCACCTGGACGCGAAACCGTCCCCGTCCCCTAACCCTAACCCTAGCCCGAACCCTAACCCTAACCCTTCCCCGAAGCCTGACCCTCACCCGTCCTCTAATCCTAACCCGTACGCTAACACTAACCCGCGCCCTCACACGCACGCTCCCCCTAAAACGTTGCCGTACCCTCACCTGGACCCTAAACCGTCCCCGTCCCCTAACCCTAACCCTAGCCCGAACCCTAACCCTAACCCTTCCCCGAAGCCTGACCCTCACCCGTCACCTAATCCTAACCCGTACGCTAACACTAACCCGCGCCCTCACACGCACGCTCCCCCTAAAGCGTTGCCGTACCCTCACCTGGACCCTAAACCGTCCCCGTCCCCTAACCCTAACCCTAGCCCGAACCCTAACCCTAACCCTTCCCCGAAGCCTGACCCTCACCCGTCCCCTAATCCTAACCCGTACGCTAACACAAACCCGCGCCCTCACATGCACGCTCCCCCTAAAGCGTTGCCGTACCCTCACCTGGTCCCTAAACCGGCCCCGTCCCCTAACCCTAACCCTAGCCCGAACCCTAACCCTAACCCTTCCCCGAAGCCTGACCCTCACCCGTCCCCTAATCCTAAGCCGTACGCTAACACTAACCCGCGCCCTCACACGCACGCTCCCCCTAAAGCGTTGCCGTACCCTCACCTGGACCCTAAACAGTCCCCATCCCCTAACCCTAACCCTAGCCCGAACCCTAACCCTAACCCTTTCCCGAAGCCTGACCCTCACCCGTCCCCTAATCCTAAGCCGTACGCTAACAATAACGCGCGCCCTCACACGCACGCTCCCCCTAAAGCGTTGCCGTACCCTCACCTGGACCGTAAACCGTCCCTGTCCCCTAACCCTAACCCTAGCCCGAACCCTAACCCTAACCCTTCCCCGAAGCCTGACCCTCACCCGTCCCCTAATCCTAACCCGTACGCTAACACTAACCCGCGCCCTCACACGCACGCTCCCCCTAAAGCGTTGCCGTACCCTCACCTGGCCCCGAAACCATTCCCGTCCCCTAACCCTAACCCTAGCCCGAACCCTAACCCTAACCCTTCCCCGAAGCCTGACCCTCACCCGTCCCCTAATTCTAACCCGTACGCTAACACTAACCCACGCCCTCACACGCACGCTCCCCCTAAAGCGTTGCCGTACCCTCACCTGGACCCTAAACCGTCC
The DNA here is from genome assembly GCF_951394435.1 of Stenella coeruleoalba. Taxonomy (NCBI): domain Eukaryota; kingdom Metazoa; phylum Chordata; class Mammalia; order Artiodactyla; family Delphinidae; genus Stenella; species Stenella coeruleoalba. The sequence goes on along the minus strand of NW_027646083.1, from coordinate 643,840 downwards.
CCGTCCCCTAACCCTAACCCTAGCCCGAACCCTAACCCTAACCCTTCCCCGAAGCCTAACCCTCACCCGTCACCTAATCCTAACCCGTACGCTAACACTAACCCGCGCCCTCACACGCACGCTCCCCCTAAAGCGTTGCCATACGCTCACCTGGACCCTAAACCGTCCCCGTCCCCTAACCCTAACCCTAGCCCGAACCCTAACCCTAACACTTCCACGAAGCCTGACCCACACCCGTCCCCTAATCCTAACCCGTACGCTAACACTAACCCGCGCCCTCACACGCACGCTCCCCCTAAAGCGTTGCCGTACCCTCACCTGGAACCTAAACAGTCCCCGTCCCCTAACCCTAACCTTAGCCCGAACCCTAACCCTAACCCTTCCCCGAAGCCTGACCCTCACCCGTCACCTAATCCTAACCCGTACGCTAACACTAACCCGCGCCCTCACACGCACGCTCCCCCTAAAGCGTTGCCGTACGCTCACCTGGACCCTAAACCGTCCCCGTCCCCTAACCCTAACCCTAGCCCGAACCCTAACCCTAACCCTTCCCCGAAGCCTGACCCACACCCGTCCCCTAATCCTAACCCGTACGCTAACACTAACCCGCGCCCTCACACGCACGCTCCCCCTAAAGCGTTGCCGTACCCTCACCTGGACCCTAAACCGTCCCCGTCCCCTAACCCTAACCCTAGCCCGAACCCTAACCCTAACCCTTCCCCGAAGCCTGACCCTCATCCGTCGCCTAATCCTAACCCGTACGCTAACACTACGCCGCGCCCTCACACGCACGCTCCCCCTAAAGCATTGCCGTACCCTCACCTGGACCCTAAACCGTCCCCGTCCCCTAACCCTAACCCTAGCCCGAACCCTAACCCTAACCCTTCCCCGAAGCCTGACCCTCACCCGTCCCCTAATCCTAACCCGTACGCTAACACTAACCCGTGCCCTCACACACACGCTCCCCCTAAAGCGTTGCCGTACCCTCACCTGGACCCTAAACCGTCCCCGTCCCCTAACCCTAACCCTAGCCCGAACCCTAACCCTAACCCTTCCCCGAAGCCTGACCCTAACCCGTCCCCTAATCCTAACCCGTACGCTAACACTAACCCGCGCCCTCACACGCACGCTCCCCCTAAAGCGTTGCTGTACCCTCACCTGGACCCTAAATCGTCCCCGTCCCCTAACCCTAACCCTAGCCCGAACACTTACCCTAACCCTTCCCCGAAGCCTGACCCTCACCCGTCCCCTAATCCTAACCCGCACGCTAACACTAACCTGCGCCCTCACACGCACGCTCCCCCTAAAGCGTTGCCGTACCCTCACCTGGACCCGAAACCGTCCCCGTCACCTAACCCTAACCCTAGCCCGAACCCTAACCCTAACCCTTCCCCGAAGCCTGACCCTCACCCGTCCCCTAATCCTAACCCGTACGCTAACACTAACCCGTGCCCTCACACGCACGCTCCCCCTAAAGCGTTGCCGTAACCTCACCTGGACCCTAAACCGTCCCCGTCCCCTAACCCTAACCCTAGCCCGAACCCTAACCCTAACCCTTCCCCGAAGCCTGACCCTCACCCGTCCCCTAATCCTAACCCGTACGCTAACACTAACCCGCGCCCTCACACGCACGCTCCCCCTAAAGCGTTGCCGTACCCTCACCTGGACCCTAAACCGTCCCCGTCCCCTAACCCTAACCCTAGCCCGAACCCTAACCCTAACCCTTCCCCGAAGCCTTACCCTCACCCGTCACCTAATCCTAACCCGTACGCTAACACTAACCCGCGCCCTCACACGCACGCTCCCCCTAAAGCGTTGCCGTACCCTCACCTGGACCCTAAACCGTCCCCGTCCCCTAACCCTAACTCTAGCCCGAACCCTAACCCTAACCCTTCCCCGAAGCCTGACCCTCACCCGTCCCCTAATCCTAACCCGTACGCTAACACTAACCCGCGCCCTCACACGCACGCTCCCCCTAAAGCGTTGCCGTACCCTCACCTGGACCCTAAACCGTCCCCGTCCCCTAACCCTAACCCTAGCCCGAACCCTAACCCTAACCCTTCCCCGAAGCCTGACCCTCACCCGTCCCCTAATCCTAACCCGTACGCTAACACTAACCCGCGCCCTCACACGCACGCTCCCCCTAAAGCGTTGCCGTACCCTCACCTGGACCCTAAACCGTCCCCGTCCCCTAACCCTAACCCTAGCCCGAACCCTAACCCTAACCCTTCCCCGAAGCCTGACCCTCACCCGTCCCCTAATCCTAACCCGTACGCTAACACTAACCCGCGCCCTCACACACACGCTCCCCCTAAAGCGTTGCCGTACCCTCACCTGGACCCTAAACCGTCCCCGTCCCCTAACCCTAAGCCTAGCCCGAACCCTAACCCTAACCCTTCCCCGAAGCCTGACCCTCACCCGTCCCCTAATCCTAACCCGTACGCTAACACTAACCCACGCCCTCACACGCACGCTCCCCCTAAAGTGTTGCCGTACCCTCACCTGGACCCTAAACCTTCCCCGTCCCTTAATCCTAACCCTAGCCCGAACCCTAACCCTAACCCTTCCCCGAAGCCTGACCCTCACCCGTACCCTAATCCTAACCCGTACGCTAACACTAACCCACGCCCTCACACGCACGCTCCCCCTTAAGCATTGCCGTACCCTCACCTGGACCCTAAACCGTCCCCATCCCCTAACCCTAACCCTAGCCCAAACCCTAACCCTAACCCTTCCCCGAAGCCTGACCCTCACCCGTCCCCTAATCCTAACCCGTACGCTAACACTAACTCACGCCCTCACACGCACGCTACCCCTAAAGCGTTGCCGTACCCTCACCTGGACCCTAAACCATCCCCGTCCCCTAACCCTAACCCTAGCCCGAACCCTAACCCTAACCCTTCCCCGAAGCCTGACCCTCACCCGTCCCCTAATCCTAACCCGTATGCTAACACTAACCTGCGCCCTCACACCCACGCTCCCCCTAAACTGTTGCCGTACCCTCACCTGGACCCTAAACCGTCCCCGTCCCCTAACCCTAACCCTAGCCCGAACCCTAACCCTAATCCTTCCCCGAAGCCTGACCCTCACCCGTCCCCTAATCCTAACCCGTACGCTAACACTAACCCGCGCCCTCACACGCACGCTCCCCCTAAAGCGTTGCCGTACCCTCACCTGGACCCTAAACCGTCCACATCCACTAACCCTAACCCTAGCCCGAACCCTAAACCTAACCATTCCCCGAAGCCTGACCCTCACCCGTCCCCTAATCCTAACCCGTACGCTAACACTAACCCGCGCCCTCACACGCACGCTCCCCCATAGCGTTGCCGCACGCTCACCTGGACCCTCAACCGTCCCCGTCCCCTAACCCTAACCCTAGCCCGAACCCTAACCCTAACCCTTCCCCGAAGCCTGACCCTCACCCGTCCCATAATCCTAACCCGTACGCTAACACTAACCCGCGCCCTCACACCCACGCTCCCCCTAAAGCATTGCCGTACCCTCACCTGGACCCTAAACCGTCCCCGTCCCCTAACCCTAACCCTAGCCCGAACCCTAACCCTAACCATTCCCCGAAGCCTGACCCTCACCCGTCCCCTAATCCTAACCCGTACGCTAACACTAACCCACGCCCTCACACGCACGCTCCCCCTAAAGCGTTGCCGTACCCTCACCTGGACCCTAAACCGTCCCCGTCCCCTAATCCTAACCCTAGCCCGAACCCTAACCCTAACCCTTCCCCGAAGCCTGACCCTCACCCGTCCCCTAATCCTAACCCGTACTCTAACACTAACCCGCGCCCTCACACGCACGCTCCCCCTAAAGCGTTGCCGTACCCTCACCTGGACCCTAAACCGTCTACGTCCCCTAACCCTAACCCTAGCCCGAACCCTAACCCTAACCCTTCCCCGAAGCCTGACCCTCACCCGTCCCCTAATCCTAACCCGTAGCCTAACACTAACCCGCGCCCTCACACGCACACTCCCCCTAAAGCGTTGCCGTACCCTCACCTGAACCCTAAACCGTCCCCGTCCCCTAACCCTAACCCTAGCCCGAACCCTAACCCTAACCCTTCCCTGAAGCCTGACCGTCACCCGTCACCTAATCCTAACCCGTACGCTAACACTAACCCGCGCCCTCACATGCACGCTCCCCCTAAAGCGTTGCCGTACCCTCACCTGGACCCTAAACCGTCCCCGTCCCCTAACCCTAACCCTAGCCCGAACCCTAACCCTAAACCTTCCCCGAAGCCTGACCCTCACCCGTCCCCTAATCCTAACCCGTACGCTAACACTAACCCGCGCCCTCACACGCACGCTCCCCCTAAAGCGTTGCCGTACCCTCACCTGGACCCTAAACCGTCCCCTAACCCTAACCCTAACCCTAGCACGAACCCTAACCCTAACCCTTCCCCGAAGCCTGACCCTCACCCGTCCCCTACTCCTAACCCGTACGCTAACACTAACCCGCGACCTCACACGCACGCTCCCCCTAAAGCGCTGCCGTACCCTCACCTGGACCCTAAACCGTCCCCGTCCCCTAACCCTAGCCCGAACCCTAACCCTAACCCTTCCCTGAAGCCTGACCCTCACCCGTCCCCTAATCCTAACCCGTACGCTAACACTAACCCGCGCCCTCACACGCACGCTCCCCCTAAAGCGTTGCCGTACCCTCACCTGGACCCTAAACTGTCCCCGTCCCCTAACCCTAACCCTAGCCCGAACCCTAACCCTAACCCTTCCCCGAAGCCTGACCCTCACCCGTCCCCTAATCCTAACCCGTACGCTAACACTAACCCGCGCCCTCACACGCACGCTCCCCCTAAAGCGTTGCCGTACCCTCACCTGGACCCGAAACCGTCCCCGTCCCCTAACCCTAACCCTAGCCCGAACCCTAACCCTAACCCTTCCCCGAAGCCTGACCCTCACCCGTCCCCTAATCCTTACCCGTACGCTAACACTAAATCTTACCCTTACATGTACGCTATCCCTAAACTGTTGTCGTACCCTAACCTGTACCCTAAACCGTCCCCGTTCCCTAACTGTAACCCTAACCCGAAGCATTACCCTAACACTTACCCTAATCCTAAACGGTACACTAACACTGACCTGTACCCTAACACTTTCGCTCACCCTAAACCATTGTCGCATCCTAAACCATACCCGTTCCCTAATGCTAACCTTAACCCTACCCTAAACCCACTTATTGCACTATAGCTCAGGAAAATTAAAATAACAAGAAACAACCACCGCAAAGTTTAGGGCTGCTCTGTTTACAAGAGCCTCGACTACGGTACAAATTAAATATCCTTGAAAGAGAGAAATGGATAAAGAAGTTTTCGTACTTACGTACAATGGAATATCACTCAATAATGAAATCAATGTCGTCAGGCCCGTACAAGCATAATGAATGGATTTAGGTACGATGATTCAAAGGAAATAAGTCACACAGAAAAAGAAACTTATCATAAGATATCACTTATAGAGGGAATGTAAACTTGGCTACACATGAACTGAATTACAAAACAGAACAGAGTCTCACATTTAGAAAACAAACTTATGCTTTCTTAAGGGGAATGGTGAGTTGGGGTGCTGCGTAAAACCAGAGATTGAAATGAGCACAGATACTATTCCATAAGCCAAATATATAATAGACAAGATATACTCCTTGCTCAACGAATTAGACTCAACACCACCTATTCACCGCAGAGGAATATATCTGACAATAAGAATATTAAAACATATGTATCTATATGTCTCTGTAAGAGAATCAAGTGTGTGTAGAGCAGTATACACAGCCGTGAAAAATCAACTAAACCCCATTATTAAAATAAATTTCAAAAACAAAGACAGTGAAGGAGAGAAAGTTCTTAAATAATTCGTTCAGGGCTTGTGATGAAACTTGGATTTACCACATCTACACCCACAGCTGGGTGAGACATAAGGCAGGACATTTGGGGCTGAGAGGATTGGTGAGGTTCGGTGAGCAAATGCAGACCCTTTGAAGTAATACTGTATGCTACCCATTCCCTGGGTCCCAACTCTCCTGGTTTAAGGGATTCTTCCTACAGCTAAAACATGCATGGGAAACCCAGAGGATTGTACACCATGTGATCGGGCAACGTTTCTAAAACCCATCTCATTTTTTGTCCCCTGGTACACGGGTTCGCCATTCCAGACGCTTTACTAAACATCTCCCCACGTGGAGAGTCAGTGCCTTAAAACTCCTGTTTGGCACAGTTAGCAATTTCTGCGGAGGTTGAACGGGAATCGGGAGAACCAATGAGAGACTAGCTGTAGGTGTTTGGACGGTCACATTTCACTCTAATTTCCCACCAGGAAGAGGAATTAACAAAAGGCTCAGCATGCCGTGATGAAACAAGATTAGGGCCTGAAGCAATCCTGCAGTTCTGCGGCCAGCGCACAAGAAAGCGAGTTGAAGAAAGGACCTCAGGGGCACTGTAATTCATAAATCTGCAGAGTTATAAATGACAGCTATCGTCCAAAAATATATTGAGGTAAGGCTGCGAAGAGGACTTGAAAGCATGGCACAATTGCAGGAAATATATTTCAGGAGGTAGATGGAAACTGCATTTAAAGCATATGAAAAGCGGCAGAACTTTGACAATGATGCACTTGGCCAAAAAGGGCGTATGCGTTTTTTTCCTGAATACATGCAGGAAAAAACGCATATGCTCTTTTTGTCCAAATAAGCAAGCCTGCAACGGAGATCTGCACTACAATGAAGTCTCACTTCCCACTGGTCAAAAGGGCCATCTGAAAAAAGTGTAAAAACCAGAAAGGCAGGACAGGCCATGGAGAACTGGGAGCCTTGTTATGCTGATGGGCGGGATGTAAATTGCCAACAGCCACTCTGGAGAAGTGTATGGTGTTTCCTGAAACCTCTAAAAAACAAAGCTACAGAGCCTAGGTTGCTTCCACTTATGGTCCTATAGCTTAGGAAAATTAAAATCAACAAGACACAGCCACCCCAAAGTTTAGGGCTGCTGTGTTTACAAGAACCTCAACTATGGTACAATTTAAATATCCCAGAAAGAGGAAAAGGGATAAAGAAGTTGTGGTACTTATGTACAATGAAATATCACTCAGCAATGAAATCAATATCATCAGGCCCGTAGGAGCATAATGAGTGAATTTAGGTATGATGATTCTAAGGAAATAAGTCACACAGATAAAGAAACTTATCATAAGATATCACTTATAGAGGGAATGTAAACTTGGCTACACATGAACTGAATTACAAAACAGAACAGAGTCTCACATTTAGAAAACAAACATGTTTGCTTAAGGGGAAAGGTGAGTTGGGGTGCTGCATAAATCCAGAGATTGAAATGAGCACAGATACCGTTCCATAAGCCAAATATGTAATAGACAAGACCTACTCCTTGCTCAGCGAAGTGGACTCAACACCCCCTATTCACCGCAGAGGAATATATCTGACTAGTAAGAATCTTAAAATCTATGTATTTATATGTCTCCGTAAGAGAATCAAGTGTGTGTACAGACGCATAAACACAGCAGTGAAAATTAGCTCAACCCCATTATAAAAATAAACTTCAAAAACAAAACAGAAAGACAGTGAAAGAGAGAGAAATTCTTAAATAATTCGTTCAGGCTTGTGATGAAACCTGGATTTACCACATCTACACCCACAGCTGGGTGAGACATAAGGCTGGACACTTGGGGCTGAGAGAATTGGTGAGATTCGGTGAGCAAATGCAGGCTCTTTGAAGTAGTACTGCGTGCTACCCATTCCATGGGTCCCAACTCTCCAGGTTTAAGGGATTCTTCCTACACCTAAAACATGCGTGGGAAACCCAGAGGATGGTCCACAGTGTGATCGGGCAAGGTTTCTAAAACGCATCTCATTATTCGTCCTCTGGTACTCGGGTTCGCCATTCCAGACGCTTTAGTAACAATCTCCCCACTTGGAGAGTCAGTGCTTGTAACCTCCTGTTTGGCACACTCTGCAATTTCTGCGGAGGATGAACGGGAATAGGGAGAACCAATGAGAGACTAGCTGTAGTTGTTTGGACGGGCACATTTCACTCTAATTTCCCACCAAGAAGAAGAATTAACCAAAGGCTCAGCGTGCCACGCTGGAACCAGATTAGGGCCTGAAGCAATCCTGCCGTTTTGCGTCCAGCTCACAAAAAAGCGAGTTGGAAAAAGGAGCTCAGGGTCACTGCAATTCACAAACTTGCAGAGTTATAAAGGACAACTATCGTCCAAAAATATATTGAGGTAAGGCTGTGAAGAGGACTTGAAAGCAAGGCACAATTGCAGGAAACAGATTTCAGGAGGTAGATTGGAATTGCATTTAAAGCATATGAAAAGCGGCAGAACTTCGACAATGATGCACTTGGCCAAAAAATGCATATGCGTTTTTTCCTGAATATATCCAGGAAAAAACGCATACGGCCATTTTTGCCAACCAAGGAAGCGTGCAATGGAAATCCGCACTACAATGAAGTCTCACTTCCCACCGGTTAAATGGGCCATCTGAAAAAAGTGTAAAATCCAGAAAGGCAGGACAGGCCATGGAGAACTGGGAGCCTTGTTATGCTGATGGGCGGGATGTAAATGGCCAACAGCCACTCTGGAGAAGTGTATGGTGTTTCCTGAAACATCTAAAAAACAAAGCTACAGAGACTCGGGCACTTCCACTTATGGTCCTATAGCTTAGGGAAATTAAAATAAAAAAGACACAGCCACCCCAAAGTTTAGGGCTGCTGTGTTTACAAGAACCTCGACAACGGAACAACTTAAATATCCCAGAAAGAGAAATATGGATAAAGAAGTTGTGGTACTTACATACAATGGAATATCACTCCGCAATGAAATCAATGTCATCAGGCCCGTAGCAGCATAATGAGTGGATTTAGGTTCGATGATTCTGAGTGAAATAAGTCACACAGAAAAAGAAACTAGTCATAAGATAACACTTATAGAGGGAATGTAAACTTGGCTACACATGAACTGAATTACAAAACAGAACAGAGTCTCACATTTAGAAAACCAACTTATGCTTGCTTAAGGGGAAAGGTGAGTTGGGGTGCTGCATAAATCCAGAGATTGAAATGAGCACAGATACCGTTCCATAAGCCAGTAATAGACAAGATATACTCCTTGTTCAACGAAGTGGACTCAACACCCCCTATTCACCGCAGAGGAATATATCTGAGTAGTAAGAATCTTAAAACCTATGTATTTATATGTCTCCGTAAGAGAATCAAGTGTGCATCGAGTGGCATAAACACAGCAGTGCAAATCAGCTAAACCCCATTATAAAAATAAATTTCAAAATCAAAACACAAAGACAGTGAAAGAGAGAGAAATTCTTAAATAACTCGTTCAGGCTTGTGATGAAACCTGGATTTACCACATCTACACCCACAGCTGAGTGAGGCATAAGGCTGGACACTTGGGGCTGTGAGGATTGGTGAGGTTCGGTGAGCAAATGCAGACCCTTTGAAGTAGTACTGCGTGCTACCCATTCCATGGGTCCCAACCCTCCAGGTTTAAGGGATTCTTCCTACAGCTAAAACATGCGTGGGAAACCCAGAGGATGGTCCACAGTGTGATCGGGCAAGGTTTCTAAAACGCATCTCATTATTCGTCCTCTGGTACTCGGGTTCGCCATTCCAGACGCTTTAGTAACAATCTCCCCACTTGGAGAGTCAGTGCTTGTAACCTCCTGTTTGGCACATCGTTTGGCAGCGATGCACTTGGCCAAAAAGGGCGTATACGTTTTTTCCTGAGTATATTCAGGATAAAATGCATACACACTTTTTGGCCCACCAAGCAAGCGGGAAATTCAAATCTGCACTACAAAGAAGTCTCATCCTAACACGTACACTATCCCTATCCCGCTACCATACCCTAACCTGTACCTGAGACCGTACCCGTTCCCTAACCCTAACCCTTACCCTAAGCTGTACACGAACACTAACCCGTACGCTAACATGTACCCTAACAGTAACACATAGCCATACACTAAACTTTATCCTAACCCTACCCCGTATCCTAACCCTTTCCCTAAACCGTACCATAACCCGTATCCTAATCCTAACCCATCCCCTAACACTAACCCATAACCTAACCCGTACCCTAATCCTAACCCATACACTAACACGTACCCTAACCTTAACCCGTTGTCATACCCTAACCTGCAACCTAATCTGTACCCATTCCCTAACCCTATCCCTTACACTATCCCGTACCATAATCCTAACCTGTACACTAACACTAAACCGTACCCTAACACTTACCCTACTCCTAACCCGTGGTCATACCCTAAACTGTACCCCAAACCATACCCGTCCCCTAACCCTAACTCTAAACCTTACCCTAAACCGTACCCTAATCCTAACCCGTACACTAACACTAAACTGTACCCTAACACGTACCCTAACCCTAACCCTTTGTTGTTCCCTATCCTGTACCCTAAACTCTACCCCTTCCTTAACACTAAACCTAACCCTAACCCGTACCTAACACTAACCCATACACTAAACCTAACCATAACCCTGAACATAAACCGTACCTGAATCCTAACCCATACCCTAACACTAACCCATACCTTAACCCGTACCCTAACACTAAACCATAGCCATACCCTAAACTGTACCCTAACACTAACCCGTACCATAACCATAACCCTAAACCATACTCTAAGCCATACAATAATCCTAACCCGTACCCTAACCCTAAATCTTACCCTAAACCCTAATCCTTACCCTTAGCTTAATTTTGTTTTTTTGTATTTAAAAAAATATTTTCTTGGGTTAAAACAAACTAGCAGAACAACAAAATAGAGGGCTTCGCTGGTGGTGCGGTGGTTAGAATCTGCCTGCTAATGCAGGGGACACAGGTTCGAGCCCTGGTCTGGGAGGATCCCACATGCCATGGAGCAACTAGGCCCATAAGCCACAACCAGTGAGCCCTCGCATCTGGAGCCTCTGCTCTGCAACAAGAGAGGCCGCAATAGTGAGAGGCCTGCGCACCGAGATCAAGAGTGGCCCCCCACTTGCCACAACTAGAGAAAGCCCTCACACGGAAACTCAGACCCAACACAACAAAAATAAATAAATAAATAATAAACTCCTACCCCCCCCCAAAAAAAGAACAACAAAATAAAACAGAAAGTAACCTGAGTGTCCCTCAAAAAGCTAAGTCTGAAATAGTTGGTACTTCTGTTCTATGGAATGTTATGTAGCCTATAAAAAGTGTGAGAGCTAAATCTGTTTTTCTACAGTGAGAAGCATGATATTCCAGATGTATAGAACACCTGGATAAAATGAGAAATCTACACATTATGCTGGTCGTTTCAGTAAATGGGAAAGGATGGCAAGTGGTAAAATATTATCTTTTCCTTTAATTTTTTAAATTTCACTTGTTACAAAGAACTTCAATTATAATTGTACTTTAAAAAAGTAACAATGGAAATTTAAAAGAAAAAATATATATTGTGTGTTCAGTTACGTTTCATAGAATTATGAAATGCTCCACCCTCTGGCCATTACCTGAAAAAACAGCTTTAAAACCTATGCTAATTGTCACTTCATATGAACAAGTCCTGCAGGGCTGTAAAGGAAACCTGCCTTCATCATGTCTTGCGGGAGGTAAAGGCCAAAGTATTTCAAAATGTGGCACATATTTCAAGAAAACCATTTGAAGAACTAAGCTGTAATAACCGTTTGAAAAATAAAAGGACATGCCTGAAAGCTCAGTTTCAAAGGATTATGAGACACATGCAAATCCAACCACACAGAGGTATCAGCTCACACCATTCAGAATAACCATCAGGAAAGAAACTACAAACGATCAATGCTGAAGAGGTTGTGGAGAAATGCATACCCTTAATTTGAAGTGGGACGTAACCTGGTAAGAGTCACTAATGGGAACAGGGTGGAGGTGCCTTTAAAAGGTAAATATTGAGCTATTATATGATCCAGCAGGCCCACTCCTGGGCCTATAACATAAGAAGACAGAATTGGAAAGACACAGGCAGGCAAATCTGCACTGCAGCAGTATTACAATAGCCAAGACATGGAAGCAACCAAAAGTCCATCAACAGATGAGTGGACAAAGAGGAACTGTTACATGTAGAGATGGAATATTAGCTCGGGAAAAAAGTGAAACAATGCCATTTGCAGCACCATAGATGAGTCTAGAGGTAACCATGCAACTTGTAGTAAGTGAGAAAGCGAAAGACACCTAACGTATATCACTTATAGGTGTTACCTGAAAATTGATAACAATGAAGATATTTCCACAGAGAAAGGCAATCACAGATTCATTGAACAAACTTATGGTTCCCCAAATCGAAAGGTGTGAGGATTGGATACATTACGATATTGGGGTTAACATAGATATAGAAACACATGTGAAATATATAATCACCAAAGACCTACGGAATACCAAGAGAAGACTACTCAACATTGTGTCATAACCTACCTGGGAAAAGGTTCTGAAGAAGAATAGATATATGTATGTGTGTGAAAGAACCACATCTTGCACACCTAGAACAAAAAAAAAAAAAAACATTGTAATCAAATTTGCTGCGATAAAAAATAAAAATTAAATTAAAAATATGAACAAGAAATAATGAGACATAAACTGAAAGGAATTTTTCCTGGCACATCCCATTCTAATTTTCAACCTAGAACAGGACTTCCATTAAGGCTCTGTTGCCCTGGTAACCAGATTTGGTAAAGGAGAAATGCTGCCGCCTTGTGACTGTTTCACACAACAGCAGCTTTAAACCAAGAGGTAATGGTCACTTAATATTCAAAATATGTGCAGCACTGTAAAGGACACCGGGCCTCAAAAATGTCCTGGGGTCGTAATCGACCAGAAAATTCAAAAGACGTCAACATTTCAAGAAGACAATGTCAAGAGGCATATTTTACGCACATTTTGTCTTTTCTTTTTTTTCTCTTTAAAATAAAAGGGAATTGAAAAATGCGCAACATCAGCAATGAATAAAGCCATGCAAATCCAATTACAGAAATGTTCACCTCACAGCCGTCAGAATGTTCTTCAGCAAAAAGTCTACAAAGAATAAATGCTGAAGGGGTTTCAGAGAACTGTGTACCCTCCAGCTGCTGGGGGGGATGTAAACTGGTAACAGCCAGTAGTGAGAACATAATGGAGGTGCGTTTAAGGGTAAAAATTGAGCTACCATGTGATCTGGTAGGTCCTTTGATGTGCCTATCACCTGAGCAGAGCAGAATGGAAAAGACACAGACTGGCAATCCTGCACTGCAGGAATATTTAACATAGCCAAGACTTGGAAGAAACCAAAATGTCCATCAACAGAAAAATGCACAAAGAGGAAGTGGTCCATGTAAACAATGGAATATAAGCCATGGAAAACAATGAAACAGTGCCGTTTGCACCACCATATAAGGACCTAGAGATAATCACTCAAATTAAAGAAAGAAAGTGAAAGACAGATATCCTATGACATCACTTCTAGGTGTTACCTAAAAGTTGATACTCATGAACTTATTTCCAAGAGAAGGAAAAGCATGGATTAAGAAAAAAAAATTATGTTTAACCAATGGAAAAGTGTAAGGAATGTGTGAATTAGGATATGAGGGTTAACAGACATGTACTAATACATATGAAATATATAATCACAAAATACCTATGGAATACCAAGAGAGGTCTAGGCAACACTCTGTAATAACCTACATGGTAAAGAATGCAAAGATAAATGACAGATACATTGATATAATGAACGAGATTCTGTACACCTAGGAGAAACAAAATATTTTTATCAAGTTTGCTCTGATAATTAATAAAAATTAAATTTATAAAACAAACAAGAAGTAAGGAGATATAAGCTCTTGGGGATGTGCTCTGGCACATTCCACTCTAATTTGCAGCCTACTAACACGATTTCCAGGAAGGCTCTGCTGCCCAAAAACCCAGAGTTGGAAATGTAGAAATTCTGCTGCCTTGTGGCCGTTTTCCGCAAGAGCGGCGTTAAGCCCACAGCTAATGTTCTCTTAACATTCACAAGGACTCAGGGCTGCAAAGGACACCTGCCCTAAACAACTGTGCTGAGGTAGGGAATGGACAATAAAATTCAAAACTGGCAAATTTTTCAAGACGATAGTATGAAGAGGTAAGTTTGACTCACTCTCTTGTTTAAAAAAAGGAAAATGGGTGAAAGCTCAACCTCAGGAATTATTAGACTCATGCAAATCTAATGTACAAAAAGGTTTCAACTCACACCAGTCGACTGACCATCAGCAAAAGGTCTACAAACAATAAATTCTGAAGGGGTTTTAGAGAACTGTGTACCCTCTAGCTGCTGGTGAGATGTAACGTGGTAAGAGCCAATAATGAGAACAGAAAGGAGCTACGATTAAAAGTAAAAGTTGAGGTACCATTCGATGCAGCAGTCACACCACTGGGCCTCTCACCTGAGAAGACCAGAATCGAGAAGACGCGGGCTGCAAAAGCTGCACTGCAGCCTTATTCACAATAGCCAAGACAGTGAAGCCACCAAAATGTCCATCAACAGATGTATGGATGAAGAAGAAGTGGTCCACGTTCACAATAGAATATTAGCCATGGAAAACAATGAAACACTGCTATTTGAGGTGCCATAGATGAGCTTGGAGATAATCACAGAATATGAGGTAAGTCAGAAAGCAAAAGACCTATATCCTATGATATCACTTATAGGCGTTATCTAATAACTAACACAAATGAACATATTTCCACAGAGAAAGACACTCACAGACTTAGAAATTAAGTATGCTTATCTAAAAGGAAAGGTGGGCAGAATGGATAAATTAAGATTAACGTTACCATACGTATACAAATACATATAATAAACATATATCAAAAAGACGGACCATATAGCAAGGGAGGTCTATGGAACACTGTAATATTTTACATGAGAAGAGGATCTGAACATGAATAGACATATATATTGTACAAATGAACCAGATTGTGTACATCTGGACAAACAATATCTAATCATTACCCCGATTAAATAAATTTTAAAAACCAAGATGTAATGAGACATAAACTTATGGGCGTTCCTCCTGGCACATTCCATTCTAACTTAAAACCTAGGACCACGACTTCCAGAAAGGCTCTGCTGCCCTAGTACCCAGATTTGGGAAAGGACAAATGCTGCCTCCTTGTGGCCGTTTCCCACAACAGCAGCTTTAAACCCAGTGCTAATGGTCACTAAATATTCACCAAACTTGCAGTTCTGTAATGACATCTGCCCTCCAAAAAAATCCTGGGGTCGAATATCCACCAAAAATTCAAAAGAGGGCAACCTTCCAAGAAGACAGCTTCAAGAGATAGATTGTACTCACACTTGATTTTTAACAGAAAGGAAAAAGGCGTGGAAAATGATGAATTTTAGGAATTTTTAAAGTCATGCAAACCCAAATTACAAAAACCTATCAGGTCACAACAGTCAGATTGGCCATTAGCAAAAATGCTGCAAACTATAAATGCTGAAGGGATTGTGGAGAAGTTCGTACCCTCGGCTCTAAGGGAGACATGGTAAGAGCCACTAATGAAAACACAATGGAGGTGCTTTGAAAAGGTAAACATTGAGCTACTAGTCAATCAGTCATACCCACTGCTGGGACTATCACCTGAGAAAATGAGAATCAAAAAGTCACAAGCTGGCAATCTTGCACTCCAGCAATATTTAATATAGCCAACACTTGGAAGCAACGAAAATGTCCCTCAACAGAGCAATGCACCAAGAAGTGGTCCATATACAAAATGGAATATTATTCCGATAAAAATATAAATTAAATTAAAAAAACAAACAAAAGTAAGGAGATATCAGCCTTTGGGGGTTTATCTGGGCACATTCCACTCTAATTTATAACCGAGGAAGACCACCGGCCGGAAGCTCTGTTTCCCTAGTACCAGCATGGGGAACAAAGAAAGGCTGCCGCAATCTGGCCGTTACCTGCAAAAGCAGCTTTAAAGCCTGTGCTAATGGTCACTTCATGTGAACAAGTACTGCAGGGCTGTAAATGAAACCTGCCCTCAAAATGTTTTGAGGGAGGTAATGGCCAATAAATTTCAAAATGTAACACATACTTTAGAAAACACTTTGAAGAGCTAAGCTGTAATCACAGTTTGAAAAATAAAAAGGACATGACTTAAAGCTCAATTTCAAAGGATTATGAGTCATATGCAAATTCAACCACAAAGAGGTATCAGCTCACACCAGTCAGAATATCCATCAGCAAGAAAACTACAAACAATAAATGCTGAAGCCATAAAAAGAAACGAAATTGAGCTATTTGTAATGAGGTGGATAGACCTAGAGTCTGTCATACACAGTGAAGTAAGTCAGAAAGAGAGAGACAAATACCGTATGCTAACACATATACCTGG
Organism: Stenella coeruleoalba; assembly: GCF_951394435.1. Taxonomy (NCBI): domain Eukaryota; kingdom Metazoa; phylum Chordata; class Mammalia; order Artiodactyla; family Delphinidae; genus Stenella; species Stenella coeruleoalba. Next base: position 627,419 of record NW_027646083.1, on the reverse strand, counting down.
AATTTAAGGGAAAAAAATGTCATGAAGAACCTAGGGGTAAAACAGGAATAAAGACAGAGATCTACTAGAGAATGGACTTGAGGATATGGGGAGGGGGAAGGGTAAGCTGTGACAAAGGGAGAGAGAGGCATGGACATATATACACTACCAAACGTAAGGTAGATAGCTAGTGGGAAGCAGCAGCATGGCACAGGGAGATCAGCTCGGTGCTTTGTGACCGCCTGGAGGGGAGGGAGGGTGGGAGGGAGGGAGACGCAAGAGGGAAGTGATATGGGAACATATGTATATGTATAACTGATTCATTTTGTTGTAAAGCACAAGCTAGCACACCATTGTAAAGCAATTATACTTCAATAAAGATATTAAAAATAAATAAATAAATAAATGCTGAAGGTGTTGTGGAGAAATGCATACCCTCAACTTTAAGTGGGATGTAACCTGGAAAGAGCCAATAATGAGCACAGAATCGTGGTGCATTTAAACGGTAAACCCCGAGATACCATATGATACAGGATGCCCACTCCTGGGCCTATAACATAAGAAGACAGAATTGTAAAGACACAGGCAGGCAAATGTGCAGTGCAGCAGTATTACAATAGCCAAGACATGGAGGCAACCAAAAAGTCCATCAACAGGTGAGTGGACAAAGAAGAACTGGTACATGTACAGATGGAATATTATCTAGGGAAAAAAATGAAACAATGCCATTTGCAGCACCGTAGATGATTCTAGAGGTAATCAGGCAAATTGTACTAAGTCAGACAGCAAAAGACACATATCCTATAATATCACTTATAGGTGTTAGCTAAAAATTGATACCAATGAAGATATTTCCACAGAGAAAGGCAATCACAGATTCATTAAACAAAGTTATGGTTCACCAAATGGAAAGGTGTGAGGACTGGATACATTAGGATATTGGGGTTAACATAGATATAGAAACACATGTGAAATATATAATCACCAAAGACCTATGGAATACCAAGAGAAGACTACTCAACATTGTGTCACAAGCTACATGAGAAAACGATCTGAAGAAGTATAGATACATGTATATGTGTAAAAGAACAACATCTTACACACCTAGAACAAACAAAACATTTTAATCAAATTTGCTCTGATAAAAAATAAACATTAAAAAAAGAACAAGAAAAAAAAGAGAGAAAAAAAGGGGAAAAAAAGAACGAGAAGTAATGAGACATACACTTAAGGGGCTTTTTGCTGGCACATTGCATTCTAATTTACAACCAGAACACGACTTCCATTAAAGCTCTGTCATCACTAATAAAGCAGCTTTATAAGCAATGTTGAAGGTAGCTTAAAAGAATTCTCACTAATTATTGACAGTAACAAGAAAACAAACAAAAGTAAAAATCTCACGGCAAAAAGTATACATAGAGTAAGGGTAGTAGATCAAACACTTATTAAACTTCTGTAAAGAATAAAAGACAACAGTAGTATTTTTTTTAAAGAGAGGGGCCAAATAAATCAGAACTGAAAGAGATGATGTTACAAGAGCCACCACAGAAATACAAAGTATCCTAAGATACACACAGGGTAACTCAGGGCTCAGACTGGACAGAGCCCACTCTCCATTCCCCTGTACATGACTTACAGGAGCCTCAGGAACTGAGGAGGGGGTCCTTGAGGAGAGGCACAAGATAGAAGATGTTAGGCATTAACATGACTGCATTCATTTTAAACGTGCCTGAACTACATTCACATGAGATGATTTTGTCCTGTTTGTACATCAGCACCTCTAGTCGGAACTGCAGATCTTTGGTTTCACCACCTCTATGACAGCATTAGCTTCACCTGCTGTGGACTGTCTCCTATAGGATTTCTAGAACCACAAAACATCGAAGCTTCACAGGACCCAGAGTCTGTGCGACTCCACTCAGAGTCTCAACTGCATTCAGAGACTCAGAGTCTCAACAGAGACTCCACTCTTGGAGGACACACACAAAGTAGTGTGCACATCAGGACCCAAGGGAAGGAGCAGTCACCCCGTAGGTGAATGATCATACCTAGCTGCTAGTTTTAGAGGGTCTCCTGCAGAGGTGGGGTGTGGCTGCAGCTCACCATGGGGACAACGACACTGACAGCAGAAGTTCTGGGAAATACTCCTTGGCGTGAACTCTCCCAGAGTCCACCATTAGCCCCACCAAGAGCAAGGTAGGCTCCAGTGCTGGGTCGCCTCAGTCCAAACAACCAACAGGGAGGGAACCCAGCCCCATGCATTAGCAGACAAGTGGATTAAACTTTTTATTAAACTTTTATTTAATCCACAGACAAGCAGATTAAAGCTCTGCCCACCAGAACAACACCCAGCTCTACCCACCACCAGTCCCTCGCATAAGGAAGCTTGCACAAGCCTCTCAGATAGACTCAATCACTGGAGAGCAGACAGCAGAAGCAAGAAGAACTACAATTCTGCAGCCTGTGGAAGGAAAACCACATTCACAGAAAGATAGAGAAAATGAAAAGGCAGAGGACTTTATACCAGATCAAGGAACAAGATAAATCCTCAGAAAAACAACGAAATGAAGTGGGGATAGGTAACCTTCCAGTAAAAGAATTCAGAATAATGATAGTGAAGATGATCCAAAACCTTAGAAAAATAATGGAGGCAAAGATCGAGAAGATGCAAGAAATGCTTAACAAAGACCTAGAAGAATTAAGGAACAAACACCTAGAAGAATTAAAGAACAAACAAACAGAGATGAACAATACAATAACTGAAATGAAAAATACACTAGAAGGAATCAGTAGCAGAATAACTGTGACAGAAGAACGGATAAGTGACCTGGAAGACAGAAAGGTGGAAATCACTGCCATGGAACAAAATAAAGAAAAAGAATGAAAATAAATGAAGACAACCTAAGAGACTTCTGGGACAACATTAAATGCAACAACATTCGCATTATAGGGGTCCCAGATGGAGAACAGAGAGAGAAAGGACTCGAGAAAATATCTGAAGAGATTATAGTTGAAAACTTCCCTAGCATGGGAAAAGAAATAGCCACCGAAGTCCACGAAGCGCAGAGAGTCCCAGGCAGGATAAACCAAAGGAGAAAAATGCCGAGACACACAGTAATCAAATTGAAAAAATTAAAGACAAAGAAAAATTATTGAAAGCAACAAGGGAAAAATGACAACATACAACGGAATTCCCATAAGGTTAACAGCTGATTTCTCAGCAGAAAATCTACAAGCCAGAAGGGAGTGGCATGATAAATTTAACGTGATGAAAGGGAAGAACCTACCACCAAGAGTACTCCACCCAGCAAGTATCTCATTCAGATTTGATGGAGAAATCAAAAGCTTTACAGACAAGCAAAAGCTAAGAGAATTCAGCACCACGAAACCAGCTCTACAACAAATGCTAAAGGAACTTCTCTAAGTGGGAAACACAAGAGAAGAAAAGGACCCACTAAGACAAACCCATAACAATTAAGAAAATAATAATAGGAACATACATATTGATAATTACCTTAAACGTGAATGGATTAAATGCTCCAACCAAATGACACAGGCTCACTGAATGGATACAAAAACAAGATCCATATATATGCTGTCTACAAGAGACCCATTTCAGACCTAGGGACACATACAGACTGAAAGTGAGAGGATGGAAAAATATATTCCATGCAAATGAAAATCAAAAGAAAGCTGGAGTAGCAATACTCATATCAGATAAAATAGATTTTAAAATAAAGAATGTTACAAGAGACAAGGAAGGACACTACATAATGATCAAGGGATCAATCCAAGATATAACAATTATAAATATATATGTACCCAACACAGGAACACCTCAATACATAAGGCAACTGCTAACAGCTATAAAAGAGGAAATCAACAGTAACACAATAATAGCAAGGGACTTTAACACCTCACTTACACCAATGGAGATCATCCAGACAGAAAATTAATAAGGAAACACAAGCTTTAAATGACACAATAGACCAGATAGATTTAATGGATATTTATAGGACATTCCATCCAAAAACAGCAGACTACAAGTTCTTCTCAATGGCACACGGAACATTCTCCGGGATAGATCACATCTTGGGTCACAAATAAAGCCTCAGTAAATTTAAGAAAACTGAAATCATATCAAGCAGCTGTTCCGACCACAATGCTATGAGATTAGAAATCAATTACAGGGAAAGTAACGTAAAAAACAAACACATGGAGGCTAAACAATACATTTCTAAATAACCAAGAGATCACTGAGGAAATCAAAGAGGAAATCAAAAAATACCTAGAGACAAATGACAACAAAAACACGATGATCCAAAACCTATGGGATGCAGCAAAAACAGTTCTAAGAGGGAAGTTTATAGCAATAAAAGCCTACCTCAAGAAACCAGAAAAATCTCAAATAAACAATCTAACCCTACACCTAAAGGAACTAGAGAATGAAGAACAAAACCCAAAGTTAATAGAAGGAAAGAAATCATAAAGATCAGAGCAGAAATAAATGAAATAAAAACAATAGCAAAGATCAATAAAACTAAAAGCTGGTTCTTTGAGAAGATAAACAAAAATGATAAACCTTTAGCCAGACTCAAGTAAAAGAGGGAGAGGACTCAAATCAATAAAATTAGAAATGAAACAGGAGAAGTTGTAACAGACACCACAGAAATACAAAGCATCCTAAGAGACCTCTACAAGCAACTCTATGCCAATAAAATGGACAACCTGGAAGAAATGGACAAATTCTTAGAAAGGTATAACCTTCCAAGACTGAACCGGGAAGAAATAGAAAATATGAACAGACCAATCACAAGTAATGAAATTGAAAGTGTGATTAAAAATCTTCCAACAAACAAAAGTCCAGAACGAGATGGCATCAGAAGTGAATTCTATCAAACATTTAGACAAGAGCTAACACCCAATCTTCTCAAACTCTTCAGAACTTTTCAGGGGAAGGAACACTCCCAAACTCATTATATGAGGCCACAATCACCCTGATACCAAAACCAGACAAAGATACTACAGAAAAAGAAAATTAAAGACCAATATCACTGATTAATATAGATGTAAAAATCCTCAACAAAATACTAGGAAACAGAATTAAACAACACATTAAAAGGATCATGCACCATGATCAGGTGGGGTTTATCCCAGGGATGCAAGAATTCTTCAATATACACAAATCAATCAATGTGATACACCATATTAACAAATTGTAGAATAAAAATATGATCATCCCAATAGATGCAGGAAAAGCTTTTGACAAAATTCAACACCAATTTATGATTAAAAGTCTCCAAAAAGTGGGCATAGAGGGAATCTACCTCAACATAATAAAGGCAGTATATGACAAACCCACAGCAAACATCATTCTCAATAGTGAAAAACTAAAAGCATTTCCTCTAAGATCAGGAACAAGACAAGGATGTCCACTCTCACCACTATTACTCAACATAGTTTTTGGAAGTCCTAGACACAGTAATCAGAGAAGAAAAAGAAATAAAAGGAATACAAATTGGAAAAGAAGAAGTAAAATTGTCACTGTTTGCAAATGACACGATACTACACATAGTGAATCCTAAAGATGCCACCAGAAAACTACCAGAGCTAATCAATGAATTTGGTAAAGTTGCAGGATACAAAATTAATGCACAGAAATCTCTTGCATTCCTATACACTAACAATGAAAGATCAGAAAGAGAAATTAAGGAAACAATCTCATTCACCATTGCAACAAAAAGAATAAAATACGGAGGAATGACCCTACATAAGGAGGTAAAAGACCTGTACTCAGAAAACTATAAGACACTGCTGAAAGAAATCAAAGATGATATAAACATATGGAGGTATAAACCATGTTCTTGGATTAGAAGAATCAATATTGTGAAAATGACTATAGTACCCAAAGCAAGCTACAGATTCAATGCAATCCCTATCAAATACCACTGGCATTTTCTACAGAACTAGAACAAAAAAATCTTAAAATTTGTATGGAGACACAAAAGACCCCGAATAGCCAAAGCAGTCTTGAGGGAAATTAAAAGAGCTGGAGGAATCAGACTTCCTAACTTCAGACTATACTACAAAGCTACATTAATCAAGACTATATGGTACTGGCACAAAAACAGAAATATAGATCAATTGAACAAGATAGAAAGCCCAGAGATAAACCTACGTACCTATGGCTAACTCATCTATGACAAAGGAGGCAAAGATATACAATGAAGAAAAGACAGTCTCTTCAGTAAGTGGTGCTGGGAAAACTGGACAACTACACGTGAAAGAATGAAATTAGAACACTCCATAACACCATACACAAAAATAAACTCAAAATGAATTAGAGATCTAAATGTTAGACCAGACACTATAAAATTATTAGAGGAAAACATAGGCAGAACACTCTATGACATAAATCACAGCAAGATCCTTTTTGACCCACCTCCTAGAGAAGTGGAAATAAAAACAAAAATAAACAAATGGGACCTAATGAAACTTCAAAGCTTTTGCGCAGCAAAGGAAAACATAAACAAGACGAAAATACAACCCTCAGAATGGGAGAAAATGTTTTCAAATGAAGCAAATGACAAAAGATTAATCTCCAAAATTTACAAGCAGCTCGTGTAGCTCAATATCACAAAAACAAACAACACAATCCAAAAATGGGCAGAAGACCTAAATAGACATTTCTCCAAAGGAGATATACAGATTGCCAATAAACACGTGAAAGGATGCTGAACATCACTAATCATTAGAGAAATGCAAATCAAAACTACAGTGAGGTATCAACTCCCAGCAGTCAGAATGGCAATCATCAAAAAATCTACAAACAATAAATGCTGGAGAGGCATTTACTGGAGAAAAGGGAACGTTCTTGCACTGTTGCTGGGAATGTAAATTGCTATACCCACTAGGGATAACAGTATAGAGGTTCCTGAAAAAACTAAAAATAGAAGTACCATACGACCCAGCAATCCAACTACTGGGCATTTGCCCTGAGAAAACCATAATTCAAAAAGAGTTATATACAACAATGTTCATTGCAGTTCTACTTACAATAGCCAGGACATGGAAGCAACCTAAGTGTCCATCGACAGATAAATGGATAAAGAATATCTGGCACATATATAAATGGAATATTACTCAGCCATAAAAAGAAACAAAACTGAGTTATTTGTAGTGAGGGGGATGGACTTAGAGTCTGTCCTACACAGTGAAGTAAGTCAGAAAGAGAAAAATAAATACCGTGTACTAACAGAGATATATGGAATCTAAAGAAAAAAGTTTATGAAGAACCTAGGGGCAGGACAGGATTAAGGACACAGACATAGAGAAAGGACTTGAGGACACGGGGAGGGGGAAGGGTAAGCTGGGACGAAGTGAGAGAGTGCCATGGACATATATACATTACCAAATGTAACATCGATAGCTACTGGGAAGCAGCCACATAGCACAGGGAGATCAGCTCGGTGCTTTGCGACCACCTAAAGGGGTGGGATGTGGAGGGTGGGAGGGAGATGTAAGAGGGAGGGGATATGGTGATATATGTATATGTATAATTGACTCACTTTGTTATACAGCAGAAACTAACACTCCATTGTAAAGCAATTATACTCCAATAAAGGTGTAAAAGGAAAATAAAAAAGAAAGAAGCCCAGAGATAAACCTACACACCTATGGTCAACTAATCTATGACAAAGTAGGCAAGACTATACAATGGAGAAAAGACAGTGTCTTCAATCAGTGGTGCTGGGAAAAATGGACAGCTACATGTAAAAGAATGAAATTAGAACACCCCCTAACACCATACACAAAAATAAATTCAAAATGGATTAGAGACCTTAATGTAAGACCGGACAGTATAAAACTCTTAGAGGAAAACATAGGAAGAATACTCTAACATAAATCACAGCAAGATCTTTTTTGATCCACCTCCTAGAGTAATGACATAAAAAAGAAAACTAAACAAATGGGACCTAATGAAACGTAAAAGCTTTTGCAAAGCAATGGAAACTACAAACACAAAAAGACAACCCTCAGAATGGGAGAATATATTTGCAACTGAATCAATGGACAAAGGATTAATCTCCAATATATATAAACAGCTGATGCAGCTCAATATTAAAAAAACAAACAACCCAATACAAAAATGGGCAGAAGATCTAAATAGACATTTCTTCCAAAAAGATGTAGAGATGGCCAAGGAGCACATGAAAAGCTGCTCTACATCACTAATTATTAGAGAAATGCAAATCAAAACTACAATGAGGTATCACCTCACACCTGTTAGAATGGGCATCATCAGAAAATCTACAAACAACAAATGCTGGAGAGGGTGTGGAGAAAAGGAACCCTCTTCCACGATTGGTGGGAATGTAAATTGATAGTCACTATGGAGAACAGTATGGAGGTTCCTTAAAAAACTAAAAATAGAATTACCATATGATCCAGCAACCCACTACTGGGCATATACCCAGAGAAAACCATAAATCAAAAAGACACATTCACCACAATGTTCATTGCAGCACTATTTACAATAGCCAGGTAATGGAAGCAACCTAAATGCCCACAGACAGACAAATGGATAAAGATGTGGTACATATATAAAATGGACTATTAGCCATAAAAAGGAATGAAATTGTGTCATTTGTAGAGACGTCGATGGATCTAGAGACTGTCATACAGAGTGGAGTAAGTCAGAGAGAGAAAAACAAATATTGTATATTAACGCATATATGTGGAACCTAGAAAAATGGTACAGATGAACCAGTTTGAAGGGCAGAAATAGAGACACAGATGTAGAGAACAAATGTATGGACACAAAGAGGGGAAAACCATGGGGGGGGGGTGGCGGTGGGAGGAGTTGGGAGATTGGGATTGACATGTATACATTTATATGTATAAAATAGATAACCAATAAGAACCTGCTGTATAAAAATAAATAAAATAAAATGAAAAATAAAATTTTTTAAAAAACGGAAAAAAGTTATTCCCTTCACATACATGTATTTATATGAATGAATTATTTCCATGCTTACATCCATAAGTACAAAAAAGAGGAATAAAACCTACCTTGAAACAAAAAAGAAAAAACAAAACAGAACCCACCAGTTATACAGATGAAAACCCTATCAGGGCACTTGCTTCAGTGGTAGACAATTCTGAAGTTGGTCAGAGGTGGGGAATCATCTCGCATGCAGCCAGCAGCCCCCCTGCAAGGAGTGTCCTCATTACAAGCCTGGGGGACTGTGCCGAGGCATCTGTGAGTAAACGTGAGATGAGCCCCAGGCCAGCTGCTGCTGAACTGTTCCCAACCTTCCCAGGTAAAACACCTGAATATGTACAAGGACTTGAAAGCCTAGAGGAAGGGCCATGGAGCCACACGAGTGACAGCATGCCAGCCGACTTGGTGCCTGCAGGCCAGCCAGGATGGTACTGGCCCTGGGTGCTCTTCTGGAAGATTTCCATTTCCCTGCCTGAGATACCCGTCCTGTCCCTGCCCCCACTGCTTTTTTCCTTCCTCACCTCTGCCCAGGGAGAAATTCCAGCAGCAGGTATGGGTGACACATCCTCTTCCTTAGCAGGTGGCAGCCTGGCAACTGCTGCAGAAAGTCCAACAGAGCCCCACTCACACTGGGCCACCCACAAAGCTGTGGCCTCTCACTCCCTCCCACCAGCCCAGCCCCGAGACTGCTGACAGGGCAGAGAAAATGGCGTCAGGCACGGCTGCAGGGGCTCTTGCTGCCTGGAGTGGTATTTATATTGATCTCAACCCAGGCACACCTGGGGAGGGCTGGCCGGCACGGTAAGGCTGCCCAGGTCAGCCAATCATCACCCCTCAGGGGCTCACAGTTGCAGAAAATGGAACTTGCTGAACCGGCCAGGTCCAAGGAACAGGTGTGGGCTCCTGAGAGTCAAGATAGACAAGGGGCTGCAGCTTTGGCTTGTTTTCTAATCATTTTATCTGGCCCATGAGTGGGAGACAACTTCAAGAAAACACTCTCCTAATGAGAGGAACCCAGGAGTCAGGGAGAGGAGGGGTGGGTGGTGGTTGGAGACAGAGGCCTGGTGCCCCGGGTGCAGTGGAAGTCTCTGGAAGACCAGGTGGAGGGAGGCCGTACAGAGTGATGACCAGGGTCACAGACCTGTCGCAGCTGCTGTTTGTTAGTTCAAGTCCTGCTCTGAGGTGCTCTGTGTCAGCTCTGAGTGACAGGTGAGCTGGGGGTGCTCTGCAATGAGGGCTATGTGCATGGTTCCTGTGTGCCCAGCCCTGCCACGGTACCTGCAAGGGTAGCTCTGTATCCGGGGATTGGTCTGACCACGAGAGCCCCATGGGCTGCTGGGGACCTGGTAAAGAATGTCAGGACAGTCAGTGAAGCCACCGAGGATATACCTCCAGCTGCTCCTAATTCCTACACCCTGCTGGTCATTCTACCAACCACCAGGACATGGTATTCTGTATTAGTCTTCAATGATGCCTTCTTTTGTATTCCATTAGTCCCAGAGTCACAAGAAATTTTGGCTTGTGAGTGGCAGGACTCAACATACAACTAAAACAATACTTCCGGGCCGTCTTGCCCCAAGGGTGCAAAAATTCCCACACCGTCTTTGGGGAAAGCTTAGGTAAAGACCTAAAAGTTCTACCTCTGGAAAAGGAAACCCTCCTTCAATACGCAGATGACATTCTGATCGCCAGCCCTACTAAGGAGGCCTCTGAACTACCAAGCCAATAAAGGATAGAAGTCGTCCAAAAAGAAGCTCAAATATCACAGACTGCGGTGACCTGCCTGGGCTTCATTCTCACAGAAGGTCAGAGAAGCCCATCCCAGGAAAGGGAAGAAACCATTTTCAGCCTTACCCCTTTCTAAAACTAGAAGACAGCTTAGGGGTTCCTGGGGAGGCCAGGGTTTGCTGCTTCTGGATCCCTAACTACAGTCTACTAGCTGGGCCTCTATATGAAACACTGAAAGGAAAAGATGATGATCCTTTTGAATAGAATCCAGAAGTGGCCTTTCAAGAATGGAAAGAGCAGTCAATTCAGACCCTTGCCCTGGAACTCCCTAATTTAGCTAAACCCTTTGACCTTTACATTCCCGGTGAAAGGTGAATCGCCATTGGAGAATTAGTGCAAAAACTGGGACCACTTGAAATGGAACAATGCAAGAATGCCATCCAGGTAGGATAAACTATGGTCACCAAGGGGCTTGACCCACTGCCACATCTGGCCAAGATACTGGCGGTATCTAAAAACCTGGAAATCAGCAGCCCAAAAGGCCACCTCCCTCCTAAGGGAAAAGGACCCCACGTGGTGATCCTAACCACCAACCATGCCCTGAAGTTGCAGGGTTCGTTCCGTTGGCACACCGACCTCGAGTGAGGAGGCCTTCCAACTCCAACATCCAGAGAGATAACCGGGGGCAACAGGGCACCATGACGACTCGTGTGAACATCACTTGACCTGGAGTTTTTCTCATAAAACAACAAGAGTGTGTCCCAAAACAGTAGACTACTGCTTGCAGGACTTACTGCACCCAGAGGGGAGCTAATAATCTTGGCGGGGGAACCGTATATCACACTGTCACTATAGAAAAGCCTACAGACACCGTGATGATGGTGGCCAATAAGACCGGCTGGACTCCTGTTTACTTCAAAAGGCTGTTGACTCAGTGGCCATCATGGTCCTTGATCACCACTGACCCTGGACTGTCTGGGAGTTGAGTGGGCAGGGCTCTGACACCTGGTGCTGTTTGTACGTTAATTCAGGGGCCTAATTGAAGAAAGCACAGACTACTGGTCAGAGCATCTAGGCTGGCAGAAACGGTCAGCCTAAGGTGGCCGAACAAATGTGGGGCGGGGTGAAACCGGCCCCCACAACGTCTCTGCACATCTCTTTCCTGGACCCTTAAAGGTCATTAGAATCTATAACACTTCCAATGCTGGTGTTCAGGTGGACGAGCAAGGAGGCAGGGGGCCTGGGGAAAATCAACGCCACCTGGAGGCTACTGGGGAGAAGTTCTGACCCTCGCCCCTGGGTATGAGGGCTCCCAACTCAGCACTCAGCAGTTACAGAAGAAGGGTCTGCACCCTCAGAACTCCAAGAATGAGCAACGGGACAAAAGGCAGAGGAGGGGTTTGTCCCCAGCAAAGCCCATTAAAAATCCCTGGGAGATAAAAATAGAATCTGTGCAATAAAGTCAAGTCTAACTTTTTTATCCTTTGTGCTTTGTCTAATTTCACGTACTCCTAGGGTCTCGCATGCAGAGGCTCCACACCCGCCACTTCAGACCAGATTTCCTAGTGCAGAATGGCTGGGTCGACACCTCAGCTCCTGGGGCCCAGTGCAGACTCCACGATATAGAGCCTGAGCTGCAGCCAACCCAGCCCTTGAAAGCTCTGTCCCCTCCCTCCCAATGACTCTGACAGGATCTCTACACAGCAGCCCAGCCCACAGCCCACGGGGTAGTGCATGCTCTCACCTCTCCATTCTCTGATCAAAATATAAAGTTTCCTTTGCTTGTGAACCAAACTCAGTCTCGATCTGTTGGCCCCAATGACACTGGGCAGGGGAACACTTGTTGGGGTCCACTCTGGAGGATCAGTAACAGAAATTGAGACTATTGTAACCTCAATGAACAGATGTGTGAGCCAAACTGTAGTTAACATAGAACAGTGTATAAGGCTCGGGTAAAATAAGATGTTTCTAACACTTCCATTTGATATTTCCATCACTTTATTATAAGCAAGTTCAGTGAAAGGGTTTGTCTTATTTGTCAGGTCAATATTAGAGAAACGAAGTGATTTCTTTCCAAGGATGTACATCTAATAATCTTGGTTAAACCTTCAATCTTGTTTTAAATGCTTTTCCATTGAAAATGATACCTCTCTTTCAGCTCCCCCATTTCTGAGAAGTATAAAATCTTATAATTTATTATTACCAAAGGGGAAAGGTGGGAGGAGGGATAAATTAACAGTTTGGGATTAACACATACACACTGCTATGTATAAAATAGATCATCAACAAGGAACTACTGTATAGCACAGGGAACTACACTCAACATTTTGCAATAACCTATAAGGGGAAATAATCTGAAAAAGAATAGATATTTTTATTGACATCATCTATCAATGACAGTTAAAGTGTAGCCTAAGGGAAGCTGGTGGTGAGTGCTTCTGACCCTGAAGACTTCAATCATCTAAAGTTTGGACTCTGCCTACTTCCCAAGGCCCTTAATGAACATATGTGTAGCCGTAGCTTAAAAAATTCCCCAGTTTGGGTTTCGGGGAGACACTGATTTTGAAAAAGCCCTGGTGTTCTCCTTACATGAATGGGACTCTTCCTACTGCTAAAACATGTCTGTCACACCCAGAGGATAGTATACCGTCTGATCGGGAAGAGTTTGGAAAAGGCATCTCATCTCCTCATCTCCTGGTGCTCGGGTTCACCCCTCCAGCGTCTTTACTAACAGTCTCCCCACTTGGAGATGTCAGCACTGTCAACATCCTGTTGCGTACAGTTTGGAATTTGTCCAGAGGATGAAGCGGAAGGATGAGGAACAATGAGAGACAAGTCCTAGGTGTTCAGACAGGCACATGTCACTCTAATTTCCAATCAGGAAGACGAATTGACCAAAGGCTAGGGTTGCCCATGGAAACAGTATAGGGCTTGAGGAAATCCCGCTGCTTTGTGGCCAGTTCCCATAAACACAAGTTGAACAATGGAACTCAGGGGCAGTAAAATTCACGAAACTGCAGAGTTGAAAATATCCATCACTGAAAAATGTCTTGAGGAAAGTCAGAGAAAAGGACTTGTAAGCAAGGGAGAATGGCAGGAAAGGGATTTGAGGAGGTAGAAAGGACTCGCCATTAAGCACAAGAAAAGGAGCTGAACATTGCCAACATTGCAGTTGGCCAAAAAGGGTGTATGCGTTTTTTTCTGTATATATTCAAGAAAAGGGCATACACTTTTTTAGCCAACCAAACAGGTGGGCACTGGAAATCAATACTACAAAAGATATCACTTCGCATCAGTCACAAGAGCCATCCTCATAAAGCGTAAACAACAGAAATGCAGGACAGGGCAATGAGAAGAGGGAGCCCTGTGAGACTTATAGTGGAAATGTATATTGCCAACGGCCATTCTGGAGAAGTATATTGTGTTTACTAAAGCATCTAAAAAATGAGCTACAGAGCATAGGGCACTTGCACTCATGGGCGTATATCTTGGGAAAAACAAAAATCGAGAGGACACAGGCACCCCAATGTTTACCCCCTCTCTGTTTAAAAGATCCTCGACTAGGATATAACTTAAATGTCTCTGGAGGGGAAAAATGGATAGAGATGAGGTACTTATGTAGAGTGGAATATTACTCAGCCTGGAAATCAATGAAATATGGCCAGTTGTAACAACTCTGGAGGAGTTACGTATGATCATTCTAAGTGACAGAATTCAAAAAGAAAAAGACACATATCATAAGATATCACTTAAAGGTGGAATCCAAAATAGCTACACATGAAATAAATTACAAAACAAAAACATAGTCAAATATGTAGAAAACACGCATAAGGCTGCTAAACGGGAAAGGTGGGGAGGGGTGAGGCATCATCCAGGAGGTTGAAATTAGCAAAGATACCATTCCAAATACCAAACTGATAATCAACAAGGCCTACACGGTAGCTAAAAGAACTACACTCAGCACACTCAAGTCACCGGAAAAGAATATATACGACTGGTAAGAATCTGAAAAAGAATTTACTGATGTCTCTCTGTACGTGAATCAAGTGGATGTACAGCAGCAAGAAACAGAGCTTTGAAAATCAGCTGTAACCAATATAGTAATAAATTGAAAAAAATAAACGACAGAGAGACAGAGAAAACCTCTTACAACTTTTCCTCAGGGACGGTGATGCAACATGGATTGAACACGTCTAGACCCACAGCAGGATGAGACATAAGGCTGGAAACTGTTCGCGCTAAGAGAAATGTGAGCTTGGGTGAGGAAATGCACACCCTTTAAAGTAATACTACCTGGTGCCCATTCAATGGGTCCCAAATCTGCAGGTTCAAGGGATCTTCCTACAGCTAAAACATGCATGGAAAACCCAGAGGACTGTACACCATGTGATCGGGAGATGTGTCTAAAATGCAGCTCATTTATCCTCTCCTGGTGCTCCTGTTCACCATTCCAGCCACGTTACTTAGAATCTCCCCACTTGGAGAATCAGCACATTTCAACTTCTGTTTCACACATTTTGCAAATTGTGAGGAGGATGAACGGGAAGAGGGGGAACCAATGAGAGAAGAGTTGTAGGGGTTTGGACGGGCACATATCACTCTAATTTCCCATTAAGAATAAGAATTAAAAAAAGGCTCAGCCTGCCTCGCTGGAGCCAAAATAGGGCCTGAAGCAATCCTGCGGGTTTGAGGCCAGCTCACAAAAGAGCAACTTAAAAAATGGAGCTCAGGGTCACTGCAATTCACAAACCTGCAGAGTTATAAATGAAAACTAACGTCCAAAATTATGTTGAGGTAAGGCAAAGAAGAGGATCTGAATGCAAGACAGAATTGCAAGAAACAGATTTCAAGAGATAGATTGGACTCGTCTTTAAAGCACATGAAAAGCGGCAGAATTTCGACAATGATGCAGTTGGCCCAAAAGGGCGTATGCGTTTTTTCCTGATTATATCCAGGAAAAAACGCATATGCACCTTATGGGCAAGGAACCAAGCAAGCAATGCAAATGTGCACAACAAAGAAGTCTCACTTCCCACCGGTCAAAAGGGCCATCCTAAAAAATTGTAAAAACCAGAAATGCAGGACAGGCCATGGAGAACAGGGAGCCTTTATACGCTGATGGGCAGTGTGTGAACTGCCGAGAGCCACTCTGGAGGAGTGTATGGTGGTTCCTAAATCATCTAAAAAACAGAGCTACAGAGCATAGGACACTTCCAATCATGGGAGTATATCTAGGGAAGTCTAAAAATCAACAAGACACAAGCACACCACAGTTTAGGGCTACTCTGTTTACAAGAACCTCAACTTCAGTACACCTTAAATATCCCAGGAAAGAGAACAATGGATAAAGAAGATGTGGTACTTATGTACAATGGAATATCTCTTCACCATGAAATCAATGTAATAAGGCTAGTAGAAGGATAAAGAGTGGATTTAGGTCCGATAATACTACTTGAAATAAGTCAAACAGAAAAAGAAACATATCATAAGATATCACTTATAGAGGGAGGGTAAATATGGCTGCACAAGAAATGAATTACAGAACAGAACAGTGTCTCACATTTAGAAAACACACTTATGTCAGCTTAAGGGGAAAGGAGAGGTGGGGTGATGCATAAAACCAGAGTTTGAAATTAGCACAGATACCGTTCAATAAACCAAATAGGTATTAGACAAGATCTACACCTTGCTCAATGAACTGGCCTCAACACACCCTATACACCGCAGAGAAATATATCTGAGTAATAAGAATCTTAAAACCCATGTATTGATATATCTCCATAAGGGAATCAAGTGTGTGCAGAGCGGCACAAACACAGCAGTGAAGATGAGCTAAACCCCATTATAGAAATAAATTTTAAAAACAAAACGCAGAAACAATGAAAGAGAGAAAAATTCTTACAAAATTCGCTCAGGGGCTGTGATGCAACCTGGATTGACCACATATAAACCCACAGCTGGATAAGACATAAGGCTGGACACTTGGGGCTGAGAGGATTGGTGAGCTTTGGTGAGCAACTGCCAAAAGTTTAATGCAATACTTCATGCTACTCATTCCAAGGGTCCCAACACTCCAGGTTGAAGGGAATCTTCCTACAGCTAAACCATGCTTGGGAAACCCAGCGACTGGTATACCATATGATCAGGAAAGGTTTCTAAAACACACCTCATTGTTCCTCTCCTGGGGCTCCGGATCGACATTCCAGCCGCTTTACTAACAACAACCTCACATGGAGAGTCAATGCCTTTAAGTCCCAGTATCGCACAGTCTGCAGATAGTGCGGAGGATGAATGGGTTAGGGGGAACCAGTGAGAAACTAATGTAGTGGTTTCAATGGGCACATGTCACTCTAATTTCACATCAGTAAGAAGAATTAACCAAAGGCACAGCAAGGTGTCCCACAAGAACAATAGGGCCTGAAGGAATCCTGCGGTTATGAGGCAAGATCACAAAAATAAGAGCTGAAAAATGGAGCTCAGGGCCACTGCAATTCAAAAACGTGCAGAGTTATAAAGGCCAACAATTTTCAAAAAGGATATTGAGGAAAGGCTATGAAGAGGCATTGAAAGAAAGGCAGAATTGCAGGAAACCGATTTCAGGAGGTAGACTGGAATTGCATTTAAAGCATAGGAAATGAGGCAGAACGTCGACAATGATCCACTTGGCCAAAAAGGGCGTATGTGTTTTTTCCTGAATATATTCAGGAAAAAACGCATATGCACTTTTTGTACAACCAAGCAAGCTTGCAAAGGAAATCTGCACTACAATGAAGTCTCACTTCCCACTGGTTAAAAGGGCCATCTGAGAAAAGTGTAAAATCCAGAAAGGCAGGACAGGCCATGGAGAATTGGGAGCCTTGTTATGCTGATGGGTGGGATGTAAATTGCCAACAGCCACTCGGGGAGAACTGTATGGTGTTTCCTGAAACATCTAAAAAACAAAGCAACAGAGCCTAGGGCACTTCCACTTATGGTCCTATAGCTTAGGGAAATTAAAATCAAAAAGACACAGCCACCCCAAAGTTTGGGACAGCTCTGTTTACAAGAACCTCATTTACGGTAAAAGTTCAATATCGCAGAAAGTGAAAAATGGATAAAGAAGTTGTGGTACTTACGTAGAATGCAATATCACTCAACAATGAAATCTATGTCATCAGACCCGTAGCAGCATAATGAGTGGATTCAGGTATGATAATTCTAACTGAAATAAGTCACACAGAAAAAGAAACATCATAAGATATCACTAATACACGGAATGGAAACTTGGCTACACAGGAACTGGATTGCAAAACAGAACAGGGTCTCAAATTTAGAAAACCAACTTATGCTTGCTTAAGAGGAAAGGTGAGTTGGGGTGCTGCATAAAACCAGGGATTGAAATGAGCACAGATAAATTTCCTTAAGCCAAATATGGAATGGACAAGAGCTACTCCTTGCTCAACGAAATAGACTCAACACCCCATATTAAACGCCTAAGAATGTACCTGACTAGTAAGTATCTGAAAACCTATGGATTGCTATGTCTCCGAAAGAGAATCAAGCGTGTGTACAGGGGCATAAACGCAGCAGTGATAGGATTGGAGAGGTTCGGTGAGCAAATGAAGACCCTTTGAAGTCATATTGCATGGTACCCATTCCACGGGTCTCAACTCTCCAGGTTTAAGGGATTCTTCCTTCAGCAAAAACATGCATGTGGAACCCAGAGTATCATCAACCGTGTGATCGGGAGACGTGTTCAAATATGTCTCAGTTTTCGTACCCTGGTAATCGGGTGCAACATTCCAGGCGCTTTACTAACACTCTCCCATCTTGGAGAGTCAGTGCCTTTAACCTCCTGTTTGGCCCAGTTTGCAATTTCTGCGGAAGATGAACAGGAATAGGGAGACCCAATGAGAGACTAGCTGGAGGTGTCTGGACGGGCAAATTTAACTCTCATTTCCCACCAGGAAGAGGAAATAAACAAAGGCTCAGTGTGCCGTGCCGGAACCAGATTAGGGCCTGAAGCCATCCTGCAGTGTTGCGGCCAGCTCAAAAGAAAGCGAGTTGAAGAAAGGAGCTCAGGGGCACTGTAATTCACAAACCTTCAGAGTTATAAATGACAGCTATCGTCCAAAAATATACTGAAGTAAGGCTGCCAAGAGGACTTGAAAGCGGGGCAGAATTGCAGGAAACCGATTTCAGGAGGTAGACTGGAATTGCATTGAAAGCATAGGAAAAGAGGCAGAACGTCCACAATGATGCACTTGGCCAAAAAGGGCGTATGCGTTTTTTCCTGAATATATTCAGGAAAAAACGCATACGCGCTTTTTGGCCAACCAAGCAAGCTTGCAAAGGAAATCTGCACTACAATGAAGTCTCACTTCGCCCCAGTCAAAAGGGCCATCTGAAAAAAGTGTAAAATCCAGAAAGGCAGGACAGGCCATGGAGAACTGGGAGCCTTGTTGTGCTGATGGGCGGGATGTAAATTGCCAACAGACACTCGGGAGAAGTGTATGGTGTTTCCTGAAACATCTAAAAAACAAAGCAACAGACCCTAGAGCACTTCCACTTATGGTCCTATAGCTTAGGGAAATTAAAATCAAAAAGACACATCCACCCCAAAGTTTGGGACGCCTCTGTTTACAAGAACCTCATTTACAGTACAAGTTCAACATCGCAGAAAGTGAAAAATGGATAAAGAACTTGTGGTATTTACTTACAAAACAATATCACTCAGCAATGAAATCTATGTCATCAGGCCCTTAGCAGCACAATGAGTGGATTCAGGTATGATGATTCTAACTGAAATAAGTCACACAGAAAAAGAAACATCATAAGATATCAGTAATACACGGAATGTAAACTTGGCTACACAGGAACTGAATTACAGAACAGAACAGGGTCTCAAATTTAGAAAACCAACTTATGCTTGCTTAAGGGGAAAGGTGAGTTGGGGTGCTGCATAAAACCAGAGATTGAAATGAGCACAGATAAAGTTCCTTAAGCCAAATATGGAATAGACAAGAGCTACTCCTTGCTCAACGAAATGGACTCAACACCGCATATTAAACGCCTAAGAATGTACCTGACTAGTAAGTATCTTAAAACCTATGGATTGCTATGTCTCTGAAAGAGAATCAAGCATGTGTACAGGGGCATAAAAGCAGCAGTGATAGGATTGGAGAGGTTCGGTGAGCAAATGAAGACCCTTTGAAGTCATATTGCATGGTACCCATTCCACGGGTTTCAACTCTCCAGGTTTAAGGTATTCTTCCTTCAGTTAAAACATGCATGTGGAACCTAGAGTATGATCAACCATGTGATCGGGAGACGTGTTCAAATATGTCTCAGTTTTCGTACCCTGGTACTCGGGTGCAACATTCCAGACGCTTTACTAACACTCTCCCGACTTGGAGAGTCAGTCCCTTTAACCTCCTGTTTGGCCCAGTTTGCAATTTCTGTGGAAGATGAACAGGAATAGGGAGACCCAATGAGAGACTAGCTGGAGGTGTCTGGACGGGCAAATTTAACTCTCATTTCCCACCAGGAAGAGGAAATAACCAAAGGCTCAGCATGCCGTGCCGGAACCAGATTAGGGCCTGAAGCCATCCTGCGGTGTTGCGGACAGGTCACAAGAAAGCGAGTTGAAGAAAGGAGCTCAGTGGCATTGTAATGCATAAACCTGCAGAGTTATAAATGACAGCTATCGTCCAAAAATATACTGAAGTAAGGCTGCCAAGAGGACTTGAAAGCGGGGCAGAATTGCAGGAAACCGATTTCAGGAGGTAGACTGGAATTGCATTTCAAGCATAGGAAAAGAGGCAGAACGTCCACAATGATGCACTTGGCCAAAAAGGGCGTATGCGTTTTTTCCTGAATATATTCAGGAAAAAACGCATACGCCCTTTTTGGCCAACCAAGCAAACTTGCAAAGGAAATCTGCACTACAATGAAGTCTCACTTCCCCCCTGTCAAAAGGGCCATCTGAAAAAAGTGTAAAATCCAGAAAGGCAGGACAGGCCATGGAGAACTGGGAGCCTTGTTATGCTGATGGGCGGGATGTAAATTGCCAACAGACACTCGGGAGAAGTGTATGGTGTTTCCTGAAACATCTAAAAAACAAAGCAACAGAGCCTAGGGCACTTCCACTTATGGTCCTATAGTTTAGGGAAATTAAAATCAAAAAGACACAGCCACCCCAAAGTATGGAACGGCTCTGTTTCCAAGAACCTCATTTACAGTACAAGTTCAACATCGCAGAAAGTGAAAAATGGATAAAGAAGTTGTGGTATTTACTTACAAAGCAATATCACGCAGCAATGAAATCTATGTCATCAGGCCCTTAGCAGCACAATGAGTGGATTCAGGTATCATGATTCTAACTGAAATAAATCACACAGAAAAAGAAACATCATAAGATATCAGTAATACAAGGAATGTAAACTTGGCTACACAGGAACTGAATTACAGAACAGAACAGGGTCTCAAATTTAGAAAACCAACTTATGCTTGCTTAAGGGGAAAGGTGAGTTGGGGTGCTGCATAAAACCAGAGATTGAAATGAGCACAGATAAAGTTCCTTAAGCCAAATATGGAATAGACAAGAGCTACTCCTTGCTCAACGAAATGGACTCAACACCGCATATTAAACGCCTAAGAATGTACCTGACTAGTAAGTATCTTAAAACCTATGGATTGCTATGTCTCTGAAAGAGAATCAAGCATGTGTACAGGGGCATAAACGCAGCAGTGATAGGATTGGAGAGGTTCGGTGAGCAAATGAAGACCCTTTGAAGTCATATTGCATGGTACCCATTCCACGGGTTTCAACTACCCAGGTTTAAGGTATTCTTCCTTCAGCTAAAACATGCATGTGGAACCTA
The DNA here is from genome assembly GCF_951394435.1 of Stenella coeruleoalba. Classification (NCBI taxonomy): domain Eukaryota; kingdom Metazoa; phylum Chordata; class Mammalia; order Artiodactyla; family Delphinidae; genus Stenella; species Stenella coeruleoalba. Next base: position 605,846 of record NW_027646083.1, on the reverse strand, counting down.
GAGTATGATCAACCATGTGATCGGGAGACGTGTTCAAATATGTCTCAGTTTTCGTACCCTGGTACTCGGGTGCAACATTCCAGACGCTTTACTAACACTCTCCCCACTTGGAGAGTCAGTCCCTTTAACCTCCTGTTTGGCCCAGTTTGCAATTTCTGCGGAAGATGAACACGAATAGGGAGAACCAATGAGAGACTAGCTGGAGGTGTCTGGACGGGCAAATTTAACTCTCATTTCTCACCAGGAAGAGGAATTAACCAAAGGCTCAGCGTGCTGTGCCGGAACCAGATTAGGGCCTGAAGCCATCCTGCGGTGTTGCTGCCAGGTCACAAGAAAGCGAGTTGAAGAAAGGAGCTCAGGGGCACTGTAATGCACAAACCTGCAGAGTTATAAATGACAGCTATCGTCCAAAAATATACTGAAGTAAGGTTGCCAAGAGGACTTGAAAGCGGGGCAGAATTGCAGGAAACCGATTTCAGGAGGTAGACTGGAATTGCATTGAAAGCATAGGAAAAGAGGCAGAACGTCCACAATGATGCACTTGGCCAAAAAGGGCGTATGCGTTTTTTCCTGAATATATTCAGGAAAAAACGCATACGCACTTTTTGGCCAACAAAGCAAGCTTGCAAAGGAAATCTGCACTACAATGAAGTCTCACTTCCCCCTGGTCAAAAGGGCCATCTGAAAAAAGTGTAAAATCCAGAAAGGCAGGACAGGCCATGGAGAACTGGGAGCCTTGTTATGCTGATGGGCGGGATGTAAATTGCCAACAGACACTCAGGAGAAGTGTATGGTGTTTCCTGAAACATGTAAAAAACAAAGCAACAGAGCCTAGGGCACTTCCACTTATGGTCCTATAGCTTAGGGAAATTAAAATCAAACAGACACAGCCATCCCAAAGTATGGAACGCCTCTGTTTACAAGAACCTCGTTTACAGTACAAGTTCAACATCGCAGAAAGTGAAAAATGGATAAAGTACTTCAGGTACTTATGTACAATGCAGTATCACTCAGCAATGAAATCTATGTCATCAGGCCCTTAGCAGCACAATGAGTGGATTCAGGTATGATGATTCTAACTGAAATAAGTCACACAAAAAAAGAAACATCATAAGATATCAGTAATACACGGAATGTAAACTTGGCTACACAGGAACTGAATTACAGAACAGAACAGGGTCTCAAATTTAGAAAACCAACTTATGCTTGCTTAAGGGGAAAGGTGAGTTGGGGTGCTGCATAAAACCAGAGATTGAAATGAGCACAGATAAAGTTCCTTAAGCCAAATATGGAATAGACAAGAGCTACTCCTTGCTCAACGAAATGGACTCAACACCCCATATTAAACGCCTAAGAATGTACCTGACTAGTAAGTATCTTAAAACCTATGGAATGCTATGTCTCCAAAAGAGAATCAAGCGTGTGTGCAGGGGCATAAACGCAGCAGTGATAGGATTGGAGAGGTTCGGTGAGCAAATGAAGACCCTTTGAAGTCATATTGCATGGTACCCATTCCACGGGTCTCAACTCTCCAGGTTTAAGGGATTCTTCCTTCAGCTAAAACATGCATGTGGAACCCAGAGTATGATCAACCGTGTGAACGGGAGATGTGTTCAAATATGTCTCAGTTTTCCTCCCCTGGCACTCGGGTGCAACATTCCACATGCTTTACTAACACTCTCCCCACTTGGAGAGTCAGCACCTTTAACCTCCTGTTTGGCCCAGTTTGCAATTTCTGCGGAAGATGAACAGGAATAGGGAGAACCAATGAGAGACTAGCTGGAGGTGTCTGGACGGGCAAATATAACTCTCATTTCCCACCGGGAAGAGGAAATAACCAAAGGCTCAGCGTGCCGTGCCGGGACCAGATTAGGGCCTGAAGCCATCCTGCGGTGTTGCGGCCAGCTCAAAAGAAAGCGAGTTGAAGAAAGGAGCTCAGGGGCACTGTAATTCACAAAACTGCAGAGTTATAAATGACAGCTATCGTCCAAAAATATACTGAAGTAAGGCTGCCAAGAGGACTTGAAAGCGGGGCAGAATTGCAGGAAACCGATTTCAGGAGGTAGACTGGAATTGCATTGAAAGCATAGGAAAAGAGGCAGAACGTCCACAATGATGCACTTGGCCAAAAAGGGCGTATGCGTTTTTTCCTGAATATATTCAGGAAAAAACGCATACGCCCTTTTTGGCCAACCAAGCAAGCTTGCAAAGGAAATCTGCACTACAATGAAGTCTCACTTCCCCCTGGTCAAAAGGGCCATCTGAAAAAAGTGTAAAATCCAGAAAGGCAGGACAGGCCATGGAGAACCGGGAGCCTTGTTATGCTGATGGGCGGGATGTAAATTGCCAACAGACACTCGGGAGAAGTGTATGGTGTTTCCTGAAACATCTAAAAAACAAAGCAACAGAGCCTAGGGCACTTCCACTTATGGTCCTATAGCTTAGGGAAATTAAAATCAAAAAGACACAGCCACCCCAAAGTTTGGGACGCCTCTGTTTACAAGAACCTCATTTACAGTACAAGTTCAACATCGCAGAAAGTGAAAAATGGATAAAGAACTTGTGGTATTTACTTACAAAGCAATATCAATCAGCAATGAAATCTATGTCATCAGGTCCTTAGCAGCACAATGAGTGGATTCAGGTATGATGATGCTAACTGAAATAAGTCACACAGAAAAAGAAACATCATAAGATATCAGTAATACACGGAATGTAAACTTGGCTACACAGATACTGAATTACAGAACAGAACAGGGTCTTAAATTTAGAAAACCAACTTATGCTTGCTTAAGGGGAAAGGTGAGTTGGGGTGCTGCATAAAACCAGAGATTGAAATGAGCACAGATAAAGTTCCTTAAGCCAAATATGGAATAGACAAGAGCTACTCCTTGCTCAACGAAATGGACTCAACACCGCATATTAAACGCCTAAGAATGTACCTGACTAGTAAGTATCTTAAAACCTATGGATTGCTATGTCTCTGAAAGAGAATCAAGCATGTGTACAGGGGCATAAACGCAGCAGTGATAGGATTGGAGAGGTTCGGTGAGCAAATGAAGACCCTTTGATGTCATATTGCATGGTACCCATTCCACGGGTTTCAACTACCCAGGTTTAAGGTATTCTTCCTTCAGCTAAAACATGCATGTGGAACCTAGAGTATGATCAACCATGTGATCGGGAGATGTGTTCAAATATGTCTCAGCTTTCGTACCCTGGTCCTTGGGTGCAACATTCCAGACGCTTTACTAACACTCTCCCGACTTGGAGAGTCAGTCCCTTTAACCTCCTGTTTGGCCCAGTTTGCAATTTCTGCGGAAGATGAACAGGAATAGCGAAAACCAAAGAGAGACTAGCTGGCGGTGTCTGGACGGGCAAATTTAACTCTCATTTCCCACCAGGAAGAGGAAATAACCAAAGGCTCAGCGTGCCGTGCCGGAACCAGATTAGGGCCTGAAGCCATCCTGCGGTGTTTTGTCCAGCTCACAAGAAAGCAAGTTGAAGAAAGGAGCTCTGGGGCACTGTAATGCACAAACCTGTAGAGTTATAAATGACAGCTATCGTCCAAAAATATACTGAAGTAAGGCTGCCAAGAGGACTTGAAAGCGGGGCAGAATTGCAGGAAACCGATTTCAGGAGGTAGACTGGAATTGCATTGAAAGCATAGGAAAAGAGGCAGAACGTCCACAATGATGCACTTGGCTAAAAAGGGCGTATGCGTTTTTTCCTGAATATATTCAGGAAAAAACGCATACGCCCTTTTTGGCCAACCAAGCAAACTTGCAAAGGAAATCTGCACTACAATGAAGTCTCACTTCCCCCCGGTCAAAAGGGCCATCTGAAAAAAGTGTAAAATCCAGAAAGGCAGGACAGGCCATGGAGAACTGGGAGCCTTGTTATGCTGATGGGCGGGATGTAAATTGCCAACAGACACTCGGGAGAGGTGTATGGTGTTTCCTGAAACATCTAAAAAACAAAGCAACAGAGCCTAGGGCATTTCCACATATGGTCCTATAGCTTAGGGAAATTAAAATCAAAAAGACACAGCCACCCCAAAGTTTGGGACACCTCTGTTGACAAGAACCTCGTTTACCGTACAAGTTCAATATCACAGAAAGTGAAAAATGGATAAAGAACTTGTGGTACTTAAGTACAATGCAGTATCACTCAGCAATGAAATCTATGTCATCAGGCCCAAAGCAGCACAATGAGTGGATTCAGGTACGATGATTCTAACTGAAATAAGTCACACAGAAAAAGAAACATCATAAGATATCACTAATACACGGAATGTAAACTTGCCTACACAGGAACTGAATTCCAAAACAGAACAGGGTGTCAAATTTAGAAAACCAACTTATGCTTGCTTAAGGGGAAAGGTGAGTTGGGGTGCTGCATAAAACCAGAGATTGAAATGAGCACAGATAAAGTTCCTTAAGCCAAATATTGAATAGACAAGAGCTACTCCTTGCTCAACGAAATGGACTCAACACCCCATATTAAACGCCTAAGAATGTACCTGACTAGTAAGTATCTTAAAACCTATGGATTGCTATGTCTCCAAAAGAGAATCAAGCGTGTGTACAGGAGCATAAACGCAGCAGTGATAGGATTGGAGAGGTTCGGTGAGCAAATGAAGACCCTTTGAAGTCATATTGCATGGTACCCATTCCACGGGTTTCAACTACCCAGGTTTAAGGTATTCTTCCTTCAGCTAAAACATGCATGTGGAACCTAGAGTATGATCAACCATGTGATCGGGAGATGTGTTCAAATATGTCTCACTTTTCGTACCCTGGTACTCGGGTGCAACATTCCAGACGCTTTACTAACACTCTCCCGACTTGGAGAGTAAGTCCCTTTAACCTCCTGTTTGGCCCAGTTTGCAATTTCTGCGGAAGATGAACAGGAATAGCGAGAACCAATGAGAGACTAGCTGGAGGTGTCTGGACGGGCAAATTTAACTCTCATTTCCCACCAGGAAGAGGAATTAACCAAAGAATCAGTGTTCTGTGCCGGGACCAGATTAGGGCCTGAAACCATCCTGCGGTGTTGCGGTCAGCTCAAAAGAAAGCGAGTTGAAGAAAGGAGCTCAGGGGCACTGTAATGCACAAACCTGCAAAGTTATAAATGACAGCTATCGTCCACAAATAGACTGAAGTAAGGCTGCCAAGAGGACTTGAAAGCGGGGCAGAATTGCAGGAAACCGATTTCAGGAGGTAGACTGGAATTGCATTGAAAGCATAGGAAAAGAGGCAGAACGTCCACAATGATGCACTTGGCCAAAAAGGGCGTATGTGTTTTTTCCTGAATATATTCATGAAAAAACGCATACGCCCTTTTTGGCCAACCAAGCAAGCTTGCAAAGGAAATCTGCACTACAGTGAAGTCTCACTTCCCCCTGGTCAAAAGGGCCATCTGAAAAAAGTGTAAAATCCAGAAAGGCAGGACAGGCCATGGAGAACTGGGAGCCTTGTTATGCTGATGGGCGGGATGTAAATTGCCAACAGACACTCGGGAGAAGTGTATGGTGTTTCCTGAAACATCTAAAAAACAAAGCAACAGAGCCTAGGGCACTTCCACTTATGGTCCTATAGCTTAGGGAAATTAAAATCAAAAAGACACAGCCACCCCAAATTTGGGACGCCTCTGTTTACAAGAACCTCGTTTACCGTACAAGTTCAATATCACAGAAAGTGAAAAATGGATAAAGAACTTCTGGTACTTACGTACAATGCAGTATCACTCAGCAATGAAATCTATGTCATCAGGCCCTTAGCAGCACAATGAGTGGATTCAGGTATGATGTTTCTAACTGAAATAAGTCACACAGAAAAAGAAACATCATAAGATATCAGTAATACACGGAATGTAAACTTGGCTACACAGGAACTGAATTACAGAACAGAACAGGGTCTCAAATTTAGAAAACCAACTTATGCTTGCTTAAGGGGAAAGGTGAGTTGGGGTGCTGCATAAAACCAGAGATTGAAATGAGCACAGATAAAGTTCCTTAAGCCAAATATGGAATAGACAAGAGCTACTCCTTGCTCAACGAAATGGACTCAATACCCCATATTAAACGCCTAAGAATGTACCTGACTAGTAAGTATCTTAAAACCTATGGATTGCTATGACTACGAAAGAGAATCAAGCATGTGCACAGGGGTATAAACGCAGCAGTGATAGGATTAGGAGAGGATCGGTGAGCAAATGAAGACCCTTGAAATCATATTGCATGGTACCCATTCCACGGGTTTCAACTACCCAGGTTTAAGGTATTCTTCCTTCAGCTAAAACATGCATGTGGAACCTAGAGTATGATCAACCATGTGATCGGGAGACGTGTTCAAATATGTCTCAGTTTTCGTACCCTGGTACTCAGGTGCAACATTCCAGACGCTTTACTAACACTCTCCCGACTTGGAGAGTCAGTCCCTTTAACCTCCTGTTAGGCCCAGTTTGCAATTTCTGCGAAAGATGAACAGGAATAGCGAGAACCAATGAGAGACTAGCTGGAGGTGTCTGGACGGGCAAATTTAACTCTCATTTCCCACCAGGAAGAGGAATTAACCAAAGGTTCAGCGTGCCGTGCCGGAACCAGATTAGGGCCTGAAGCCATCCTGTGGTGTTGCGGCCAGCTCACAAGAAAGCGAGTTGAAGAAAGGAGCTCAGGGGCACTGAAATTCAAAAACATGCAGAGTTATAAATGACAGCTATCGTCCAAAAATAGACTGAAGTAAGGCTGCCAAGAGGACTTGAAAGCGGGGCAGAATTGCAGGAAACCGATTTCAGGAGGTAGACTGGAATTGCATTGAAAGCATAGGAAAAGAGGCAGAACGTCCACAATGATGCACTTGGCCAAAAAGGGCGTATGCGTTTTTTCCTGAATATATTCAGGAAAAAATACATACGCGCTTTTTGGCCAACCAAGCAAGCTTGCAAAGGAAATCTGCACTACAATGAAGTCTCACTTCCCCCCGGTCAAAAGGGCCATCTGAAAAAAGTGTAAAATCCAGAAAGTCAGGACAGGCCATGGAGAACTGGGAGTCTTGTTATGCTGATGGGCGGGATGTAAATTGCCAACAGCCACTCGGGAGAAGTGTATGGTGTTTCCTGAAACATCTAAAAAACAAAGCAACAGAGCCTAGGGCACTTCCACTTATGGTCCTATAGCTTAGGGAAATTAAAATCAAAAAGACACAGCCACCCCAAAGTTTGGGACGCCTCTGTTTACAAGAACCTCGTTTACAGTACAAGTTCAACATCGCAGAAAGTGAAAAATGGATAAAGAAGTTGTGGTATTTACTTACAAAGCAATATCACTCAGCAATGAAATCTATGTCATCAGGCCCTTAGCAGCACAATGAGTGGATTCAGGTATGATGATTCTAACTGAAATAAGTCACACAGAAAAAGAAACATCATAAGATATCAGTAATACACGGAATGTAAACTTGGCTACACAGGAACTGAATTACAGAACAGAACAGGGTCTCAAATTTAGAAAACCAACTTATGCTTGCTTAAGGGGAAAGGTGAGTTGGGGTGCTGCATAAAACCAGAGATTGAAATGAGCACAGATAAAGTTCCTTAAGCCAAATATGGAATAGACAAGAGCTACTCCTTGCTCAACGAAATGGACTCAACACCCCATATTAAACGCCTAAGAATGTACCTGACTAGTAAGTATCTTAAAATCTATGGATTGCCATGTCTCCAAAAGAGAATCAAGCGTGTGTACAGAGGCATAAACGCAGCAGTGATAGGATTGGAGAGGTTCGGTGAGCAAATGAAGACCCTTTGAAGTCATATTGCATGGTACCCATTCCACGGGTATCAACTCTCCAGGTTTAAGGTATTCTTCCTTCAGCTAAAACATGCATGTGGAACCTAGAGTATGATCAACCATGTGATCGGGAGACGTGTTCAAATATGTCCCAGTTTTCGTACCCTGGTACTCGGGTGCAACATTCCAGACGCTTTACTAACAGTCTCCCGACTTGGAGAGTCAGTCCCTTTAACCTCCTGTTTGGCCCAGTTTGCAATTTCTGCGGAAGATGAACAGGAATAGCGAGAACCAATGAGAGACTAGCTGGAGGTGTCTGGACGGGCAAATTTAACTCTCATTTCCCACCAGGAAGAGGAATTAACCAAAGGCTCAGCGTGCCGTGCCGGAATGAGATTAGGGCCTGAAGCCATCTTGCGGTGTTGCGGCCAGGTCACAAGAAAGCGAGTTGAAGAAAGGAGCTCAGGGGCACTGTAATTCACAAACCTGCAGAGTTATAAATGACAGCTATCGTCCGAAAATATACTGAAGTAAGGCTGCCAAGAGGACTTGAAAGCAGGGCAGAATTGCAGGAAACCGATTTCAGGAGGTAGACTGGAATTGCATTGAAAGGATAGGAAAAGAGGCAGAACGTCCACAATGATGCACTTGGCCAAAAAGGGCGTATGCGTTTTTTCCTGAATATATTCAGGAAAAAACGCATACGTCCTTTTTGGCCAACCAAGCAAACTTGCAAAGGAAATCTGCACTACAATGAAGTCTCACTTCCCCCCGGTCAAAAGGGCCATCTGAAAAAAGTGTAAAATCCAGAAAGGCAGGACAGGCCATGGAGAACTGGGAGCCTTGTTATGCTGATGGGTGGGATGTCAATTGCCAACAGACACTCGGGAGAAGTGTATGGTGTTTCCTGAAACATCTAAAAAACAAAGCAACAGAGCCTAGGGCACTTCCACTTATGGTCCTATAGCTTAGGGAAATTAAAATCAAAAAGACACAGCCACCCCAAAGTTTGGGACGCCTCTGTTTACAAGAACCTCGTTTACAGTACATGTTCAATATCACAGAAATTGAAAAATGGATAAAGAACTTGTGGTACTTACGTACAATGCAGTATCACTCAGCAATGAAATCTATGTCATCAGGCCCGTAGCAGCATAATGAGTGTATTCAGGTACGATGATTCTAACTGAAATAATTCACACAGAAAAAGAAACATCATAAGATATCACTAATACACGGAATGTAAACTTGGCTACACAGGAACTGAATTCCAAAACAGAACAGGGTCTCAAATTTAGAAAACCAACTTATGCTTGCTTAAGGGGAAAGGTGAGTTGGGGTGCTGCATAAAACCAGAGATTGAAATGAGCACAGATAAAGTTCCTTAAGCCAAATATGGAATAGACAAGAGCTACTCCTTGCTCAACGAAATGGACTCAACACCCCATATTAAACGCCTAAGAATGTACCTGACTAGTAAGAATCTGAAAACCTATGGATTGCTATGTCTCCAAAAGAGAATCAAGCGTGTGTACAGGGGCATAAACGCAGCAGTGATAGGATTGGAGAGGTTCGGTGAGCAAATGAAGACCCTTTGAAGTCATATTGCATGGTACCCATTCCACGGGTCTCAACTCTCCAGGTTTAAGGTATTCTTCCTTCAGCTAAAACATGCATGTGGAACCCAGAGTATGGCCAACCGTGTGAACGGGAGACGTTTTCAAATATGTCTCAGTTTTCCTCCCCTGGTACTCGGGTGCAACATTCCAGACGCTTTACTAAAACTCTCCCCACTTGGAGAGTCTGCGCCTTTAACCTCCTCTTTGGCCCAGTTTGCAATTTCTGCGGAAGATGAACAGGAATAGTGAGAACCAATGAGAGACTAGCTGGAGGTGTCTGAACGGGCAAATTTAACTCTCATTTCCCACCAGGAAGAGGAATTAACCAAAGGCTCAGCGTGCCGTGCCGGAACCAGATTAGGGCCTGAAGCCATCCTGCGGTGTTGCGGGTAGCTCACAAGAAAGCGAGTTGAAGAAAGGAACTCAGGGGCACTGTAATTCACTAACCTGCAGAATAATAAATGACAGCTATCGTCCAAAAACATACTGAAGTAAGGCTGCCAAGAGGACTTGAAAGCGGGGCAGAATTGCAGGAAACCGATTTCAGGAGGTAGACTGGAATTGCATTGAAAGCATAGGAAAAGAGGCAGAACGTCCACAATGATGCACTTGGCCAAAAAGGGCGTATGCGTTTTTTCCTGAATATATTCAGGAAAAAACGCATACACCCTTTTTGGCCAACCAAGCAAGCTTACAAAGGAAATCTGCACTACAATGTAGTCTCACTTCCCCCCGGTCAAAAGGGCCATCTGAAAAAAGTGTAAAATCCAGAAAGGCAGGACAGGCCATGGAGAACTGGGAGCCTTGTTATGCTGATGGGCGGGATGTAAATTGCCAACAGACACTCTGGAGAAGTGTATGGTGTTTCCTGAAACATCTAAAAAACAAAGCAACAGAGCCTAGGGCACTTCCACTTATGGTCCTATAGCTTAGGGAAATTAAAATCAAAAAGACACAGCCACCCCAAAGTTTGGGACACCTCTGTTTACAAGAACCTCGTGTACAGTACAAGTTCAACATCACAGAAAGTGAAAAATAGATAAAGAAGTTGTGGTATTTACTTACAAAGCAATATCACACAGCAATGAAATCTGTGTCATCAGGCCCTTAGCAGCACAATCAGTGGATTCAGGTATGATGATTCTAACTGAAATAAGTCACACAGAAAAAGAAACATCATAAGATATCAGTAATACACGGAATGTAAACTTGGCTACACAGGAACTGAATTACAGAACAGAACAGGGTCTTAAATTTAGAAAACCAACTTATACTTGCTTAAGGGGAAAGGTGAGTTGGGGTGCTGCATAAAACCAGAGATTGAAATGAGCACAGATAAAGTTCCTTAAGCCAAATATGGAATAGACAAGAGCTACTCCTTGCTCAACGAAATGGACTCAACACCGCATATTAAACGCCTAAGAATGTACCTGACTAGTAAGTATCTTAAAACCTATGGATTGCTATGTCTCCAAAAGAGAATCAAGCGTGTGTACAGGGGCATAAACGCAGCAGTGATAGGATTGGAGAGGTTCGGTGAGCAAATGAAGACCCTTTGAAGTCATATTGCATGGTACCCATTCCACGGGTCTCAACTCTCCAGGTTTAAGGTATTCTTCCTTCAGCTAAAACATGCATGTGGAACCCAGAGTATGATCAACCGTGTGAACGGGAGATGTGTTCAAATATGTCTCAGTTTTCCTCCCTGGTACTCGGGTGCAACATTCCAGACGCTTTACTAACACTCTCCCCACTTGAAGAGTCAGTCCCTTTAACCTCCTGTTTGGCCCAGTTTGCAATTTCTGCGGAAGATGAACAGGAATAGCGAGAACCAATGAGAGAGTAGCTGGAGGTGTCTGGACGGGCAAATTTAACTCTCATATCCCACCAGGAAGAGGAATTTACCAAAGGCTCAGCGTGCTGTGCCGGAAGCAGATTAGGGCCTGAACCTATCCTGCGGTGTTGCGGCCAGATCACAAGGAAGCGAGTTGAAGAAAGGAGCTCAGGGGCACTGTAATTCACAAACCTGCAGAGTTATAAATGACAGCTATCGTCCAAAAATATACTGAAGTAAGGCTGCCAAGAGGACTTGAAAGCGGTGCAGAATTGCAGGAAACCGATTTCAGGAGGTAGACTGGAGTTGCATTGAAAGCATAGGAAAAGAGGCAGAACGTCCACAATGATGCACTTGGACAAAAAGGGCGTATGCGTTTTTTCCTGAATATATTCAGGAAAAAACGCATACGCCCTTTTTGGCCAACCAAGCAAGCTTGCAAAGGAAATCTGCACTATAATGAAGTCTCACTTCCCCCCGGTCAAAAGGGCCATCTGAAAAAAGTGTAAAATCCAGAAAGGCAGGACAGGCCTTGGAGAAATGGGAGCCTTGTTATGCTGATGGGCGTGATGTAAATTGCCAACAGACACTCGGGAGAAGTGTATGGTGTTTCCTGAAACATCTAAAAAACAAAGCAACAGAGCCTAGGGCACTTCCGCTTATGGTCCTATAGCTTAGGGAAATTAAAATCAAAAAGACACAGCCACCCCAAAGTTTGGGACGCCTCTGTTTACAAGAACCTCGTTTACCGTACAAGTTCAATATCACAGAAAGTGAAAAATGGATAAAGAAGTTGTGGTACTTACGTACAATGCAGTATCACTCAGCAATGAAATCTATGTCATCAGGCCCTTAGCAGCACAATGAGTGGATTCAGGTATGATGTTTCTAACTGAAATAAGTCACACAGAAAAAGAAACATCATAAGATATCAGTAATACACGGAATGTAAACTTGGCTACACAGGAACTGAATTACAGAACAGAACAGGGTCTCAAATTTAGAAAACCAACTTATGCTTGCTTAAGGGTAAAGGTGAGTTGGGGTGCTGCATAAAACCAGAGATTGAAATGAGCACAGATAAAGTTCCTTAAGCCAAATATGGAATAGACAAGAGCTACTCCTTGCTCAACGAAATGGACTCAATACCCCATATTAAACGCCTAAGAATGTACCTGACTAGTAAGTATCTTAAAACCTATGGATTGCTATGTCTCCGAAAGAGAATCAAGCATGTGCACAGGGACATAAACGCAGCAGTGATAGGATTAGGAGAGGATCGGTGAGCAAATGAAGACCCTTTGAAATCATATTGCATGGTACCCATTCCACGGGTTTCAACTACCCAGGTTTAAGGTATTCTTCCTTCAGCTAAAACATGCATGTGGAACCTAGAGTATGATCAACCATGTGATCGGGAGACGTGTTCAAATATGTCTCAGTTTTCGTACCCTGGTACTCGGGTGCAACATTCCAGACGCTTTACTAACACTCTCCCGACTTGGAGAGTCAGTCCCTTTAACCTCCTGTTTGGCCCAGTTTGCAATTTCTGCGGAAGATGAACAGGAATAGCGAGAACCAATGAGAGACTAGCTGGAGGTGTCTGGACGGGCAAATTTAACTCTCATTTCCCACCAGGAAGAGGAATTAACCAAAGGCTCAGCGTGCCGTGCCGGAACCAGATTAGGGCCTGAAGACATCCTGTGGTGTTGCGTCCAGCTCACAAGAAAGCGAGTTGAAGAAAGGAGATCAGGGGCACTGTAATTCAAAAACATGCAGAGTTATAAATGACAGCTATCGTCCAAAAATATACTGAAGTAAGGCTGCCAAGAGGACTTGAAAGCGGGGCAGAATTGCAGGAAACCGATTTCAGGAGGTAGACTGGAATTGCATTGAAAGCATAGGAAAAGAGGCAGAACGTCCACAATGATGCACTTGGCCAAAAAGGGTGTATGCGTTTTTTCCTGAATATATTCAGGAAAAAACGCATACGCCCTTTTTGGCCAACCAAGCAAACTTGCAAAGGAAATCTGCACTACAATGAAGTCTCACTTCCCCCCGGTCAAAAGCGCCATCTGAAAAAAGTGTAAAATCCAGAAAGGCAGGACAGGCCATGGAGAACTGGGAGCCTTGTTATGCTGATGGGCGGGATGTCAACTGCCAACAGACACTCGGGAGAAGTGTATGGTGTTTCCTGAAACATCTAAAAAACAAAGCAACAGAGCCTAGGGCACTTCCACTTATGGTCCTATAGCTTAGGGAAATTAAAATCAAAAAGACACAGCCACCCCAAAGTTTGGGACGCCTCTGTTTACAAGAATCTCGTTTACAGTACAAGTTCAACATCGCAGAAAGTGAGAAATGGATAAAGAAGTTGTGATATTTACTTACAAAGCAATATCACTCAACAATGAAATCTATGTCATCAGGCCCTTAGCAGCACAATGAGTGGATTCAGGTATGATGATTCTAACTGAAATAAGTCACACAGAAAAAGAAACATCATAAGATATCAGTAATACACGGAATGTAAACTTGGCTACACAGGAACTGAATTACAGAACAGAACAGGGTCTCAAATTTAGAAAACCAACTTATGCTTGCTTAAGGGGAAAGGTGAGTTGGGGTGCTGCATAAAAGAAGAGATCGAAATGACCACAGATAAAGTTCCTTAAGCCAAATATGGAATAGACAAGAGCTACTCCTTGCTCAACGAAATGGACTCAACACCGCATATTAAACGCCTAAGAATGTACCTGACTAGTAAGTATCTTAAAACCTATGGATTGCTATGTCTCCAAAAGAGAATCAAGCATATGTACAGGGGAATAAACGCAGCAGTGATAGGATTGGAGAGGATCGGTGAGCAAATGAAGACCCTTTGAGGTCATATTGCATGGTACCCATTCCACGGGTCTCAACTCTCCAGGTTTAAGGTATTCTTCCTTCAGCTAAAACATGCATGTGGAACCCAGAGTATGATCAACCATGTGAACGGGAGACGTGTTCAAATATGTCTCAGTTTTCGTACCCTGGTACTCGGGTGCAACATTCCAGACGCTTTACTAACACTCTCCCGACTTGGAGAGTCAGTCCCTTTAACCTCCTGTTTGGCCCAGTTTGCAATTTCTGCGGAAGATGAACAGGAATAGCGAGAACCAATGAGAGATGAGCTGGAGGTCTCTGGACGGGCAAATTTAACTCTCATTTCCCACCAGGAAGAGGAATTAACCAAAGGCTCAGCGTGCCGTGCCGGAACCAGATTAGGGCCTGAAGCCATCCTGCGGTGTTGCGGCCAGCTCACAAGAAAGCGAGTTGAAGAAAGGAGCTCAGGGGCACTGTAATTCACAAACCTGCAGAGTTATAAATGACAGCTATCGTCCAAAAATATACTGAAGTAAGGCTGCCAAGAGGACTTGAAAGCGGGGCAGAATTGCAGGAAACCGATTTCAGGAGGTAGACTGGAATTGCATTGAAAGCATAGGAAAAGAGGCAGAACGTCCACAATGATGCACTTGGCCAAAAAGGGCGTATGCGTTTTTTCCTGAATATATTCAGGAAAAAACGCATACACACTTTTTGGCCATCCAAGCAAGCTTGCAAAGGAAATCTGCACTACAATGAAGTCGCACTTCCCCCCGGTCAAAAGGGCCATCTGAAAAAAGTGTAAAATCCAGAAAGGCAGGACAGGCCATGGAGAACTGGGAGCCTTGTTATGCTGATGGGCGGGATGTAAATTGCCAACAGACACTCTGGAGAAGTGTATGGTGTTTCCTGAATCATCTAATAAACAAAGCAACAGAGCCTAGGGCACTTCCACTTATGGTCCTATAGCTTAGGGAAATTAAAATCAAAAAGACACAGCCACCCCAAAGTTTGGGACGCCTCTGTTTACAAGAACCT
Organism: Stenella coeruleoalba; assembly: GCF_951394435.1. Taxonomy (NCBI): domain Eukaryota; kingdom Metazoa; phylum Chordata; class Mammalia; order Artiodactyla; family Delphinidae; genus Stenella; species Stenella coeruleoalba. Next base: position 590,698 of record NW_027646083.1, on the reverse strand, counting down.
CGTTTACAGTACAAGTTCAACATCGCAGAAAGTGAGAAATGGATAAAGAAGTTGTGATATTTACTTACAAAGCAATATCACTCAACAATGAAATCTATGTCATCAGGCCCTTAGCAGCACAATGAGTGGATTCAGGTATGATGATTCTAACTGAAATAAGTCACACAGAAAAAGAAACATCATAAGATATCAGTAATACACGGAATGTAAACTTGGCTACACAGGAACTGAATGACAGAACAGAACAGGGTCTCAAATTTAGAAAACCAACTTATGCTTGCTTAAGGGGAAAGGTGAGTTGGGGTGCTGCATAAAACCAGAGATCGAAATGACCACAGATAAAGTTCCTTAAGCCAAATATGGAATAGACAAGAGCTACTCCTTGCTCAACAAAATGGACTCAACACCGCATATTAAACGCCTAAGAATGTACCTGACTAGTAAGTATCTTAAAACCTATGGATTGCTATGTCTCCAAAAGAGAATCAAGCATATGTACAGGGGAATAAACGCAGCAGTGATAGGATTGGAGAGGATCGGTGAGCAAATGAAGACCCTTTGAAGTCATATTGCATGGTACCCATTCCACGGGTCTCAACTCTCCAGGTTTAAGGTATTCTTCCTTCAGCTAAAACATGCATGTGGAACCCAGAGTATGATCAAACGTGTGTACGGGAGACGTGTTCAAATATGTCTCAGTTTTCGTACCCTGGTACTCGGGTGCAACATTCCAGACGCTTTACTAACACTCTCCCGACTCGGAGAGTCAGTCCCTTTAACCTCCTGTTTGGCCCAGTTTGCAATTTCTGCGGAAGATGAACAGGAATAGCGAGAACCAATGAGAGACGAGCTGGAGGTCTCTGGACGGGCAAATTTAACTCTCATTTCCCACCAGGAAGAGGAATTAACCAAAGGCTCAGCGTGCCGTGCCAGAACCAGATTAGGGCCTGAAGCCATCCTGCGGTGTTGCGACCAGCTCACAAGAAAGCGAGTTGAAGAAAGGAGCTCAGGGGCACTGTAATTCACAAACCTGCAGAGTTATAAATGACAGCTATCGTCCAAAAATATACTGAAGTAAGGCTGCCAAGAGGACTTGAAAGCGGGGCAGAATTGCAGGAAACCGATTTCAGGAGGTAGACTGGAATTGCATTGAAAGCATAGGAAAAGAGGCAGAACGTCCACAATGATGCACTTGGTCAAAAAGGGCATATGCGTTTTTCCTGAATATATTCAGGAAAAAACGCATACGCCCTTTTTGGCCAACCAAGCAAACTTGCAAAGGAAATCTGCACTACAATGAAGTCTCACTTCTCCCCGGTCAAAAGGGCCATCTGAAAAAAGTGTAAAATCCAGAAAGGCAGGACAGGCCTTGGAGAACTGGGAGCCTTGTTATGCTGATGGGCGTGATGTAAATTGCCAACAGACACTCGGGAGAAGTGTATGGTGTTTCCTGAAACATCTAAAAAACAAAGCAACAGAGCCTAGGGCACTTCCACTTATGGTCCTATAGCTTAGGGAAATTAAAATCAAAAAGACACAGCTACCCCAAAGTTTGGGACGACTCTGTTTACAAGAACTTCGTTTACCGTACAAGTTCAATATCACAGAAAGTGAAAAATGGATAAAGAAGTTGTGGTACTTACGTACAATGCAGTATCACTCCGCAATGAAATCTATGAAATCAGGCCCGTAGCAGCATAATGAGTGGATTAAGGTACGATGATTCTAACTGAAATAAGTCATACAGAAAAAGAAACATCATAAGATATCACTAATACACGGAATGTAAACTTGGCTACACAGGAACTGAATTCCAAAACAGAACAGGGTCTCAAATTTAGAAAACCAAATTATGCTTGCTTAAGGGGAAAGGTGAGTTGGGGTGCTGCATAAAACCAGAGATTGAAATGAGCACAGATAAATTTCCTTACGCCAAATATGGAATAGACAAGAGCTACTCCTTGCTCAACGAAATGGACTCAACACCGCATATTAAACGCCTAAGAATGTACCTGACTAGTAAGTATCTTAAAACCTATGGATTGCTATGTCTCCGAAAGAGAATCAAGCATGTGGACAGGGGCATAAACGCAGCAGTGATAGGATTGGAGAGGTTCGGTGAGCAAATGAAGACCCTTTGAAGTCATATTGCATGGTACCCATTCCACGGGTTTCAACTACCCAGGTTTAAGGTATTCTTCCTTCAGCTAAAACATGCATGTGGAACCTAGAGTATGATCAACCATGTGATCGGGAGATGTGTTCAAATATGTCTCAGTTTTCGTACCCTGGTACTCGGGTGCAACATTCCAGACGCTTTACTAACACTCTCCCCATTTGGAGAGTAAGTCCCTTTAACCTCCTGTTTGGCCCAGTTTGCAATTTCTGCGGAAGATGAACAGGAATAGCGAGAACCAATGAGAGACGAGCTGGAGGTCTCTGGACGGGCAAATTTAACTCTCATTTCCCACCAGGAAGAGGAATTAACCAAAGGCTCAGCGTGCCGTGCCGGAACCAGATTAGGGCCTGAAGCCATCCTGCGGTGTTGCGGCCAGCTCACAAGAAAGCGAGTTGAAGAAAGGAGCTCAGGGGCACTGTAATTCACAAACCTGCAGAGTTATAAATGACAGCTATCGTTCAAAAATATACTGAAGTAAGGCTGCCAAGAGGACTTGAAAGCGGGGCAGAATTGCAGGAAACCGATTTCAGGAGGTAGACTGGAATTGCATTGAAAGCATAGGAAAAGAGGCAGAACGTCCACAATGATGCACTTGGCCAAAAAGGGCGTATGCGTTTTTTCCTGAATATATTCAGGAAAAAACGCATACACACTTTTTGGCCATCCAAGCAAGCTTGCAAAGGAAATCTGCACTACAATGAAGTCGCACTTCCCCCCGGTCAAAAGGGCCATCTGAAAAAAGTGTAAAATCCAGAAAGGCAGGACAGGCCATGGAGAACTGGGAGCCTTGTTATGCTGATGGGCGGGATGTAAATTGCCAACAGACACTCTGGAGAAGTGTATGGTGTTTCCTGAATCATCTAATAAACAAAGCAACAGAGCCTAGGGCACTTCCACTTATGGTCCTATAGCTTAGGGAAATTAAAATCAAAAAGACACAGCCACCCCAAAGTTTGGGACGCCTCTGTTTACATGAACCTCGTTTACAGTACAAGTTCAACATCGCAGAAAGTGAGAAATGGATAAAGAAGTTGTGATATTTACTTACAAAGCAATATCACTCAACAATGAAATCTATGTCATCAGGCCCTTAGCAGCACAATGAGTGGATTCAGGTATGATGATTCTAACTGAAATAAGTCACACAGAAAAAGAAACATCATAAGATATCAGTAATACACGGAATGTAAACTTGGCTACACAGGAACTGAATTACAGAACAGAACAGGGTCTCAAATTTAGAAAACCAACTTATGCTTGCTTAAGGGGAAAGGTGAGTTGGGGTGCTGCATAAAACCAGAGATCGAAATGACCACAGATAAAGTTCCTTAAGCCAAATATGGAATAGACAAGAGCTACTCCTTGCTCAACAAAATGGACTCAACACCGCATATTAAACGCCTAAGAATGTACCTGACTAGTAAGTATCTTAAAACCTATGGATTGCTATGTCTCCGAAAGAGAATCAAGCGTGTGTACAGGGGCATAAACGCAGCAGCGATAGGATTGGAGAGGATCGGTGAGCAAATGAAGACCCTTTGAAGTCATATTGCATGGTACCCATTCCACGGGTCTCAACTCTCCAGGTTTAAGGTATTCTTCCTTCAGCTAAAACATGCATGTGGAACCCAGAGTATGATCAACCGTGTGTACGGGAGACGTGTTCAAATATGTCTCAGTTTTCGTACCCTGGTACTCGGGTGCAACATTCCAGACGCTTTACTAACACTCTCCCGACTTGGAGAGTCAGTCCCTTTAACCTCCTGTTTGGCCCAGTTTGCAATTTCTGCGGAAGATGAACAGGAATAGCGAGAACCAATGAGAGACGAGCTGGAGGTCTCTGGACGGGCAAATTTAACTCTCATTTCCCACCAGGAAGAGGAATTAACCAAAGGCTCAGCGTGCCGTGCCGGAACCAGATTAGGGCCTGAAGCCATCCTGCGGTGTTGCGACCAGCTCACAAGAAAGCGAGTTGAAGAAAGGAGCTCAGGGGCACTGTAATTCACAAACCTGCAGAGTTATAAATGACAGCTATCGTCCAAAAATAGACTGAAGTAAGGCTGCCAAGAGGACTTGAAAGCGGGGCAGAATTGCAGGAAACCGATTTCAGGAGGTAGACTGGAATTGCATTGAAAGCATAGGAAAAGAGGCAGAACGTCCACAATGATGCACTTGGTCAAAAAGGGCATATGCGTTTTTCCTGAATATATTCAGGAAAAAACGCATACGCCCTTTTTGGCCAACCAAGCAAACTTGCAAAGGAAATCTGCACTACAATGAAGTCTCACTTCTCCCCGGTCAAAAGGGCCATCTGAAAAAAGTGTAAAATCCAGAAAGGCAGGACAGGCCTTGGAGAACTGGGAGCCTTGTTATGCTGATGGGCGTGATGTAAATTGCCAACAGACACTCGGGAGAAGTGTATGGTGTTTCCTGAAACATCTAAAAAACAAAGCAACAGAGCCTAGGGCACTTCCGCTTATGGTCCTATAGCTTAGGGAAATTAAAATCAAAAAGACACAGCTACCCCAAAGTTTGGGACGACTCTGTTTACAAGAACTTCGTTTACCGTACAAGTTCAATATCACAGAAAGTGAAAAATGGATAAAGAAGTTGTGGTACTTACGTACAATGCAGTATCACTCCACAATGAAATCTATGAAATCAGGCCCGTAGCAGCATAATGAGTGGATTAAGGTACGATGATTCTAACTGAAATAAGTCATACAGAAAAAGAAACATCATAAGATATCACTAATACACGGAATGTAAACTTGGCTACACAGGAACTGAATTCCAAAACAGAACAGGGTCTCAAATTTAGAAAACCAAATTATGCTTGCTTAAGGGGAAAGGTGAGTTGGGGTGCTGCATAAAACCAGAGATTGAAATGAGCACAGATAAAGTTCCTTAAGCCAAATATGGAATAGACAAGAGCTACTCCTTGCTCAACGAAATGGACTCAACACCGCATATTAAACGCCTAAGAATGTACCTGACTAGTAAGTATCTTAAAACCTATGGATTGCTATGTCTCCGAAAGAGAATCAAGCATGTGGACAGGGGCATAAACGCAGCAGTGATAGGATTGGAGAGGTTCGGTGAGCAAATGAAGACCCTTTGAAGTCATATTGCATGGTACCCATTCCACGGGTTTCAACTACCCAGGTTTAAGGTATTCTTCCTTCAGCTAAAACATGCATGTGGAACCTAGAGTATGATCAACCATGTGATCGGGAGATGTGTTCAAATATGTCTCAGTTTTCGTACCCTGGTACTCGGGTGCAACATTCCAGACGCTTTACTAACACTCTCCCCATTTGGAGAGTAAGTCCCTTTAACCTCCTGTTTGGCCCAGTTTGCAATTTCTGCGGAAGATGAACAGGAATAGCGAGAACCAATCAGAGACTAGCTGGAGGTGTCTGGACTGGCAAATTTAACTCTCATTTCCTACCAGGAAGAGGAATTAACCAAAGGATCAGCGTTCCGTGCCGGAACCAGATTAGGGCCTGAAACCATCCTGCGGTGTTGCGGCCAGCTCACAAGAAAGCGAGTTGAAGAAAGAAGCTCAGGGGCACTGTAATGCACAAACCTGCAGAGTTATAAATGACAGCTATCGTCCAAAAATAGACTGAAGTAAGGCTGCCAAGAGGACTTGAAAGCGGGGCAGAATTGCAGGAAACCGATTTCAGGAGGTAGACTGGAATTGCATTTCAAGCATAGGAAAAGAGGCAGAACGTCCACAATGATGCACTTGGCCAAAAAGGGCGTATGCGTTTTTTCCTGAATATATTCAGGAAAAAACGCATACGCCCTTTTTGGCCAACCTAGCAAGCTTGCAAAGGAAATCTGCACTACAATGAAGTCTCACTTCCCCCCGGTCAAAAGGGCCATCTGAAAAAAGTGTAAAATCCAGAAAGTCAGGACAGGCCATGGAGAACTGGGAGCCTTGTTATGCTGATGGGCGGGATGTAAATTGCCAACAGACACTCGGGAGAAGTGTATGGTGTTTCCTGAAACATCTAAGAAACAAAGCAACAGAGCCTAGGGCACTTCCACTTATGGTCCTATAGCTTAGGGAAATTAAAATCAAAAAGACACAGCCACCCCAAAGTTTGGGACGCCTCTGTTTACAAGAACCTCGTTTACCGTACAAGTTCAATATCACAGAAAGTGAAAAATGGATAAAGAACTTGTGGTACTTACGTACAATGCAGTATCACTCAGCAATGAAATCTATGTCATAAGGCCCGTAGCAGCATAATGAGTGGATTCAGGTACGATGATTCTAACTGAAATAAGTCACACAGAAAAAGAAACATCATAAGATATCAGTAATACACGGAATGTAAACTTGGCTACACAGGAACTGAATGACAGAACAGAACAGTGTCTCAAATTTAGAAAACCAACTTATGCTTGCTTAAGGGGAAAGGTGAGTTGGGGTGCTGCATAAAACCAGAGATTGAAATGAGCACAGATAAAGTTCCTTAAGCCAAATATTTAATAGACAAGAGCTACTCCTTTCTGAACGAAATGGACTCAACACCGCACATTAAACGCCTAAGAATGTACCTGACTAGTAAGTATCTTAAAACCTATGGATTGCTATGTCTCCGAAAGAGAATCAAGCATGTGTACAGGGGCATAAATGCAGCAGTGATAGGACTCGAGAGGTTCGGTGAGCAAATGAAGACCCTTTGAAGTCATATTGCATGGTACCCATTCCACGGGTCTCAACTCTCCAGGTTTAAGGTATTCTTCCTTCAGCTAAAACATGCATGTGGAACCTAGAGCATGATCAACCATGTGATCGGGAGACGTGTTCAAATATGTCTCAGTTTTCGTACCCTGGTACTCGGGTGCAACATTCCAAACGCTTTACTAACACTCTCCCGACATGGAGAGTCAGTCCCTTTAACCTCCTGTTTGGCCCAGTTTGCAATTTCTGCGGAAGATGAACAGGAATAGCGAGAACCAATGAGAGACTAGCTGGAGGTGTCTGGACGGGCAAATTTAACTCTCATTTCCCACCAGGAAGAGGAAACCACCAAAGGCTCAGCGTGCCGTGCCGGAACCAGATTAGGGCCTGAAGCCATCCTGCGGTGTTGCGGCCAGCTCACAAGAAAGCGAGTTGAAGAAAGGAGCTCAGGGGCACTGTAATTCACAAACCTGCAGAGTTATAAATGACAGCTATCGTCCAAAAATATACTGAAGTAAGGCTGCCAAGAGGACTTGAAAGCGGGGCAGAATTGCAGGAAACCGATTTCAGGAGGTAGACTGGAATTGCATTGAAAGCATAGGAAAAGAGGCAGAACGTCCACAATGATGCACTTGGCCAAAAAGGGCGTATGCGTTTTTTCCTGAATATATTCAGGAAAAAACGCATACGCCCTTTTTGGCCAACCAAGCAAGCTTGCAAAGGAAATCTGCACTACAATGAAGTCTCACTTCCCCTCTGTCAAAAGGGCCATCTGAAAAAAGTGTAAAATCCAGAAAGGCAGGACAGGCCATGGAGAACTGGGAGCCTTGTTATGCTGATGGGCGGGATGTAAATTGCCAACAGACACTTGGGAGAAGTGTATGGTGTTTCCTGAAACATCTAAAAAACAAAGCAACAGAGCCTAGGGCACTTCCACTTATGGTCCTATAGCTTAGGGAAATTAAAATCAAAAAGACACAGCCACCCCAAAGTTTGGGACGCCTCTGTTTACAAGAACCTCGTTTACAGTACAAGTTCAACATCGCAGAAAGTGAAAAATGGATAAAGAAGTTGTGGTATTTACTTACAAAGCAATATCACTCAGCAATGAAATCTATGTCATCAGGCCCTTAGCAGCACAGTGAGTGGATTCAGGTATGATGATTCTAACTGAAATAAGTCACACAGAAAAAGAAACATCATAAGATATCACTAATACACGGAATGTAAACTTGGTTACACAGGAACTGAATTCCAAAACAGAACAGGGTCTCAAATTTAGAAAACCAACTTATGCTTGCTTAAGGGGAAAGGTGAGTTGGGGTGCTGCATAAAACCAGAGATTGAAATGAGCACAGATAAAGTTCCTTAAGCCAAATATGGAATAGACAAGAGCTACTCCTTGCTCAATGAAATGGACTCAATACCCCATATTAAACGCCTAAGAATGTACCTGACTAGTAAGTATCTTAAAACCTATGGATTGCTATGTCTCCAAAAGAGAATCAAGCGTGTGTGCAGGGGCATAAACGCAGCAGTGATAGGATTGGAGAGGTTCGGTGAGCAAATGAAGACCCTTTGAAGTCATATTGCATGGTACCCATTCCACGGGTCTCAACTCTCCAGGTTTAAGGTATTCTTCCTTCAGCTAAAACATGCATGTGGAACCCAGAGTATGATCAACCATGTGAACGGGAGATGTGTTCAAATATGTCTCAGTTTTCCTCCCCTGGCACTCGGGTGCAACATTCCACACGCTTTACTAACACTCTCCCCACTTGGAGAGTCAGCGCCTTTAACCTCCTGTTTGGCCCAGTTTGCAATTTCTGCGGAAGATGAACAGGAATAGGGAGAACCAATGAGAGACTAGCTGGAGGTGTCTGGACGGGCAAATATAACTCTCATTTCCCACCAGGATGAGGAAATAACCAAAGGCTCAGCGTGCTGTGCCAGAACCAGATTAGGGCCTGAAGCCATCCTGCGGTGTTGCGGCCAGCTCAAAAGAAAGCGAGTTGAAGAAAGGAGCTCAGGGGCACTGTAATTCACAAACCTGCAGAGTTATAAATGACAGCTATCGTCCAAAAATATACTGAAGTAAGGCTGCCAAGAGGACTTGAAAGCGGGGCAGAATTGCAGGAAACCGATTTCAGGAGGTAGACTGGAATTGCATTGAAAGCATAGGAAAAGAGGCAGAACGTCCACAATGATGCACTTGGCCAAAAAGGGCGTATACGTTTTTTCCTGAATATATTCAGGAAAAAATACATACGCCCTTTTTGGCCAACCAAGCAAGCTTGCAAAGGAAATCTGCACTACAATGAAGTCTCACTTCCCCCCGGTCAAAAGGGCCATCTGAAAAAAGGGTAAAATCCAGAAAGGCAGGACAGGCCATGGAGAACTGGGAGCCTTGTTATGCTGATGGGCGGGATGTCAATTGCCAACAGACACTCTGGAGAAGTGTATGGTGTTTCCTGAAACATCTAAAAAACAAAGCAACAGAGCCTAGGGCACTTCCACTTATGGTCCTATAGCTTAGGGAAATTAAAATCAAAAAGACACAGCCACCCCAAAGTTTGGGACGCCTCTGTTTACAAGAACCTCGTTTACCGTACAAGTTCAATATCACAGAAAGTGAAAAATGGATAAAGAACTTGTGGTACTTACCTACAATTCAGTATCACTCAACAATGAAATCTATGTCATCAGGCCCGTAGCAGCATAATGAGTGGATTGAGGTACGATGATTCTAACTGAAATAAGTCACACAGAAAAAGAAACATCATAAGATATCAGTAATACACGGAATGTAAACTTGCCTACACAGGAACTGAATTCCAAAACAGAACAGGGTCTCAAATTTAGAAAACCAACTTATGCTTGCTTAAGGGGAAAGGTGAGTTGGGGTGCTGCATAAAACCAGAGATTGAAATGAGCACAGATAAAGTTCCTTAAGCCAAATATGGAATAGACAAGAGCTACTCCTTGCTCAATGAAATGGACTCAACACCGCATATTAATCACCTAAAAATGTACCTGACTAGTAAGTATCTTAAAACCTATGGATTGCTATGTCTCCGAAAGAGAATCAAGCATGTGTACAGGGGCATAAACGCAGCAGTGATAGGATTGGAGAGGTTCGGAGAGCAAATGAAGACCCTTTGAAGTCATATTGCATGGTACCCATTCCACGGGTTGCAACTACCCAGGTTTAAGGGATTCTTCCTTCAGCTAAAACATGCATGTGGAACCTAGAGTATGATCAACCATGTGATCGGGAGACGTGTTCAAATATGTCTCAGTTTTCGTACCCTGGTACTCGGGTGCAACATTCCAGACGCTTTACTAACACTCTCCGGACTTGGAGAGTCAGTCCCTTTAACCTCCTGTTTGTCCCAGTTTGCAATTTCTGCGGAAGATGAACAGGAATAGCGAGAACCAATGAGAGACTAGCTGGAGGTGTCTGGACGGGCAAATTTAACTCTCATTTCCCACCAGGAAGAGGAATTAACCAAAGGATCAGCGTTCCGTGCCGGGACCAGATTAGGGCCTGAAACCATCCTGCGGTGTTGCGGCCAGCTCACAAGAAAGCGAGTTGAAGAAAGGAGCTCAGGGGCACTGTAATTCACAAACCTGCAGAGTTATAAATGACAGCTATCGTCCAAAAATAGACTGAAGTAAGGCTGCCAAGAGGACTTGAAAGTGGGGCAGAATTGCAGGAAACCGATTTCAGGAGGTAGACTGGAATTGCATTGAAAGCATAGGAAAAGAGGCAGAACGTCCACAATGATGCACTTGGCCAAAAAGGGCGTATGCATTTTTTCCTGAATATATTCAGGAAAAAACGCATACGCACTTTTTGGCCAACCAAGCAAGCTTGCAAAGGAAATCTGCACTACAATGAAGTCTCACTTCCCCCCGGTCAAAAGGGCCATCTGAATAAAGTGTAAAATCCAGAAAGGCAGGACAGGCCATGGAGAACTGGGAGCCTTGTTATGCTGATGGGCGGGATGTAAATTGCCAACAGACACTCTGGAGAAGTGTATGGTGTTTCCTGAAACATGTAAAAAACAAAGCAACAGAGCCTAGGTCACTTCCACTTATGCTCCTATAGCTTAGGGAAATTAAAATCAAAAAGACACAGCCACCCCAAAGTTTCGGACGCCTCTGTTTACAAGAACCTCGTTTACAGTACAAGTTCAACATCGCAGAAAGTGAAAAATGGATAAAGAAGTTGTGGTATTTACTTACAAAGCAATATCACTCAGCAATGAAATCTATGTCATCAGGCCCTTAGCAGCACAATGAGTGGATTCAGGTATGATGATTCTAACTGAAATAAGTCACACAGAAAAAGAAACATCATAAGATATCAGTAATACACGGAATGTAAACTTGGCTACACAGGAACTGAATTACAGAACAGAACAGGGTCTCAAATTTAGAAAACCAACTTATGCTTGCTTAAGGGGAAAGGTGAGTTGGGGTGCTGCATAAAACCAGAGATTGAAATGACCACAGATAAAGTTCCTTAAGACAAATATGGAATAGACAAGAGCTACTCCTTGCTCAACGAAATGGACTCAACACCCCATATTAAACGCCTAAGAATGTACCTGACTAGTAAGTATCTTAAAACCTATGGATTGCTATGTCTCCAAAAGAGAATCAAGAGTGTGTACAGGGGCATAAACGCAGCAGTGATAGGATTGGAGAGGTTCGGTGAGCAAATGAAGACCCTTTGAAGTCATATTGCATGGTACCCATTCCACGGGTCTCAACTCTCCAGGTTTAAGGTATTCTTCCTTCAGCTAAAACATGCATGTGGAACCCAGAGTATGATCAACCATGTGAACGGGAGATGTGTTCAAATATGTCTCAGTTTTCCTCCCCTGGCACTCGGGTGCAACATTCCACACGCTTTACTAACACTCTCCCCACTTGGAGAGTCAGCGCCTTTAACCTCCTGTTTGGCCCAGTTTGCAATTTCTGCGGAAGATGAACAGGAATAGGGAGAACCAATGAGAGACTAGCTGGAGGTGTCTGGACGGGCAAATATAACTCTCATTTCCCACCAGGAAGAGGAAATAACCAAAGGCTCAGCGTGCTGTGCCAGAACCAGATTAAGGCCTGAAGCCATCCTGCGGTGTTGCGGCCAGCTCAAAAGAAAGCGAGTTGAAGAAAGGAGCTCAGGGGCACTGTAATTCACAAACCTGCAGAGTTATAAAAGACAGCTATCGTCCAAAAATATACTGAAGTAAGGCTGCCAAGAGGACTTGAAAGCGGGGCAGAATTGCAGGAAACCGATTTCAGGAGGTAGACTGGAATTGCATTGAAAGCATAGGAAAAGAGGCAGAACGTCCACAATGATGCACTTGGCCAAAAAGGGCGTATACGTTTTTTCCTGAATATATTCAGGAAAAAATACATACGCCCTTTTTGGCCAACCAAGCAAGCTTGCAAAGGAAATCTGCACTACAATGAAGTCTCACTTCCCCCCGGTCAAAAGGGCCATCTGAAAAAAGTGTAAAATCCAGAAAGGCAGGACAGGCCATGGAGAACTGGGAGCCTTGTTATGCTGATGGGCGGGATGTCAATTGCCAACAGACACTCCGGAGAAGTGTATGGTGTTTCCTGAAACATCTAAAAAACAAAGCAACAGAGCCTAGGGCACTTCCACTTATGGTCCTATAGCTTAGGGAAATTAAAATCAAAAAGACACAGCCACCCCAAAGTTTGGGACGCCTCTGTTTACAAGAACCTCATTTACCGTACAAGTTCAATATCACAGAAAGTGAAAAATGGATAAAGAACTTGTGGTACTTACCTACAATTCAGTATCACTCAACAATGAAATCTATGTCATCAGGCCCGTAGCAGCATAATGAGTGGATTGAGGTACGATGATTCTAACTGAAATAAGTCACACAGAAAAAGAAACATCATAAGATATCAGTAATACACGGAATGTAAACTTGGCTACACAGGAACTGAATTCCAAAACAGAACAGGGTCTCAAATTTAGAAAACCAACTTATGCTTGCTTAAGGGGAAAGGTGAGTTGGGGTGCTGCATAAAACCAGAGATTGAAATGAGCACAGATAAAGTTCCTTAAGCCAAATATGGAATAGACAAGAGCTACTCCTTGCTCAATGAAATGGACTCAACACCGCATATTAATCACCTAAAAATGTACCTGACTAGTAAGTATCTTAAAACCTATGGATTGCTATGTCTCCGAAAGAGAATCAAGCATGTGTACAGGGGCATAAACGCAGCAGTGATAGGATTGGAGAGGTTCGGAGAGCAAATGAAGACCCTTTGAAGTCATATTGCATGGTACCCATTCCACGGGTTGCAACTACCCAGGTTTAAGGGATTCTTCCTTCAGCTAAAACATGCATGTGGAACCTAGAGTATGATCAACCATGTGATCGGGAGACGTGTTCAAATATGTCTCAGTTTTCATACCCTGGTACTCGGGTGCAACATTCCAGACGCTTTACTAACACTCTCCGGACTTGGAGAGTAAGTCCCTTTAACCTCCTGTTTGGCCCAGTTTGCAATTTCTGCGGAAGATGAACAGGAATAGCGAGAACCAATGAGAGACTAGCTGGAGGTGTCTGGACGGGCAAATTTAACTCTCATTTCCCACCAAGAAGAGGAATTAACCAAAGGCTCAGCGTGCCGTGCCGGAACCAGATTAGGGCCTGAAGCCATCCTGTGGTGTTGCGGCCAGCTCAAAAGAAAGCGAGTTGAAGAAAGGAGCTCAGGGGCACTGTAATTCACAAACCTGCAGAGTTATAAATGACAGCTATCGTCCAAAAATATACTGAAGTAAGGCTGCCAAGAGGACTTGAAAGCGGGGCAGAATTGCAGGAAACCGATTTCAGGAGGTAGACTGGAATTGCATTGAAAGCATAGGAAAAGAGGCAGAACGTCCACAATGATGCACTTGGCCAAAAAGGGCATATGCATTTTTTCCTGAATATATTCAGGAAAAAACGCATACACACTTTTTGGCCATCCAAGCAAGCTTGCAAAGGAAATCTGCACTACAATAAAGTCGCACTTCCCCCCGGTCAAAAGGGCCATCTGAAAAAAGTGTAAAATCCAGAAAGGCAGGACAGGCCATGGAGAACTGGGAGCCTTGTTATGCTGATGGGCGGGATGTAAATTGCCAACAGACACTCTGGAGAAGTGTATGGTGTTTCCTGAATCATCTGAAAAACAAAGCAACAGAGCCTAGGGCACTTCCACTTATGGTCCTATAGATTAGGGAAGTTAAAATCAAAAAGACACAGCCACCCCAAAGTTTGGGACGCCTCTGTTTACAAGAACCTCGTTTACCGTACAAGTTCAATATCACAGAAAGTGAAAAATGGATAAAGAACTTGTGGTACTTACCTACAATTCAGTATCACTCAACAATGAAATCTATGTCATCAGGCCCGTAGCAGCATAATGAGTGGATTGAGGTACGATGATTCTAACTGAAATAAGTCACACAGAAAAAGAAACATCATAAGATATCAGTAATACACGGAATGTAAACTTGGCTACACAGGAACTGAATTCCAAAACAGAACAGGGTCTCAAATTTAGAAAACCAACTTATGCTTGCTTAAGGGGAAAGGTGAGTTGGGGTGCTGCATAAAACCAGAGATTGAAATGAGCACAGATAAAGTTCCTTAAGCCAAATATGGAATAGACAAGAGCTACTCCTTGCTCAATGAAATGGACTCAACACCGCATATTAATCACCTAAAAATGTACCTGACTAGTAAGTATCTTAAAACCTATGGATTGCTATGTCTCCGAAAGAGAATCAAGCATGTGTACAGGGGCATAAACGCAGCAGTGATAGGATTGGAGAGGTTCGGAGAGCAAATGAAGACCCTTTGAAGTCATATTGCATGGTACCCATTCCACGGGTTGCAACTACCCAGGTTTAAGGGATTCTTCCTTCAGCTAAAACATGCATGTGGAACCTAGAGTATGATCAACCATGTGATCGGGAGACGTGTTCAAATATGTCTCAGTTTTCATACCCTGGTACTCGGGTGCAACATTCCAGACGCTTTACTAACACTCTCCGGACTTGGAGAGTAAGTCCCTTTAACCTCCTGTTTGGCCCAGTTTGCAATTTCTGCGGAAGATGAACAGGAATAGCGAGAACCAATGAGAGACTAGCTGGAGGTGTCTGGACGGGCAAATTTAACTCTCATTTCCCACCAAGAAGAGGAATTAACCAAAGGCTCAGCGTGCCGTGCCGGAACCAGATTAGGGCCTGAAGCCATCCTGTGGTGTTGCGGCCAGCTCAAAAGAAAGCGAGTTGAAGAAAGGAGCTCAGGGGCACTGTAATTCACAAACCTGCAGAGTTATAAATGACAGCTATCGTCCAAAAATATACTGAAGTAAGGCTGCCAAGAGGACTTGAAAGCGGGGCAGAATTGCAGGAAACCGATTTCAGGAGGTAGACTGGAATTGCATTGAAAGCATAGGAAAAGAGGCAGAACGTCCACAATGATGCACTTGGCCAAAAAGGGCATATGCATTTTTTCCTGAATATATTCAGGAAAAAACGCATACACACTTTTTGGCCATCCAAGCAAGCTTGCAAAGGAAATCTGCACTACAATAAAGTCGCACTTCCCCCCGGTCAAAAGGGCCATCTGAAAAAAGTGTAAAATCCAGAAAGGCAGGACAGGCCATGGAGAACTGGGAGCCTTGTTATGCTGATGGGCGGGATGTAAATTGCCAACAGACACTCTGGAGAAGTGTATGGTGTTTCCTGAATCATCTGAAAAACAAAGCAACAGAGCCTAGGGCACTTCCACTTATGGTCCTATAGATTAGGGAAGTTAAAATCAAAAAGACACAGCCACCCCAAAGTTTGGGACGCCTCTGTTTACAAGAACCTCGTTTACCGTACAAGTTCAATATCACAGAAAGTGAAAAATGGATAAAGAAGTTGTGGTACTTACGTACAATGCAGTATCACTAAGCAATGAAATCTATGTCATCAGGCCCTTAGCAGCACAATGAGTGGATTCAGGTATGATGTTTCTAACTGAAATAAGTCACACAGAAAAAGAAACATCATAAGATATCAGTAATACACGGAATGTAAACTTGGCTACACAGGAACTGAATTACAGAACAGAACAGGGTCTCAAATTTAGAAAACCAACTTATGCTTGCTTAAGGGGAAAGGTGAGTTGGGGTGCTGCATAAAACCAGAGATTGAAATGAGCACAGATAAAGTTCCTTAAGCCAAATATGGAATAGACAAGAGCTACTCCTTGCTCAACGAAATGGACTCAACACCGCATATTAAACGCCTAAGAATGTACCTGACTAGTAAGTATCTTAAAACCTATGGATTGCTATGTCTCCGAAAGAGAATCAAGCGTGTGTACAGGGGCATAAACGCAGCAGTGATAGGATTGGAGAGGTTCGGTGAGCAAATGAAGACCCTTTGAAGTCATATTGCATGGTACACATTCCACGGGTATCAACTCTCCATGTTTAAGGTATTCTTCCTTCAGCTAAAACATGCATGTGGAACCTAGAGTATGATCAACCATGTGATCGGGAGAGGTGTTCAAATATCTCTCAGTTTTCCTCCCCTGGTACTCGGGTGCAACATTCCAGATGCTTTACTAGCACTCTCCCCACTTGGAGAGTAAGTCCCTTTAACCTCCTGTTTGGCTCAGTTTGCAATTTCTGCGGAAGATGAACAGGAATAGCGAGAACCAATGAGAGACTAGCTGGAGGTGTCTGGACGGGCAAATTTAACTCTCATTTCCCACCAGGAAGAGGAATTAACCAAAGGATCAGCGTTCCGTGCCGGGACCAGATTAGGGCCTGAAGCCATCCTGCGGTGTTGCGGCCAGCTCACAAGAAAGCGAGTTGAAGAAAGGAGCTCAGGGGCACTGTAATTCACAAACCTGCAGAGTTATAAATGACAGCTATCGTCCAAAAATAGACTGAAGTAAGGCTGCCAAGAGGACTTGAAAGCGGGGCAGAATTGCAGGAAACTGATTTCAGGAGGTAGACTGGAATTGCATTGAAAGCATAGGAAAAGAGGCAGAACGTCCACAATGATGCACTTGGCCAAAAAGGGCGTATGCGTTTTTTCCTGAATATATTCAGGAAAAAACGCATACGCCCTTTTTGGCCAACCAAGCAAGCTTGCAAAGGAAATCTGCACTACAATGAAGTCTCACTTCCCCCCGGTCAAAAGGGCCATCTGAATAAAGTGTAAAATCCAGAAAGGCAGGACAGGCCATGGAGAAATGGGAGCCTTGTTATGCTGATGGGCGGGATGTCAATTGCCAACAGACACTCTGGAGAAGTGTATGGTGTTTCCTGAAACATCTAAAAAACAAAGCAACAGAGCCTAGGTCACTTCCACTTATGCTCCTATAGCTTAGGGAAATTAAAATCAAAAAGACACAGCCACCCCAAAGTTTCGGACGCCTCTGTTTACAAGAACCTCGTTTACAGTACAAGTTCAACATCGCAGAATGTGAAAAATGGATAAAGAAGTTGTGGTATTTACTTACAAAGCAATATCACTCAGCAATGAAATCTATGTCATCAGGCCCTTAGCAGCACAATGAGTGGATTCAGGTATGATGATTCTAACTGAAATAAGTCACACAGAAAAAGAAACATCATAAGATATCAGTAATACACGGAATGTAAACTTGGCTACACAGGAACTGAATTACAGAACAGAACAGGGTCTCAAATTTAGAAAACCAACTTATGCTTGCTTAAGGGGAAAGGTGAGTTGGGGTGCTGCATAAAACCAGAGATTGAAATGAGCACAGATAAAGTTCCTTAAGCCAAATATGGAATAGACAAGAGCTACTCCTTGCTCAACGAAATGGACTCAAAACCCCATATTAAACGCCTAAGAATGTACCTGACTAGTAAGTATCTTAAAACCTATGGATTGCTATGTCTCCGAAAGAGAATCAAGCCTGTGTACAGGGGCTAAATGCAGCAGTGATAGGATTGGAGAGGTTCGGTGAGCAAATGAAGACCCTTTGAAGTCATATTGCACGGTACCCATTCCACGGGTCTCAACTCTCCAGGTTTAAGGTATTCTTCCTTCAGCTAAAACATGCATGTGGAACCCAGAGTATGATCAACCATGTGAACGGGAGACGTGTTCAAATATGTCTCAGTTTTCATACCCTGGTACTCGGGTGCAACACTCCAGACGCTTTACTAACACTCTCCCGACTTGGAGAGTCAGTCCCTTTAACCTCCTGTTTGGCCCAGTTTGCAATTTCTGTGGAAGATGAACAGGAATAGCGAGAACCAATGAGAGGCTAGCTGCAGGTGTCTGGAAGGGCAAATTTAACTCTCATTTCCCACCAGGAAGAGGAATTAACCAAAGGCTCAGCATGCCGGCCCGGAACCAGATTAGGTCCTGAAGCCATCCTGCGGTGTTGCGGCCAGGTCACAAGAAAGCGAGTTGAAGAAAGGAGCTCAGGGGCACTGTAATTCACAAACCTGCAGAGTTATAAATGACAGCTATCGTCCAAAAATAGACTGAAGTAAGGCTGCCAAGAGGACTTGAAAGCGGGGCAGAATTGCAGGAAACCGATTTCAGGAGGTAGACTGGAATTGCATTGAAAGCATAGGAAAAGAGGCAGAACGTCCACAATGATGCACTTGGCCAAAAAGGGCGTATGCATTTTTTCCTGAATATATTCAGGAAAAAACGCATACGCCCTTTTTGGCCAACCAAGCAAGCTTGCAAAGGAAATCTGCACTACAATGAAGTCTCACTTCCCCCCGGTCAAAAGGGCCATCTGAAAAAAGTGTAAAATCCAGAAAGGCAGGACAGGCCATGGAGAACTGGGAGCCTTGTTATGCTGATGGGCGGGATGTAAATTGCCAACAACCACTCGGGAGAAGTGTATGGTGTTTCCTGAAACATCTAAAAAACAAAGCAACAGAGCCTAGGGCACTGCCACTTATGGTCCTATAGCTTAGGGAAATTAAAATCAAAAAGACACAGCCACCCCAAAGTTTGGGACGCCTCTGTTTACAAGAACCTCGTTTACAGTACAAGTTCAACATCGCAGAAAGTGAAAAATGGATAAAGAAGTTGTGGTATTTACTTACAAAGCAATATCACTCAGCAATGAAATCTATGTCATCAGGCCCTTAGCAGCACAATGAGTGGATTCAGGTATGATGATTCTAACTGAAATAAGTCACACAGAAAAAGAAACATCATAAGATATCAGTAATACACGGAATGTAAACTTGGCTACACAGGAACTGAATTACAGAACAGAACAGGGTCTCAAATTTAGAAAACCAACTTATGCTTGCTTAAGGGGAAAGGTGAGTTGGGGTGCTGCATAAAACCAGAGATTGAAATGAGCACAGATAAAGTTCCTTAAGCCAAATATGGAATAGACAAGAGCTACTCCTTGCTCAACGAAATGGACTCAACACCGCATATTAAATGCCTAAGAATGTACCTGACTTGTAAGTATCTTAAAACCTATGGATTGCTATGTCTCCGAAAGAGAATCAAGCGTGTGTACAGGGGCATAAACGCAGCAGTGATAGGATTGGAGAGGTTCGGTGAGCAAATGAAGGCCCTTTGAAGTCATATTGCATGATACCCATTACACGGGTCTCAACTCTCCAGGTTTAAGGTATTCTTCCTTCAGCTAAAACATGCATGTGGAACCCAGAGTATGATCAACCATGTGATCGGGAGATGTGTTCAAATATGTCTCAGTTTTCCTCCCCTGGTACTCGGGTGCAACATTCCAGACGCTTTACTAACACTCTCCCCACTTGGAGAGTCAGCGCCTTTAACCTCCTGTTTGGCCCAGTTTGCAATTTCTGCGGAAGATGAACAGGAATAGCGAGAACCAATGAGAGACTACCTGGAGGTGTCTGGACGGGCAAATTTAACTCTCATTTCCCACCAGGAAGAGGAAATAACCAGAGGCTCAGCGTGCCGTGCCGGAACCAGATTAGGGCCTGAAGCCATCCTGCGGTGTTGCGGCCAGGTCACAAGAAAGCAAGTTGAAGAAAGGAGCTCAGGGGCACTGTAATTCACAAACCTGCAGAGTTATAAATGACAGCTATCATCCAAAAATAGACTGAAGTAAGGCTGCCAAGAGGACTTGAAAGCGGGGCAGAATTGCAGGAAACCGATTTCAGGAGGTAGACTGGAATTGCATTGAAAGCATAGGAAAAGAGGCAGAACGTCCACAATGATGCACTTGGCCAAAAAGGGCGTATGCGTTTTTTCCTGAATATATTCAGGAAAAAACGCATACGCCCTTTTTGGCCAACCAAGCAAGCTTGCAAAGGAAATCTGCACTACAATGAAGTCTCACTTCCTCCCGGTTAAAAGGGCCATCTGAAAAAAGTGTAAAATCCAGAAAGGCAACAGGCCATTGAGAACTGGGAGCCTTGTTATGCTGATGGGCGGGATGTAAATTGCCAACAACCACTCTGGAGAAGTGTATGGTGTTTCCTGAAACATCTAAAAAACAAAGCAACAGAGCCTAGGGCACTTCCACTTATGGTCCTATAGCTTAGGGAAATTAAAATCAAAAAGACACAGCCACCCCAAAGTTTGGGACGCCTCTGTTTACAAGAACCTCGTTTACAGTACAAGTTCAACATCGCAGAAAGTGAAAAATGGATAAAGAAGTTGTGGTATTTACTTAGAAAGCAATATCACTCAGCAATGAAATCTATGTCATCTGGCCCTTAGCAGCACAATGAGTGGATTCAGGTATGATGATTCTAACTGAAATAAGTCACACAGAAAAAGAAACATCACAAGATATCAGTAATACACGGAATGTAAACTTGGCTACACAGGAACTGAATTACAGAACAGAACAGGGTCTCAAATTTAGAAAACCAACTTATGCTTGCTTAAGGGTAAAGGTGAGTTGGGGTGCTGCATAAAACCAGAGATTGAAATGAGCACAGATAAAGTTCCTTAAGCCAAATATGGAATAGACAAGAGCTACTCCTTGCTCAACGAAATGGACTCAAAACCCCATATTAAACGCCTAAGAATGTACCTGACTAGTAAGTATTTTAAAACCTATGGATTGCTACGTCTCCGAAAGAGAATCAAGCATGTGTACAGGGGCATAAACGCAGCAGTGATAGGATTGGAGAGGTTTGGTGAGCAAATGAAGACCCTTTGAAGTCATATTGCATGGTACCCATTACACGGGTCTTAACTCTCCAGGTTTAAGGTATTCTTCCTTCAGCTAAAACATGCATGTGGAACCCAAGTATGATCAACCATGTGAACGGGAGACGTGTTCAAATATGTCTCAGTTTTCCTCCCCTGGTACTCGGGTGCAACATTCCAGACGCATTACTAAAACTCTCCCCACTTGGAGAGTCAGCGCCTTTAACCTCCTGTTTGGCCCAGTTTGCAATTTCTGCGGAAGATGAACAGGAATAGCGAGAACCAATGAGAGACTAGCTGGAGGTGTCTGGATGGGCAAATTTAACTCTCATTTCCCACCAGGAAGAGGAATTAACCAAAGGCTCAGCGTGCCGTGCCAGAACCAGATTAGGGCATGAAGACATCATGCGGTGTTGCGGCCAGGTCACAAGAAAGCGAGTTGAAGAAAGGAGCTCAGGGGCACTGTAATTCACAAACCTGCAGAGTTATAAATGACAGCTATCGTCCAAAAATATACTGAAGTAAGGCTGCCAAGAGGACTTGAAAGCGGGGCAGAATTACAGGAAACCGATTTCAGGAGGTAGACTGGAATTGCATTGAAAGCATAGGAAAAGAGGCAGAACGTCCACAATGATGCACTTGGCCAAAAAGGGCGTATGCGTTTTTTCCTGAATATATTCAGGAAAAAACGCATACACACTTTTTGGCCATCCAAGCAAGCTTGCAAAGGAAATCTGCACTACAATAAAGTCGCACTTCCCCCCGGTCAAAAGGGCCATCTGAAAAAAGTGTAAAATCCAGAAAGGCAGGACAGGCCATGGAGAACTGGGAGCCTTGTTATGCTGATGGGCGGGATGTAAATTGCCAACAGACACTCTGGAGAAGTGTATGGTGTTTCCTGAATCATCTGAAAAACAAAGCAACAGAGCCTAGGGCACTTCCACTTATGGTCCTATAGATTAGGGAAGTTAAAATCAAAAAGACACAGCCACCCCAAAGTTTGGGACGCCTCTGTTTACAAGAACCTCGTTTACCGTACAAGTTCAATATCACAGAAAGTGAAAAATGGATAAAGAAGTTGTGGTACTTACGTACAATGCAGTATCACTAAGCAATGAAATCTATGTCATCAGGCCCTTAGCAGCACAATGAGTGGATTCAGGTATGATGTTTCTAACTGAAATAAGTCACACAGAAAAAGAAACATCATAAGATATCAGTAATACACGGAATGTAAACTTGGCTACACAGGAACTGAATTACAGAACAGAACAGGGTCTCAAATTTAGAAAACCAACTTATGCTTGCTTAAGGGGAAAGGTGAGTTGGGGTGCTGCATAAAACCAGAGATTGAAATGAGCACAGATAAAGTTCCTTAAGCCAAATATGGAATAGACAAGAGCTACTCCTTGCTCAACGAAATGGACTCAACACCGCATATTAAACGCCTAAGAATGTACCTGACTAGTAAGTATCTTAAAACCTATGGATTGCTATGTCTCCGAAAGAGAATCAAGCGTGTGTACAGGGGCATAAACGCAGCAGTGATAGGATTGGAGAGGTTCGGTGAGCAAATGAAGACCCTTTGAAGTCATATTGCATGGTACACATTCCACGGGTATCAACTCTCCATGTTTAAGGTATTCTTCCTTCAGCTAAAACATGCATGTGGAACCTAGAGTATGATCAACCATGTGATCGGGAGAGGTGTTCAAATATCTCTCAGTTTTCCTCCCCTGGTACTCGGGTGCAACATTCCAGATGCTTTACTAGCACTCTCCCCACTTGGAGAGTAAGTCCCTTTAACCTCCTGTTTGGCTCAGTTTGCAATTTCTGCGGAAGATGAACAGGAATAGCGAGAACCAATGAGAGACTAGCTGGAGGTGTCTGGACGGGCAAATTTAACTCTCATTTCCCACCAGGAAGAGGAATTAACCAAAGGATCAGCGTTCCGTGCCGGGACCAGATTAGGGCCTGAAGCCATCCTGCGGTGTTGCGGCCAGCTCACAAGAAAGCGAGTTGAAGAAAGGAGCTCAGGGGCACTGTAATTCACAAACCTGCAGAGTTATAAATGACAGCTATCGTCCAAAAATAGACTGAAGTAAGGCTGCCAAGAGGACTTGAAAGCGGGGCAGAATTGCAGGAAACTGATTTCAGGAGGTAGACTGGAATTGCATTGAAAGCATAGGAAAAGAGGCAGAACGTCCACAATGATGCACTTGGCCAAAAAGGGCGTATGCGTTTTTTCCTGAATATATTCAGGAAAAAACGCATACGCCCTTTTTGGCCAACCAAGCAAGCTTGCAAAGGAAATCTGCACTACAATGAAGTCTCACTTCCCCCCGGTCAAAAGGGCCATCTGAATAAAGTGTAAAATCCAGAAAGGCAGGACAGGCCATGGAGAAATGGGAGCCTTGTTATGCTGATGGGCGGGATGTCAATTGCCAACAGACACTCTGGAGAAGTGTATGGTGTTTCCTGAAACATCTAAAAAACAAAGCAACAGAGCCTAGGTCACTTCCACTTATGCTCCTATAGCTTAGGGAAATTAAAATCAAAAAGACACAGCCACCCCAAAGTTTCGGACGCCTCTGTTTACAAGAACCTCGTTTACAGTACAAGTTCAACATCGCAGAATGTGAAAAATGGATAAAGAAGTTGTGGTATTTACT
Organism: Stenella coeruleoalba; assembly: GCF_951394435.1. Taxonomy (NCBI): domain Eukaryota; kingdom Metazoa; phylum Chordata; class Mammalia; order Artiodactyla; family Delphinidae; genus Stenella; species Stenella coeruleoalba. The sequence continues at coordinate 566,939 of NW_027646083.1, read as the reverse complement.
TACAAAGCAATATCACTCAGCAATGAAATCTATGTCATCAGGCCCTTAGCAGCACAATGAGTGGATTCAGGTATGATGATTCTAACTGAAATAAGTCACACAGAAAAAGAAACATCATAAGATATCAGTAATACACGGAATGTAAACTTGGCTACACAGGAACTGAATTACAGAACAGAACAGGGTCTCAAATTTAGAAAACCAACTTATGCTTGCTTAAGGGGAAAGGTGAGTTGGGGTGCTGCATAAAACCAGAGATTGAAATGAGCACAGATAAAGTTCCTTAAGCCAAATATGGAATAGACAAGAGCTACTCCTTGCTCAACGAAATGGACTCAAAACCCCATATTAAACGCCTAAGAATGTACCTGACTAGTAAGTATCTTAAAACCTATGGATTGCTATGTCTCCGAAAGAGAATCAAGCCTGTGTACAGGGGCTAAATGCAGCAGTGATAGGATTGGAGAGGTTCGGTGAGCAAATGAAGACCCTTTGAAGTCATATTGCACGGTACCCATTCCACGGGTCTCAACTCTCCAGGTTTAAGGTATTCTTCCTTCAGCTAAAACATGCATGTGGAACCCAGAGTATGATCAACCATGTGAACGGGAGACGTGTTCAAATATGTCTCAGTTTTCATACCCTGGTACTCGGGTGCAACACTCCAGACGCTTTACTAACACTCTCCCGACTTGGAGAGTCAGTCCCTTTAACCTCCTGTTTGGCCCAGTTTGCAATTTCTGTGGAAGATGAACAGGAATAGCGAGAACCAATGAGAGGCTAGCTGCAGGTGTCTGGAAGGGCAAATTTAACTCTCATTTCCCACCAGGAAGAGGAATTAACCAAAGGCTCAGCATGCCGGCCCGGAACCAGATTAGGTCCTGAAGCCATCCTGCGGTGTTGCGGCCAGGTCACAAGAAAGCGAGTTGAAGAAAGGAGCTCAGGGGCACTGTAATTCACAAACCTGCAGAGTTATAAATGACAGCTATCGTCCAAAAATAGACTGAAGTAAGGCTGCCAAGAGGACTTGAAAGCGGGGCAGAATTGCAGGAAACCGATTTCAGGAGGTAGACTGGAATTGCATTGAAAGCATAGGAAAAGAGGCAGAACGTCCACAATGATGCACTTGGCCAAAAAGGGCGTATGCATTTTTTCCTGAATATATTCAGGAAAAAACGCATACGCCCTTTTTGGCCAACCAAGCAAGCTTGCAAAGGAAATCTGCACTACAATGAAGTCTCACTTCCCCCCGGTCAAAAGGGCCATCTGAAAAAAGTGTAAAATCCAGAAAGGCAGGACAGGCCATGGAGAACTGGGAGCCTTGTTATGCTGATGGGCGGGATGTAAATTGCCAACAACCACTCGGGAGAAGTGTATGGTGTTTCCTGAAACATCTAAAAAACAAAGCAACAGAGCCTAGGGCACTGCCACTTATGGTCCTATAGCTTAGGGAAATTAAAATCAAAAAGACACAGCCACCCCAAAGTTTGGGACGCCTCTGTTTACAAGAACCTCGTTTACAGTACAAGTTCAACATCGCAGAAAGTGAAAAATGGATAAAGAAGTTGTGGTATTTACTTACAAAGCAATATCACTCAGCAATGAAATCTATGTCATCAGGCCCTTAGCAGCACAATGAGTGGATTCAGGTATGATGATTCTAACTGAAATAAGTCACACAGAAAAAGAAACATCATAAGATATCAGTAATACACGGAATGTAAACTTGGCTACACAGGAACTGAATTACAGAACAGAACAGGGTCTCAAATTTAGAAAACCAACTTATGCTTGCTTAAGGGGAAAGGTGAGTTGGGGTGCTGCATAAAACCAGAGATTGAAATGAGCACAGATAAAGTTCCTTAAGCCAAATATGGAATAGACAAGAGCTACTCCTTGCTCAACGAAATGGACTCAACACCGCATATTAAATGCCTAAGAATGTACCTGACTTGTAAGTATCTTAAAACCTATGGATTGCTATGTCTCCGAAAGAGAATCAAGCGTGTGTACAGGGGCATAAACGCAGCAGTGATAGGATTGGAGAGGTTCGGTGAGCAAATGAAGGCCCTTTGAAGTCATATTGCATGATACCCATTACACGGGTCTCAACTCTCCAGGTTTAAGGTATTCTTCCTTCAGCTAAAACATGCATGTGGAACCCAGAGTATGATCAACCATGTGATCGGGAGATGTGTTCAAATATGTCTCAGTTTTCCTCCCCTGGTACTCGGGTGCAACATTCCAGACGCTTTACTAACACTCTCCCCACTTGGAGAGTCAGCGCCTTTAACCTCCTGTTTGGCCCAGTTTGCAATTTCTGCGGAAGATGAACAGGAATAGCGAGAACCAATGAGAGACTACCTGGAGGTGTCTGGACGGGCAAATTTAACTCTCATTTCCCACCAGGAAGAGGAAATAACCAGAGGCTCAGCGTGCCGTGCCGGAACCAGATTAGGGCCTGAAGCCATCCTGCGGTGTTGCGGCCAGGTCACAAGAAAGCAAGTTGAAGAAAGGAGCTCAGGGGCACTGTAATTCACAAACCTGCAGAGTTATAAATGACAGCTATCATCCAAAAATAGACTGAAGTAAGGCTGCCAAGAGGACTTGAAAGCGGGGCAGAATTGCAGGAAACCGATTTCAGGAGGTAGACTGGAATTGCATTGAAAGCATAGGAAAAGAGGCAGAACGTCCACAATGATGCACTTGGCCAAAAAGGGCGTATGCGTTTTTTCCTGAATATATTCAGGAAAAAACGCATACGCCCTTTTTGGCCAACCAAGCAAGCTTGCAAAGGAAATCTGCACTACAATGAAGTCTCACTTCCTCCCGGTTAAAAGGGCCATCTGAAAAAAGTGTAAAATCCAGAAAGGCAACAGGCCATTGAGAACTGGGAGCCTTGTTATGCTGATGGGCGGGATGTAAATTGCCAACAACCACTCTGGAGAAGTGTATGGTGTTTCCTGAAACATCTAAAAAACAAAGCAACAGAGCCTAGGGCACTTCCACTTATGGTCCTATAGCTTAGGGAAATTAAAATCAAAAAGACACAGCCACCCCAAAGTTTGGGACGCCTCTGTTTACAAGAACCTCGTTTACAGTACAAGTTCAACATCGCAGAAAGTGAAAAATGGATAAAGAAGTTGTGGTATTTACTTAGAAAGCAATATCACTCAGCAATGAAATCTATGTCATCTGGCCCTTAGCAGCACAATGAGTGGATTCAGGTATGATGATTCTAACTGAAATAAGTCACACAGAAAAAGAAACATCACAAGATATCAGTAATACACGGAATGTAAACTTGGCTACACAGGAACTGAATTACAGAACAGAACAGGGTCTCAAATTTAGAAAACCAACTTATGCTTGCTTAAGGGTAAAGGTGAGTTGGGGTGCTGCATAAAACCAGAGATTGAAATGAGCACAGATAAAGTTCCTTAAGCCAAATATGGAATAGACAAGAGCTACTCCTTGCTCAACGAAATGGACTCAAAACCCCATATTAAACGCCTAAGAATGTACCTGACTAGTAAGTATTTTAAAACCTATGGATTGCTACGTCTCCGAAAGAGAATCAAGCATGTGTACAGGGGCATAAACGCAGCAGTGATAGGATTGGAGAGGTTTGGTGAGCAAATGAAGACCCTTTGAAGTCATATTGCATGGTACCCATTACACGGGTCTTAACTCTCCAGGTTTAAGGTATTCTTCCTTCAGCTAAAACATGCATGTGGAACCCAAGTATGATCAACCATGTGAACGGGAGACGTGTTCAAATATGTCTCAGTTTTCCTCCCCTGGTACTCGGGTGCAACATTCCAGACGCATTACTAAAACTCTCCCCACTTGGAGAGTCAGCGCCTTTAACCTCCTGTTTGGCCCAGTTTGCAATTTCTGCGGAAGATGAACAGGAATAGCGAGAACCAATGAGAGACTAGCTGGAGGTGTCTGGATGGGCAAATTTAACTCTCATTTCCCACCAGGAAGAGGAATTAACCAAAGGCTCAGCGTGCCGTGCCAGAACCAGATTAGGGCATGAAGACATCATGCGGTGTTGCGGCCAGGTCACAAGAAAGCGAGTTGAAGAAAGGAGCTCAGGGGCACTGTAATTCACAAACCTGCAGAGTTATAAATGACAGCTATCGTCCAAAAATATACTGAAGTAAGGCTGCCAAGAGGACTTGAAAGCGGGGCAGAATTACAGGAAACCGATTTCAGGAGGTAGACTGGAATTGCATTGAAAGCATAGGAAAAGAGGCAGAACGTCCACAATGATGCACTTGGCCAAAAAGGGCGTATGCGTTTTTTCCTGAATATATTCAGGAAAAATCGCATACGCCCTTTTTGGCCAACCAAGCAAACTTGCAAAGGAAATCTGCACTACAATGAAGTCTCACTTCCCCCCGGTCAAAAGGGCCATCTGAAAAAAGTGTAAAATCCAGAAAGGCAGGACAGGCCATGGAGAACTGGGAGCCTTGTTATGCTGATGGGCGGGATGTAAATTGCCAACAGACACTCAGGAGAAGTGTATGGTGTTTCCTGAAACATCTAAAAAACAAAGCAACAGAGCCTAGGGCACTTCCACTTATGGTCCTATAGCTTAGGGAAATTAAAATCAAAAAGACACAGCCACCCCAAAGTTTGGGACGCCTCCGTTTACAAGAACCTCGTTTACCGTACAAGTTCAATATCACAGAAAGTGAAAAATGGATAAAGAACTTGTGGTACTTACGTACAATGCAGTATCACTCAGCAATGAAATCTATGTCATCAGGCCCGTAGCAGCATAATGAGTGGATTCAGGTACGATGATTCTAACTGAAATAAGTCACACAGAAAAAGAAACATCATAAGATATCACTAATACACGGAATGTAAACTTGGCTACACAGGAACTGCATTCCAAAACAGAACAGGGTCTCAAATTTAGAAAACCAACTTATGCTTGCTTAAGGGGAAAGGTGAGTTGGGGTGCTGCATAAAACCAGAGATTGAAATGAGCACAGATAAAGTTCCTTAAGCCAAATATGGAATAGACAAGAGCTACTCCTTGCTCAACGAAATGGACTCAACACCCCATATTAAACGCCTAAGAATGTACCTGACTAGTAAGTATCTTAAAACCTATGGATTGCTATGTCTCCAAAAGAGAATCAAGCGTGTGTACAGGGGCATAAATGCAGCAGTGATAGGATTGGAGAGGTTCGGTGAGCAAATGAAGACCCTTTGAAGTCATATTGCACGGTACCCATTCCACGGTTCTCAAATCTCCAGGTTTAAGGTACTCTTCCTTCAGCTAAAACATGCATGTGGAACCCAGAGTATGATCAACCATGTGAACGGGAGACGTGTTCAAATATGTCTCAGTTTTCCTACCCTGGTACTCGGGTGCAACACTCCAGACGCTTTACTAACACTCTCCCGACTTGGAGAGTCAGTCCCTTTAACCTCCTGTTTGGCCCAGTTTGCAATTTCTGCGGAAGATGAACAGGAATAGCGAGAAGCAATGAGAGGCTAGCTGCAGGTGTCTGGACGGGCAAATTTAACTCTCATTTCCCACCAGGAAGAGGAATTAACCAAAGGCTCAGCATGCCGGCCGGGAACCAGATTAGGGCCTGAAGCCATCCTGCGGTGTTGCGGCCAGGTCACAAGAAAGCCAGTTGAAGAAAGGAGCTCAGGGGCACTGTAATTCACAAACCTGCAGAGTTATAAATGACAGCTATCGTCCAAAAATAGACTGAAGTAAGGCTGCCAAGAGGACTTGAAAGCGGGGCAGAATTGCAGGAAACCGATTTCAGGAGGTAGACTGGAATTGCATTGAAAGCATAGGAAAAGAGGCAGAACGTCCACAATGATGCACTTGGCCAAAAAGGGCATATGCGTTTTTTCCTGAATATATTCAGGAAAAAACGCATACGCACTTTTTGGCCAACCAAGCAAGCTTGCAAAGGAAATCTGCACTACAATGAAGTCTCACATCCCCCCGGTCAAAAGGGCCATCTGAAAAATGTGTAAAATCCAGAAAGGCAGGACAGGCCATGGAGAACTGGGAGCCTTGTTATGCTGATGGGCGGGATGTAAATTGCCAATAGACACTCGGGAGAAGTGTATGGTGTTTCCTGAAACATCTAAAAAACAAAGCAACAGAGCCTAGGGCACTGCCACTTATGGTCCTATAGCTTAGGGAAATTAAAATCAAAAAGACACAGCCACCCCAAAGTTTGGGACGCCTCTGTTTACAAGAACCTCCTTTACAGTACAAGTTCAACATCGCAGAAAGTGAAATATGGATAAAGAAGTTGTGGTATTTACTTACAAAGCAATATCACTCAGCAATGAAATCTATGTCATCAGGCCCTTAGCAGCACAATGAGTGGATTCAGGTATGATGATTCTAACTGAAATAAGTCACACAGAAAAAGAAACATCATAAGATATCAGTAATACACGGAATGTAAACTTGGCTACACAGGAACTGAATTACAGAACAGAACAGGGTCTCAAATTTAGAAAACCAACTTATGCTTGCTTAAGGGTAAAGGTGAGTTGGGGTGCTGCATAAAACCAGAGATTGAAATGAGCACAGATAAAGTTCCTTAAGCCAAATATGGAATAGACAAGAGCTACTCCTTGCTCAACGAAATGGACTCAACACTGCATATTAAACGCCTAAGAATGTACCTGACTAGTAAGTATCTTAAAACCTATGGATTGCTATGTCTCCGAAAGAGAATCAAGCGTGTGTACAGGGGCATAAACGCAGCAGTGATAGGATTGGAGAGGTTCGGTGAGCAAATGAAGACCGTTTGAAGTCATATTGCATGGTACCCATTCCACGGGTTTCAACTACCCAGGTTTAAGGTATTCTTCCTTCAGCTAAAACATGCATGTGGAACCCAGAGTATGATCAACCATGTGAACGAGAGACGTGTTCAAATATGTCTCAGTTTTCCTCCCCTGGTACTCGGGTGCAACATTCCAGATGCTTTACTAACACTCTCCCCACTTGGAGAGTCAGCGCCTTTAACCTACTGTTTGGCCCAGTTTGCAATTTCTGCGGAAGATGAACAGGAATAGCGAGAACCAATGAGAGGCTAGCTGGAGTGTCTGGACGGGCAAATTTAACTCTCATTTCCCACCAGGAAGAGGAAATAACCAAAGCCTCAGCGTGCCGTGCCGGAACCAGATTAGGGCCTGAAGCCATCCTGTGGTGTTGCGGCCAGCTCAAAAGAAAGCGAGTTGAAGAAAGGAGCTCAGGGGCACTGTAATTCACAAACCTGCAGAGTTATAAATGACAGCTATCGTCCAAAAATAGACTGAAGTAAGGCTGCCAAGAGGACTTGAAAGCGGGGCAGAATTGCAGGAAACCGATTTCAGGAGGTAGACTTGAATTGCATTGAAAGCATAGGAAAAGAGGCAGAACGTCCACAATGATGCACTTGGCCAAAAAGGGCGTATGCGTTTTTTCCTGAATATATTCAGGAAAAAACGCATACGCCCTTTTTGGCCAACCAAGCAAGCTTGCAAAGGAAATCTGCACTACAATGAAGTCTCACTTCCCCCCGGTCAAAAGGGCCATCTGAAAAAAGTGTAAAATCCAGAAAGGCAGGACAGGCCATGGAGAACTGGGAGCCTTGTTATGCTGAAGGGCGGGATGTAAATTGCCAGCAACCACTCAGGAGAAGTGTATGGTGTTTCCTGAAACATCTAAAAAACAAAGCAACAGAGCCTAGGGCACTTCCACTTATGGTCCTATAGCTTAGGGAATTTAAAATCAAAAAGACACAGCCACCCCAAAGTTTGGAACGGCTCTGTTTACAAGAACCTCGTTTACAGTACAAGTTCAACATCGCAGAAAGTGAAAAATGGATAAAAAAGTTGTGGTATTTACTTACAAAGCAATATCACTCAGCAATGAAATCTGTGTCATCAGGCCCTTAGCAGCACAATGAGTGGATTCAGGTATGATGATTCTAACTGAAATAAGTCACACAGAAAAAGAAACATCATAAGATATCAGTAATACACGGAATGTAAACTTGGCTGCACAGGAACTGAATTACAGAACAGAACAGGGTCTCAAATTTAGAAAACCAACTTATGCTTGCTTAAGGGGAAAGGTGAGTTGGGGTGCTGCATAAAACCAGAGATTGAAATGAGCACAGATAAAGTTCCTTAAGCCAAATATGGAATAGACAAGAGCTACTCCTTGCTCAACGAAATGGACTCAACACCGCATATTAAACGCCTAAGAATGTACCTGACCAGTAAGTATCTTAAAACCTATGGATTGCTATGTCTCCGAAAGAGAATCAAGCATGTGTACAGGGGCATAAACGCAGCAGTGATAGGATTGGAGAGGTTCGGTGAGCAAATGAAGACCCTTTGAAGTCATATTGCATGGTACCCATTCCACGGGTTTCAACTACCCAGGTTTAAGGTATTCTTCCTTCAGCTAAAACATGCATGTGGAACCTAGAGTATGATCAACCATGTGATCGGGAGACGTGTTCAAATATGTCTCAGTTTTCCTACCCTGGTACTCGGGTGCAACACTCCAGACGCTTTACTAACACTCTCCCGACTTGGAGAGTCAGTCCCTTTAACCTCCTGTTTGGCCCAGTTTGCAATTTCTGCGGAAGATGAACAGGAATAGCGAGAAGCAATGAGAGGCTAGCTGCAGGTGTCTGGACGGGCAAATTTAACTCTCATTTCCCACCAGGAAGAGGAATTAACCAAAGGCTCAGCATGCCGGCCGGGAACCAGATTAGGGCCTGAAGCCATCCTGCGGTGTTGCGGCCAGGTCACAAGAAAGCCAGTTGAAGAAAGGAGCTCAGGGGCACTGTAATTCACAAACCTGCAGAGTTATAAATGACAGCTATCGTCCAAAAATAGACTGAAGTAAGGCTGCCAAGAGGACTTGAAAGCGGGGCAGAATTGCAGGAAACCGATTTCAGGAGGTAGACTGGAATTGCATTGAAAGCATAGGAAAAGAGGCAGAACGTCCACAATGATGCACTTGGCCAAAAAGGGCATATGCGTTTTTTCCTGAATATATTCAGGAAAAAACGCATACGCACTTTTTGGCCAACCAAGCAAGCTTGCAAAGGAAATCTGCACTACAATGAAGTCTCACATCCCCCCGGTCAAAAGGGCCATCTGAAAAATGTGTAAAATCCAGAAAGGCAGGACAGGCCATGGAGAACTGGGAGCCTTGTTATGCTGATGGGCGGGATGTAAATTGCCAACAGACACTCGGGAGAAGTGTATGGTGTTTCCTGAAACATCTAAAAAACAAAGCAACAGAGCCTAGGGCACTGCCACTTATGGTCCTATAGCTTAGGGAAATTAAAATCAAAAAGACACAGCCACCCCAAAGTTTGGGACGCCTCTGTTTACAAGAACCTCGTTTACAGTACAAGTTCAACATCGCAGAAAGTGAAAAATGGATAAAAAAGTTGTGGTATTTACTTACAAAGCAATATCACTCAGCAATGAAATCTGTGTCATCAGGCCCTTAGTAGCACAATGAGTGGATTCAGGTATGATGATTCTAACTGAAATAAGTCACACAGAAAAAGAAACATCATAAGATATCAGTAATACACGGAATGTAAACTTGGCTACACAGGAACTGAATTACAGAACAGAACAGGGTCTCAAATTTAGAAAACCAACTTATGCTTGCTTAAGGGGAAAGGTGAGTTGGGGTGCTGCATAAAACCAGAGATTGAAATGAGCACAGATAAAGTTCCTTAAGCCAAATATGGAATAGACAAGAGCTACTCCTTGCTCAACGAAATGGACTCAAAACCCCATATTAAACGCCTAAGAATGTACCTGACTAGTAAGTATCTTAAAACCTATGGATTGCTATGTCTCCAAAAGAGAATCAAACGTGTGTACAGGGGCATAAATGCAGCAGTGATAGGATTGGAGAGGTTCGGTGAGCAAATGAAGACCCTTTGAAGTCATATTGCACGGTACCCATTCCACGGGTCTCAACTCTCCAGGTTTAAGGTATTCTTCCTTCAGCTAAAACATGCATGTGGAACCCAGAGTATGATCAACCATGTGAACGGGAGACGTGTTCAAATATGTCTCAGTTTTCCTACCCTGGTACTCGGGTGCAACACTCCAGACGCTTTACTAACACTCTCCCGACTTGGAGAGTCAGTCCCTTTAACCTCCTGTTTGGCCCAGTTTGCAATTTCTGCGGAAGATGAACAGGAATAGCGAGAACCAATGAGAGGCTAGCTGCAGGTGTCTGGACGGGCAAATTTAACTCTCATTTCCCACCAGGAAGAGGAATTAACCAAAGGCTCAGCATGCCGGGCCAGAACCAGATTAGGGCCTGAAGCCATCCTGCAGTGTTGCGGCCAGGTCACAAGAAAGCGAGTTGAAGAAAGGAGCTCAGGGGCACTGTAATTCACAAACCTGCAGAGTTATAAATGACAGCTATCGTCCAAAAATAGACTGAAGTAAGGCTGCCAAGAGGACTTGAAAGCGGGGCAGAATTGCAGGAAACCGATTTCAGGAGGTAGACTGGAATTGCATTGAAAGCATAGGAAAAGAGGCAGAACGTCCACAATGATGCACTTGGCCAAAAAGGGCGTATGCGTTTTTTCCTGAATATATTCAGGAAAAAACGCATACGCACTTTTTGGCCAACCAAGCAAGCTTGCAAAGGAAATCTGCACTACAATGAAGTCTCACTTCCCCCCGGTCAAAAGGGCCATCTGAAAAAAGTGTAAAATCCAGAAAGGCAGGACAGGCCATGGAGAACTGGGAGCCTTGTTATGCTGATGGGCGGGATGTAAATTGCCAATAGACACTCGGGAGAAGTGTATGGTGTTTCCTGAAACATCTAAAAAACAAAGCAACAGAGCCTAGGGCACTGCCACTTATGGTCCTATAGCTTAGGGAAATTAAAATCAAAAAGACACAGCCACCCCAAAGTTTGGGACGCCTCTGTTTACAAGAACCTCGTTTACAGTACAAGTTCAACATCGCAGAAAGTGAAATATGGATAAAGAAGTTGTGGTATTTACTTACAAAGCAATATCACTCAGCAATGAAATCTATGTCATCAGGCCCTTAGCAGCACAATGAGTGGATTCAGGTATGATGATTCTAACTGAAATAAGTCACACAGAAAAAGAAACATCATAAGATATCAGTAATACACGGAATGTAAACTTGGCTACACAGGAACTGAATTACAGAACAGAACAGGGTCTCAAATTTAGAAAACCAACTTATGCTTGCTTAAGGGTAAAGGTGAGTTGGGGTGCTGCATAAAACCAGAGATTGAAATGAGCACAGATAAAGTTCCTTAAGCCAAATATGGAATAGACAAGAGCTACTCCTTGCTCAACGAAATGGACTCAACACTGCATATTAAACGCCTAAGAATGTACCTGACTAGTAAGTATCTTAAAACCTATGGATTGCTATGTCTCCGAAAGAGAATCAAGCGGGTGTACAGGGGCATAAACGCAGCAGTGATAGGATTGGAGAGGTTCGGTGAGCAAATGAAGACCGTTTGAAGTCATATTGCATGGTACCCATTCCACGGGTTTCAACTACCCAGGTTTAAGGTATTCTTCCTTCAGCTAAAACATGCATGTGGAACCCAGAGTATGATCAACCATGTGAACGAGAGACGTGTTCAAATATGTCTCAGTTTTCCTCCCCTGGTACTCGGGTGCAACATTCCAGATGCTTTACTAACACTCTCCCCACTTGGAGAGTCAGCGCCTTTAACCTACTGTTTGGCCCAGTTTGCAATTTCTGCGGAAGATGAACAGGAATAGCGAGAACCAATGAGAGGCTAGCTGGAGTGTCTGGACGGGCAAATTTAACTCTCATTTCCCACCAGGAAGAGGAAATAACCAAAGCCTCAGCGTGCCGTGCCGGAACCAGATTAGGGCCTGAAGCCATCCTGCGGTGTTGCGGCCAGCTCAAAAGAAAGCGAGTTGAAGAAAGGAGCTCAGGGGCACTGTAATTCACAAACCTGCAGAGTTATAAATGACAGCTATCGTCCAAAAATAGACTGAAGTAAGGCTGCCAAGAGGACTTGAAAGCGGGGCAGAATTGCAGGAAACCGATTTCAGGAGGTAGACTTGAATTGCATTGAAAGCATAGGAAAAGAGGCAGAACGTCCACAATGATGCACTTGGCCAAAAAGGGCGTATGCGTTTTTTCCTGAATATATTCAGGAAAAAACGCATACGCCCTTTTTGGCCAACCAAGCAAGCTTGCAAAGGAAATCTGCACTACAATGAAGTCTCACTTCCCCCCGGTCAAAAGGGCCATCTGAAAAAAGTGTAAAATCCAGAAAGGCAGGACAGGCCATGGAGAACTGGGAGCCTTGTTATGCTGAAGGGCGGGATGTAAATTGCCAGCAACCACTCAGGAGAAGTGTATGGTGTTTCCTGAAACATCTAAAAAACAAAGCAACAGAGCCTAGGGCACTTCCACTTATGGTCCTATAGCTTAGGGAATTTAAAATCAAAAAGACACAGCCACCCCAAAGTTTGGAACGGCTCTGTTTACAAGAACCTCGTTTACAGTACAAGTTCAACATCGCAGAAAGTGAAAAATGGATAAAAAAGTTGTGGTATTTACTTACAAAGCAATATCACTCAGCAATGAAATCTGTGTCATCAGGCCCTTAGCAGCACAATGAGTGGATTCAGGTATGATGATTCTAACTGAAATAAGTCACACAGAAAAAGAAACATCATAAGATATCAGTAATACACGGAATGTAAACTTGGCTGCACAGGAACTGAATTACAGAACAGAACAGGGTCTCAAATTTAGAAAACCAACTTATGCTTGCTTAAGGGGAAAGGTGAGTTGGGGTGCTGCATAAAACCAGAGATTGAAATGAGCACAGATAAAGTTCCTTAAGCCAAATATGGAATAGACAAGAGCTACTCCTTGCTCAACGAAATGGACTCAACACCGCATATTAAACGCCTAAGAATGTACCTGACCAGTAAGTATCTTAAAACCTATGGATTGCTATGTCTCCGAAAGAGAATCAAGCATGTGTACAGGGGCATAAACGCAGCAGTGATAGGATTGGAGAGGTTCGGTGAGCAAATGAAGACCCTTTGAAGTCATATTGCATGGTACCCATTCCACGGGTTTCAGCTACCCAGGTTTAAGGTATTCTTCCTTCAGCTAAAACATGCATGTGGAACCTAGAGTATGATCAACCATGTGATCGGGAGACGTGTTCAAATATGTCTCAGTTTTCGTACCCTGGTACTCGGGTGCAACATTCCAGACGCTTTACTAACACACTCCCGACTTGGAGAGTCAGTCCCTTTAACCTCCTGTTTGGCCCAGTTTGCAATTTCTGCGGAAGATGAACAGGAATAGCGAGAACCAATGAGAGACTACCTGGAGGTGTCTGAACGGGCAAATTTAACTCTCATTTCCCACCAGGAAGAGGAATTAACCAAAGGCTCAGTGTGCCGTGCCGGAACCAGATTAGGGCCTGAAGCCATCCTGCGGTGTTGCGGCCAGCTCACAAGAAAGCGAGTTGAAGAAAGGAGCTCAGGGGCACTGTAATTCACAAACCTGCAGGGTTATAAATGACAGCTATCGTCCAAAACTAGACTGAAGTAAGGCTGCCAAGAGGACTTGAAAGCGGGGCAGAATTGCAGGAAACCGATTTCAGGAGGTAGACTGGAATTGCATTGAAAGCATAGGAAAAGAGGCAGAACGTCCACAATGATGCACTTGGCCAAAAAGGGCGTATGCGTTTTTTCCTGAATATATTCAGGAAAAAACGCATACGCCCTTTTTGGCCAACCAAGCAAGCTTGCAAAGGAAATCTGCACTACAATGAAGTCTCACTTCCCCCCGGTCAAAAGGGCCATCTGAAAAAAGTGTAAAATCCAGAAAGGCAGGACAGGCCATGGAGAACTGGGAGCCTTGTTATGCTGAAGGGCGGGATGTAAATTGCCAACAAACACTCCGGAGAAGTGTATGGTGTTTCCTGAAACATCTAAAAAACAAAGCAACAGAGCCTAGGGCACTTCCACTTATGGTCCTATAGCTTAGGGAATTTAAAATCAAAAAGACACAGCCACCCCAAAGTTTCGAACGGCTCTGTTTACAAGAACCTCGTTTACAGTACAAGTTCAACATCGCAGAAAGTGAAAAATGGATAAAAAAGTTGTGGTATTTACTTACAAAGCAATATCACTCAGCAATGAAATCTGTGTCATCAGGCCCTTAGCAGCACAATGAGTGGATTCAGGTATGATGATTCTAACTGAAATAAGTGACACAGAAAAAGAAACATCATAAGATATCAGTAATACACGGAATGTAAACTTGGCTACACAGGAAGTGAATTACAGAACAGAACAGGGTCTCAAATTTAGAAAACCAACTTATGCTTGCTTAAGGGTAAAGGTGAGTTGGGGTGCTGCATAAAACCAGAGATTGAAATGAGCACAGATATAGTTCCTTAAGCCAAATATGGAATAGACAAGAGCTACTCCTTGCTCAACGAAATGGACTCAACACCGCATATTAAACGCCTAAGAATGTACCTGACTAGTAAGTATCTTAAAACCTATGGATTGCTATGTCTCCGAAAGAGAATCAAGCATGTGTACAGGGGCATAAACGCAGCAGTGATAGGATTGGAGAGGTTCGGTGAGCAAATGAAGACCCTTTGAAGTCATATTGCATGGTATCCATTCCACGGGTTTCAACTACCCAAGTTTAAGGTATGCTTCCTTCAGCTAAAACATGCATGTGGAACCTAGAGTATGATCAACCATGTGATCGGGAGACGTGTTCAAATATGTCTCAGTTTTCCTCCCCTGGTACTCGGGTGCAACATTCCAGACGCTTTACTAACACTCTCCCGACTTGGAGAGTCAGTCCCTTTAACCTCCTGTTTGGCCCAGTTTGCAATTTCTGCGGAAGCTGAACAGGAATAGCGAGAACGAATGAGAGGCTAGCCTCAGGTGTCTGGACGGGCAAATTTAACTCTCATTTCCCACCAGGAAGAGGAATTAACCAAAGGCTCAGCATGCCGGGCCGGAACCAGATTAGGGCCTGAAGCCATCCTGCGGTGTTGCGGCCACGTCACAAGAAAGCGAGTTGAAGAAAGGAGCTCAGGGGCACTGTAATTCACAAACCTGCAGACTTATAAATGACAGCTATCGTCCAAAAATAGACTGAAGTAAGGCTGCCAAGAGGACTTGAAAGCGGGGCAGAATTGCAGGAAACCGATTTCAGGAGGTAGACTGGAATTGCATTGAAAGCATAGGAAAAGAGGCAGAACGTCCACAATGATGCACTTGGCCAAAAAGGGCGTATGCGTTTTTTCCTGAATATATTCAGGAAAAAACGCATACGCCCTTTTTGGCCAACCAAGCAAGCTTGCAAAGGAAATCTGCACTACAATGAAGTCTCACTTCCCCCCGGTCAAAAGGGCCATCTGAAAAAAGTGTAAAATCCAGAAAGGCAGGACAGGCCATGGAGAACTGGGAGCCTTGTTATGCTGAAGGGCGGGATGTAAATTGCCAACAAACACTGGGGAGAAGTGTTTGGTGTTTCCTGAAACATCTAAAAAACAAAGCAACAGAGCCTAGGGTACTTCCACTTATGGTCCTATAGCTTAGGGAATTTAAAATCAAAAAGACACAGCCACCCCAAAGTTTCGAACGGCTCTGTTTACAAGAACCTCGTTTACAGTACAAGTTCAACATCGAAGAAAGTTAAAAATGGATAAAAAAGTTGTGGTATTTACTTACAAAGCAATATCACTCAGCAATGAAATCTGTGTCATCAGGCCCTTAGCAGCACAATGAGTGGATTCAGGTATGATGATTCTAACTGAAATAAGTGACACAGAAAAAGAAACATCATAAGATATCAGTAATACACGGAATGTAAACTTGGCTACACAGGAACTGAATTACAGAACAGAACAGGGTCTCAAATTTAGAAAACCAACTTATGCTTGCTTAAGGGGAAAGGTGAGTTGGGGTGCTGCATAAAACCAGAGATTGAAATGAGCACAGATAAAGTTCCTTAAGCCAAATATGGAATAGACAAGAGCTACTCCTTGCTCAACGAAATGGACTCAACACTGCATATTAAACGCCTAAGAATGTACCTGACTAGTAAGTATCTTAAAACCTATGGATTGCTATGTCTCCGAAAGAGAATCAAGCATGTGTACAGGGGCATAAACGCAGCAGTGATAGGATTGGAGAGGTTCGGTGAGCAAATGAAGACCCTTTGAAGTCATATTGCATGGTACCCATTCCACGGGTTTCACCTACCCAGGTTTAAGGTATTCTTCCTTCAGCTAAAACATGCATGTGGAACCTAGAGTATGATCAACCATGTGATCGGGAGACGTGTTCAAATATGTCTCAGTTTTCGTACCCTGGTACTCGGGTGCAACATTCCAGACGCTTTACTAACACACTCCCGACTTGGAGAGTCAGTCCCTTTAACCTCCTGTTTGGCCCAGTTTGCAATTTCTGCGGAAGATGAACAGGAATAGCGAGAACCAATGAGAGACTACCTGGAGGTGTCTGAATGGGCAAATTTAACTCTCATTTCCCACCAGGAAGAGGAATTAACCAAAGGCTCAGCGTGCCGTGCCGGAACCAGATTAGGGCCTGAAGCCATCCTGCGGTGTTGCTGCCAGGTCACAAGAAAGCGAGTTGAAGAAAGGAGCTCAGGGGCACTGTAATTCACAAACCTGCAGGGTTATAAATGACAGCTATCGTCCAAAAATAGACTGAAGTAAGGCTGCCAAGAGGACTTGAAAGCGGGGCAGAATTGCAGGAAACCGATTTCAGGAGGTAGACTGGAATTGCATTGAAAGCATAGGAAAAGAGGCAGAACGTCCACAATGATGCACTTGGCCAAAAAGGGCGTATGCGTTTTTTCCTGAATATATTCAGGAAAAAACGCATACGCCCTTTTTGGCCAACCAAGCAAGCTTGCAAAGGAAATCTGCACTACAATGAAGTCTCACTTCCCCCCGGTCAAAAGGGCCATCTGAAAAAAGTGTAAAATCCAGAAAGGCAGGACAGGCCATGGAGAACTGGGAGCCTTGTTATGCTGAAGGGCGGGATGTAAATTGCCAACAAACACTCCGGAGAAGTGTATGGTGTTTCCTGAAACATCTAAAAAACAAAGCAACAGAGCCTAGGGCACTTCCACTTATGGTCCTATAGCTTAGGGAATTTAAAATCAAAAAGACACAGCCACCTCAAAGTTTCGAACGGCTCTGTTTACAAGAACCTCGTTTACAGTACAAGTTCAACATCGCAGAAAGTGAAAAATGGATAAAAAAGTTGTGGTATTTACTTACAAAGCAATATCACTCAGCAATGAAATCTGTGTCATCAGGCCCTTAGCAGCACAATGAGTGGATTCAGGTATGATGATTCTAACTGAAATAAGTGACACAGAAAAAGAAACATCATAAGATATCAGTAATACACGGAATGTAAACTTGGCTACACAGGAACTGAATTACAGAACAGAACAGGGTCTCAAATTTAGAAAACCAACTTATGCTTGCTTAAGGGTAAAGGTGAGTTGGGGTGCTGCATAAAACCAGAGATTGAAATGAGCACAGATAAAGTTCCTTAAGCCAAATATGGAATAGACAAGAGCTACTCCTTGCTCAACGAAATGGACTCAACACCCCATATTAAACGCCTAAGAATGTACCTGACTAGTAAGTATCTTAAAACCTATGGATTGCTATGTCTCCGAAAGAGAATCAAGCATGTGTACAGGGGCATAAACGCAGCAGTGATAGGATTGGAGAGGTTCGGTGAGCAAATGAAGACCCTTTGAAGTCATATTGCATGGTACCCATTCCACGGGTTTCAACTACCCAGGTTTAAGGTATTCTTCCTTCAGCTAAAACATGCATGTGGAACCTAGAGTATGATCAACCATGTGATCGGGAGACGTGTTCAAATATGTCTCAGTTTTCCTCCCCTGGTACTCGGGTGCAACATTCCAGACGCTTTACTAACACTCTCCCGACTTGGAGAGTCAGTCCCTTTAACCTCCTGTTTGGCCCAGTTTGCAATTTCTGCGGAAGCTGAACAGGAATAGCGAGAACGAATGAGAGGCTAGCCTCAGGTGTCTGGACGGGCAAATTTAACTCTCATTTCCCACCAGGAAGAGGAATTAACCAAAGGCTCAGCATGCCGGGCCGGAACCAGATTAGGGCCTGAAGCCATCCTGCGGTGTTGCGGCCAGGTCACAAGAAAGCGAGTTGAAGAAAGGAGCTCAGGGGCACTGTAATTCACAAACCTGCAGGGTTATAAATGACAGCTATCGTCCAAAAATAGACTGAAGTAAGGCTGCCAAGAGGACTTGAAAGCGGGGCAGAATTGCAGGAAACCGATTTCAGGAGGTAGACTGGAATTGCATTGAAAGCATAGGAAAAGAGGCAGAACGTCCACAATGATGCACTTGGCCAAAAAGGGCGTATGCGTTTTTTCCTGAATATATTCAGGAAAAACGCATACGCCCTTTTTGGCCAACCAAGCAAGCTTGCAAAGGAAATCTGCACTACAATGAAGTCTCACTTCCCCCCGGTCAAAAGGGCCATCTGAAAAAAGTGTAAAATCCAGAAAGGCAGGACAGGCCATGGAGAACTGGGAGCCTTGTTATGCTGAAGGGCGGGATGTAAATTGCCAACAAACACTGGGGAGAAGTGTTTGGTGTTTCCTGAAACATCTAAAAAACAAAGCAACAGAGCCTAGGGTACTTCCACTTATGGTCCTATAGCTTAGGGAATTTAAAGTCAAAAAGACACAGCCACCCCAAAGTTTCAAACGGCTCTGTTTACAAGAACCTCGTTTACAGTACAAGTTCAACATCGAAGAAAGTTAAAAATGGATAAAAAAGTTGTGGTATTTACTTACAAAGCAATATCACTCAGCAATGAAATCTGTGTCATCAGGCCCTTAGCAGCACAATGAGTGGATTCAGGTATGATGATTCTAACTGAAATACGTGACACAGAAAAAGAAACATCATAAGATATCAGTAATACACGGAATGTAAACTTGGCTACGCAGGAACTGAATTACAGAACAGAACAGGGTCTCAAATTTAGAAAACCAACTTATGCTTGCTTAAGGGTAAAGGTGAGTTGGGGTGCTGCATAAAACCAGAGATTGAAATGAGCACAGATAAAGTTCCTTAAGCCAAATATGGAATAGACAAGAGCTACTCCTTGCTCAACGAAATGGACTCAACACCGCATATTAAACGCCTAAGAATGTACCTGACTAGTAAGTATCTTAAAACCTATGGATTGCTATGTCTCCGAAAGAGAATCAAGCATGTGTACAGGGGCATAAACGCAGCAGTGATAGGATTGGAGAGGTTCGGTGAGCAAATGAAGACCCTTTGAAATCATATTGCATGGTACCCATTCCACGGGTTTCACCTACCCAGGTTTAAGGTATTCTTCCTTCAGCTAAAACATGCATGTGGAACCTAGAGTATGATCAACCATGTGATCGGGAGACGTGTTCAAATATGTCTCAGTTTTCGTACCCTGGTACTCGGGTGCAACATTCCAGATGCTTTACTAACACACTCCCGACTTGGAGAGTCAGTCCCTTTAAACTCCTGTTTGGCCCAGTTTGCAATTTCTGCGGAAGATGAACAGGAATAGCGAGAACCAATGAGAGACTACCTGGAGGTGTCTGAACGGGCAAATTTAACTCTCATTTCCCACCAGGAAGAGGAATTAACCAAAGGCTCAGCGTGCCGTGCCGGAACCAGATTAGGGCCTGAAGCCGTCCTGCGGTGTTGCTGCCAGGTCACAAGAAAGCGAGTTGAAGAAAGGAGCTCAGGGGCACTGTAATTCACAAACCTGCAGGGTTATAAATGACAGCTATCGTCCAAAAATAGACTGAAGTAAGGCTGCCAAGAGGACTTGAAAGCGGGGCAGAATTGCAGGAAACCGATTTCAGGAGGTAGACTGGAATTGCATTGAAAGCATAGGAAAAGAGGCAGAACGTCCACAATGATGCACTTGGCCAAAAAGGGCGTATGCGTTTTTTCCTGAATATATTCAGGAAAAAACGCATACGCGCTTTTTGGCCAACCAAGCAAGCTTGCAAAGGAAATCTGCACTACAATGAAGTCTCACTTCCCCCCGGTCAAAAGGGCCATCTGAAAAAAGTGTAAAATCCAGAAAGGCAGGACAGGCCATGGAGAACTGGGAGCCTTGTTATGCTGATGGGCGGGATGTAAATTGCCAACAGACACTCGGGAGAAGTGTATGGTGTTTCCTGAAACATCTAAAAAACAAAGCAACAGAGCCTAGGGCACTTCCACTTATGGTCCTATAGCTTAGGGAAATTAAAATCAAAAAGACACAGCCACCCCAAAGTTTGGGACGCCTCTGTTTACAAGAACCTCCTTTACCGTACAAGTTCAATATCACAGAAAGTGAAAAATGGATAAAGAACTTGTGGTACTTACGTACAATGCAGTATCACTCAGCAATGAAATCTATGTCATCAGGCCCGTAGCAGCATCATGAGTGGATTCAGGTACGATGATGCTAACTGAAATAAGTCACACAGAAAAAGAAACATCATAAGATATCACTAATACACGGAATGTAAACTTGGCTACACAGGAACTGCATTCCAAAACAGAACAGGGTCTCAAATTTAGAAAACCAACTTATGCTTGCTTAAGGGTAAAGGTGAGTTGGGGTGCTGCATAAAACCAGAGATTGAAATGAGCACAGATAAAGTTCCTTAAGCCAAATATGGAATAGACAAGAGCTACTCCTTGCTCAACGAAATGGACTCAACACCGCATATTAAACGCCTAAGAATGTACCTGACTAGTAAGTATCTTAAAACCTATGGATTGCTATGTCTCCGAAAGAGAATCAAGCATGTGTACAGGGGCATAAACGCAGCAGTGATAGGATTGGAGAGGTTCGTGAGCAAATGAAGACCCTTTGAAGTCATATTGCATGGTACCCATTCCACGGGTCTTAACTCTCCAGGTTTAAGGTATTCTTCCTTCAGCTAAAACATGCATGTGGAACCCAAGTATGATCAACCATGTGAACGGGAGACGTGTTCAAATATGTCTCAGTTTTCCTCCCCTGGTACTCGCGTGCAACATTCCAGACGCTTTACTAACACTCTCCCCACTTGGAGAGACAGCGCCTTTAACCTCCTGTTTGGCCCAGTTTGCAATTTCTGCGGAAGATGAACAGGAATAGCGAGAACCAATGAGAGGCTAGCTGCAGGTGTCTGGACGGGCAAATTTAACTCTCATTTCCCACCAGGAAGAGGAATTAACCAAAGGCTCAGCATGCCGGGCCGGAACCAGATTAGGGCCTGAAGCCATCCTGCGGTGTTGCGGCCAGGTCACAAGAAAGCGAGTTGAAGAAAGGAGCTCAGGGGCACTGTAATTCACAAACCTGCAGAGTTATAAATGACAGCTATCGTCCAAAAATAGACTGAAGTAAGGCTGCCAAGAGGACTTGAAAGCGGGGCAGAATTGCAGGAAACCGATTTCAGGAGGTAGACTGGAATTGCATTGAAAGCATAGGAAAAGAGGCAGAACGTCCACAATGATGCACTTGGCCAAAAAGGGCGTATGCGTTTTTTCCTGAATATATTCAGGAAAAAACGCATACGCCCTTTTTGGCCAACCAAGCAAGCTTGCAAAGGAAATCTGCACTACAATGAAGTCTCACTTCCCCCCGGTCAAAAGGGCCATCTGAAAAAAGTGTAAAATCCAGAAAGGCAGGACAGGCCATGGAGAACTGGCAGCCTTGTTATGCTGAAGGGCGGAATGTAAATTGCCAACAACCACTCGGAAGAAGTGTATGGTGTTTCCTGAAACATCTAAAAAACAAAGCAACAGAGCCTAGGGCACTTCCACTTATGGTCCTATAGCTTAGGGAATTTAAAATCAAAAAGACACAGCCACCCCAAAGTTTCGAACGGCTCTGTTTACAAGAACCTCGTTTACAGTACAAGTTCAACATCGAAGAAAGTTAAAAATGGATAAAAAAGTTGTGGTATTTACTTACAAAGCAATATCACTCAGCAATGAAATCTATGTCATCAGGCCCTTAGCAGCACAATGAGTGGATTCAGGTATGATGATTCTAACTGAAATAAGTGACACAGAAAAAGAAACATCATAAGATATCAGTAATACACGGAATGTAAACTTGGCTACACAGGAACTGCATTCCAAAACAGAACAGCGTCTCAAATTTAGAAAACCAACTTATGCTTGCTTAAGGGGAAAGGTGAGTTGGGGTGCTGCATAAAACCAGAGATTGAAATGAGCACAGATAAAGTTCCTTAAGCCAAATATGGAATAGACAAGAGCTACTCCTTGCTCAACG
The DNA here is from genome assembly GCF_951394435.1 of Stenella coeruleoalba. NCBI lineage: Eukaryota > Metazoa > Chordata > Mammalia > Artiodactyla > Delphinidae > Stenella > Stenella coeruleoalba. The sequence goes on along the minus strand of NW_027646083.1, from coordinate 544,501 downwards.
AAATGGACTCAACACCGCATATTAAACGCCTAAGAATGTACCTGACTAGTAAGTATCTTAAAACCTATGGATTGCTATGTCTCCGAAAGAGAATCAAGCATGTGTACAGGGGCATAAACGCAGCAGTGATAGGATTGGAGAGGTTCGGTGAGCAAATGAAGACCCTTTGAAGTCATATTGCATGGTACCCATTCCACGGGTTTCACCTACCCAGGTTTAAGGTATTCTTCCTTCAGCTAAAACATGCATGTGGAACCTAGAGTATGATCAACCATGTGATCGGGAGACGTGTTCAAATATGTCTCAGTTTTCGTACCCTGGTAATCGGGTGCAACATTCCAGACGCTTTACTAACACACTCCCGACTTGGAGATTCAGTCCCTTTAACCTCCTGTTTGGCCCAGTTTGCAATTTCTGCGGAAGATGAACAGGAATAGCGAGAACCAATGAGAGACTACCTGGAGGTGTCTGAACGGGCAAATTTAACTCTCATTTCCCACCAGGAAGAGGAATTAACCAAAGGCTCAGCGTGCCGTGCCGGAACCAGATTAGGGCCTGAAGCCATCCTGCGGTGTTGCTGCCAGGTCACAAGAAAGCGAGTTGAAGAAAGGAGCTCAGGGACACTGTAATTCACAAACCTGCAGGGTTATAAATGACAGCTATCGTCCAAAAATAGACTGAAGTAAGGCTGCCAAGAGGACTTGAAAGCGGGGCAGAATTGCAGGAAACCGATTTCAGGAGGTAGACTGGAATTGCATTGAAAGCATAGGAAAAGAGGCAGAACGTCCACAATGATGCACTTGGCCAAAAAGGGCGTATGCGTTTTTTCCTGAATATATTCAGGAAAAAACGCATACGCCCTTTTTGGCCAACCAAGCAAGCTTGCAAAGGAAATCTGCACTACAATGAAGTCTCACTTCCCCCCGGTCAAAAGGGCCATCTGAAAAAAGTGTAAAATCCAGAAAGGCAGGACAGGCCATGGAGAACTGGGAGCCTTGTTATGCTGAAGGGCGGGATGTAAATTGCCAACAAACACTCGGGAGAAGTGTATGGTGTTTCCTGAAACATCTAAAAAACAAAGCAACAGAGCCTAGGGCACTTCCACTTATGGTCCTATAGCTTAGGGAATTTAAAATCAAAAAGACACAGCCACCCCAAAGTTTCGAACGGCTCTGTTTACAAGTACCTCGTTTACAGTACAAGTTCAACATCGAAGAAAGTTAAAAATGGATAAAAAAGTTGTGGTATTTACTTACAAAGCAATATCACTCAGCAATGAAATCTGTGTCATCAGGCCCTTAGCAGCACAATGAGTGGATTCAGGTATGATGATTCTAACTGAAATAAGTGACACAGAAAAAGAAACATCATAAGATATCAGTAATACACGGAATGTAAACTTGGCTACACAGGAACTGAATTACAGAACAGAACAGGGTCTCAAATTTAGAAAACCAACTTATGCTTGCTTATGGGTAAAGGTGAGTTGGGGTGCTGCATAAAACCAGAGATTGAAATGAGCACAGATAAAGTTCCTTAAGCCAAATATGGAATAGACAAGAGCTACTCCTTGCTCAACGAAATGGACTCAACACCGCATATTAAACGCCTAAGAATGTACCTGACTAGTAAGTATCTTAAAACCTATGGATTGCTATGTCTCCGAAAGAGAATCAAGCATGTGTACAGGGGCATAAACGCAGCAGTGATAGGATTGGAGAGGTTCGGTGAGCAAATGAAGACCCTTTGAAGTCATATTGCATGGTACCCATTCCACGGGTTTCACCTACCCAGGTTTAAGGTATTCTTCCTTCAGCTAAAACATGCATGTGGAACCTAGAGTATGATCAACCATGTGATCGGGAGACGTGTTCAAATATGTCTCAGTTTTCGTACCCTGGTACTCGGGTGCAACATTCCAGACGCTTTACTAACACACTCCCGACTTGGAGAGTCAGTCCCTTTAACCTCCTGTTTGGCCCAGTTTGCAATTTCTGCGGAAGATGAACAGGAATAGCGAGAACCAATGAGAGACTACCTGGAGGTGTCTGAACGGGCAAATTTAACTCTCATTTCCCACCAGGAAGAGGAATTAACCAAAGGCTCAGCGTGCCGTGCCGGAACCAGATTAGGGCCTGAAGCCATCCTGCGGTGTTGCTGCCAGGTCACAAGAAAGCGAGTTGAAGAAAGGAGCTCAGGGGCACTGTAATTCACAAACCTGCAGGGTTATAAATGACAGCTATCGTCCAAAAATAGACTGAAGTAAGGCTGCCAAGAGGACTTGAAAGCGGGGCAGAATTGCAGGAAACCGATTTCAGGAGGTAGACTGGAATTGCATTGAAAGCATAGGAAAAGAGGCAGAACGTCCACAATGATGCACTTGGCCAAAAAGGGCGTATGCGTTTTTTCCTGAATATATTCAGGAAAAAAGGCATACGCCCTTTTTGGCCAACCAAGCAAGCTTGCAAAGGAAATCTGCACTACAATGAAGTCTCACTTCCCCCCGGTCAAAAGGGCCATCTGAAAAAAGTGTAAAATCCAGAAAGGCAGGACAGGCCATGGAGAACTGGGAGCCTTGTTATGCTGAAGGGCGGGATGTAAATTGCCAACAAACACTCGGGAGAAGTGTATGGTGTTTCCTGAAACATCTAAAAAACAAAGCAACAGAGCCTAGGGCACTTCCACTTATGGTCCTATAGCTTAGGGAATTTAAAATCAAAAAGACACAGCCACCCCAAAGTTTCGAACGGCTCTGTTTACAAGTACCTCGTTTACAGTACAAGTTCAACATCGAAGAAAGTTAAAAATGGATAAAAAAGTTGTGGTATTTACTTACAAAGCAATATCACTCAGCAATGAAATCTGTGTCATCAGGCCCTTAGCAGCACAATGAGTGGATTCAGGTATGATGATTCTAACTGAAATAAGTGACACAGAAAAAGAAACATCATAAGATATCAGTAATACACGGAATGTAAACTTGGCTACACAGGAACTGAATTACAGAACAGAACAGGGTCTCAAATTTAGAAAACCAACTTATGCTTGCTTAAGGGTAAAGGTGAGTTGGGGTGCTGCATAAAACCAGAGATTGAAATGAGCACAGATAAAGTTCCTTAAGCCAAATATGGAATAGACAAGAGCTACTCCTTGCTCAACGAAATGGACTCAACACCGCATATTAAACGCCTAAGAATGTACCTGACTAGTAAGTATCTTAAAACCTATGGATTGCTATGTCTCCGAAAGAGAATCAAGCATGTGTACAGGGGCATAAACGCAGCAGTGATAGGATTGGAGAGGTTCGGTGAGCAAATGAAGACCCTTTGAAGTCATATTGCATGGTACCCATTCCACGGGTTTCACCTACCCAGGTTTAAGGTATTCTTCCTTCAGGTAAAACATGCATGTGGAACCTAGAGTATGATCAACCATGTGATCGGGAGACGTGTTCAAATATGTCTCAGTTTTCGTACCCTGGTACTCGGGTGCAACATTCCAGACGCTTTACTAACACACTCCCGACTTGGAGAGTCAGTCCCTTTAACCTCCTGTTTGGCCCAGTTTGCAATTTCTGCGGAAGATGAACAGGAATAGCGAGAACAAATGAGAGACTACCTGGAGGTGTCTGGACGGGCAAATTTAACTCTCATTTCCCACCAGGAAGAGGAATTAACCAAAGGCTCAGCGTGCCGTGCCGGAACCAGATTAGGGCCTGAAGCCATCCTGCGGTGTTGCTGCCAGGTCACAAGAAAGCGAGTTGAAGAAAGGAGCTCAGGGGCACTGTAATTCACAAATCTGCAGGGTTATAAATGACAGCTATCATCCAAAAATAGACTGAAGTAAGGCTGCCAAGAGGACTTGAAAGCGGGGCAGAATTGCAGGAAACCGATTTCAGGAGGTAGACTGGAATTGCATTGAAAGCATAGGAAAAGAGGCAGAACGTCCACAATGATGCACTTGGCCAAAAAGGGCGTATGCGTTTTTTCCTGAATATATTCAGGAAAAAACGCATACGCCCTTTTTGGCCAACCAAGCAAGCTTGCAAAGGAAATCTGCACTACAATGAAGTCTCACTTCCCCCCGGTCAAAAGGGCCATCTGAAAAAAGTGTAAAATCCAGAAAGGCAGGACAGGCCATGGAGAACTGGGAGCCTTGTTATGCTGAAGGGCGGGATGTAAATTGCCAACAAACACTCGGGAGAAGTGTATGGTGTTTCCTGAAACATCTAAAAAACAAAGCAACAGAGCCTAGGGCACTTCCACTTATGGTCCTATAGCTTAGGGAATTTAAAATCAAAAAGACACAGCCACCCCAAAGTTTCGAACGGCTCTGTTTACAAGAACCTCGTTTACCGTACAAGTTCAACATCGAAGAAAGTTAAAAATGGATAAAAAAGTTGTGGTATTTACTTACAAAGCAATATCACTCAGCAATGAAATCTATGTCATCAGGCCCTTAGCAGCACAATGAGTGGATTCAGGTATGATGATTCTAACTGAAATAAGTGACACAGAAAAAGAAACATCATAAGATATCAGTAATACACGGAATGTAAACTTGGCTACACAGGAACTGCATTCCAAAACAGAACAGCGTCTCAAATTTAGAAAACCAACTTATGCTTGCTTAAGGGGAAAGGTGAGTTGGGGTGCTGCATAAAACCAGAGATTGAAATGAGCACAGATAAAGTTCCTTAAGCCAAATATGGAATAGACAAGAGCTACTCCTTGCTCAACGAAATGGACTCAACACCGCATATTAAACGCCTAAGAATGTACCTGACTAGTAAGTATCTTAAAACCTATGGATTGCTATGTCTCCGAAAGAGAATCAAGCATGTGTACAGGGGCATAAACGCAGCAGTGATAGGATTGGAGAGGTTCGGTGAGCAAATGAAGACCCTTTGAAGTCATATTGCATGGTACCCATTCCACGGGTTTCACCTACCCAGGTTTAAGGTATTCTTCCTTCAGCTAAAACATGCATGTGGAACCTAGAGTATGATCAACCATGTGATCGGGAGACGTGTTCAAATATGTCTCAGTTTTCGTACCCTGGTAATCGGGTGCAACATTCCAGACGCTTTACTAACACACTCCCGACTTGGAGATTCAGTCCCTTTAACCTCCTGTTTGGCCCAGTTTGCAATTTCTGCGGAAGATGAACAGGAATAGCGAGAACCAATGAGAGACTACCTGGAGGTGTCTGAACGGGCAAATTTAACTCTCATTTCCCACCAGGAAGAGGAATTAACCAAAGGCTCAGCGTGCCGTGCCGGAACCAGATTAGGGCCTGAAGCCATCCTGCGGTGTTGCTGCCAGGTCACAAGAAAGCGAGTTGAAGAAAGGAGCTCAGGGGCACTGTAATTCACAAAACTGCAGGGTTATAAATGACAGCTATCGTCCAAAAATAGACTGAAGTAAGGCTGCCAAGAGGACTTGAAAGCGGGGCAGAATTGCAGGAAACCGATTTCAGGAGGTAGACTGGAATTGCATTGAAAGCATAGGAAAAGAGGCAGAACGTCCACAATGATGCACTTGGCCAAAAAGGGCGTATGCGTTTTTTCCTGAATATATTCAGGAAAAAACGCATACGCCCTTTTTGGCCAACCAAGCAAGCTTGCAAAGGAAATCTGCACTACAATGAAGTCTCACTTCCCCCCGGTCAAAAGGGCCATCTGAAAAAAGTGTAAAATCCAGAAAGGCAGGACAGGCCATGGAGAACTGGGAGCCTTGTTATGCTGAAGGGCGGGATGTAAATTGCCAACAAACACTCAGGAGAAGTGTATGGTGTTTCCTGAAACATCTAAAAAACAAAGCAACAGAGCCTAGGGCACTTCCACTTATGGTCCTATAGCTTAGGGAATTTAAAATCAAAAAGACACAGCCACCCCAAAGTTTCGAACGGCTCTGTTTACAAGTACCTCGTTTACAGTACAAGTTCAACATCGAAGAAAGTTAAAAATGGATAAAAAAGTTGTGGTATTTACTTACAAAGCAATATCACTCAGCAATGAAATCTGTGTCATCAGGCCCTTAGCAGCACAATGAGTGGATTCAGGTATGATGATTCTAACTGAAATAAGTGACACAGAAAAAGAAACATCATAAGATATCAGTAATACACGGAATGTAAACTTGGCTACACAGGAACTGAATTACAGAACAGAACAGGGTCTCAAATTTAGAAAACCAACTTATGCTTGCTTAAGGGGAAAGGTGAGTTGGGGTGCTGCATAAAACCAGAGATTGAAATGAGCACAGATAAAGTTCCTTAAGCCAAATATGGAATAGACAAGAGCTACTCCTTGCTCAACGAAATGGACTCAACACCGCATATTAAACGCCTAAGAATGTACCTGACTAGTAAGTATCTTAAAACCTATGGATTGCTATGTCTCCGAAAGAGAATCAAGCATGTGTACAGGGGCATAAACGCAGCAGTGATAGGATTGGAGAGGTTCGGTGAGCAAATGAAGACCCTTTGAAGTCATATTGCATGGTACCCATTCCACGGGTTTCACCTACCCAGGTTTAAGGTATTCTTCCTTCAGCTAAAACATGCATGTGGAACCTAGAGTATGATCAACCATGTGATCGGGAGACGTGTTCAAATATGTCTCAGTTTTCGTACCCTGGTACTCGGGTGCAACATTCCAGACGCTTTACTAACACACTCCCGACTTGGAGAGTCAGTCCCTTTAACCTCCTGTTTGGCCCAGTTTGCAATTTCTGCGGAAGATGAACAGGAATAGCGAGAACCAATGAGAGACTACCTGGAGGTGTCTGAACGGGCAAATTTAACTCTCATTTCCCACCAGGAAGAGGAATTAACCAAAGGCTCAGCGTGCCGTGCCGGAACCAGATTAGGGCCTGAAGCCATCCTGCGGTGTTGCTGCCAGGTCACAAGAAAGCGAGTTGAAGAAAGGAGCTCAGGGGCACTGTAATTCACAAACCTGCAGGGTTATAAATGACAGCTATCGTCCAAAAATAGACTGAAGTAAGGCTGCCAAGAGGACTTGAAAGCGGGGCAGAATTGCAGGAAACCGATTTCAGGAGGTAGACTGGAATTGCATTGAAAGCATAGGAAAAGAGGCAGAACGTCCACAATGATGCACTTGGCCAAAAAGGGCGTATGCGTTTTTTCCTGAATATATTCAGGAAAAAAGGCATACGCCCTTTTTGGCCAACCAAGCAAGCTTGCAAAGGAAATCTGCACTACAATGAAGTCTCACTTCCCCCCGGTCAAAAGGGCCATCTGAAAAAAGTGTAAAATCCAGAAAGGCAGGACAGGCCATGGAGAACTGGGAGCCTTGTTATGCTGAAGGGCGGGATGTAAATTGCCAACAAACACTCGGGAGAAGTGTATGGTGTTTCCTGAAACATCTAAAAAACAAAGCAACAGAGCCTAGGGCACTTCCACTTATGGTCCTATAGCTTAGGGAATTTAAAATCAAAAAGACACAGCCACCCCAAAGTTTCGAACGGCTCTGTTTACAAGTACCTCGTTTACAGTACAAGTTCAACATCGAAGAAAGTTAAAAATGGATAAAAAAGTTGTGGTATTTACTTACAAAGCAATATCACTCAGCAATGAAATCTGTGTCATCAGGCCCTTAGCAGCACAATGAGTGGATTCAGGTATGATGATTCTAACTGAAATAAGTGACACAGAAAAAGAAACATCATAAGATATCAGTAATACACGGAATGTAAACTTGGCTACACAGGAACTGAATTACAGAACAGAACAGGGTCTCAAATTTAGAAAACCAACTTATGCTTGCTTAAGGGGAAAGGTGAGTTGGGGTGCTGCATAAAACCAGAGATTGAAATGAGCACAGATAAAGTTCCTTAAGCCAAATATGGAATAGACAAGAGCTACTCCTTGCTCAACGAAATGGACTCAACACCGCATATTAAACGCCTAAGAATGTACCTGACTAGTAAGTATCTTAAAACCTATGGATTGCTATGTCTCCGAAAGAGAATCAAGCATGTGTACAGGGGCATAAACGCAGCAGTGATAGGATTGGAGAGGTTCGGTGAGCAAATGAAGACCCTTTGAAGTCATATTGCATGGTACCCATTCCACGGGTTTCACCTACCCAGGTTTAAGGTATTCTTCCTTCAGCTAAAACATGCATGTGGAACCTAGAGTATGATCAACCATGTGATCGGGAGACGTGTTCAAATATGTCTCAGTTTTCGTACCCTGGTACTCGGGTGCAACATTCCAGACGCTTTACTAACACACTCCCGACTTGGAGAGTCAGTCCCTTTAACCTCCTGTTTGGCCCAGTTTGCAATTTCTGCGGAAGATGAACAGGAATAGCGAGAACAAATGAGAGACTACCTGGAGGTGTCTGGACGGGCAAATTTAACTCTCATTTCCCACCAGGAAGAGGAATTAACCAAAGGCTCAGCGTGCCGTGCCGGAACCAGATTAGGGCCTGAAGCCATCCTGCGGTGTTGCTGCCAGGTCACAAGAAAGCGAGTTGAAGAAAGGAGCTCAGGGGCACTGTAATTCACAAATCTGCAGGGTTATAAATGACAGCTATCGTCCAAAAATAGACTGAAGTAAGGCTGCCAAGAGGACTTGAAAGCGGGGCAGAATTGCAGGAAACCGATTTCAGGAGGTAGACTGGAATTGCATTGAAAGCATAGGAAAAGAGGCAGAACGTCCACAATGATGCACTTGGCCAAAAAGGGCGTATGCGTTTTTTCCTGAATATATTCAGGAAAAAACGCATACGCCCTTTTTGGCCAACCAAGCAAGCTTGCAAAGGAAATCTGCACTACAATGAAGTCTCACTTCCCCCCGGTCAAAAGGGCCATCTGAAAAAAGTGTAAAATCCAGAAAGGCAGGACAGGCCATGGAGAACTGGGAGCCTTGTTATGCTGAAGGGCGGGATGTAAATTGCCAACAAACACTCGGGAGAAGTGTATGGTGTTTCCTGAAACATCTAAAAAACAAAGCAACAGAGCCTAGGGCACTTCCACTTATGGTCCTATAGCTTAGGGAATTTAAAATCAAAAAGACACAGCCACCCCAAAGTTTCGAACGGCTCTGTTTACAAGAACCTCGTTTACCGTACAAGTTCAACATCGAAGAAAGTTAAAAATGGATAAAAAAGTTGTGGTATTTACTTACAAAGCAATATCACTCAGCAATGAAATCTATGTCATCAGGCCCTTAGCAGCACAATGAGTGGATTCAGGTATGATGATTCTAACTGAAATAAGTGACACAGAAAAAGAAACATCATAAGATATCAGTAATACACGGAATGTAAACTTGGCTACACAGGAACTGCATTCCAAAACAGAACAGCGTCTCAAATTTAGAAAACCAACTTATGCTTGCTTAAGGGGAAAGGTGAGTTGGGGTGCTGCATAAAACCAGAGATTGAAATGAGCACAGATAAAGTTCCTTAAGCCAAATATGGAATAGACAAGAGCTACTCCTTGCTCAACGAAATGGACTCAACACCGCATATTAAACGCCTAAGAATGTACCTGACTAGTAAGTATCTTAAAACCTATGGATTGCTATGTCTCCGAAAGAGAATCAAGCATGTGTACAGGGGCATAAACGCAGCAGTGATAGGATTGGAGAGGTTCGGTGAGCAAATGAAGACCCTTTGAAGTCATATTGCATGGTACCCATTCCACGGGTTTCACCTACCCAGGTTTAAGGTATTCTTCCTTCAGCTAAAACATGCATGTGGAACCTAGAGTATGATCAACCATGTGATCGGGAGACGTGTTCAAATATGTCTCAGTTTTCGTACCCTGGTAATCGGGTGCAACATTCCAGACGCTTTACTAACACACTCCCGACTTGGAGATTCAGTCCCTTTAACCTCCTGTTTGGCCCAGTTTGCAATTTCTGCGGAAGATGAACAGGAATAGCGAGAACCAATGAGAGACTACCTGGAGGTGTCTGAACGGGCAAATTTAACTCTCATTTCCCACCAGGAAGAGGAATTAACCAAAGGCTCAGCGTGCCGTGCCGGAACCAGATTAGGGCCTGAAGCCATCCTGCGGTGTTGCTGCCAGGTCACAAGAAAGCGAGTTGAAGAAAGGAGCTCAGGGGCACTGTAATTCACAAACCTGCAGGGTTATAAATGACAGCTATCGTCCAAAAATAGACTGAAGTAAGGCTGCCAAGAGGACTTGAAAGCGGGGCAGAATTGCAGGAAACCGATTTCAGGAGGTAGACTGGAATTGCATTGAAAGCATAGGAAAAGAGGCAGAACGTCCACAATGATGCACTTGGCCAAAAAGGGCGTATGCGTTTTTTCCTGAATATATTCAGGAAAAAACGCATACGCCCTTTTTGGCCAACCAAGCAAGCTTGCAAAGGAAATCTGCACTACAATGAAGTCTCACTTCCCCCCGGTCAAAAGGGCCATCTGAAAAAAGTGTAAAATCCAGAAAGGCAGGACAGGCCATGGAGAACTGGGAGCCTTGTTATGCTGAAGGGCGGGATGTAAATTGCCAACAGACACTCGGGAGAAGTGTATGGTGTTTCCTGAAACATCTAAAAAACAAAGCAACAGAGCCTAGGGCACTTCCACTTATGGTCCTATAGCTTAGGGAATTTAAAATCAAAAAGACACAGCCACCCCAAAGTTTCGAACGGCTCTGTTTACAAGAACCTCGTTTACAGTACAAGTTCAACATCGAAGAAAGTTAAAAATGGATAAAAAAGTTGTGGTATTTACTTACAAAGCAATATCACTCAGCAATGAAATCTGTGTCATCAGGCCCTTAGCAGCACAATGAGTGGATTCAGGTATGATGATTCTAACTGAAATAAGTGACACAGAAAAAGAAACATCATAAGATATCAGTAATACACGGAATGTAAACTTGGCTACACAGGAACTGAATTACAGAACAGAGCAGGGCCTCAAATTTAGAAAACCAACTTATGCTTGCTTAAGGGTAAAGGTGAGTTGGGGTGCTGCATAAAACCAGAGATTGAAATGAGCACAGATAAAGTTCCTTAAGCCAAATATGGAATAGACAAGAGCTACTCCTTGCTCAACGAAATGGACTCAACACCGCATATTAAACGCCTAAGAATGTACCTGACTAGTAAGTATCTTAAAACCTATGGATTGCTATGTCTCCGAAAGAGAATCAAGCATGTGTACAGGGGCATAAACGCAGCAGTGATAGGATTGGAGAGGTTCGGTGAGCAAATGAAGACCCTTTGAAGTCATATTGCATGGTACCCATTCCACGGGTTTCACCTACCCAGGTTTAAGGTATTCTTCCTTCAGCTAAAACATGCATGTGGAACCTAGAGTATGATCAACCATGTGATCGGGAGACGTGTTCAAATATGTCTCAGTTTTCGTACCCTGGTACTCGGGTGCAACATTCCAGACGCTTTACTAACACACTCCTGACTTGGAGAGTCAGTCCCTTTAACCTCCTGTTTGGCCCAGTTTGCAATTTCTGCGGAAGATGAACAGGAATAGCGAGAACCAATGAGAGACTACCTGGAGGTGTCTGAACGGGCAAATTTAACTCTCATTTCCCACCAGGAAGAGGAATTAACCAAAGGCTCAGCGTGCCGTGCCGGAACCAGATTAGGGCCTGAAGCCATCCTGCGGTGTTGCTGCCAGGTCACAAGAAAGCGAGTTGAAGAAAGGAGCTCAGGGGCACTGTAATTCACAAACCTGCAGGGTTATAAATGACAGCTATCGTCCAAAAATAGACTGAAGTAAGGCTGCCAAGAGGACTTGAAAGCGGGGCAGAATTGCAGGAAACCGATTTCAGGAGGTAGACTGGAATTGCATTGAAAGCATAGGAAAAGAGGCAGAACGTCCACAATGATGCACTTGGCCAAAAAGGGCGTATGCGTTTTTTCCTGAATATATTCAGGAAAAAACGCATACGCCCTTTTTGGCCAACCAAGCAAGCTTGCAAAGGAAATCTGCACTACAATGAAGTCTCACTTCCCCCCGGTCAAAAGGGCCATCTGAAAAAAGTGTAAAATCCAGAAAGGCAGGACAGGCCATGGAGAACTGGGAGCCTTGTTATGCTGAAGGGCGGGATGTAAATTGCCAACAACCACTAGGGAGAAGTGTATGGTGTTTCCTGAAACATCTAAAAAACAAAGCAACAGAGCCTAGGGCACTTCCACTTATGGTCCTATAGCTTAGGGAATTTAAAATCAAAAAGACACAGCCACCCCAAAGTTTCGAACGGCTCTGTTTACAAGTACCTCGTTTACAGTACAAGTTCAACATCGAAGAAAGTTAAAAATGGATAAAAAAGTTGTGGTATTTACTTACAAAGCAATATCACTCAGCAATGAAATCTGTGTCATCAGGCCCTTAGCAGCACAATGAGTGGATTCAGGTATGATGATTCTAACTGAAATAAGTGACACAGAAAAAGAAACATCATAAGATATCAGTAATACATGGAATGTAAACTTGGCTACACAGGAACTGAATTACAGAACAGAACAGGGTCTCAAATTTAGAAAACCAACTTATGCTTGCTTAAGGGTAAAGGTGAGTTGGGGTGCTGCATAAAACCAGAGATTGAAATGAGCACAGATAAAGTTCCTTAAGCCAAATATGGAATAGACAAGAGCTACTCCTTGCTCAACGAAATGGACTCAACACCGCATATTAAACGCTTAAGAATGTACCTGACTAGTAAGTATCTTAAAACCTATGGATTGCTATGTCTCTGAAAGAGAATCAAGCATGTGTACAGGGGCATAAACGCAGCAGTGATAGGATTGGAGAGGTTCGGTGAGCAAATGAAGACCCTTTGAAGTCATATTGCATGGTACCCATTCCACGGGTTTCACCTACCCAGGTTTAAGGTATTCTTCCTTCAGGTAAAACATGCATGTGGAACCTAGAGTATGATCAACCATGTGATCGGGAGACGTGTTCAAATATGTCTCAGTTTTCGTACCCTGGTACTCGGGTGCAACATTCCAGACGGTTTACTAACACACTCCCGACTTGGAGAGTCAGTCCCTTTAACCTCCTGTTTGGCCCAGTTTGCAATTTCTGCGGAAGATGAACAGGAATAGCGAGAACCAATGAGAGACTACCTGGAGGTGTCTGAACGGGCAAATTTAACTCTCATTTCCCACCAGGAAGAGGAATTAACCAAAGGCTCAGCGTGCCGTGCCGGAACCAGATTAGGGCCTGAAGCCATCCTGCGGTGTTGCTGCCAGGTCACAAGAAAGCGAGTTGAAGAAAGGAGCTCAGGGGCACTGTAATTCACAAACCTGCAGAGTTATAAATGACAGCTATTGTCCAAAAATAGACTGAAGTAAGGCTGCCAAGAGGACTTGAAAGCGGGGCAGAATTGCAGGAAACCGATTTCAGGAGGTAGACTGGAATTGCATTGAAAGCATAGGAAAAGAGGCAGAACGTCCACAATGATGCACTTGGACAAAAAGGGCGTATGCGTTTTTTCCTGAATATATTCAGGAAAAAACGCATACGCCCTTTTTGGCCAACCAAGCAAGCTTGCAAAGGAAATCTGCACTACAATGAAGTCTCACTTCCCCCCGGTCAAAAGGGCCATCTGAAAAAAGTGTAAAATCCAGAAAGGCAGGACAGGCCATGGAGAACTGGGAGCCTTGTTATGCTGAAGGGCGGGATGTAAATTGCCAACAAACACTCGGGAGAAGTGTATGGTGTTTCCTGAAACATCTAAAAAACAAAGCAACAGAGCCTAGGGCACTTCCACTTATGGTCCTATAGCTTAGGGAATTTAAAATCAAAAAGACACAGCCACCCCAAAGTTTCGAACGGCTCTGTTTACAAGAACCTCGTTTACAGTACAAGTTCAACATCGAAGAAAGTTAAAAATGGATAAAAAAGTTGTGGTATTTACTTACAAAGCAATATCACTCAGCAATGAAATCTGTGTCATCAGGCCCTTAGCAGCACAATGAGTGGATTCAGGTATGATGATTCTAACTGAAATAAGTGACACAGAAAAAGAAACATCATAAGATATCAGTAATACACGGAATGTAAACTTGGCTACACAGGAACTGAATTACAGAACAGAACAGGGTCTCAAATTTAGAAAACCAACTTATGCTTGCTTAAGGGTAAAGGTGAGTTGGGGTGCTGCATAAAACCAGAGATTGAAATGAGCACAGATAAAGTTCCTTAAGCCAAATATGGAATAGACAAGAGCTACTCCTTGCTCAACGAAATGGACTCAACACCGCATATTAAACGCCTAAGAATGTACCTGACTAGTAAGTATCTTAAAACCTATGGATTGCTATGTCTCCGAAAGAGAATCAAGCATGTGTACAGGGGCATAAACGCAGCAGTGATAGGATTGGAGAGGTTCGGTGAGCAAATGAAGACCCTTTGAAGTCATATTGCATGGTACCCATTCCACGGGTTTCACCTACCCAGGTTTAAGGTATTCTTCCTTCAGCTAAAACATGCATGTGGAACCTAGAGTATGATCAACCATGTGATCGGGAGACGTGTTCAAATATGTCTCAGTTTTCGTACCCTGGTACTCGGGTGCAACATTCCAGACGCTTTACTAACACACTCCCGACTTGGAGAGTCAGTCCCTTTAACCTCCTGTTTGGCCCAGTTTGCAATTTCTGCGGAAGATGAACAGGAATAGCGAGAACCAATGAGAGACTACCTGGAGGTGTCTGGACGGGCAAATTTAACTCTCATTTCCCACCAGGAAGAGGAATTAACCAAAGGCTCAGCGTGCCGTGCCGGAACCAGATTAGGGCCTGAAGCCATCCTGCGGTGTTGCTGCCAGGTCACAAGAAAGCGAGTTGAAGAAAGGAGCTCAGGGGCACTGTAATTCACAAATCTGCAGGGTTATAAATGACAGCTATCGTCCAAAAATAGACTGAAGTAAGGCTGCCAAGAGGACTTGAAAGCGGGGCAGAATTGCAGGAAACCGATTTCAGGAGGTAGACTGGAATTGCATTGAAAGCATAGGAAAAGAGGCAGAACGTCCACAATGATGCACTTGGCCAAAAAGGGCGTATGCGTTTTTTCCTGAATATATTCAGGAAAAAACGCATACGCCCTTTTTGGCCAACCAAGCAAGCTTGCAAAGGAAATCTGCACTACAATGAAGTCTCACTTCCCCCCTGTCAAAAGGGCCATCTGAAAAAAGTGTAAAATCCAGAAAGGCAGGACAGGCCATGGAGAACTGGGAGCCTTGTTATGCTGATGGGCGGGATGTAAATTGCCAACAACCACTCGGGAGAAGTGTATGGTGTTTCCTGAAACATCTAAAAAACAAAGCAACAGAGCCTAGGGCACTTCCACTTATGGTCCTATAGCTTAGGGAAATTAAAATCAAAAAGACACAGCCACCCCAAAGTTTGGGACGCCTCTGTTTACAAGAACCTCGTTTACCGTACAAGTTCAATATCACAGAAAGTGAAAAATGGATAAAGAACTTGTGGTACTTACGTACAATGCAGTATCACTCAGCAATGAAATCTATGTCATCAGGCCCGTAGCAGCATCATGAGTGGATTCAGGTACGATGATTCTAACT
Organism: Stenella coeruleoalba; assembly: GCF_951394435.1. Classification (NCBI taxonomy): domain Eukaryota; kingdom Metazoa; phylum Chordata; class Mammalia; order Artiodactyla; family Delphinidae; genus Stenella; species Stenella coeruleoalba. Next base: position 528,941 of record NW_027646083.1, on the reverse strand, counting down.
GAAGTAAGTCACACAGAAAAAGAAACATCATAAGATATCACTAATACACGGAATGTAAACTTGGCTACACAGGAACTGCATTCCAAAACAGAACAGGGTCTCAAATTTAGAAAACCAACTTATGCTTGCTTAAGGGTAAAGGTGAGTTGGGGTGCTGCATAAAACCAGAGATTGAAATGAGCACAGATAAAGTTCCTTAAGCCAAATATGGAATAGACAAGAGCTACTCCTTGCTCAACGAAATGGACTCAACACCGCATATTAAACGCCTAAGAATGTACCTGACTAGTAAGTATCGGAAAACCTATGGATTGCTATGTCTCCAAAAGAGAATCAAGCATGTGTACAGGGGCATAAACGCAGCAGTGATAGGATTGGAGAGGTTCGGTGAGCAAATGAAGACCCTTTGAAGTCATATTGCATGGTACGCATTACACGGGTCTCAACTCTCCAGGTTTAAGGTATTCTTCCTTCAGCTAAAACATGCATGTGGAACCCAAGTATGATCAACCATGTGAACGGGAGACGTGTTCAAATATGTCTCAGTTTTCCTCCCCTGGTACTCGGGTGCAACATTCCAGACACTTTACTAACACTCTCCCCACTTGGAGAGTCAGCGCCTTTAACCTCCTGTTTGGCCCAGTTTGCAATTTCTGCGGAAGATGAACAGGAATAGCGAGAACCAATGAGAGACTAGCTGGAGGTGTCTGGACGGGCAAATTTAACTCTCATTTCCCACCAGGAAGAGGAATTAACCAAAGGATCAGCATGCCGTGCCGGAACCAGATTAGGGCCTGAAGCCATCCTGCGGTGTTGCGGCCAGGTCACAAGAAAGCGAGTTGAAGAAAGGAGCTCAGGGGCACTGTAATTCACAAACCTGCAGAGTTATAAATGACAGCTATCGTCCAAAAATAGACTGAAGTAAGGCTGCCAAGAGGACTTGAAAGTGGGGCAGAATTGCAGGAAACCGATTTCAGGAGGTAGACTGGAATTGCATTGAAAGCATAGGAAAAGAGGCAGAACGTCCACAATGATGCACTTGGCCAAAAAGGGCGTATGCGTTTTTTCCTGAATATATTCAGGAAAAAACGCATACGCCCTTTTTGGCCAACCAAGCAAGCTTGCAAAGGAAATCTGCACTACAATGAAGTCTCACTTCCCCCCGGTCAAAAGGGCCATCTGAAAAAAGTGTAAAATCCAGAAAGGCAGGACAGGCCATGGAGAACTGGGAGCCTTGTTATGCTGATGGGCGGGATGTAAATTGCCAACAACCACTCGGGAGAAGTGTATGGTGTTTCCTGAAACATCTAAAAAACAAAGCAACAGAACCTAGGGCACTTCCACTTATGGTCCTATAGCTTAGGGAAATTAAAATCAAAAAGACACAGCCACCCCAAAGTTTGGATCGGCTCTGTTTACAAGAACCTCGTTTACAGTACAAGTTCAACATCGCGGAAAGTGAAAAATGGATAAAGAAGATGTGGTATTTACTTACAAAGCAATATCACTCAGCAATGAAATCTGTGTCATCAGGCCCTTAGCAGCACAATGAGTGGATTCAGGTATGATTATTCTAACTGAAGTAAGTCACACAGAAAAAGAAACATCATAAGATATCAGTAATACACGGAATGTAAACTTGGCTACACAGGAACTGCATTCCAAACCAGAACAGGGTCTCAAATTTAGAAAACCAACTTATGCTTGCTTAAGGGGAAAGGTGAGTTGGGGTGCTGCATAAAACCAGAGATTGAAATGAGCACAGATAAAGTTCCTTAAGCCAAATATGGAATAGACAAGAGCTACTCCTTGCTCAACGAAATGGACTCAAAACCCCATATTAAACCCCTAAGAATGTACCTGACTAGTAAGTATCTTAAAACCTATGGATTGCTATGTCTCCAAAAGAGAATCAAGCGTGTGTACAGGGGAATAAACGCAGCAGTGATAGGATTGGAGAGGTTCGGTGAGCAAATGAAGACCCTTTGAAGTCATATTGCATGGTACGCATTACACGGGTCTCAACTCTCCAGGTTTAAGGTATTCTTCCTTCAGCTAAAACATGCATGTGGAACCTAGAGTATGATCAACCATGTGATCGGGAGACGTGTTCAAATATGTCTCAGTTTTCGTACCCTGGTACTCGGGTGCAACATTCCAGACGCTTTACTAACACTCTCCCGACTTGGAGAGTCAGTCCCTTTAACCTCCTGTTTGGCCCAGTTTGCAATTTCTGCGGAAGATGAACAGGAATAGCGAGAACCAATGAGAGACTAGCTGGAGGTGTCTGAACGGGCAAATTTAACTCTCATTTCCCACCAGGAAGAGGAAATAACCAAAGGCTCAGCGTGCCGTGCCGGAACCAGATTAGGGCCTGAAGCCATCCTGCGGTGTTGCGGCAGGTCACAAGAAAGCGAGTTGAAGAAAGGAGCTCAGGGGCACTGTAATTCACAAACCTGCAGAGTTATAAATGACAGCTATCGTCCAAAAATAGACTGAAGTAAGGCTGCCAAGAGGCCTTGAAAGCGGGGCAGAATTGCAGGAAACCGATTTCAGGAGGTAGACTGGAATTGCATTGAAAGCATAGGAAAAGAGGCAGAACGTTCACAATGATGCACTTGGCCAAAAAGGGCGTATGCGTTTTTTCCTGAATATATTCAGGAAAAAACGCATACGCCCTTTTTGGCCAACCAAGCAAGCTTGCAAAGGAAATCTGCACTACAATGAAGTCTCACTTCCCCCCGGTCAAAAGGGCCATCTGAAAAAAGTGTAAAATCCAGAAAGGCAGGACAGGCCATGGAGAACTGGGAGCCTTGTTATGCTGATGGGCGGGATGTAAATTGCCAACAGACACTCGGGAGAAGTGTATGGTGTTTCCTGAAACATCTAAAAAACAAAGCAACAGAGCCTAGGGCACTGCCACTTATGGTCCTATAGCTTAGGGAAATTAAAATCAAAAAGACACAGCCACCCCAAAGTTTGGGACGCCTCTGTTTACAAGAACCTCGTTTACAGTACAAGTTCAACATCGCAGAAAGTGAAAAATGGATAAAGAAGTTGTGGTATTTACTTACAAAGCAATATCACTCAGCAATGAATTCTATGTCATCAGGCCCTTAGCATCACAATGAGTGGATTCAGGTATGATGATTCTAACTGAAATAAGTCACACAGAAAAAGCAACATCATAAGATATCAGTAATACACAGAATGTAAACTTGGCTACACAGGAACTGAAATACAGAACAGAACAGGGTCTCAAATTTAGAAAACCAACTTATGCTTGCTTAAGGGGAAAGGTGAGTTGGGGTGCTGCATAAAACCAGAGATTGAAATGAGCACAGATAAAGTTCCTTAAGCCAAATATGGAATAGACAAGAGCTACTCCTTGCTCAACGAAATGGACTCAAAACCCCAAATTAAACCCTTAAGAATGTACCTGACTAGTAAATATCTTAAAACCTATGGATTGGTATGTCTCCAAAAGAGAATCAAGCGTGTGTACAGGGGAATAAACGCAGCAGTGATAGGATTGGAGAGGTTCGGTGAGCAAATGAAGACCCTTTGAAATCATATTGCATGGTACCCATTACACGGGTCTCAACTCTCCAGGTTTAAGGTATTCTTCCTTCAGCTAAAACATGCATGTGGAACCTAGAGTATGATCAACCATGTGATCGGGAGACGTGTTCAAATATGTCTCAGTTTTCGTACCCTGGTACTCGGGTGCAACATTCCAGACGCTTTACTAACACTCTCCCGACTTGGAGAGTCAGTCCCTTTAACCTCCTGTTTGGCCCAGTTTGCAATTTCTGCGGAAGATGAACAGGAATAGCGAGAACCAATGAGAGACTAGCTGGAGGTGTCTGGACGGGCAAATTTAACTGTCATTTCCCACCAGGAAGAGCAAATAACCAAAGGCTCAGCGTGCCGTGCCGGAACCAGATTAGGGCCTGAAGCCATCCTGCGGTGTTGCGGCAGGTCACAAGAAAGCGAGTTGAAGAAAGGAGCTCAGGGGCACTGTAATTCACAAACCTGCAGAGTTATAAATGACAGCTATCGTCCAAAAATAGACTGAAGTAAGGCTGCCAAGAGGACTTGAAAGCGGGGCAGAATTGCAGGAAACCGATTTCAGGAGGTAGACTGGAATTGCATTGAAAGCATAGGAAAAGAGGCAGAACGTCCACAATGATGCACTTGGCCAAAAAGGGCGTATGCGTTTTTTCCTGAATATATTCAGGAAAAAACGCATACGCCCTTTTTGGCCAACCAAGCAAGCTTGCAAAGGAAATCTGCACTACAATGAAGTCTCACTTCCCCCCGGTCAAAAGGGCCATCTGAAAAAAGTGTAAAATCCAGAAAGGCAGGACAGGCCATGGAGAACTGGGAGCCTTGTTATGCTGATGGGCGGGATGTAAATTGCCAACAACCACTCGGGAGAAGTGTATGGTGTTTCCTGAAACATCTAAAAAACAAAGCAACAGAACCTAGGGCACTTCCACTTATGGTCCTATAGCTTAGGGAAATTAAAATCAAAAAGACACAGCCACCCCAAAGTTTGGAACGGCTCTGTTTACAAGAACCTCGTTTACAGTACAAGTTCAACATCGCAGAAAGTGAAAAATGGATAAAGAAGTTGTGGTATTTACTTACAAAGCAATATCACTCAGCAATGAAATCTGTGTCATCAGGCCCTTAGCAGCACAATGAGTGGATTCAGTTGTGATGATTCTAACTGAAATAAGTCACACAGAAAAAGAAACATCATAAGATATCAGTAATACACGGAATGTAAACTTGGCTACACAGGAACTGAATTACAGAACTGAACAGGGTCCCAAATTTAGAAAACCAACTTATTCTTGCTTAAGGGTAAAGGTGAGTTGGGGTGCTGCATAAAACCAGAGATTGAAATGAGCACAGATAAAGTTCCTTAAGCCAAATATGGAATAGACAAGAGCTACTCCTTGCTCAACGAAATGGACTCAACACCCCATATTAAACGCCTAACAATGTACCTGACTAGTAAGTATCTTAAAACCTATGGATTGCTATGTCTCCGAAAGAGAATCAAGCATGTGTACAGGGGCATAAACGCAGCAGTGATAGGATTGGAGAGGTTCGGTGAGCAAATGAAGACCCTTTGAAGTCATATTGCATGGTACCCATTCCACGGGTTTCAACTACCCAGGTTTAAGGTATTCTTCCTTCAGCTAAAACATGCATGTGGAACCTAGAGTATGATCAACCATGTGATCGGGAGACGTGTTCAAATATGTCTCAGTTTTCGTACCCTGGTACTCGGGTGCAACATTCCAGACGCTTTACTAACACTCTCCCCACTTGGAGAGTCAGCGCCTTTAACCTCCTGTTTGGCCCAGTTTGCAATTTCTGCGGAAGATGAACAGGAATAGCGAGAACCAATGAGAGGCTAGCTGGAGGTGTCTGGACGGGCAAATTTAACTCTCATTTCCCACCAGGAAGAGGAATTAACCAAAGGCTCAGCGTGCCGGGCCAGAAACAGATTAGGGCCTGAAGCCATCCTGCGGTGTTGCGGCCAGGTCACAAGAAAGCGAGTTGAAGAAAGGAGCTCAGGGGCACTGTAATTCACAAACCTGCAGAGTTATAAATGACAGCTATCGTCCAAAAATAGACTGAAGTAAGGCTGCCAAGAGGACTTGAAAGCGGGGCAGAATTGCAGGAAACCGATTTCAGGAGGTAGACTGGAATTGCATTGAAAGCATAGGAAAAGAGGCAGAACGTCCACAATGATGCACTTGGCCAAAAAGGGCGTATGCGTTTTTTCCTGAATATATTCAGGAAAAAACGCATACGCCCTTTTTGGCCAACCAAGCAAGCTTGCAAAGGAAATCTGCACTACAATGAAGTCTCACTTCCCCCCGGTCAAAAGGGCCATCTGAAAAAAGTGTAAAATCCAGAAAGGCAGGACAGGCCATGGAGAACTGGGAGCCTTGTTATGCTGATGGGCGGGATGTAAATTGCCAACAACCACTCGGGAGAAGTGTATGGTGTTTCCTGAAACATCTAAAAAACAAAGCAACAGAACCTAGGGCACTTCCACTTATGGTCCTATAGCTTAGGGAAATTAAAATCAAAAAGACACAGCCACCCCAAAGTTTGGAACGGCTCTCTTTACAAGAACCTCGTTTACAGTACAAGTTCAACATCGCAGAAAGTGAAAACTGGATAAAGAAGTTGTGGTATTTACTTACAAAGCAATATCACTCAGCAATGAAATCTGTGTCATCAGGCCCTTAGCAGCACAATGAGTGGATTCATGTATGATGATTCTAACTGAAGTAAGTCACACAGAAAAAGAAACATCATAAGATATCAGTAATACACGGAATGGAAACTTGGCTACACAGGAACTGAATTACAGAACAGAACAGGGTCTCAAATTTAGAAAACCAACTTATGCTTGCTTAAGGGTAAAGGTGAGTTGGGGTGCTGCATAAAACCAGAGATTGAAATGAGCACAGATAAAGTTCCTTAAGTCAAATATGGAATAGACAAGAGCTACTCCTTGCTCAACGAAATGGACTCAACACCGCATATTAAATGCCTAAGAATGTACCTGACTAGTAAGTATCTTAAAACCTATGGATTGCTATGTCTCCGAAAGAGAATCAAGCATGTGTACAGGGGCATAAACGCAGCAGTGATAGGATTGGAGAGGTTCGGTGAGCAAATGAAGACCCTTTGAAGTCATATTGCATGGTACCCATTACACGGGTCTTAACTCTCCAGGTTTAAGGTATTCTTCCTTCAGCTAAAACATGCATGTGGAACCCAAGTATGATCAACCATGTGAACGGGAGACGTGTTCAAATATGTCTCAGTTTTCCTCCCCTGGTACTCGGGTGCAACATTCCAGACGCTTTACTAACACTCTCCCCACTTGGAGAGTCAGCGCCTTTAACCTCCTGTTTGGCCCAGTTTGCAATTTCTGCGGAAGATGAACAGGAATAGCGAGAACCAATGAGAGGCTAGCTGGAGGTGTCTGGACGGGAAATTTAACTCTCATTTCCCACCAGGAAGAGGAAATAACCAAAGGCTCAGCGTGCCGTACCGGAACCAGATTAGGGCCTGAAGCCATCCTGCGGTGTTGCAGCCAGCTCAAAAGAAAGCGAGTTGAAGAAAGGAGCTCAGGGGCACTGTAATTCACAAACCTGCAGAGTTATAAATGACAGCTATCGTCCAAAAATAGACTGAAGTAAGGCTGCCAAGAGGACTTGAAAGCGGGGCAGAATTGCAGGAACCCGATTTCAGGAGGTAGACTGGAATTGCATTGAAAGCATAGGAAAAGAGGCAGAACGTCCACAATGATGCACTTGGCCAAAAAGGGCGTATGTGTTTTTTCCTGAATATATTCAGGAAAAAACGCATACGCCCTTTTTGGCCAACCAAGCAAGCTTGCAAATGAAATCTGCACTACAATGAAGTCTCACTTCCCCCCGGTCAAAAGGGCCATCTGAAAAAAGTGTAAAATCCAGAAAGGCAGGACAGGCCATGGAGAACTGGGAGCCTTGTTATGCTGATGGGCGGGATGTAAATTGCCCACAACCACTCGGGAGAAGTGTATGGTGTTTCCTGAAACATCTAAAAAACAAAGCAACAGAACCTAGGGCACTTCCACTTATGGTCCTATAGCTTAGGGAAATTAAAATCAAAAAGACACAGCCACCCCAAAGTTTGGAACGGCTCTGTTTACAAGAACCTCGTTTACAGTACAAGTTCAACATCGCAGAAAGTGAAAAATGGATAAAGAAGTTGTGGTATTTACTTACAAAGCAATATCACTCAGCAATGAAATCTGTGTCATCAGGCCCTTAGCAGCACAATGAGTGGATTCAGTTGTGATGATTCTAACTGAAATAAGTCACACAGAAAAAGAAACATCATAAGATATCAGTAATACACGGAATGTAAACTTGGCTACACAGGAAGTGAATTACAGAACTGAACAGGGTCCCAAATTTAGAAAACCAACTTATTCTTGCTTAAGGGTAAAGGTGAGTTGGGGTGCTGCATAAAACCAGAGATTGAAATGAGCACAGATAAAGTTCCTTAAGCCAAATATGGAATAGACAAGAGCTACTCCTTGCTCAACGAAATGGACTCAACACCCCATATTAAACGCCTAAGAATGTACCTGACTAGTAAGTATCTTAAAACCTATGGATTGCTATGTCTCCGAAAGAGAATCAAGCATGTGTACAGGGGCATAAACGCAGCAGTGATAGGATTGGAGAGGTTCGGTGAGCAAATGAAGACCCTTTGAAGTCATATTGCATGGTACCCATTCCACGGGTTTCAACTACCCAGGTTTAAGGTATTCTTCCTTCAGCTAAAACATGCATGTGGAACCTAGAGTATGATCAACCATGTGATCGGGAGACGTGTTCAAATATGTCTCAGTTTTCCTCCCCTGGTACTCGGGTGCAACATTCCAGACGCTTTACTAACACTCTCCCCACTTGGAGAGTCAGCGCCTTTAACCTCCTGTTTGGCCCAGTTTGCAATTTCTGCGGAAGATGAACAGGAATAGCGAGAACCAATGAGAGGCTAGCTGGAGGTGTCTGGACGGGAAATTTAACTCTCATTTCCCACCAGGAAGAGGAAATAACCAAAGGCTCAGCGTGCCGTACCGGAACCAGATTAGGGCCTGAAGCCATCCTGCGGTGTTGCAGCCAGCTCAAAAGAAAGCGAGTTGAAGAAAGGAGCTCAGGGGCACTGTAATTCACAAACCTGCAGAGTTATAAATGACAGCTATCGTCCAAAAATAGACTGAAGTAAGGCTGCCAAGAGGAATTGAAAGCGGGGCAGAATTGCAGGAACCCGATTTCAGGAGGTAGACTGGAATTGCATTGAAAGCATAGGAAAAGAGGCAGAACGTCCACAATGATGCACTTGGCCAAAAAGGGCGTATGCGTTTTTTCCTGAATATATTCAGGAAAAAACGCATACGCCCTTTTTGGCCAACCAAGCAAGCTTGCAAAGGAAATGTGCACTACAATGAAGTCTCACTTCCCCCCGGTCAAAAGGGCCATCTGAAAAAAGTGTAAAATCCAGAAAGGTAGGACAGGCCATGGAGAACTGGGAGCCTTGTTATGCTGATGGGCGGGATGTAAATTGCCAACAACCACTCGGGTGAAGAGTATGGTGTTTCCTGAAACATCTAAAAAACAAAGCAACAGAACCTAGGGCACTTCCACTTATGGTCCTATAGCTTAGGGAAATTAAAATCAAAAAGACACAGCCACCCCAAAGTTTGGAACGGCTCTGTTTACAAGAACCTCGTTTACAGTACAAGTTCAACATCGCAGAAAGTGAAAAATGGATAAAGAAGTTGTGGTATTTACTTACAAAGCAATATCACTCAGCAATGAAATCTGTGTCATCAGGCCCTTAGCAGCACAATGAGTGGATTCAGGTATGATGATTCTAACTGAAGTAAGTCACACAGAAAAAGAAACATCATAAGATATCAGTAATACACGGAATGTAAACTTGGCTACACAGGAACTGAATTACAGAACAGAACAGGGTCTCAAATTTAGAAAACCAACTTATGCTTGCTTAAGGGTAAAGGTGAGTTGGGGTGCTGCATAAAACCAGGGATTGAAATGAGCACAGATAAAGTTCCTTAAGTCAAATATGGAATAGACAAGAGCTACTCCTTGCTCAACGAAATGGACTCAACACCGCATATTAAACGCCTAAGAATGTACCTGACTAGTAAGTATCTTAAAACCTATGGATTGCTATGTCTCCGAAAGAGAATCAAGCATGTGTACAGGGGCATAAACGCAGCAGTGATAGGATTGGAGAGGTTCGGTGAGCAAATGAAGACCCTTTGAAGTCATATTGCATGGTACCCATTACACGGGTCTTAACTCTCCAGGTTTAAGGTATTCTTCCTTCAGCTAAAACATGCATGTGGAACCCAAGTATGATCAACCATGTGAACAGGAGACGTGTTCAAATATGTCTCAGTTTTCCTCCCCTGGTACTCGGGTGCAACATTCCAGATGCTTTACTAACACTCTCCCCACTTGGAGAGTCAGCGCCTTTAACCTCCTGTTTGGCCCAGTTTGCAATTTCTGCGGAAGATGAACAGGAATAGCGAGAACCAATGAGAGACTAGCTGGAGGTTTCTGTACGGGCAAATTTAACTCTCATTTCCCACCAGGAAAAGGAATTAACCAAAGGCTCAGCATGCCGTGCCGGAACCAGATTAGGGCCTGAAGCCATCCTGCGGTGTTGCGGCCAGGTCACAAGAAAGCAAGTTGAAGACAGGAGCTCAGGGGCACTGTAATTCAGAAACCTGCAGAGTTATAAATGACAGCTATCGTCCAAAAATAGACTGAAGTAAGGCTGCCAAGAGGACTTGAAAGCGGGGCAGAATTGCAGGAAACCGATTTCAGGAGGTAGACTGGAATTGCATTGAAAGCATAGGAGAAGACGCAGAACGTCCACAATGATGCACTTGGCCAAAAAGGGCGTATGCGTTTTTTCCTGAATATATTCAGGAAAAAACGCATACGCCCTTTTTGGCCAACCAAGCAAGCTTGCAAAGGAAATCTGCACTACAATGAAGTCTCACTTCCCCCTGGTCAAAAGGGCCATCTGAAAAAAGTGTAAAATCCAGAAAGGCAGGACAGGCCATGGAGAACTGGGAGCCTTGTTATGCTGATGGGCGGGATGTAAATTGCCAACAACCACTCGGGAGAAGTGTATGGTGTTTCCTGAAACATCTAAAAAACAAAGCAACAGAACCTAGGGCACTTCCACTTATGGTCCTATAGCTTAGGGAAATTAAAATCAAAAAGACACAGCCACCCCAAAGTTTGGAACGGCTCTGTTTACAAGAACCTCAATTACGGTACAAGTTCAACATCGCAGAAAGTGAAAAATGGATAAAGAAGTTGTGGTATTTACTTACAAAGCAATATCACTCAGCAATGAAATCTGTGTCATCAGGCCCTTAGCAGCACAATGAGTGGATTCAGGTATGATGATTCTAACTGAAGTAAGTCACACAGAAAAAGAAACATCATAAGATATCAGTAATACACGGAATGTAAACTTGGCTACACAGGAACTGAATTACAGAACAGAACAGGGTCTCAAATTTAGAAAACCAACTTATGCTTGCTTAAGGGTAAAGGTGAGTTGGGGTGCTGCATAAAACCAGAGATTGAAATGAGCACAGATAAAGTTCCTTAAGTCAAATATGGAATAGACAAGAGCTACTCCTTGCTCAACGAAATGGACTCAACACCGCATATTAAACGCCTAAGAATGTACCTGACTAGTAAGTATCTTAAAACCTATGGATTGCTATGTCTCCGAAAGAGAATCAAGCATGTGTACAGGGGCATAAACGCAGCAGTGATAGGATTGGAGAGGTTCGGTGAGCAAATGAAGACCCTTTGAAGTCATATTGCATGGTACCCATTACACGGGTCTCAACTCTCCAGGTTTAAGGTATTCTTCCTTCAGCTAAAACATGCATGTGGAACCGAAGTATGATCAACCATGTGAACGGGAGACGTGTTCAAATATGTCTCAGTTTTCCTCCCCTGGTACTCGGGTGCAACATTCCAGACGCTTTACTAACACTCTCCCCACTTGGAGAGTCAGCGCCTTTAACCTCCTGTTTGGCCCAGTTTGCAATTTCTGCGGAAGATGAACAGGAGTAGCGAGAACCAATGAGAGACTAGCTGGAGGTGTCTGGACGGGCAAATTTAACTCTCATTTCCCACCAGGAAGAGGAAATAACCAAAGGCTCAGCGTGCCGTGCCGGAACCAGATTAGGGCCTGAAGCCATCCTGCGGTGTTGCGGCCAGGTCACAAGAAAGCAAGTTGAAGAAAGGAGCTCAGGGGCACTGTAATTCAGAAACCTGCAGAGTTATAAATGACAGCTATCGTCCAAAAATAGACTGAAGTAAGGCTGCCAAGAGGACTTGAAAGCGGGGCAGAATTGCAGGAAACCGATTTCAGGAGGTAGACTGGAATTGCATTGAAAGCATAGGAAAAGACGCAGAACGTCCACAATGATGCACTTGGCCAAAAAGGGCGTATGCGTTTTTTCCTGAATATATTCAGGAAAAAACGCATACGCACTTTTTGGCCAACCAAGCAAGCTTGCAAAGGAAATCTGCACTACAATGAAGTCTCACTTCCCCCTGGTCAAAAGGGCCATCTGAAAAAAGTGTAAAATCCAGAAAGGCAGGACAGGCCATGGAGAACTGGGAGCCTTGTTATGCTGATGGGCGGGATGTAAATTGCCAACAACCACTCGGGAGAAGTGTATGGTGTTTCCTGAAACATCTAAAAAACAAAGCAACAGAACCTAGGGCACTTCCACTTATGGTCCTATAGCTTAGGGAAATTAAAATCAAAAAGACACAGCCACCCCAAAGTTTGGAACGGCTCTGTTTACAAGAACCTCGTTTACAGTACAAGTTCAACATCACAGAAAGTGAAAAATGGATAAAGAAGTTGTGGTATTTACTTACAAAGCAATATCACTCAGCAATGAAATCTGTGTCATCAGGCCCTTAGCAGCACAATGAGTGGATTCAGGTATGATGATTCTAACTGAAATAAGTCACACAGAAAAAGAAACATCATAAGATATCAGTAATACACGGAATGTAAACTTGGCTACACAGGAACTGAATTACAGAACAGAACAGGGTCTCAAATTTAGAAAACCAACTTATTCTTGCTTAAGGGGAAAGGTGAGTTGGGGTGCTGCATAAAACCAGAGATTGAAATGAGCACAGATAAAGTTCCTTAAGTCAAATATGGAATAGACAAGAGCTACTCCTTGCTCAACGAAATGGACTCAACACCGCATATTAAACACCTAAGAATGTACCTGACTAGTAAGTATCTTAAAACCTATGGATTGCTATGTCTCCGAAAGAGAATCAAGCATGTGTACAGGGGCATAAACGCAGCAGTGATAGGATTGGAGAGGTTCGGTGAGCAAATGAAGACCCTTTGAAGTCATATTGCATGGTACCCATTCCACGGGTTTCAACTACCCAGGTTTAAGGTATTCTTCCTTCAGCTAAAACATGCATGTGGAACCTAGAGTATGATCAACCATGTGATCGGGAGACGTGTTCAAATATGTCTCAGTTTTCCTCCCCTGGTACTCGGGTGCAACATTCCAGACGCTTTACTAACACTCTCCCCACTTGGAGAGTCAGCGCCTTTAACCTCCTGTTTGGCCCAGTTTGCAATTTCTGCGGAAGATGAACAGGAATAGCGAGAACCAATGAGAGGCTAGCTGGAGGTGTCTGGACGGGCAAATTTAACTCTCATTTCCCACCAGGAAGAGGAATTAACCAAAGGCTCAGCATGCCGGGCCGGAACCAGATTAGGGCCTGAAGCCATCCTGCGGTGTGGCGGCCAGCTCACAAGAAAGAGAGTTGAAGAAAGGAGCTCAGGGGCACTGTAATTCACAAACCTGCAGAGTTATAAATGACAGCTATCGTCCAAAAATAGACTGAAGTAAGGCTGCCAAGAGGACTTGAAAGCGGGGCAGAATTGCAGGAAACCGATTTCAGGAGGTAGACTTGAATTGCATTGAAAGCATAGGAAAAGAGGCAGAACGTCCACAATGATGCACTTGGCCAAAAAGGGCGTATGCGTTTTTTCCTGAATATATTCAGGAAAAAACGCATACGCCCTTTTTGGCCAACCAAGCAAGCTTGCAATGGAAATCTGCACTACAATGAAGTCTCACTTCCCCCCGGTCAAAAGGGCCATCTGAAAAAAGTGTAAAATCCAGAAAGGCAACAGGCCATTGAGAACTGGGAGCCTTGTTATGCTGATGGGCGGGATGTAAATTGCCAACAGACACTTGGGAGAAGTGTATGGTGTTTCCTGAAACATCTAAAAAACAAAGCAACAGAGCCTAGGGCACTTCCACTTATGGTCCTATAGCTTAGGGAAATTAAAATCAAAAAGACACAGCCACCCCAAAGTTTGGAACGGCTCTGTTTACAAGAACCTCGTTTACAGTACAAGTTCAACATCGCAGAAAGTGAAAAATGGATAAAGAAGTTGTGGTATTCACTTACAAAGCAATATCACTCAGCAATGAAATCTATGTCATCAGGCCCTTAGCAGCACAATGAGTGGATTCAGGTATGATGATTCTAACTGAAATAAGTCACACAGAAAAAGAAACATCATAAGATATCAGTAATACACGGAATGGAAACTTGGCTACACAGGAACTGAATTACAGAACAGAACAGGGTCTCAAATTTAGAAAACCAACTTATGCTTGCTTAAGGGTAAAGGTGAGTTGGGGTGCTGCATAAAACCAGAGATTGAAATGAGCACAGATAAAGTTCCTTAAGTCAAATATGGAATAGACAAGAGCTACTCCTTGCTCAACGAAATGGACTCAACACCGCATATTAAACGCCTAAGAATGTACCTGACTTGTAAGTATCTTAAAACCTATGGATTGCTATGTCTCCGAAAGAGAATCAAGCATGTGTACAGGGGCATAAACGCAGCAGTGATAGGATTGGAGAGGTTCGGTGAGCAAATGAAGACCCTTTGAAGTCATATTGCATGGTACCCATTCCACGGGTTTCAACTACCCAGGTTTAAGGTATTCTTCCTTCAGCTAAAACATGCATGTGGAACCTAGAGTATGATCAACCATGTGATCGGGAGACGTGTTCAAATATGTCTCAGTTTTCCTCTCCTGGTACTCGGGTGCAACATTCCAGACGCTTTACTAACACTCTCCCCACTTGGAGAGTCAGTCCCTTTAACCTCCTGTTTGGCCCAGTTTGCAATTTCTGCGGAAGATGAACAGGAATAGCGAGAACCAATGAGAGGCTAGCTGGAGGTGTCTGGACGGGCAAATTTAACTCTCATTTCCCACCAGGAAGAGGAATTAACCAAAGGCTCAGCATGCCGGGCCGGAACCAGATTAGGGCCTGAAGCCATCCTGTGGTGTTGCGGCCAGCTCAAAAGAAAGCGAGTTGAAGAAAGGAGCTCAGGGGCACTGTAATTCACAAACCTGCAGAGTTATAAATGACAGCTATCGTCCAAAAATAGACTGAAGTAAGGCTGCCAAGAGGACTTGAAAGCGGGGCAGAATTGCAGGAAACCGATTTCAGGAGGTAGACTGGAATTGCATTGAAAGCATAGGAAAAGAGGCAGAACGTCCACAATGATGCACTTGGCCAAAAAGGGCGTATGCGTTTTTTCCTGAATATATTCAGGAAAAAACGCATACGCCCTTTTTGGCCAACCAAGCAAGCTTGCAAAGGAAATCTGCACTACAATGAAGTCTCACTTCCCCCCAGTCAAAAGGGCCATCTGAAAAAAGTGTAAAATCCAGAAAGGCAACAGGCCATTGAGAACTGGGAGCCTTGTTATGCTGATGGGCGGGATGTAAATTGCCAACAGACACTTGGGAGAAGTGTATGGTGTTTCCTGAAACATCTAAAAAACAAAGCAACAGAGCCTAGGGCACTTCCACTTATGGTCCTATAGCTTAGGGAAATTAAAATCAAAAAGACACAGCCACCCCAAAGTTTGGAACGGCTCTGTTTACAAGAACCTCGTTTACAGTACAAGTTCAACATCGCAGAAAGTGAAAAATGGATAAAGAAGTTGTGGTATTCACTTACAAAGCAATATCACTCAGCAATGAAATCTATGTCATCAGGCCCTTAGCAGCACAATGAGTGGATTCAGGTATGATGATTCTAACTGAAATAAGTCACACAGAAAAAGAAACATCATAAGATATCAGTAATACACGGAATGGAAACTTGGCTACACAGGAACTGAATTACAGAACAGAACAGGGTCTCAAATTTAGAAAACCAACTTATGCTTGCTTAAGGGGAAAGGTGAGTTGGGGTGCTGCATAAAACCAGAGATTGAAATGAGCACAGATAAAGTTCCTTAAGTCAAATATGGAATAGACAAGAGCTACTCCTTGCTCAACGAAATGGATTCAACACCGCATATTAAACGCCTAAGAATGTACCTGACTTGTAAGTATCTTAAAACCTATGGATTGCTATGTCTCCGAAAGAGAATCAAGCATGTGTACAGGGGCATAAACGCAGCAGTGATAGGATTGGAGAGGTTCGGTGAGCAAATGAAGACCCTTTGAAGTCATATTGCATGGTACCCATTCCACGGGTTTCAACTACCCAGGTTTAAGGTATTCTTCCTTCAGCTAAAACATGCATGTGGAACCTAGAGTATGATCAACCATGTGATCGGGAGACGTGTTCAAATATGTCTCAGTTTTCGTCCCCTGGTACTCGGGTGCAACATTCCAGACGCTTTACTAACACTCTCCCCACTTGGAGAGTCAGTCCCTTTAACCTCCTGTTTGGCCCAGTTTGCAATTTCTGCGGAAGATGAACAGGAATAGCGAGAACCAATGAGAGGCTAGCTGGAGGTGTCTGGACGGGCAAATTTAACTCTCATTTCCCACCAGGAAGAGGAATTAACCAAAGGCTCAGCATGCCGGGCCGGAACCAGATTAGGGCCTGAAGCCATCCTGTGGTGTTGCGGCCAGCTCAAAAGAAAGCGAGTTGAAGAAAGGAGCTCAGGGGCACTGTAATTCACAAACCTGCAGAGTTATAAATGACAGCTATCGTCCAAAAATAGACTGAAGTAAGGCTGCCAAGAGGACTTGAAAGCGGGGCAGAATTGCAGGAAACCGATTTCAGGAGGTAGACTGGAATTGCATTGAAAGCATAGGAAAAGAGGCAGAACGTCCACAATGATGCACTTGGCCAAAAAGGGCGTATGCGTTTTTTCCTGAATATATTCAGGAAAAAACGCATACGCCCTTTTTGGCCAACCAAGCAAGCTTGCAAAGGAAATCTGCACTACAATGAAGTCTCACTTCCCCCCAGTCAAAAGGGCCATCTGAAAAAAGTGTAAAATCCAGAAAGGCAACAGGCCATTGAGAACTGGGAGCCTTGTTATGCTGATGGGCGGGATGTAAATTGCCAACAGACACTTGGGAGAAGTGTATGGTGTTTCCTGAAACATCTAAAAAACAAAGCAACAGAGCCTAGGGCACTTCCACTTATGGTCCTATAGCTTAGGGAAATTAAAATCAAAAAGACACAGCCACCCCAAAGTTTGGAACGGCTCTGTTTACAAGAACCTCGTTTACAGTACAAGTTCAACATCGCAGAAAGTGAAAAATGGATAAAGAAGTTGTGGTATTCACTTACAAAGCAATATCACTCAGCAATGAAATCTATGTCATCAGGCCCTTAGCAGCACAATGAGTGGATTCAGGTATGATGATTCTAACTGAAATAAGTCACACAGAAAAAGAAACATCATAAGATATCAGTAATACACGGAATGGAAACTTGGCTACACAGGAACTGAATTACAGAACAGAACAGGGTCTCAAATTTAGAAAACCAACTTATGCTTGCTTAAGGGGAAAGGTGAGTTGGGGTGCTGCATAAAACCAGAGATTGAAATGAGCACAGATAAAGTTCCTTAAGTCAAATATGGAATAGACAAGAGCTACTCCTTGCTCAACGAAATGGATTCAACACCGCATATTAAACGCCTAAGAATGTACCTGACTTGTAAGTATCTTAAAACCTATGGATTGCTATGTCTCCGAAAGAGAATCAAGCATGTGTACAGGGGCATAAACGCAGCAGTGATAGGATTGGAGAGGTTCGGTGAGCAAATGAAGACCCTTTGAAGTCATATTGCATGGTACCCATTCCACGGGTTTCAACTACCCAGGTTTAAGGTATTCTTCCTTCAGCTAAAACATGCATGTGGAACCTAGAGTATGATCAACCATGTGATCGGGAGACGTGTTCAAATATGTCTCAGTTTTCGTCCCCTGGTACTCGGGTGCAACATTCCAGACGCTTTACTAACACTCTCCCCACTTGGAGAGTCAGTCCCTTTAACCTCCTGTTTGGCCCAGTTTGCAATTTCTGCGGAAGATGAACAGGAATAGCGAGAACCAATGAGAGGCTAGCTGGAGGTGTCTGGACGGGCAAATTTAACTCTCATTTCCCACCAGGAAGAGGAATTAACCAAAGGCTCAGCATGCCGGGCCGGAACCAGATTAGGGCCTGAAGCCATCCTGCGGTGTTGCGGCCAGGTCACAAGAAAGCGAGTTGAAGAAAGGAGCTCAGGGGCACTGTAATTCACAAACCTGCAGAGTTATAAATGACAGCTATCGTCCAAAAATAGACTGAAGTAAGGCTGCCAAGAGGACTTGAAAGCGGGGCAGAATTGCAGGAAACCGATTTCAGGAGGTAGACTGGAATTGCATTGAAAGCATAGGAAAAGAGGCAGAACGTCCACAATGATGCACTTGGCCAAAAAGGGCGTATGCGTTTTTTCCTGAATATATTCAGAAAAAAACGCATACGCCCTTTTTGGCCAACCAAGCAAGCTTGCAAAGGAAATCTGCACTACAATGAAGTCTCACTTCCCCCCGGTCAAAAGGGCCATCTGAAAAAAGTGTAAAATCCAGAAAGGCAACAGGCCATTGAGAACTGGGAGCCTTGTTATGCTGATGGGCGGGATGTAAATTGCCAACAGACACTCGGGAGAAGTGTATGGTGTTTCCTGAAACATCTAAAAAACAAAGCAACAGAACCTAGGGCACTTCCACTTATGGTCCTATAGCTTAGGGAAATTAAAATCAAAAAGACACAGCCACCCCAAAGTTTGGAACAGCTCTGTTTACAAGAACCTCGTTTACAGTACAAGTTCAACATCGCAGAAAGTGAAAAATGGATAAAGAAGTTGTGGTATTTACTTACAAAGCAATATCACTCAGCAATGAAATCTGTGTCATCAGGCCCTTAGCAGCACAATGAGTGGATTCAGGTATGATGATTCTAACTGAAATAAGTCACACAGAAAAAGAAACATCATAAGATATCAGTAATACACGGAATGTAAACTTGGCTACACAGGAACTGAATTACAGAACAGAACAGGGTCTCAAATTTAGAAAACCAACTTATGCTTGCTTAAGGGTAAAGGTGAGTTGGGGTGCTGCATAAAACCAGAGATTGAAATGAGCACAGATAAAGTTCCTTAAGCCAAATATGGAATAGACAAGAGCTACTCCTTGCTCAACGAAATGGACTCAACACCCCATATTAAACGCCTAAGAATGTACCTGACTAGTAAGTATCTTAAAACCTATGGATTGCTATGTCTCCGAAAGAGAATCAAGCATGTGTACAGGGGCATAAACGCAGCAGTGATAGGATTGGAGAGGTTCGGTGAGCAAATGAAGACCCTTTGAAGTCATATTGCATGGTACCCATTCCACGGGTTTCAACTACCCAGGTTTAAGGTATTCTTCCTTCAGCTAAAACATGCATGGGGAACCTAGAGTATGATCAACCATGTGATCGGGAGACGTGTTCAAATATGTCTCAGTTTTCCTCCCCTGGTACTCGGGTGCAACATTCCAGACGCTTTACTAACACTCTCCCCACTTGGAGAGTCAGCGCCTTTAACCTCCTGTTTGGCCCAGTTTGCAATTTCTGCGGAAGATGAACAGGAATAGCGAGAACCAATGAGAGGCTAGCTGGAGGTGTCTGGACGGGCAAATTTAACTCTCATTTCCCACCAGGAAGAGGAATTAACCAAAGGCTCAGCGTGCCGGGCCAGAAACAGATTAGGGCCTGAAGCCATCCTGCGGTGTTGCGGCCAGGTCACAAGAAAGCGAGTTGAAGAAAGGAGCTCAGGGGCACTGTAATTCACAAACCTGCAGAGTTATAAATGACAGCTATCGTCCAAAAATAGACTGAAGTAAGGCTGCCAAGAGGACTTGAAAGCGGGGCAGAATTGCAGGAAACCGATTTCAGGAGGTAGACTGGAATTGCATTGAAAGCATAGGAAAAGAGGCAGAACGTCCACAATGATGCACTTGGCCAAAAAGGGCGTATGCGTTTTTTCCTGAATATATTCAGGAAAAAACGCATACGCCCTTTTTGGCCAACCAAGCAAGCTTGCAAAGGAAATCTGCACTACAATGAAGTCTCACTTCCCCCCGGTCAAAAGGGCCATCTGAAAAAAGTGTAAAATCCAGAAAGGCAGGACAGGCCATGGAGAACTGGGAGCCTTGTTATGCTGATGGGCGGGATGTAAATTGCCAACAACCACTCGGGAGAAGTGTATGGTGTTTCCTGAAACATCTAAAAAACAAAGCAACAGAACCTAGGGCACTTCCACTTATGGTCCTATAGCTTAGGGAAATTAAAATCAAAAAGACACAGCCACCCCAAAGTTTGGAACGGCTCTCTTTACAAGAACCTCGTTTACAGTACAAGTTCAACATCGCAGAAAGTGAAAACTGGATAAAGAAGTTGTGGTATTTACTTACAAAGCAATATCACTCAGCAATGAAATCTGTGTCATCAGGCCCTTAGCAGCACAATGAGTGGATTCATGTATGATGATTCTAACTGAAGTAAGTCACACAGAAAAAGAAACATCATAAGATATCAGTAATACACGGAATGGAAACTTGGCTACACAGGAACTGAATTACAGAACAGAACAGGGTCTCAAATTTAGAAAACCAACTTATGCTTGCTTAAGGGTAAAGGTGAGTTGGGGTGCTGCATAAAACCAGAGATTGAAATGAGCACAGATAAAGTTCCTTAAGTCAAATATGGAATAGACAAGAGCTACTCCTTGCTCAACGAAATGGACTCAACACCGCATATTAAATGCCTAAGAATGTACCTGACTAGTAAGTATCTTAAAACCTATGGATTGCTATGTCTCCGAAAGAGAATCAAGCATGTGTACAGGGGCATAAACGCAGCAGTGATAGGATTGGAGAGGTTCGGTGAGCAAATGAAGACCCTTTGAAGTCATATTGCATGGTACCCATTACACGGGTCTTAACTCTCCAGGTTTAAGGTATTCTTCCTTCAGCTAAAACATGCATGTGGAACCCAAGTATGATCAACCATGTGAACGGGAGACGTGTTCAAATATGTCTCAGTTTTCCTCCCCTGGTACTCGGGTGCAACATTCCAGACGCTTTACTAACACTCTCCCCACTTGGAGAGTCAGCGCCTTTAACCTCCTGTTTGGCCCAGTTTGCAATTTCTGCGGAAGATGAACAGGAATAGCGAGAACCAATGAGAGGCTAGCTGGAGGTGTCTGGACGGGAAATTTAACTCTCATTTCCCACCAGGAAGAGGAAATAACCAAAGGCTCAGCGTGCCGTACCGGAACCAGATTAGGGCCTGAAGCCATCCTGCGGTGTTGCAGCCAGCTCAAAAGAAAGCGAGTTGAAGAAAGGAGCTCAGGGGCACTGTAATTCACAAACCTGCAGAGTTATAAATGACAGCTATCGTCCAAAAATAGACTGAAGTAAGGCTGCCAAGAGGACTTGAAAGCGGGGCAGAATTGCAGGAACCCGATTTCAGGAGGTAGACTGGAATTGCATTGAAAGCATAGGAAAAGAGGCAGAACGTCCACAATGATGCACTTGGCCAAAAAGGGCGTATGTGTTTTTTCCTGAATATATTCAGGAAAAAACGCATACGCCCTTTTTGGCCAACCAAGCAAGCTTGCAAATGAAATCTGCACTACAATGAAGTCTCACTTCCCCCCGGTCAAAAGGGCCATCTGAAAAAAGTGTAAAATCCAGAAAGGCAGGACAGGCCATGGAGAACTGGGAGCCTTGTTATGCTGATGGGCGGGATGTAAATTGCCCACAACCACTCGGGAGAAGTGTATGGTGTTTCCTGAAACATCTAAAAAACAAAGCAACAGAACCTAGGGCACTTCCACTTATGGTCCTATAGCTTAGGGAAATTAAAATCAAAAAGACACAGCCACCCCAAAGTTTGGAACGGCTCTGTTTACAAGAACCTCGTTTACAGTACAAGTTCAACATCGCAGAAAGTGAAAAATGGATAAAGAAGTTGTGGTATTTACTTACAAAGCAATATCACTCAGCAATGAAATCTGTGTCATCAGGCCCTTAGCAGCACAATGAGTGGATTCAGTTGTGATGATTCTAACTGAAATAAGTCACACAGAAAAAGAAACATCATAAGATATCAGTAATACACGGAATGTAAACTTGGCTACACAGGAAGTGAATTACAGAACTGAACAGGGTCCCAAATTTAGAAAACCAACTTATTCTTGCTTAAGGGTAAAGGTGAGTTGGGGTGCTGCATAAAACCAGAGATTGAAATGAGCACAGATAAAGTTCCTTAAGCCAAATATGGAATAGACAAGAGCTACTCCTTGCTCAACGAAATGGACTCAACACCCCATATTAAACGCCTAAGAATGTACCTGACTAGTAAGTATCTTAAAACCTATGGATTGCTATGTCTCCGAAAGAGAATCAAGCATGTGTACAGGGGCATAAACGCAGCAGTGATAGGATTGGAGAGGTTCGGTGAGCAAATGAAGACCCTTTGAAGTCATATTGCATGGTACCCATTCCACGGGTTTCAACTACCCAGGTTTAAGGTATTCTTCCTTCAGCTAAAACATGCATGTGGAACCTAGAGTATGATCAACCATGTGATCGGGAGACGTGTTCAAATATGTCTCAGTTTTCCTCCCCTGGTACTCGGGTGCAACATTCCAGACGCTTTACTAACACTCTCCCCACTTGGAGAGTCAGCGCCTTTAACCTCCTGTTTGGCCCAGTTTGCAATTTCTGCGGAAGATGAACAGGAATAGCGAGAACCAATGAGAGGCTAGCTGGAGGTGTCTGGACGGGAAATTTAACTCTCATTTCCCACCAGGAAGAGGAAATAACCAAAGGCTCAGCGTGCCGTACCGGAACCAGATTAGGGCCTGAAGCCATCCTGCGGTGTTGCAGCCAGCTCAAAAGAAAGCGAGTTGAAGAAAGGAGCTCAGGGGCACTGTAATTCACAAACCTGCAGAGTTATAAATGACAGCTATCGTCCAAAAATAGACTGAAGTAAGGCTGCCAAGAGGAATTGAAAGCGGGGCAGAATTGCAGGAACCCGATTTCAGGAGGTAGACTGGAATTGCATTGAAAGCATAGGAAAAGAGGCAGAACGTCCACAATGATGCACTTGGCCAAAAAGGGCGTATGCGTTTTTTCCTGAATATATTCAGGAAAAAACGCATACGCCCTTTTTGGCCAACCAAGCAAGCTTGCAAAGGAAATGTGCACTACAATGAAGTCTCACTTCCCCCCGGTCAAAAGGGCCATCTGAAAAAAGTGTAAAATCCAGAAAGGTAGGACAGGCCATGGAGAACTGGGAGCCTTGTTATGCTGATGGGCGGGATGTAAATTGCCAACAACCACTCGGGTGAAGAGTATGGTGTTTCCTGAAACATCTAAAAAACAAAGCAACAGAACCTAGGGCACTTCCACTTATGGTCCTATAGCTTAGGGAAATTAAAATCAAAAAGACACAGCCACCCCAAAGTTTGGAACGGCTCTGTTTACAAGAACCTCGTTTACAGTACAAGTTCAACATCGCAGAAAGTGAAAAATGGATAAAGAAGTTGTGGTATTTACTTACAAAGCAATATCACTCAGCAATGAAATCTGTGTCATCAGGCCCTTAGCAGCACAATGAGTGGATTCAGGTATGATGATTCTAACTGAAGTAAGTCACACAGAAAAAGAAACATCATAAGATATCAGTAATACACGGAATGTAAACTTGGCTACACAGGAACTGAATTACAGAACAGAACAGGGTCTCAAATTTAGAAAACCAACTTATGCTTGCTTAAGGGTAAAGGTGAGTTGGGGTGCTGCATAAAACCAGGGATTGAAATGAGCACAGATAAAGTTCCTTAAGTCAAATATGGAATAGACAAGAGCTACTCCTTGCTCAACGAAATGGACTCAACACCGCATATTAAACGCCTAAGAATGTACCTGACTAGTAAGTATCTTAAAACCTATGGATTGCTATGTCTCCGAAAGAGAATCAAGCATGTGTACAGGGGCATAAACGCAGCAGTGATAGGATTGGAGAGGTTCGGTGAGCAAATGAAGACCCTTTGAAGTCATATTGCATGGTACCCATTACACGGGTCTTAACTCTCCAGGTTTAAGGTATTCTTCCTTCAGCTAAAACATGCATGTGGAACCCAAGTATGATCAACCATGTGAACAGGAGACGTGTTCAAATATGTCTCAGTTTTCCTCCCCTGGTACTCGGGTGCAACATTCCAGATGCTTTACTAACACTCTCCCCACTTGGAGAGTCAGCGCCTTTAACCTCCTGTTTGGCCCAGTTTGCAATTTCTGCGGAAGATGAACAGGAATAGCGAGAACCAATGAGAGACTAGCTGGAGGTTTCTGTACGGGCAAATTTAACTCTCATTTCCCACCAGGAAAAGGAATTAACCAAAGGCTCAGCATGCCGTGCCGGAACCAGATTAGGGCCTGAAGCCATCCTGCGGTGTTGCGGCCAGGTCACAAGAAAGCAAGTTGAAGACAGGAGCTCAGGGGCACTGTAATTCAGAAACCTGCAGAGTTATAAATGACAGCTATCGTCCAAAAATAGACTGAAGTAAGGCTGCCAAGAGGACTTGAAAGCGGGGCAGAATTGCAGGAAACCGATTTCAGGAGGTAGACTGGAATTGCATTGAAAGCATAGGAGAAGACGCAGAACGTCCACAATGATGCACTTGGCCAAAAAGGGCGTATGCGTTTTTTCCTGAATATATTCAGGAAAAAACGCATACGCCCTTTTTGGCCAACCAAGCAAGCTTGCAAAGGAAATCTGCACTACAATGAAGTCTCACTTCCCCCTGGTCAAAAGGGCCATCTGAAAAAAGTGTAAAATCCAGAAAGGCAGGACAGGCCATGGAGAACTGGGAGCCTTGTTATGCTGATGGGCGGGATGTAAATTGCCAACAACCACTCGGGAGAAGTGTATGGTGTTTCCTGAAACATCTAAAAAACAAAGCAACAGAACCTAGGGCACTTCCACTTATGGTCCTATAGCTTAGGGAAATTAAAATCAAAAAGACACAGCCACCCCAAAGTTTGGAACGGCTCTGTTTACAAGAACCTCAATTACGGTACAAGTTCAACATCGCAGAAAGTGAAAAATGGATAAAGAAGTTGTGGTATTTACTTACAAAGCAATATCACTCAGCAATGAAATCTGTGTCATCAGGCCCTTAGCAGCACAATGAGTGGATTCAGGTATGATGATTCTAACTGAAGTAAGTCACACAGAAAAAGAAACATCATAAGATATCAGTAATACACGGAATGTAAACTTGGCTACACAGGAACTGAATTACAGAACAGAACAGGGTCTCAAATTTAGAAAACCAACTTATGCTTGCTTAAGGGTAAAGGTGAGTTGGGGTGCTGCATAAAACCAGAGATTGAAATGAGCACAGATAAAGTTCCTTAAGTCAAATATGGAATAGACAAGAGCTACTCCTTGCTCAACGAAATGGACTCAACACCGCATATTAAACGCCTAAGAATGTACCTGACTAGTAAGTATCTTAAAACCTATGGATTGCTATGTCTCCGAAAGAGAATCAAGCATGTGTACAGGGGCATAAACGCAGCAGTGATAGGATTGGAGAGGTTCGGTGAGCAAATGAAGACCCTTTGAAGTCATATTGCATGGTACCCATTACACGGGTCTCAACTCTCCAGGTTTAAGGTATTCTTCCTTCAGCTAAAACATGCATGTGGAACCGAAGTATGATCAACCATGTGAACGGGAGACGTGTTCAAATATGTCTCAGTTTTCCTCCCCTGGTACTCGGGTGCAACATTCCAGACGCTTTACTAACACTCTCCCCACTTGGAGAGTCAGCGCCTTTAACCTCCTGTTTGGCCCAGTTTGCAATTTCTGCGGAAGATGAACAGGAGTAGCGAGAACCAATGAGAGACTAGCTGGAGGTGTCTGGACGGGCAAATTTAACTCTCATTTCCCACCAGGAAGAGGAAATAACCAAAGGCTCAGCGTGCCGTGCCGGAACCAGATTAGGGCCTGAAGCCATCCTGCGGTGTTGCGGCCAGGTCACAAGAAAGCAAGTTGAAGAAAGGAGCTCAGGGGCACTGTAATTCAGAAACCTGCAGAGTTATAAATGACAGCTATCGTCCAAAAATAGACTGAAGTAAGGCTGCCAAGAGGACTTGAAAGCGGGGCAGAATTGCAGGAAACCGATTTCAGGAGGTAGACTGGAATTGCATTGAAAGCATAGGAAAAGACGCAGAACGTCCACAATGATGCACTTGGCCAAAAAGGGCGTATGCGTTTTTTCCTGAATATATTCAGGAAAAAACGCATACGCACTTTTTGGCCAACCAAGCAAGCTTGCAAAGGAAATCTGCACTACAATGAAGTCTCACTTCCCCCTGGTCAAAAGGGCCATCTGAAAAAAGTGTAAAATCCAGAAAGGCAGGACAGGCCATGGAGAACTGGGAGCCTTGTTATGCTGATGGGCGGGATGTAAATTGCCAACAACCACTCGGGAGAAGTGTATGGTGTTTCCTGAAACATCTAAAAAACAAAGCAACAGAACCTAGGGCACTTCCACTTATGGTCCTATAGCTTAGGGAAATTAAAATCAAAAAGACACAGCCACCCCAAAGTTTGGAACGGCTCTGTTTACAAGAACCTCGTTTACAGTACAAGTTCAACATCACAGAAAGTGAAAAATGGATAAAGAAGTTGTGGTATTTACTTACAAAGCAATATCACTCAGCAATGAAATCTGTGTCATCAGGCCCTTAGCAGCACAATGAGTGGATTCAGGTATGATGATTCTAACTGAAATAAGTCACACAGAAAAAGAAACATCATAAGATATCAGTAATACACGGAATGTAAACTTGGCTACACAGGAACTGAATTACAGAACAGAACAGGGTCTCAAATTTAGAAAACCAACTTATTCTTGCTTAAGGGGAAAGGTGAGTTGGGGTGCTGCATAAAACCAGAGATTGAAATGAGCACAGATAAAGTTCCTTAAGTCAAATATGGAATAGACAAGAGCTACTCCTTGCTCAACGAAATGGACTCAACACCGCATATTAAACACCTAAGAATGTACCTGACTAGTAAGTATCTTAAAACCTATGGATTGCTATGTCTCCGAAAGAGAATCAAGCATGTGTACAGGGGCATAAACGCAGCAGTGATAGGATTGGAGAGGTTCGGTGAGCAAATGAAGACCCTTTGAAGTCATATTGCATGGTACCCATTCCACGGGTTTCAACTACCCAGGTTTAAGGTATTCTTCCTTCAGCTAAAACATGCATGTGGAACCTAGAGTATGATCAACCATGTGATCGGGAGACGTGTTCAAATATGTCTCAGTTTTCCTCCCCTGGTACTCGGGTGCAACATTCCAGACGCTTTACTAACACTCTCCCCACTTGGAGAGTCAGCGCCTTTAACCTCCTGTTTGGCCCAGTTTGCAATTTCTGCGGAAGATGAACAGGAATAGCGAGAACCAATGAGAGGCTAGCTGGAGGTGTCTGGACGGGCAAATTTAACTCTCATTTCCCACCAGGAAGAGGAATTAACCAAAGGCTCAGCATGCCGGGCCGGAACCAGATTAGGGCCTGAAGCCATCCTGCGGTGTGGCGGCCAGCTCACAAGAAAGAGAGTTGAAGAAAGGAGCTCAGGGGCACTGTAATTCACAAACCTGCAGAGTTATAAATGACAGCTATCGTCCAAAAATAGACTGAAGTAAGGCTGCCAAGAGGACTTGAAAGCGGGGCAGAATTGCAGGAAACCGATTTCAGGAGGTAGACTTGAATTGCATTGAAAGCATAGGAAAAGAGGCAGAACGTCCACAATGATGCACTTGGCCAAAAAGGGCGTATGCGTTTTTTCCTGAATATATTCAGGAAAAAACGCATACGCCCTTTTTGGCCAACCAAGCAAGCTTGCAATGGAAATCTGCACTACAATGAAGTCTCACTTCCCCCCGGTCAAAAGGGCCATCTGAAAAAAGTGTAAAATCCAGAAAGGCAACAGGCCATTGAGAACTGGGAGCCTTGTTATGCTGATGGGCGGGATGTAAATTGCCAACAGACACTTGGGAGAAGTGTATGGTGTTTCCTGAAACATCTAAAAAACAAAGCAACAGAGCCTAGGGCACTTCCACTTATGGTCCTATAGCTTAGGGAAATTAAAATCAAAAAGACACAGCCACCCCAAAGTTTGGAACGGCTCTGTTTACAAGAACCTCGTTTACAGTACAAGTTCAACATCGCAGAAAGTGAAAAATGGATAAAGAAGTTGTGGTATTCACTTACAAAGCAATATCACTCAGCAATGAAATCTATGTCATCAGGCCCTTAGCAGCACAATGAGTGGATTCAGGTATGATGATTCTAACTGAAATAAGTCACACAGAAAAAGAAACATCATAAGATATCAGTAATACACGGAATGGAAACTTGGCTACACAGGAACTGAATTACAGAACAGAACAGGGTCTCAAATTTAGAAAACCAACTTATGCTTGCTTAAGGGTAAAGGTGAGTTGGGGTGCTGCATAAAACCAGAGATTGAAATGAGCACAGATAAAGTTCCTTAAGTCAAATATGGAATAGACAAGAGCTACTCCTTGCTCAACGAAATGGACTCAACACCGCATATTAAACGCCTAAGAATGTACCTGACTTGTAAGTATCTTAAAACCTATGGATTGCTATGTCTCCGAAAGAGAATCAAGCATGTGTACAGGGGCATAAACGCAGCAGTGATAGGATTGGAGAGGTTCGGTGAGCAAATGAAGACCCTTTGAAGTCATATTGCATGGTACCCATTCCACGGGTTTCAACTACCCAGGTTTAAGGTATTCTTCCTTCAGCTAAAACATGCATGTGGAACCTAGAGTATGATCAACCATGTGATCGGGAGACGTGTTCAAATATGTCTCAGTTTTCCTCTCCTGGTACTCGGGTGCAACATTCCAGACGCTTTACTAACACTCTCCCCACTTGGAGAGTCAGTCCCTTTAACCTCCTGTTTGGCCCAGTTTGCAATTTCTGCGGAAGATGAACAGGAATAGCGAGAACCAATGAGAGGCTAGCTGGAGGTGTCTGGACGGGCAAATTTAACTCTCATTTCCCACCAGGAAGAGGAATTAACCAAAGGCTCAGCATGCCGGGCCGGAACCAGATTAGGGCCTGAAGCCATCCTGTGGTGTTGCGGCCAGCTCAAAAGAAAGCGAGTTGAAGAAAGGAGCTCAGGGGCACTGTAATTCACAAACCTGCAGAGTTATAAATGACAGCTATCGTCCAAAAATAGACTGAAGTAAGGCTGCCAAGAGGACTTGAAAGCGGGGCAGAATTGCAGGAAACCGATTTCAGGAGGTAGACTGGAATTGCATTGAAAGCATAGGAAAAGAGGCAGAACGTCCACAATGATGCACTTGGCCAAAAAGGGCGTATGCGTTTTTTCCTGAATATATTCAGGAAAAAACGCATACGCCCTTTTTGGCCAACCAAGCAAGCTTGCAAAGGAAATCTGCACTACAATGAAGTCTCACTTCCCCCCAGTCAAAAGGGCCATCTGAAAAAAGTGTAAAATCCAGAAAGGCAACAGGCCATTGAGAACTGGGAGCCTTGTTATGCTGATGGGCGGGATGTAAATTGCCAACAGACACTTGGGAGAAGTGTATGGTGTTTCCTGAAACATCTAAAAAACAAAGCAACAGAGCCTAGGGCACTTCCACTTATGGTCCTATAGCTTAGGGAAATTAAAATCAAAAAGACACAGCCACCCCAAAGTTTGGAACGGCTCTGTTTACAAGAACCTCGTTTACAGTACAAGTTCAACATCGCAGAAAGTGAAAAATGGATAAAGAAGTTGTGGTATTCACTTACAAAGCAATATCACTCAGCAATGAAATCTATGTCATCAGGCCCTTAGCAGCACAATGAGTGGATTCAGGTATGATGATTCTAACTGAAATAAGTCACACAGAAAAAGAAACATCATAAGATATCAGTAATACACGGAATGGAAACTTGGCTACACAGGAACTGAATTACAGAACAGAACAGGGTCTCAAATTTAGAAAACCAACTTATGCTTGCTTAAGGGGAAAGGTGAGTTGGGGTGCTGCATAAAACCAGAGATTGAAATGAGCACAGATAAAGTTCCTTAAGTCAAATATGGAATAGACAAGAGCTACTCCTTGCTCAACGAAATGGATTCAACACCGCATATTAAACGCCTAAGAATGTACCTGACTTGTAAGTATCTTAAAACCTATGGATTGCTATGTCTCCGAAAGAGAATCAAGCATGTGTACAGGGGCATAAACGCAGCAGTGATAGGATTGGAGAGGTTCGGTGAGCAAATGAAGACCCTTTGAAGTCATATTGCATGGTACCCATTCCACGGGTTTCAACTACCCAGGTTTAAGGTATTCTTCCTTCAGCTAAAACATGCATGTGGAACCTAGAGTATGATCAACCATGTGATCGGGAGACGTGTTCAAATATGTCTCAGTTTTCGTCCCCTGGTACTCGGGTGCAACATTCCAGACGCTTTACTAACACTCTCCCCACTTGGAGAGTCAGTCCCTTTAACCTCCTGTTTGGCCCAGTTTGCAATTTCTGCGGAAGATGAACAGGAATAGCGAGAACCAATGAGAGGCTAGCTGGAGGTGTCTGGACGGGCAAATTTAACTCTCATTTCCCACCAGGAAGAGGAATTAACCAAAGGCTCAGCATGCCGGGCCGGAACCAGATTAGGGCCTGAAGCCATCCTGTGGTGTTGCGGCCAGCTCAAAAGAAAGCGAGTTGAAGAAAGGAGCTCAGGGGCACTGTAATTCACAAACCTGCAGAGTTATAAATGACAGCTATCGTCCAAAAATAGACTGAAGTAAGGCTGCCAAGAGGACTTGAAAGCGGGGCAGAATTGCAGGAAACCGATTTCAGGAGGTAGACTGGAATTGCATTGAAAGCATAGGAAAAGAGGCAGAACGTCCACAATGATGCACTTGGCCAAAAAGGGCGTATGCGTTTTTTCCTGAATATATTCAGGAAAAAACGCATACGCCCTTTTTGGCCAACCAAGCAAGCTTGCAAAGGAAATCTGCACTACAATGAAGTCTCACTTCCCCCCAGTCAAAAGGGCCATCTGAAAAAAGTGTAAAATCCAGAAAGGCAACAGGCCATTGAGAACTGGGAGCCTTGTTATGCTGATGGGCGGGATGTAAATTGCCAACAGACACTTGGGAGAAGTGTATGGTGTTTCCTGAAACATCTAAAAAACAAAGCAACAGAGCCTAGGGCACTTCCACTTATGGTCCTATAGCTTAGGGAAATTAAAATCAAAAAGACACAGCCACCCCAAAGTTTGGAACGGCTCTGTTTACAAGAACCTCGTTTACAGTACAAGTTCAACATCGCAGAAAGTGAAAAATGGATAAAGAAGTTGTGGTATTCACTTACAAAGCAATATCACTCAGCAATGAAATCTATGTCATCAGGCCCTTAGCAGCACAATGAGTGGATTCAGGTATGATGATTCTAACTGAAATAAGTCACACAGAAAAAGAAACATCATAAGATATCAGTAATACACGGAATGGAAACTTGGCTACACAGGAACTGAATTACAGAACAGAACAGGGTCTCAAATTTAGAAAACCAACTTATGCTTGCTTAAGGGGAAAGGTGAGTTGGGGTGCTGCATAAAACCAGAGATTGAAATGAGCACAGATAAAGTTCCTTAAGTCAAATATGGAATAGACAAGAGCTACTCCTTGCTCAACGAAATGGATTCAACACCGCATATTAAACGCCTAAGAATGTACCTGACTTGTAAGTATCTTAAAACCTATGGATTGCTATGTCTCCGAAAGAGAATCAAGCATGTGTACAGGGGCATAAACGCAGCAGTGATAGGATTGGAGAGGTTCGGTGAGCAAATGAAGACCCTTTGAAGTCATATTGCATGGTACCCATTCCACGGGTTTCAACTACCCAGGTTTAAGGTATTCTTCCTTCAGCTAAAACATGCATGTGGAACCTAGAGTATGATCAACCATGTGATCGGGAGACGTGTTCAAATATGTCTCAGTTTTCGTCCCCTGGTACTCGGGTGCAACATTCCAGACGCTTTACTAACACTCTCCCCACTTGGAGAGTCAGTCCCTTTAACCTCCTGTTTGGCCCAGTTTGCAATTTCTGCGGAAGATGAACAGGAATAGCGAGAACCAATGAGAGGCTAGCTGGAGGTGTCTGGACGGGCAAATTTAACTCTCATTTCCCACCAGGAAGAGGAATTAACCAAAGGCTCAGCATGCCGGGCCGGAACCAGATTAGGGCCTGAAGCCATCCTGCGGTGTTGCGGCCAGGTCACAAGAAAGCGAGTTGAAGAAAGGAGCTCAGGGGCACTGTAATTCACAAACCTGCAGAGTTATAAATGACAGCTATCGTCCAAAAATAGACTGAAGTAAGGCTGCCAAGAGGACTTGAAAGCGGGGCAGAATTGCAGGAAACCGATTTCAGGAGGTAGACTGGAATTGCATTGAAAGCATAGGAAAAGAGGCAGAACGTCCACAATGATGCACTTGGCCAAAAAGGGCGTATGCGTTTTTTCCTGAATATATTCAGAAAAAAACGCATACGCCCTTTTTGGCCAACCAAGCAAGCTTGCAAAGGAAATCTGCACTACAATGAAGTCTCACTTCCCCCCGGTCAAAAGGGCCATCTGAAAAAAGTGTAAAATCCAGAAAGGCAACAGGCCATTGAGAACTGGGAGCCTTGTTATGCTGATGGGCGGGATGTAAATTGCCAACAGACACTCGGGAGAAGTGTATGGTGTTTCCTGAAACATCTAAAAAACAAAGCAACAGAACCTAGGGCACTTCCACTTATGGTCCTATAGCTTAGGGAAATTAAAATCAAAAAGACACAGCCACCCCAAAGTTTGGAACAGCTCTGTTTACAAGAACCTCGTTTACAGTACAAGTTCAACATCGCAGAAAGTGAAAAATGGATAAAGAAGTTGTGGTATTTACTTACAAAGCAATATCACTCAGCAATGAAATCTGTGTCATCAGGCCCTTAGCAGCACAATGAGTGGATTCAGGTATGATGATTCTAACTGAAATAAGTCACACAGAAAAAGAAACATCATAAGATATCAGTAATACACGGAATGTAAACTTGGCTACACAGGAACTGAATTACAGAACAGAACAGGGTCTCAAATTTAGAAAACCAACTTATGCTTGCTTAAGGGTAAAGGTGAGTTGGGGTGCTGCATAAAACCAGAGATTGAAATGAGCACAGATAAAGTTCCTTAAGCCAAATATGGAATAGACAAGAGCTACTCCTTGCTCAACGAAATGGACTCAACACCCCATATTAAACGCCTAAGAATGTACCTGACTAGTAAGTATCTTAAAACCTATGGATTGCTATGTCTCCGAAAGAGAATCAAGCATGTGTACAGGGGCATAAACGCAGCAGTGATAGGATTGGAGAGGTTCGGTGAGCAAATGAAGACCCTTTGAAGTCATATTGCATGGTACCCATTCCACGGGTTTCAACTACCCAGGTTTAAGGTATTCTTCCTTCAGCTAAAACATGCATGGGGAACCTAGAGTATGATCAACCATGTGATCGGGAGACGTGTTCAAATATGTCTCAGTTTTCCTCCCCTGGTACTCGTGTGCAACATTCCAGACGCTTTACTAACACTCTCCCCACTTGGAGAGTCAGTCCCTTTAACCTCCTGTTTGGCCCAGTTTGCAATTTATGCGGAAGATGAATAGGAATAGCGAGAACCAATGAGAGGCTAGCTGGAGGTGTCTGGACGGGCAAATTTAACTCTCATTTCCCACCAGGAAGAGGAAATAACCAAAGGCTCAACATGCCGGGCCGGAACCAGATTAGGGCCTGAAGCCATCCTGCGGTGTTGCGGCCAGCTCAAAAGAAAGCGAGTTGAAGAAAGGAGCTCAGGGGCACTGTAATTCACAAACCTGCAGAGTTATAAATGACAGCTATCGTCCAAAAATAGACTGAAGTAAGGCTGCCAAGAGGACTTGAAAGCGGGGCAGAATTGCAGGAAACTGATTTCAGGAGGTAGACTGGAATTGCATTGAAAGCATAGGAAAAGAGGCAGAACGTCCACAATGATGCACTTGGCCAAAAAGGGCGTATGCGTTTTTTCCTGAATATATTCAGGAAAAAACGCATACGCCCTTTTTGGCCAACCAAGCAAGCTTGAAAAGGAAATCTGCACTACAATGAAGTCTCACTTCCCCCCGGTCAAAAGGGCCATCTGAAAAAAGTGTAAAATCCAGAAAGGCAGGACAGGCCATGGAGAACTGGGAGCCTTGTTATGCTGATGGGCGGGATGTAAATTGCCAACAACCACTCGGGAGAAGTGTATGGTGTTTCCTGAAACATCTAAAAAACAAAGCAACAGAACCTAGGGCACTACCACTTATGGTCCTATAGCTTAGGGAAATTAAAATCAAAAAGACACAGCCACCCCAAAGTTTGGAACGGCTCTGTTTACAAGAACCTCGTTTACAGTACAAGTTCAACATCGCAGAAAGTGAAAAATGGATAAAGAAGTTGTGGTATTTACTTACAAAGCAACATCACTCAGCAATGAAATCTATGTCATCAGGCCCTTAGCATCACAATGAGTGGATTCAGGTATGATGATTCTAACTGAAATAAGTCACACAGAAAAAGAAACATCATAAGATATCAGTAATACACGGAATGTAAACTTGGCTACACAGGAACTGAATTACAGAACAGAACAGGGTCTCAAATTTAGAAAACCAACTTATGCTTGCTTAAGGGGAAAGGTGAGTTGGGGTGCTGCATAAAACCAGAGATTGAAATGAGCACAGATAAAGTTCCTTAAGTCAAATATGGAATAGACAAGAGCTACTCCTTGCTCAACGAAATGGACTCAACACCGCATATTAAACGCCTAAGAATGTACCTGACTAGTAAGTATCTTAAAACCTATGGATTGCTATGTCTCCGAAAGAGAATCAAGCATGTGTACAGGGGCATAAACGCAGCAGTGATAGGATTGGAGAGGTTCGGTGAGCAAATGAAGACCCTTTGAAGTCATATTGCATGGTACCCATTACACGGGTCTTAACTCTCCAGGTTTAAGGTATTCTTCCTTCAGCTAAAACATGCATGTGGAACCCAAGTATGATCAACCATGTGAATGGGAGACGTGTTCAAATATGTCTCAGTTTTCCTCCCCTGGTACTCGGGTGCAACATTCCAGACGCTTTACTAACACTCTCCCCACTTGGAGAGTCAGCGCCTTTAACCTCCTGTTTGGCCCAGTTTGCAATTTCTGCGGAAGATGAACAGGAATAGCGAGAACCAATGAGAGGCTAGCTGGAGGTGTCTGGACGGGCAAATTTAACTCTCATTTCCCACGAAGAAGAGGAATTAACCAAAGGCTCAGTGTGCCGTTGCCAGAACCAGATTAGGGCCTGAAGCCATCCTGCGGTGTTGCGGCCAGGTCACAAGAAAGCGAGTTGAAGAAAGGAGCTCAGGGGCACTGTAATTCACAAACCTGCAGAGTTATAAATGACAGCTATCGTCCAAAAATATACTGAAGTAAGGCTGCCAAGAGGACTTGACAGCGGGGCAGAATTGCAGGAAACCGATTTCAGGAGGTAGACTGGAATTGCATTGAAAGCATAGGAAAAGAGGCAGAACGTCCACAATGATGCACTTGGCCAAAAAGGGCGTATGTGTTTTTTCCTGAATATATTCAGGAAAAAACGCATACGCCCTTTTTGGCCAACCAAGCAAGCTTGCAAAGGAAATCTGCACTACAATGAAGTCTCACTTCCCCCCGGTCAAAAGGGCCATCTGAAAAAAGTGTAAAATCCAGAAAGGCAGGACAGGCCATGGAGAACTGGGAGCCTTGTTATGCTGATGGGCGGGATGTAAATTGCCAACAGACACTCTGGAGAAGTGTATGGTGTTTCCTGAAACATCTAAAAAACAAAGCAACAGAGCCTAGGGCACTGCCACTTATGGTCCTATAGCTTAGGGAAATTAAAATCAAAAAGACACAGCCACCCCAAAGTTTGGGACGCCTCTGTTTACAAGAACCTCGTTTACAGTACAAGTTCAACATCACAGAAAGTGAAAAATGGATAAAGAAGTTGTGGTATTTACTTACAAAGCAATATCACTCAGCAATGAAATCTGTGTCATCAGGCCCTTAGCAGCACAATGAGTGGATTCAGGTATGATGATTCTAACTGAAGTAAGTCACACAGAAAAAGAAACATCATAAGATATCAGTAATACACGGAATGTAAACTTGGCTACACAGGAACTGAATTACAGAACAGAACAGGGTCTCAAATTTAGAAAACCAACTTATGCTTGCTTAAGGGTAAAGGTGAGTTGGGGTGCTGCATAAAACCAGAGATTGAAATGAGCACAGATAAAGTTCCTTAAGTCAAATATGGAATAGACAAGAGCTACTCCTTGCTCAACGAAATGGACTCAACACCACATATTAAACGCCTAAGAATGTACCTGACTAGTAAGTATCTTAAAACCTATGGACTGCTATGTCTCCGAAAGAGAATCAAGCATGTGTACAGGGGCATAAACGCAGCAGTGATAGGATTGGAGAGGTTCGGTGAGCAAATGAAGACCCTTTGAAGTCATATTGCATGGTACCCATTACACGGGTCTTAACTCTCCAGGTTTAAGGTATTCTTCCTTCAGCTAAAACATGCATGGGGAACCTAGAGTATGATCAACCATGTGATCGGGAGACGTGTTCAAATATGTCTCAGTTTTCCTCCCCTGGTACTCGTGTGCAACATTCCAGACGCTTTACTAACACTCTCCCCACTTGGAGAGTCAGTCCCTTTAACCTCCTGTTTGGCCCAGTTTGCAATTTATGCGGAAGATGAATAGGAATAGCGAGAACCAATGAGAGGCTAGCTGGAGGTGTCTGGACGGGCAAATTTAACTCTCATTTCCCACCAGGAAGAGGAAATAACCAAAGGCTCAACATGCCGGGCCGGAACCAGATTAGGGCCTGAAGCCATCCTGCGGTGTTGCGGCCAGCTCAAAAGAAAGCGAGTTGAAGAAAGGAGCTCAGGGGCACTGTAATTCACAAACCTGCAGAGTTATAAATGACAGCTATCGTCCAAAAATAGACTGAAGTAAGGCTGCCAAGAGGACTTGAAAGCGGGGCAGAATTGCAGGAAACTGATTTCAGGAGGTAGACTGGAATTGCATTGAAAGCATAGGAAAAGAGGCAGAACGTCCACAATGATGCACTTGGCCAAAAAGGGCGTATGCGTTTTTTCCTGAATATATTCAGGAAAAAACGCATACGCCCTTTTTGGCCAACCAAGCAAGCTTGCAAAGGAAATCTGCACTACAATGAAGTCTCACTTCCCCCCGGTCAAAAGGGCCATCTGAAAAAAGTGTAAACTCCAGAAAGGCAGGACAGGCCATGGAGAACTGGGAGCCTTGTTATGCTGATGGGCGGGATGTAAATTGCCAACAACCACTCGGGAGAAGTGTATGGTGTTTCCTGAAACATCTAAAAAACAAAGCAACAGAACCTAGGGCACTTCCACTTATGGTCCTATAGCTTAGGGAAATTAAAATCAAAAAGACACAGCCACCCCAAAGTTTGGAACGGCTCTGTTTACAAGAACCTCGTTTACAGTACAAGTTCAACATCGCAGAAAGTGAAAAATGGATAAAGAAGTTGTGGTATTTACTTACAAAGCAACATCACTCAGCAATGAAATCTATGTCATCAGGCCCTTAGCATCACAATGAGTGGATTCAGGTATGATGATTCTAACTGAAATAAGTCACACAGAAAAAGAAACATCATAAGATATCAGTAATACACGGAATGTAAACTTGGCTACACAGGAACTGAATTACAGAACAGAACAGGGTCTCAAATTTAGAAAACCAACTTATGCTTGCTTAAGGGGAAAGGTGAGTTGGGGTGCTGCATAAAACCAGAGATTGAAATGAGCACAGATAAAGTTCCTTAAGTCAAATATGGAATAGACAAGAGCTACTCCTTGCTCAACGAAATGGACTCAACACCGCATATTAAACGCCTAAGAATGTACCTGACTAGTAAGTATCTTAAAACCTATGGATTGCTATGTCTCCGAAAGAGAATCAAGCATGTGTACAGGGGCATAAACGCAGCAGTGATAGGATTGGAGAGGTTCGGTGAGCAAATGAAGACCCTTTGAAGTCATATTGCATGGTACCCATTACACGGGTCTTAACTCTCCAGGTTTAAGGTATTCTTCCTTCAGCTAAAACATGCATGTGGAACCCAAGTATGATCAACCATGTGAATGGGAGACGTGTTCAAATATGTCTCAGTTTTCCTCCCCTGGTACTCGGGTACAACATTCCAGATGCTTTACTAACACTCTCCCCACTTGGAGAGTCAGTCCCTTTAACCTCCTGTTTGGCCCAGTTTGCAATTTCTGCGGAAGATGAACAGGAATAGCGAGAACCAATGAGAGGCTAGCTGGAGGTGTCTGGACGGGCAAATTTAACTCTCATTTCCCACCAGGAAGAGGAATTAACCAAAGGCTCAGCATGCCGGGCCGGAACCAGATTAGGGCCTGAAGCCATCCTGCGGTGTTGCGGCCAGGTCACAAGAAAGCGAGTTGAAGAAAGGAGCTCAGGGACACTGTAATTCACAAACCTGCAGAGTTATAAATGACAGCTATCGTCCAAAAATAGACTGAAGTAAGGCTGCCAAGAGGACTTGAAAGCGGGGCAGAATTGCAGGAAACCGATTTCAGGAGGTAGACTGGAATTGCATTGAAAGCATAGGAAAAGAGGCAGAACGTCCACAATGATGCACTTGGCCAAAAAGTGCGTATGAGTTTTTTCCTGAATATATTCAGGAAAAAACGCATACGCCCTTTTTGGCCAACCAAGCAAGCTTGCAAAGGAAATCTGCACTACAATGAAGTCTCACTTCCCCCCGGTCAAAAGGGCCATCTGAATAAAGTGTAAAATCCAGAAAGGCAGGACAGGACATGGAAAACTGGGAGCCTTGTTATGCTGATGGGCGGGATGTAAATTGCCAACAGACACTCGGGAGAAGTGTATGGTGTTTCCTGAAACATCTAAAAAACAAAGCAACAGAGACTAGGGCACTGCCACTTATGGTCCTATAGCTTAGGGAAATTAAAATCAAAAAGACACAGCCACCCCAATGTTTGGGACGCCTCTGTTTACAACAACCTCGTTTACAGTACAAGTTCAACATCACAGAAAGTGAAAAATGGATAAAGAAGTTGTGGTATTTACTTACAAAGCAATATCACTCAGCAATGAAATCTATGTCATCAGGCCCTTAGCATCACAATGAGTGGATTCAGGTATGCTGATTCTAACTGAAATAAGTCACACAGAAAAAGAAACATCATAAGATATCAGTAATACACGGAATGGAAACTTGGCTACACAGGAACTGAATTACAGAACAGAACAGGGTCTCAAATTTAGAAAACCAACTTATGCTTGCTTAAGGGTAAAGGTGAGTTGGGGTGCTGCATAAAACCAGAGATTGAAATGAGCACAGATAAAGTTCCTTAAGTCAAATATGGAATAGACAAGAGCTACTCCTGGCTCAACGAAATGGACTCAACACCGCATATTAAACGCCTAAGAATGTACCTGACTAGTAAGTATCTTAAAACCTATGGATTGCTATGTCTCCAAAAGAGAATCAAGCATGTGTACAGGGGCATAAACGCAGCAGTGATAGGATTGGAGAGGTTCGGTGAACAAATGAAGACCCTTTGAAGTCATATTGCATGGTACCCATTACACGGGTCTCAACTCTCCAGGTTTAAGGTATTCTTCCTTCAGCTAAAACATGCATGTGGAACCGAAGTATGATCAACCATTTGAACGGGAGACGTGTTCAAATATGTCTCAGTTTTCCTCCCCTGGTACTCGGGTGCAACATTCCAGACGCTTTACTAACACTCTCCCCACTTGGAGAGTCAGCGCCTTTAACCTCCTGTTTGGCCCAGTTTGCAATTTCTGCGGAAGATGAACAGGAATAGCGAGAACCAATGAGAGGCTAGCTGGAGGTGTCTGGACGGGCAAATTTAACTCTCATTTCCCACCAGGAAGAGGAATTAACCAAAGGCTCAGCATGCCGTACCGGAACCAGATTAGGGCCTGAAGCCATCCTGCGGTGTTGCGGCCAGGTCACAAGAAAGCGAGTTGAAGAAAGGAGCTAAGGGGCACTGTAATTCACAAACCTGCAGAGTTATAAATGACAGCTATCGTCCAAAAATAGACTGAAGTAAGGCTGCCAAGAGGACTTGAAAGCGGGGCAGAATTGCAGGAAACCGATTTCAGGAGGTAGACTGGAATTGCATTGAAAGCATAGGAAAAGAGGCAGAACGTCCACAATGATGCACTTGGCCAAAAAGGGCGTATGCGTTTTTTCCTGAATATATTCAGGAAAAAACGCATACGCCCTTTTTGGCCAACCAAGCAAGCTTGCAAAGGAAATCTGCACTACAATGAAGTCTCACTTCCCCCCGGTCAAAAGGGCCATCTGAAAAAAGTGTAAAATCCAGAAAGGCAGGACAGGCCATGGAGAACTGGGAGCCTTGTTATGCTGATGGGCGGGATGTAAATTGCCAACAACCACTCGGGAGAAGTGTATGGTGTTTCCTGAAACATCTAAAAAACAAAGCAACAGAGCCTAGGGCACTTCCACTTATGGTCCTATAGCTTAGGGAAATTAAAATCAAAAACACACAGCCACCCCAAAGTTTGGGACGCCTCCGTTTACAAGAACCTCGTTTACCGTACAAGTTCAACATCACAGAAAGTGAAAAATGGATAAAGAAGTTGTGGTATTTACTTACAAAGCAATATCACTCAGCAATGAAATCTGTGTCATCAGGCCCTTAGCATCACATTGAGTGGATTCAGGTATGATGATTCTAACTGAAATAAGTCACACAGAAAAAGAAACATCATAAGATATCAGTAATACACGGAATGGAAACTTGGCTACACAGGAACTGAATTACAGAACAGAACAGGGTCTCAAATTTAGAAAACCAACTTATGCTTGCTTAAGGGTAAAGGTGAGTTGGGGTGCTGCATAAAACCAGAGATTGAAATGAGCACAGATAAAGTTCCTTAAGTCAAATATGGAATAGACAAGAGCTACTCCTTGCTCAACGAAATGGACTCAACACCGCATATTAAACGCCTAAGAATGTACCTGACTAGTAAGTATCTTAAAACCTATGGATTGCTATGTCTCCGAAAGAGAATCAAGCATGTGTACAGGGGCATAAACGCAGCAGTGATAGGATTGGAGAGGTTCGGTGAGCAAATGAAGACCCTTTGAAGTCATATTGCATGGTACCCGTTCCACGGGTCTCAACTCTCCAGGTTTAAGGTATTCTTCCTTCAGCTAAAACATGCATGTGGAACCGAAGTATGATCAACCATGTGAACGGGAGACGTGTTCAAATATGTCTCAGTTTTCCTCCCCTGGTACTCGGGTGCAACATTCCAGACGCTTTACTAACACTCTCCCCACTTGGAGAGTCAGCGCCTTTAACCTCCTGTTTGGCCCAGTTTGCAATTTCTGCGGAAGATGAACAGGAATAGCGAGAACCAATGAGAGGCTAGCTGGACGTGTCTGGACGGGCAAATTTAACTCTCATTTCCCACCAGGAAGAGGAAATAACCAAAGGCTCAGCGTGCCGTACCGGAACCAGATTAGGGCCTGAAGCCATCCTGCGGTGTTGCGGCCAGCTCAAAAGAAAGCGAGTTGAACAAAGGAGCTCAGGGGCACTGTAATTCACAAACCTGCAGAGTTATAAATGACAGCTATCGTCCAAAAATAGACTGAAGTAAGGCTGCCAAGAGGACTTGAAAGCGGGGCAGAATTGCAGGAAACCGATTTCAGGAGGTAGACTGGAATTGCATTGAAAGCATAGGAAAAGAGGCAGAACGTCCACAATGATGCACTTGGCCAAAAAGGGCGTATGCGTTTTTTCCTGAATATATTCTGGAAAAAACGCATACGCCCTTTTTGGCCAACCAAGCAAGCTTGCAAAGGAAATGTGCACTACAATGAAGTCTCACTTCCCCCCGGTCAAAAGGGCCATCTGAAAAAAGTGTAAAATCCAGAAAGGCAGGACAGGCCATGGAGAACTGGGAGCCTTGTTATGCTGATGGGTGGGATGTAAATTGCCAACAACCACTCGGGAGAAGTGTATGGTGTTTCCTGAAACATCTAAAAAACAAAGCAACAGAACCTAGGGCACTTCCACTTATGGTCCTATAGCTTAGGGAAATTAAAATCAAAAAGACACAGCCACCCCAAAGTTTGGAACGGCTCTGTTTACAAGAACCTCGTTTACAGTACAAGTTCAACATCGCCGAAAGTGAAAAATGGATAAAGAAGTTGTGGTATTTACTTACAAAGCAATATCACTCAGCAATGAAATCTGTGTCATCAGGCCCTTAGCAGCACAATGAGTGGATTCAGGTATGATGATTCTAACTGAAGTAAGTCACACAGAAAAAGAAACATCATAAGATATCAGTAATACACGGAATGGAAACTTGGCTACACAGGAACTGAATTACAGAACAGAACAGGGTCTCAAATTTAGAAAACCAACTTATGCTTGCTTAAGGGTAAAGGTGAGTTGGGGTGCTGCATAAAACCAGAGATTGAAATGAGCACAGATAAAGTTCCTTAAGTCAAATATGGAATAGACAAGAGCTACTCCTTGCTCAACGAAATGGACTCAACACCGCATATTAAACGCCTAAGAATGTACCTGACTAGTAAGTATCTTAAAACCTATGGATTGCTATGTCTCCGAAAGAGAATCAAGCATGTGTACAGGGGCATAAACGCAGCAGTGATAGGATTGGAGAGGTTCGTGAGCAAATGAAGACCCTTTGAAGTCATATTGCATGGTACTCATTCCACGGGTTTCAACTACCCAGGTTTTAGGTATTCTTCCTTCAGCTAAAACATGCATGTGGAACCCAGAGTATGATCAACCATGTGAACGGGAGACGTGTTCAAATATGTCTCAGTTTTCCTCCCCTGGTACTCGGGTGCAACATTCCAGACGCTTTACTAACACTCTCCCCACTTGGAGAGTCAGTCCCTTTAACCTCCTGTTTGGCCCAGTTTGCAATTTCTGCGGAAGATGAACAGGAATAGCGAGAACCAATGAGAGGCTAGCTGGAGGTGTCTGGACGGGCAAATTTAACTCTCATTTCCCACCAGGAAGAGGAGTTAACCAAAGGCTCAGCATGCCGGGCCGGAACCAGATTAGGGCCTGAAGCCATCCTGCGGTGTTGCGGCCAGGTCACAAGAAAGCGAGTTGAAGAAAGGAGCTCAGGGGCACTGTAATTCACAAACCTGCAGAGTTATAAATGACAGCTATTGTCCAAAAATAGACTGAAGTAAGGCTGCCAAGAGGACTTGAAAGCGGGGCAGAATTGCAGGAAACCGATTTCAGGAGGTAGACTGGAATTGCATTGAAAGCATAGGAAAAGAGGCAGAACGTCCACAATGATGCACTTGGCCAAAAAGGGCGTATGCGTTTTTTCCTGAATATATTCAGGAAAAAACGCATACGCCCTTTTTGGCCAACCAAGCAAGCTTGCAAAGGAAATCTGCACTACAATGAAGTCTCACTTCCCCCCGGTCAAAAGGGCCATCTGAAAAAAGTGTAAAATCCAGAAAGGCAGGACAGGCCATGGAGAACTGGGAGCCTTGTTATGCTGATGGGCGGGATGTAAATTGCCAACAGACACTCGGGAGAAGTGTATGGTGTTTCCTGAAACATCTAAAAAACAAAGCAACAGAGCCTAGGGCACTGTCACTTATGGTCCTATAGCTTAGGGAAATTAAACTCAAAAAGACACAGCCACCCCAAAGTTTGGAACGGCTCTGTTTACAAGAACCTCGTTTACAGTACAAGTTCAACATCGCAGAAAGTGAAAAATGGATAAAGAAGTTGTGGTATTTACTTACAAAGCAATATCACTCAGCAATGAAATCTATGTCATCAGGCCCTTAGCATCACAATGAGTGGATTCAGGTATGATGATTCTAACTGAAGTAAGTCACACAGAAAAAGAAACATCATAAGATATCAGTAATACACGGAATGTAAACTTGGCTACACAGGAACTGAATTACAGAACAGAACAGGGTCTCAAATTTAGAAAACCAACTTATGCTTGCTTAAGGGGAAAGGTGAGTTGGGGTGCTGCATAAAACCAGAGATTGAAATGAGCACAGATAAAGTTCCTTAAGTCAAATATGGAATAGACAAGAGCTACTCCTTGCTCAACGAAATGGACTCAACACCGCATATTAAACGCCTAAGAATGTACCTGACTAGTAAGTATCTTAAAACCTATGGATTGCTATGTCTCCGAAAGAGAATCAAGCATGTGTACAGGGGCATAAACGCAGCAGTGATAGGATTGGAGAGGTTCGGTGAGCAAATGAAGACCCTTTGAAGTCGTATTGCATGGTACCCATTACACGGGTCTTAACTCTCCAGGTTTAAGGTATTCTTCCTTTAGCTAAATCATGCATGTGGAACACAAGTATGATCAACCATGTGAACGGGAGACGTGTTCAAATATGTCTCAGTTTTCCTCCCCTGGTACTCGGGTGCAACATTCCAGACGCTTTACTAACACTCTCCCCACTTGGAGAGTCAGTCCCTTTAACCTCCTGTTTGGCCCAGTTTGCAATTTCTGCGGAAGATGAACAGGAATAGCGAGAACCAATGAGAGGCTAGCTGGAGGTGTCTGGACGGGCAAATTTAACTCTCATTTCCCACCAGGAAGAGGAGTTAACCAAAGGCTCAGCAT
The DNA here is from genome assembly GCF_951394435.1 of Stenella coeruleoalba. Taxonomy (NCBI): domain Eukaryota; kingdom Metazoa; phylum Chordata; class Mammalia; order Artiodactyla; family Delphinidae; genus Stenella; species Stenella coeruleoalba. Next base: position 483,964 of record NW_027646083.1, on the reverse strand, counting down.
GCCGGGCCGGAACCAGATTAGGGCCTGAAGCCATCCTGCGGTGTTGCGGCCAGGTCACAAGAAAGCGAGTTGAAGAAAGGAGCTCAGGGGCACTGTAATTCACAAACCTGCAGAGTTATAAATGACAGCTATTGTCCAAAAATAGACTGAAGTAAGGCTGCCAAGAGGACTTGAAAGCGGGGCAGAATTGCAGGAAACCGATTTCAGGAGGTAGACTGGAATTGCATTGAAAGCATAGGAAAAGAGGCAGAACGTCCACAATGATGCACTTGGCCAAAAAGGGCGTATGCGTTTTTTCCTGAATATATTCAGGAAAAAACGCATACGCCCTTTTTGGCCAACCAAGCAAGCTTGCAAAGGAAATCTGCACTACAATGAAGTCTCACTTCCCCCCGGTCAAAAGGGCCATCTGAAAAAAGTGTAAAATCCAGAAAGGCAGGACAGGCCATGGAGAACTGGGAGCCTTGTTATGCTGATGGGCGGGATGTAAATTGCCAACAGACACTCGGGAGAAGTGTATGGTGTTTCCTGAAACATCTAAAAAACAAAGCAACAGAGCCTAGGGCACTGTCACTTATGGTCCTATAGCTTAGGGAAATTAAACTCAAAAAGACACAGCCACCCCAAAGTTTGGAACGGCTCTGTTTACAAGAACCTCGTTTACAGTACAAGTTCAACATCGCAGAAAGTGAAAAATGGATAAAGAAGTTGTGGTATTTACTTACAAAGCAATATCACTCAGCAATGAAATCTATGTCATCAGGCCCTTAGCATCACAATGAGTGGATTCAGGTATGATGATTCTAACTGAAGTAAGTCACACAGAAAAAGAAACATCATAAGATATCAGTAATACACGGAATGTAAACTTGGCTACACAGGAACTGAATTACAGAACAGAACAGGGTCTCAAATTTAGAAAACCAACTTATGCTTGCTTAAGGGGAAAGGTGAGTTGGGGTGCTGCATAAAACCAGAGATTGAAATGAGCACAGATAAAGTTCCTTAAGTCAAATATGGAATAGACAAGAGCTACTCCTTGCTCAACGAAATGGACTCAACACCGCATATTAAACGCCTAAGAATGTACCTGACTAGTAAGTATCTTAAAACCTATGGATTGCTATGTCTCCGAAAGAGAATCAAGCATGTGTACAGGGGCATAAACGCAGCAGTGATAGGATTGGAGAGGTTCGGTGAGCAAATGAAGACCCTTTGAAGTCGTATTGCATGGTACCCATTACACGGGTCTTAACTCTCCAGGTTTAAGGTATTCTTCCTTTAGCTAAATCATGCATGTGGAACACAAGTATGATCAACCATGTGAACGGGAGACGTGTTCAAATATGTCTCAGTTTTCCTCCCCTGGTACTCGGGTGCAACATTCCAGACGCTTTACTAACACTCTCCCCACTTGGAGAGTCAGCGCCTTTAACCTCCTGTTTGGCCCAGTTTGCAATTTCTGCGGAAGATGAACAGGAATAGCGAGAACCAATGAGAGACTAGCTGGAGGTGTCTGGACGGGCAAATTTAACTCTCATTTCCCACCAGGAAGAGGAAATAACCAAAGGCTCAGCGTGCCGTGCCGGAACCAGATTAGGGCCTGAAGCCATCCTGCGGTGCTGCGGCCAGGTCACAAGAAAGCAAGTTGAAGAAAGGAGCTCAGGGACACTGTAATTCACAAACCTGCAGAGTTATAAATGACAGCTATCGTCCAAAAATAGACTGAAGTAAGGCTGCCAAGAGGACTTGAAAGCGGGGCAGAATTGCAGGAAACCGATTTCAGGAGGTAGACTGGAATTGCATTGAAAGCATAGGAAAAGAGGCAGAACGTCCACAATGATGCACTTGGCCAAAAAGGGCGTATGCGTTTTTTCCTGAATATATTCTGGAAAAAACGCATATGCCCTTTTTGGCCAACCAAGCAAGCTTGCAAAGGAAATGTGCACTACAATGAAGTCTCACTTCCCCCCGGTCAAAAGGGCCATCTGAAAAAAGTGTAAAATCCAGAAAGGCAGGACAGGCCATGGAGAACTGGGAGCCTTGTAATGCTGATGGGCGGGATGTAAATTGCCAACAACCACTCGGAAGAAGTGTATGGTGTTTCCTGAAACATCTAAAAAACAAAGCAACAGAGCCTAGGGCACTTCCACTTATGGTCCTATAGCTTAGGGAAATTAAAATCAAAAACACACAGCCACCCCAATGTTTGGGACGCCTCCGTTTACAAGAACCTCGTTTACCGTACAAGTTCAATATCACAGAAAGTGAAAAATGGATAAAGAACTTGTGGTACTTACGTACAATGCAGTATCACTCAGCAATGAAATCTATGTCATCAGGCCCTTAGCAGCATAATGAGTGGATTCAGGTACGATGATTCTAACTGAAATAAGTCACACAGAAAAAGAAACATCATAAGATATCACTAATACACAGAATGTAAACTTGGCTACACAGGAACTGCATTCCAAAACAGAACAGGGTCTCAAATTTAGAAAACCAACTTATGCTTGCTTAAGGGTAAAGGTGAGTTGGGGTGCTGCATAAAACCAGAGATTGAAATGAGCACAGATAAAGTTCCTTAAGCCAAATATGGAATAGACAAGAGCTACTCCTTGCTCAACGAAATGGACTCAACACCCCATATTAAACGCCTAAAATGTACCTGACTAGTAAGTATCTTAAAACCTATGGATTGCTATGTCTCCGAAAGAGAATCAAGCATGTGTACAGGGGCATAAACGCAGCAGTGATAGGACTGGAGAGGTTCGGTGAGCAAATGAAGACCCTTTGAAGTCATATTGCATGGTACCCATTCCACGGGTTTCAACTACCCAGGTTTTAGGTATTCTTCCTTCAGCTAAAATATGCATGTGGAACCCAGAGTATGATCAACCATGTGATCGGGAGACGTGTTCAAATATGTCTCAGTTTTCCTCCCCTGGTACTCGGGTGCAACATTCCAGACGCTTTACTAACACTCTCCCCACTTGGAGAGTCAGCGCCTTTAACATCCTGTTTGGCACAGTTTGCAATTTCTGCGGAATATGAACAGGAATAGCGAGAACCAATGAGAGGCTAGCTGGAGGTGTCTGGACGGCAAATTTAACTCTCATTTCCCACCAGGAAGAGGAAATAACCAAAGGCTCAGCGTGCCGTACCGGAACCAGATTAGGGCCTGAAGCCATCCTGTGGTGTTGCGGTCAGCTCACAAGAAAGCGAGTTGAAGAAAGGAGCTCAGGGGCACTGTAATTCACAAACCTGCAGAGTTATAAATGACAGCTATCGTCCAAAAATAGACTGAAGTAAGGCTGCCAAGAGGACTTGAAAGCGGGGCAGAATTGCAGGAAACCGATTTCAGGAGGTAGACTGGAATTGCATTGAAAGCATAGGAAAAGAGGCAGAACGTCCACAATGATGCACTTGGCCAAAAAGGGCGTATGCGTTTTTTCCTGAATATATTCAGGAAAAAATGCATACGCCCTTTTTGGTCAACCAAGCAAGCTTGCAAAGGAAATCTGCACTACAATGAAGTCTCACTTCCCCCCGGTCAAAAGGGCCATCTGAATAAAGTGTAAAATCCAGAAAGGCAACAGGCCATTGAGAACTGGGAGCCTTGTTATGCTGATGGGCGGGATGTAAATTGCCAACAGACACTTGGGAGAAGTGTATGGTGTTTCCTGAAACATCTAAAAAACAAAGCAACAGAGCCTAGGGCAATTCCACTTATGGTCCTATAGCTTAGGGAAATTAAAATCAAAAAGACACAGCCACCCCAAAGTATGGAACGGCTCTGTTTACAAGAACCTCGTTTACAGTACAACTTCAACATCGCAGAAAGTGAAAAATGGATAAAGAAGTTGTGGTATTCACTTACAAAGCAATATCACTCAGCAATGAAATCTATGTCATCAGGCCCTTAGCAGCACAATGAGTGGATTCAGGTATAGTGATTCTAACTGAAATACGTCACACAGAAAAAGAAACATCATAAGATATCAGTAATACACGGAATGGAAACTTGGCTACACAGGAACTGAATTACAGAACACAACAGGGTCTCAAATTTAGAAAACCAACTTATGCTTGCTTAAGGGGAAAGGTGAGTTGGGGTGCTGCATAAAACCAGAGATTGAAATGAGCACAGATAAAGTTCCTTAAGCCAAATATGGAATAGACAAGAGCTACTCCTTGCTCAACGAAATGGACTCAACACCGCATATTAAACGCCTAAGAATGTACCTGACTAGTAAGTATCTTAAAACCTATGGATTGCTATGTCTCCGAAAGAGAATCAAGCATGTGTACAGGGGCATAAACGCAGCAGTGATAGGATTGGAGAGGTTCGGTGAGCAAATGAAGACCCTTTGAAGTCATATTGCATGGTACCCATTCCACGGGTCTCAACTCTCCAGGTTTAAGGTATTCTTCCTTCAGCTAAAACATGCATGTGGAACCGAAGTATGATCAACCATGTGAACGGGAGACGTGTTCAAATATGTCTCAGTTTTCCTCCCCTGGTACTCGGGTGCAACATTCCAGACGCTTTACTAACACTCTCCCCACTTGGAGAGTCAGCGCCTTTAACCTCCTGTTTGGCCCAGTTTGCAATTTCTGCGGAAGATGAACAGGAATACCGAAAACCAATGAGAGGCTAGCTGGAGGTGTCTGGACGGGCAAATTTAACTCTCATTTCCCACCAGGAAGAGGAAATAACCAAAGGCTCAGCGTGCAGTACCGGAACCAGATTAGGGCCTGAAGCCATCCTGCGGTGTTGCGGCCAGCTCAAAAGAAAGCGAGTTGAAGAAAGGAGCTCAGGGGCACTGTAATTCACAAACCTGCAGAGTTATAAATGACAGCTATCGTCCAAAAATAGACTGAAGTAAGGCTGCCAAGAGGACTTGAAAGCGGGGCAGAATTGCAGGAAATTGATTTCAGGAGGTAGACTGGAATTGCATTGAAAGCATAGGAAAAGAGGCAGAATGTCCACAATGATGCACTTGGCCAAAAAGGGCATATGCGTTTTTTCCTGAATATATTCAGGAAAAAAGGCATACGCCCTTTTTGGCCAACCAAGCAAGCTTGCAAAGGAAATGTGCACTACAATGAAGTCTCACTTCCCCCCGGTCAAAAGGGCCATCTGAAAAAAGTGTAAAATCCAGAAAGGCAACAGGCCATTGAGAACTGGGAGCCTTGTTATGCTGAAGGGCGGGATGTAAATTGCCAACAGACACTTGGGAGAAGTGTATGGTGTTTCCTGAAACATCTAAAAAACAAAGCAACAGAGCCTAGGGCACTTCCACTTATGGTCCTATAGCTTAGGGAAATTAAAATCAAAAACACACAGCCACCCCAAAGTTTGGAACGGCTCTGTTTACAAGAACCTCGTTTACAGTACAAGTTCAACATCGCAGAAAGTGAAAAATGGATAAAGAACTTGTGGTACTTACGTACAATGCAGTATCACTCAGCAATGAAATCTATGTCATCAGGACCGTAGCAGCATAATGAGTAGATTCAGGTACGATGATTCTAACTGAAATAAGTCACACAGAAAAAGAAACATCATAAGATATCACTAATACACGGAATGTAAACTTGGCTACACAGGAACTGAATTCCAAAACAGAAAAGGTTCTCAAATTTAGAAAACCAACTTATGCTTGCTTAAGGGGAAAGGTGAGTTGGGGTGCTGCATAAAACCAGAGATTGAAATGAGCACAGATAAAGTTCCTTAAGCCAAATATGGAATAGACAAGAGCTACTCCTTGCTCAACGAAATAGACTCAACACCGCATATTAAACGCCTAAGAATGTACCTGACTAGTAATTATCTTAAAACCTATGGATTGCTATGTCTCCGAAAGAGAATCAAGCATGTGTACAGGGGCATAAACGCAGCAGTGATAGGATTGGAGAGGTTCGGTGAGCAAATGAAGACCCTTTGAAGTCATATTGCATGGTACCCATTCCACGGGTTTCAACTACCCAGGTTTTAGGTATTCTTCCTTCAGCTAAAACATGCATGTGGAACCCAGAGTATGATCAACCATGTGATCGGGAGACGTGTTCAAATATGTCTCAGTTTTCCTCCCCTGGTACTCGGGTGCAACATTCCAGACGCTTTACTAACACTCTCCCCACTTGGAGAGTCAGCGCCTTTAACCTCCTGTTTGGCACAGTTTGCAATTTCTGCGGAAGATGAACAGGAATAGCGAGAACCAATGAGAGGCTAGCTGGAGGTGTCTGGACGGGGAAATTTAACTCTCATTTTGCAACAGGAAGAGGAAATAACCAAAGGCTCAGCGTTCCGTACCGGAACCAGATTAGGGCCTGAAGCCATCCTGCGGTATTGCGGCCAGCTCAAAAGAAACCGAGTTGAAGAAAGGAGCTCAGGGGCACTGTAATTCACAAACCTGCAGAGTTATAAATGACAGCTATCGTCCAAAAATATACTGAAGTAAGGCTGCCAAGAGGACTTGACAGCGGGGCAGAATTGCAGGAAACCGATTTCAGGAGGTAGACTGGAATTGCATTGAAAGCATAGGAAAAGAGGCAGAACGTCCACAATGATGCACTTGGCCAAAAAGGGCGTATGCGTTTTTTCCTGAATATATTCAGGAAAAAACGCATACGCCCTTTTTGGCCAACCAAGCAAGCTTGCAAAGGAAATCTGCACTACAATGAAGTCTCACTTCCCCCCGGTCAAAAGGGCCATCTGAAAAAAGTGTAAAATCCAGAAAGGCAGGACAGGCCATGGAGAACTGGGAGCCTTGTTATGCTGATGGGCGGGATGTAAATTGCCAACAACCACTCGGGAGAAGTGTATGGTGTTTCCTGAAACATCTAAAAAACAAAGCAACAGAGCCTAGGGCACTTCCAATTATGGTCCTATAGCTTAGGGAAATTAAAATCAAAAAGACACAGCCACCCCAAAGTTTGGGACGCCTCCGTTTACAAGAACCTCGTTTACCGTACAAGTTAAATATCACAGAAAGTGAAAAATGGATAAAGAAGTTGTGGTATTTACTTACAAAACAATATCACTCAGCAATGAAATCTATGTCATCAGGCCCTTAGCAGCACAATGAGTGGGTTCAGGTATGATGATTCTAACTGAAATAAGTCACACAGAAAAAGAAACATCATAAGATATCACTAATACACGGAATGTAAACTTGGCTACACAGGAACTGAATTACAGAACAGAACAGGGTCTCAAATTTAGAAAACCAACTTATGCTTGCTTAAGGGTAAAGGTGAGTTGGGGTGCTGCATAAAACCAGAGATTGAAATGAGCACAGATAAAGTTCCTTAAGTCAAATATGGAATAGACAAGAGCTACTCCTTGCTCAACGAAATGGACTCAACACCGCATATTAAACGCCTAAGAATGTACCTAACTAGTAAGTATCGTAAAACCTATGGATTGCTATGTCTCCAAAAGAGAATCAAGCATGTGTACAGGGGCATAAACGCAGCAGTGATAGGATTGGAGAGGTTCGGTGAGCAAATGAAGACCCTTTGAAGTCATATTGCATGGTACCCATTACACGGGTCTCAACTCTCCAGGTTTAAGGTATTCTTCCTTCAGCTAAAACATGCATGTGGAACCCAAGTATGATCAACCATGTGAACGGGAGACGTGTTCAAATATGTCACAGTTTTCCTCCCCTGGTACTCGGGTGCAACATTCCAGATGCTTTATTAACACTCTCCCCACTTGGAGAGTCAGCGCCTTTAACCTCCTGTTTGGCCCAGTTTGCAATTTCTGCGGAAGATGAACAGGAATAGCGAGAACCAATGAGAGGCTAGCTGGAGGTGTCTGGACGGGCAAATTTAACTCTCATTTCCCACCAGGAAGAGGAAATAACCAAAGGCTCAGCGTGCCATACCGGAACCAGATTAGGGCCTGAAGCCATCCTGCGGTGTTGCGGCCAGCTCAAAAGAAAGCGAGTTGAAGAAAGGAGCTCAGGGGCACTGTAATTCACAAACCTGCAGAGTTATAAATGACAGCTATCGTCCAAAAATAGACTGAAGTAAGGCTGCCAAGAGGACTTGAAAGCGGGGCAGAATTGCAGGAAACCGATTTCAGGAGGTAGACTGGAATTGCATTGAAAGCATAGGAAAAGAGGCAGAACGTCCACAATGATGCACTTGGCCAAAAAGGGCGTATGCGTTTTTTCCTGAATATATTCAGGAAAAAACGCATACACCCTTTTTGGCCAACCAAGCAAGCTTGCAAAGGAAATCTGCACTACAATGAAGTCTCACTTCCCCCCGGTCAAAAGGGCCATCTGAAAAAAGTGTAAAATCCAGAAAGGCAGGACAGGCCATGGAGAACTGGGAGCCTTGTTATGCTGATGGGCGGGATGTAAATTGCCAACAGACACTCTGGAGAAGTGTATGGTGTTTCCTGAAACATCTAAAAAACAAAGCAACAGAGCCTAGGGCACTGCCACTTATGGTCCTATAGCTTAGGGAAATTAAAATCAAAAAGACACAGCCACCCCAAACTTTGGGACGCCTCTGTTTACAAGAACCTCGTTTACAGTACAAGTTCAACATCGCAGAAAGTGAAAAATGGATAAAGAAGTTGTGGTATTTACTTACAAAGCAATATCACTCAGCAATGAAATCTGTGTCATCAGGCCCTTAGCAGCACAATGAGTGGATTCAGGTATGATGATTCTAACTGAAGTAAGTCACACAGAAAAAGAAACATCATAAGATATCAGTAATACACGGAATGGAAACTTGGCTACACAGGAACTGAATTACAGAACAGAACAGGGTCTCAAATTTAGAAAACCAACTTATGCTTGCTTAAGGGTAAAGGTGAGTTGGGGTGCTGCATAAAACCAGAGATTGAAATGAGCACAGATAAAGTTCCTTAAGTCAAATATGGAATAGACAAGAGCTACTCCTTGCTCAACGAAATGGACTCAACACCGCATATTAAACGCCTAAGAATGTACCTGACTAGTAAGTATCTTAAAACCTATGGATTGCTATGTCTCCGAAAGAGAATCAAGCATGTGTACAGGGGCATAAACGCAGCAGTGATAGAATTGGAGAGGTTCGGTGAGCAAATGAAGACCCTTTGAAGTCATATTGCATGGTACCCATTACACGGGTCTTAACTCTCCAGGTTTAAGGTATTCTTCCTTCAGCTAAAACATGCATGTGGAACCCAAGTATGATCAACCATGTGAACGGGAGACGTGTTCAAATATGTCTCAGTTTTCCTCCCCTGGTACTCGGGTGCAACATTCCAGACGCTTTACTAACACTCTCCCCACTTGGAGAGTCAGCGCCTTTAACCTCCTGTTTGGCCCAGTTTGCAATTTCTGCGGAAGATGAACAGGAATAGCGAGAACCAATGAGAGGCTAGCTGGAGGTGTCTGGACGGGCAAATTTAACTCTCATTTCCCACCAGGAAGAGGAATTAACCAAAGGCTCAGCCTGCCGGGCCAGAACCAGATTAGGGCCTGAAGCCATCCTGCGGTGTTGCGGCCAGGTCACAAGAAAGCGAGTTGAAGAAAGGAGCTCAGGGACACTGTAATTCACAAACCTGCAGAGTTATAAATGACAGCTATCGTCCAAAAATAGACTGAAGTAAGGCTGCCAAGAGGACTTGAAAGCGGGGCAGAATTGCAGGAAACCGATTTCAGGAGGTAGACTGGAATTGCATTGAAAGCATAGGAAAAGAGGCAGAACGTCCACAATGATGCACTTGGCCAAAAAGGGCATATGCGTTTTTTCCTGAATATATTCAGGAAAAAACGCATACGCCCTTTTTGGCCAACCAAGCAAGCTTGCAAAGGAAATCTGCACTACAATGAAGTCTCACTTCCCCCCGGTCAAAAGGGCCATCTGAATAAAGTGTAAAATCGAGAAAGGCAGGACAGGCCATGGAGAACTGGGAGCCTTGTTATGCTGATGGGCGGGATGTAAATTGCCAACAACCACTCGGGAGAAGTGTATGGTGTTTCCTGAAACATCTAAAAAACAAAGCAACAGAACCTAGGGCACTTCCACTTATGGTCCTATAGCTTAGGGAAATTAAAATCAAAAAGACACAGCCACCCCAAAGTTTGGGACGCCTCTGTTTACAAGAACCTCGTTTACAGTACAAGTTCAACATCGCAGAAAGTGAAAAATGGATAAAGAAGTTGTGGTATTTACTTACAAAGCAATATCACTCAGCAATGAAATCTATGTCATCAGGCCCTTAGCATCACAATGAGTGGATTCAGGTATGATGATTCTAACTGAAATAAGTCACACAGAAAAAGAAACATCATAAGATATCAGTAATACATGGAATGTAAACTTGGCTACACAGGAACTGAATTACAGAACAGAACAGGGTCTCAAATTTAGAAAACCAACTTATGCTTGCTTAAGGGTAAAGGTGAGTTGGGGTGCTGCATAAAACCAGAGATTGAAATGAGCACAGATAAAGTTCCTTAAGTCAAATATGGAATAAACAAGAGCTACTCCTTGCTCAACGAAATGGACTCAACACCGCATATTAAACGCCTAAGAATGTACCTGACTAGTAAGTATCTTAAAACCTATGGATTGCTATGTCTCCGAAAGAGAATCAAGCATGTGTACAGGGGCATAAACGCAGCAGTGATAGGATTGGAGAGGTTCGGTGAGCAAATGAAGACCCTTTGAAGTCATATTGCATGGTACCCATTCCACGGGTCTCAACTCTCCAGGTTTAAGGTATTCTTCCTTCAGCTAAAACATGCATGTGGAACCCAAGTATGATCAACCATGTGAATGGGAGACGTGTTCAAATATGTCTCAGTTTTCCTCCCCTGGTACTCGGGTGCAACATTCCAGACGCTTTACTAACACTCTCCCCACTTGGAGAGTCAGCGCCTTTAACCTCCTGTTTGGCCCAGTTTGCAATTTCTGCGGAAGATGAACAGGAATAGCGAGAACCAATGAGAGGCTAGCTGGAGGTGTCTGGACGGGCAAATTTAACTCTCATTTCCCAACAGGAAGAGGAAATAACCAAAGGCTCAGCGTTCCGTACCGGAACCAGATTAGGGCCTGAAGCCATCCTGCGGTGTTGCGGCCAGCTCATAAGAAAGCGAGTTGAAGAAAGGAGCTCAGGGGCACTGTAATTCACAAACCTGCAGAGTTATAAATGACAGCTATCACCCAAAAATAGACTGAAGTAAGGCTGCCAAGAGGACTTGAAAGCGGGGCAGAATTGCAGGAAACCGATTTCAGGAGGTAGACTGGAATTGCATTGAAAGCATAGGAAAAGAGGCAGAACGTCCACAATGATGCACTTGGCCAAAAAGGGCGTATGCGTTTTTTCCTGAATATATTCAGGAAAAAACGCATACGCCCTTTTTGGCCAACCAAGCAAGCTTGCAAAGGAAATCTGCACTACAATGAAGTCTCACTTCCTCCCGGTCAAAAGGGCCATCTGAAAAAAGTGTAAAATCCAGAAAGGCAGGACAGGCCATGGAGAACTGGGAGCCTTGTTATGCTGATGGGCGGGATGTAAATTGCCAACAACCACTCGGGAGAAGTGTATGGTGTTTCCTGAAACATCTAAAAAACAAAGCAACAGAACCTAGGGCACTTCCACTTATGGTCCTATAGCTTAGGGAAATTAAAATCAAAAACACACAGCCACCCCAAAGTTTGGAACGGCTCTGTTTACAAGAACCTCGTTTACAGTACAAGTTCAACATCGCAGAAAGTGAAAAATGGATAAAGAAGTTGTGGTATTCACTTACAAAGCAATATCACTTAGCAATGAAATCTGTGTCATCAGGCCCTTAGCAGCACAATGAGTGGATTCAGGTATGCTGATTCTAACTGAAGTAAGTCACACAGAAAAAGAAACATCATAAGATATCAGTAATACACGGAATGTAAACTTGGCTACACAGGAACTGAATTACAGAACAGAACAGGGTCTCAAATTTAGAAAACAAACTTATGCTTGCTTAAGGGTAAAGGTCAGTTGGGGTGCTGCATAAAACCAGAGATTGAAATGAGCACAGATAAAGTTCCTTAAGCCAAATATGGAATAGACAAGAGCTACTCCTTCCTCAACGAAATGGACTCAACACCCCATATTAAACGCCTAAGAATGTACCTGACTAGTAAGTATCTTAAAACCTATGGATTGCTATGTCTCCGAAAGAGAATCAAGCATGTGTACAGGGGCATAAACGCAGCAGTGATAGGATTGGAGAGGTTCGGTGAGCAAATGAAGACCCTTTGAAGTCATATTGCATGGTACCCATTCCACGGGTTTCAACTACCCAGGTTTAAGGTATTGTTCCTTCAGCTAAAACATGCATGTGGAACCTAGAGTATGATCAACCATGTGATCGGGAGACGTGTTCAAATATGTCTCAGTTTTCCTCCCCTGGTACTCGGGTGCAACATTCCAGATGCTTTACTAACACTCTCCCCACTTGGAGAGTCAGTCCCTTTAACCTCCTGTTTGGCCCAGTTTGCAATTTCTGCGGAAGATGAACAGGAATAGCGAGAACCAATGAGAGGCTAGCTGGAGGTGTCTGGACGGGCAAATTTAACTCTCATTTCCCACCAGGAAGAGGAATTAACCAAAGGCTCAGCATGCCGGGCCGGAACCAGATTAGGGCCTGAAGCCATCCTGCGGTGTTGCGGCCAGGTCACAAGAGAGCGAGTTGAAGAAAGGAGATCAGGGACACTGTAATTCACAAACCTGCAGAGTTATAAATGACAGCTATCGTCCAAAAATAGACTGAAGTAAGGCTGCCAAGAGGACTTGAAAGCGGGGCAGAATTGCAGGAAACCGATTTCAGGAGGTAGACTGGAATTGCATTGAAAGCATAGGAAAAGAGGCAGAACGTCCACAATGATGCACTTGGCCAAAAAGGGCGTATGCGTTTTTTCCTGAATATATTCAGGAAAAAACGCATACGCCCTTTTTGGCCAACCAAGCAAGCTTGCAAAGGAAATCTGCACTACAATGAAGTCTCACTTCCCCCCGGTCAAAAGGGCCATCTGAAAAAAGTGTAAAATCCAGAAAGGCAGGACAGGCCATGGAGAACTGGGAGCCTTGTTATGCTGATGGGCGGGATGTAAATTGCCAACAGACACTCTGGAGAAGTGTTTGGTGTTTCCTGAAACATCTAAAAAACAAAGCAACAGAGACTAGGGCACTGCCACTTATGGTCCTATAGCTTAGGGAAATTAAAATCAAAAAGACACAGCCACCCCAATGTTTGGGACGCCTCTGTTTACAAGAACCTCGTTTACAGTACAAGTTCAACATCACAGAAAGTGAAAAATGGATAAAGAAGTTGTGGTATTTACTTACAAAGCAATATCACTCAGCAATGAAATCTATGTCATCAGGCCCTTAGCATCACAATGAGTGGATTCAGGTATGATGATTCTAACTGAAATAAGTCACACAGAAAAAGAAACATCATAAGATATCAGTAATACACGGAATGGAAACTTGGCTACACAGGAACTGAATTACAGAACAGAACAGGGTCTCAAATTTAGAAAACCAACTTATCCTTGCTTAAGGGTAAAGGTGAGTTGGGGTGCTGCATAAAACCAGAGATTGAAATGAGCACAGATAAAGTTCCTTAAGTCAAATATGGAATAGACAAGAGCTACTCCTTGCTCAACGAAATGGACTCAACACCGCATATTAAACGCCTAAGAATGTACCTGACTAGTAAGTATCTTAAAACCTATGGATTGCTATGTCTCCGAAAGAGAATCAAGCATGTGTACAGGGGCATAAACGCAGCAGTGATAGGATTGGAGAGGTTCGGTGAACAAATGAAGACCCTTTGAAGTCATATTGCATGGTACCCATTACACGGGTCTCAACTCTCCAGGTTTAAGGTATTCTTCCTTCAGCTAAAACATGCATGTGGAACCCAAGTATGATCAACCATGTGAACGGGAGACGTGTTCAAATATGTCTCAGTTTTCCTCCCCTGGTACTCGGGTGCAACATTCCAGACGGTTTACTAACACTATCCCCACTTGGAGAGTCAGCGCCTTTAACCTCCTGTTTGGCCCAGTTTGCAATTTCTGCGGAAGATGAACAGGAATAGCGAGAACCAATGAGAGGCTAGCTGGAGGTGTCTGGACGGGCAAATTTAACTCTCATTTCCCACCAGGAAGAGGAATTAACCAAAGGCTCAGCATGCCGGGCCGGAACCAGATTAGGGCCTGAAGCCATCCTGCGGTGTTGCGGCCAGGTCACAAGAAAGCGAGTTGAAGAAAGGAGCTCAGGGGCACTGTAATTCACAAACCTGCAGAGTTATAAATGACAGCTATCGTCCAAAAATAGACTGAAGTAAGGCTGCCAAGAGGACTTGAAAGCGGGGCAGAATTGCAGGAAACCGATTTCAGGAGGTAGACTGGAATTGCATTGAAAGCATAGGAAAAGAGGCAGAACGTCCACAATGATGCACTTGGCCGAAAAGGGCGTATGCGTTTTTTCCTGAATATATTCAGGAAAAAACGCATACGCCCTTTTTGGCCAACCAAGCAAGCTTGCAAAGGAAATCTGCACTACAATGAAGTCTCACTTCCCCCCGGTCAAAAGGGCCATCTGAATAAAGTGTAAAATCCAGAAAGGCAGGACAGGCCATGGAGAACTGGGAGCCTTGTTATACTGATGGGCGGGATGTAAATTGCCAACAGACACTCGGGAGAAGTGTATGGTGTTTCCTGAAACATCTAAAAAACAAAGCAACAGAGCCTAGGGCACTGCCACTTATGGTCCTATAGCTTAGGGAAATTAAAATCAAAAAGACACAGCCACCCCAAAGTTTGGGACGCCTCTGTTTACAAGAACCTCGTTTACAGTACAAGTTCAACATCGCAGAAAGTGAAAAATGGATAAAGAAGTTGTGGTATTTACTTACAAAGCAATATCACTCAGCAATGAAATCTATGTCATCAGGCCCTTAGCATCACAATGAGTGGATTCAGGTATGATGATTCTAACTGAAATAAGTCACACAGAAAAAGAAACATCATAAGATATCAGTAATACACGGAATGTAAACTTGGCTACACAGGAACTGAATTACGGAACAGAACAGGGTCTCAAATTTAGAAAACCAACTTATGCTTGCTTAAGGGTAAAGGTGAGTTGGGGTGCTGCATAAAACCAGAGATTGAAATGAGCACAGATAAAGTTCCTTAAGTCAAATATGGAATAGACAAGAGCTACTCCTTGCTCAACGAAATGGACTCAACACCGCATATTAAACGCCTAAGAATGTACCTGACTAGTAAGTATCTTAAAACCTATGGATTGCTATGTCTCCGAAAGAGAATCAAGCATGTGTACAGGGGCATAAACGCAGCAGTGATAGGATTGGAGAGGTTCGGTGAGCAAATGAAGACCCTTTGAAGTCATATTGCATGGTACCCATTCCACGGGTCTCAACTCTCCAGGTTTAAGGTATTCTTCCTTCAGCTAAAACATGCATGTGGAACCCAAGTATGATCAACCATGTGAACGGGAGACGTGTTCAAATATGTCTCAGTTTTCCTCCCCTGGTACTCGGGTGCAACATTCCAGACGCTTTACTAACACTCTCCCCACTTGGAGAGTCAGCGCCTTTAACCTCCTGTTTGGCCCAGTTTGCAATTTCTGCGGAAGATGAACAGGAATAGCGAGAACCAATGAGAGGCTAGCTGGAGGTGTCTGGACGGGCAAATTTAACTCTCATTTCCCACCAGGAAGAGGAATTAACCAAAGGCTCAGCATGCCGGGCCGGAACCAGATTAGGGCCTGAAGCCATCCTGCGGTGTTGCGGCCAGGTCACAAGAAAGCGAGTTGAAGAAAGGAGCTAAGGGGCACTGTAATTCACAAACCTGCAGAGTTATAAATGACAGCTATCGTCCAAAAATAGACTGAAGTAAGGCTGCCAAGAGGACTTGAAAGCGGGGCAGAATTGCAGGAAACCGATTTTAGGAGGTAGACTGGAATTGCATTGAAAGCATAGGAAAAGAGGCAGAACGTCCACAATGATGCACTTGGCCAAAAAGGGCGTATGCGTTTTTTCCTGAATATATTCAGGAAAAAACGCATACGCCCTTTTTGGCCAACCAAGCAAGCTTGCAAAGGAAATCTGCACTACAATGAAGTCTCACTTCCCCCCGGTCAAAAGGGCCATCTGAATAAAGTGTAAAATCCAGAAAGGCAGGACAGGCCATGGAGAACTGGGAGCCTTGTTATACTGATGGGCGGGATGTAAATTGCCAACAGACACTCGGGAGAAGTGTATGGTGTTTCCTGAAACATCTAAAAAACAAAGCAACAGAGCCTAGGGCACTTCCACTTATGTTCCTATAGCTTAGGGAAATTAAAATCAAAAACACACAGCCACCCCAAAGTTTGGGACGCCTCCGTTTACAAGAACCAAGTTTACCGTACAAGTTCAACATCGCAGAAAGTGAAAAATGGATAAAGAAGTTGTGGTATTTACTTACAAAGCAATATCACTCAGCAATGAAATCTATGTCATCAGGCCCTTAGCATCACAATGAGTGGATTCAGGTATGATGATTCTAACTGAAATAAGTCACACAGAAAAAGAAACATCATAAGATATCAGTAATACACGGAATGGAAACTTGGCTACACAGGAACTGAATTACAGAACAGAACAGGGTCTCAAATTTAGAAAACCAACTTATGCTTGCTTAAGGGTAAAGGTGAGTTGGGGTGCTGCATAAAACCAGAGATTGAAATGAGCACAGATAAAGTTCCTTAAGTCAAATATGGAATAGACAAGAGCTACTCCTTGCTCAACGAAATGGACTCAACACCGCATATTAAACGCCTAAGAATGTACCTGACTAGTAAGTATCTTAAAACCTATGGATTGCTATGTCTCCGAAAGAGAATCAAGCATGTGTACAGGGGCATAAACGCAGCAGTGATAGGATTGGAGAGGTTCGGTGAGCAAATGAAGACCCTTTGAAGTCATATTGCATGGTACCCATTCCACGGGTCTCAACTCTCCAGGTTTAAGGTATTCTTCCTTCAGCTAAAACATGCATGTGGAACCCAAGTATGATCAACCATGTGAACGGGAGACGTGTTCAAATATGTCTCAGTTTTCCTCCCCTGGTACTCGGGTGCAACATTCCAGACGCTTTACTAACACTCTCCCCACTTGGAGAGTCAGCGCCTTTAACCTCCTGTTTGGCCCAGTTTGCAATTTCTGCGGAAGATGAACAGGAATAGCGAGAACCAATGAGAGGCTAGCTGGAGGTGTCTGGACGGGCAAATTTAACTCTCATTTCCCACCAGGAAGAGGAAATAACCAAAGGCTCAGCGTGCCGTACCGGAACCAGATTAGGGCCTGAAGCCATCCTGCGGTGTTGCGGCCAGCTCAAAAGAAAGCGAGTTGAACAAAGGAGCTCAGGGGCACTGTAATTCACAAACCTGCAGAGTTATAAATGACAGCTATCGTCCAAAAATAGACTGAAGTAAGGCTGCCAAGAGGACTTGAAAGCGGGGCAGAATTGCAGGAAACCGATTTCAGGAGGTAGACTGGAATTGCATTGAAAGCATAGGAAAAGAGGCAGAACGTCCACAATGATGCACTTGGCCAAAAAGGGCGTATGCGTTTTTTCCTGAATATATTCAGGAAAAAACGCATACGCCCTTTTTGGCCAACCAAGCAAGCTTGCAAAGGAAATGTGCACTACAATGAAGTCTCACTTCCCCCCGGTCAAAAGGGCCATTTGAAAAAAGTGTAAAATCCAGAAAGGCAGGACAGGCCATGGAGAACTGGGAGCCTTGTTATGCTGATGGGTGGGATGTAAATTGCCAACAACCACTCGGGAGAAGTGTATGGTGTTTCCTGAAACATCTAAAAAACAAAGCAACAGAACCTAGGGCACTTCCACTTATGGTCCTATAGCTTAGGGAAATTAAAATCAAAAAGACACAGCCACCCCAAAGTTTGGAACGGCTCTGTTTACAAGAACCTCGTTTACAGTACAAGTTCAACATCGCAGAAAGTGAAAAATGGATAAAGAAGTTGTGGTATTTACTTACAAAGCAATATCACTCAGCAATGAAATCTGTGTCATCAGGCCCTTAGCAGCACAATGAGTGGATTCAGGTATGATGATTCTAACTGAAGTAAGTCACACAGAAAAAGAAACATCATAAGATATCAGTAATACACGGAATGTAAACTTGGCTACACAGGAACTGAATTACAGAACAGAACAGGGTCTCAAATTTAGAAAACCAACTTATGCTTGCTTAAGGGTAAAGGTGAGTTGGGGTGCTGCATAAAACCAGAGATTGAAATGAGCACAGATAAAGTTCCTTAAGTCAAATATGGAATAGACAAGAGCTACTCCTTGCTCAACGAAATGGACTCAACACCGCATATTAAACGCCTAAGAATGTACCTGACTAGTAAGTATCTTAAAACCTATGGATTGCTATGTCTCCGAAAGAGAATCAAGCATGTGTACAGGGGCATAAACGCAGCAGTGATAGGATTGGAGAGGTTCGTGAGCAAATGAAGACCCTTTGAAGTCATATTGCATGGTACCCATTCCACGGGTTTCAACTACCCAGGTTTTAGGTATTCTTCCTTCAGCTAAAACATGCATGTGGAACCCAGAGTATGATCAACCATGTGATCGGGAGACGTGTTCAAATATGTCTCAGTTTTCCTCCCCTGGTACTCGGGTGCAACATTCCAGACGCTTTACTAACACTCTCCCCACTTGGAGAGTCAGTCCCTTTAACCTCCTGTTTGGCCCAGTTTGCAATTTCTGCGGAAGATGAACAGGAATAGCGAGAACAAATGAGAGGCTAGCTGGAGGTGTCTGGACGGGCAAATTTAACTCTCATTTCCCACCAGGAAGAGGAATTAACCAAAGGCTCAGCATGCCGGGCCGGAACCAGATTAGGGCCTGAAGCCATCCTGCGGTGTTGCGGCCAGGTCACAAGAAAGCGAGTTGAAGAAAGGAGCTCAGGGGCACTGTAATTCACAAACCTGCACAGTTATAAATGACAGCTATCGTCCAAAAATAGACTGAAGTAAGGCTGCCAAGAGGACTTGAAAGCGGGGCAGAATTGCAGGAAACCGATTTCAGGAGGTAGACTGGAATTGCATTGAAAGCATAGGAAAAGAGGCAGAACGTCCACAATGATGCACTTGGCCAAAAAGGGCGTATGCGTTTTTTCCTGAATATATTCAGGAAAAAACGCATACGCCCTTTTTGGCCAACCAAGCAAGCTTGCAAAGGAAATCTGCACTACAATGAAGTCTCACTTCCCCCCGGTCAAAAGGGCCATCTGAAAAAAGTGTAAAATCCAGAAAGGCAACAGGCCATTGAGAACTGGGAGCCTTGTTATGCTGATGGGCGGGATGTAAATTGCCAACAACCACTCGGGAGAAGTGTATGGTGTTTCCTGAAACATCTAAAAAACAAAGCAACAGAGCCTAGGGCACTGCTACTTATGGTCCTATAGCTTAGGGAAATAAAAATCAAAAAGACACAGCCACCCCAAAGTTTGGAACGGCTCTGTTTACAAGAACCCCGTTTACAGTACAAGTTCAACATCGCAGAAAGTGAAAAATGGATAAAGAAGTTGTGGTATTTACTTACAAAGCAATATCACTCAGCAATGAAATCTATGTCATCAGGCCCTTAGCATCACAATGAGTGGATTCAGGTATGATGATTCTAACTGAAATAAGTCACACAGAAAAAGAAACATCATAAGATATCAGTAATACACGGAATGTAAACTTGGCTACACAGGAACTGAATTACAGAACAGAACAGGGTCTCAAATTTAGAAAACCAACTTATGCTTGCTTAAGGGGAAAGGTGAGTTGGGGTGCTGCATAAAACCAGAGATTGAAATGAGCACAGATAAAGTTCCTTAAGTCAAATATGGAATAGACAAGAGCTACTCCTTGCTCAACGAAATGGACTCAACACCGCATATTAAATGCCTAAGAATGTACCTGACTAGTAAGTATCTTAAAACCTATGGATTGCTATGTCTCCGAAAGAGAATCAAGCATGTGTACAGGGGCATAAACGCAGCAGTGATAGGATTGGAGAGGTTCGGTGAGCAAATGAAGACCCTTTGAAGTCATATTGCATGGTACCCATTACACGGGTCTTAACTCTCCAGGTTTAAGGTATTCTTCCTTCAGCTAAAACATGCATGTGGAACCCAAGTATGATCAACCATGTAAACGGGAGACGTGTTCAAATATGTCTCAGTTTTCCTCCCCTGGTACTCGGGTGCAACATTCCAGACGCTTTACTAACACTCTCCCCACTTGGAGAGTCAGCGCCTTTAACCTCCTGTTTGGCCCAGTTTGCAATTTCTGCGGAAGATGAACAGGAATAGCGAGAACCAATGAGAGACTAGCTGGAGGTGTCTGAACGGGCAAATTTAACTCTCATTTCCCACCAGGAAGAGGAAATAACCAAAGGCTCAGCGTGCCGTGCCGGAACCAGATTAGGGCCTGAAGCCATCCTGCGGTGTTGCGGCCAGGTCACAAGAAAGCAAGTTGAAGAAAGGAGCTCAGGGGCACTGTAATTCACAAACCTGCAGAGTTATAAATGATAGCTATCGTCCAAAAATAGACTGAAGTAAGGCTGCCAAGAGGACTTGAAAGCGGGGCAGAATTGCAGGAAACCGATTTCAGGAGGTAGACTGGAATTGCATTGAAAGCATAGGAAAAGAGGCAGAACGTCCACAATGATGCACTTGGCCAAAAAGGGCGTATGCGTTTTTTCCTGAATATATTCAGGAAAAAACGCATACGCCCTTTTTGGCCAACCAAGCAAGCTTGCAAAGGAAATGTGCACTACAATGAAGTCTCACTTCC
This sequence comes from Stenella coeruleoalba, assembly GCF_951394435.1. Taxonomy (NCBI): domain Eukaryota; kingdom Metazoa; phylum Chordata; class Mammalia; order Artiodactyla; family Delphinidae; genus Stenella; species Stenella coeruleoalba. The sequence continues at coordinate 463,052 of NW_027646083.1, read as the reverse complement.
CCCCGGTCAAAAGGGCCATCTGAAAAAAGTGTAAAATCCAGAAAGGCAGGACAGGCCATGGAGAACTGGGAGCCTTGTTATGCTGATGGGCGGGATGTAAATTGCCAACAGACACTTGGGAGAAGTGTATGGTGTTTCCTGAAACATCTAAAAAACAAAGCAACAGAACCTAGGGCACTTCCACTTATGGTCCTATAGCTTAGGGAAATTAAAATCAAAAAGACACAGCCACCCCAAAGTTTGGAACGGCTCTGTTTACAAGAACCTCGTTTACAGTACAAGTTCAACATCGCAGAAAGTGAAAAATGGATAAAGAAGTTGTGGTATTTACTTACAAAGCAATATCACTCAGCAATGAAATCTGTGTCATCAGGCCCTTAGCAGCACAATGAGTGGATTCAGGTATGATGATTCTAACTGAAGTAAGTCACACAGAAAAAGAAACATCATAAGATATCAGTAATACACAGAATGTAATCTTGGCTACACAGGAACTGAATTACAGAACAGAACAGGGTCTCAAATTTAGAAAACCAACTTATGCTTGCTTAAGTGTAAAGGTGAGTTGGGGTGCTGCATAAAACCAGAGATTGAAATGAGCACAGATAAAGTTCCTTAAGTCAAATATGGAATAGACAAGAGCTACTCCTTGCTCAACGAAATGGACTCAACACCGCATATTAAACACCTAAGAATGTACCTGACTAGTAAGTATCTTAAAACCTATGGATTGCTATGTCTCCGAAAGAGAATCAAGCATGTGTACAGGGGCATAAACGCAGCAGTGATAGGATTGGAGAGGTTCGGTGAGCAAATGAAGACCCTTTGAAGTCGTATTGCATGGTACCCATTACACGGGTCTTAACTCTCCAGGTTTAAGGTATTCTTCCTTCAGCTAAATCATGCATGTGGAACCCAAGTATGATCAACCATGTGAACGGGAGACGTGTTCAAATATGTCTCAGTTTTCCTCCCCTGGTACTCGGGTGCAACATTCCAGACGCTTTACTAACACTCTCCCCACTTGGAGAGTCAGCGCCTTTAACCTCCTGTTTGGCCCAGTTTGCAATTTCTGCGGAAGATGAACAGGAATAGCGAGAACCAATGAGAGACTAGCTGGAGGTGTCTGGACGGGCAAATTTAACTCTCATTTCCCACCAGGAAGAGGAAATAACCAAAGGCTCAGCGTGCCGTGCCGGAACCAGATTAGGGCCTGAAGCCATCCTGCGGTGTTGCGGCCAGGTCACAAGAAAGCAAGTTGAAGAAAGGAGCTCAGGGGCACTGTAATTCACAAACCTGCAGAGTTATAAATGACAGCTATCGTCCAAAAATAGACTGAAGTAAGGCTGCCAAGAGGACTTGAAAGCGGGGCAGAATTGCAGGAAACCGATTTCAGGAGGTAGACTGGAATTGCATTGAAAGCATAGGAAAAGAGGCAGAACGTCCACAATGATGCACTTGGCCAAAAAGGGCGTATGCGTTTTTTCCTGAATATATTCAGGAAAAAACGCATACGCCCTTTTTGGCCAACCAAGCAAGCTTGCAAAGGAAATGTGCACTACAATGAAGTCTCACTTCCCCCCGGTCAAAAGGGCCATCTGAAAAAAGTGTAAAATCCAGAAAGGCAGGACAGGCCATGGAGAACTGGGAGCCTTGTTATGCTGATGGGTGGGATGTAAATTGCCAACAACCACTCGGGAGAAGTGTATGGTGTTTCCTGAAACATCTAAAAAACAAAGCAACAGAGCCTAGGGCACTTCCACTTATGGTCCTATAGCTTAGGGAAATTAAAATCAAAAACACACAGCCACCCCAAAGTTTGGGACGCCTCCGTTTACAAGAACCTCGTTTACCGTACAAGTTCAATATCACAGAAAGTGAAAAATGGATAAAGAACTTGTGGTACTTACGTACAATGCAGTATCACTCAGCAATGAAATCTATGTCATCAGGCCCTTAGCAGCATAATGAGTGGATTCAGGTACGATGATTCTAACTGAAATAAGTCACACAGAAAAAGAAACATCATAAGATATCACTAATACACAGAATGTAAACTTGGCTACACAGGAACTGCATTCCAAAACAGAACAGGGTCTCAAATTTAGAAAACCAACTTATGCTTGCTTAAGGGGAAAGGTGAGTTGGGATGCTGCATAAAACCAGAGATTGAAATGAGCACAGATAAAGTTCCTTAAGCCAAATATGGAATAGACAAGAGCTACTCCTTGCTCAACGAAATGGACTCAACACCGCATATTAAACGCCTAAAATGTACCTGACTAGTAAGTATCTTAAAACCTATGGATTGCTATGTCTCCGAAAGAGAATCAAGCATGTGTACAGGGGCATAAACGCAGCAGTGATAGGACTGGAGAGGTTCGGTGAGCAAATGAAGACCCTTTGAAGTCATATTGCATGGTACCCATTCCACGGGTTTCAACTACCCAGGTTTTAGGTATTCTTCCTTCAGCTAAAATATGCATGTGGAACCCAGAGTATGATCAACCATGTGATCGGGAGACGTGTTCAAATATGTCTCAGTTTTCCTCCCCTGGTACTCGGGTGCAACATTCCAGACGCTTTACTAACACTCTCCCCACTTGGAGAGTCAGCGCCTTTAACATCCTGTTTGGCACAGTTTGCAATTTCTGCGGAAGATGAACAGGAATAGCGAGAACCAATGAGAGGCTAGCTGGAGGTGTCTGGACGGGCAAATTTAACTCTCATTTCCCACCAGGAAGAGGAAATAACCAAAGGCTCAGCGTGCCGTACCGGAACCAGATTAGGGCCTGAAGCCATCCTGTGGTGTTGCGGCCAGCTCAAAAGAAAGCGAGTTGAAGAAAGGAGCTCAGGGGCACTGTAATTCACAAACCTGCAGAGTTATAAATGATAGCTATCGTCCAAAAATAGACTGAAGTAAGGCTGCCAAGAGGACTTGAAAGCGGGGCAGAATTGCAGGAAACCGATTTCAGGAGGTAGACTGGAATTGCATTGAAAGCATAGGAAAAGAGGCAGAACGTCCACAATGATGCACTTGGCCAAAAAGGGCGTATGCGTTTTTTCCTGAATATATTCAGGAAAAAACGCATACGCCCTTTTTGGCCAACCAAGCAAGCTTGCAAAGGAAATCTGCACTACAATGAAGTCTCACTTCCCCCCAGTCAAAAGGGCCATCTGAAAAAAGTGTAAAATCCAGAAAGGCAGGACAGGCCATGGAGAACTGGGAGCCTTGTTATGCTGATGGGCGGGATGTAAATTGCCAACAGACACTCGGGAGAAGTGTATGGTGTTTCCTGAAACATCTAAAAAACAAAGCAACAGAGCCTAGGGCACTGCCACTTATGGTCCTATAGCTTAGGGAAATTAAAATCAAAAAGACACAGCCACCCCAATGTTTGGAACGGCTCTGCTTACAAGAACCTCGTTTACAGTACAAGTTCAACATCGCAGAAAGTGAAAAATGGATAAAGAAGTTGTGGTATTTACTTACAAAGCAATATCACTCAGCAATGAAATCTGTGTCATCAGGCCCTTAGCAGCACAATGAGTGGATTCAGGTATGATGATTCTAACTGAAATAAGTCACACAGAAAAAGAAATAACAAAAGATATCAGTAATACACGGAATGGAAACTTGGCTACACAGGAACTGAATTACAGAACAGAACAGGGTCTCAAATTTAGAAAACCAACTTATTCTTGCTTAAGGGTAAAGGTGAGTTGGGGTGCTGCATAAAACCAGAGATTGAAATGAGCACAGATAAAGTTCCTTAAGCCAAATATGGAATAGACAAGAGCTACTCCTTGCTCAACGAAATGGACTCAACACCCCATATTAAACGCCTAAGAATGTACCTGACTAGTAAGTATCTTAAAACCTATGGATTGCTATGTCTCCGAAAGAGAATCAAGCATGTGTACAGGGGCATAAACGCAGCAGTGATAGGATTGGAGAGGTTCGGTGAGCAAATGAAGACCCTTTGAAGTCATATTGCATGGTACCCATTACACAGGTTTCAACTACCCAGGTTTAAGGTATTCTTCCTTCAGCTAAAACATGCATGTGGAACCTAGAGTATGATCAACCATGTGATCGGGAGACGTGTTCAAATATGTCTCAGTTTTCCTCCCCTGGTACTCGGGTGCAACATTCCAGACGCTTTACTAACACTCTCCCCACTTGGAGAGTCAGCGCCTTTAACCTCCTGTTTGGCCCAGTTTGCAATTTCTGCGGAAGATGAACAGGAATAGCGAGAACCAATGAGAGGCTAGCTGGAGGTGTCTGGACGGGCAAATTTAACTCTCATTTCCCACCAGGAAGAGGAATTAACCAAAGGCTCAGCATGCCGGGCCGGACCAGATTAGGGCCTGAAGCCATCCTGCGGTGTTGCAGCCAGGTCACAAGAAAGCGAGTTGAAGAAAGGAGCTCAGGGGCACTGTAATTCACAAACCTGCAGAGTTATAAATGACAGCTATCGTCCAAAAATAGACTGAAGTAAGGCTGCCAAGAGGACTTGAAAGCGGGGCAGAATTGCAGGAAACCGATTTCAGGAGGTAGACTGGAATTGCATTGAAAGCATAGGAAAAGAGGCAGAACGTCCACAATGATGCACTTGGCCAAAAAGGGCGTATGCGTTTTTTCCTGAATATATTCAGGAAAAAACGCATACGCCCTTTTTGGCCAACCAAGCAAGCTTGCAAAGGAAATCTGCACTACAATGAAGTCTCACTTCCCCCCGGTCAAAAGGGCCATCTGAAAAAAGTGTAAAATCCAGAAAGGCAACAGGCCATTGAGAACTGGGAGCCTTGTTATGCTGATGGGCGGGATGTAAATTGCCAACAGACACTTGGGAGAAGTGTATGGTGTTTCCTGAAACATCTAAAAAACAAAGCAACAGAGCCTAGGGCACTTTCACTTATGGTCCTATAGCTTAGGGAAATTAAAATCAAAAAGACACAGCCACCCCAAAGTTTGGAACGGCTCTGTTTACAAGAACCTCGTTTACAGTACAAGTTCAACATCGCAGAAAGTGAAAAATGGATAAAGAAGTTGTGGTATTCACTTACAAAGCAATATCACTCAGCAATGAAATCTATGTCATCAGGCCCTTAGCAGCACAATGAGTGGATTCAGGTATGATGATTCTAACTGAAATAAGTCACACAGAAAAAGAAACATCATAAGATATCAGTAATACACGGAATGGAAACTTGGCTACACAGGAACTGAATTACAGAACAGAACAGGGTCTCAAATTTAGAAAACCAACTTATGCTTGCTTAAGGGTAAAGGTGAGTTGGGGTGCTGCATAAAACCAGAGATTGAAATGAGCACAGATAAAGTTCCTTAGGCCAAATATGGAATAGACAAGAGCTACTCCTTGCTCAACGAAATGGACTCAACACCCCATATTAAACGCCTAAGAATGTACCTGACTAGTAAGTATCGTAAAATCTATGGATTGCTATGTCTCCTAAAGAGAATCAAGCATGTGTACAGGGGCATAAACGCAGCAGTGATAGGATTGGAGAGGTTCGGTGAGCAAATGAAGACCCTTTGAAGTCATATTGCATGGTACCCATTACACGGGTCTTAACTCTCCAGGTTTAAGGTATTCTTCCTTCAGCTAAAACATGCATGTGGAACCCAAGTATGATCAACCATGTGAACGGGAGACGTGTTCAAATATGTCTCAGTTTTCCTCCCCTGGTACTCGGGTGCAACATTCCAGACGCTTTACTAACACTCTCCCCACTTGGAGAGTCAGCGCCTTTAACCTCCTGTTTGGCCCAGTTTGCAATTTCTGCGGAAGATGAACAGGAATAGCGAGAACCAATGAGAGGCTAGCTGGAGGTGTCTGGACGGGCAAATTTAACTCTCATTTCCCACCAGGAAGAGGAAATAACCAAAGGCTCAGCATGCCGTGCCGGAACCAGATTAGGGCCTGAAGCCATCCTGCGGTGTTGCGGCCAGGTCACAAGAAAGCGAGTTGAAGAAAGGAGCTCAGGGGCACTGTAATTCACAAACCTGCAGAGTTATAAATGACAGCTATCGTCCAAAAATAGACTGAAGTAAGGCTGCCAAGAGGACTTGAAAGCGGGGCAGAATTGCAGGAAACCGATTTCAGGAGGTAGACTGGAATTGCATTGAAAGCATAGGAAAAGAGGCAGAACGTCCACAATGATGCACTTGGCCAAAAAGGGCGTATGCGTTTTTTCCTGAATATATTCAGGAAAAAACGCATACGCCCTTTTTGGCCAACCAAGCAAGCTTGCAAAGGAAATCTGCACTACAATGAAGTCTCACTTCCCCCCAGTCAAAAGGGCCATCTGAAAAAAGTGTAAAATCCAGAAAGGCAGGACAGGCCATGGAGAACTGGGAGCCTTGTTATGCTGATGGGCGGGATGTAAATTGCCAACAGACACTCAGGAGAAGTGTATGGTGTTTCCTGAAACATCTAAAAAACAAAGCAACAGAGCCTAGGGCACTGCCACTTATGGTCCTATAGCTTAGGGAAATTAAAATCAAAAAGACAAAGCCACCCCAAAGTTTGGGACGCCTCTGTTTACAAGAACCTCGTTTACAGTACAAGTTCAACATTGCAGAAAGTGAAAAATGGATAAAGAAGTTGTGGTATTTACTTACAAAGCAATATCACTCAGCAATGAAATCTATGTCATCAGGCCCTTAGCATCACAATGAGTGGATTCAGGTATGATGATTCTAACTGAAATAAGTCACACAGAAAAAGAAACATCATAAGATATCAGTAATACACGAATGGAAACTTGGCTACACAGGAACTGAATTACAGAACAGAACAGGGTCTCAAATTTAGAAAACCAACTTATGCTTGCTTAAGGGGAAATGTGAGTTGGATTGCTGCATAAAACCAGAGATTGAAATGAGCACAGATAAAGTTCCTTAAGTCAAATATGGAATAGACAAGAGCTACTCCTTGCTCAACGAAATGGACTCAACACCGCATATTAAACGCCTAAGAATGTACCTGACTAGTAAGTATCGTAAAACCTATGGATTGCTATGTCTCCAAAAGAGAATCAAGCATGTGTACAGGGTCATAAACGCAGCAGTGATAGGATTGGAGAGGTTCGGTGAGCAAATGAAGACCCTTTGAAGTCATATTGCATGGTACCCATTCCACGGGTTTCAACTACCCAGGTTTAAGGTATTCTTCCTTCAGCTAAAACATGCATGTGGAACCTAGAGTATGATCAACCATGTGATCGGGAGACGTGTTCAAATATGTCTCAGTTTTCCTCCCCTGGTACTCGGGTGCAACATTCCAGACGCTTTACTAACACTCTCCCCACTTGGAGAGTCAGTCCCTTTAACCTCCTGTTTGGCCCAGTTTGCAATTTCTGCGGAAGATGAACAGGAATAGCGAGAACCAATGAGAGGCTAGCTGGAGGTGTCTGGACGGGCAAATTTAACTCTCATTTCCCACCAGGAAGAGGAATTAACCAAAGGCTCAGCATGCCGGGCCGGAACCAGATTAGGGCCTGAAGCCATCCTGCGGTGTTGCGGCCAGGTCACAAGAAAGCGAGTTGAAGAAAGGAGCTCAGGGGCACTGTAATTCACAAACCTGCAGAGTTATAAATGACAGCTATCGTCCAAAAATAGACTGAAGTAAGGCTGCCAAGAGGACTTGAAAGCGGGGCAGAATTGCAGGAAACCGATTTCAGGAGGTAGACTGGAATTGCATTGAAAGCATAGGAAAAGAGGCAGAACGTCCACAATGATGCACTTGGCCAAAAAGGGCGTATGCGTTTTTTCCTGAATATATTCAGGAAAAAACGCATACGCCCTTTTTGGCCAACCAAGCAAGCTTGCAAAGAAATCTGCACTACAATGAAGTCTCACTTCCCCCCGGTCAAAAGGGCCATCTGAAAAAAGTGTAAAATCCAGAAAGGCGACAGGCCATTGAGAACTGGGAGCCTTGTTATGCTGATGGGCGGGATGTAAATTGCCAACAGACACTTGGGAGAAGTGTATGGTGTTTCCTGAAACATCTAAAAAACAAAGCAACAGAGCCTAGGGCACTGCCACTTATGGTCCTATAGCTTAGGGAAATTAAAATCAAAAAGACACAGCCACCCCAAAGTTTGGAACGGCTCTGTTTACAAGAACCTCGTTTACAGTACAAGTTCAACATCGCAGAAAGTGAAAAATGGATAAAGAAGTTGTGGTATTCACTTACAAAGCAATATCACTCAGCAATGAAATCTATGTCATCAGGCCCTTAGCAGCACAATGAGTGGATTCAGGTATGATGATTCTAACTGAAATAAGTCACACAGAAAAAGAAACATCATAAGATATCAGTAATACACGGAATGGAAACTTGGCTACACAGGAACTGAATTACAGAACAGAACAGGGTCTCAAATTTAGAAAACCAACTTATGCTTGCTTAAGGGTAAAGGTGAGTTGGGGTGCTGCATAAAACCAGAGATTGAAATGAGCACAGATAAAGTTCCTTAGGCCAAATATGGAATAGACAAGAGCTACTCCTTGCTCAACGAAATGGACTCAACACCCCATATTAAACGCCTAAGAATGTACCTGACTAGTAAGTATCGTAAAACCTATGGATTGCTATGTCTCCAAAAGAGAATCAAGCATGTGTACAGGGGCATAAACGCAGCAGTGATAGGATTGGAGAGGTTCGGTGAGCAAATGAAGACCCTTTGAAGTCATATTGCATGGTACCCATTACACGGGTCTCAACTCTCCAGGTTTAAGGTATTCTTCCTTCAGCTAAAACATGCATGTGGAACCCAAGTATGATCAACCATGTGAACGGGAGACGTGTTCAAATATGTCTCAGTTTTCCTCCCCTGGTACTCGGGTGCAACATTCCAGACGCTTTACTAACACTCTCCCCACTTGGAGAGTCAGCGCCTTTAACCTCCTGTTTAGCCCAGTTTGCAATTTCTGCGGAAGATGAACAGGAATAGCGAGAACCAATGAGAGACCAGCTGGAGGTGTCTGGACGGGCAAATTTAACTCTCATTTCCCACCAGGAAGAGGAAATAACCAAAGGCTCAGCGTGCCGTACCGGAACAAGATTAGGGCCTGAAGCCATCCTGCGGTGTTGCGGCCAGGTCACAAGAAAGCGAGTTGAAGAAAGGAGCTCAGGGGCACTGTAATTCACAAACCTGCAGAGTTATAAATGACAGCTATCGTCCAAAAATAGACTGAAGTAAGGCTGCCAAGAGGACTTGAAAGCGGGACAGAATTGCAGGAAACCGATTTCAGGAGGTAGACTGGAATTGCATTGAAAGCATAGGAAAAGAGGCAGAACGTCCACAATGATGCACTTGGCCAAAAAGGGCGTATGCGTTTTTTCCTGAATATATTCAGGAAAAAACGCATACGCCCTTTTTGGCCAACCAAGCAAGCTTGCAAAGGAAATCTGCACTACAATGAAGTCTCACTTCCCCCCGGTCAAAAGGGCCATCTGAAAAAAGTGTAAAATCCAGAAAGGCAGGACAGGCCATGGAGAACTGGGAGCCTTGTTATGCTGATGGGCGGGATGTAAATTGCCAACAACCACTCGGGAGAAGTGTATTGTGTTTCCTGAAACATCTAAAAAACAAAGCAACAGAACCTAGGGCACTTCCACTTATGGTCCTATAGCTTAGGGAAATTAAAATCAAAAAGACACAGCCACCCCAAAGTTTGGAACGGCTCTGTTTACAAGAACCTCGTTTACAGTACAAGTTCAACATCGCAGAAAGTGAAAAATGGATAAAGAAGTTGTGGTATTTACTTACAAAGCAATATCACTCAGCAATGAAATCTGTGTTATCAGGCCCTTAGCAGCACAATGAGTGGATTCAGGTATGATGATTCTAACTGAAATAAGTCACACAGAAAAAGAAACATCATAAGATATCAGTAATACACGGAATGTAAACTTGGCTACACAGGAACTGAATTACAGAACAGAACAGGGTCTCAAATTTAGAAAACCAACTTATTCTTGCTTAAGGGGAAAGGTGAGTTGGGGTGCTGCATAAAACCAGAGATTGAAATGAGCACAGATAAAGTTCCTTAAGCCAAATATGGAATAGACAAGAGCTACTCCTTGCTCAACGAAATGGACTCAACACCCCATATTAAACGCCTAAGAATGTACCTGACTAGTAAGTATCTTAAAACCTATGGATTGCTATGTCTCCGAAAGAGAATCAAGCATGTGTACAGGGGCATAAACGCAGCAGTGATAGGATTGGAGAGGTTCGGTGAGCAAATGAAGACCCTTTGAAGTCATATTGCATGGTACCCATTCCACGGGTTTCAACTACCCAGGTTTAAGGTATTCTTCCTTCAGCTAAAACATGCATGTGGAACCTAGAGTATGATCAACCATGTGATTGGGAGACGTGTTCAAATATGTCTCAGTTTTCCTCCCCTGGTACTCGGGTGCAACATTCCAGACGCTTTACTAACACTCTCCCCACTTGGAGAGTCAGTCCCTTTAACCTCCTGTTTGGCCCAGTTTGCAATTTCTGCGGAAGATGAACAGGAATAGCGAGAACCAATGAGAGGCTAGCTGGAGGTGTCTGGACGGGCAAATTTAACTCTCATTTCCCACCAGGAAGAGGAATTAACCAAAGGCTCAGCATGCCGGGCCGGAACCAGATTAGGGCCTGAAGCCATCCTGCGGTGTTGCGGCCAGGTCACAAGAAAGCGAGTTGAAGAAAGGAGCTCAGGGGCACTGTAATTCACAAACCTGCAGAGTTATAAATGACAGCTATCGTCCAAAAATAGACTGAAGTAAGGCTGCCAAGAGGACTTGAAAGCGGGGCAGAATTGCAGGAAACCGATTTCAGGAGGTAGACTGGAATTGCATTGAAAGCATAGGAAAAGAGGCAGAACGTCCACAATGATGCACTTGGCCAAAAAGGGTGTATGCATTTTTTCCTGAATATATTCAGGTAAAAACGCATACGCCCTTTTTGGCCAACCAAGCAAGCTTGCAAAGGAAATCTGCACTACAATGAAGTCTCACTTCCCCCCGGTCAAAAGGGCCATCTGAAAAAAGTGTAAAATCCAGAAAGGCAACAGGCCATTGAGAACTGGGAGCCTTGTTATGCTGATGGGCGGGATGTAAATTGCCAACAGACACTTGGGAGAAGTGTATGGTGTTTCCTGAAACATCTAAAAAACAAAGCAACAGAACCTAGGGCACTTCCACTTATGGTCCTATAGCTTAGGGAAATTAAAATCAAAAAGACACAGCCACCCCAATGTTTGGGACGCCTCTGTTTATAAGAACCTCGTTCACAGTACAAGTTCAACATCGCAGAAAGTGAAAAATGGATAAAGAACTTGTGGTACTTACGTACAATGCAGTATCACTCAGCAATGAAATCTATGTCATCAGGCCCTTAGCATCACAATGAGTGGATTCACGTACGATGATTCTAACTGAAATAAGTCACACAGAAAAAGAAACATCATAAGATATCAGTAATACACGGAATGGAAACTTGGCTACACAGGAACTGAATTACAGAACAGAACAGTGTCTCAAATTTAGAAAACCAACTTATGCTTGCTTAAGGGTAAAGGTGAGTTGGGGTGCTGCATAAAACCAGAGATTGAAATGAGCACAGATAAAGTTCCTTAGGCCAAATATGGAATAGACAAGAGCTACTCCTTGCTCAACGAAATGGACTCAACACCGCATATTAAACGCCTAAGAATGTACCTGACTAGTAAGTATCGTAAAACCTATGGATTGCTATGTCTCCGAAAGAGAATCAAGCATGTGTACAGGGGCATAAACGCAGCAGTGATAGGATTGGAGAGGTTCGGTGAGCAAATGAAGACCCTTTGAAGTCATATTGCATGGTACCCATTCCACGGGTTTCAACTACCCAGGTTTTAGGTATTCTTCCTTCAGCTAAAACATGCATGTGGAACCCAGAGTATGATCAACCATGTGATCGGGAGCCGTGTTCAAATATGTCTCAGTTTTCCTCCCCTGGTATTCAGGTGCAACATTCCAGACGCTTTACTAACACTCTCCCCACTTGGAGAGTCAGCGCCCTTAACCTACTGTTTGGCCCAGTTTGCAATTTCTGCGGAAGATGAACAGGAATAGCGAGAACCAATGAGAGGCTAGCTGGAGGTGTCTGGACGGGCAAATTTAACTCTCATTTCCCACCAGGAAGAGGAAATAACCAAAGGCTCAGCGTGCCGTACCGGAACCAGATTAGGGCCTGAAGCCGTCCTGCGGTGTTGCGGCCAGGTCACAAGAAAGCGAGTTGAAGAAAGGAGCTCAGGGGCACTGTAATTCACAAACCTGCAGAGTTATAAATGACAGCTATCGTCCAAAAATAAACTGAAGTAAGGCTGCCAAGAGGACTTGAAAGCGGGGCAGAATTGCAGGAAACCGATTTCAGGAGGTAGACTGGAATTGCATTGAAAGCATAGGAAAAGAGGCAGAACGTCCACAATGATGCACTTGGCCAAAAAGGGCGTATGCGTTTTTTCCTGAATATATTCAGGAAAAAACGCATACGCCCTTTTTGGCCAACCAAGCAAGCTTGCAAAGGAAATCTGCACTACAATGAAGTCTCACTTCCCCCCGGTCAAAAGGGCCATCTGAAAAAAGTGTAAAATCCAGAAAGGCAGGACAGGCCATGGAGAACTGGGAGCCTTGTTATGCTGATGGGCGGGATGTAAATTGCCAACAACCACTCGTGAGAAGTGTATGGTGTTTCCTGAAACATCTAAAAAACAAAGCAACAGAGCCTAGGGCACTTCCACTTATGGTCCTATAGCTTAGGGAAATTAAAATCAAAAAGACACAGCCACCCCAAAGTTTGGAACGGCTCTGTTTACAAGAACCTCGTTTACAGTACAAGTTCAACATCGCAGAAAGTGAAAAATGGATAAAGAAGTTGTGGTATTTACTTACAAAGCAATATCACTCAGCAATGAAATCTGTATCATCAGGCCCTTAGCAGCACATTGAGTGGATTCAGGTATGATGATTCTAACTGAAGTAAGTCACACAGAAAAAGAAACATCATAAGATATCAGTAATACACGGAATGTAAACTTGGCTACACAGGAACTGAATTACAGAACAGAACAGGGTCTCAAATTTAGAAAACCAACTTATGCTTGCTTAAGGGGAAAGGTGAGTTGGGGTGCTGCATAAAACCAGAGATTGAAATGAGCACAGATAAAGTTCCTTAAGTCAAATATGGAATAGACAAGAGCTACTCCTTGCTCAACGAAATGGACTCAACACCGCATATTAAACGCCTAAGAATGTACCTGACTAGTAAGTATCCTAAAACCTATGGATTGCTATGTCTCCGAAAGAGAATCAAGCATGTGTACAGGGGCATAAACGCAGCAGTGATAGGATTGGAGAGGTTCGGTGAGCAAATGAAGACCCTTTGAAGTCATATTGCATGGTACCCATTCCACGGGTCTCACCTCTCCAGGTTTAAGGTATTCTTCCTTCACCTAAAACATGCATGTGGAACCCAAGTATGATCAACCATGTGAACGGGAGACGTGTTCAAATATGTCTCAGTTTTCCTCCCCTGGTACTCGGGTGCAACATTCCAGACGCTTTACTAACACTCTCCCCACTTGGAGAGTCAGTCCCTTTAACCTCCTGTTTGGCCCAGTTTGCAATTTCTGCGGAAGATGAACAGGAATAGCGAGAACCAATGAGAGACTAGCTGGAGGTGTCTGGACGGGCAAATTTAACTCTCATTTCCCACCAGGAAGAGGAAATAACCAAAGGCTCAGCGTGCCGTGCCGGAACCAGATTAGGGCCTGAAGCCATCCTGCGGTGTTGCGGCCAGGTCACAAGAAAGCAAGTTGAAGAAAGGAGCTCAGGGGCACTGTAATTCACAAACCTGCAGAGTTATAAATGACAGCTATCGTCCAAAAATAGACTGAAGTAAGGCTGCCAAGAGGACTTGAAAGCGGGGCAGAATTGCAGGAAACCGATTTCAGGAGGTAGACTGGAATTGCATTGAAAGCATAGGAAAAGAGGCAGAACGTCCACAATGATGCACTTGGCCAAAAAGGGCGTATGCGTTTTTTCCTGAATATATTCAGGAAAAAACGCATACGCCCTTTTTGGCCAACCAAGCAAGCTTGCAAAGGAAATCTGCACTACAATGAAGTCTCACTTCCCCCCAGTCAAAAGGGCCATCTGAAAAAAGTGTAAAATCCAGAAAGGCAGGACAGGCCATGGAGAACTGGGAGCCTTGTTATGCTGATGGGCGGGATGTAAATTGCCAACAGACACTCAGGAGAAGTGTATGGTGTTTCCTGAAACATCTAAAAAACAAAGCAACAGAGCCTAGGGCACTGCCACTTATGGTCCTATAGCTTAGGGAAATTAAAATCAAAAAGACAAAGCCACCCCAAAGTTTGGGACGCCTCTGTTTACAAGAACCTCGTTTACAGTACAAGTTCAACATTGCAGAAAGTGAAAAATGGATAAAGAAGTTGTGGTATTTACTTACAAAGCAATATCACTCAGCAATGAAATCTATGTCATCAGGCCCTTAGCATCACAATGAGTGGATTCAGGTATGATGATTCTAACTGAAATAAGTCACACAGAAAAAGAAACATCATAAGATATCAGTAATACACGAATGGAAACTTGGCTACACAGGAACTGAATTACAGAACAGAACAGGGTCTCAAATTTAGAAAACCAACTTATGCTTGCTTAAGGGGAAATGTGAGTTGGATTGCTGCATAAAACCAGAGATTGAAATGAGCACAGATAAAGTTCCTTAAGTCAAATATGGAATAGACAAGAGCTACTCCTTGCTCAACGAAATGGACTCAACACCGCATATTAAACGCCTAAGAATGTACCTGACTAGTAAGTATCGTAAAACCTATGGATTGCTATGACTCCAAAAGAGAATCAAGCATGTGTACAGGGTCATAAACGCAGCAGTGATAGGATTGGAGAGGTTCGGTGAGCAAATGAAGACCCTTTGAAGTCATATTGCATGGTACCCATTCCACGGGTTTCAACTACCCAGGTTTAAGGTATTCTTCCTTCAGCTAAAACATGCATGTGGAACCTAGAGTATGATCAACCATGTGATCGGGAGACGTGTTCAAATATGTCTCAGTTTTCCTCCCCTGGTACTCGGGTGCAACATTCCAGACGCTTTACTAACACTCTCCCCACTTGGAGAGTCAGTCCCTTTAACCTCCTGTTTGGCCCAGTTTGCAATTTCTGCGGAAGATGAACAGGAATAGCGAGAACCAATGAGAGGCTAGCTGGAGGTGTCTGGACGGGCAAATTTAACTCTCATTTCCCACCAGGAAGAGGAATTAACCAAAGGCTCAGCATGCCGGGCCGGAACCAGATTAGGGCCTGAAGCCATCCTGCGGTGTTGCGGCCAGGTCACAAGAAAGCGAGTTGAAGAAAGGAGCTCAGGGGCACTGTAATTCACAAACCTGCAGAGTTATAAATGACAGCTATCGTCCAAAAATAGACTGAAGTAAGGCTGCCAAGAGGACTTGAAAGCGGGACAGAATTGCAGGAAACCGATTTCAGGAGGTAGACTGGAATTGCATTGAAAGCATAGGAAAAGAGGCAGAACGTCCACAATGATGCACTTGGCCAAAAAGGGCGTATGTGTTTTTTCCTGAATATATTCAGGAAAAAACGCATACGCCCTTTTTGGCCAACCAAGCAAGCTTGCAAAGAAATCTGCACTACAATGAAGTCTCACTTCCCCCCGGTCAAAAGGGCCATCTGAAAAAAGTGTAAAATCCAGAAAGGCGACAGGCCATTGAGAACTGGGAGCCTTGTTATGCTGATGGGCGGGATGTAAATTGCCAACAGACACTTGGGAGAAGTGTATGGTGTTTCCTGAAACATCTAAAAAACAAAGCAACAGAGCCTAGGGCACTGCCACTTATGGTCCTATAGCTTAGGGAAATTAAAATCAAAAAGACACAGCCACCCCAAAGTTTGGAACGGCTCTGTTTACAAGAACCTCGTTTACAGTACAAGTTCAACATCGCAGAAAGTGAAAAATGGATAAAGAAGTTGTGGTATTCACTTACAAAGCAATATCACTCAGCAATGAAATCTATGTCATCAGGCCCTTAGCAGCACAATGAGTGGATTCAGGTATGATGATTCTAACTGAAATAAGTCACACAGAAAAAGAAACATCATAAGATATCAGTAATACACGGAATGGAAACTTGGCTACACAGGAACTGAATTACAGAACAGAACAGGGTCTCAAATTTAGAAAACCAACTTATGCTTGCTTAAGGGTAAAGGTGAGTTGGGGTGCTGCATAAAACCAGAGATTGAAATGAGCACAGATAAAGTTCCTTAGGCCAAATATGGAATAGACAAGAGCTACTCCTTGCTCAACGAAATGGACTCAACACCCCATATTAAACGCCTAAGAATGTACCTGACTAGTAAGTATCGTAAAACCTATGGATTGCTATGTCTCCAAAAGAGAATCAAGCATGTGTACAGGGGCATAAACGCAGCAGTGATAGGATTGGAGAGGTTCGGTGAGCAAATGAAGACCCTTTGAAGTCATATTGCATGGTACCCATTACACGGGTCTCAACTCTCCAGGTTTAAGGTATTCTTCCTTCAGCTAAAACATGCATGTGGAACCCAAGTATGATCAACCATGTGAACGGGAGACGTGTTCAAATATGTCTCAGTTTTCCTCCCCTGGTACTCGGGTGCAACATTCCAGACGCTTTACTAACACTCTCCCCACTTGGAGAGTCAGCGCCTTTAACCTCCTGTTTAGCCCAGTTTGCAATTTCTGCGGAAGATGAACAGGAATAGCGAGAACCAATGAGAGACTAGCTGGAGGTGTCTGGACGGGCAAATTTAACTCTCATTTCCCACCAGGAAGAGGAAATAACCAAAGGCTCAGCGTGCCGTGCCGGAACCAGATTAGGGCCTGAAGCCATCCTGCGGTGTTGCGGCCAGGTCACAAGAAAGCGAGTTGAAGAAAGGAGCTCAGGGGCACTGTAATTCACAAACCTGCAGAGTTATAAATGACAGCTATCGTCCAAAAATAGACTGAAGTAAGGCTGCCAAGAGGACTTGAAAGCGGGGCAGAATTGCAGGAAACCGATTTCAGGAGGTAGACTGGAATTGCATTGAAAGCATAGGAAAAGAGGCAGAACGTCCACAATGATGCACTTGGCCAAAAAGGGCGTATGCGTTTTTTCCTGAATATATTCAGGAAAAAACGCATACGCCCTTTTTGGCCAACCAAGCAAGCTTGCAAAGGAAATCTGCACTACAATGAAGTCTCACTTCCCCCCAGTCAAAAGGGCCATCTGAAAAAAGTGTAAAATCCAGAAAGGCAGGACAGGCCATGGAGAACTGGGAGCCTTGTTATGCTGATGGGCGGGATGTAAATTGCCAACAGACACTCAGGAGAAGTGTATGGTGTTTCCTGAAACATCTAAAAAACAAAGCAACAGAGCCTAGGGCACTGCCACTTATGGTCCTATAGCTTAGGGAAATTAAAATCAAAAAGACAAAGCCACCCCAAAGTTTGGGACGCCTCTGTTTACAAGAACCTCGTTTACAGTACAAGTTCAACATTGCAGAAAGTGAAAAATGGATAAAGAAGTTGTGGTATTTACTTACAAAGCAATATCACTCAGCAATGAAATCTATGTCATCAGGCCCTTAGCATCACAATGAGTGGATTCAGGTATGATGATTCTAACTGAAATAAGTCACACAGAAAAAGAAACATCATAAGATATCAGTAATACACGAATGGAAACTTGGCTACACAGGAACTGAATTACAGAACAGAACAGGGTCTCAAATTTAGAAAACCAACTTATGCTTGCTTAAGGGGAAATGTGAGTTGGATTGCTGCATAAAACCAGAGATTGAAATGAGCACAGATAAAGTTCCTTAAGTCAAATATGGAATAGACAAGAGCTACTCCTTGCTCAACGAAATGGACTCAACACCGCATATTAAACGCCTAAGAATGTACCTGACTAGTAAGTATCGTAAAACCTATGGATTGCTATGTCTCCAAAAGAGAATCAAGCATGTGTACAGGGTCATAAACGCAGCAGTGATAGGATTGGAGAGGTTCGGTGAGCAAATGAAGACCCTTTGAAGTCATATTGCATGGTACCCATTCCACGGGTTTCAACTACCCAGGTTTAAGGTATTCTTCCTTCAGCTAAAACATGCATGTGGAACCTAGAGTATGATCAACCATGTGATCGGGAGACGTGTTCAAATATGTCTCAGTTTTCCTCCCCTGGTACTCGGGTGCAACATTCCAGACGCTTTACTAACACTCTCCCCACTTGGAGAGTCAGTCCCTTTAACCTCCTGTTTGGCCCAGTTTGCAATTTCTGCGGAAGATGAACAGGAATAGCGAGAACCAATGAGAGGCTAGCTGGAGGTGTCTGGACGGGCAAATTTAACTCTCATTTCCCACCAGGAAGAGGAATTAACCAAAGGCTCAGCATGCCGGGCCGGAACCAGATTAGGGCCTGAAGCCATCCTGCGGTGTTGCGGCCAGGTCACAAGAAAGCGAGTTGAAGAAAGGAGCTCAGGGGCACTGTAATTCACAAACCTGCAGAGTTATAAATGACAGCTATCGTCCAAAAATAGACTGAAGTAAGGCTGCCAAGAGGACTTGAAAGCGGGACAGAATTGCAGGAAACCGATTTCAGGAGGTAGACTGGAATTGCATTGAAAGCATAGGAAAAGAGGCAGAACGTCCACAATGATGCACTTGGCCAAAAAGGGCGTATGCGTTTTTTCCTGAATATATTCAGGAAAAAACGCATACGCCCTTTTTGGCCAACCAAGCAAGCTTGCAAAGAAATCTGCACTACAATGAAGTCTCACTTCCCCCCGGTCAAAAGGGCCATCTGAAAAAAGTGTAAAATCCAGAAAGGCGACAGGCCATTGAGAACTGGGAGCCTTGTTATGCTGATGGGCGGGATGTAAATTGCCAACAGACACTTGGGAGAAGTGTATGGTGTTTCCTGAAACATCTAAAAAACAAAGCAACAGAGCCTAGGGCACTGCCACTTATGGTCCTATAGCTTAGGGAAATTAAAATCAAAAAGACACAGCCACCCCAAAGTTTGGAACGGCTCTGTTTACAAGAACCTCGTTTACAGTACAAGTTCAACATCGCAGAAAGTGAAAAATGGATAAAGAAGTTGTGGTATTCACTTACAAAGCAATATCACTCAGCAATGAAATCTATGTCATCAGGCCCTTAGCAGCACAATGAGTGGATTCAGGTATGATGATTCTAACTGAAATAAGTCACACAGAAAAAGAAACATCATAAGATATCAGTAATACACGGAATGTAAACTTGGCTACACAGGAACTGAATTACAGAACAGAACAGGGTCTCAAATTTAGAAAACCAACTTATGCTTGCTTAAGGGTAAAGGTGAGTTGGGGTGCTGCATAAAACCAGAGATTGAAATGAGCACAGATAAAGTTCCTTAGGCCAAATATGGAATAGACAAGAGCTACTCCTTGCTCAACGAAATGGACTCAACACCGCATATTAAACGCCTAAGAATGTACCTGACTAGTAAGTATCGTAAAACCTATGGATTGCTATGTCTCCAAAAGAGAATCAAGCATGTGTACAGGGGCATAAACGCAGCAGTGATAGGATTGGAGAGGTTCGGTGAGCAAATGAAGACCCTTTGAAGTCATATTGCATGGTACCCATTACACGGGTCTCAACTCTCCAGGTTTAAGGTATTCTTCCTTCAGCTAAAACATGCATGTGGAACCCAAGTATGATCAACCATGTGAACGGGAGACGTGTTCAAATATGTCTCAGTTTTCCTCCCCTGGTACTCGGGTGCAACATTCCAGACGCTTTACTAACACTCTCCCCACTTGGAGAGTCAGCGCCTTTAACCTCCTGTTTAGCCCAGTTTGCAATTTCTGCGGAAGATGAACAGGAATAGCGAGAACCAATGAGAGACTAGCTGGAGGTGTCTGGACGGGCAAATTTAACTCTCATTTCCCACCAGGAAGAGGAAATAACCAAAGGCTCAGCGTGCCGTACCGGAACCAGATTAGGGCCTGAAGCCATCCTGCGGTGTTGCGGCCAGGTCACAAGAAAGCGAGTTGAAGAAAGGAGCTCAGGGGCACTGTAATTCACAAACCTGCAGAGTTATAAATGACAGCTATCGTCCAAAAATAGACTGAAGTAAGGCTGCCAAGAGGACTTGAAAGCGGGACAGAATTGCAGGAAACCGATTTCAGGAGGTAGACTGGAATTGCATTGAAAGCATAGGAAAAGAGGCAGAACGTCCACAATGATGCACTTGGCCAAAAAGGGCGTATGCGTTTTTTCCTGAATATATTCAGGAAAAAACGCATACGCCCTTTTTGGCCAACCAAGCAAGCTTGCAAAGGAAATCTGCACTACAATGAAGTCTCACTTACCCCCGGTCAAAAGGGCCATCTGAAAAAAGTGTAAAATCCAGAAAGGCAGGACAGGCCATGGAGAACTGGGAGCCTTGTTATGCTGATGGGCGGGATGTAAATTGCCAACAACCACTCGGGAGAAGTGTATGGTGTTTCCTGAAACATCTAAAAAACAAAGCAACAGAACCTAGGGCACTTCCACTTATGGTCCTATAGCTTAGGGAAATTAAAATCAAAAAGACACAGCCACCCCAAAGTTTGGAACGGCTCTGTTTACAAGAACCTCGTTTACAGTACAAGTTCAACATCGCAGAAAGTGAAAAATGGATAAAGAAGTTGTGGTATTTACTTACAAAGCAATATCACTCAGCAATGAAATCTGTGTCATCAGGCCCTTAGCAGCACAATGAGTGGATTCAGGTATGATGATTCTAACTGAAATAAGTCACACAGAAAAAGAAACATCATAAGATATCAGTAATACACGGAATGTAAACTTGGCTACACAGGAACTGAATTACAGAACAGAACAGGGTCTCAAATTTAGAAAACCAACTTATGCTTGCTTAAGGGGAAAGGTGAGTTGGGGTGCTGCATAAAACCAGAGATTGAAATGAGCACAGATAAAGTTCCTTAAGCCAAATATGGAATAGACAAGAGCTACTCCTTGCTCAACGAAATGGACTCAACACCCCATATTAAACGCCTAAGAATGTACCTGACTAGTAAGTATCTTAAAACCTATGGATTGCTATGTCTCCGAAAGAGAATCAAGCATGTGTACAGGGGCATAAACCCAGCAGTGATAGGATTGGAGAGGTTCGGTGAGCAAATGAAGACCCTTTGAAGTCATATTGCATGGTACCCATTCCACGGGTTTCAACTACCCAGGTTTAAGGTATTCTTCCTTCAGCTAAAACATGCATGTGGAACCTAGAGTATGATCAACCATGTGATTGGGAGACGTGTTCAAATATGTCTCAGTTTTCCTCCCCTGGTACTCGGGTGCAACATTCCAGGCGCTTTACTAACACTCTCCCCACTTGGAGAGTCAGTCCCTTTAACCTCCTGTTTGGCCCAGTTTGCAATTTCTGCGGAAGATGAACAGGAATAGCGAGAACCAATGAGAGGCTAGCTGGAGGTGTCTGGACGGGCAAATTTAACTCTCATTTCCCACCAGGAAGAGGAATTAACCAAAGGCTCAGCATGCCGGGCTGGAACCAGATTAGGGCCTGAAGCCATCCTGCGGTGTTGCGGCCAGGTCACAAGAAAGCGAGTTGAAGAAAGGAGCTCAGGGGCACTGTAATTCACAAACCTGCAGAGTTATAAATGACAGCTATCGTCCAAAAATAGACTGAAGTAAGGCTGCCAAGAGGACTTGAAAGCGGGGCAGAATTGCAGGAAACCGATTTCAGGAGGTAGACTGGAATTGCATTGAAAGCATAGGAAAAGAGGCAGAACGTCCACAATGATGCACTTGGCCAAAAAGGGTGTATGCATTTTTTCCTGAATATATTCAGGTAAAAACGCATACGCCCTTTTTGGCCAACCAAGCAAGCTTGCAAAGGAAATCTGCACTACAATGAAGTCTCACTTCCCCCCGGTCAAAAGGGCCATCTGAAAAAAGTGTAAAATCCAGAAAGGCAACAGGCCATTGAGAACTGGGAGCCTTGTTATGCTGATGGGCGGGATGTAAATTGCCAACAGACACTTGGGAGAAGTGTATGGTGTATCCTGAAACATCTAAAAAACAAAGCAACAGAGCCTAGGGCACTTCCACTTATGGTCCTATAGCTTAGGGAAATTAAAATCAAAAAGACACAGCCACCCCAATGTTTGGGACGCCTCTGTTTATAAGAACCTCGTTCACAGTACAAGTTCAACATCGCAGAAAGTGAAAAATGGATAAAGAACTTGTGGTACTTACGTACAATGCAGTATCACTCAGCAATGAAATCTATGTCATCAGGCCCTTAGCATCACAATGAGTGGATTCACGTACGATGATTCTAACTGAAATAAGTCACACAGAAAAAGAAACATCATAAGATATCAGTAATACACGGAATGGAAACTTGGCTACACAGGAACTGAATTACAGAACAGAACAGTGTCTCAAATTTAGAAAACCAACTTATGCTTGCTTAAGGGTAAAGGTGAGTTGGGGTGCTGCATAAAACCAGAGATTGAAATGAGCACAGATAAAGTTCCTTAGGCCAAATATGGAATAGACAAGAGCTACTCCTTGCTCAACGAAAAGGACTCAACACCGCATATTAAACGCCTAAGAATGTACCTGACTAGTAAGTATCGTAAAACCTATGGATTGCTATGTCTCCGAAAGAGAATCAAGCATGTGTACAGGGGCATAAACGCAGCAGTGATAGGATTGGAGAGGTTCGGTGAGCAAATGAAGACCCTTTGAAGTCATATTGCATGTTACCCATTCCACGGGTCTCAACTACCCAGGTTTTAGGTATTCTTCCTTCAGCTAAAACATGCATGTGGAACCCAGAGTATGATCAACCATGTGATCGGGAGCCGTGTTCAAATATGTCTCAGTTTTCCTCCCCTGGTATTCAGGTGCAACATTCCAGACGCTTTACTAACACTCTCCCCACTTGGAGAGTCAGCGCCCTTAACCTACTGTTTGGCCCAGTTTGCAATTTCTGCGGAAGATGAACAGGAATAGCGAGAACCAATGAGAGGCTAGCTGGAGGTGTCTGGACGGGCAAATTTAACTCTCATTTCCCACCAGGAAGAGGAAATAACCAAAGGCTCAGCGTGCCGTACCGGAACCAGATTAGGGCCTGAAGCCATCCTGCGGTGTTGCGGCCAGGTCACAAGAAAGCGAGTTGAAGAAAGGAGCTCAGGGGCACTGTAATTCACAAACCTGCAGAGTTATAAATGACAGCTATCGTCCAAAAATAAACTGAAGTAAGGCTGCCAAGAGGACTTGAAAGCGGGGCAGAATTGCAGGAAACCGATTTCAGGAGGTAGACTGGAATTGCATTGAAAGCATAGGAAAAGAGGCAGAACGTCCACAATGATGCACTTGGCCAAAAAGGGCGTATGCGTTTTTTCCTGAATATATTCAGGAAAAAACGCATACGCCCTTTTTGGCCAACCAAGCAAGCTTGCAAAGGAAATCTGCACTACAATGAAGTCTCACTTCCCCCCGGTCAAAAGGGCCATCTGAAAAAAGTGTAAAATCCAGAAAGGCAGGACAGGCCATGGAGAACTGGGAGCCTTGTTATGCTGATGGGCGGGATGTAAATTGCCAACAGACACTCGTGAGAAGTGTATGGTGTTTCCTGAAACATCTAAAAAACAAAGCAACAGAGCCTAGGGCACTTCCACTTATGGTCCTATAGCTTAGGGAAATTAAAATCAAAAAGACACAGCCACCCCAAAGTTTGGAACGGCTCTGTTTACAAGAACCTCGTTTACAGTACAAGTTCAACATCGCAGAAAGTGAAAAATGGATAAAGAAGTTGTGGTATTTACTTACAAAGCAATATCACTCAGCAATGAAATCTGTATCATCAGGCCCTTAGCAGCACATTGAGTGGATTCAGGTATGATGATTCTAACTGAAGTAAGTCACACAGAAAAAGAAACATCATAAGATATCAGTAATACACGGAATGTAAACTTGGCTACACAGGAACTGAATTACAGAACAGAACAGGGTCTCAAATTTAGAAAACCAACTTATGCTTGCTTAAGGGGAAAGGTGAGTTGGGGTGCTGCATAAAACCAGAGATTGAAATGAGCACAGATAAAGTTCCTTAAGCCAAATATGGAATAGACAAGAGCTAATCCTTGCTCAACGAAATGGACTCAACACCGCATATTAAACGCCTAAGAATGTACCTGACTAGTAAGTATCCTAAAACCTATGGATTGCTATGTCTCCGAAAGAGAATCAAGCATGTGTACAGGGGCATAAACGCAGCAGTGATAGGATTGGAGAGGTTCGGTGAGCAAATGAAGACCCTTTGAAGTCATATTGCATGGTACCCATT
Source organism: Stenella coeruleoalba (assembly GCF_951394435.1). NCBI lineage: Eukaryota > Metazoa > Chordata > Mammalia > Artiodactyla > Delphinidae > Stenella > Stenella coeruleoalba. Next base: position 438,526 of record NW_027646083.1, on the reverse strand, counting down.
CCATGGGTCTCAACTCTCCAGGTTTAAGGTATTCTTCCTTCAGCTAAAACATGCATGTGGAACCCAAGTATGATCAACCATGTGAACGGGAGACGTGTTCAAATATGTCTCAGTTTTCCTCCCCTGGTACTCGGGTGCAACATTCCAGACGCTTTACTAACACTCTCCCCACTTGGAGAGTCAGTCCCTTTAACCTCCTGTTTGGCCCAGTTTGCAATTTCTGCGGAAGATGAACAGGAATAGCGAGAACCAATGAGAGACTAGCTGGAGGTGTCTGGACGGGCAAATTTAACTCTCATTTCCCACCAGGAAGAGGAAATAACCAAAGGCTCAGCGTGCCGTGCCGGAACCAGATTAGGGCCTGAAGCCATCCTGCGGTGTTGCGGCCAGGTCACAAGAAAGCGAGTTGAAGAAAGGAGCTCAGGGGCACTGTAATTCACAAACCTGCAGAGTTATAAATGACAGCTATCGTCCAAAAATAGACTGAAGTAAGGCTGCCAAGAGGACTTGAAAGCGGGGCAGAATTGCAGGAAACCGATTTCAGGAGGTAGACTGGAATTGCATTGAAAGCATAGGAAAAGAGGCAGAACGTCCACAATGATGCACTTGGCCAAAAAGGGCGTATGCGTTTTTTCCTGAATATATTCAGGAAAAAACGCATACGCCCTTTTTGGCCAACCAAGCAAGCTTGCAAAGGAAATCTGCACTACAATGAAGTCTCACTTCCCCCCAGTCAAAAGGGCCATCTGAAAAAAGTGTAAAATCCAGAAAGGCAGGACAGGCCATGGAGAACTGGGAGCCTTGTTATGCTGATGGGCGGGATGTAAATTGCCAACAGACACTTGGGAGAAGTGTATGGTGTTTCCTGAAACATCTAAAAAACAAAGCAACAGAGCCTAGGGCACTGCCACTTATGGTCCTATAGCTTAGGGAAATTAAAATCAAAAAGACACAGCCACCCCAAAGTTTGGGACGCCTCTGTTTACAAGAAACTCGTTTACAGTACAAGTTCAACATCGCAAAAAGTGAAAAATGGATAAAGAACTTGTGGTACTTACGTACAATGCAGTATCACTCAGCAATGAAATCTATGTCATCAGGCCCGTAGCAGCATAATGAGTGGATTCAGGTACGATGATTCTAACTGAAATAAGTCACACAGAAAAAGAAACATCATAAGATATCACTAATACACGGAATGTAAACTTGGCTACACAGGGACTGCATTCCAAAACAGAACAGTGTCTCAAATTTAGAAAACCAACTTATGCTTGCTTAAGGGGAAAGGTGAGTTGGGGTGCTGCATAAAACCAGAGATTGAAATGAGCACAGATAAAGTTCCTTAAGCCAAATATGGAATAGACAAGAGCTACTCCTTGCTCAACGAAATGTACTCAAAACCCCATATTAAACCCCTAAGAATGTACCTGACTAGTAAGTATCTTAAAACCTATGGATTGCTATGTTTCCAAAAGAGAATCAAGCGTGTGTACAGGGGAATAAACGCAGCAGTGATAGGATTGGAGATGTTCGGTGAGCAAATGAAGACCCTTTGAAGTCATATTGCATGGTACCCATTACACGGGTCTCAACTCTCCAGGTTTAAGGTATTCTTCCTTCAGCTAAAACATGCATGTGGAACCCAGAGTATGATCAACCATGTGAACGGGAGACGTGTTCAAATATGTCTCAGTTTTCCTCCCCTGGTACTCGGGTGCAACATTCCAGACGCTTTACTAACACTCTCCCGACTTGGAGAGTCAGTCCCTTTAACCTCCTGTTTGGCCCAGTTTGCAATTTCTGTGGAAGATGAACAGGAATAGCGAGAACCAATGAGAGGCTAGCTGCAGGTGTCTGGACGGGCAAATTTAACTCTCATTTCCCACCAGGAAGAGGAATTAACAAAAGGCTCAGCATGCCGGGCTGGAACCAGATTAGGGCCTGAAGCCATCCTGCGGTGTTGCGGCCAGGTCACAAGAAAGCGAGTTGAAGAAAGGAGCTCAGGGGCACTGTAATTCACAAACCTGCAGAGTTATAAATGACAGCTATCGTCCAAAAATAGACTGAAGTAAGGCTGCCAAGAGGACTTGAAAGCGGGGCAGAATTGCAGGAAACCGATTTCAGGAGGTAGACTGGAATTGCATTGAAAGCATAGGAAAAGAGGCAGAACGTCCACAATGATGCACTTGGCCAAAAAGGGTGTATGCATTTTTTCCTGAATATATTCAGGTAAAAACGCATACGCCCTTTTTGGCCAACCAAGCAAGCTTGCAAAGGAAATCTGCACTACAATGAAGTCTCACTTCCCCCCGGTCAAAAGGGCCATCTGAAAAAAGTGTAAAATCCAGAAAGGCAACAGGCCATTGAGAACTGGGAGCCTTGTTATGCTGATGGGCGGGATGTAAATTGCCAACAGACACTTGGGAGAAGTGTATGGTGTATCCTGAAACATCTAAAAAACAAAGCAACAGAGCCTAGGGCACTTCCACTTATGGTCCTATAGCTTAGGGAAATTAAAATCAAAAAGACACAGCCACCCCAATGTTTGGGACGCCTCTGTTTATAAGAACCTCGTTCACAGTACAAGTTCAACATCGCAGAAAGTGAAAAATGGATAAAGAACTTGTGGTACTTACGTACAATGCAGTATCACTCAGCAATGAAATCTATGTCATCAGGCCCTTAGCATCACAATGAGTGGATTCACGTACGATGATTCTAACTGAAATAAGTCACACAGAAAAAGAAACATCATAAGATATCAGTAATACACGGAATGGAAACTTGGCTACACAGGAACTGAATTACAGAACAGAACAGTGTCTCAAATTTAGAAAACCAACTTATGCTTGCTTAAGGGTAAAGGTGAGTTGGGGTGCTGCATAAAACCAGAGATTGAAATGAGCACAGATAAAGTTCCTTAGGCCAAATATGGAATAGACAAGAGCTACTCCTTGCTCAACGAAATGGACTCAACACCGCATATTAAACGCCTAAGAATGTACCTGACTAGTAAGTATCGTAAAACCTATGGATTGCTATGTCTCCGAAAGAGAATCAAGCATGTGTACAGGGGCATAAACGCAGCAGTGATAGGATTGGAGAGGTTCGGTGAGCAAATGAAGACCCTTTGAAGTCATATTGCATGGTACCCATTCCACGGGTCTCAACTACCCAGGTTTTAGGTATTCTTCCTTCAGCTAAAACATGCATGTGGAACCCAGAGTATGATCAACCATGTGATCGGGAGCCGTGTTCAAATATGTCTCAGTTTTCCTCCCCTGGTATTCGGGTGCAACATTCCAGACGCTTTACTAACACTCTCCCCACTTGGAGAGTCAGCGCCCTTAACCTACTGTTTGGCCCAGTTTGCAATTTCTGCGGAAGATGAACAGGAATAGCGAGAACCAATGAGAGGCTAGCTGGAGGTGTCTGGACGGGCAAATTTAACTCTCATTTCCCACCAGGAAGAGGAAATAACCAAAGGCTCAGCGTGCCGTGCCGGAACCAGATTAGGGCCTGAAGCCATCCTGCGGTGTTGCGGCCAGGTCACAAGAAAGCGAGTTGAAGAAAGGAGCTCAGGGGCACTGTAATTCACAAACCTGCAGAGTTATAAATGACAGCTATCGTCCAAAAATAGACTGAAGTAAGGCTGCCAAGAGGACTTGAAAGCGGGGCAGAATTGCAGGAAACCGATTTCAGGAGGTAGACTGGAATTGCATTGAAAGCATAGGAAAAGAGGCAGAACGTCCACAATGATGCACTTGGCCAAAAAGGGTGTATGCATTTTTTCCTGAATATATTCAGGTAAAAACGCATACGCCCTTTTTGGCCAACCAAGCAAGCTTGCAAAGGAAATCTGCACTACAATGAAGTCTCACTTCCCCCCGGTCAAAAGGGCCATCTGAAAAAAGTGTAAAATCCAGAAAGGCAACAGGCCATTGAGAACTGGGAGCCTTGTTATGCTGATGGGCGGGATGTAAATTGCCAACAGACACTTGGGAGAAGTGTATGGTGTATCCTGAAACATCTAAAAAACAAAGCAACAGAGCCTAGGGCACTTCCACTTATGGTCCTATAGCTTAGGGAAATTAAAATCAAAAAGACACAGCCACCCCAATGTTTGGGACGCCTCTGTTTATAAGAACCTCGTTCACAGTACAAGTTCAACATCGCAGAAAGTGAAAAATGGATAAAGAACTTGTGGTACTTACGTACAATGCAGTATCACTCAGCAATGAAATCTATGTCATCAGGCCCTTAGCATCACAATGAGTGGATTCACGTACGATGATTCTAACTGAAATAAGTCACACAGAAAAAGAAACATCATAAGATATCAGTAATACACGGAATGGAAACTTGGCTACACAGGAACTGAATTACAGAACAGAACAGTGTCTCAAATTTAGAAAACCAACTTATGCTTGCTTAAGGGTAAAGGTGAGTTGGGGTGCTGCATAAAACCAGAGATTGAAATGAGCACAGATAAAGTTCCTTAGGCCAAATATGGAATAGACAAGAGCTACTCCTTGCTCAACGAAATGGACTCAACACCGCATATTAAACGCCTAAGAATGTACCTGACTAGTAAGTATCGTAAAACCTATGGATTGCTATGTCTCCGAAAGAGAATCAAGCATGTGTACAGGGGCATAAACGCAGCAGTGATAGGATTGGAGAGGTTCGGTGAGCAAATGAAGACCCTTTGAAGTCATATTGCATGTTACCCATTCCACGGGTCTCAACTACCCAGGTTTTAGGTATTCTTCCTTCAGCTAAAACATGCATGTGGAACCCAGAGTATGATCAACCATGTGATCGGGAGCCGTGTTCAAATATGTCTCAGTTTTCCTCCCCTGGTATTCAGGTGCAACATTCCAGACGCTTTACTAACACTCTCCCCACTTGGAGAGTCAGCGCCCTTAACCTACTGTTTGGCCCAGTTTGCAATTTCTGCGGAAGATGAACAGGAATAGCGAGAACCAATGAGAGGCTAGCTGGAGGTGTCTGGACGGGCAAATTTAACTCTCATTTCCCACCAGGAAGAGGAAATAACCAAAGGCTCAGCGTGCCGTACCGGAACCAGATTAGGGCCTGAAGCCATCCTGCGGTGTTGCGGCCAGGTCACAAGAAAGCGAGTTGAAGAAAGGAGCTCAGGGGCACTGTAATTCACAAACCTGCAGAGTTATAAATGACAGCTATCGTCCAAAAATATACTGAAGTAAGGCTGCCAAGAAGACTTGAAAGCGGGGCAGAATTGCAGGAAACCGATTTCAGGAGGTAGACTGGAATTGCATTGAAAGCATAGGAAAAGAGGCAGAACGTCCACAATGATGCACTTGGCCAAAAAGGGCGTATGCGTTTTTTCCTGAATATATTCAGGAAAAAACGCATACGCCCTTTTTGGCCAACCAAGCAAGCTTGCAAAGGAAATCTGCACTACAATGAAGTCTCACTTCCCCCCGGTCAAAAGGGCCATCTGAAAAAAGTGTAAAATCCAGAAAGGCAGGACAGGCCATGGAGAACTGGGAGCCTTGTTATGCTGATGGGCGGGATGTAAATTGCCAACAACCACTCGTGAGAAGTGTATGGTGTTTCCTGAAACATCTAAAAAACAAAGCAACAGAGCCTAGGGCACTTCCACTTATGGTCCTATAGCTTAGGGAAATTAAAATCAAAAAGACACAGCCACCCCAAAGTTTGGAACGGCTCTGTTTACAAGAACCTCGTTTACAGTACAAGTTCAACATCGCAGAAAGTGAAAAATGGATAAAGAAGTTGTGGTATTTACTTACAAAGCAATATCACTCAGCAATGAAATCTGTATCATCAGGCCCTTAGCAGCACATTGAGTGGATTCAGGTATGATGATTCTAACTGAAGTAAGTCACACAGAAAAAGAAACATCATAAGATATCAGTAATACACGGAATGTAAACTTGGCTACACAGGAACTGAATTACAGAACAGAACAGGGTCTCAAATTTAGAAAACCAACTTATGCTTGCTTAAGGGGAAAGGTGAGTTGGGGTGCTGCATAAAACCAGAGATTGAAATGAGCACAGATAAAGTTCCTTAAGTCAAATATGGAATAGACAAGAGCTAATCCTTGCTCAACGAAATGGACTCAACACCGCATATTAAACGCCTAAGAATGTACCTGACTAGTAAGTATCCTAAAACCTATGGATTGCTATGTCTCCGAAAGAGAATCAAGCATGTGTACAGGGGCATAAACGCAGCAGTGATAGGATTGGAGAGGTTCGGTGAGCAAATGAAGACCCTTTGAAGTCATATTGCATGGTACCCATTCCACGGGTCTCAACTCTCCAGGTTTAAGGTATTCTTCCTTCAGCTAAAACATGCATGTGGAACCCAAGTATGATCAACCATGTGAACGGGAGACGTGTTCAAATATGTCTCAGTTTTCCTCCCCTGGTACTCGGGTGCAACATTCCAGACGCTTTACTAACACTCTCCCCACTTGGAGAGTCAGTCCCTTTAACCTCCTGTTTGGCCCAGTTTGCAATTTCTGCGGAAGATGAACAGGAATAGCGAGAACCAATGAGAGACTAGCTGGAGGTGTCTGGACGGGCAAATTTAACTCTCATTTCCCACCAGGAAGAGGAAATAACCAAAGGCTCAGCGTGCCGTGCCAGAACCAGATTAGGGCCTGAAGCCATCCTGCGGTGTTGCGGCCAGGTCACAAGAAAGCGAGTTGAAGAAAGGAGCTCAGGGGCACTGTAATTCACAAACCTGCAGAGTTATAAATGACAGCTATCGTCCAAAAATAGACTGAAGTAAGGCTGCCAAGAGGACTTGAAAGCGGGGCAGAATTGCAGGAAACCGATTTCAGGAGGTAGACTGGAATTGCATTGAAAGCATAGGAAAAGAGGCAGAACGTCCACAATGATGCACTTGGCCAAAAAGGGCGTATGCGTTTTTTCCTGAATATATTCAGGAAAAAACGCATACGCCCTTTTTGGCCAACCAAGCAAGCTTGCAAAGGAAATCTGCACTACAATGAAGTCTCACTTCCCCCCAGTCAAAAGGGCCATCTGAAAAAAGTGTAAAATCCAGAAAGGCAGGACAGGCCATAGAGAACTGGGAGCCTTGTTATGCTGATGGGCGGGATGTAAATTGCCAACAGACACTTGGGAGAAGTGTATGGTGTTTCCTGAAACATCTAAAAAACAAAGCAACAGAGCCTAGGGCACTGCCACTTATGGTCCTATAGCTTAGGGAAATTAAAATCAAAAAGACACAGCCACCCCAAAGTTTGGGACGCCTCTGTTTACAAGAAACTCGTTTACAGTACAAGTTCAACATCGCAAAAAGTGAAAAATGGATAAAGAACTTGTGGTACTTACGTACAATGCAGTATCACTCAGCAATGAAATCTATGTCATCAGGCCCGTAGCAGCATAATGAGTGGATTCAGGTACGATGATTCTAACTGAAATAAGTCACACAAAAAAGAAACATCATAAGATATCACTAATACACGGAATGTAAACTTGGCTACACAGGGACTGCATTCCAAAACAGAACAGGGTCTCAAATGTAGAAAACCAACTTATGCTTGCTTAAGGGGAAAGGTGAGTTGGGGTGCTGCATAAAACCAGAGATTGAAATGAGCACAGATAAAGTTCCTTAAGCCAAATATGGAATAGACAAGAGCTACTCCTTGCTCAACGAAATGTACTCAAAACCCCATATTAAACCCCTAAGAATGTACCTGACTAGTAAGTATCTTAAAACCTATGGATTGCTATGTTTCCAAAAGAGAATCAAGCGTGTGTACAGGGGAATAAACGCAGCAGTGATAGGATTGGAGATGTTCGGTGAGCAAATGAAGACCCTTTGAAGTCATATTGCATGGTACCCATTACACGGGTCTCAACTCTCCAGGTTTAAGGTATTCTTCCTTCAGCTAAAACATGCATGTGGAACCCAGAGTATGATCAACCATGTGAACGGGAGACGTGTTCAAATATGTCTCAGTTTTCCTCCCCTGGTACTCGGGTGCAACATTCCAGACGCTTTACTAACACTCTCCCGACTTGGAGAGTCAGTCCCTTTAACCTCCTGTTTGGCCCAGTTTGCAATTTCTGCGGAAGATGAACAGGAATAGCGAGAACCAATGAGAGGCTAGCTGCAGGTGTCTGGACGGGCAAATTTAACTCTCATTTCCCACCAGGAAGAGGAATTAACAAAAGGCTCAGCATGCCGGGCCGGAACCAGATTAGGGCCTGAAGCCATCCTGCGGTGTTGCGGCCAGGTCACAAGAAAGCGAGTTGAAGAAAGGAGCTCAGGGGCAGTGTAATTCAAAAACCTGCAGAGTTATAAATGACAGCTATCGTCCAAAAATAGACTGAAGTAAGGCTGCCAAGAGGACTTGAAAGCGGGGCAGAATTGCAGGAAACCGATTTCAGGAGGTAGACTGGAATTGCATTGAAAGCATAGGAAAAGAGGCAGAACGTCCACAATGATGCACTTGGCCAAAAAGGGCGTATGCGTTTTTTCCTGAATATATTCAAGAAAAAACGCATACGCCCTTTTTGGCCAACCAAGCAATCTTGCAAAGGAAATCTGCACTACAATGAAGTCTCACTTCCCCTCGGTGAAAAGGGCCATCTGAAAAAAGTGTAAAATCCAGAAAGGCAACAGGCCATAGAGAACTGGGAACCTTGTTATGCTGATGGGCGGGATGTAAATTGCCAACAGACACTTGGGAGAAGTGTATGGTGTTTCCTGAAACATCTAAAAAACAAACCAACAGAGCCTAGGGCACTTCCACTTATGGTCCTATAGCTTAGGGAAATTAAAATCAAAAAGACACAGCCACCCCAAAGTTTGGAACGGCTCTGTTTACAAGAACCTAGTTTACAGTACAAGTTCAACATCGCAGAAAGTGAAAAATGGATAAAGAACTTGTGGTACTTACGTACAATGCAGTATCACTCAGCAATGAAATCTATGTCATCAGGCCCGTAGCAGCATAATGAGTAGATTCAGGTACGATGATTCTAACTGAAATACGTCACACAGAAAAAGAAACATCATAAGATATCACTAATACACGGAATGTAAACTTGGCTACACAGGAACTGAATTGCAAAACAGAACAGGTTCTCAAATTTAGAAAACCAACTTATGCTTGCTTAAGGGGAAAGGTGAGTTGGGTTGCTGCATAAAACCAGAGATTGAAATGAGCACAGATAAAGTTCCTTAAGCCAAATATGGAATAGACAAGAGCTACTCCTTGCTCAACGAAATGGACTCAACACCGCATATTAAATGCCTAAGAATGTACCTGACTAGTAAGTATCTTAAAACCTATAGATTGCTATGTCTCCGAAAGAGAATCAAGCATGTGTACAGGGGCATAAACGCAGCAGTGATAGGATTGGAGAGGTTCGGTGAGCAAATGAAGACCCTTTGAAGTCATATTGCATGGTACCCATTCCACGGGTTTCAACTACCCAGGTTTTAGGTATTCTTCCTTCAGCTAAAACATGCATGTGGAACCCAGAGTATGATCAACCATGTGATCGGGAGACGTGTTCAAATATGTCTCAGTTTTCCTCCCCTGGTACTCAGGTGCAACATTCCAGACGCTTTACTAACACTCTCCCCACTTGGAGAGTCAGCGCCTTTAACCTCCTGTTTGGCCCAGTTTGCAATTTCTGCGGAAGATGAACAGGAATAGCAAGAACCAATGAGAGACTAGCTGGAGGTGTATGGACGGGCAAATTTAACTCTCATTTCCCACCAGGAACAGGAATTAACCAAAGGCTCAGCGTGCCGTGCCGGAACCAGATTAGGGCCTGAAGCCATCCTGCGGTGTTTCGGCCAGCTCACAAGAAAGCGAGTTGAAGAAAGGAGCTCAGGGGCACTGTAATTCACAAACCTGCAGAGTTATAAATGACAGCTATCGTCCAAAAATATACTGAAGTAAGGCTGCCAAGAGGACTTGAAAGCAGGGCAGAATTGCAGGAAACCGATTTCAGGAGGTAGACTGGAATTGCACTGAAAGCATAGGAAAAGAGGCAGAACGTCCACAATGATGCACTTGGCCAAAAAGGGCGTATGCGTTTTTTCCTGAATATATTCAGGAAAAAACGCATACGTCCTTTTTGGCCAACCAAGCAAGCTTGCAAAGGAAATCTGCACTACAATGAAGTCTCACTTCCCCCTGTTCAAAAGGGCCATCTGAAAAAAGTGTGAAAGGCAGGACAGGCCATGGAGAACTGGGAGCCTTGTTATGCTGATGGGCGGGATGTAAATTGCCAACAACCACTCGGGAGAAGTGTATGGTGTTTCCTGAAACATCTAAAAAACAAAGCAACAGAACCTAGGGCACTTCCACTTATGGTCCTATAGCTTAGGGAAATTAAAATCAAAAAGACACAGCCACCCCAAAGTTTCGAACGGCTCTGTTTACAAGAACCTCGTTTACAGTACAAGTTCAACATCGCAGAAAGTGAAAAATGGAGAAAGAAGTTGTGGTATTTACTTACAAAACAATATCACTCAGCAATGAAATCTGTGTCATCAGGCCCTTAGCAGCACAATGAGTGGATTCAGGTATGCTGATTCTAACTGAAGTAAGTCACACAGAAAAAGAAACATCATAAGATATCAGTAATACACGGAATGTAAACTTGGCTACACAGGAACTGAATTACAGAACAGAACAGGGTCTCAAATTTAGAAAACCAACTTATGCTTGCTTAAGGGGAAAGGTGAGTTGGGGTGCTGCATAAAACCAGAGATTGAAATGAGCACAGATAAAGTTCCTTAAGCCAAATATGGAATAGACAAGAGCCACTCCTTGCTCAACGAAATGGACTCAACACCGCATATTAAACTCCTAAGAATGTACCTGACTAGTAAGTATCTTAAAACCTAGGGATTGCTATGTCTCCGAAAGAGAATCAAGCATGTGTACAGGGGCATAAACGCAGCAGTGATAGGATTGGAGAGGTTCGGTGAGCAAATGAAGACCCTTTGAAGTCATATTGCATGGTACCCATTCCACGGGTCTTAACTCTCCAGGTTTAAGGTATTCTTCCTTCAGCTAAAACATGCATGTGGAACCCAAGTATGATCAACCATGTGAACGGGAGACGTGTTCAAATATGTCTCAGTTTTCCTCCCCTGGTACTCGGGTGCAACATTCCAGACGCTTTACTAACACTCTCCCCACTTGGAGAGTCAGCGCCTTTAACCTCCTGTTTGGCCCAGTTTGCAATTTCTGCGGAAGATGAACAGGAATAGAGAGAACCAATGAGAGACTAGCTGGAGGTGTCTGGACGGGCAAATTTCACTCTCATTTCCCACCAGGAAGAGGAATTAACCAAAGGCTCAGCGTGCCGTGCCGGAACCAGATTAGGGCCTGAAGCCATCCTGCGGTGTTGCGGCCAGGTCACAAGAAAGCGAGTTGAAGAAAGGAGCTCAGGGACACTGTAATTCAGAAACCTGCAGAGTTATAAATGACAGCTATCGTCCAAAAATAGACTGAAGTAAGGCTGCCAAGAGGACTTGAAAGCGGGGCAGAATTGCAGGAAACCGATTTCAGGAGGTAGACTGGAATTGCATTGAAAGCATAGGAAAAGAGGCAGAACGTCCACAATGATGCACTTGGCCAAAAAGGGCGTATGTATTTTTTCCTGAATATATTCAGGAAAAAACGCGTAGGCCCTTTTTGGCCAACCAAGCAAGCTTGCAAAGGAAATCTGCACTACAATGAAGTCTCACTTCCCCCCGGTCAAAAGGGCAAGATGAAAAAAGTGTAAAATCCAGAAAGGCAGGACAGGCCATGGAGAACTGGGAGCCCTGTTATGCTGATGGGCGGGATGTAAATTGCCAACAGACACTCGGGAGAAGTGTATGGTGTTTCCTGAAACATCTAAAAAACAAAGCAACAGAGCGTAGGGCACTTCCACTTATGGTCCTATAGATTAGGGAAATTAAAATCAAAAAGACACAGCCACCCCAAAGTTTGGGACGCCTCTGTTTACAAGAACCTCATTTACACTACAAGTTCAACATCGCAGAATGTGAAAAATGGATAAAGAAGTTGTGGTATTTACTTACAAACAATATCACTCAGCAATGAAATCTGTGTCATCAGGCCCTTAGCAGCACAATGAGTGGATTCAGGTATGATGATTCTAACTGAAATAAGTTACACAGAAAAAGAAACATCATAAGATATCAGTAATACACGGAATGTAAACTTGGCTACACAGGAACTGAATTACAGAACAGAACAGGGTCTCAAATTTAGAAAACCAACTTATTCTTGCTTAAGGGTAAAGGTGAGTTGGGGTGCTGCATAAAACCAGAGATTGAAATGAGCACAGATAAAGTTCCTTAAGCCAAATATGGAATAGACAAGAGCTACTCCTTGCTCAACGAAATGGACTCAACACCGCATATTAAACGCCTAAGAATGTACCTGACTAGTAAGTATCTTAAAACCTATGGATTGCTATGTCTCCAAAAGAGAATCAAGCATGTGTACAGGGGCATAAACGCAGCAGTGATAGGATTGGAGATGTTCGGTGAGCAAATGAAGACCCTTTGAAGTCATATTGCATGGTACCCATTCCACGGGTTTCAACTACCCAGGTTTAAGGTATTCTTCCTTCAGCTAAAACATGCATGTGGAACCTAGAGTATGATCAACCATGTGATCGGGAGACGTGTTCAAATATGTCTCAGTTTTCGTACCCTGGTACTCGGGTGCAACATTCCAGACGCTTTACTAACACTCTCCCGACTTGGAGAGACAGTCCCTTTAACCTCCTGTTTGGCCCAGTTTGCAATTTCTGCGGAAGATGAACAGGAATAGCGAGAACCAATGAGAGACTACCTGGAGGTGTCTGGACGGGCAAATTTAACTCTCATTTCCCACCAGGAAGAGGAATTAACCAAAGGCTCAGCGTGCCGTGCCAGAACCAGATTAGGGCCTGAAGCCATCCTGCGGTGTTTCGGCCAGCTCACAAGAAAGCGAGTTGAAGAAAGGAGCTCAGGGGCACTGTAATTCACAAACCTGCAGAGTTATAAATGACAGCTATCGTCCAAAAATAGACTGAAGTAAGGCTGCCAAGAGGACTTGAAAGCAGGGCAGAATTGCAGGAAACCGATTTCAGGAGGTAGACTGGAATTGCATTGAAAGCATAGGAAAAGAGGCAGAACGTCCACAATGATGCACTTGGCCAAAAAGGGCGTATGCGTTTTTTCCTGAATATATTCAGGAAAAAACGCATACGCCCTTTTTGGCCAACCAAGCAAGCTTGCAAAGGAAATCTGCACTACAATGAAGTCTCACTTCCCCCTGGTCAAAAGGGCCATCTGAAAAAAGTGTAAAATCCAGAAAGGCAGGACAGGCCATGGAGAACTGGGAGCCTTGTTATGCTGATGGGCGGGATGTAAATTGCCAACAACCACTCGGGAGAAGTGTATGGTGTTTCCTGAAACATCTAAAAAACAAAGCAACAGAACCTAGGGCACTTCCACTTATGGTCCTATAGCTTAGGGAAATTAAAATCAAAAAGACACAGCCACCCCAAAGTTTGGAACGGCTCTGTTTACAAGAACCTCGTTTACAGTACAAGTTCAACATCGCAGAAAGTGAAAAATGGAGAAAGAAGTTGTGGTATTTACTTACAAAGCAATATCACTCAGCAATGAAATCTGTGTCATCAGGCCCTTAGCAGCACAATGAGTGGATTCAGGTATGATGATTCTAACTGAAATAAGTCACACAGAAAAAGAAACATCATAAGATATCAGTAATACACGGAATGGAAACTTGGCTACACAGGAACTGAATTACAGAACAGAACAGGGTCTCAAATTTAGAAAACCAACTTATGCTTGCTTAAGGGGAAAGGTGAGTTGGGGTGCTGCATAAAACCAGAGATTGAAATGAGCACAGATAAAGTTCCTTAAGCCAAATATGGAATAGACAAGAGCTACTCCTTGCTCAATGAAATGGACTCAACACCGCATATTAAACTCCTAAGAATGTACCTGACTAGTAAGTATCTTAAAACCTATAGATTGCTATGTCTCCGAAAGAGAATCAAGCATGTGTACAGGGGCATAAACGCAGCAGTGATAGGATTGGAGAGGTTCGGTGAGCAAATGAAGACCCTTTGAAGTCATATTGCCTGGTACCCAATCCACGGGTTTCAACTACCCAGGTTTTAGGTATTCTTCCTTCAGCTAAAACATGCATGTGGAACCCAGAGTATGATGAACCATGTGATCAGGAGACGTGTTCAAATATGTCTCAGTTTTCCTCCCCTGGTACTCGGGTGCAACATTCCAGACGCTTTACTAACACTCTCCCCACTTGGAGAGTCAGCGCCTTTAACCTCCTGTTTGGCCCAGTTTGCAATTTCTGCGGAAGATGAACAGGAATAGCGAGAAGCAATGAGAGGCTAGCTGGAGGTGGCTGGACGGGCAAATTTAACTCTCATTTCCCACCAGGAAGAGGAATTAACCAAAGGCTCAGCATGCCGGGCCGGAACCAGATTAGGGCCTGAAGCCATCCTGCGGTGTTGCGGCCAGGTCACAAGAAAGCAAGTTGAAGAAAGGAGCTCAGGGGCACTGTAATTCACAAACCTGCAGAGTTATAAATGACAGCTATCGTCCAAAAATAGACTGAAGTAAGGCTGCCAAGAGGACTTGAAAGCGGGGCAGAATTGCAGGAAACCGATTTCAGGAGGTAGACTGGAATTGCATTGAAAGCATAGGAAAAGAGGCAGAACGTCCACAATGATGCACTTGGCCAAAAAGGGCGTATGCGTTTTTTCCTGAATATATTCAGGAAAAAACGCATAGGCCCTTTTTGGCCAACCAAGCAAGCTTACAAAGGAAATCTGCACTACAATGAAGTCTCACTTCCCCCCGGTCAAAAGGGCCATCTGAAAAAAGTGTAAAATCCAGAAAGGCAGGACAGGCCATGGAGAACTGGGAGCCTTGTTATGCTGATGGGCAGGATTTAAATTGCCTACAGACACTCGGGAGAAGTGTATGGTGTTTCCTGAAACATCTAAAAAACAAAGCAACAGAGCCTAGGGCACTGCCACTTATGGTCCTATAGCTTAGGGAAATTAAAATCAAAAAGACACAGCCACCCCAAAGTTTGGGACGCCTCTGTTTACAAGAACCTCGTTTACAGTACAAGTTCAACATCGCAGAAAGTGAAAAATGGATAAAGAAGTTGTGGTATTTACTTACAAAGTAATATCACTCAGCAATGAAATCTATGTCATCAGGCCCTTAGCAGCACAATGAGTGGATTCAGGTATGATGATTCTAACTGAAATAAGTCACACAGAAAAAGAAACATCATAAGATATCAGTAATACACGGAATGTAAACTTGGCTACACAGGAACTGAATTACAGAACAGAACAGGGTCTCAAATTTAGAAAACCAACTTATGCTTGCTTAAGGGGAAAGGTGAGTTGGGGTGCTGCATAAAACCAGAGATTGAAATGAGCACAGATAAAGTTCCTTAAGCCAAATATGGAATAGACAAGAGCTACTCCTTGCTCAACGAAATGGACTCAACACCCCATATTAAACGCCTAAGAATGTACCTGACTAGTAAGTATCTTAAAACCTATGGATTGCTATGTCTCCAAAAGAGAATCAAGCGTGTGTACAGGGGCATAAATGCAGCAGTGATAGGATTGGAGAGGTTCGGTGAGCAAATGAAGACCCTTTGAAGACATATTGCATGGTACCCATTCCACGGGTCTCAACTCTCCAGTTTTAAGGTATTCTTCCTTCAGCTAAAACATGTATGTGGAACCCAGAGTATGATCAACCGTGTGAACGGGAGACGTGTTCAAATATGTCTCAGTTTTCTTCCCCTGGTACTCGGGTGCAACATTCCAGACGCTTTACTAACACTCTCCCCACTTGGAGAGTCAGCGCCTTTAACCTCCTGTTTGGTCCAGTTTGCAATTTCTGCGGAAGATGAACAGGAAGAGCGAGAACCAATGAGAGACTAGCTGGAGGTGTCTGGACGGGCAAATTTAACTCTCATTTCCCACCAGGAAGAGGAATTAACCAAAGGCTCAGCATGCTGTGCAGGAACCAGATTAGGGCCTGAAGCCATCCTGCGGTGTTGCGGCCAGGTCACAAGAAAGCGAGTTGAAGAAAGGAGCTCAGGGGCACTGTAATTCACAAACCTGCAGAGTTATAAATGACAGCTATCGTCCAAAAATAGACTGAAGTAAGGCTGCCAAGAGGACTTGAAAGCGGGGCAGAATTGCAGGAAACCGATTTCAGGAGGTAGACAGGAATTGCATTTCAAGCATAGGAAATGAGGCAGAACGTCCACAGTGATGCACTAGGCCAACAAGGGCGTATGCGTTTTTTCCTGAATATATTCAGGAAAAAACGCATACGCCCTTTTTGGCCAACCAAGCAAGCTTGCAAAGGAAATCTGCACTACAATTTAGTCTCACTTCCCCCCGGTCAAAAGGGCCATCAGAATAAAGTGTAAAATCCAGAAAGGCAGGACAGGCCATGGAGAACTGGGAGCCTTGTTATGCTGATGGGCGGGATGTAAATTGCCAACAGCCACTCGGGAGAAGTGTATGGTGTTTCCTGAAACATCTAAAAAACAAAGCAACAGAGCCTAGGGCACTTCCACTTATGGTCCTATAGCTTAGGGAAATTAATATCAAAAAGACACAGCAACCCCAAAATTTGGGACGGCTCTTTTTACAGGAATCTCTTCTACGGCACAAGTTAAATATCCCAGAGAGCAAATAATGGATAAAGAAGTTGCGGTACTTCTGTACAACAGAATACCACTCAGCAATGAAATCTATGTCACCAGGCCCGTACCAGCATAATGAGTGGATTGAGGCACGATGATTCTAAGTGAAATAAGTCACACAGAAAAAGAAACATCATAAGGTATCACTAATACACGGAATGTGAACTTGGCTACACATGAACTGAATTACAAAACAGAACAGGGTCTCAAGTTTAGAAAACCAACTTATGCCTGCTTAAGGGGGAAGGTGAGTTGGGGTGCTGCATAAAAGCAGAGTTTGAAATTAGCACAGATACCGTTCCATAAGCCAAATATGTAATAGACAAGAGTTACCCCTTGCTCAACGAAATGGATTCAACAATGAGGTATCACCTCACACCTGGTAGAATAGGCATCATTTAAAATCTACAAACAAAAAATGCTGGAAAGGGTGTGGAGAAAAGGAACCCTCTTCCACTATTGTTGGGAATATAAATTGATACAGTCATTATGGAGAACAATATGGAATTTCTTAAGAAACTAACAATAGAATTACCATATGATACAGCAATCCCAGTACTGGACATATACCCAGACAAAACCATAAATCAAAAAGAGTCATTCACCGCAATGTTCATTGCATCACTATTTACAATATTGAGGTAATGGAAGCAACCTAAATGCCCACAGACAGACGAATGCATAAAGCTGTGGTACATATATAAAATGGAATATTACTCAGCCATGAAAAGGAATGAAATTGGGTCATTTGTAGAGACGTCGATGGATCTAGAGACTGTCATACAGAGTGAAGTAAGTCAGAAAGAGAAAAACAAATCTTGTATATTCATGCATATATGTGGAACCTAGAAAAACTGTACAGATTAACCATTTTGCAAGGCATAAATAGAGCAACAGATGTAGACAACAAACGTATGGACAACAAGGGGGGAAAGCTGTTGGGGGGGTGGTGGTGGGAGGAGTTGAGAGACTGGGATTGGCATGTATACATTTATATGTATAAAATAGATAACCAATAAGAACCTGCTGTATAAAAATATAAAATAAAATTCAAAATTAAAAAGAAGTAAAATTTAAAAAATAAAACAGAAAAAACAATTATTCCCTGCACATACATGTATTTATATGAATAAATTATTTCCATGCTTATATCTGTAAATACAAAAAAGAGGAATAAAATCTACCTTGAACCAAAAACGAAAAAGAGAAAAAAAACACAGAACCCACCAGTTCCACAGAGGAAAACCGTATCAGGGCACTTGCTCCAGTTGTAAACAATTCTGAAGTTGGTCAGTGGTGGGGAATCGTCTCCCATTCAGCCAGCAGCCCCCACGCAACAAGCGTCCTCATTGCAAAGCTGGGGCACCGTGCCGAGGCATCTGTGAGTAAACGTGAGCTGAGCCCCAGGCCAGTTGCTGCTGAACTATTCCCACCCGTCCCAGGTAAAACACCTGAATATATACAAGGACTTGAAAGCCTAGAGGAAGGGCCATAGAGCCACACGAGTGACAGCATGCCGGCCGACTTGGTGCCTGCAGGCCAGCCAGGATGGTCCTGGCCCTGGGTGCTCTTCTGGAAGATTTCCATTTCCCTGCCTGAGATACCCGTCCTGTCCCTGCCCCCACTGCTTTTTTCCTTCCTCACCTCTGCCCAGGGAGAAATTCCAGCAGCAGGTATGGGTGACACATCCTCTTCTTTAGCAGGTGGCAGCCTGGCAACTGCTGCAGAAAGTCCAGCAGAGCCCCACTCACACTGGGCCACCCACAAAGCCGTGGCCTCTCACTCCCTCCCACCAGCCCAGCCCCGAGACTGCTGACAGGGCAGAGAAAATGGCGTCAGGCACGGCTGCAGGGGCTCTTGCTGCCTGGAGTGGTATTTATATTGATCTCAACCCAGGCACACCTGGGGAGGGCTGGCCGGCACGGTAAGGCTGCCCAGGTCAGCCAATCATCACCCCTCAGGGGCTCACAGTTGCAGAAAATGGAACTTGCTGAACCGGCCAGGTCCAAGGAACAGGTGTGGGCTCCTGAGAGTCAGGATAGACAAGGGGCTGCAGCTTTGGCTTGTTTTCTAATCATTTTATCTGGCCCATGAGTGGGAGACAACTTCAAGAAAACCCTCTCCTAATGAGAGGAACCCAGGAGTCAGGGAGAGGAGGGGTGGGTGGTGGTTGGAGACAGAGGCCTGGTGCCCCGGGTGCAGTGGAAGTCTCTGGAAGACCAGGTGGAGGGAGGCCTCACGGAGTGATGCCCAGGGTCACAGACCTGTCGCAGCTGCTGTTTGTTAGTTCAAGTCCTGCTCTGAGGTGCTCTGTGTCAGCTCTGAGCGACAGGTGAGCTGGGGGTGCTCTGCAATGAGGGCTATGTGCACGGTTCCTGTGTGCCCAGCCCTGCCACGGTACCCGCAAGGGTAGCTCTGTATCCTGGGAGGGGCCTGACCACGAGAGCCCCGTGGGCTGGGGTGGGGGTGGGGTACCTGCCCAGGTGAGCTCCATATTCTGGGATTGGTCTGACCACGAGAGCCCCATGGGCTGCTGGGGACCTGGTAAAGGATGTCAGGACAGTCAGTGAAGCCACCGAGGATATACCTCCAGTTGCTCCTAATTCCTACACCCTGCTGGTCATTCTACCAACCACCAGGACATGGTATTCTGTATTAGTCTTCAATGATGCCTTCTTTTGTATTCCATTAGTCCCAGAGTCACAAGAAATTTTGGCTTGTGAGTGGCAGGACTCAACATACAACTAAAACAATACTTCCGGGCCGTCTGGCCCCAAGGGTGCAAAAATTCCCACACCATCTTTGGGGAAAGCTTAGCTAAAGACCTAAAAGTTCTACCTCTGGAAAAGGAAACCCTCCTTCAATATGCAGACGACATTCTGATCACCAGCCCTACTAAGGAGGCCTCTGAACTACCAAGCCAATAAAGGATAGAAGTTGTCCAAGAAAAAGCTCAAATATCACAGACTGCGGTGACCTGCCTGGGCTTCATTCTCACAGAAGGTCAGAGAAGCCCATCCCAGGAAAGGGAAGAAACCATTTTCAGCCTTACCCCTTTCTAAAACTAGAAGACAGCTTAGGGGTTCCTGGGGAGGCCAGGGTTTGCTGCTTCTGGATCCCTAACTACAGTCTACTAGCTGGGCCTCTATATGAAACACTGAAAGGAAAAGATGATGATCCTTTTGAATAGAATCCAGAAGTGGCCTTTCAAGAATGGAAAGAGCAGTCAATTCAGACCCTTGCCCTGGAACTCCCTAATTTAGCTAAACCCTTTGACCTTTACATTCCCGGTGAAAGGTGAATCGCCATTGGAGAATTAGTGCAAAAACTGGGACCACTTGAAATGGAACAATGCAAGAATGCCATCCAGGTAGGATAAACTACGGTCACTAAGGGGCTTGGCCCACTGCCACATCTGGCCAAGATACTGGCGGTATCTAAAAACCTGGAAATCAGCAGCCCAAAAGGCCACCTCCCTCCTAAGGGAAAAGGACCCCACGTGGTGATCCTAACCACCAACCATGCCCTGAAGTTGCAGGGTTCGCTCCGTGGGCACACCGACCTCGAGTGAGGAGGCCCTCCAACTCCAACATCCAGAGAGATAACCGGGGGCAACAGGGCACCATGACGACTCGTGTGAACATCACTTGACCTGGAGTTTCTCTCATAAAACAACAAGAGTGTGTCCCAAAAGAGTAGACTACTGCTTGCAGGACTTACTGCACCCAGAGGGGAGCTAATAATCTTGGCGGGGGAACAGTATACCACACTGTCACCATAGAAAAGCCGACAGACACCGTGATGATGGTGGCCAATAAGACCGGCTGGACTCCTGTTTACTTCAAAAGGCTGTTGACTCAGTAGCCATCATGGTCCTTGGTCACCACTGACCCTGGACTGTCTGGGAGTTGAGCGGGCAGGGCTCTGACACCTGGTGCTGTTTGTACGTTAATTCAGGGGCCTAACTGAAGAAAGCGCAGACTACTGGTCAGAACATCTAGGCTGGCAGAGACAGTCAGCCTAAGGTGGCCGAACAAATGTGGGGCGGGGTGAAACCGGCCCCCACAGCGTCTCTGCACATCTCTTTCCTGGACCCTTAAAGGTCATTAGAATCTATAACACTTCCAATGCTGGTGCTCAGGTGGACGAGCAGGGAGGCAGGTGTCCTGGGGACAATCAACGTCACCGGGAGGCTGCTGGGGAGAAGCTCTGACCCTCGCCCCAGGGTATGAGGGCTCCCAACTCAGCACTCAGCAGTTACAGAAGAAGGGTCTGCACCCTCAGCACTCCAAGAATGAGGAACGGGACAAAAGGCAGAAGAGGGGTTTGTCCCCAGCAAAGCCCATTAAAAATCCCTGGGAGATAAAAATAGAATCTGGGCAATAAAGTCAAGTCTAACCTTTTTTATCCTTTGTGCTTTGTCTAATTTCACGTGCTCCTAGGGTCCCGCATGCAGAGGTTCCACACCCGGCACTTCAGACCAGATTTCCTAGTGCAGAATGGCTGGGTCGACACCTCAGCTCCTGGGGCCCAGTGCAGACTCCACGATATAGAGCCTGAGCTACAGCCAACCCGGCCCTCGAGAGCTCCGCCGCCTCCCTCCCTCCCACTGACTCTGACAGGATCTCTACACAGCAGCCCAGCCCACAGCCCACGGGGTAGTGCATGCTCTCACCTCTCCATTCTCTGATCAAAATATAAAGTTTCCTTTGCTTGTGAACAAAACTCAGTCTCGATCTGTTGGCCCCAATGACACTGGGCAGGGGGACACTTGTTGGGGTCCACTCTGGAGGATCAGTAACAGAAATTGAGACTATTGTAACCTCAATGAACAGATGTGTGAGCCAAACTGTAGTTAACATAGAACAGTGTATAAGGCTCGGGTAAAATAAGATGTTTTTAACACTTCCATTTGATATTTCCATCACTTTTTATAAGCAAGTTCAGTGAAAAGGTTTGTCTTATTTGTCAGGTCAATATTAGAGAAACGAAGTGATTTCTTTCCAAGGATGTACATCTAATAATCTTGGTTAAAGCTTCAATCTTGTTTTAAATACTTTTCCATTGAAAATGATACCTCTCTTTCAGCTCCCACATTTCTGAGAAGTATAAAATCTTATAATTTATTATTACCAAAGGGGAAAGGTGGGAGGAGGGATAAATTAACAGTTTGGAATTAACACATACACACTGCTATGTATAAAATAGATCATCAACAAGGAACTACTGTATAGCACAGGGAACTACACTCAATATTTTGCAATAACCTATAAGGGGAAATAATCTGAAAAAGAATAGATATTTTTATTGACATCATCTATCAATGACAGTTAAAGTGTAGCCTAAGGGAAGCTGGTGGTGAGTGCTTCTGACCCTGAAGACTTCAATCATCTAAAGTTTGGACTCTGCCTACTTCCCAAGGCCCTTAATGAACATATGTGTAGCCGTAGCTTAAAAACTTCCCCAGTTTGGGTTTCGGGGAGACACTGATTTTGAAAAAGCCCTGGTGTTCTCCTTACATGAATGGGACTCTTCCTACTGCTAAAACATGTCTGTCACACCCAGAGGATGGTATACCGTCTGATCGGGAAGAGTTTGGAAAAGGCATCTCATCTCCTCATCTCCTGGTGCTCGGGTTCACCCCTCCAGCGTCTTTACTAACAGTCTCCCCACTTGGAGATGTCAGCACTGTCAACATCCTGTTGCGTACAGTTTGGAATTTGTCCAGAGGATGAAGCGGAAGGATGAGGAACAATGAGAGACAAGTCCTAGGTGTTCAGACAGGCACATGTCACTCTAATTTCCAATCAGGAAGACGAATTGACCAAAGGCTAGGGTTGCCCATGGAAACAGTATAGGGCTTGAGGAAATCCCGCTGCTTTGTGGCCAGTTCCCATAAACACGAGTTGAACAATGGAACTCAGGGGCAGTAAAATTCACAAAATTGCAGAGTTGAAAATATCCATCACTGAAAAATGTCTTGAGGAAAGTCAGAGAAAAGGACTTGTAAGCAAGGGAGAATGGCAGGAAAGGGATTTGAGGAGGTAGAAAGGACTCGCCATTAAGCACAAGAAAAGGAGCTGAACATTGCCAACATTGCAGTTGGCCAAAAAGGGTGTATGCGTTCTTTTCTGTATATATTCAAGAAAAGGGCATACACTTTTTTAGCCAACCAAACAGGTGGGCACTGGAAGTCAATACTACAAAAGATATCACTTCGCATCAGTCAGAAGAGCCATCCTCATAAAGCGTAAACAACAGAAATGCAGGACAGGGCAACGAGAAGAGGTAGCCCTGTGAGACTTATAGTGGAAATGTATATTGCCAACGGCCATTCTGGAGAAGTGTATTGTGTTTACTAAAGCATCTAAAAAATGAGCTACAGAGCATAGGGCACTTGCACTCATGGGCATATATCTTGGGAAAAACAAAAATCGAGAGGACACAGGCACCCCAATGTTTACCCCCTCTCTGTTTAAAAGATCCTCGACTAGGATATAACTTAAATGTCTCTGGAGGGAAAAAATGGATAGAGATGTGGTACTTAGGTAGAGTGGAATATTATTCAGCCTGGAAATCAATGAAATATGGCCAGTTGTAACAACTCCGGAGGAGTTACGTATGATCATTCTAAGTGACAGAATTCAAAAAGAAAAAGACACATATCATAAGATATCACTTAAAGGTGGAATCCAAAATGGCTACACATGAAATAAATTACAAAACAAAAACATAGTCAAATATGTAGAAAACACGCATAAGGCTGCTAAACGGGAAAGGTGGGGAGGGGTGAGGCATCATCCAGGAGGTTGAAATTAGCAAAGATACCATTCCAAATACCAAACTGATAATCAACAAGGCCTACACGGTAGCTAAAAGAACTGCACTCAGCACACTCAAGTCACCGGAAAAGAATATATACGACTGGTAAGAATCTGAAAAAGAATTTATTGATGTCTCTCTGTACGCGAATCAAGTGGATGTACAGCAGCAAGAAACAGAGCTTTGAAAATCAGCTGTAACCAATATAGTAATAAATTGAAAAAAATAAACGACAGAGAGACAGAGAAAACCTCTTACAACTTTTCCTCAGGGACGGTGATGCAACATGGATTGAACACATCTAGACCCACAGCAGGATGAGACATAAGGCTGGAAACTGTTTGCGCTAAGAGAAATGTGAGGTTGGGTGAGGAAATGCACACCCTTTAAAGTAATACTACCTGGTACCCATTCAATGGGTCCCAAATCTGCAGGTTCAAGGGATCTTCCTACAGCTAAAACATGCATGGAAAACCCAGAGGACTGTACACCATGTGATCGGGAGATGTGTCTAAAATGCACCTCATTTATCCTCTCCTGGTGCTCCTGTTCACCATTCCAGCCACGCTACTTAGAATCTCCCCACTTGGAGAATCAGCACATTTAAACTTCTGTTTCACACATTTTGCAAATTGTGAGGAGGATGAACGGGAAGAGGGGGAACCAATGAGAGAAGAGTTGTAGGGGTTTGGACGGGCACATATCACTCTAATTTCCCATTAAGAATAAGAATTAAAGAAAGGCTCAGCCTGCCTCGCCGGAGCCAAAATAGGGCCTGAAGCAATCCTGTGGGTTTGAGGCCAGCTCACAAAAGAGCAACTTAAACAATGGAGCTCAGGGTCACTGCAATTCACAAACCTGCAGAGTTATAAATGAAAACTAACGTCCAAAAATATGTTGAGGTAAGGCAAAGAAGAGGATCTGAATGCAAGACAGAATTGCAAGAAACAGATTTCAAGAGATAGATTGGACTCGTCTTTAACGCACATGAAAAGCGGCAGAATTTCGACAATGATGCAGTTGGCCCAAAAGGGCGTATGCGTTTTTTCCTGATTATATCCAGGAAAAAACGCATACGCACTTTATGGGCAATGAAGCAAGCAAGCAATGCAAATGTGCACAACAAAGAAGTCTCACTTCCCACCGGTCAAAAGGGCCATCCTAAAAAATTGTAAAAACCAGAAATGCAGGACAGGCCATGGAGAACAGGGAGCCTTTATACGCTGATGGGCAGTGTGTGAACTGCCGAGAGCCACTCTGGAGAAGTGTATGGTGGTTCCTAAATCATCTAAAAAACAGAGCTACAGAGCATAGGACACTTCCAATCATGGGAGTATATCTAGGGAAGTCTAAAAATCAACAAGACACAAGCACACCACAGTTTAGGGCTACTCTGTTTACAAGAACCTCAACTTCAGTACACCTTAAATATCCCAGGAAAGAGAACAATGATAAAGAAGATGTGGTACTTATGTACAATGGAATATCTCTTCACCATGAAATCAATGTAATAAGGCTAGTAGAAGGATAAAGAGTGGATTTAGGTCCGATAATACTACTTGAAATAAGTCAAACAGAAAAAGAAACATATCATAAGATATCACTTATAGAGGGAGGGTAAATATGGCTGCACAAGAAATGAATTACAGAACAGAACAGTGTCTCACACTTAGAAAACACACTTATGTCAGCTTAAGGGGAAAGGAGAGGTGGGGTGATGCATAAAACCAGAGTTTGAAATTAGCACAGATACCGTTCAATAAACCAAATAGGTATTAGACAAGATCTACACCTTGCTCAATGAACAGGCCTCAACACACCCTATACACCGCAGAGAAATATATCTGAGGAATAAGAATCTTAAAACCCATGTATTGATATATCTCCATAAGGGAATCAAGTGTGTGCAGAGCGGCACAAACACAGCAGTGAAAAGGAGCTAAACCCCATTATAGAAATAAATTTTAAAAACAAAACGCTGAAACAATGAAAGAGAGAAAAATTCTTACAAAATTCGCTCAGGGGCTGTGATGCAACCTGGATTGACCACATATAAACCCACAGCTGGATAAGACATAAGGCTGGACACTTGGGGCTGACAGGATTGGTGAGCTTTGGTGAGCAACTGCCGAAAGTTTAATGCAATACTTCATGCTACTCAGTCCAAGGGTCCCAACACTCCAGGTTGAAGGGAATCTTCCTACAGCTAAACCATGCTTGGGAAACCCAGCGACTGGTATACCATATGATCGGGAAAGGTTTCTAAAACGCACCTCATTTTTCCTCTCCTGGGGCTCCGGATCGACATTCCAGCCGCTTTACTAACAACATCCCCACATGGAGTCAATGCCTTTAAGTTCTGGTATCGCACAGTCTGCAGTTAGTGCAGAGGATGAATGGGAATAGGGGGAACCAGTGAGAAACTAGCTGTAGCGGTTTCAATGGGCACATGTCACTCTAATATCACATCAGTAAGAAGAATTAACCAAAGGCACAGCAGGTGCCCCAGAAGAAAAATAGGGCTTCAAGGAATCCTGTGGTTATGGGGCAATACCACAAAAATAAGAGCTAAAAAATGGAGCTAAGGGCCACTGCAATTCAAAAACCTGCAGAGTTATAAAGGCCAACTATTTTTAAAAAATATATTGAGGTAAGGCTATGAAGAGGCATTGAAAGCAAGGCAGAATTGCAGGAAACCGATTTCAGGAGGTAGACTGGAATTGCATTGAAAGCATATGAAGAGAGTCAGAAACTCGACAAAGATGCACTTGGCCAAAAAGGGCGTATGTGTTTTTTCCTGAATATATTCAGGAAAAAACGCATACGCACTTTTTGGCCAACCAAGCAAGCTTGCAAAGGAAATCTGCACTACAATGAAGTCTCATTTCCACCTGGTCAAAAGGGCCATCTGAAAAAAGTGTAAAATCCATAAAGGCAGGACAGGACATGGAGAACTGGGAGCATTCTTATGCTGATGGGCGGGATGTAAATTGCCAACAGCCACTCTGGAGAAGTGTATGGTGTTTCCTGAAACATCTAAAAAACAAAGCAACAGAACCTAGGGCACTTCCACTTATGGTCCTATAGCTTAGGGAAATTAAAATCAAAAAGACACAGCCACCCCAAAGTTTGGGACGGCTCTGTTTACAAGAACCTCGTTTACAGTACAAGTTCAATATCGCAGAAAGTGAAAAATGGATAAAGAACTTGTGGTACTTACGTACAATGCAATATCACTCAGCAATGAAATCTATGTCATCAGGCCCGTAGCAGCATAATGAGTGGATTCAGGTATGATGATTCGAACTGAAATAAGTCACACAGAAAAGAAACATCATAAGGTATCACTAATACACAGAATGTGAACTTGGCTACACATGAACTGAATTACAAAACAGAACATTGTCTCAAGTTTAGAAAACCAACTTATGCTTGCTTAAGGGGGAAGGTGAGTTGGGGTGCTGCATAAATCCAGAGATTGAAATGAGCACAGATAAAGTTCCTTAAGCCAAATATGGAATAGACAAGAGCTACTCCTTGCTCAACGAAATGGACTCAACACCCCATATTAAATGCCTAAGAATGTACCTGACTAGTAAGTATCTTAAAACCTATGGAATGCTATGTCTCCAAAAGAGAATCAAGCGTGTGTACAGGGACATAAACGCAGCAGTGATAGGATTGGAGAGGTTCGGTGAGCAAATGAAAACCCTTTGAAGTCATATTGCATGGTACCCATTACACGGGTCTCAACTCTCCAGGTTTAAGGTATTCTTCCTTCAGCTAAAACATGCATGTGGAACCCAGAGTATGATCAACCGTGTGAACGGGAGACGTCTTCAAATATGTCTCAGTATTCCTCCCCTGGTACTCGGGTGCAACATTCCAGACGCTTTACTAACACTCTCCCCACTTGGAGAGTCAGCACCTTTAACCTCCTGTTTGGCCCCGTTGGCAATTTCTGCGGAAGATGAACAGGAATAGGGAGAACCAATGAGAGACTAGCTGGAGGTGTCTGGACGGGCAAATTTAACTCTCATTTCCCACCAGAAAGAGGAAATAACCAAAGGCTCAGCATGCCGTGCCGGAACCAGATTCGGGCCTGAAGCCATCCAGCGGTGTTGCAGCCAGCTCACAAGAAAACGAGTTGAAGAAAGGAGCTCAGGGGCACTGTAACTCACAAACCTGCAGAGTTATAAATGACAGCTATCGTCCAAAAATAGACTGAAGTAAGGCTGCCAAGAGGACTTGAAAGCGGGGCAGAATTGCAGGAAACCGATTTCAGGAGGTAGACTGGAATTGCATTGAAAGCATAGGAAAAGAGGCAGAACGTCCACAATGATGCACTTGGCCAAAAAGGGCGTATGCGTTTTTTCCTGAATATAATCAGGAAAAAACGCATACGCCCTTTTTGGCCAACCAAGCAAGCTTGCAAAGGAAATCTGCACTACAATGAAGTCTCACTTCCTCCCGGTCAAAAGGGTCATCTGAAAAAAGTGTAAAATCCAGAAAGGCAGGACAGGCCATGGAGAACTGGGAGCCTTGTTATGCTGATGGGCGGGATGTAAATTGCCAACAGACACTCGGGAGAAGTGTATGGTGTTTCCTGAAACATCGAAAAAACAAAGCAACAGAGCCTAGGGCACTTCCACTTATGGTCCTATAGCTTAGGGAAATTAAAATCAAAAAGACACAGCCACCCCAAAGTTTGGGACGGCTCTGTTTACAAGAACCTCGTTTACAGTACAAGTTCAACATCGCAGAAAGTGAAAAATGGATAAAGAAGTTGTGGTATTTACTTACAAAGCAATATCACTCAGCAATGAAATCTATGTCATCAGGCCCTTAGCAGCACAATGACTGGATTCAGGTATGATGATTCTAACTGAAATAAGTCACACAGAAAAAGAAACATCATAAGATATCAGTAATACACGGAATGTAAACTTGGCTACACAGGAACTGAATTACAGAACAGAACAGGGTCTCAAATTTAGAAAACCAACTTATGCTTGCTTAAGGGTAAAGGTGAGTTGGGGTGCTGCATAAAACCAGAGATTGAAATGAGCACAGATAAAGTTCCTTAAGTCAAATATGGAATAGACAAGAGCTACTCCTTGCTCAACGAAATGGACTCAACACCGCATATTAAACGCGTAAGAATGTACCTGACTAGTAAGTATCGTAAAACCTATGGATTGTTATGTCTCCGAAAGAGAATCAAGCATGTGTACAGGGGCATAAACGCAGCAGTGATAGGATTGGAGAGGTTCGGTGAGCAAATGAAGACCCTTTGAAGTCATATTGCATGGTACCCATTACACGGGTCTCAACTCTCCAGGTTTAAGGTATTCTTCCTTCAGCTAAAACATGCATGTGGAACCCAGAGTATGATCAACCGTGTGAACGGGAGACGTGTTCAAATATGTCTCAGTTTTCGTACCCTGGTACTCGGGTGCAACATTCCAGACGCTTTACTAACACTCTCCCCACTTGGAGAGTCAGCGCCTTTAACCTCCTGTTTGGCCCAGTTTGCAATTTCTGGGGAAGATGAACAGGAATAGCGAGTAGCAATGAGAAGCTAGCTGGAGGTGTCTGGACGGGCAAATTTAACTCTCATTTCCCACCAGGAAGAGGAAATAACCAAAGGCTCAGCGTGCCGTGCCGGAACCAGATTAGGGCCTGAAGCCATCCTGCGGTGTTGCGGCCAGCTCAAAAGAAAGCGAGTTGAAGAAAGGAGCTCAGGGGCACTGTAATTCACAAACCTGCAGAGTTATAAATGACAGCTATCGTCCAAAAATAGACTGAAGTAAGGCTGCCAAGAGGACTTGAAAGCGGGGCAGAATTGCAGGAAACCGATTTCAGGAGGTAGACTGGAATTGCATTGAAAGCATAGGAAAAGAGGCAGAACGTCCACAATGATGCACTTGGCCAAAAAGGGCGTATGCGTTTTTTCCTGAATATATTCAGGAAAAAACGCATATGCACTTTTTGGCCAACCAAGCAAACTTGCAAAAGAAATCTGCACTACAATGAAGTCTCACTTCCCCCTGGTCAAAAGGGCCATCTGAAAAAAGTGTAAAATCCAGAAAGGCAGGACAGGCCATGGAGAACTGGGAGCCTTGTTATGCTGATGGGCGGGATGTAAATTGCCAACAGACACTCGGGAGAAGTGTATGGTGTTTCCTGAAACATCTAAAAAACAAAGCAACAGAGCCTAGGGCACTTCCACTTATGGTCCTATAGCTTAGGGAAATTAAAATCAAAAAGACACAGCCACCCCAAAGTTTGGGACGGCTCTGTTTACAAGAACCTCGTTTACGGTACAAGTTCAATATCGCAGAAAGTGAAAAATGGATAAAGAACTTGTGGTACTTACGTACAATGCAATATCACTCAGCAATGAAATCTATGTAATCAGGCCCGTAGCAGCATAATGAGTGTGTTCAGGTATGATTCTTCGAACTGAAATAAGTCACACAGAAAAGAAACATCATAAGGTATCATTAATACACAGAATGTCGACTTGGCTACACATGAACTGAATTACAAAACAGAACAGTGTCTCAAGTTTAGAAAACCAACTTATGCTTGCTTAAGGGGAAAGGTGAGTTGGGGTGCTGCATAAAACCAGAGATTGAAATGAGCACAGATAAAGTTCCTTAAGCCAAATATGGAATAGACAAGAGCTACTCCTTGGTCAACGAAATGGACTCAACACCCCATATTAAACGCCTAAGAATGTACCTGACTTGTAAGTATCGTAAAACCTATGTATTGCTATGTCTCCAAAAGAGAATCAAGCGTGTGTACAGGGGCATAAACGCAGCAGTGATAGGATTGGAGAGGTTCGGTGAGCAAATGAAGACCCTTTGAAGTCATATTGCATGGTACCCATTCCACGGATTTCAAATCTCCAGGTTTAAGGTATTCTTCCTTCAGCTAAAACATGCATGTGGAACCTAGAGTATGATCAACCATGTGATCGGGAGACGTGTTCAAATATGTCTCAGTTTTCGTACCCTGGTACTCGGGTGCAACATTCCAGACGCTTTACTAACACTCTCCCGACTTGGAGAGTCAGTCCCTTTAACCTCCTGTTTGGCCCAGTTTGCAATTTCTGCGGAAGATGAACAGGAATAGCGAGAACCAATGAGAGGCTAGCTGGAGGTGTCTGGACGGGCAAATTTAACTCTCATTTCCCACCAGGAAGAGGAATTAACCAAAGGCTCAGCATGCCGGGCCGGAACCAGATTAGGGCCTGAAGCCATCCTGTGGTGTTGCGGCCAGGTCAAAAGAAAGCGAGTTGAAGAAAGGAGCTCAGGGGCACTGTAATTCACAAACCTGCAGAGTTATAAACGACAGCTATCGTCCAAAAATAGACTGAAGTAAGGCTGCCAAGAGGACTTGAAAGCGGGGCAGAATTGCAGGAAACCTATTTCAGGAGGTAGACTGGAATTGCATTGAAAGCATAGGAAAAGAGGCAGAACGTCCACAATGATGCACTTGGCCAAAAAGGGCGTATGCGTTTTTTCCTGAATATATTCAGGAAAAAACGCATACTCCCTTTTTGGCCAACCAAGCAAGCTTGCAAAGGAAATCTGCACTACAATGAAGTCTCACTTCCCCCCGGTCAAAAGGGCCATCTGAAAAAAGTGTAAAATCCAGAAAGGCAACAGGCCATTGAGAACTGGGAGCCTTGTTATGCTGATCGGCGGGATGTAAATTGCCAACAGACACTTGGGAGAAGTGTATGGTGTTTCCTGAAACATCTAAAAAACAAAGCAACAGAGCCTAGGGCACTTCCACTTATGGTCCTATAGCTTAGGGAAATTAAAATCAAAAAGACACAGCCACCCCAAAGTTTGGAACGGCTCTGTTGACAAGAACCTCGTTTATAGTACAAGTTCAACATCGCAGAAAGTGAAAAATGGATAAAGAAGTTGTGGTATTTACTTACAAAGCAATATCACTCAGCAATGAAATCTGTGTCATCAGGCCCTTAGCAGCACAATGAGTGGATTCAGGTATGATGATTCTAACTGAAATAAGTCACACAGAAAAAGAAACATCATAAGATATCAGTAATACACGGAATGGAAACTTGGCTACACAGGAACTGAATTACAGAACAGAACAGGGTCTCAAATTTCGAAAACCAACTTATTCTTGCTTAAGGGTAAAGGAGAGTTGGGGTGCTGCATAAAACCAGAGATTGAAATGAGCACAGATAAAGTTCCTTAAGCCAAATATGGAATAGACAAGAGCTACTCCTTGCTCAACGAAATGGACTCAACACCCCATATTAAACGCCTAAGAATGTACCTGACTAGTAAGTATCTTAAAACCTATGGATTGCTATGTCTCCGAAAGAGAATCAAGCATGTGTACAGGGGCATAAACGCAGCAGTGATAGGATTGGAGAGGTTCGGTGAGCAAATGAAGACGCTTTGAAGTCATATTGCATGGTACCCTTTACACGGGTCTTAACTCTCCAGGTTTAAGGTATTCTTCCTTCAGCTAAAACATGCATGTGGAACCCAAGTATGATCAACCGTGTGAACGGGAGACGTGTTCAAATATGTCTCAGTTTTCCTCCCCTGGTACTCGGGTGCAACATTCCAGACGCTTTACTAACACTCTCCCCACTTGGAGAGTCAGCGCCTTTAACCTCCTGTTTGGCCCAGTTTGCAATTTCTGCGGAAGATGAACAGGAATAGCGAGAACCAATGAGAGACTAGCTGGAGGTGTCTGGACGGGCAAATTTAACTCTCATTTCCCACCAGGAAGAGGAAATAACCAAAGGCTCAGCGTGCCGTGCCGAAACCAGATTAGGGCCTGAAGCCATCCTGCGGTGTTGCTGCCAGGTCACAAGAAAGCAAGTTGAAGAAAGGAGCTCAGGGGCACTGTAATTCACAAACCTGCAGAGTTATAAATGACAGCTATCGTCCAAAAATAGATTGAAGTAAGGCTGCCAAGAGGACTTGAAAGCGGGGCAGAATTGCAGGAAACCGATTTCAGGAGGTAGACTGGAATTGCATTGAAAGCATAGGAAAAGAGGCAGAACGTCCACAATGATGCACTTGGCCAAAAAGGGCGTATGCGTTTTTTCCTGAATATATTCAGGAAAAAACGCATACGCCCTTTTTGGCCAACCAAGCAAGCTTGCAAAGGAAATCTGCACTACAATGAAGTCTCACTTCCCCCCGGTCAAAAGGGTCATCTGAAAAAAGTGTAAAATCCAGAAAGGCAGGACAAGCCATGGAGAACTGGGAGCCTTGTTATGCTGATGGGCGGGATGTAAATTGCCAACAGACACTCGGGAGAAGTGTATGGTGTTTCCTGAAACATCTAAAAAACAAAGCAACAGAACCTAGGGCACTTCCACTTATGGTCCTATAGCTTAGGGAAATTAAAATCAAAAAGACACAGCCACCCCAAAGTTTGGGACGCCTCCGTTTACAAGAACCTCGTTTACCGTACAAGTTCAATATCACAGAAAGTGAAAAATGGATAAAGAACTTGTGGTACTTACGTACAATGCAGTATCACTCAGCAATGAAATCTATGTTATCAGGCCCGTAGCAGCATAATGAGTGGATTCAGGTACGATGATTCTAACTGAAATAGGTCACACAGAAAAAGAAACATCATAAGATATCACTAATACACAGAATGTAAACTTGGCTACACAGGAACTGAATTCCAAAATAGAACAGGGTCTCAAATTTAGAAAAGCCACTTATGCTTGCTTAAGGGGAAAGGTGAGTTGGGATGCTGCATAAAACCAGAGATTGAAATGAGCACAGATAAAGTTCCTTAAGCCAAATATGGAATAGACAAGAGCTACTCCTTGCTCAATGAAATGGACTCAACACCGCATATTAAACGCCTAAGAATGTACCTGACTAGTAAGTATCTTAAAACCTATGGATTGCTATGTCTCCAAAAGAGAATCAAGCATGTGTACAGGGGCATAAACGCAGCAGTGATAGGATTGGAGAGGTTCGGTGAGCAAATGAAGACCCTTTGAAGTCATATTGCATGGTACCCATTAAACGGGTCTCAACGCTCCAGGTTTAAGGTATTCTTCCTTCAGCTAAAACATGCATGTGGAACCCAAGTATGATCAACCATGTGAACGGGAGACGTGTTCAAATATGTCTCAGTTTTCCTCCCCTGGTACTCGGGTGCAACATTCCAGACGCTTTACTAACACTCTCCCCACTTGGAGAGTCAGCGCCTTTAACCTCCTGTTTGGCCCAGTTTGCAATTTCTGCGGAAGATGAACAGGAATAGCGAGAACCAATGAGAGACTAGCTGGAGGTGTCTGGATGGGCAAATTTAACTCTCATTTCCCACCAGGAAGAGGAAATAACCAAAGGCTCAGCGTGCCGTGCCGGAACCAGATTAGGGCCTGAAGCCATCCTGCGGTGTTGCGGCCAGGTCACAAGAAAGCAAGTTGAAGAAAGGAGCTCAGGGGCACTGTAATTCACAAACCTGCAGAGTTATAAATGACAGCTATCGTCCAAAAATAGATTGAAGTAAGGCTGCCAAGAGGACTTGAAAGCGGGTCAGAATTGCAGGAAACCGATTTCAGGAGGTAGACTGGAATTGCATTGAAAGCATAGGAAAAGAGGCAGAACGTCCACAGTGATGCACTTGGCCAAAAAGGGCGTATGCGTTTTTTCCTGAATATATTCAGGAAAAAACGCATACGCACTTTTTGGCCAACCAAGCAAGCTTGCAAAGGAAATCTGCACTACAATGAAGTCTCACTTCCCCCCGGTCAAAAGGGCCATCTGAAAAAAGTGTAAAATCCAGAAAGGCAGGACAGGCCATGGAGAACTGGGAGCCTTGTTATGCTGATGGACGGGATGTAAATTGTCAACAACCACTCGGGAGAAGTGTATGGTGTTTCCTGAAACATCTAAAAAACAAAGCAACAGAACCTAGGGCACTTCCACTTATGGTCCTATAGCTTAGGGAAATTAAAATCAAAGACACAGCCACCCCAAAATTTGGAACGGCTCTGTTTACAAGAACCTCGTTTACAGTACAAGTTCAACATCGCAGAAAGTGAAAAATGGATAAAGAAGTTGTGGTATTTACTTACAAAGCAATATCACTCAGCAATGAAATCTGTGTCATCAGGCCCTTAGCAGCACAATGAGTGGATTCAGGTATGATGATTCTAACTGAAATAAGTCACACAGAAAAAGAAACATCATAAGATATCAGTAATACACGGAATGGAAACTTGGCTACACAGGAACTGAATTACAGAACAGAACAGGGTCTCAAATTTAGAAAACCAACTTATGCTTGCTTAAGGGGAAAGGTGAGTTGGGGTGCTGCATAAAACCAGAGATTGAAATGAGCACAGATAAAGTTCCTTAAGTCAAATATGGAATAGACAAGAGCTACTCCTTGCTCAACGAAATGGACTCAACACCGCATATTAAACGCCTAAGAATGTACCTGACTAGTAAGTATCTTAAAACCTATGGATTGCTATGTCTCCGAAAGAGAATCAAGCATGTGTACAGGGACATAAACGCAGCAGTGATAGTTAGGAGAGGTTCGGTGAGCAAATGAAGACCCTTTGAAGTCATATTGCATGGTACCCATTACACGGGTCTTAACTCTCCAGGTTTAAGGTATTCTTCCTTCAGCTAAAACATGCATGTGGAACCCAGAGTATGATCAACCATGTGAACGGGAGATGTGTTCAAATATGTCTCAGTTTTCCTCCCCTGGTACTCGGGTGCAACATTCCAGACGCTTTACTAACACTCTCCCCACTTGGAGAGTCAGCGCCTTTAACCTCCTGTTTGGCCCAGTTTGCAATTTCTGCGGAAGATGAACAGGAATAGCGAGAACCAATGAGAGACTAGCTGGAGGTGTCTGGACGGGCAAATTTAACTCTCATTTCCCACCAGGAAGAGGAAGTAACCAAAGGCTCAGCGTGCCGTGCCGGAACCATATTAGGGCCTGAAGCCATCCTGCGGTGTTGCGGCCAGGTCACAAGAAAGCAAGTTGAAGAAAGGAGCTCAGGGGCACTGTAATTCACAAACCTGCAGAGTTATAAATGAAAGCTATCGTCCAAAAATAGACTGAAGTAAGGCTGCCAAGAGGACTTGAAAGCGGGGCAGAATTGCAGGAAACCGATTTCAGGAGGTAGACTGGAATTGCATTGAAAGCATAGGAAAAGAGGCAGAACGTCCACAATGATGCACTTGGCTAAAAAGGGCGTATGCGTTTTTTCCTGAATATATTCAGGAAAAAACGCATACGCCCTTTTTGGCCAACCAAGCAAGCTTGCAAAGGAAATCTGCACTACAATGAAGTCTCACTTCCCCCCGGTCAAAAGGGCCATCTGAAAAAAGTGTAAAATCCAGAAAGGCAGGACAGGCCATGGAGAACTGGGAGCCTTGTTATGCTGATGGGCGGGATGTAAATTGCCAACAACCACTCAGGAGAAGTGTATGGTGTTTCCTGAAACATCTAAAAAACAAAGCAACAGAACCTAGGGCACTTCCACTTATGGTCCTATAGCTTAGGGAAATTAAAATCAAAAAGACACAGCCACCCCAAAGTTTGGAACGGCTCTGTTGACAAGAACCTCGTTTACAGTACAAGTTCAACATCGCAGAAAGTGAAAAATGGATAAAGAAGTTGTGGTATTTACTTACAAAGCAATATCACTCAGCAATGAAATCTGTGTCATCAGGCCCTTAGCAGCACAATGAGTGGATTCAGGTATGATGATTCTAACTGAAATAAGTCACACAGAAAAAGAAACATCATAAGATATCAGTAATACACGGAATGGAAACTTGGCTACACAGGAACTGAATTACAGAACAGAACAGGGTCTCAAATTTAGAAAACCAACTTATGCTTGCTTAAGGGGAAAGGTGAGTTGGGGTGCTGCATAAAACCAGAGATTGAAATGAGCACAGATAAAGTTCCTTAAGTCAAATATGGAATAGACAAGAGCTACTCCTTGCTCAACGAAATGGACTCAACACCGCATATTAAACGCCTAAGAATGTACCTGACTAGTAAGTATCTTAAAACCTATGGATTGCTATGTCTCCGAAAGAGAATCAAGCATGTGTACAGGGGCATAAACGCTGCAGTGATAGTTAGGAGAGGTTCGGTGAGCAAATGAAGACCCTTTGAAGTCATATTGCATGGTACCCATTACACGGGTTTCAACTACCCAGGTTTTAGGTATTCTTCCTTCAGCTAAAACATGCATGTGGAACCCAGAGTATGATCAACCATGTGATCGGGAGACGTGTTCAAATATGTCTCAGTTTTCCTCCCCTGGTACTCGGGTGCAACATTCCAGACGCTTTACTAACACTCTCCCCACTTGGAGAGTCAGCGCCTTTAACCTCCTGTTTGGCCCAGTTTGCAATTTCTGTGGAAGATGAACAGGAGTAGCAAGAACCAATGAGAGACTAGCTGGAGGTGTCTGGACGGGCAAATTTAACTCTCATTTCCCACCAGGAAGAGGAAATAACCAAAGGCTCAGCGTGCCGTGCCGGAACCAGATTAGGGCCTGAAGCCATCCTGCGGTGTTTCGGCCAGGTCACAAGAAAGCAAGTTAAAGAAAGGAGCTCAGGGGCACTGTAATTCACAAACCTGCAGAGTTATAAATGACAGCTATCGTCCAAAAATAGATTGAAGTAAGGCTGCCAAGAGGACTTGAAAGCGGGGCAGAATTGCAGGAAACCGATTTCAGGAGGTAGACTGGAATTGCATTGAAAGCATAGGAAAAGAGGCAGAACGTCCACAATGATGCACTTGGCC
The DNA here is from genome assembly GCF_951394435.1 of Stenella coeruleoalba. NCBI lineage: Eukaryota > Metazoa > Chordata > Mammalia > Artiodactyla > Delphinidae > Stenella > Stenella coeruleoalba. Next base: position 401,058 of record NW_027646083.1, on the reverse strand, counting down.
AAAAAGGGCGTATGCGTTTTTTCCTGAATATATTCAGGAAAAAACGCATACGCCCTTTTTGGCCAACCAAGCAAGCTTGCAATGGAAATCTGCACTACAATGAAGTCTCACTTCCCCCCGGTCAAAAGGGCCATCTGAAAAAAGTGTAAAATCCAGAAAGGCAGGACAGGCCATGGAGAACTGGGAGTCTTGTTATGCTGATGGGCGGGATGTAAATTGCCAACAGACACTTGGGAGAAGTGTATGGTGTTTCCTGAAACATCTAAAAAACAAAGCAACAGAACCTAGGACACTTCCACTTATGGTCCTATAGCTTAGGGAAATTAAAATCAAAAAGACACAGCCACCCCAAAGTTTGGGACGCCTCCGTTTACAAGAACCTCGTTTACCGTACAAGTTCAATATCACAGAAAGTGAAAAATGGATAAAGAACTTGTGGTACTTACGTACAATGCAGTATCACTCAGCAATGAAATCTATGTCATCAGGCCCGTAGCAGCATAATGAGTGGATTCAGGTACGATGATTCTAACTGAAATAAGTCACACAGAAAAAGAAACATCATAAGATATCACTAATACACGGAATGTAAACTTGGCTACACAGGAACTGCATTCCAAAACAGAACAGGGTCTCAAATTTAGAAAACCAACTTATGCTTGCTTAAGGGGAAAGGTGAGTTGGGGTGCTGCATAAAACCAGAGATTGAAATGAGCACAGATAAAGTTCCTTAAGCCAAATATGGAATAGACAAGAGCTACTCCTTGCTCAACGAAATGCACTCAAAACCCCATATTAACGCCTAAGAATGTACCTGACTAGTAAGTATCTTAAAACCTATGGATTGCTATGTCTCCAAAAGAGAATCAAGCGTGTGTACAGGGGCATAAACACAGCAGTGATAGGATTGGAGAGGTTCGGTGAGCAAATGAAGACCCTTTGAAGTCATATTGCATGGTACCCATTACACGGGTCTCAACGCTCCAGGTTTAAGGTATTCTTCCTTCAGCTAAAACATGCATGTGGAACCCAGGTATGATCAACCATGTAAACGGGAGACGTGTTCAAATATGTCTCAGTTTTCCTCCCCTGGTACTCGGGTGCAACATTCCAGACGCTTTACTAACACTCTCCCCACTTGGAGAGTCAGTCCCTTTAACCTCCTGTTTGGCCCAGTTTGCAATTTCTGCGGAAGATGAACAGGAATAGCGAGAACCAATGAGAGACTAGCTGGAGGTGTCTGGACGGGCAAATTTAACTCTCATTTCCCACCAGGAAGAGGAAATAACCAAAGGCTCAGCGTGCCGTGCCGGAACCAGATTAGGGCCTGAAACCATCCTGCGGTGTTGCGGCCAGGTCACAAGAAAGCGAGTTGAAGAAAGGAGCTCAGGGACACTGTAATTCACAAACCTGCAGAGTTATAAATGACAGCTATCGTCCAAAAATAGACTGAAGTAAGGCTGCCAAGAGGACTTGAAAGCGGGGCAGAATTGCAGGAAACCGATTTCAGGAGGTAGACTGGAATTGCATTGAAAGCATAGGAAAAGAGGCAGAACGTCCACAATGATGCACTTGGCCAAAAAGGGCGTATGCGTTTTTTCCTGAATATATTCAGGAAAAAACGCATACGCCCTTTTTGGCCAACCAAGCAAGCTTGCAAAGGAAATCTGCACTACAATGAAGTCTCACTTCCCCCCAGTCAAAAGGGCCATCTGAAAAAAGTGTAAAATCCAGAAAGGCAGGACAGGCCATGGAGAACTGGGAGCCTTGTTATGCTGATGGGCGGGATGTAAATTGCCAACAACCACTCGGGAGAAGTGTATGGTGTTTCCTGAAACATCTAAAAAACAAAGCAACAGAACCTAGGGCACTTCCACTTATGGTCCTATAGCTTAGGGAAATTAAAATCAAAAAGACACAGCCAACCCAATGTTTGGAACGGCTCTGTTGACAAGAACCTCGTTTACATTACAAGTTCAACATCGCAGAAAGTGAAAAATGGATAAAGACGTTGTGGTATTTACTTACAAAGCACTATCACTCAGCAATGAAATCTGTGTCATCAGGCCCTTAGCAGCACAATGAGTGGATTCAGGTATGATGATTCTAACTGAAATAAGTCACACAGAAAAAGAAACATCATAAGATATCAGTAATACACAGAATGTAAACTTGGCTACACAGGAACTGAATTACAGAACAGAACAGGGTCTCAAATTTAGAAAACCAACTTATTCTTGCTGAAGGGTAAAGGTGAGTTGGGGTGCTGCATAAAACCAGAGATTGAAATGAGCCCAGATAAAGTTCCTTAAGCCAAATATGGAATAGACAAGAGCTACTCCTTGCTCAACGAAATGGACTCAACACCCCATATTAAACGCTTAAGAATGTACCTGACTAGTAAGTATCTTAAAACCTATGGATTGCTATGTCTCCGAAAGAGAACCAAGCATGTGTACAGGGGCATAAACGCAGCAGTGATAGGATTGGAGAGGTTCGGTGAGCAAATGAAGACCCTTTGAAGTCATATTGCATGGTACCCATTCCACGGGTTTCAACTACCAAGGATTAAGGTATTCTTCCTTCAGCTAAAACATGCATGTGGAACCTAGAGTATGATCAACCATGTGATCGGGAGACGTGTTCAAATATGTCTCAGTTTTCCTCCCCTGGTACTCGGGTGCAACATTCCAGACTCTTTACTATCACTCTCCCCTCTTGGAGAGTCAGCGCCTTTAACCTCCTGTTTGGCCCAGTTTGCAATTTCTGTGGAAGATGAACAGGAATAGCAAGAACCAATGGAGACTAGCTGGAGGTGTCTGGACGGGCAAATTTAACTCTCATTTCCCACCAGGAAGAGGAAATAACCAAAGGCTCAGCGTGCCGTACCGGAACCAGATTAGGGCCTGAAGCCATCCTGCGGTGTTGCGGCCAGCTCAAAAGAAAGCGAGTTGAAGAAAGGAGCTCAGGGGCACTGTAATTCACAAACCTGCAGAGTTATAAATGACAGCTATCGTCCAAAAATAGACTGAAGTAAGGCTGCCAACAGGACTTGAAAGCGGGGCAGAATTGCAGGAAACCGATTTCAGGAGGTAGACTGGAATTGCATTGAAAGCATAGGAAAAGAGGCAGAACGTCCACAATGATGCACTTGGCCAAAAAGGGCGTATGCGTTTTTTCCTGAATATATTCAGGAAAAAACGCATACGCCCTTTTTGGCCAACCAAGCAAGCTTGCAAAGGAAATCTGCACTACAATGAAGTCTCACTTCCCCCCGGTCAAAAGGGCCATCTGAAAAAAATGTAAAATCCAGAAAGGCAGGACAGGCCATGGAGAACTGGGAGCCTTGTTATGCTGATGGGCGGGATGTAAATTGCCAACAGACACTCGGGAGAAGTGTATGGTGTTTCCTGAAACATCTAAAAAACAAAGCAACAGAGCCTAGGGCACTTCCACTTATGGTCCTATAGCTTAGGGAAATTAAAATCAAAAAGACACAGCCACCCCAAAGTTTGGAACGGCTCTGTTTACAAGAACCTCGTTTACAGTACAAGTTCAACATCGCAGAAAGTGAAAAATGGATAAAGAAGTTGTGGTATTTACTTACAAAGCAATATCACTCAGCAATGAAATCTGTGTCATCAGGCCCTTAGCAGCACAATGAGTGGATTCAGGTATGATGATTCTAACTGAAATAAGTCACACAGAAAAAGAAACATCATAAGATATCACTAATACACGGAATGTAAACTTGGCTACACAGGAACTGCATTCCAAAACAGAACAGGGTCTCAAATTTAGAAAACCAACTTATGCTTGCTTAAGGGTAAAGGTGAGTTGGGGTGCTGCATAAAACCAGAGATTGAAATGAGCACAGATAAAGTTCCTTAAGCCAAATATGGAATAGACAAGAGCTACTCCTTGCTCAGCGAAATGGACACAAAACCCCATATTAAACGCCTAAGAATGCACCTGACTAGTAAGTATCTTAAAACCTATGGATTGCTATGTCTCCGAAAGAGAATCAAGCATGTGTACAGGGGCATAAACGCAGCAGTGATAGGATTGGAGAGGTTCGTGAGCAAATGAAGACCCTTTGAAGTCATATTGCATGGTACCCATTCCACAGGTTTCAACTCTCCAGTTTTAAGGTATTCTTCCTTCAGCTAAAACATGCATGTGGAACCCAGAGTATCATCAACCATGTGAACGGGAGACGTGTTCAAATATGTCTCAGTTTTCCTCCCCTGGTACTCGGGTGCAACATTCCAGACGCTTTACTAACACTCTCCCGACTTGGAGAGTCAGTCCCTTTAACCTCCTGTTTGGCCCAGTTTGCAATTTCTGCGAAAGATGAAGAGGAATAGCGAGAACCAATGAGAGGCTAGCTGGAGGTGTCTGGACGGGCAAATTTAACTCTCATTTCCCACCAGGAAGAGGAATTAACCAAAGGCTCAGCATGCCGGGCCGGAACCAGATTAGGGCCTGAAGCCATCCTGTGGTGTTGCGGCCAGGTCACAAGAAAGCGAGTTGAAGAAAGGAGCTCAGGGGCACTGTAATTCACAAACCTGCAGAGTTATAAATGACAGCTATCGTCCAAAAATAGACTGAAGTAAGGCTGCCAAGAGGACTTGAAAGCGGGGCAGAATTGCAGGAAACCGATTTCAGGAGGTGGACTGGAGTTGCATTGAAAGCATAGGAAAAGAGGCAGAACATCCACAATGATGCACTTGGCCAAAAAGGGCGTATGCGTTTTTTCCTGAATATATTCAGGAAAAAACGCATACGCCCTTTTTGGCCAACCAAGCAAGCTTGCAAAGGAAATCTGCACTACAATGAAGTCTCACTTCCCCCCGGTCAAAAGGGCCATCTGAAAAAAGTGTAAAATCCAGAAAGGCAGGACAGGCCATGGAGAACTGGGAGCCTTGTTATGCTGATGGGCGGGATGTAAATTGCCAACAGACACTCGGGAGAAGTGTATGGTGTTTCCTGAAACATCTAAAAAACAAAGCAACAGAGCCTAGGGCACTTCCACTTATGGTCCTATAGCTTAGGGAAATTAAAATCAAAAAGACACAGCCACCCCAAAGTTTGGAACGGCTCTGTTTACAAGAACCTCGTTTACAGTACAAGTTCAACATCGCAGAAAGTGAAAAATGGATAAAGAAGTTGTGGTATTTACTTACAAAGCAATATCACTCAGCAATGAAATCTGTGTCATCAGGCCCTTAGCAGCACAATGAGTGGATTCAGGTATGATGATTCTAACTGAAATAAGTCACACAGAAAAAGAAACATCATAAGATATCACTAATACACGGAATGGAAACTTGGCTACACAGGAACTGAATTACAGAACAGAACAGGGTCTCAAATTTAGAAAACCAACTTATGCTTGCTTAAGGGGAAAGGTGAGTTGGGGTGCTGCATAAAACCAGAGATTGAAATGAGCACAGATAAAGTTCCTTAAGCCAAATATGGAATAGACAAGAGCTACTCCTTGCTCAACGAAATGGACTCAAAACCCCATATTAAACGCCTAAGAATGTACATGACTAGTAAGTATCTTAAAACCTATGGATTGCTATGTCTCCAAAAGAGAATCAAGCATGTGTACAGGGGCATAAACGCAGCAGTGATAGGATTGGAGAGGTTCGGTGAGCAAATGAAGACCCTTTGAAGTCATATTGCATGGTACCCATTCCACGGGTTTCAACTACCCAGGTTTTAGGTATTCTTCCTTCAGCTAAAACATGCATGTGGAACCCAAGTATGATCAACCATGTGAACGGGAGACGTGTTCAAATATGTCTCAGTTTTCCTCCCCTGGTACTCGGGTGCAACATTCCAGACGCTTTACTAACACTCTCCCCACTTGGAGAGTCAGTCCCTTTAACCTCCTGTTTGGCCCAGTTTGCAATTTCTGCGGAAGATGAACAGGAATAGCGAGAACCAATGAGAGGCTAGCTGGAGGTGTCTGGACGGGCAAATTTAACTCTCATTTCCCACCAGGAAGAGGAATTAACCAAAGGCAAAGCGTGCCGTGCCGGAACCAGATTAGGGCCTGAAGCCATCCTCCGGTGTTGCGGCCAGGTCACAAGAAAGCGAGTTGAAGAAAGGAGCTCAGGGGCACTGTAATTCACAAACCTGCAGAGTTATAAATGACAGCTATCGTCCAAAAATACACTGAAGTAAGGCTGCCAAGAGGACTTGAAAGCGGGGCAGAATTGCAGGAAACCGATTTCAGGAGGTAGACTGGAATTGCATTGAAAGCATAGGAAAAGAGGCAGAACGTCCACAATGATGCACTTGGCCAAAAAGGGCGTATGCGTTTTTTCCTGAATATATTCAGGAAAAAACGCATACGCCCTTTTTGGCCAACCAAGCAAGCTTGCAAAGGAAATCTGCACTAAAATGAAGTCTCACTTCCCCCCGGTCAAAAGGGCCATCTGAAAAAAGTGTAAAATCCAGAAAGGCAGGACAGGCCATGGAGAACTGGGAGCCTTGTTATGCTGATGGGCGGGATGTAAATTGCCAAGAACCACTTGGGAGAAGTGTATGGTGTTTCCTGAAACATCTAAAAACAAAGCAACAGAGCCTAGGGCACTTCCGCTTATGGTCCTATAGCTTAGGGAAATTAAAATCAAAAAGACACAGCCACCCCAAAGTTTGGGACGCCTCCGTTTACAAGTACCTCGTTTACCGTACAAGTTCAATATCACAGAAAGTGAAAAAAGGATAAAGAACTTGTGGTACTTACGTACAATGCAGTATCACTCAGCAATGAAATCTATGTCATCAGGCCCGTAGCAGCATAATGAGTGGATTCAGGTACGATGATTCTAACTGAAATAAGTCACACAGAAAAAGAAACATCATAAGATATCACTAATACACGGAATGTAAACTTGGCTACACAGGAACTGCATTCCAAAACAGAACAGGGTCTCAAATTTAGAAAACCAACTTATGCTTGCTTAAGGGGAAAGGTGAGTTGGGGTGCTGCATAAAACCAGAGATTGAAATGAGCACAGATAAAGTTCCTTAAGCCAAATATGGAATAGACAAGAGCTACTCCTTGCTCAACGAAATGGACTCAAAACCCCATATTAAACGCCTAAGAATGTACATGACTAGTAAGTATCTTAAAACCTATGGATTGCTATGTCTCCAAAAGAGAATCAAGCGTGTGTACAGGGGCATAAACGCAGCAGTAATAGGATTGGAGAGGTTCGGTGAGCAAATGAAGACCCTTTGAAGTCACATTGCATGGTACCCATTCCACGGGTTTCAACTACCCAGGTTTAAGGTATTCTTCCTTCAGCTAAAACATGCATGTGGAACCTAGAGTATGATCAACCATGTGATCGGGAGACGTGTTCAAATATGTCTCAGTTTTCGTACCCTGGTACTCGGGTGCAACATTCCAGACGCTTTACTAACACTCTCCCCACTTGGAGAGTCAGTCCCTTTAACCTCCTGTTTGGCCCAGTTTGCAATTTCTGTGGAAGATGAACAGGAATAGCGAGAACCAATGAGAGGCTAGCTGGAGGTGTCTGGACGGGCAAATTTAACTCTCATTTCCCACCAGGAAGAGGAATTAACCAAAGGCTCAGCATGCCGTGCCAGAACCAGATTAGGGCCTGAAGCCATCCTGCGGTGTTGCGGCCAGGTCACAAGAAAGCGAGTTGAAGAAAGGAGCTCAGGGGCACTGTAATTCACAAACCTGCAGAGTTATAAATGACAGCTATCGTCCAAAAATAGACTGAAGTAAGGCTGCCAAGAGGACTTGAAAGCGGGGCAGAATTGCAGGAAACCGATTTCAGGAGGTAGACTGGAATTGCATTGAAAGCATAGGAAAAGAGGCAGAACGTCCACAATGATGCACTTGGCCAAAAAGGGCGTATGCGTTTTTTCCTGAATATATTCAGGAAAAAACGCATACGCCCTTTTTGGCCAACCAAGCAAGCTTGCAAAGGAAATCTGCACTACAATGAAGTCTCACTTCCCCCCGGTCAAAAGGGCCATCTGAAAAAAGTGTAAACTCCAGAAAGGCAGGACAGGCCATGGAGAACTGGGAGCCTTGTTATGCTGATGGGCGGGATGTAAATTGCCAACAGACACTTGGGAGAAGTGTATGGTGTTTCCTGAAACATCTAAAAAACAAAGCAACAGAACCTAGGGCACTTCCAGTTATGGTCCTATAGCTTAGGGAAATTAAAATCAAAAAGACACAGCCACCCCAAAGTTTGGAACGGCTCTGTTTACAAGAACCTCGTTTACAGTACAAGTTCAACATCGCAGAAAGTGAAAAATGGATAAAGAAGTTGTGGTATTTACTTACAAAGCAATATCACTCAGCAATGAAATCTGTGTCATCAGGCCCTTAGCAGCACAATGAGTGGATTCAGGTATGATGATTCTAACTGAAATAAGTCACACAGAAAAAGAAACATCATAAGATATCACTAATACACGGAATGTAAACTTGGCTACACAGGAACTGCATTCCAAAACAGAACAGGGTCTCAAATTTAGAAAACCAACTTATGCTTGCTTAAGGGGAAAGGTGAGTTGGGGTGCTGCATAAAACCAGAGATTGAAATGAGCACAGATAAAGTTCCTTAAGCCAAATATGGAATAGACAAGAGCTACTCCTTGCTCAACGAAATGGACTCAAAACCCCATATTAAACGCCTAAGAATGTACATGACTAGTAAGTATCTTAAAACCTATGGATTGCTATGTCTCCAAAAGAGAATCAAGCATGTGTACAGGGGCATAAACGCAGCAGTGATAGGATTGGAGAGGTTCGGTGAGCAAATGAAGACCCTTTGAAGTCATATTGCATGGTACCCATTCCACGGGTTTCAACTACCCAGGTTTTAGGTATTCTTCCTTCAGCTAAAACATGCATGTGGAACCCAAGTATGATCAACCATGTGAACGGGAGACGTGTTCAAATATGTCTCAGTTTTCCTCCCCTGGTACTCGGGTGCAACCTTCCAGACGCTTTACTAACACTCTCCCCACTTGGAGAGTCAGTCCCTTTAACCTCCTGTTTGGCCCAGTTTGCAATTTCTGCGGAAGATGAACAGGAATAGCGAGAACCAATGAGAGGCTAGCTGGAGGTGTCTGGACGGGCAAATTTAACTCTCATTTCCCACCAGGAAGAGGAATTAACCAAAGGCAAAGCGTGCCGTGCCGGAACCAGATTAGGGCCTGAAGCCATCCTGCGGTGTTGCGGCCAGGTCACAAGAAAGCGAGTTGAAGAAAGGAGCTCAGGGGCACTGTAATTCACAAACCTGCAGAGTTATAAATGACAGCTATCGTCCAAAAATAGACTGAAGTAAGGCTGCCAAGAGGACTTGAAAGCGGGGCAGAATTGCAGGAAACCGATTTCAGGAGGTAGACTGGAATTGCATTGAAAGCATAGGAAAAGAGGCAGAACGTCCACAATGATGCACTTGGCCAAAAAGGGCGTATGCGTTTTTTCCTGAATATATTCAGGAAAAAACGCATACGCCCTTTTTGGCCAACCAAGCAAACTTGCAAAGGAAATCTGCACTACAATGAAGTCTCACTTCCCCCCGGTCAAAAGGGCCATCTGAAAAAAGGGTAAAATCCAGAAAGGCAGGACAGGCCATGGAGAACTGAGAGCCTTGTTATGCTGATGGGCGGGATGTAAATTGCCAACAGACACTCGGGAGAAGTGTATGGTGTTTCCTGAAACATCTAAAAAACAAAGCAACAGAGCCTAGGGCACTTCCACTTATGGTCCTATAGATTAGGGAAATTAAAATCAAAAAGACACAGCCACCCCAAAGTTTGGGACGCCTCTGTTTACAAGAACCTCGTTTACCGTACAAGTTCAATATCACAGAAAGTGAAAAATGGATAAAGAACTTATGGTACTTACGTACAATGCAGTATCACTCAGCAATGAAATCTATGTCATCAGGCCCGTAGCAGCATAATGAGTGGATTCAGGTACGATGATTCTAACTGAAATAAGTCACACAGAAAAAGAAACATCATAAGATATTAGTAATACACGGAATGTAAAGTTGGCTACACAGGAACTGAATTACAGAACAGAACAGGTTCTCAAATTTAGAAAACCAACTTATGCTTGCTTAAGGGTAAAGGTGAGTTGGGGTGCTGCATAAAACCAGAGATTGAAATGAGCACAGATAAAGTTCCTTAAGCCAAATATGGAATAGACAAGAGCTACTCCTAGCTCAATGAAATGGACTCAACACCGCATATTAAACGCCTAAGAATGTACCTGACTAGTAAGTATCTTAAAACCTATGAATTGCTATGTCTCCGAAAGAGAATCAAGCATGTGTACAGGGGCATAAACGCAGCAGTGATAGGATTGGAGATGTTCGGTGAGCAAATGAAGACCCTTTGAAGTCATATTGCATGGTACCCATTCCACGGGTTTCAACTACCCAGGTTTTAGGTATTCTTCCTTCAGCTAAAACATGCATGTGGAACCCAGAGTATGATCAACCATGTGATCGGGAGACGTGTTCAAATATGTCTCAGTTTTCGTACCCTGGTACTCGGGTGCAACATTCCAGACGCTTTACTAACACTCTCCCCACTTGGAGAGTCAGCGCCTTTAACCTCCTGTTTGGCCCAGTTTGCAATTTCTGCGGAAGATGAACAGGAATAGCGAGAACCAATGAGAGGCTAGCTGGAGGTGTCTGGACGGGCAAATTTAACTCTCATTTCCCACCAGGAAGAGGAAATAACCAAAGGCTCAGTGTGCCGTACCGGAACCAGATTAGGGCCTGAAGCCATCCTGCGGTGTTGCGGCCAGCTCAAAAGAAAGCGAGTTGAAGAAAGGAGCTCAGGGGCACTGTAATTCACAAACCTGCAGAGTTATAAATGACAGCTATCGTCCAAAAATAGACTGAAGTAAGGCTGCCAAGAGGACTGGAAAGCGGGGCAGAATTGCAGGAAACCGATTTCAGGAGGTAGACTGGAATTGCATTGAAAGCATAGGAAAAGAGGCAGAACGTCCACAATGATGCACTTGGCCAAAAAGGGTGTATGCGTTTTTTCTTGAATATATTCAGGAAAAAACGCATACGCCCTTTTTGGCCAACCAAGCAAGCTTGCAAAGGAAATCTGCACTACAATGAAGTCTCACTTCCCCCCGGTCAAAAGGGCCATCTGAAAAAAATGTAAAATCCAGAAAGGCAGGACAGGCCATGGAGAACTGGGAGCCTTGTTATGCTGATGGGCGGGATGTAAATTGCCAACAGACACTTGGGAGAAGTGTATGGTGTTTCCTGAAACATCTAAAAAACAAAGCAACAGAGCCTAGGGCACTTCCACTTATGGTCCTATAGCTTAGGGAAATTAAAATCAAAAAGACACAGCCACCCCAAAGTTTGGAACGGCTCTGTTTACAAGAAACTCGTTTACAGTACAAGTTCAACATCGCAGAAAGTGAAAAATGGATAAAGAAGTTGTGGTATTTACTTACAAAGCAATATCACTCAGCAATGAAATCTGTGTCATCAGGCCCTTAGCAGCACAATGAGTGGATTCAGGTATGATGATTCTAACTGAAATAAGTCACACAGAAAAAGAAACATCATAAGATATCAGTAATACACGGAATGTAAACTTGGCTACACAGGAACTGAATTACAGAACAGAACAGGGTCTCAAATTTAGAAAACCAACTTATGCTTGCTTAAGGGGAAAGGTGAGTTGGGGTGCTGCATAAAACCAGAGATTGAAATGAGCACAGATAAAGCTCCTTAAGCCAAATATGGAATAGACAAGAGCTACTCCTTGCTCAACGAAATGGACTCAACACCGCATATTAAACGCCTAAGAATGTACCTGACTAGTAAGTATCTTAAAACCTATGGATTGCTATATCTCCGAAAGAGAATCAAGCATGTGTACAGGGGCATAAATGCAGCAGTGATAGAATTGGAGAGGTTCGTGAGCAAATGAAGACCCTTTGAAGTCATATTGCATGGTACCCATTCCACGGGTTTCAACTAACCAGGTGTAAGGTATTTTTCCTTCAGCTAAAACATGCATGTGGAACCTAGAGTATGATCAACCATGTGATTGGGAGACGTGTTCAAATATGTCTCAGTTTTCCTCCCCTGGTACTCGGGTGCAACCTTCCAGACGCTTTACTAACACTCTCCCCACTTGGAGAGTCAGTCCCTTTAACCTCCTGTTTGGCCCAGTTTGCAATTTCTGCGGAAGATGAACAGGAATAGCGAGAACCAATGAGAGGCTAGCTGGAGGTGTCTGGACGGGCAAATTTAACTCTCATTTCCCACCAGGAAGAGGAATTAACCAAAGGCAAAGCGTGCCGTGCCGGAACCAGATTAGGGCCTGAAGCCATCCTGCGGTGTTGCGGCCAGGTCACAAGAAAGCGAGTTGAAGAAAGGAGCTCAGGGGCACTGTAATTCACAAACCTGCAGAGTTATAAATGACAGCTATCGTCCAAAAATAGACTGAAGTAAGGCTGCCAAGAGGACTTGAAAGCGGGGCAGAATTGCAGGAAACCGATTTCAGGAGGTAGACTGGAATTGCATTGAAAGCATAGGAAAAGAGGCAGAACGTCCACAATGATGCACTTGGCCAAAAAGGGCGTATGCGTTTTTTCCTGAATATATTCAGGAAAAAACGCATACGCCCTTTTTGGCCAACCAAGCAAACTTGCAAAGGAAATCTGCACTACAATGAAGTCTCACTTCCCCCCGGTCAAAAGGGCCATCTGAAAAAAGGGTAAAATCCAGAAAGGCAGGACAGGCCATGGAGAACTGAGAGCCTTGTTATGCTGATGGGCGGGATGTAAATTGCCAACAGACACTCGGGAGAAGTGTATGGTGTTTCCTGAAACATCTAAAAAACAAAGCAACAGAGCCTAGGGCACTTCCACTTATGGTCCTATAGATTAGGGAAATTAAAATCAAAAAGACACAGCCACCCCAAAGTTTGGGACGCCTCTGTTTACAAGAACCTCGTTTACCGTACAAGTTCAATATCACAGAAAGTGAAAAATGGATAAAGAACTTATGGTACTTACGTACAATGCAGTATCACTCAGCAATGAAATCTATGTCATCAGGCCCGTAGCAGCATAATGAGTGGATTCAGGTACGATGATTCTAACTGAAATAAGTCACACAGAAAAAGAAACATCATAAGATATTAGTAATACACGGAATGTAAAGTTGGCTACACAGGAACTGAATTACAGAACAGAACAGGTTCTCAAATTTAGAAAACCAACTTATGCTTGCTTAAGGGTAAAGGTGAGTTGGGGTGCTGCATAAAACCAGAGATTGAAATGAGCACAGATAAAGTTCCTTAAGCCAAATATGGAATAGACAAGAGCTACTCCTAGCTCAATGAAATGGACTCAACACCGCATATTAAACGCCTAAGAATGTACCTGACTAGTAAGTATCTTAAAACCTATGAATTGCTATGTCTCCGAAAGAGAATCAAGCATGTGTACAGGGGCATAAACGCAGCAGTGATAGGATTGGAGATGTTCGGTGAGCAAATGAAGACCCTTTGAAGTCATATTGCATGGTACCCATTCCACGGGTTTCAACTACCCAGGTTTTAGGTATTCTTCCTTCAGCTAAAACATGCATGTGGAACCCAGAGTATGATCAACCATGTGATCGGGAGACGTGTTCAAATATGTCTCAGTTTTCGTACCCTGGTACTCGGGTGCAACATTCCAGACGCTTTACTAACACTCTCCCCACTTGGAGAGTCAGCGCCTTTAACCTCCTGTTTGGCCCAGTTTGCAATTTCTGCGGAAGATGAACAGGAATAGCGAGAACCAATGAGAGGCTAGCTGGAGGTGTCTGGACGGGCAAATTTAACTCTCATTTCCCACCAGGAAGAGGAAATAACCAAAGGCTCAGTGTGCCGTACCGGAACCAGATTAGGGCCTGAAGCCATCCTGCGGTGTTGCGGCCAGCTCAAAAGAAAGCGAGTTGAAGAAAGGAGCTCAGGGGCACTGTAATTCACAAACCTGCAGAGTTATAAATGACAGCTATCGTCCAAAAATAGACTGAAGTAAGGCTGCCAAGAGGACTGGAAAGCGGGGCAGAATTGCAGGAAACCGATTTCAGGAGGTAGACTGGAATTGCATTGAAAGCATAGGAAAAGAGGCAGAACGTCCACAATGATGCACTTGGCCAAAAAGGGTGTATGCGTTTTTTCTTGAATATATTCAGGAAAAAACGCATACGCCCTTTTTGGCCAACCAAGCAAGCTTGCAAAGGAAATCTGCACTACAATGAAGTCTCACTTCCCCCCGGTCAAAAGGGCCATCTGAAAAAAATGTAAAATCCAGAAAGGCAGGACAGGCCATGGAGAACTGGGAGCCTTGTTATGCTGATGGGCGGGATGTAAATTGCCAACAGACACTTGGGAGAAGTGTATGGTGTTTCCTGAAACATCTAAAAAACAAAGCAACAGAGCCTAGGGCACTTCCACTTATGGTCCTATAGCTTAGGGAAATTAAAATCAAAAAGACACAGCCACCCCAAAGTTTGGAACGGCTCTGTTTACAAGAAACTCGTTTACAGTACAAGTTCAACATCGCAGAAAGTGAAAAATGGATAAAGAAGTTGTGGTATTTACTTACAAAGCAATATCACTCAGCAATGAAATCTGTGTCATCAGGCCCTTAGCAGCACAATGAGTGGATTCAGGTATGATGATTCTAACTGAAATAAGTCACACAGAAAAAGAAACATCATAAGATATCAGTAATACACGGAATGTAAACTTGGCTACACAGGAACTGAATTACAGAACAGAACAGGGTCTCAAATTTAGAAAACCAACTTATGCTTGCTTAAGGGGAAAGGTGAGTTGGGGTGCTGCATAAAACCAGAGATTGAAATGAGCACAGATAAAGTTCCTTAAGCCAAATATGGAATAGACAAGAGCTACTCCTTGCTCAACGAAATGGACTCAACACCGCATATTAAACGCCTAAGAATGTACCTGACTAGTAAGTATCTTAAAACCTATGGATTGCTATGTCTCCGAAAGAGAATCAAGCATGTGTACAGGGGCATAAATGCAGCAGTGATAGAATTGGAGAGGTTCGTGAGCAAATGAAGACCCTTTGAAGTCATATTGCATGGTACCCATTCCACGGGTTTCAACTACCCAGGTGTAAGGTATTTTTCCTTCAGCTAAAACATGCATGTGGAACCTAGAGTATGATCAACCATGTGATTGGGAGACGTGTTCAAATATGTCTCAGTTTTCGTACCCTGGTACTCGGGTGCAACATTCCAGACGCTTTCCTAACACTCTCCCCACTTGGGGAGTCAGTCCCTTTAACCTCCTGTTTGGCCCAGTTTGCAATTTCTGCGGAAGATGAACAGGAATAGCGAGAACCAATGAGAGGCTAGCTGGAGGTGTCTGGACGGGCAAATTTAACTCTCATTTCCCACCAGGAAGAGGAATTAACCAAAGGCTCAGCGTGCCGTGCCGGAACCAGATTAGGGCCTGAAGCCATCCTGCGGTGTTGCGGCCAGGTCACAAGAAAGCGAGTTGAAGAAAGGAGCTCAGGGGCACTGTAATTCACAAACCTGCAGAGTTATAAATGACAGCTATCGTCCAAAAATAGACTGAAGTAAGGCTGCCAAGAGGACTTGAAAGCGGGGCAGAATTGCAGGAAACCGATTTCAGGAGGTAGACTGGAATTGCATTGAAAGCATAGGAAAAGAGGCAGAACGTCCACAATGATGCACTTGGCCAAAAAGGGCGTTTGCGTTTTTTCCTGAATATATTCAGGAAAAAACGCATACGCCCTTTTTGGCCAACCAAGCAAGCTTGCAAAGGAAATCTGCACTACAATGAAGTCTCACTTCCCCCCGGTCAAAAGGGCCATCTGAAAAAAGTGTAAAATCCAGAAAGGCAGGACAGGCCATGGAGAACTGGGAGCCTTGTTATGCTGATGGGCGGGATGTAAATTGCCAACAACCACTCGGGAGAAGTGTATGGTGTTTCCTGAAACATCTAAAAAACAAAGCAACAGAGCCTAGGGCACTGCCACTTATGGTCCTATAGCTTAGGGAAATTAAAATCAAAAAGACACAGCCACCCCAATGTTTGGGACGCCTCTGTTTACAAGAACCTCGTTTACAGTACAAGTTCAACATCGCAGAAAGTGAAAAATGGATAAAGAAGTTGTGGTATTTACTTACAAAGCAATAACACTCAGCAATGAAATCTGTGTCATCAGGCTCTTAGCAGCACAATGAGTGGATTCAGGTATGATGATTCTAACTGAAGTAAGTCACACAGAAAAAGAAACATCATAAGATATCAGTAATACACGGAATGTAAACTTGGCTACACAGGAACTGAATTACAGAACAGAACAGGGTCTCAAATTTAGAAAACCAACTTATGCTTGCTTAAGGGTAAAGGTGAGTTGGGGTGCTGCATAAAACCAGAGATTGAAATGAGCACAGATAAAGTTCCTTAAGTCAAATATGGAATAGACAAGAGCTACTCCTTGCTCAACGAAATGGACTCAACACCGCATATTAAACGCCTAAGAATGTACCTGACTAGTAAGTATCTTAAAACCTATGGATTGCTATGTCTCCGAAAGAGAATCAAGCATGTGTACAGGGGCATAAACGCAGCAGTGATAGGATTGGAGAGGTTCGGTGAGCAAATGAAGACCCTTTGAAGTCATATTGCATGGTACCCATTACACGGGTCTTAACTCTCCAGGTTTAAGGTATTCTTCCTTCAGCTAAAACATGCATGTGGAACCCAAGTATGATCAACCATGTGAACGGGAGACGTGTTCAAATATGTCTCAGTTTTCCTCCCCTGGTACTCGGGTGCAACATTCCAGACGCTTTACTAACACTCTCCCCACTTGGAGAGTCAGCGCCTTTAACATCCTGTTTGGCCCAATTTGCAATTTCTGCGGAAGATGAACAGGAATAGCGAGAACCAATGAGAGACTAGCTGGAGGTGTCTGGACGGGCAAATTTAACTCTCATTTCCCACCAGGAAGAGGAATTAACCAAAGGCTCAGCGTGCCGTGCCGGAACCAGATTAGCGCCTGAAGCCATCCTGCGGTGTTGCGGCCAGGGCACAAGAAAGCAAGTTGAAGAAAGCAGCTCAGGGGCACTGTAATTCACAAACCTGCAGAGTTATAAATGACAGCTATCATCCAAAAATAGACTGAAGTAAGGCTGCCAAGAGGACTTGAAAGCGGGGCAGCATTGCAGGAAACCGATTTCAGGAGGTAGACTGGAATTGCATTGAAAGCATAGGAAAAGAGGCAGAACGTCCACAATGATGCACTTGGCCAAAAAGGGCGTATGCGTTTTTTCCTGAATATATTCAGGAAAAAACGCATACGCCCTTTTTGGCCAACCCAGCAAGCTTGCAAAGGAAATCTGCACTACAATGAAGTCTCACTTCCCCCCGGTCAAAAGGGCCATCTGAAAAAAGTGTAAAATCCAGAAAGACAGGATAGGCCATGGAGAACTGGGAGCCTTGTTATGCTGATGGGCGGGATGTAAATTGCCAACAACCACTCGGGAGAAGTGTATGGTGTTTCCTGAAACATCTAAAAAACAAAGCAACAGAGCCTAGGGCACTTCCACTTATGGTCCTATAGCTTAGGGAATTTAAAATCAAAAAGACACAGCCACCCCAAAGTTTGGAACGGCTCTGTTTACAAGAACCTCGTTTACAGTACAAGTTCAACATCACAGAAAGTGAAAAATGGAGAAAGAAGTTGTGGTATTTACTTACAAAGCAATATCACTCAGCAATGAAATCTGTGTCATCAGGCCCTTAGCAGCACAATGAGTGGATTCAGGTATGATGATTCTAACTGAAATAAGTCACACAGAAAAAGAAACATCATAAGATATCAGTAATACACGGAATGTAAACTTGGCTACACAGGAACTGAATTACAGAACAGAACAGGGTCTCAAATTTAGAAAACCAACTTATTCTTGCTTAAGGGTAAAGGAGAGTTGAGGTGCTGCATAAAACCAGAGATTGAAATGAGCACAGATAAAGTTCCTTAAGCCAAATATGGAATAGACAAGAGCTACTCCTTGCTCAACGAAATGGACTCAACAACGCATATTAAACGCCTAAGAATGTACCTGACTAGTAAGTATCTTAAAACCTATGGATTGCTATGTCTCCGAAAGAGAATCAAGCATGTGTACAGGGGCATAAACGCAGCAGTGATAGGATTGGAGAGGTTCGGTGAGCAAATGAAGACCCTTTGAAGTCATATTGCATGGTACCCATTCCACGGGTTTCAACTACCCAGGTTTAAGTTATTCTTCCTTCAGCTAAAACATGCATGTGGAACCTAGAGTATGATCAACCATGTGATCGGGAGACGTGTTCAAATATGTCTCAGTTTTCGTACCCTGGTACTCGGGTGCAACATTCCAGACATTTTACTAACACTCTCCCGACTTGGAGAGTCAGTCCCTTTAACCTCCTGTTTGGCCCAGTTTGCAATTTCTGCGGAAGATGAACAGGAATAGCGAGAACCAATGAGAGGCTAGCTGGAGGTGTCTGAACGGGCAAATTTAATTCTCATTTCCCACCAGGAAGAGGAATTAACCAAAGGCTCAGCGTGCCGTGCCGGAACCAGATTAGGGCCTGAAGCCATCCTGCGGTGTTGCGGCCAGGTCACAAGAAAGCGAGTTGAAGAAAGGAGCTCAGGGGCACTGTAATTCACAAACCTGCAGAGTTATAAATGACAGCTATCGTCCAAAAATAGACTGAAGTAAGGCTGCCAAGAGGACTTGAAAGCGGGGCAGAATTGCAGGAAACCGATTTCAGGAGGTAGACTGGAATTGCATTGAAAGCATAGGAAAAGAGGCAGAACGTCCACAATGATGCACTTGGCCAAAAAGGGCGTATGCGTTTTTTCCTGAATATATTCAGGAAAAAACGCATACGTCCTTTTTGGCCAACCAAGCAAGCTTGCAAAGGAAATCTGCACTACAATGAAGTCTCACTTCCCCCTGGTCAAAAGGGCCATCTGAAAAAAGTGTAAAATGCAGAAAGGCAGGACAGGCCATGGACAACTGGGAGCCTTGTTATGCTGATGGGCGGGATGTAAATTGCCAACAACCACTCGGGAGAAGTGTATGGTGTTTCCTGAAACATCTAAAAAACAAAGCAACAGAACCTAGGGCACTTCCACTTATGGTCATATAGCTTAGGGAAATTAAAATCAAAAAGACACAGCCACCCCAAAGTTTGGAACGGCTCTGTTTACAAGAACCTCGTTTACAGTACAAGTTCAACATCGCAGAAAGTGAAAAATGGATAAAGAAGTTGTGGTATTTACTTACAAAGCAATATCACTCAGCAATGAAATCTGTGTCATCAGGCCCTTAGCAGCACAATGAGTGGATTCAGGTATGATGATTCTAACTGAAATAAGTCACACAGAAAAAGAAACATCATAAGATATCAGTAATACACGGAATGTAAACTTGGCTACACAGGAACTGAATTACAGAACAGAACAGGGTCTCTAATTTAGAAAACCAACTTATGCTTGCTTAAGGGTAAAGGTGAGTTGGGGTGCTGCATAAAACCAGAGATTGAAATGAGCACAGATAAAGTTCCTTAAGTCAAATATGGAATAGACAAGAGCTACTCCTTGCTCAACGAAATGGACTCAACACCGCATATTAAACGCCTAAGAATGTACCTGACTAGTAAGTATCTTAAAACCTATGGATTGCTATGTCTCCGAAAGAGAATCAAGCATGTGTACAGGGGCATAAACGCAGCAGTGATAGGATTGGAGAGGTTCGGTGAGCAAATGAAGACACTTTGAAGTCATATTGCATGGTACCCATTACACGGGTCTTAACTCTCCAGGTTTAAGGTATTCTTCCTTCAGCTAAAACATGCATGTGGAACCCAAGTATGATCAACCATGTGAACGGGATACGTGTTCAAATATGTCTCAGTTTTCCTCCCCTGGTACTCGGGTGCAACATTCCAGACGCTTTACTAACACTCTCCCCACTTGGAGAGTCAGCGCCTTTAACCTCCTGTTTGGCCCAGTTTGCAATTTCTGCGGAAGATGAACAGGAATAGCGAGAACCAATGAGAGGCTAGCTGGAGGTGTCTGGACGGGCAAATTTAACTCTCATTTCCCACCAGGAAGAGGAAATAACCAAAGGCTCAGCGTGCCGTACCGGAACCAGATTAGGGCCTGAAGCCATCCTGCGGTGTTGCGGCCAGCTCACAAGAAAGCAAGTTGAAGAAAGGAGCTCAGGGGCACTGTAATTCACAAACCTGCAGAGTTATAAATGACAGCTATCGTCCAAAAATAGACTGAAGTAAGGCTGCCAAGAGGACTTGAAAGCGGGGCAGAATTGCAGGAAACCGATTTCAGGAGGTAGACTGGAATTGTATGGAAAGCATAGGAAAAGA
Source organism: Stenella coeruleoalba (assembly GCF_951394435.1). Lineage (NCBI taxonomy): Eukaryota > Metazoa > Chordata > Mammalia > Artiodactyla > Delphinidae > Stenella > Stenella coeruleoalba. Next base: position 380,559 of record NW_027646083.1, on the reverse strand, counting down.
GGCAGAACGTCCACAATGATGCACTTGGCCAAAAAGGGCGTATGCGTTTTTTCCTGAATATATTCAGGAAAAAACGCATACGCCCTTTTTGGCCAACCAAGCAAGCTTGCAAAGGAAATCTGCACTACAATGAAGTCTCACTTCCCCCTGGTCAAAAGGGCCATCTGAAAAAAGTGTAAAATCCAGAAAGGCAGGACAGTCCATAGAGAACTGGGAGCCTTGTTATGCTGATGGGCGGGATGTAAATTGCCAACAACCACTCGGGAGAAGTGTATGGTGTTTCCTGAAACATCTAAAAAACAAAGCAACAGAAACTAGGGCACTTCCACTTATGGTCATATAGCTTAGGGAAATTAAAATCAAAAAGACACAGCCACCCCAAAGTTTGGAACGGCTCTGTTTACAAGAACCTAGTTTACAGTACAAGTTCAACATCGCAGAAAGTGAAAAATGGATAAAGAAGTTGTGGTATTTACTTACAAAGCAATATCACTCAGCAATGAAATCTGTGTCATCAGGCCCTTAGGAGCACAATGAGTGGATTCAGGTATGATGATTCTAACTGAAATAAGTCACACAGAAAAAGAAACATCATAAGATATCACTAATACACGGAATGTAAACTTGGTTACACAGGAACTGAATTACAGAACAGAACAGGGTCTCAAATTTAGAAAACCAACTTATGCTTGCTTAAGGGTAAAGGTGAGTTGGGGTGCTGCATAAAACCAGAGATTGAAATGAGCACAGATAAAGTTCCTTAAGCCAAATATGGAATACACAAGAGCTACTCCTTGCTCAATGAAATGGACTCAACACCCCATATTAAACGCCTAAGAATGTACCTGACTAGTAAGTATCTTAAAACCTATGGATTGCTATGTCTCCGAAAGAGAATCAAGCATGTGTACAGGGGCATAAACGCAGCAGTGATAGGATTGGAGAGGTTCGGTGAGCAAATGAAGACCCTTTGAAGTCATATTGCATGGTACCCATTCCACGGGTTTCAACTACCCAGGTTTAAGGTATTCTTCCTTCAGCTAAAACATGCATGTGGAACCCAGAGTATGATCAACCATGTGATCGGGAGACGTGTTCAAATATGTCTCAGTTTTCCTCCCCTGGTACTCGGGTGCAACATTCCAGACGCTTTACTAACACTCTCCCCACTTGGAGAGTCAGTCCCTTTAACCTCCTGTTTGGCCCAGTTTGCAATTTCTGCGGAAGATGAACAGGAATAGCGAGAACCAATGAGAGGCTAGCTGGAGGTGTCTGGACGGGCAAATTTAACTCTCATTTCCCAACAGGAAGAGGAAATAACCAAAGGCTCAGCGTGCCGTACCGGAACCAGATTAGGGCCTGAAGCCATCCTGCGGTGTTGCGGCCACCTCAAAAGAAACCGAGTTGAAGAAAGGAGCTCAGGGGCACTATAATTCACAAACCTGCAGAGTTATAAATGACAGCTATCGTCCAAAAATATACTGAAGTAAGGCTGCCAAGAGGACTTGAAAGCGGGGCAGAATTGCAGGAAACCGATTTCAGGAGGTAGACTGGAATTGCATTGAAAGCATAGGAAAAGAGGCAGAACGTCCACAATGATGCACTTGGCCAAAAAGGGCGTATGCGTTTTTTCCTGAATATATTCAGGAAAAAACGCATACGCCCTTTTTGGCCAACCAAGCAAGCTTGCAAAGGAAATCTGCACTACAATGAAGTCTCACTTCCCCCCGGTCAAAAGGGCCATCTGAAAAAAGTGTAAAATCCAGAAAGGCAGGACAGGCCATGGAGAACTGGGAGCCTTGTTATGCTGATGGGCGGGATGTAAATTGCCAACAACCACTCGGGAGAAGTGTATGGTGTTTCCTGAAACATCTAAAAAACAAAGCAACAGAACCTAGGGCACTTCCACTTATGGTCCTATAGCTTAGGGAAATTAAAATCAAAAAGACACAGCCACCCCAAAGTTTGGAATGGCTCTGTTTACAAGAACCTCGTTTACACTACAAGTTCAACATCGCAGAAAGTGAAAAATGGATAAAGAAGTTGTGGTATTTACTTACAAAGCAATATCACTCAGCAATGAAATCTGTGTCATCAGGCCCTTAGCAGCACAATGAGTGGATTCAGGTATGATGATTCTAACTGAAGTAAGTCACACAGAAAAAGAAACATCATAAGATATCAGTAATACACGGAATGTAAACTTGGCTACACAGGAACTGAATTACAGAACAGAACAGGGACTCAAATTTAGAAAACCAACTTATGCTTGCTTAAGGGTAAAGGTGAGTTGGGGTGCTGCATAAAACCAGAGATTGAAATGAGCACAGATAAAGTTCCTTAAGCCAAATATGGAATAGACAAGAGCTACTCCTTGCTCAACGAAATGGACTCAACAACGCATATTAAACGCCTAAGAATGTACCTGACTTGTAAGTATCTTAAAACCTATGGATTGCTATGTCTCCAAAAGAGAATCAAGCATGTGTACAGGGGCATAAACGCAGCAGTGATAGGATTGGAGAGGTTGGGTGAGCAAATGAAGACCCTTTGAACTCATATTGCATGGTACCCATTCCACGTGTTTCAACTACCTAGGTTTAAGGTATTCTTCCTTCATCTAAAACATGCATGTGGAACCTAGAGTATGATCAACCATGTGATCGGGAGACGTGTTCAAATATGTCTCAGTTTTTGTACCCTGGTACTCGGGTGCAACATTCCAGACGCTTTACTAACACTCTCCCGACTTGGAGAGTCAGTCCCTTTAACCTCCTGTTTGGCCCAGTTTGCAATTTCTGCGGAAGATGAACAGGAATAGCGAGAACCAATGGAGACTAGCTGGAGGTGTCTGGACGGGCAAATTTAACTCTCATTTCCTACCAGGAAGAGGAATTAACCAAAGGCTCAGCGTGCCATGCCAGAATCAGATTAGGGCCTGAAGCCATCCTGCGGTGTTGCGGCCAGGTCACAAGAAAGCGAGTTGAAGAAAGGAGCTCAGGGGCACTGTAATTCACAAACCTGCAGAGTTATAAATGACAGCTATCGTCCAAAAATAGACTGAAGTAAGGCTGCCAAGAGGACTTGAAAGCGGGGCAGAATTGCAGGAAACCGATTTCAGGAGGTAGACTGGAATTGCATTCAAAGCATAGGAAAAGAGGCAGAACGTCCACAATGATGCACTTGGCCAAAAAGGGCGTATGCATTTTTTCCTGAATATATTCAGGAAAAAACGCATACGCCCTTTTTGGCCAACCAAGCAAGCTTGCAAAGGAAATCTGCACTACAATGAAGTCTCACTTCCCCCCAGTCAAAAGGGCCATCTGAAAAAAGTGTAAAATCCAGAAAGGCAGGACAGGCCATGGAGAACTGGGAGCCTTGTTATGCTGATGGGCGGGATGTAAATTGCCAACAGACACTCGGGAGAAGTGTATGGTGTTTCCTGAAACATCTAAAAAACAAAGCAACAGAGCCTAGGGCACTGCCACTTATGGTCCTATAGCTTAGGGAAATTAAAATCAAAAAGACACAGCCACCCCAAAGTTTGGGACGCCTCTGTTTACAAGAACCTCGTTTACAGTACAAGTTCAACATCGCAGAAAGTGAAAAATGGATAAAGAAGTTGTGGTATTTACTTACAAAGCAATATCACTCAGCAATGAAATCTGTGTCATCAGGCCCTTAGCATCACAATGAGTGGATGCAGGTATGATGATTCTAACTGAAATAAGTCACACAGAAAATGAAACATCATAAGATATCAATAATACACGGAATGTAAACTTGGCTACACAGGAACTGAATTACAGAACAGAACAGGGTCTCAAATTTAGAAAACCAACTTATGCTTGCTTAAGGGTAAAGGTGAGTTGGGGTGCTGCATAAAACCAGAGATTGAAATGAGCACAGATAAAGTTCCTTAAGTCAAATATGGAATAGACAAGAGCTACTCCTTGCTCAACGAAATGGACTCAACACCGCATATTAAACGCCTAAGAATGTACCTGACTAGTAAGTATCTTAAAACCTATGGATTGCTATGTCTCCGAAAGAGAATCAAGCATGTGTACAGGGGCATAAACGCAGCAGTGATAGGATTGGAGAGGTTCGGTGAGCAAATGAAGACCCTTTGAAGTCATATTGCATGGTACCCATTCCACGGGTCTCAACTCTCCAGGTTTAAGGTATTCTTCCTTCAGCTAAAACATGCATGTGGAACCCAAATATGATCAACCATGTGAACGGGAGACATGTTCAAATATGTCTCAGTTTTCCTCCCCTGGTACTCGGGTGCAACATTCCAGACGCTTTACTAACACTCTCCCCACTTGGAGAGTCAGTCCCTTTAACCTCCTGTTTGGCCCAGTTTGCAATTTCTGCGGAAGATGAACAGGAATAGCGAGAACCAATGAGAGGCTAGCTGGAGGTGTCTGGACGGGCAAATTTAACTCTCATTTCCCACCAGGAAGAGGAAATAACCAAAGGCTCAGCGTGCCGTACCGGAACCAGATTAAGGCCTGAAGCCATCCTGCGGTGTTGCGGCCAGCTCAAAAGAAAGCGAGTTGAAGAAAGGAGCTCAGGGGCACTGTAATTCACAAACCTGCAGAGTTATAAATGACAGCTATCGTCCAAAAATAGACTGAAGTAAGGCTGCCAAGAGGACTTGAAAGCGGGGCAGAATTGCAGGAAACCGATTTCAGGAGGTAGACTGGAATTGCATTCAAAGCATAGGAAAAGAGGCAGAACGTCCACAATGATGCACTTGGCCAAAAAGGGCGTATGCATTTTTTCCTGAATATATTCAGGAAAAAACGCATACGCCCTTTTTGGCCAACCAAGCAAGCTTGCAAAGGAAATCTGCACTACAATGAAGTCTCACTTCCCCCCAGTCAAAAGGGCCATCTGAAAAAAGTGTAAAATCCAGAAAGGCAGGACAGGCCATGGAGAACTGGGAGCCTTGTTATGCTGATGGGCGGGATGTAAATTGCCAACAGACACTCGGGAGAAGTGTATGGTGTTTCCTGAAACATCTAAAAAACAAAGCAACAGAGCCTAGGGCACTGCCACTTATGGTCCTATAGCTTAGGGAAATTAAAATCAAAAAGACACAGCCACCCCAAAGTTTGGGACGCCTCTGTTTACAAGAACCTCGTTTACAGTACAAGTTCAACATCGCAGAAAGTGAAAAATGGATAAAGAAGTTGTGGTATTTACTTACAAAGCAATATCACTCAGCAATGAAATCTGTGTCATCAGGCCCTTAGCATCACAATGAGTGGATGCAGGTATGATGATTCTAACTGAAATAAGTCACACAGAAAATGAAACATCATAAGATATCAATAATACACGGAATGTAAACTTGGCTACACAGGAACTGAATTACAGAACAGAACAGGGTCTCAAATTTAGAAAACCAACTTATGCTTGCTTAAGGGTAAAGGTGAGTTGGGGTGCTGCATAAAACCAGAGATTGAAATGAGCACAGATAAAGTTCCTTAAGTCAAATATGGAATAGACAAGAGCTACTCCTTGCTCAACGAAATGGACTCAACACCGCATATTAAACGCCTAAGAATGTACCTGACTAGTAAGTATCTTAAAACCTATGGATTGCTATGTCTCCGAAAGAGAATCAAGCATGTGTACAGGGGCATAAACGCAGCAGTGATAGGATTGGAGAGGTTCGGTGAGCAAATGAAGACCCTTTGAAGTCATATTGCATGGTACCCATTCCACGGGTCTCAACTCTCCAGGTTTAAGGTATTCTTCCTTCAGCTAAAACATGCATGTGGAACCCAAATATGATCAACCATGTGAACGGGAGACATGTTCAAATATGTCTCAGTTTTCCTCCCCTGGTACTCGGGTGCAACATTCCAGACGCTTTACTAACACTCTCCCCACTTGGAGAGTCAGTCCCTTTAACCTCCTGTTTGGCCCAGTTTGCAATTTCTGCGGAAGATGAACAGGAATAGCGAGAACCAATGAGAGGCTAGCTGGAGGTGTCTGGACGGGCAAATTTAACTCTCATTTCCCACCAGGAAGAGGAAATAACCAAAGGCTCAGCGTGCCGTACCGGAACCAGATTAAGGCCTGAAGCCATCCTGCGGTGTTGCGGCCAGCTCAAAAGAAAGCGAGTTGAAGAAAGGAGCTCAGGGGCACTGTAATTCACAAACCTGCAGAGTTATAAATGACAGCTATCGTCCAAAAATAGACTGAAGTAAGGCTGCCAAGAGGACTTGAAAGCGGGGCAGAATTGCAGGAAACCGATTTCAGGAGGTAGACTGGAATTGCATTCAAAGCATAGGAAAAGAGGCAGAACGTCCACAATGATGCACTTGGCCAAAAAGGGCGTATGCATTTTTTCCTGAATATATTCAGGAAAAAACGCATACGCCCTTTTTGGCCAACCAAGCAAGCTTGCAAAGGAAATCTGCACTACAATGAAGTCTCACTTCCCCCCAGTCAAAAGGGCCATCTGAAAAAAGTGTAAAATCCAGAAAGGCAGGACAGGCCATGGAGAACTGGGAGCCTTGTTATGCTGATGGGCGGGATGTAAATTGCCAACAGACACTCGGGAGAAGTGTATGGTGTTTCCTGAAACATCTAAAAAACAAAGCAACAGAGCCTAGGGCACTGCCACTTATGGTCCTATAGCTTAGGGAAATTAAAATCAAAAAGACACAGCCACCCCAAAGTTTGGGACGCCTCTGTTTACAAGAACCTCGTTTACAGTACAAGTTCAACATCGCAGAAAGTGAAAAATGGATAAAGAAGTTGTGGTATTTACTTACAAAGCAATATCACTCAGCAATGAAATCTGTGTCATCAGGCCCTTAGCATCACAATGAGTGGATGCAGGTATGATGATTCTAACTGAAATAAGTCACACAGAAAATGAAACATCATAAGATATCAATAATACACGGAATGTAAACTTGGCTACACAGGAACTGAATTACAGAACAGAACAGGGTTTCAAATTTAGAAAACCAACTTATGCTTGCTTAAGGGTAAAGGTGAGTTGGGGTGCTGCATAAAACCAGAGATTGAAATGAGCACAGATAAAGTTCCTTAAGTCAAATATGGAATAGACAAGAGCTACTCCTTGCTCAACGAAATGGACTCAACACCGCATATTAAACGCCTAAGAATGTACCTGACTAGTAAGTATCTTAAAACCTATGGATTGCTATGTCTCCGAAAGAGAATCAAGCATGTGTACAGGGGCATAAACGCAGCAGTGATAGGATTGGAGAGGTTCGGTGAGCAAATGAAGACCCTTTGAAGTCATATTGCATGGTACCCATTCCACGGGTCTCAACTCTCCAGGTTTAAGGTATTCTTCCTTCAGCTAAAACATGCATGTGGAACCCAAATATGATCAACCATGTGAACGGGAGACATGTTCAAATATGTCTCAGTTTTCCTCCCCTGGTACTCGGGTGCAACATTCCAGACGCTTTACTAACACTCTCCCCACTTGGAGAGTCAGTCCCTTTAACCTCCTGTTTGGCCCAGTTTGCAATTTCTGCGGAAGATGAACAGGAATAGCGAGAACCAATGAGAGGCTAGCTGGAGGTGTCTGGACGGGCAAATTTAACTCTCATTTCCCACCAGGAAGAGGAAATAACCAAAGGCTCAGCGTGCCGTACCGGAACCAGATTAAGGCCTGAAGCCATCCTGCGGTGTTGCGGCCAGCTCAAAAGAAAGCGAGTTGAAGAAAGGAGCTCAGGGGCACTGTAATTCACAAACCTGCAGAGTTATAAATGACAGCTATTGTCCAAAAATATACTGAAGTAAGGCTGCCAAGAGGACTTGAAAGCAGGGCAGAATTGCAGGAAACCAATTTCAGGAGGTAGACTGGAATTACATTGAAAGCATAGGAAAAGAGGCAGAACGTCCACAATGATGCACTTGGCCAAAAAGGGCGTATGCGTTTTTTCCTGAATATATTCAGGAAAAAACGCATACGCCCTTTTTGGCCAACCAAGCAAGCTTGCAAAGGAAATCTGCACTACAATGAAGTCTCACTTCCCCCTGGTCAAATGGGCCATCTGAAAAATGTGTAAAATCCAGAAAGGCAGGACAGGCCATGGAGAACTGGGAGCCTTGTTATGCTGATGGGCGGGATGTAAATTGCCAACAACCACTCGGGAGAAGTGTATGGTGTTTCCTGAAACATCTAAAAAACAAAGCAACAGAGCCTAGGGCACTTCCACTTATGGTCCTATAGCTTAGGGAATTTAAAATCAAAAAGACGCAGCCACCCCAAAGTTTGGAAAGGCTCTGTTTACAAGAACCTCGTTTACAGTACAAGTTCAACGTCGCAGAAAGTGAAAAATGGAGAAAGAAGTTGTGGTATTTACTTACAAAGCAATATCACTCAGCAATGAAATCTGTGTCATCAGGCCCTTAGCAGCACAATGAGTGGATTCAGGTATGATGATTCTAACTGAAATAAGTCACACAGAAAAAGAAACATCATAAGATATCAGTAATACACGGAATGTAAACTTGGCTACACAGGAACTGAATTACAGAACAGAACAGGGTCTCTAATTTAGAAAACCAACTTATGCTTGCTTAAGGGTAAAGGTGAGTTGGGGTGCTGCATAAAACCAGAGATTGAAATGAGCACAGATAAAGTTCCTTAAGTCAAATATGGAATAGACAAGAGCTACTCCTTGCTCAACGAAATGGACTCAACACCGCATATTAAACGCCTAAGAATGTACCTGACTAGTAAGTATCTTAAAACCTATGGATTGCTATGTCTCCGAAAGAGAATCAAGCATGTGTACAGGGGCATAAACGCAGCAGTGATAGGATTGGAGAGGTTCGGTGAGCAAATGAAGACCCTTTGAAGTCATATTGCATGGTACCCATTACACGGGTCTTAACTCTCCAGGTTTAAGGTATTCTTCCTTCAGCTAAAACATGCATGTGGAACCCAAGTATGATCAACCATGTGAACGGGAGACGTGTTCAAATATGTCTCAGTTTTCCTCCCCTGGTACTCGGGTGCAACATTCCAGACGCTTTACTAACACTCTCCCCACTTGGAGAGTCAGCGCCTTTAACCTCCTGTTTGGCCCAGTTTGCAATTTCTGCGGAAGATGAACAGGAATAGCGAGAACCAATGAGAGGCTAGCTGGAGGTGTCTGGACGGGCAAATTTAACTCTCATTTCCCACCAGGAAGAGGAAATATCCAAAGGCTCAGCGTGCCGTACCGGAACCAGATTAGGGCCTGAAGCCATCCTGCGGTGTTGCGGCCAGCTCACAAGAAAGCAAGTTGAAGAAAGGAGCTCAGGGGCACTGTAATTCACAAACCTGCAGAGTTATAAATGACAGCTATCGTCCAAAAATATACTGAAGTAAGGCTGCCAAGAGGACTTGAAAGCGGGGCAGAATTGCAGGAAACCGATTTCAGGAGGTAGACTGGAATTGTATGGAAAGCATAGGAAAAGAGGCAGAACGTCCACAATGATGCACTTGGCCAAAAAGGGCGTATGCGTTTTTTCCTGAATATATTCAGGAAAAAACGCATACGCCCTTTTTGGCCAACCAAGCAAGCTTGCAAAGGAAATCTGCACTACAATGAAGTCTCACTTCCCCCTGGTCAAAAGGGCCATCTGAAAAAAGTGTAAAATCCAGAAAGGCAGGACAGTCCATAGAGAACTGGGAGCCTTGTTATGCTGATGGGCGGGATGTAAATTGCCAACAACCACTCGGGAGAAGTGTATGGTGTTTCCTGAAACATCTAAAAAACAAAGCAACAGAAACTAGGGCACTTCCACTTATGGTCATATAGCTTAGGGAAATTAAAATCAAAAAGACACAGCCACCCCAAAGTTTGGAACGGCTCTGTTTACAAGAACCTAGTTTACAGTACAAGTTCAACATCGCAGAAAGTGAAAAATGGATAAAGAAGTTGTGGTATTTACTTACAAAGCAATATCACTCAGCAATGAAATCTGTGTCATCAGGCCCTTAGGAGCACAATGAGTGGATTCAGGTATGATGATTCTAACTGAAATAAGTCACACAGAAAAAGAAACATCATAAGATATCACTAATACACGGAATGTAAATTTGGCTACACAGGAACTGAATTACAGAACAGAACAGGGTCTCAAATTTAGAAAACCAACTTATGCTTGCTTAAGGGTAAAGGTGAGTTGGGGTGCTGCATAAAACCAGAGATTGAAATGAGCACAGATAAAGTTCCTTAAGCCAAATATGGAATACACAAGAGCTACTCCTTGCTCAATGAAATGGACTCAACACCCCATATTAAACGCCTAAGAATGTACCTGACTAGTAAGTATCTTAAAACCTATGGATTGCTATGTCTCCGAAAGAGAATCAAGCATGTGTACAGGGGCATAAACGCAGCAGTGATAGGATTGGAGAGGTTCGGTGAGCAAATGAAGACCCTTTGAAGTCATATTGCATGGTACCCATTCCACGGGTTTCAACTACCCAGGTTTAAGGTATTCTTCCTTCAGCTAAAACATGCATGTGGAACCCAGAGTATGATCAACCATGTGATCGGGAGACGTGTTCAAATATGTCTCAGTTTTCCTCCCCTGGTACTCGGGTGCAACATTCCAGACGCTTTACTAACACTCTCCCCACTTGGAGAGTCAGTCCCTTTAACCTCCTGTTTGGCCCAGTTTGCAATTTCTGCGGAAGATGAACAGGAATAGCGAGAACCAATGAGAGGCTAGCTGGAGGTGTCTGGACGGGCAAATTTAACTCTCATTTCCCAACAGGAAGAGGAAATAACCAAAGGCTCAGCGTGCCGTACCGGAACCAGATTAGGGCCTGAAGCCATCCTGCGGTGTTGCGGCCACCTCAAAAGAAACCGAGTTGAAGAAAGGAGCTCAGGGGCACTGTAATTCACAAACCTGCAGAGTTATAAATGACAGCTATCGTCCAAAAATAGACTGAAGTAAGGCTGCCAAGAGGACTTGAAAGCGGGGCAGAATTGCAGGAAACCGATTTCAGGAGGTAGACTGGAATTGCATTGAAAGCATAGGAAAAGAGGCAGAACGTCCACAATGATGCACTTGGCCAAAAAGGGCGTATGCATTTTTTCCTGAATATATTCAGGAAAAAACGCATACGCCCTTTTTGGCCAACCAAGCAAGCTTGCAAAGGAAATCTGCACTACAATGAAGTCTCACTTCCCCCCAGTCAAAAGGGCCATCTGAAAAAAGTGTAAAATCCAGAAAGGCAGGACAGGCCATGGAGAACTGGGAGCCTTGTTATGCTGATGGGCGGGATGTAAATTGCCAACAGACACTCGGGAGAAGTGTATGGTGTTTCCTGAAACATCTAAAAAACAAAGCAACAGAGCCTAGGGCACTGCCACTTATGGTCCTATAGCTTAGGGAAATTAAAATCAAAAAGACACAGCCACCCCAAAGTTTGGGACGCCTCTGTTTACAAGAACCTCGTTTACAGTACAAGTTCAACATCGCAGAAAGTGAAAAATGGATAAAGAAGTTGTGGTATTTACTTACAAAGCAATATCACTCAGCAATGAAATCTGTGTCATCAGGCCCTTAGCATCACAATGAGTGGATGCAGGTATGATGATTCTAACTGAAATAAGTCACACAGAAAATGAAACATCATAAGATATCAATAATACACGGAATGTAAACTTGGCTACACAGGAACTGAATTACAGAACAGAACAGGGTCTCAAATTTAGAAAACCAACTTATGCTTGCTTAAGGGTAAAGGTGAGTTGGGGTGCTGCATAAAACCAGAGATTGAAATGAGCACAGATAAAGTTCCTTAAGTCAAATATGGAATAGACAAGAGCTACTCCTTGCTCAACGAAATGGACTCAACACCGCATATTAAACGCCTAAGAATGTACCTGACTAGTAAGTATCTTAAAACCTATGGATTGCTATGTCTCCGAAAGAGAATCAAGCATGTGTACAGGGGCATAAACGCAGCAGTGATAGGATTGGAGAGGTTCGGTGAGCAAATGAAGACCCTTTGAAGTCATATTGCATGGTACCCATTCCACGGGTCTCAACTCTCCAGGTTTAAGGTATTCTTCCTTCAGCTAAAACATGCATGTGGAACCCAAATATGATCAACCATGTGAACGGGAGACATGTTCAAATATGTCTCAGTTTTCCTCCCCTGGTACTCGGGTGCAACATTCCAGACGCTTTACTAACACTCTCCCCACTTGGAGAGTCAGTCCCTTTAACCTCCTGTTTGGCCCAGTTTGCAATTTCTGCGGAAGATGAACAGGAATAGCGAGAACCAATGAGAGGCTAGCTGGAGGTGTCTGGACGGGCAAATTTAACTCTCATTTCCCACCAGGAAGAGGAAATAACCAAAGGCTCAGCGTGCCGTACCGGAACCAGATTAAGGCCTGAAGCCATCCTGCGGTGTTGCGGCCAGCTCAAAAGAAAGCGAGTTGAAGAAAGGAGCTCAGGGGCACTGTAATTCACAAACCTGCAGAGTTATAAATGACAGCTATTGTCCAAAAATATACTGAAGTAAGGCTGCCAAGAGGACTTGAAAGCGGGGCAGAATTGCAGGAAACCGATTTCAGGAGGTAGACTGGAATTACATTGAAAGCATAGGAAAAGAGGCAGAACGTCCACAATGATGCACTTGGCCAAAAAGGGCGTATGCGTTTTTTCCTGAATATATTCAGGAAAAAACGCATACGCCCTTTTTGGCCAACCAAGCAAGCTTGCAAAGGAAATCTGCACTACAATGAAGTCTCACTTCCCCCTGGTCAAAAGGGCCATCTGAAAAAAGTGTAAAATCCAGAAAGGCAGGACAGGCCATGGAGAACTGGGAGCCTTGTTATGCTGATGGGCGGGATGTAAATTGCCAACAACCACTCGGGAGAAGTGTATGGTGTTTCCTGAAACATCTGAAAAACAAAGCAACAGAACCTAGGGCACTTCCACTTATGGTCCTATAGCTTAGGGAAATTAAAATCAAAAAGACACAGCCACCCCAAAGTTTGGAATGGCTCTGTTTACAAGAACCTCGTTTACAGTACAAGTTCAACATCGCAGAAAGTGAAAAATGGATAAAGAAGTTGTGGTATTTACTTACAAAGCAATATCACTCAGCAATGAAATCTGTGTCATCAGGCCCTTAGCAGCACAATGAGTGGATTCAGGTATGATGATTCTAACTGAAGTAAGTCACACAGAAAAAGAAACATCATAAGATATCAGTAATACACGGAATGTAAACTTGGCTACACAGGAACTGAATTACAGAACAGAACAGGGACACAAATTTAGAAAACCAACTTATGCTTGCTTAAGGGTAAAGGTGAGTTGGGGTGCTGCATAAAACCAGAGATTGAAATGAGCACAGATAAAGTTCCTTAAGCCAAATATGGAATAGACAAGAGCTACTCCTTGCTCAACGAAATGGACTCAACAACGCATATTAAACGCCTAAGAATGTACCTGACTTGTAAGTATCTTAAAACCTATGGATTGCTATGTCTCCAAAAGAGAATCAAGCATGTGTACAGGGGCATAAACGCAGCAGTGATAGGATTGGAGAGGTTGGGTGAGCAAATGAAGACCCTTTGAACTCATATTGCATGGTACCCATTCCACGTGTTTCAACTACCTAGGTTTAAGGTATTCTTCCTTCATCTAAAACATGCATGTGGAACCTAGAGTATGATCAACCATGTGATCGGGAGACGTGTTCAAATATGTCTCAGTTTTCGTACCCTGGTACTCGGGTGCAACATTCCAGACGCTTTACTAACACTCTCCCGACTTGGAGAGTCAGTCCCTTTAACCTCCTGTTTGGCCCAGTTTGCAATTTCTGCGGAAGATGAACAGGAATAGCGAGAACCAATGGAGACTAGCTGGAGGTGTCTGGACGGGCAAATTTAACTCTCATTTCCTACCAGGAAGAGGAATTAACCAAAGGCTCAGCGTGCCATGCCAGAATCAGATTAGGGCCTGAAGCCATCCTGCGGTGTTGCGGCCAGGTCACAAGAAAGCGAGTTGAAGAAAGGAGCTCAGGGGCACTGTAATTCACAAACCTGCAGAGTTATAAATGACAGCTATCGTCCAAAAATAGACTGACGTAAGGCTGCCAAGAGGACTTGAAAGCGGGGCAGAATTGCAGGAAACCGATTTCAGGAGGTAGACTGGAATTGCATTGAAAGCATAGGAAAAGAGGCAGAACGTCCACAATGATGCACTTGGCCAAAAAGGGCGTATGCGTTTTTTCCTGAATATATTCAGGAAAAAACGCATACGCCCTTTTTGGCCAACCAAGCAAGCTTGCAAAGGAAATCTGCACTACAATGAAGTCTCACTTCCCCCCAGTCAAAAGGGCCATCTGAAAAAAGTGTAAAATCCAGAAAGGCAGGACAGGCCATGGAGAACTGGGAGCCTTGTTATGCTGATGGGCGGGATGTAAATTGCCAACAGACACTCGGGAGAAGTGTATGGTGTTTCCTGAAACATCTAAAAAACAAAGCAACAGAGCCTAGGGCACTGCCACTTATGGTCCTATAGCTTAGGGAAATTAAAATCAAAAAGACACAGCCACCCCAATGTTTGGGACGCCTCTGTTTACAACAACCTCGTTTGCAGTACAAGTTCAACATCGCAGAAAGTGAAAAATGGATAAAGAAGTTGTGGTATTTACTTACAAAGCAATATCACTCAGCAATGAAATCTATGTCATCAGGCCCTTAGCATCACAATGAGTGGATGCAGGTATGATGATTCTAACTGAAATAAGTCACACAGAAAATGAAACATCATAAGATATCAGTAATACATGGAATGTAAACTTGGGTACCCAGGAACTGAATTACAGAACACAACAGGGTCTCAAATTTAGAAAACCAACTTATGCTTGCTTAAGGGTAAAGGTGAGTTGGGGTGCTGCATAAAACCAGAGATTGAAATGAGCACAGATAAAGTTCCTTAAGTCAAATATGGAATAGACAAGAGCTACTCCTTGCTCAACGAAATGGACTCAACACCGCATATTAAACGCCTAAGAATGTACCTGACTAGTAAGTATCTTAAAACCTATGGATTGCTATGTCTCCGAAAGAGAATCAAGCATGTGTACAGGGGCATAAACGCAGCAGTGATAGGATTGGAGAGGTTCGGTGAGCAAATGAAGACCCTTTGAAGTCATATTGCATGGTACCCATTCCACGGGTCTCAACTCTCCAGGTTTTAGGTATTCTTCCTTCAGCTAAAACATGCATGTGGAACCCAAGTATGATCAACCATGTGAACGGGAGACGTGTTCAAATATGTCTCAGTTTTCCTCCCCTGGTACTCGGGTGCAACATTCCAGACGCTTTACTAACACTCTCCCCACTTGGAGAGTCAGCGCCTTTAACCTCCTGTTTGGCCCAGTTTGCAATTTCTGCGGAAGATGAACAGGAATAGCGAGAACCAATGAGAGGCTAGCTGGAGGTGTCTGGACGGGCAAATTTAACTCTCATTTCCCACCAGGAAGAGGAAATAACCAAAGGCTCAGCGTGCCGTACCGGAACCAGATTAGGGCCTGAAGCCATCCTGCAGTGTTGCGGCCAGCTCAAAAGAAAGCGAGTTGAAGAAAGGAGCTCAGGGGCACTGTAATTCACAAACCTGCAGAGTTATAAATGACAGCTATCGTCCAAAAATATACTGAAGTAAGGCTGCCAAGAGGACTTGAAAGCGGGGCAGAATTGCAGGAAACCGATTTCAGGAGGTAGACTGGAATTGCATTGAAAGCATAGGAAAAGAGGCAGAACGTCCACAATGATGCACTTGGCCAAAAAGGGCGTATGCGTTTTTTCCTGAATATATTCAGGAAAAAACGCATACGCCCTTTTTGGCCAACCAAGCAAGCTTGCAAAGGAAATCTGCACTACAATGAAGTCTCACTTCCCCCCAGTCAAAAGCGCCATCAGAAAAAAGTGTAAAATCCAGAAAGGCAGGACAGGCCATGGAGAACTGGGAGCCTTGTTATGCTGATGGGCGGGATGTAAATTGCCAACAGACACTCCGGAGAAGTGTATGGTGTTTCCTGAAACATCTAAAAAACAAAGCAACAGAGCCTAGGGCACTGCCACTTATGGTCCTATAGCTTAGGGAAATTAAAATCAAAAAGACACAGCCACCCCAAAGTTTGGGACACCTCTGTTTACAAGAACCTCGTTTACAGTACAAGTTCAAAATCGCAGAAAGTGAAAAATGGATAAAGAAGTTGTGGTATTTACTTACAAAGCAATATCACTCAGCAATGAAATCTGTGTCATCAGGCCCTTAGCATCACAATGAGTGGATGAAGGTATGATGATTCTAACTGAAATAAGTCACACAGAAAATGAAACATCATAAGATATCAGTAATACACGGAATGTAAACTTGGCTACACAGGAACTGAATTACAGAACAGAACAGGGTCTCAAATTTAGAAAACCAACTTATGCTTGCTTAAGGGTAAAGGTGAGTTGGGGTGCTGCATAAAACCAGAGATTGAAATGAGCACAGATAAAGTTCCTTAAGTCAAATATGGAATAGACAAGAGCTACTCCTTGCTCAACGAAATGGACTCAACACCGCATATTAAACGCCTAAGAATGTACCTGACTAGTAACTATCTTAAAACCTATGGATTGCTATGTCTCCGAAAGAGAATCAAGCATGTGTACAGGGGCATAAACGCAGCAGTGATAGGATTGGAGAGGTTCGGTGAGCAAATGAAGACCCTTTGAAGTCATATTGCATGGTACCCATTCCACGGGTCTCAACTCTCCAGGTTTAAGGTATTCTTCCTTCAGCTAAAACATGCATGTGGAACCCAAGTATGATCAACCATGTGAACGGGAGACGTGTTCAAATATGTCTCAGTTTTCCTCCCCTGGTACTCGGGTGCAACATTCCAGACGCTTTACTAACACTCTCCCCACTTGGAGAGTCAGTCCCTTTAACCTCCTGTTTGGCCCAGTTTGCAATTTCTGCGGAAGATGAACAGGAATAGCGAGAACCAATGAGAGGCTAGCTGGAGGTGTCTGGACGGGCAAATTTAACTCTCATTTTCCACCAGGAAGAGGAATTAACCAAAGGCTCAGCATGCCGGGCCGGAACCAGATTAGGGCCTGAAGCCATCCTGCGGTGTTGCGGCCAGGTCACAAGAAAGCGAGTTGAAGAAAGGAGCTCAGGGGCACTGTAATTCACAAACCTGCAGAGTTATAAATGACAGCTATCGTCCAAAAATAGACTGAAGTAAGGCTGCCAAGAGGACTTGAAAGCGGGGCAGAATTGCAGGAAACCGATTTCAGGAGGTAGACTGGAATTGCATTGAAAGCATAGGAAAAGAGGCAGAACGTCCACAATGATGCACTTGGCCAAAAAGGGCGTATGCGTTTTTTCCTGAATATATTCAGGAAAAAACGCATACGCCCTTTTTGGCCAACCAAGCAAGCTTGCAAAGGAAATCTGCACTACAATGAAGTCTCACTTCCCCCCGGTCAAAAGGGCCATCTGAAAAAAGTGTAAAATCCAGAAAGGCAGGACAGGCCATGGAGAACTGGGAACCTTGTTATGCTGATTGGCGGGATGTAAATTGCCAACAGACACTCGGGAGAAGTGTATGGTGTTTCCTGAAACATCTAAAAAACAAAGCAACAGAGCCTAGGGAACTGCCACTTATGGTCCTATAGCTTAGGGAAATTAAAATCAAAAAGACACAGCCACCCCAAAGTTTGGGACGCCTCTGTTTACAAGAACCTCGTTTACAGTACAAGTTCAACATCGCAGAAAGTGAAAAATGGATAAAGAAGTTGTGGTATTTACTTACAAAGCAATATCACTCAGCAATGAAATCTGTGTCATCAGGCCCTTAGCAGCACAGTGAGTGGATTCAGGTATGATTATTCTAACTGAAATAAGTCACACAGAAAAAGAAACATCATAAGATATCAGTAATACACGGAATGTAAACTTGGCTACACAGGAACTGAATTACAGAACAGAACAGGGTCTCAAATTTAGAAAACCAACTTATTCTTGCTTAAGGGTAAAGGTGAGTTGGGGTGCTGCATAAAACCAGAGATTGAAATGAGCACAGATAAAGTTCCTTAAGCCAAATATGGAATAGACAAGAGCTACTCCTTGCTCAACGAAATGGACTCAACACCCCATATTAAACGCCTAAGAATGTACCTGACTAGTAACTATCTTAAAACCTATGGATTGCTATGTCTCCGAAAGAGAATCAAGCATGTGTACAGGGGCATAAACGCAGCAGTGATAGGATTGGAGAGGTTCAGTGAGCAAATGAAGACCCTTTGAAGTCATATTGCATGGTACCCATTCCACGGGTTTCAACTACCCAGGTTTAAGGTATTCTTCCTTCAGCTAAAACATGCATGTGGAACCTAGAGTATGATCAACCATGTGATCGGGAGACGTGTTCAAATATGTCTCAGTTTTCCTCCCCTTGTACTCGGGTGCAACATTCCAGACGCTTTACTAACACTCTCCCCACTTGGAGAGTCAGTCCCTTTAACCTCCTGTTTGGCCCAGTTTGCAATTTCTGCGGAAGATGAACAGGAATAGCGAGAACCAATGAGAGGCTAGCTGGAGGTGTCTGGACGGGCAAATTTAACTCTCATTTCCCACCAGGAAGAGGAATTAACCAAAGGCTCAGCATGCCGGGCCGGAACCAGATTAGGGCCTGAAGCCATCCTGCGGTGTTGCGGCCAGGTCACAAGAAAGCGAGTTGAAGAAAGGAGCTCAGGGGCACTGTAATTCACAAACCTGCAGAGTTATAAATGACAGCTATCGTCCAAAAATAGACTGAAGTAAGGCTGCCAAGAGGACTTGAAAGCGGGGCAGAATTGCAGGAAACCGATTTCAGGAGGTAGACTGGAATTGCATTGAAAGCATAGGAAAAGAGGCAGAACGTCCACAATGATGCACTTGGCCAAAAAGGGCGTATACGGTTTTTCCTGAATATATTCAGGAAAAAACGCATACGCCCTTTTTGGCCAACCAAGCAAGCTTGCAAAGGAAATCTGCACTACAATGAAGTCTCACTTCCCCCCGGTCAAAAGGGCCATCTGAAAAAAGTGTAAAATCCAGAAAGGCAGGACAGGCCATGGAGAACTGGGAGCCTTGTTATGCTGATGGGCGGGATGTAAATTGCCAACAGACACTCGGGAGAAGTGTATGGTGTTTCCTGAAACATCTAAAAAACAAAGCAACAGAGCCTAGGGCACTGCCACTTACGGTCCTATAGCTTAGGGAAATTAAAATCAAAAAGACACAGCCACCCCAAAGTTTGGAATGGCTCTGTTTACAAGAACCTCGTTTACAGTACAAGTTCAACATCGCAGAAAGTGAAAAATGGATAAAGAAGTTGTGGTATTTACTTACAAAGCAATATCACTCAGCAATGAAATCTATGTCATCAGGCCCTTAGCATCACAATGAGTGGATTCAGGTATGATGATTCTAACTGAAATAAGTCACACAGAAAAAGAAACATCATAAGATATCAGTAATACACGGAATGTAAACTTGGCTACACAGGAACTGAATTACAGAACAGAACAGGGTCTCAAATTTAGAAAACCAACTTATGCTTGCTTAAGGGTAAAGGTGAGTTGGGGTGCTGCATAAAACCAGAGATTGAAATGAGCACAGATAAAGTTCCTTAAGTCAAATATGGAATAGACAAGAGCTACTCCTTGCTCAACGAAATGGACTCAACACCGCATATTAAACGCCTAAGAATGTACCTGACTAGGAAGTATCGTAAAACCTATGGATTGCTATGTCTCCAAAAGAGAATCAAGCATGTGTACAGGGGCATAAACGCAGCAGTGATAGGATTGGAGAGGTTCGTTGAGCAAATGAAGACCCTTTGAAGTCATATTGCATGGTACCCATTACACGGGTCTCAACTCTCCAGGTTTAAGGTATTCTTCCTTCAGCTAAAATATGCATGTGGAACCCAAGTATGATCAACCATGTGAACGGGAGACGTGTTCAAATATGTCTCAGTTTTCCTCCCCTGGTACTCGGGTGCAACATTCCAGACGCTTTACTAACACTCTCCCGACTTGGAGAGTCAGTCCCTTTAACCTCCTGTTTGGCCCAGTTTGCAATTTCTGCGGAAGATGAACAGGAATAGCGAGAACCAATGAGAGGCTAGCTGGAGGTGTCTGGACGGGCAAATTTAACTCTCATTTCCCACCAGGAAGAGGAAATAACCAAAGGCTCAGCGTGCCGTACCGGAACCAGATTAGGACCTGAAGCCATCCTGCGGTGTTGCGGCCAGCTCAAAAGAAAGCGAGTTAAAGAAAGGAGCTCAGGGGCACTGTAATTCACAAACCTGCAGAGTTATAAATGACAGCTATCGTCCAAAAATATACTGAAGTAAGGCTGCCAAGAGGACTTGAAAGCGGGGCAGAATTGCAGGAAACCGATTTCAGGAGGTAGACTGGAATTGCATTGAAAGCATAGGAAAAGAGGCAGAACGTCCACAATGATGCACTTGGCCAAAAAGGGCATATGCGTTTTTTCCTGAATATATTCAGGAAAAAACGCATACGCACTTTTTGGCCAACCAAGCAAGCTTGCAAAGGAAATCTGCACTACAATGAAGTCTCACTTCCCCCCGGTCAAAAGGGCCATCTGAAAAAAGTGTAAAATCCAGAAAGGCAGGACAGGCCATGGAGAACTGGGAGCCTTGTTATGCTGATGGGCGGGATGTAAATTGCCAACAACCACTCGGGAGAAGTGTATGGTGTTTCCTGAAACATCTAAAAAACAAAGCAACAGAACCTAGGGCACTTCCACTTATGGTCCTATAGCTTAGGGAAATTAAAATCAAAAAGACACAGCCACCCCAAAGTTTGGAATGGCTCTGTTTACAAGAACCTCGTTTACACTACAAGTTCAACATCGCAGAAAGTGAAAAATGGATAAAGAAGTTGTGGTATTTACTTACAAAGCAATATCACTCAGCAATGAAATCTGTGTCATCAGGCCCTTAGCAGCACAATGAGTGGATTCAGGTATGATGATTCTAACTGAAGTAAGTCACACAGAAAAAGAAACATCATAAGATATCAGTAATACACGGAATGTAAACTTGGCTACACAGGAACTGAATTACAGAACAGAACAGGGACTCAAATTTAGAAAACCAACTTATGCTTGCTTAAGGGTAAAGGTGAGTTGGGGTGCTGCATAAAACCAGAGATTGAAATGAGCACAGATAAAGTTCCTTAAGTCAAATATGGAATAGACAAGAGCTACTCCTTGCTCAACGAAATGGACTCAACAACGCATATTAAACGCCTAAGAATGTACCTGACTTGTAAGTATCTTAAAACCTATGGATTGCTATGTCTCCAAAAGAGAATCAAGCATGTGTACAGGGGCATAAACGCAGCAGTGATAGGATTGGAGAGGTTGGGTGAGCAAATGAAGACCCTTTGAACTCATATTGCATGGTACCCATTCCACGTGTTTCAACTACCTAGGTTTAAGGTATTCTTCCTTCATCTAAAACATGCATGTGGAACCTAGAGTATGATCAACCATGTGATCGGGAGACGTGTTCAAATATGTCTCAGTTTTTGTACCCTGGTACTCGGGTGCAACATTCCAGATGCTTTACTAACACTCTCCCGACTTGGAGAGTCAGTCCCTTTAACCTCCTGTTTGGCCCAGTTTGCAATTTCTGCGGAAGATGAACAGGAATAGCGAGAACCAATGGAGACTAGCTGGAGGTGTCTGGACGGGCAAATTTAACTCTCATTTCCTACCAGGAAGAGGAATTAACCAAAGGCTCAGCGTGCCATGCCAGAATCAGATTAGGGCCTGAAGCCATCCTGCGGTGTTGCGGCCAGGTCACAAGAAAGCGAGTTGAAGAAAGGAGCTCAGGGGCACTGTAATTCACAAACCTGCAGAGTTATAAATGACAGCTATCGTTCAAAAATATACTGAAGTAAGGCTGCCAAGAGGACTTGAAAGCGGGGCAGAATTGCAGGAAACCGATTTCAGGAGGTAGACTGGAATTGCATTGAAAGCATAGGAAAAGAGGCAGAACGTCCACAATGATGCACTTGGCCAAAAAGGGCGTATGCGTTTTTTCCTGAATATATTCAGGAAAAAACGCATACGCCCTTTTTGGCCAACCAAGCAAGCTTGCAAAGGAAATCTGCACTACAATGAAGTCTCACTTCCCCCCAGTCAAAAGGGCCATCTGAAAAAAGTGTAAAATCCAGAAAGGCATGATAGGCCATGGAGAACTGGGAGCCTTGTTATGCTGATGGGCGGGATGTAAATTGCCAACAGACACTAGGGAGAAGTGTATGGTGTTTCCTGAAACATCTAAAAAACAAAGCAACAGAGCCTAGGGCACTGCCACTTATGGTCCTATAGCTTAGGGAAATTAAAATCAAAAAGACACAGCCACCCCAAAGTTTGGGACGCCTCTGTTTACAAGAACCTCGTTTACAGTACAAGTTCAACATCGCAGAAAGTGAAAAATGGATAAAGAAGTTGTGGTATTTACTTACAAAGCAATATCACTCAGCAATGAAATCTGTGTCATCAGGCCCTTAGCATCACAATGAGTGGATGCAGGTATGATGATTCTAACTGAAATAAGTCACACAGAAAATGAAACATCATAAGATATCAGTAATACACGGAATGTAAACTTGGCTACACAGGAACTGAATTACAGAACAGAACAGGGTCTCAAATTTAGAAAACCAACTTATGCTTGCTTAAGGGTAAAGGTGAGTTGGGGTGCTGCATAAAACCAGAGATTGAAATGAGCACAGATAAAGTTCCTTAAGTCAAATATGGAATAGACAAGAGCTACTCCTTGCTCAAAGAAATGGACTCAACACCGCATATTAAATGCCTAAGAATGTACCTGACTAGTAAGTATCGTAAAACCTATGGATTGCTATGTCTCCGAAAGAGAATCAAGCATGTGTACAGGGGCATAAACGCAGCAGTGATAGGATTGGAGAGGTTCGGTGAGCAAATGAAGACCCTTTGAAGTCATATTGCATGGTACCCATTCCACGGGTCTCAACTCTCCAGGTTTAAGGTATTCTTCCTTCAGCTAAAACATGCATGTGGAACCCAAGTATGATCAACCATGTGAACGGGAGACGTGTTCAAATATGTCTCAGTTTTCCTCCCCTGGTACTCGGGTGCAACATTCCAGACGCTTTACTAACACTCTCCCCACTTGGAGGGTCAGCGCCTTTAACCTCCTGTTTGGCCCAGTTTGCAATTTCTGCGGAAGATGAACAGGAATAGCGAGAACCAATGAGAGGCTAGCTGGAGGTGTCTGGACGGGCAAATTTAACTCTCATTTCCCACCAGGAAGAGGAAATAACCAAAGGCTCAGCGTGCCGTACCGGAACCAGATTAGGGCCTGAAGCCATCCTGCGGTGTTGCGGCCAGCTCACAAGAAAGCGAGTTGAAGAAAGGAGCTCAGGGGCACTGTAATTCACAAACCTGCAGAGTTATAAATGACAGCTATCGTCCAAAAATAGACTGAAGTAAGGCTGCCAAGAGGACTTGAAAACGGGGCAGAATTGCAGGAAACCGATTTCAGGAGGTAGACTGGAATTGCATTGAAAGCATAGGAAAAGAGGCAGAACGTCCACAATGATGCACTTGGCCAAAAAGGGCGTATGCGTTTTTTCCTGAATATATTCAGGAAAAAACGCATACGCCCTTTTTGGCCAACCAAGCAAGCTTGCAAAGGAAATCTGCACTACAATGAAGTCTCACTTCCCCCCGGTCAAAAGGGCCATCTGAAAAAAGTGTAAAATCCAGAAAGGCAGGACAGGCCATGGAGAACTGGGAGCCTTGTTATGCTGAAGGGCGGGATGTAAATTGCCAACAACCACTCGGGAGAAGTGTATGGTGTTTCCTGAAACATCTAAAAAACAAAGCAACAGAACCTAGGGCACTTCCACTTATGGTCCTATAGCTTAGGGAAATTAAAATCAAAAAGACACAGCCACCCCAAAGTTTGGAACGGCTCTGTTTACAAGAACCTCGTTTACAGTACAAGTTCAACATCGCAGAAAGTGAAAAATGGATAAAGAACTTGTGGTACTTACGTACAATGCATTATCACTCAGCAATGAAATCTATGTCATCAGGCCCGTAGCAGTATAATGAGTAGATTCAGGTACGATGATTCTAACTGAAATAAGTCACACAGAAAAAGAAACATCATAAGATATCACTAATACACGGAATGTAAACTTGGCTACACAGGAACTGAATTCCAAAACAGAACAGGTTCTCAAATTTAGAAAACCAACTTATGCTTGCTTAAGGGGAAAGGTGAGTTGGGGTGCTGCATAAAACCAGAGATTGAAATGAGCACAGATAAAGTTCCTTAAGCCAAATATGGAATAGACAAGAGCTACTCCTTGCTCAACGAAATGGACTCAACACCGCATATTAAACGCCTAAGAATGTACCTGACTAGTAAGTATCTTAAAACCTATGGATTGCTAAGTCTCCGAAAGAGAATCAAGCATGTGTACAGGGGCATAAACGCAGCAGTGATAGGATTGGAGAGGTTCGGTGAGCAAATGAAGACCCTTTGAAGTCATATTGCATGGTACCCATTCCACGGGTTTCAACTACCCAGGTTTTAGTTATTCTTCCTTCAGCTAAAACATGCATGTGGAACCCAGAGTATGATCAACCATGTGATCGGGAGACGTGTTCAAATATGTCTCAGTTTTCCTCCCCTGGTACTCGGGTGCAACATTCCAGACGCTTTACTAACACTCTCCCCACTTGGAGAGTCAGCGCCTTTAACCTCCTGTTTGGCCCAGTTTGCAATTTCTGCGGAAGATGAACAGGAATAGCGAGAACCAATGAGAGGCTAGCTGGAGGTGTCTGGACGGGCAAATTTAACTCTCATTTCCCACCAGGAAGAGGAAATAACCAAAGGCTCAGCATGCCGTACCGGAACCAGATTAGGGCCTGAAGTCATCCTGCGGTGTTGCGGCCAGCTCAAAAGAAACCGAGTTGAAGAAAGGAGCGCAGGGGCACTGTAATTCACAAACCTGCAGAGTTATAAATGACAGCTATCGTCCAAAAATAGACTGAAGTAAGGCTGCCAAGAGGACTTGAAAGCGGGGCAGAATTGCAGGAAACCGATTTCAGGAGGTAGACTGGAATTGCATTGAAAGCATAGGAAAAGAGGCAGAACGTCCACAATGATGCACTTGGCCAAAAAGGGCGTATGCGTTTTTTCCTGAATATAATCAGGAAAAAACGCATACGCCCTTTTTGGCCAACCAAGCAAGCTTGCAAAGGAAATCTGCACTACAATGAAGTCTCACTTCCCCCCGGTCAAAAGGGCCATCTGAAAAAAGTGTAAAATCCAGAAAGGCAGGACAGGCCATGGAGAACTGGGAGCCTTGTTATGCTGATGGGCGGGATGTAAATTGCCAACAGACACTCGGGAGAAGTGTATGGTGTTTCCTGAAACATCTAAAAAACAAAGCAACAGAGCCTAGGGCACTTCCACTTATGGTCCTATAGCTTAGGGAAATTAAAATCAAAAAGACACAGCCACCCCAAAGTTTGGAACGGCTCTGTTTACAAGAACCTCGTTTACAGTACAAGTTCAACATCGCAGAAAGTGAAAAATGGATAAAGAAGTTGTGGTATTTACTTACAAAGCAATATCACTCAGCAATGAAATCTGTGTCATCAGGTCCTTAGCAGCACAATGAGTGGATTCAGGTATGATGATTCTAACTGAAATAAGTCACACAGAAAAAGAAACATCATAAGATATCAGTAATACGCGGAATGTAAACTTGGCTACACAGGAACTGAATTACAGAACAGAACAGGGTCTCAAATTTAGAAAACGAACTTATGCTTGCTTAAGGGTAAAGGTGAGTTGGGGTGCTGCATAAAACCAGAGATTGAAATGAGCACAGATAAAGTTCCTTAAGCCAAATATGGAATAGACAAGAGCTACTCCTTGCTCAACGAAATGGACTCAACACCCCATATTAAACGCCTAAGAATGTACCTGACTAGTAAGTATCTTAAAACCTATGGATTGCTATGTCTCCGAAAGAGAATCAAGCATGTGTACAGGGGCATAAACGCAGCAGTGATAGGATTGGAGAGGTTCGGTGAGCAAATGAAGACCCTTTGAAGTCATATTGCATGGTACCCATTCCACGGGTTTCAACTACCCAGGTTTAAGGTATTCTTCCTTCAGCTAAAACATGCATGTGGAACCTAGAGTATGATCAACCATGTGATCGGGAGACGTGTTCAAATATGTCTCAGTTTTCCTCCCCTTGTACTCGGGTGCAACATTCCAGATGCTTTACTAACACTCTCCCCACTTGGAGAGTCAGTCCCTTTAACCTCCTGTTTGGCCCAGTTTGCAATTTCTGCGGAAGATGAACAGGAATAGCGAGAACCAATGAGAGGCTAGCTGGAGGTGTCTGGACGGGCAAATTTAACTCTCATTTCCCACCAGGAAGAGGAATTAACCAAAGGCTCAGCATGCCGGGCCGGAACCAGATTAGGGCCTGAAGCCATCCTGCGGTGTTGCGGCCAGGTCACAAGAAAGCGAGTTGAAGAAAGGAGCTCAGGGGCACTGTAATTCACAAACCTGCAGAGTTATAAATGACAGCTATCGTCCAAAAATAGACTGAAGTAAGGCTGCCAAGAGGACTTGAAAGCGGGGCAGAATTGCAGGAAACCGATTTCAGGAGGTAGACTGGAATTGCATTGAAAGCATAGGAAAAGAGGCAGAACGTCCACAATGATGCACTTGGCCAAAAAGGGCGTATACGGTTTTTCCTGAATATATTCAGGAAAAAACGCATACGCCCTTTTTGGCCAACCAAGCAAGCTTGCAAAGGAAATCTGCACTACAATGAAGTCTCACTTCCCCCCGGTCAAAAGGGCCATCTGAAAAAAGTGTAAAATCCAGAAAGGCAGGACAGGCCATGGAGAACTGGGAGCCTTGTTATGCTGATGGGCGGGATGTAAATTGCCAACAGACACTCGGGAGAAGTGTATGGTGTTTCCTGAAACATCTAAAAAACAAAGCAACAGAGCCTAGGGCACTGCCACTTATGGTCCTATAGCTTAGGGAAATTAAAATCAAAAAGACACAGCCACCCCAAAGTTTGGAACGGCTCTGTTTACAAGAACCTCGTTTACAGTACAAGTTCAACATCGCAGAAAGTGAAAAATGGATAAAGAAGTTGTGGTATTTACTTACAAAGCAATATCACTCAGCAATGAAATCTATGTCATCAGGCCCTTAGCATCACAATGAGTGGATTCAGGTATGATGATTCTAACTGAAATAAGTCACACAGAAAAAGAAACATCATAAGATATCAGTAATACACGGAATGTAAACTTGGCTACACAGGAACTGAATTACAGAACAGAACAGGGTCTCAAATTTAGAAAACCAACTTATGCTTGCTTAAGGGTAAAGGTGAGTTGGGGTGCTGCATAAAACCAGAGATTGAAATGAGCACAGATAAAGTTCCTTAAGTCAAATATGGAATAGACAAGAGCTACTCCTTGCTCAACGAAATGGACTCAACACCGCATATTAAACGCCTAAGAATGTACCTGACTAGGAAGTATCGTAAAACCTATGGATTGCTATGTCTCCAAAAGAGAATCAAGCATGTGTACAGGGGCATAAACGCAGCAGTGATAGGATTGGAGAGGTTCGGTGAGCAAATGAAGACCCTCTGAAGTCATATTGCATGGTACCCATTCCACAGGTTTCAACTACCCAGGTTTAAGGTATTCTTCCTTCAGCTAAAACATGCATGTGGAACCTAGAGTATGATCAACCATGTGATCGGGAGACGTGTTCAAATATGTCTCAGTTTTCCTCCCCTGGTACTCGGGTGCAACATTCCAGACGCTTTACTAACACTCTCCCCACTTGGAGAGTCAGTCCCTTTAACCTCCTGTTTGGCCCAGTTTGCAATTTCTGCGGAAGATGAACAGGAATAGCGAGAACCAATGAGAGGCTAGCTGGAGGTGTCTGGACGGGCAAATTTAACTCTCATTTCCCACCAGGAAGAGGAATTAACCAAAGGCTCAGCATGCCGGGCCGGAACCAGATTAGGGCCTGAATCCATCCTGCGGTGTTGCGGCCAGGTCACAAGAAAGCGAGTTGAAGAAAGGAGCTCAGGGGCACTGTAATTCACAAACCTGCAGAGTTATAAATGACAGCTATCGTCCAAAAATAGACTGAAGTAAGGCTGCCAAGAGGACTTGAAAGCGGGGCAGAATTGCAGGAAACCGATTTCAGGAGGTAGACTGGAATTGCATTGAAAGCATAGGAAAAGAGGCAGAACGTCCACAATGATGCACTTGGCCAAAAAGGGCGTATGCGTTTTTTCCTGAATATAATCAGGAAAAAACGCATACGCCCTTTTTGGCCAACCAAGCAAGCTTGCAAAGGAAATCTGCACTACAATGAAGTCTCACTTCCCCCCGGTCAAAAGGGCCATCTGAAAAAAGTGTAAAATCCAGAAAGGCAGGACAGGCCATGGAGAACTGGGAGCCTTGTTATGCTGATGGGCGGGATGTAAATTGCCAACAGACACTCGGGAGAAGTGTATGGTGTTTCCTGAAACATCTAAATAACAAAGCAACAGAGCTTAGGGCACTTCCACTTATGGTCCTATAGCTTAGGGAAATTAAAATCAAAAAGACACAGCCACCCCAAAGTTTGGGACGCCTCTGTTTACAACAACCTCGTTTACAGTACAAGTTCAACATCGCAGAAAGTGAAAAATGGATAAAGAAGTTGTGGTATTTACTTACAAAGCAATATCACTCAGCAATGAAATCTATGTCATCAGGCCCTTAGCATCACAATGAGTGGATTCAGGTATGATGATTCTAACTGAAATAAGTCACACAGAAAAAGAAACATCATAAGATATCAGTAATACATGGAATGTAAACTTGGCTACACAGGAACTGAATTACAGAACAGAACAGGGTCTCAAATTTAGAAAACCAACTTATGCTTGCTTAAGGGTAAAGGTGAGTTGGGGTGCTGCATAAAACCAGAGATTGAAATGAGCACAGATAAAGTTCCTTAAGTCAAATATGGAATAGACAAGAGCTACTCCTTGCTCAAAGAAATGGACTCAACACCGCATATTAAATGCCTAAGAATGTACCTGACTAGTAAGTATCGTAAAACCTATGGATTGCTATGTCTCCGAAAGAGAATCAAGCATGTGTACAGGGGCATAAACGCAGCAGTGATAGGATTGGAGAGGTTCGGTGAGCAAATGAAGACCCTTTGAAGTCATATTGCATGGTACCCATTCCACGGGTCTCAACTCTCCAGGTTTAAGGTATTCTTCCTTCAGCTAAAACATGCATGTGGAACCCAAGTATGATCAACCATGTGAACGGGAGACGTGTTCAAATATGTCTCAGTTTTCCTCCCCTGGTACTCGGGTGCAACATTCCAGACGCTTTACTAACACTCTCCCCACTTGGAGGGTCAGCGCCTTTAACCTCCTGTTTGGCCCAGTTTGCAATTTCTGCGGAAGATGAACAGGAATAGCGAGAACCAATGAGAGGCTAGCTGGAGGTGTCTGGACGGGCAAATTTAACTCTCATTTCCCACCAGGAAGAGGAAATAACCAAAGGCTCAGCGTGCCGTACCGGAACCAGATTAGGGCCTGAAGCCATCCTGCGGTGTTGCGGCCAGCTCACAAGAAAGCGAGTTGAAGAAAGGAGCTCAGGGGCACTGTAATTCACAAACCTGCAGAGTTATAAATGACAGCTATCGTCCAAAAATAGACTGAAGTAAGGCTGCCAAGAGGACTTGAAAACGGGGCAGAATTGCAGGAAACCGATTTCAGGAGGTAGACTGGAATTGCATTGAAAGCATAGGAAAAGAGGCAGAACGTCCACAATGATGCACTTGGCCAAAAAGGGCGTATGCGTTTTTTCCTGAATATATTCAGGAAAAAACGCATACGCCCTTTTTGGCCAACCAAGCAAGCTTGCAAAGGAAATCTGCACTACAATGAAGTCTCACTTCCCCCCGGTCAAAAGGGCCATCTGAAAAAAGTGTAAAATCCAGAAAGGCAGGACAGGCCATGGAGAACTGGGAGCCTTGTTATGCTGAAGGGCGGGATGTAAATTGCCAACAACCACTCGGGAGAAGTGTATGGTGTTTCCTGAAACATCTAAAAAACAAAGCAACAGAACCTAGGGCACTTCCACTTATGGTCCTATAGCTTAGGGAAATTAAAATCAAAAAGACACAGCCACCCCAAAGTTTGGAACGGCTCTGTTTACAAGAACCTCGTTTACAGTACAAGTTCAACATCGCAGAAAGTGAAAAATGGATAAAGAACTTGTGGTACTTACGTACAATGCATTATCACTCAGCAATGAAATCTATGTCATCAGGCCCGTAGCAGCATAATGAGTAGATTCAGGTACGATGATTCTAACTGAAATAAGTCACACAGAAAAAGAAACATCATAAGATATCACTAATACACGGAATGTAAACTTGGCTACACAGGAACTGAATTCCAAAACAGAACAGGTTCTCAAATTTAGAAAACCAACTTATGCTTGCTTAAGGGGAAAGGTGAGTTGGGGTGCTGCATAAAACCAGAGATTGAAATGAGCACAGATAAAGTTCCTTAAGCCAAATATGGAATAGACAAGAGCTACTCCTTGCTCAACGAAATGGACTCAACACCGCATATTAAACGCCTAAGAATGTACCTGACTAGTAAGTATCTTAAAACCTATGGATTGCTAAGTCTCCGAAAGAGAATCAAGCATGTGTACAGGGGCATAAACGCAGCAGTGATAGGATTGGAGAGGTTCGGTGAGCAAATGAAGACCCTTTGAAGTCATATTGCATGGTACCCATTCCACGGGTTTCAACTACCCAGGTTTTAGTTATTCTTCCTTCAGCTAAAACATGCATGTGGAACCCAGAGTATGATCAACCATGTGATCGGGAGACGTGTTCAAATATGTCTCAGTTTTCCTCCCCTGGTACTCGGGTGCAACATTCCAGACGCTTTACTAACACTCTCCCCACTTGGAGAGTCAGCGCCTTTAACCTCCTGTTTGGCCCAGTTTGCAATTTCTGCGGAAGATGAACAGGAATAGCGAGAACCAATGAGAGGCTAGCTGGAGGTGTCTGGACGGGCAAATTTAACTCTCATTTCCCACCAGGAAGAGGAAATAACCAAAGGCTCAGCATGCCGTACCGGAACCAGATTAGGGCCTGAAGTCATCCTGCGGTGTTGCGGCCAGCTCAAAAGAAACCGAGTTGAAGAAAGGAGCGCAGGGGCACTGTAATTCACAAACCTGCAGAGTTATAAATGACAGCTATCGTCCAAAAATAGACTGAAGTAAGGCTGCCAAGAGGACTTGAAAGCGGGGCAGAATTGCAGGAAACCGATTTCAGGAGGTAGACTGGAATTGCATTGAAAGCATAGGAAAAGAGGCAGAACGTCCACAATGATGCACTTGGCCAAAAAGGGCGTATGCATTTTTTCCTGAATATAATCAGGAAAAAACGCATACGCCCTTTTTGGCCAACCAAGCAAGCTTGCAAAGGAAATCTGCACTACAATGAAGTCTCACTTCCCCCCGGTCAAAAGGGCCATCTGAAAAAAGTGTAAAATCCAGAAAGGCAGGACAGGCCATGGAGAACTGGGAGCCTTGTTATGCTGATGGGCGGGATGTAAATTGCCAACAGACACTCGGGAGAAGTGTATGGTGTTTCCTGAAACATCTAAAAAACAAAGCAACAGAGCCTAGGGCACTTCCACTTATGGTCCTATAGCTTAGGGAAATTAAAATCAAAAAGACACAGCCACCCCAAAGTTTGGAACGGCTCTGTTTACAAGAACCTCGTTTACAGTACAAGTTCAACATCGCAGAAAGTGAAAAATGGATAAAGAAGTTGTGGTATTTACTTACAAAGCAATATCACTCAGCAATGAAATCTGTGTCATCAGGCCCTTAGCAGCACAATGAGTGGATTCAGGTATGATGATTCTAACTGAAATAAGTCACACAGAAAAAGAAACATCATAAGATATCAGTAATACACGGAATGTAAACTTGGCTACACAGGAACCGAATTACAGAACAGAACAGGGTCTCAAATTTAGAAAAGCAACTTATTCTTGCTTAAGGGTAAAGGTGAGTTGGGGTGCTGCATAAAACCAGAGATTGAAATGAGCACAGATAAAGTTCCTTAAGTCAAATATGGAATAGACAAGAGCTACTCCTTGCTCAACGAAATGGACTCAACACCGCATATTAAACGCCTAAGAATGTACCTGACTAGTAAGTATCGTAAAACCTATGGATTGCTATGTCTCCAAAAGAGAATCAAGCATGTGTACAGGGGCATAAACGCAGCAGTGCTAGGATTGGAGAGGTTCGGTGAGCAAATGAAGACCCTTTGAAGTCATACTGCATGGTACCCATTCCACAGGTTTCAACTACCCAGGTTTAAGGTATTCTTCCTTCAGCTAAAACATGCATGTGGAACCTAGAGTATGATCAACCATGTGATCGGGAGACGTGTTCAAATATGTCTCAGTTTTCCTCCCCTGGTACTCGGGTGCAACATTCCAGACGCTTTACTAACACTCTCCCCACTTGGAGAGTCAGTCCCTTTAACCTCCTGTTTGGCCCAGTTTGCAATTTCTGCGGAAGATGAACAGGAATAGCGAGAACCAATGAGAGGCTAGCTGGAGGTGTCTGGACGGGCAAATTTAACTCTCATTTCCCACCAGGAAGAGGAATTAACCAAAGGCTCAGCATGCCGGGCCGGAACCAGATTAGGGCCTGAATCCATCCTGCGGTGTTGCGGCCAGGTCACAAGAAAGC
Organism: Stenella coeruleoalba; assembly: GCF_951394435.1. Lineage (NCBI taxonomy): Eukaryota > Metazoa > Chordata > Mammalia > Artiodactyla > Delphinidae > Stenella > Stenella coeruleoalba. The sequence continues at coordinate 347,571 of NW_027646083.1, read as the reverse complement.
GAGTTGAAGAAAGGAGCTCAGGGGCACTGTAATTCACAAACCTGCAGAGTTATAAATGACAGCTATCGTCCAAAAATAGACTGAAGTAAGGCTGCCAAGAGGACTTGAAAGCGGGGCAGAATTGCAGGAAACCGATTTCAGGAGGTAGACTGGAATTGCATTGAAAGCATAGGAAAAGAGGCAGAACGTCCACAATGATGCACTTGGCCAAAAAGGGCGTATGCGTTTTTTCCTGAATATAATCAGGAAAAAACGCATACGCCCTTTTTGGCCAACCAAGCAAGCTTGCAAAGGAAATCTGCACTACAATGAAGTCTCACTTCCCCCCGGTCAAAAGGGCCATCTGAAAAAAGTGTAAAATCCAGAAAGGCAGGACAGGCCATGGAGAACTGGGAGCCTTGTTATGCTGATGGGCGGGATGTAAATTGCCAACAGACACTCGGGAGAAGTGTATGGTGTTTCCTGAAACATCTAAATAACAAAGCAACAGAGCCTAGGGCACTTCCACTTATGGTCCTATAGCTTAGGGAATTTAAAATCAAAAAGACGCAGCCACCCCAAAGTTTGGAAAGGCTCTGTTTACAAGAACCTCGTTTACAGTACAAGTTCAACGTCGCAGAAAGTGAAAAATGGAGAAAGAAGTTGTGGTATTTACTTACAAAGCAATATCACTCAGCAATGAAATCTGTGTCATCAGGCCCTTAGCAGCACAATGAGTGGATTCAGGTATGATGATTCTAACTGAAATAAGTCACACAGAAAAAGAAACATCATAAGATATCAGTAATACACGGAATGTAAACTTGGCTACACAGGAACTGAATTACAGAACAGAACAGGGTCTCTAATTTAGAAAACCAACTTATGCTTGCTTAAGGGTAAAGGTGAGTTGGGGTGCTGCATAAAACCAGAGATTGAAATGAGCACAGATAAAGTTCCTTAAGTCAAATATGGAATAGACAAGAGCTACTCCTTGCTCAACGAAATGGACTCAACACCGCATATTAAACGCCTAAGAATGTACCTGACTAGTAAGTATCTTAAAACCTATGGATTGCTATGTCTCCGAAAGAGAATCAAGCATGTGTACAGGGGCATAAACGCAGCAGTGATAGGATTGGAGAGGTTCGGTGAGCAAATGAAGACACTTTGAAGTCATATTGCATGGTACCCATTACACGGGTCTTAACTCTCCAGGTTTAAGCTATTCTTCCTTCAGCTAAAACATGCATGTGGAACCCAAGTATGATCAACCATGTGAACGGGAGACGTGTTCAAATATGTCTCAGTTTTCCTCCCCTGGTACTCGGGTGCAACATTCCAGACGCTTTACTAACACTCTCCCCACTTGGAGAGTCAGCGCCTTTAACCTCTTGTTTGGCCCAGTTTGCAATTTCTGCGGAAGATGAACAGGAATAGCGAGAACCAATGAGAGGCTAGCTGGAGGTGTCTGGACGGGCAAATTTAACTCTCATTTCCCACCAGGAAGAGGAAATATCCAAAGGCTCAGCGTGCCGTACCGGAACCAGATTAGGGCCTGAAGCCATCCTGCGGTGTTGCGGCCAGCTCACAAGAAAGCAAGTTGAAGAAAGGAGCTCAGGGGCACTGTAATTCACAAACCTGCAGAGTTATAAATGACAGCTATCGTCCAAAAATATACTGAAGTAAGGCTGCCAAGAGGACTTGAAAGCGGGGCAGAATTGCAGGAAACCGATTTCAGGAGGTAGACTGGAATTGTATGGAAAGCATAGGAAAAGAGGCAGAACGTCCACAATGATGCACTTGGCCAAAAAGGGCGTATGCGTTTTTTCCTGAATATATTCAGGAAAAAACGCATACGCCCTTTTTGGCCAACCAAGCAAGCTTGCAAAGGAAATCTGCACTACAATGAAGTCTCACTTCCCCCTGGTCAAAAGGGCCATCTGAAAAAAGTGTAAAATCCAGAAAGGCAGGACAGTCCATAGAGAACTGGGAGCCTTGTTATGCTGATGGGCGGGATGTAAATTGCCAACAACCACTCGGGAGAAGTGTATGGTGTTTCCTGAAACATCTAAAAAACAAAGCAACAGAAACTAGGGCACTTCCACTTATGGTCATATAGCTTAGGGAAATTAAAATCAAAAAGACACAGCCACCCCAAAGTTTGGAACGGCTCTGTTTACAAGAACCTAGTTTACAGTACAAGTTCAACATCGCAGAAAGTGAAAAATGGATAAAGAAGTTGTGGTATTTACTTACAAAGCAATATCACTCAGCAATGAAATCTGTGTCATCAGGCCCTTAGGAGCACAATGAGTGGATTCAGGTATGATGATTCTAACTGAAATAAGTCACACAGAAAAAGAAACATCATAAGATATCACTAATACACGGAATGTAAATTTGGCTACACAGGAACTGAATTACAGAACAGAACAGGGTCTCAAATTTAGAAAACCAACTTATGCTTGCTTAAGGGTAAAGGTGAGTTGGGGTGCTGCATAAAACCAGAGATTGAAATGAGCACAGATAAAGTTCCTTAAGCCAAATATGGAATACACAAGAGCTACTCCTTGCTCAATGAAATGGACTCAACACCCCATATTAAACGCCTAAGAATGTACCTGACTAGTAAGTATCTTAAAACCTATGGATTGCTATGTCTCCGAAAGAGAATCAAGCATGTGTACAGGGGCATAAACGCAGCAGTGATAGGATTGGAGAGGTTCGGTGAGCAAATGAAGACCCTTTGAAGTCATATTGCATGGTACCCATTCCACGGGTTTCAACTACCCAGGTTTAAGGTATTCTTCCTTCAGCTAAAACATGCATGTGGAACCCAGAGTATGATCAACCATGTGATCGGGAGACGTGTTCAAATATGTCTCAGTTTTCCTCCCCTGGTACTCGGGTGCAACATTCCAGACGCTTTACTAACACTCTCCCCACTTGGAGAGTCAGTCCCTTTAACCTCCTGTTTGGCCCAGTTTGCAATTTCTGCGGAAGATGAACAGGAATAGCGAGAACCAATGAGAGGCTAGCTGGAGGTGTCTGGACGGGCAAATTTAACTCTCATTTCCCAACAGGAAGAGGAAATAACCAAAGGCTCAGCGTGCCGTACCGGAACCAGATTAGGGCCTGAAGCCATCCTGCGGTGTTGCGGCCACCTCAAAAGAAACCGAGTTGAAGAAAGGAGCTCAGGGGCACTATAATTCACAAACCTGCAGAGTTATAAATGACAGCTATCGTCCAAAAATATACTGAAGTAAGGCTGCCAAGAGGACTTGAAAGCGGGGCAGAATTGCAGGAAACCGATTTCAGGAGGTAGACTGGAATTGCATTGAAAGCATAGGAAAAGAGGCAGAACGTCCACAATGATGCACTTGGCCAAAAAGGGCGTATGCGTTTTTTCCTGAATATATTCAGGAAAAAACGCATACGCCCTTTTTGGCCAACCAAGCAAGCTTGCAAAGGAAATCTGCACTACAATGAAGTCTCACTTCCCCCCGGTCAAAAGGGCCATCTGAAAAAAGTGTAAAATCCAGAAAGGCAGGACAGGCCATGGAGAACTGGGAGCCTTGTTATGCTGATGGGCGGGATGTAAATTGCCAACAACCACTCGGGAGAAGTGTATGGTGTTTCCTGAAACATCTAAAAAACAAAGCAACAGAGCCTAGGGCACTTCCACTTATGGTCCTATAGCTTAGGGAATTTAAAATCAAAAAGACACAGCCACCCCAAAGTTTGGAAAGGCTCTGTTTACAAGAACCTAGTTTACAGTACAAGTTCAACATCGCAGAAAGTGAAAAATGGATAAAGAAGTTGTCATATTTACTTACAAAGCAATATCACTCAGCAATGAAATCTGTGTCATCAGGCCATTAGCAGCACAATGAGTGGATTCAGGTATGATGATTCTAACAGAAATAAGTCACACAGAAAAAGAAACATCATAAGATATCACTAATACACGGAATGTAAACTTGGCTACACAGGAACTGAATTACAGAACAGAACAGGGTCTCAAATTTAGAAAACCAACTTATGCTTGCTTAAGGGGAAAGGTGAGTTGGGGTGCTGCATAAAACCAGAGATTGAAATGAGCACAGATAAAGTTCCTTAAGCCAAATATGGAATAGACAAGAGCTACTCCTTGCTCAACGAAATGGACTCAACAACGCATATTAAACGCCTAAGAATGTACCTGACTTGTAAGTATCTTAAAACCTATGGATTGCTATGTCTCCGAAAGAGAATCAAGCATGTGTACAGGGGCATAAACGCAGCAGTGATAGGATTGGAGAGGTTGGGTGAGCAAATGAAGACCCTTTGAACTCATATTGCATGGTACCCATTCCACGTATTTCAACTACCTAGGTTTAAGGTATTCTTCCTTCATCTAAAACATGCATGTGGAACCTAGAGTATGATCAACCATGTGATCGGGAGACGTGTTCAAATATGTCTCAGTTTTCGTACCCTGGTACTCGGGTGCAACATTCCAGACGCTTTACTAACACTCTCCCGACTTGGAGAGTCAGTCCCTTTAACCTCCTGTTTGGCCCAGTTTGCAATTTCTGCGGAAGATGAACAGGAATAGCGAGAACCAATGGAGACTAGCTGGAGGTGTCTGGACGGGCAAATTTAACTCTCATTTCCTACCAGGAAGAGGAATTAACCAAAGGCTCAGCGTGCCATGCCAGAATCAGATTAGGGCCTGAAGCCATCCTGCGGTGTTGCGGCCAGGTCACAAGAAAGCGAGTTGAAGAAAGGAGCTCAGGGGCACTGTAATTCACAAACCTGCAGAGTTATAAATGACAGCTATCGTCCAAAAATAGACTGACGTAAGGCTGCCAAGAGGACTTGAAAGCGGGGCAGAATTGCAGGAAACCGATTTCAGGAGGTAGACTGGAATTGCATTGAAAGCATAGGAAAAGAGGCAGAACGTCCACAATGATGCACTTGGCCAAAAAGGGCGTATGCGTTTTTTCCTGAATATATTCAGGAAAAAACGCATACGCCCTTTTTGGCCAACCAAGCAAGCTTGCAAAGGAAATCTGCACTACAATGAAGTCTCACTTCCCCCCAGTCAAAAGGGCCATCTGAAAAAAGTGTAAAATCCAGAAAGGCAGGACAGGCCATGGAGAACTGGGAGCCTTGTTATGCTGATGGGCGGGATGTAAATTGCCAACAGACACTCGGGAGAAGTGTATGGTGTTTCCTGAAACATCTAAAAAACAAAGCAACAGAGCCTAGGGCACTGCCACTTATGGTCCTATAGCTTAGGGAAATTAAAATCAAAAAGACACAGCCACCCCAATGTTTGGGACGCCTCTGTTTACAACAACCTCGTTTGCAGTACAAGTTCAACATCGCAGAAAGTGAAAAATGGATAAAGAAGTTGTGGTATTTACTTACAAAGCAATATCACTCAGCAATGAAATCTATGTCATCAGGCCCTTAGCATCACAATGAGTGGATGCAGGTATGATGATTCTAACTGAAATAAGTCACACAGAAAATGAAACATCATAAGATATCAGTAATACATGGAATGTAAACTTGGGTACCCAGGAACTGAATTACAGAACACAACAGGGTCTCAAATTTAGAAAACCAACTTATGCTTGCTTAAGGGTAAAGGTGAGTTGGGGTGCTGCATAAAACCAGAGATTGAAATGAGCACAGATAAAGTTCCTTAAGTCAAATATGGAATAGACAAGAGCTACTCCTTGCTCAACGAAATGGACTCAACACCGCATATTAAACGCCTAAGAATGTACCTGACTAGTAAGTATCTTAAAACCTATGGATTGCTATGTCTCCGAAAGAGAATCAAGCATGTGTACAGGGGCATAAACGCAGCAGTGATAGGATTGGAGAGGTTCGGTGAGCAAATGAAGACCCTTTGAAGTCATATTGCATGGTACCCATTCCACGGGTCTCAACTCTCCAGGTTTTAGGTATTCTTCCTTCAGCTAAAACATGCATGTGGAACCCAAGTATGATCAACCATGTGAACGGGAGACGTGTTCAAATATGTCTCAGTTTTCCTCCCCTGGTACTCGGGTGCAACATTCCAGACGCTTTACTAACACTCTCCCCACTTGGAGAGTCAGCGCCTTTAACCTCCTGTTTGGCCCAGTTTGCAATTTCTGCGGAAGATGAACAGGAATAGCGAGAACCAATGAGAGGCTAGCTGGAGGTGTCTGGACGGGCAAATTTAACTCTCATTTCCCACCAGGAAGAGGAAATAACCAAAGGCTCAGCGTGCCGTACCGGAACCAGATTAGGGCCTGAAGCCATCCTGCAGTGTTGCGGCCAGCTCAAAAGAAAGCGAGTTGAAGAAAGGAGCTCAGGGGCACTGTAATTCACAAACCTGCAGAGTTATAAATGACAGCTATCGTCCAAAAATATACTGAAGTAAGGCTGCCAAGAGGACTTGAAAGCGGGGCAGAATTGCAGGAAACCGATTTCAGGAGGTAGACTGGAATTGCATTGAAAGCATAGGAAAAGAGGCAGAACGTCCACAATGATGCACTTGGCCAAAAAGGGCGTATGCGTTTTTTCCTGAATATATTCAGGAAAAAACGCATACGCCCTTTTTGGCCAACCAAGCAAGCTTGCAAAGGAAATCTGCACTACAATGAAGTCTCACTTCCCCCCAGTCAAAAGCGCCATCAGAAAAAAGTGTAAAATCCAGAAAGGCAGGACAGGCCATGGAGAACTGGGAGCCTTGTTATGCTGATGGGCGGGATGTAAATTGCCAACAGACACTCCGGAGAAGTGTATGGTGTTTCCTGAAACATCTAAAAAACAAAGCAACAGAGCCTAGGGCACTGCCACTTATGGTCCTATAGCTTAGGGAAATTAAAATCAAAAAGACACAGCCACCCCAAAGTTTGGGACACCTCTGTTTACAAGAACCTCGTTTACAGTACAAGTTCAAAATCGCAGAAAGTGAAAAATGGATAAAGAAGTTGTGGTATTTACTTACAAAGCAATATCACTCAGCAATGAAATCTGTGTCATCAGGCCCTTAGCATCACAATGAGTGGATGAAGGTATGATGATTCTAACTGAAATAAGTCACACAGAAAATGAAACATCATAAGATATCAGTAATACACGGAATGTAAACTTGGCTACACAGGAACTGAATTACAGAACAGAACAGGGTCTCAAATTTAGAAAACCAACTTATGCTTGCTTAAGGGTAAAGGTGAGTTGGGGTGCTGCATAAAACCAGAGATTGAAATGAGCACAGATAAAGTTCCTTAAGTCAAATATGGAATAGACAAGAGCTACTCCTTGCTCAACGAAATGGACTCAACACCGCATATTAAACGCCTAAGAATGTACCTGACTAGTAACTATCTTAAAACCTATGGATTGCTATGTCTCCGAAAGAGAATCAAGCATGTGTACAGGGGCATAAACGCAGCAGTGATAGGATTGGAGAGGTTCGGTGAGCAAATGAAGACCCTTTGAAGTCATATTGCATGGTACCCATTCCACGGGTCTCAACTCTCCAGGTTTAAGGTATTCTTCCTTCAGCTAAAACATGCATGTGGAACCCAAGTATGATCAACCATGTGAACGGGAGACGTGTTCAAATATGTCTCAGTTTTCCTCCCCTGGTACTCGGGTGCAACATTCCAGACGCTTTACTAACACTCTCCCCACTTGGAGAGTCAGTCCCTTTAACCTCCTGTTTGGCCCAGTTTGCAATTTCTGCGGAAGATGAACAGGAATAGCGAGAACCAATGAGAGGCTAGCTGGAGGTGTCTGGACGGGCAAATTTAACTCTCATTTTCCACCAGGAAGAGGAATTAACCAAAGGCTCAGCATGCCGGGCCGGAACCAGATTAGGGCCTGAAGCCATCCTGCGGTGTTGCGGCCAGGTCACAAGAAAGCGAGTTGAAGAAAGGAGCTCAGGGGCACTGTAATTCACAAACCTGCAGAGTTATAAATGACAGCTATCGTCCAAAAATAGACTGAAGTAAGGCTGCCAAGAGGACTTGAAAGCGGGGCAGAATTGCAGGAAACCGATTTCAGGAGGTAGACTGGAATTGCATTGAAAGCATAGGAAAAGAGGCAGAACGTCCACAATGATGCACTTGGCCAAAAAGGGCGTATGCGTTTTTTCCTGAATATATTCAGGAAAAAACGCATACGCCCTTTTTGGCCAACCAAGCAAGCTTGCAAAGGAAATCTGCACTACAATGAAGTCTCACTTCCCCCCGGTCAAAAGGGCCATCTGAAAAAAGTGTAAAATCCAGAAAGGCAGGACAGGCCATGGAGAACTGGGAACCTTGTTATGCTGATTGGCGGGATGTAAATTGCCAACAGACACTCGGGAGAAGTGTATGGTGTTTCCTGAAACATCTAAAAAACAAAGCAACAGAGCCTAGGGCACTGCCACTTATGGTCCTATAGCTTAGGGAAATTAAAATCAAAAAGACACAGCCACCCCAAAGTTTGGAATGGCTCTGTTTACAAGAACCTCGTTTACACTACAAGTTCAACATCGCAGAAAGTGAAAAATGGATAAAGAAGTTGTGGTATTTACTTACAAAGCAATATCACTCAGCAATGAAATCTGTGTCATCAGGCCCTTAGCAGCACAATGAGTGGATTCAGGTATGATGATTCTAACTGAAGTAAGTCACACAGAAAAAGAAACATCATAAGATATCAGTAATACACGGAATGTAAACTTGGCTACACAGGAACTGAATTACAGAACAGAACAGGGACTCAAATTTAGAAAACCAACTTATGCTTGCTTAAGGGTAAAGGTGAGTTGGGGTGCTGCATAAAACCAGAGATTGAAATGAGCACAGATAAAGTTCCTTAAGTCAAATATGGAATAGACAAGAGCTACTCCTTGCTCAACGAAATGGACTCAACAACGCATATTAAACGCCTAAGAATGTACCTGACTTGTAAGTATCTTAAAACCTATGGATTGCTATGTCTCCAAAAGAGAATCAAGCATGTGTACAGGGGCATAAACGCAGCAGTGATAGGATTGGAGAGGTTGGGTGAGCAAATGAAGACCCTTTGAACTCATATTGCATGGTACCCATTCCACGTGTTTCAACTACCTAGGTTTAAGGTATTCTTCCTTCATCTAAAACATGCATGTGGAACCTAGAGTATGATCAACCATGTGATCGGGAGACGTGTTCAAATATGTCTCAGTTTTTGTACCCTGGTACTCGGGTGCAACATTCCAGATGCTTTACTAACACTCTCCCGACTTGGAGAGTCAGTCCCTTTAACCTCCTGTTTGGCCCAGTTTGCAATTTCTGCGGAAGATGAACAGGAATAGCGAGAAGCAATGGAGACTAGCTGGAGGTGTCTGGACGGGCAAATTTAACTCTCATTTCCTACCAGGAAGAGGAATTAACCAAAGGCTCAGCGTGCCATGCCAGAATCAGATTAGGGCCTGAAGCCATCCTGCGGTGTTGCGGCCAGGTCACAAGAAAGCGAGTTGAAGAAAGGAGCTCAGGGGCACTGTAATTCACAAACCTGCAGAGTTATAAATGACAGCTATCGTTCAAAAATATACTGAAGTAAGGCTGCCAAGAGGACTTGAAAGCGGGGCAGAATTGCAGGAAACCGATTTCAGGAGGTAGACTGGAATTGCATTGAAAGCATAGGAAAAGAGGCAGAACGTCCACAATGATGCACTTGGCCAAAAAGGGCGTATGCGTTTTTTCCTGAATATATTCAGGAAAAAACGCATACGCCCTTTTTGGCCAACCAAGCAAGCTTGCAAAGGAAATCTGCACTACAATGAAGTCTCACTTCCCCCCAGTCAAAAGGGCCATCTGAAAAAAGTGTAAAATCCAGAAAGGCATGACAGGCCATGGAGAACTGGGAGCCTTGTTATGCTGATGGGCGGGATGTAAATTGCCAACAGACACTAGGGAGAAGTGTATGGTGTTTCCTGAAACATCTAAAAAACAAAGCAACAGAGCCTAGGGCACTGCCACTTATGGTCCTATAGCTTAGGGAAATTAAAATCAAAAAGACACAGCCACCCCAAAGTTTGGGACGCCTCTGTTTACAAGAACCTCGTTTACAGTACAAGTTCAACATCGCAGAAAGTGAAAAATGGATAAAGAAGTTGTGGTATTTACTTACAAAGCAATATCACTCAGCAATGAAATCTGTGTCATCAGGCCCTTAGCATCACAATGAGTGGATGCAGGTATGATGATTCTAACTGAAATAAGTCACACAGAAAATGAAACATCATAAGATATCAGTAATACACGGAATGTAAACTTGGCTACACAGGAACTGAATTACAGAACAGAACAGGGTCTCAAATTTAGAAAACCAACTTATGCTTGCTTAAGGGTAAAGGTGAGTTGGGGTGCTGCATAAAACCAGAGATTGAAATGAGCACAGATAAAGTTCCTTAAGTCAAATATGGAATAGACAAGAGCTACTCCTTGCTCAAAGAAATGGACTCAACACCGCATATTAAATGCCTAAGAATGTACCTGACTAGTAAGTATCGTAAAACCTATGGATTGCTATGTCTCCGAAAGAGAATCAAGCATGTGTACAGGGGCATAAACGCAGCAGTGATAGGATTGGAGAGGTTCGGTGAGCAAATGAAGACCCTTTGAAGTCATATTGCATGGTACCCATTCCACGGGTCTCAACTCTCCAGGTTTAAGGTATTCTTCCTTCAGCTAAAACATGCATGTGGAACCCAAGTATGATCAACCATGTGATCGGGAGACGTGTTCAAATATGTCCCAGTTTTCGTACCCTGGTACTCGGATGCAACATTCCAGACGCTTTACTAACACTCTCCCGACTTGGAGAGTCAGCGCCTTTAAACTCCTGTTTGGCCCAGTTTGCAATTTCTGCGGAAGATGAACAGGAATAGCGAGAACCAATGAGAGGCTAGCTGGAGGTGTCTGGACGGGCAAATTTAACTCTCATTTCCCACCAGGAAGAGGAATTAACCAAAGGCTCAGCGTCCCGTGCCGGAACCAGATTAGGGCCTGAAGCCATCCTGCGGTGTTGCGGCCAGCTCAAAAGAAAGCGAGTTGAAGAAAGGAGCTCAGGGGCACTGTAATTCACAAACCTGCAGAGTTACAAATGACAGCTATCCTCCAAAAATACACTGAAGTAAGGCTGCCAAGAGGACTTGAAAGCGGGGCAGAATTGCAGGAAACCGATTTCAGGAGGTAGACTGGAATTGCATTGAAAGCATAGGAAAAGAGGCAGAACGTCCACAATGATGCACTTGGCCAAAAAGGGCGTATGCGTTTTTTCCTGAATATATTCAGGAAAAAACGCATACATCCTTTTTGGCCAACCAAGCAAACTTGCAAAGGAAATCTGCACTACAATGAAGTCTCACTTCCCCCCAGTGAAAAGGGCCATCTGAAAAAAGTGTAAAATCCAGAAAGGCAGGACAGGCCATGGAGAACTGGGAGCCTTGTTATGCTGATGGGCGGGATGTAAATTGCCAACAACCACTCGGGAGAAGTGTATGGTGTTTCCTGAAACATCTAAAAAACAAAGCAACAGAGCCTAGGGCACTTCCACTTATGGTCCTATAGCTTAGGGAAATTAAAATCAAAAAGACACAGCCACCCCAAAGTTTGGGACGCCTCTGTTTACAAGAACCTCGTTTACCATACAAGTTCAATATCACAGAAAGTGAAAAATGGATAAAGAACTTTTGGTACTTACGTACAATGCAGTATCACTCAGCAATGAAATCTATGTCATCAGGCCCGTAGCAGCATAATGAGTGGATTCAGGTACGATGATTCTAACTGAAATAAGTCACACAGAAAAAGAAACATCATAAGATATCACTAATACACGGATTGTAAACTTGGCTACACAGGAACTGAATTACAGAACAGAACAGGGTCTCAAATTTAGAAAACCAACTTATGCTTGCTTAAGGGGAAAGGTGAGTTGGGGTGCTGCATAAAACCAGAGATTGAAATGAGCACAGATAAAGTTCCTTAAGCCAAATATGGAATAGACAAGAGCTACTCCTTGCTCAACGAAATGGACTCAACACCGCATATTAAACGCCTAAGAATGTACCTGACTAGTAAGTATCTTAAAACCTAGGGATTGCTATGTCTCCGAAAGAGAATCAAGCATGTGTACAGGGGCATAAACGCAGCAGTGATAGGATTGGAGAGGTTCGGTGAGCAAATGAAGACCGTTTGAAGTCATATTGCATGGTACCCATTCCACGGGTCTCAACTCTCCAGGTTTAAGGTATTCTTCCTTCAGCTAAAACATGCATGTGGAACCCAGAGTATGATCAACCATGTTATCGGGAGACGTGTTCAAATATGTCCCAGTTTTCGTACCCTGGTACTCGGGTGCAACATTCCACATGCTTTACTAACACTCTCCCGACTTGGAGAGTCAGTCCCTTTAACCTCCTGTTTGGCCAAGTTTGCAATTTCTGCGGAAGATGAACAGGAATAGCGAGAACCAATGAGAGACTACCTGGAGGTTTCTGAACAGGCAAATTTAACTCTCATTTCCCACCAGGAAGAGGAAATAACCAAAGGCTCAGCGTGCCGTGCCGGAACCAGATTAGGGCCTGAAGCCATCCTGCGGTGTTGCGGCCAGGTCACAAGAAAGCGAGTTGAAGAAAGGAGCTCAGGGGCACTGTAATTCACAAACCTGCAGAGTTATAAATGACAGCTATCGTCCAAAAATAGACTGAAGTAAGGCTGCCAAGAGGACTTGAAAGCGGGGCAGAATTGCAGGAAACCGATTTCAGGAGGTAGACTGGAATTGCATTGAAAGCATAGGAAAAGAGGCAGAACGTCCACAATGATGCACTTGGCCAAAAAGGGCGTATGCGTTTTTTCCTGAATATATTCAGGAAAAAACGCATACGCCCTTTTTGGCCAACCAAGCAAGCTTGCAAAGGAAATCTGCACTACAATGAAGTCTCACTTCCCCCCGGTCAAAAGGGCCATCTGAAAAAAGTATAAAATCCAGAAAGGCAGGACAGGCCATGGAGAACTGGGAGCCTTGTTATGCTGATGGGCGGGATGTAAATTGCCAACAGACACTCGGGAGAAGTCTATGGTGTTTCCTGAAACATCTAAAAAACAAAGCAACAGAGCCTAGGGCACTTCCACTTATGGTCCTATAGCTTAGGGAAATTAAAATCAAAAAGACACAGCCACCCCAAAGTTTGGATCGGCTCTGTTTACAAGAACCTCGTTTACAGTACAAGTTCAACATCACAGAAAGTGAAAAATGGATAAAGAAGTTGTGGTATTTACTTACAAAGCAATATCACTCAGCAATGAAATCTGTGTCATCAGGCCCTTAGCAGCACAATGAGTGGATTCAGGTATGATGATTCTAACTGAAATAAGTCACACAGAAAAAGAAACATCATAAGATATCAGTAATACACGGAATGTAAACTTGGCTACACAGGAACTGAATTACAGAACAGAACAGGGTCTCAAATTTAGAAAACCAACTTATGCTTGCTTAAGGGGAAAGGTGAGTTGGGGTGCTGCATAAAACCAGAGATTGAAATGAGCACAGATAAAATTCCTTAAGCCAAATATGGAATAGACAAGAGCTACTCCTTGCTCAACGAAATGGACTCAACACCCCATATTAAACGCCTAAGAATGTACCTGACTAGTAAGTATCTTAAAACCTATGGATTGCTATGTCTCCGAAAGAGAATCAAGCATGTGTACAGGGGCATAAACGCAGCAGTGATAGGATTGGAGAGGTTCGGTGAGCAAATGAAGACCCTTTGAAGTCATATTGCATGGTACCCATTCCACGGGTTTCAACTACCCAGGTTTAAGGTATTCTTCCTTCAGCTAAAACATGCATGTGGAACCTAGAGTATGATCAACCATGTGATCGGGAGACGTGTTCAAATATGTCCCAGTTTTCGTACCCTGGTACTCGGGTGCAACATTCCAGACGCTTTACTAACACTCTCCCGACTTGGAGAGTCAGTCGCTTTAACCTCCTGTTTGGCCCAGTTTGCAATTTCTGCGGAAGATGAACAGGAATAGCGAGAACCAATGAGAGGCTAGCTGGAGGTGTCTGGACGGGCAAATTTAACTCTCATTTCCCACCAGGAAGAGGAATTAACCAAAGGCTCAGCGTGCCGTTCCGGAACCAGATTAGGGCCTGAAGCCATCCTGCGGTGTTGCGGCCAGCTCAAAAGAAAGCGAGTTGAAGAAAGGAGCTCAGGGGCACTGTAATTCACAAACCTGCAGAGTTATAAATGACAGCTATCGTCCAAAAATAGACTGAAGTAAGGCTGCCAAGAGGACTTGAAAGCGGGGCAGAATTGCAGGAAACCGATTTCAGAAGGTAGACTGGAATTGCATTGAAAGCATAGGAAAAGAGGCAGAACGTCCACAATGATGCACTTGGCCAAAAAGGGCGTATGCGTTTTTTCCTGAATATATTCAGGAAAAAACGCATACGCAGTTTTTGGCCAACCAAGCAAGCTTGCAAAGGAAATCTGCACTACAATGAAGTCTCACTTCCCCCCGGTCAAAAGGGCCATCTGAAAAAAGTGTAAAATCCAGAAAGGCAGGACAGGCCATGGAGAACTGGGAGCCTTGTTATGCTGATGGGCGGGATGTAAATTACCAACAGACACTCAGGAGAAGTGTATGGTGTTTCCTGAAACATCTAAAAAACAAAGCAACAGAGCCTAGGGCACTGCCACTTATGGTCCTATAGCTTAGGGAAATTAAAATCAAAAAGACACAGCCACCCCAAAGTTTGGGACGCCTCTGTTTACAAGAACCTCGTTTACAGTACAAGTTCAACATCGCAGAAAGTGAAAAATGGATAAAGAAGTTGTGGTATTTACTTACAAAGCAATATCACTCAGCAATGAAATCTATGTCATCAGGCCCTTAGGAGCACAATGAGTGAATTCAGGTATGATGATTCTAACTGAAATAAGTCACACAGAAAAAGACACATCATAAGATATCAGTAATACACGGAATGTAAACTTGGCTACACAGGAACTGAATTACAGAACAGAACAGGGTCTCAAATTTAGAAAACCAACTTATGCTTGCTTAAGGGGAAAGGTGAGTTGGGGTGCTGCATAAAACCAGAGATTGAAATGAGCACAGATAAAGTTCCTTAAGCCAAATATGGAATAGACAAGAGCTACTCCTTGCTCAACGAAATGGACTCAACACCGCATATTAAACGCCTAAGAATGTACCTGACTAGTAAGTATCTTAAAACCTATGGATTGCTATGTCTCCGAAAGAGAATCAAGCATGTGTACAGGGGCATAAACGCAGCAGTGATAGGATTGGAGAGGTTCGGTGAGCAAATGAAGACCCTTTGAAGTCATATTGCATGGTACCCATTCCACGGGTTTCAACTACCCAGGTTTAAGGTATTCTTCCTTCAGCTAAAACATGCATGTGGAACCTAGAGTATGATCAACCATGTGATCGGGAGACGTGTTCAAATATGTCCCAGTTTTCGTACCCTGGTACTCGGGTGCAACATTCCAGACGCTTTACTAACACTCTCCCGACTTGGAGAGTCAGTCCCTTTAACCTCCTGTTTGGCCCAGTTTGCAATTTCTGCGGAAGATGAACAGGAATAGCGAGAACCAATGAGAGACTAGCTGGAGGTGTCTGGACGGGCAAATTTAACTCTCATTTCCCACCAGGAAGAGGAATTAACCAAAGGCTCAGCGTGCCGTACCGGAACCAGATTAGGGCCTGAAGCCATCCTGCGGTGTTGCGGCCAGCTCAAAAGAAAGCGAGTTGAAGAAAGGAGCTCAGGGGCACTGTAATTCACAAACCTGCAGACTTATAAATGACAGCTATCGTCCAAAAATAGACTGAAGTAAGGCTGCCAAGAGGACTTGAAAGCGGGGCAGAATTGCAGGAAACCGATTTCAGGAGGTAGACTGGAATTGCATTGAAAGCATAGGAAAAGAGGCAGAACGTCCACAATGATGCACTTGGCCAAAAAGGGCGTATGCGTTTTTTCCTGAATATATTCAGGAAAAAACGCATACGCCCTTTTTGGCCAACCAAGCAAGCTTGCAAAGGAAATCTGCACTACAATGAAGTCTCACTTCCCCCCGGTCAAAAGGGCCATCTGAAAAAAGTGTAAAATCCAGAAAGGCAGGACAGGCCATGGACAACTGGGAGCCTTGTTATGCTGATGGGCGGGATGTAAATTGCCAACAGACACTCCGGAGAAGTGTATGGTGTTTCCTTAAACATCTAAAAAACAAAGCAAGAGAGCCTAGGGCACTGCCACTTATGGTCCTATAGCTTAGGGAAATTAAAATCAAAAAGACACAGCCACCCCAAAGTTTGGGACGCCTCTGTTTACAAGAACCTCGTTTACAGTACAAGTTCAACATCGCAGAAAGTGAAAAATGGATAAATAAGTTGTGGTATTTACTTACAAAGCAATATCACTCAGCAATGAAATCTATGTCATCAGGCCCTTAGGAGCACAATGAGTGGATTCAGGTATGATGATTCTAACTGAAATAAGTCACA
The DNA here is from genome assembly GCF_951394435.1 of Stenella coeruleoalba. Lineage (NCBI taxonomy): Eukaryota > Metazoa > Chordata > Mammalia > Artiodactyla > Delphinidae > Stenella > Stenella coeruleoalba. The sequence goes on along the minus strand of NW_027646083.1, from coordinate 331,021 downwards.
CAGAAAAAGACACATCATAAGATATCAGTAATACACGGAATGTAAACTTGGCTACACAGGAACTGAATTACAGAACAGAACAGGGTCTCAAATTTAGAAAACCAACTTATGCTTGCTTAAGGGGAAAGGTGAGTTGGGGTGCTGCATAAAACCAGAGATTGAAATGAGCACAGATAAAGTTCCTTAAGCCAAATATGGAATAGACAAGAGCTACTCCTTGCTCAACGAAATGGACTCAACACCGCATATTAAACGCCTAAGAATGTACCTGACTAGTAAGTATCTTAAAACCTATGGATTGCTATGTCTCCGAAAGAGAATCAAGCATGTGTACAGGGGCATAAACGCAGCAGTGATAGGATTGGAGAGGTTCGGTGAGCAAATGAAGACCCTTTGAAGTCATATTGCATGGTACCCATTCCACGGGTTTCAACTACCCAGGTTTAAGGTATTCTTCCTTCAGCTAAAACATGCATGTGGAACCTAGAGTATGATCAACCATGTGATCGGGAGACGTGTTCAAATATGTCCCAGTTTTCGTACCCTGGTACTCGGGTGCAACATTCCAGACGCTTTACTAACACTCTCCCAACTTGGAGAGTCAGTCCCTTTAACCTCCTGTTTGGCCCAGTTTGCAATTTCTGCGGAAGATGAACAGGAATAGCGAGAACCAATGAGAGACTAGCTGGAGGTGTCTGGACGGGCAAATTTAACTCTCATTTCCCACCAGGAAGAGGAATTAACCAAAGGCTCAGCGTGCCGTACCGGAACCAGATTAGGGCCTGAAGCCATCCTGCGGTGTTGCGGCCAGCTCAAAAGAAAGCGAGTTGAAGAAAGGAGCTCAGGGGCACTGTAATTCACAAACCTGCAGACTTATAAATGACAGCTATCGTCCAAAAATAGACTGAAGTAAGGCTGCCAAGAGGACTGGAAAGCGGGGCAGAATTGCAGGAAACCGATTTCAGGAGGTAGACTGGAATTGCATTGAAAGCATAGGAAAAGAGGCAGAACGTCCACAATGATGCACTTGGCCAAAAAGGGCGTATGCGTTTTTTCCTGAATATATTCAGGAAAAAACGCATACGCCCTTTTTGGCCAACCAAGCAAGCTTGCAAAGGAAATCTGCACTACAATGAAGTCTCACTTCCCCCCGGTCAAAAGGGCCATCTGAAAAAAGTGTAAAATCCAGAAAGGCAGGACAGGCCATGGAGAACTGGGAGCCTTGTTATGCTGATGGGCGGGATGTAAATTGCCAACAGACACTCCGGAGAAGTGTATGGTGTTTCCTTAAACATCTAAAAAACAAAGCAACAGAGCCTAGGGCACTGCCACTTATGGTCCTATAGCTTAGGGAAATTAAAATCAAAAACACACAGCCACCCCAAAGCTTGGAACGGCTCTGTTTACAGGAACCTCGTTTACAGTACAAGTTCAACATCGCAGAAAGTGAAAAATGGATAAAGAAGTTGTGGTATTTACTTACAAAGCAATATCACTCAGCAATGAAATCTGTGTCATCAGGCCCTTAGCAGCACAATGAGTGGATTCAGGTATGATGATTCTAACTGAAATAAGTCACACAGAAAAAGAAACATCATAAGATATCAGTAATACACGGATTGTAAACTTGGCTACACAGGAACTGAATGACAGAACAGAACAGGGTCTCAAATTTAGAAAACCAACTTATGCTTGCTTAAGGGTAAAGGTGAGTTGGGGTGCTGCATAAACCCAGAGATTGAAATGAGCACAGATAAAGTTCCTTAAGCCAAATATGGAATAGACAAGAGCTACTCCTTGCTCAACGAAATGGACTCAACACCCCATATTAAACACCAAAGAATGTACCTGACTAGTAAGTATCTTAAAACCTATGGATTGCTATGTCTCCAAAAGAGAATCAAGCATGTGTACAGGGGCATAAACGCAGCAGTGATAGGATTGGAGAGGTTCGGTGAGCAAATGAAGACCCTTTGAAGTCATATTGCATGGTACCCATTCCACGGGTTTCAAATACACAGGTTTAAGGTATTCTTCCTTCAGCTAAAACATGCATGTGGAACCCAAGTATGATCAACCATGTGAAAGAGAGACGTGTTCAAATATGTCTCAGTTTTCCTCCCATGGTACTCGGGTGCAACATTCCAGATGCTTTACTAACACTCTCCCCACTTGGAGAGTCAGTCCCTTTAACTTCTTGTTTGGCCCAGTTTGCAATTTCTGTGGAAGATGAACAGGAATAGCGAGAACCAATGAGAGACTAGCTGGAGGTGTCTGGACGGGCAAATGTAACTCTCATTTCCCACCAGGAAGAGGAATTAACCAAAGGCTCAGCGTGCTGTACCGGAACCAGATTAGGGCCTGAAGCCATCCTGCGGTGTTGCGGCCAGCTCAAAAGAAAGCGAGTTGAAGAAAGGAGCTCAGGGGCACTGTAATTCACAAACCTGCAGAGTTATAAATGACAGCTATCGTCCAAAAATAGACTGAAGTAAGGCTGCCAAGAGGACTTGAAAGCGGGGCAGAATTGCAGGAAACCGATTTCAGGAGGTAGACTGGAATTGCATTGAAAGCATAGGAAAAGAGGCAGAACGTCCACAATGATGCACTTGGCCAAAAAGGGCGTATGCGTTTTTTCCTGAATATATTCAGGAAAAAACGCATACGCCCTTTTTGGCCAACCAAGCAAGCTTGCAAAGGAAATCTGCACTACAATGAAGTCTCACTTCCCCCTGGTCAAAAGGGCCATCTGAAAAAAGTGTAAAATCCAGAAAGGCAGGACAGGCCATGGAGAACTGGGAGCCTTGTTATGCTGATGGGCGGGATGTAAATTGCCAACAGACACTCGGGAGAAGTGTATGGTGTTTCCTTAAACATCTAAAAAACAAAGCAACAGAGCCTAGGGCACTGCCACTTATGGTCCTATAGCTTAGGGAAATTAAAATCAAAAAGACACAGCCACCCCAAAGTTTGGAACGGCTCTGTTTACAGGAACCTCGTTTACAGTACAAGTTCAACATCGCAGAAAGTGAAAAATGGATAAAGAAGTTGTGGTATTTACTTACAAAGCAATATCACTCAGCAATGAAATCTGTGTCATCAGGCCCTTAGCAGCACAATGAGTGGATTCAGGTATGATGATTCTAACTGAAATAAGTCACACAGAAAAAGAAACATCATAAGATATCAGTAATACACGGATTGTAAACTTGGCTACACAGGAACTGAATGACAGAACAGAACAGGTTCTCAAATTTAGAAAACCAACTTATGCTTGCTTAAGGGTAAAGGTGAGTTGGGGTGCTGCATAAAACCAGAGATTGAAATGAGCACAGATAAAGTTCCTTAAGCCAAATATGGAATAGACAAGAGCTACTCCTTGCTCAACGAAATGGACTCAACACCGCATATTAAACGCCTAAGAATGTACCTGACTAGTAAGTATCTTAAAACCTATAGATTGCTATGTCTCCGAAAGAGAATCAAGCATGTGTACAGGGGCATGAACGCAGCAGTGATAGGATTGGAGAGGTTCGGTGAGCAAATGAAGACCCTTTGAAGTCATATTGCATGGTACCCATTACACGGGTTTCAACTACCCAGGTTTAAGGTATTCTTCCTTCAGCTAAAACATGCATGTGGAACCTAGAGTATGATCAACCATGTGATCGGGAGACGTGTTCAAATATGTCTCAGTTTTCGTACCCTGGTACTTGGGTGCAACATTCCAGACGCTTTACTAACACTCTCCCGACTTGGAGAGTCAGTCCCTTTGACCTCCTGTTTGGCCCAGTTTGCAATTTCTGCGGAAGATGAACAGGAATAGTGAGAACCAATGAGAGACTAGCTGGAGGTGTCTGGACGGGCAAATTTAACTCTCATTTCCCACCAGGAAGAGGAAATAACCAAAGGCTCAGCGTTCCATACCAGAATCAGATTAGGGCCTGAAGCCATCCTGCGGTGTTGCGGCCAGCTCAAAAGAAAGCGAGTTGAAGAAAGGAGCTCAGGGGCACTGTAATTCACAAACCTGCAGAGTTATAAATGACAGCTATCGTCCAAAAATATACTGAAGTAAGGCTGCCAAGAGGACTTGAAAGCAGGGCAGAATTGCAGGAAACCGATTTCAGGAGGTAGACTGGAATTGCATTGAAAGCATAGGAAAAGAGGCAGAACGTCCACAATGATGCACTTGGCCAAAAAGGGCGTATGCGTTTTTTCCTGAATATATTCAGGAAAAAACGCATACGCCCTTTTTGGCCAACCAAGCAAGCTTGCAAAGGAAATCTGCACTACAATGAAGTCTCACTTCCCCCCGGTCAAAAGGGCCATCTGAAAAAAGTGTAAAATCCAGAAAGGCAGGACAGGCCATGGAGAACTGGGAGCCTTGTTATGCTGATGGGCGGGATGTAAATTGCCAACAACCACTCGGGAGAAGTGTATGGTGTTTCCTGAAACATCTAAAAAACAAAGCGACAGAACCTAGGGCACTTCCACTTATGGTCCTATAGCTTAGGGAAATTAAAATCAAAAAGACACAGCCACCCCAAAGTTTGGATCGGCTCTGTTTACAAGAACCTCGTTTACAGTACAAGTTCAACATCGCAGAAAGTGAAAAATGGATAAAGAAGTTGTGGTATTTACTTACAAAGCAATATCACTCAGCAATGAAATCTGTGTCATCAGGCCCTTAGCAGCACAATGAGTGGATTCAGGTATGATGATTCTAACTGAAATAAGTCACACAGAAAAAGAAACATCATAAGATATCACTAATACACGGAATGTAAAGTTGGCTACACAGGAACTGAATGACAGAACAGAACAGGTTCTCAAATTTAGAAAACCAACTTATGCTTGCTTAAGGGTAAAGATGAGTTGGGGTGCTGCATAAAACCAGAGATTGAAATGAGCACAGATAAAGTTCCTTAAGCCAAATATGGAATAGACAAGAGCTACTCCTTGCTCAACGAAATGGACTCAACACCCCATATTAAACGCCTAAGAATGTACCTGACTAGTAAGTATCTTAAAACCTATGGATTGCTATGTCTCCAAAAGAGAATCAAGCATGTGTACAGGGGCATAAACGCAGCAGTGATAGGACTGGAGAGGTTCGGTGAGCAAATGAAGACCCTTTGAAGTCATATTGCATGGTACCCATTCCACGGGTTTCAACTACCCAGGTTTAAGGTATTTTTCCTTCAGCTAAAACATGCATGTGGAACCTAGAGTATGATCAACCATGAGATCGGGAGACGTGTTCAAATATGTCCCAGTTTTCGTACCCTGGTACTCGGGTGCAACATTCCAGACGCTTTACTAACACTCTCCCGACTTGGAGAGTCAGTCCCTTTAACCTCCTGTTTGGCCCAGTTTGCAATTTCTGCGGAAGATGAACAGGAATAGCGAGAACCAATGAGAGGCTAGCTGGAGGTGTCTGGACGGGCAAATTTAACTCTCATTTCCCACCAGGAAGAGGAATTAACCAAAGGCTCAGCGTGCCTTGCCGGAACCAGGTTAGGGCCTGAAGCCATCCTGCGGTGTTGTGGCCAGCTCAAAAGAAAGCGAGTTGAAGAAAGGAGCTCAGGGGCACTGTAATTCACAAACCTGCAGAGTTATAAATGACAGCTATCGTCCAAAAATAGACTGAAGTAAGGCTGCCAAGAGGACTTGAAAGCGGGGCAGAATTGCAGGAAACCGATTTCAGGAGGTAGACTGGAATTGCATTGAAAGCATAGGAAAAGAGGCAGAACGTCCACAATGATGCACTTGGCCAAAAAGGGCGTATGCGTTTTTTCCTGAATATATTCAGGAAAAAAACGCATACGCCCTTTTTGGCCAACCAAGCAAGCTTGCAAAGGAAATCTGCACTACAATGAAGTCTCACTTCCCCCCGGTCAAAAGGGCCATCTGAAAAAAGTGTAAAATCCAGAAAGGCAGGACAGGCCATGGAGAACTGGGAGCCTTGTTATACTGATGGGCGGGATGAAAATTGCCAACAGACACTCGGGAGAAGTGTATGGTGTTTCCTTAAACATCTAAAAAACAAAGCAACAGAGCCTAGGGCACTGCCACTTATGGTCCTATAGCTTAGGGAAATTAAAATCAAAAAGACACAGCCACCCCAAAGTTTGGAATGGCTCTGTTTACAAGAACCTCGTTTACAGTACAAGTTCAACATCGCAGAAAGTGAAAAATGGATAAAGAAGTTGTGGTATTTACTTACAAAGCAATATCACTCAGCAATGAAATCTGTGTCATCAGGCCCTTAGCAGCACAATGAGTGGATTCAGGTATGATGATTCTAACTGAAATAAGTCACACAGAAAAAGAAACATCATAAGATATCAGTAATACATGGAATGTAAACTTGGCTACACAGGAACTGAATTACAGAACAGAACAGGGTCTCAAATTTAGAAAACCAACTTATGCTTGCTTAAGGGGAAAGGTGAGTTGGGGTGCTGCATAAAACCAGAGATTGAAATGAGCACAGATAAAGTTCCTTAAGCCAAATATGGAATAGACAAGAGCTACTCCTTGCTCAACGAAATGGACTCAACACCGCATATTAAACGCCTAAGAATGTACCTGACTAGTAAGTATCTTAAAACCTATGGATTGCTATGTCTCCGAAAGAGAATCAAGCATGTGTACAGGGGCATAAATGCAGCAGTGATAGGATTGCAGAGTTTCGTGAGCAAATGAAGACCCTTTGAAGTCATATTGCATGGTACCCATTCCACGGGTTTCAACTACCCAGGTGTAAGGTATTGTTCCTTCAGCTAAAACATGCATGTGGAACCTAGAGTATGATCAACCATGTGATAGGGAGACGTGTTCAAATATGTCTCAGTTTTCGTACCCTGGTACTCGGGTGCAACATTCCAGACGCTTTACTAACACTCTCCCCACTTGGAGAGTCAGCGCCTTTAACCTCCTGTTTGGAACAGTTTGCAATTTCTGCGGAAGATGAACAGGAATAGCGAGAACCAATGAGAGGCTAGCTGGAGGTGTCTGGACGGGCAAATTTAACTCTCATTTCCCAACAGGAAGAGGAAATAACCAAAGGCTCAGCGTGCCATACCGGAACCAGATTAGGGCCTGAAGCCATCCTGCGGTGTTGCGGCCAGCTCAAAAGAAAGCGAGTTGAAGAAAGGAGCTCAGGGGCACTGTAATTCACAAACCTGCAGAGTTATAAATGACAGCTATCGTCCAAAAATAGACTGAAGTAAGGCTGCCAAGAGGACTTGAAAGCGGGGCAGAATTGCAGGAAACCGATTTCAGGAGGTAGACTGGAATTGCATTGAAAGCACAGGAAAAGAGGCAGAACGTCCACAATGATGCACTTGGCCAAAAAGGGCGTATGCGTTTTTTCCTGAATATATTCAGGAAAAAACGCATACGCCCTTTTTGGCCAACCAAGCAAGCTTGCAAAGGAAATCTGCACTACAATGAAGTCTCACTTCCCCCCGGTCAAAAGGGCTATCTGAAAAAAGTGTAAAATCCAGAAAGGCAGGACAGGCCATGGAGAACTGGGAGCCTTGTTATGCTGATGGGCGGGATGTAAATTACCAACAGACACTAAGGAGAAGTGTATGGTGTTTCCTGAAACATCTAAAAAACAAAGCAACAGAGCCTAGGGCACTTCCACTTATGGTCCTATAGCTTAGGGAAATTAAAATCAAAAAGACACAGCCACCCCAAAGTTTGGGACGCCTCCGTTTATAAGAACTTCGTTTACCATACAAGTTCAATATCACAGAAAGTGAAAAATAGATAAAGAACTTGTGGTACTTACGTACAATGCAGTATCACTCAGCAATGAAATCTATGTCATCAGGCCCTTAGCAGCATAATGAGTGGATTCAGGTACGATGATTCTAACTGAAATAAGTCACACAGAAAAAGAAACATCATAAGATATCACTAATACATGGAATGTAAACTTGGCTACACAGGAACTGAATTACAGAACAGAACAGGGTCTCAAATTTAGAAAACCAACTTATGCTTGCTTAAGGGGAAAGGTGAGTTGGGGTGCTGCATAAAACCAGAGATTGAAATGAGCACAGATAAAGTTCCTTAAGCCAAATATGGAATAGACAAGAGCTACTCCTTGCTCAACGAAATGGACTCAACACCGCATATTAAACGCCTAAGAATGTACCTGACTAGTAAGTATCTTAAAACCTATGGATTGCTATGTCTCCGAAAGAGAATCAAGCATGTGTACAGGGGCATAAACGCAGCAGTGATAGGATTGGAGATGTTCGGTGAGCAAATGAAGACCCTTTGAAGTCATATTGCATGGTACCAATTCCACGGGTTTCAAATACACAGGTTTAAGGTATTCTTCCTCAGCTAAAACATGCATGTGGAACCTAGAGTATGATCAACCATGTGATCGCGAGACGTGTTCAAATATGTCTCAGTTTTCCTCCCCTGGTACTCGGGTGCAACATTCCAGACGCTTTACTAACACTCTCCCGACTTGGAGAGTCAGTCCCTTTAACCTCCTGTTTGGCCCAGTTTGCAATTTCTGCGGAAGATGAACAGGAATAGCGAGAACCAATGAGAGACTAGCTGGAGGTGTCTGGACGGGCAAATTTAACTCTCATTTCCCACCAGGAAGAGGAATTAACCAAAGGCTCAGCGTGCCGTGCCAGAACCAGATTAGGGCCTGAAGCCATCCTGCGGTGTTGCGGCAAGGTCACAAGAAAGCGAGTTGAAGAAAGGAGCTCAGGGGCACTGTAATTCACAAACCTGCAGACTTATAACTGACAGCTATCGTCCAAAAATAGACTGAAGTAAGGCTGCCAAGAGGACTTGAAAGCGGGGCAGAATTGCAGGAAACCGATTTCAGGAGGTAGACTTGAATTGCATTGAAAGCATAGGAAAAGAGGCAGAACGTACACAATGATGCACTTGGCCAAAAAGGGCATATGCGTTTTTTCCTGAATATATTCAGGAAAAAACGCATACGCCCTTTTTGGCCAACCAAGCAAGCTTGCAAAGGAAATCTGCACTACAATGAAGTCTCACTTCCCCGCGGTCAAAAGGGCCATCTGAAAAAAGTGTAAAATCCAGAAAGGCAAGACAGGCCATGGAGAACTGGGAGCCTTGTTATGCTGATGGGCGGGATGTAAATTGCCAACAACCACTCGGGAGAAGTGTATGGTGTTTCCTGAAACATCTAAAAAACAAAGCAACAGAAACTAGGGCACTTCCACTTATGGTCCTATAGCTTAGGGAAATTAAAATCAAAAAGACACAGCCACCCCAAAGTTTGGAACGGCTCTGTTTACAAGAACCTCGTTTACACTAGAAGTTCAACATCGGAGAAAGTGAAAAATGGATAAAGAAGTTGTGGTATTTACTTACAAAGCAATATCACTCAGCAATGAAATCTGTGTCATCAGGCCTTTAGCAGCACAATGAGTGGATTCAGGTATGATGATTCTAACTGAAATAAGTCACACAGAAAAAGAAACATCATAAGATATCACTAATACACGGAATGTAAACTTGGCTACACAGGAACTGAATTCCAAAACAGAACAGTGTCTCAAATTTAAAAAACCAACTTATGCTTGCTTAAGGGGAAAGGTGAGTTGGGGTGCTGCATAAAACCAGAGATTGAAATGAGCACAGATAAAGTTCCTTAAGCCAAATATGGAATAGACAAGAGCTACTCCTTGCTCAACGAAATGGACTCAACACCCCATATTAAACGCCTAAGAATGTACCTGACTAGTAAGTATCTTAAAACCTATGGATTGCTATGTCTCCAAAAGAGAATCAAGCGTGTGTACAGGGGCATAAACGCAGCAGTGATAGGATTGGAGAGGTTCGGTGAGCAAATGAAGACCCTTTGAAGTCATATTGCATGGTACCCATTACACGGGTCTTAACTCTCCAGGTTTAAGGTATTCTTCCTTCAGCTAAAACATGCATGTGGAACCCAAGTATGATCAACCATGTGAACGGGAGACGTGTTCAAATATGTCTCAGTTTTCCTCCCCTGGTACTCGGGTGCAACACTCCAGACGCTTTACTAACACTCTCCCGACTTGGAGAGTCAGTCCCTTTAACCTCCTGTTTGGCCCAGTTTGCAATTTCTGCGGAAGATGAACAGGAATAGCGAGAACCAATGAGAGGCTAGCTGGAGGTGTCTGGACGGGCAAATTTAACTCTCATTTCCCACCAGGAAGAGGAATTAACCAAAGGCTCAGCATGCCGGTCCGGAACCAGATTAGGGCCTGAAGCCATCCTGCGGTGTTGCGGCCAGGTCACAAGAAAGCGAGTTGAAGAAAGGAGCTCAGGGGCACTGTAATTCACAAACCTGCAGAGTTATAAATGACAGCTATCGTCCAAAAATAGACTGAAGTAAGGCTGCCAAGAGGACTTGAAAGCGGGGCAGAATTGCAGGAAACCGATTTCAGGAGGTAGACTGGAATTGCATTGAAAGCACAGGAAAAGAGGCAGAACGTCCACAATGATGCACTTGGCCAAAAAGGGCGTATGCGTTTTTTCCTGAATATATTCAGGAAAAAACGCATACGCCCTTTTTGGCCAACCAAGCAAGCTTGCATAGGAAATCTGCACTACAATGAAGTCTCACTTCCCCCCAGTCAAAAGGGCCATCTGAAAAAAGTGTAAAATCCAGAAAGGCAGGACAGGCCATGGAGAACTGGGAGCCTTGTTCTGCTGATGGGCGGGATTTAAATTGCCAACAACCACTCGGGAGAAGTGTATGGTGTTTCCTGAATCATCTAAAAAACAAAGCAACAGAACCTAGGGCACTTCCACTTATGGTCCTATAGCTTAGGGAAATTAAAATCAAAAAGACACAGCCACCCCAAAGTTTGGAACGGCTCTGTTTACAAGAACCTCGTTTACAGTACAAGTTCAACATCGCAGAAAGTGAAAAATGGATAAAGAAGTTGTGGTATTTACTTACAAAGCAATATCACTCAGCAATGAAATCTGTGTCATCAGGCCCTTAGCAGCACAATGAGTGGATTCAGGTATGATGATTCTAACTGAAGTAAGTCACACAGAAAAAGAAACATCATAAGATATCACTAATACACGGAATGTAAACTTGGCTACACAGGAACTGAATTACAGAACAGAACAGGGTCTCAAATTTAGAAAACCAACTTATGCTTGCTTAAGGGTAAAGGTGAGTTGGGGTGCTGCATAAAACCAGAGATTTAAATGAGCACAGATAAAGTTCCTTAAGTCAAATATGGAATAGACAAGAGCTACTCCTTGCTCAACGAAATGGACTCAACACCCCATATTGAACGCCTAAGAATGTACCTGACTAGTAAGTATCTTAAAACCTATGGATTGCGATGTCACCGAAAGAGAATCAAGCATGTGTACAGGGGCATAAACGCAGCAGTGATAGGATTGGAGAGGTTCGGTGAGCAAATGAAGACCCTTTGAAGTCATATTGCATGGTATCCATTACACGGGTCTTAACTCTCCAGGTTTAAGGTATTCTTCCTTCAGCTAAAACATGCATGTGGAACCCAAGTATGATCAACCATGTGAACGGGAGACGTGTTCAAATATGTCTCAGTTTTCCTCCCCTGGTACTCGGGTGCAACATTCCAGACGCTTTACTAACACTCTCCCCACTTGGAGAGTCAGCGTCTTTAACCTCCTGTTTGGCCCAGTTTGCAATTTCTGCGGAAGATGAACAGGAATAGCGAGAACCAATGAGAGGCTAGCTGGAGGTGTCTGGACGGGCAAATTTAACTCTCATTTCCCAACAGGAAGAGGAAATAACCAAAGGCTCAGCGTGCCGTACCGGAACCAGATTAGGGCCTGAAGCCATCCTGCGGTGTTGCGGCCAGCTCAAAAGAAAGCGAGTTGAAGAAAGGAGCTCAGGGGCACTGTAATTCACAAACCTGCAGACTTATAAATGACAGCTATCGTCCAAAAATAAACTGAAGTAAGGCTGCCAAGAGGACTTGAAAGCGGGGCAGAATTGCAGGAAACCGATTTCAGGAGGTAGACTGGAATTGCATTGAAAGCATAGGAAAAGAGGCAGAACGTCCACAATGATGCACTTGGCCAAAAAGGGCGTATGCGTTTTTTCCTGAATATATTCAGGAAAAAACGCATACGCCCTTTTTGGCCAACCAAGCAAGCTTGCAAAGGAAATCTGCACTACAATGAAGTCTCACTTCCCCCCGGTCAAAAGGGCCATCTGAAAAAAGTGTAAAATCCAGAAAGGCAAGACAGGCCATGGAGAACTGGGAGCCTTGTTATGCTGATGGGCGGGATGTAAATTGCCAACAACCACTCGGGAGAAGTGTATGGTGTTTCCTGAAACATCTAAAAAACAAAGCAACAGAGCCTAGGGCACTGCCACTTATGGTCCTATAGCTTAGGGAAATTAAAATCAAAAAGACACAGCCACCCCAAAGTTTGGAACGGCTCTGTTTACAAGAACCTCGTTTACAGTACAAGTTCAACATCGCAGAAAGTGAAAAATGGATAAAGAAATTGTGGTATTTACTTACAAAGCAATATCACTCAGCAATGAAATCTGTGTCATCAGGCCCATAGCAGCACAATGAGTGGATTCAGGTATGATGATTCTAACTGAAATAAGTCACACAGAAAAGAAACATCATAAGATATCAGTAATACACGGAATGTAAACTGGCTACACAGGAACTGAATTACAGAACAGAACAGGGTCTCAAATTTAGAAAACCAACTTATGCTTGCTTAAGGGTAAAGGTGAGTTGGGGTGCTGCATAAAACCAGAGATTGAAATGAGCACAGATAAAGTTCCTTAAGTCAAATATGGAATAGACCAGAGCTACTCCTTGCTCAACGAAATGGACTCAACACCCCATATTAAACGCCTAAGAATGTACCTGACTAGTAAGTATTGGAAAACCTATGGATTGCTATGTCTCCAAAAGAGAATCAAGCATGTGTACAGGGGCATAAACGCAGCAGTGATAGGATTGGAGAGGTTCGGTGAGCAAATGAAGACCCTTTGAAGTCATATTGCATGGTACGCATTACACGGGTCTCAACTCTCCAGGTTTAAGGTATTCTTCCTTCAGCTAAAACATGCATGTGGAACACAAGTATGATCAACCATGTGAACGGGAGACGTGTTCAAATATGTCTCAGTTTTCCTCCCCTGGTACTCGGGTGCAACATTCCAGACGCTTTACTAACACTCTCCCCACTTGGAGAGTCAGCGCCTTTAACCTCCTGTTTGGCCCAGTTTGCAGTTTCTGCGGAAGATGAACAGGAATAGCGAGAACCAATGAGAGACTAGCTGGAGGTGTCTGGACGGGCAAATTTAACTCTCATTTCCCACCAGGAAGAGGAATTAACCAAAGGCTCAGCATGCCGGGCCGGAACCAGATTAGGGCCTGAAGCCATCCTGCGGTGTTGCGGCCAGGTCACAAGAAAGCGAGTTGAAGAAAGGAGCTCAGGGGCACTGTAATTCACAAACCTGCAGAGTTATAAATGACAGCTATCGTCCAAAAATAGACTGAAGTAAGGCTGCCAAGAGGACTTGAAAGCGGGGCAGAATTGCAGGAAACCGATTTCAGGAGGTAGACTGGAATTGCATTGAAAGCATAGGAAAAGAGGCAGAACGTCCACAATGATGCACTTGGCCAAAAAGGGCGTATGCGTTTTTTCCTGAATATATTCAGGAAAAAACGCATACGCCCTTTTTGGCCAACCAAGCAAGCTTGCAAAGGAAATCTGCACTACAATGAAGTCTCACTTCCCCCCGGTCAAAAGGGCCATCTGAAAAAAGTGTAAAATCCAGAAAGGCAGGACAGGCCATGGAGAACTGGGAGCCTTGTTATGCTGATGGGCGGGATGAAAATTGCCAACAGACACTCGGGAGAAGTGTATGGTGTTTCCTGAAACATCTAAAAAACAAAGCAACAGAGCCTAGGGCACTTCCACTTATGGTCCTATAGCTTAGGGAAATTAAAATCAAAAAGACACAGCCACCCCAAAGTTTGGAACGGCTCTGTTTACAAGAACCTCGTTTACAGTACAAGTTCAACATCGCAGAAAGTGAAAAATGGATAAAGAACTTGAGGTACTTACGTACAATGCAGTATCACTCAGCAATGAAATCTATGTCATCAGGCCTGTAGCAGCATAATGAGTGGATTCAGGTACGATGATTCTAACTGAAATAAGTCACACAGAAAAAGAAACATCATAAGATATCACTAATACACGGAATGTAAACTTGGCTACACAGGAACTGCATTCCAAACCAGAACAGGGTCTCAAATTTAGAAAACCAACTTACGCTTGCTTAAGGGTAAAGGTGAGTTGGGGTGCTGCATAAAACCAGAGATTGAAGTGAGCACAGATAAAGTCCCTTAAGTCAAATATGGAATAGACAAGAGCTACTCCTTGCTCAACGAAATGGACTCAACACCACATATTAAACGCCTAAGAATGTACCTGACTAGTAAGTATCTTAAAACCTATGGATTGCTATGTCTCCGAAAGAGAATCAAGCGTGTGTACAGGGGCATAAACGCAGCAGTGATAGGATTGGAGATGTTCGGTGAGCAAATGAAGACCCTTTGAAGTCATATTGCATGGTACCCATTCCATGGGTTTCAACTACCCAGGTTTAAGGTATTCTTCCTTCAGCTAAAACATGCATGTGGAACCTAGAGTATGATCAACCATGTGATCGGGAGACGTGTTCAAATATGTCTCAGTTTTCCTCCCCTGGTACTCGGGTGCAACATTCCAGACGCTTTACTAACACTCTCCCCACTTGGAGAGTCAGTCCCTTTAACCTCCTGTTTGGCCCAGTTTGCAATTTCTGCGGAAGATGAACAGGAATAGCGAGAACCAATGAGAGACTAGCTGGAGGTGTCTGGACGGGCAAATTTAACTCTCATTTCCCACCAGGAAGAGGAATTAACCAAAGGCTCAGCGTGACGTGCCAGAACCAGATTAGGGCCTGAAGCCATCCTGCGGTGTTGCGGCCAGCTCAAAAGAAAGCGAGTTGAAGAAAGGAGCTCAGGGGCACTGTAATTCACAAACCTGCAGACTTATAAATGACAGCTATCGTCCAAAAATAGACTGAAGTAAGGCTGCCAAGAGGACTTGAAAGCGGGGCAGAATTGCAGGAAACCGATTTCAGGAGGTAGACTGGAATTGCATTGAAAGCATAGGAAAAGAGGCAGAACGTCCACAATGATGCACTTGGCCAAAAAGGGCGTATGCGTTTTTTCCTGAATATATTCAGGAAAAAACGCATACGCCCTTTTTGGCCAACCAAGCAAGCTTGCAAATGAAATCTGCACTACAATGAAGTCTCACTTCCCCCCGGTCAAAAGGGCCATCTGAAAAAAGTGTAAAATCCAGAAAGGCAAGACAGGCCATGGAGAACTGGGAGCCTTGTTATGCTGATGGGCGGGATGTAAATTGCCAACAACCACTCGGGAGAAGTGTATGGTGTTTCCTGAAACATCTAAAAAACAAAGCAACAGAGCTTAGGGCACTGCCACTTATGGTCCTATAGCTTAGGGAAATTAAAATCAAAAAGACACAACCACCCCAAAGTTTGGAATGGCTCTGTTTACAAGAACCTCGTTTACAGTACAAGTTCAACATCGCAGAAAGTGAAAAATGGATAAAGAAATTGTGGTATTTACTTACAAAGCAATATCACTCAGCAATGAAATGTGTGTCATCAGGCCCTTAGCAGCACAATGAGTGGATTCAGGTATGATGATTCTAACTGAAATAAGTCACACAGAAAAAGAAACATCATAAGATATCACTAATACACGGAATGTAAACTTGGCTACACAGGAACTGAATTCCAAAACAGAACAGTGTCTCAAATTTAAAAAACCAACTTATGCTTGCTTAAGGGGAAAGGTGAGTTGGGGTGCTGCATAAAACCAGAGATTGAAATGAGCACAGATAAAGTTCCTTAAGCCAAATATGGAATAGACAAGAGCTACTCCTTGCTCAACGAAATGGACTCAACACCCCATATTAAACGCCTAAGAATGTACCTGACTAGTAAGTATCTTAAAACCTATGGATTGCTATGTCTCCAAAAGAGAATCAAGCATGTGTACAGGGGCATAAACGCAGCAGTGATAGGATTGGAGAGGTTCGGTGAGCAAATGAAGACCCTTTGAAGTCATATTGCATGGTACGCATTACACGGGTCTCAACTCTCCAGGTTTAAGGTATTCTTCCTTCAGCTAAAACATGCATGTGGAACCCAAGTATGCTCAACCATGTGAACGGGAGACGTGTTCAAATATGTCTCAGTTTTCCTCCCCTGGTACTCGGGTGCAACATTCCAGACGCTTTACTAACACTCTCCCCACTTGGAGAGTCAGCGCCTTTAACCTCCTGTTTGGCCCAGTTTGCAATTTCTGCGGAAGATGAACAGGAATAGCGAGAACCAATGAGAGGCTAGCTGGAGGTGTCTGGATGGGCAAATTTAACTCTCATTTCCCACCAGGAAGAGGAATTAACCAAAGGCTCAGCGTGCCGTACCGGAACCAGATTAGGGCCTGAAGACATCCTGCGGTGTTGCGGCCAGGTCACAAGAAAGCGAGTTGAAGAAAGGAGCTCAGGGGCACTGTAATTCACAAACCTGCAGACTTATAAATGACAGCTATCGTCCAAAAATAGACTGAAGTAAGGCTGCCAAGAGGACTTGAAAGCGGGGCAGAATTGCAGGAAACCGATTTCAGGAGGTAGACTGGAATTGCATTGAAAGCATAGGAAAAGAGGCAGAACGTCCACAATGATGCACTTGGCCAAAAAGGGCGTATGCGTTTTTTCCTGAATATATTCAGGAAAAAACGCATACGCCCTTTTTGGCCAACCAAGCAAGCTTGCAAAGGAAATCTGCACTACAATGAAGTCTCACTTCCCCCCGGTCAAAAGGGCCATCTGAAAAAAGTGTAAAATCCAGAAAGGCAGGACAGGCCATGGAGAACTGGGAGCCTTGTTATGCTGATGGGCGGGATGTAAATTGCCAACAACCACTCGGGAGAAGTGTATGGTGTTTCCTGAAACATCTAAAAAACAAAGCAACAGAGCCTAGGGCACTGCCACTTATGGTCCTATAGCTTAGGGAAATTAAAATCAAAAAGACACAGCCACCCCAAACTTTCGAACGGCTCTGTTTACAAGAACCTCGTTTACAGTACAAGTTCAACATCGCAGAAAGTGAAAAATGGATAAAGAAATTGTGGTATTTACTTACAAAGCAATATCACTCAGCAATGAAATCTGTGTCATCAGGCCCATAGCAGCACAATGAGTGGATTCAGGTATGATGATTCTAACTGAAATAAGTCACACAGAAAAAGAAACATCATAAGTTATCACTAATACACGGAATGTAAACTTGGCTACACAGGAACTGAATTACAGAACAGAACAGGGTCTCAAATTTAGAAAACCAACTTATGCTTGCTTAAGGGGAAAGGTGAGTTGGGGTGCTGCATAAAACCAGAGATTGAAATGAGCACAGATAAAGTTCCTTAAGCCAAATATGGAATAGACAAGAGCTACTCCTTGCTCAACGAAATAGACTCAACACCCCATATTAAACGCCTAAGAATGTACCTGACTAGTAAGTATCTTAAAACCTATGGGTTGCTATGTCTCCAAAAGAGAATCAAGCGTGTGTACAGGGGCATAAACGCAGCAGTGATAGGATTGGAGAGGTTCGGTGAGCAAATGAAGACCCTTTGAAGTCATATTGCATGGTACGCATTACACGGGTCTCAACTCTCCAGGTTTAAGGTATTCTTCCTTCAGCTAAAACATGCATGTGGAACCCAAGTATGATCAACCATGTGAACGGGAGACGTGTTCAAATATGTCTCAGATTTCCTCCCCTGGTACTCGGGTGCAACATTCCAGACGCTTTACTAACACTCTCCCCACTTGGAGAGTCAGCGCCTTTAACCTCCTGTTTGGCCCGGTTTGCAATTTCTGCGGAAGATGAACAGGAATAGCGAGAACCAATGAGAGGCTAGCTGGAGGTGTCTGGATGGGCAAATTTAACTCTCATTTCCCACCAGGAAGAGGAAATAACCAAAGGCTCAGCGTGCCGTACCGGAACCAGATTAGGGCCTGAAGACATCCTGCGGTGTTGCGGCCAGGTCACAAGAAAGCGAGTTGAAGAAAGGAGCTCAGGGGCACTGTAATTCACAAACCTGCAGAGTTATAAATGACAGCTATCGTCCAAAAATAGACTGAAGTAAGGCTGCCAAGAGGACTTGAAAGCGGGTCAGAATTGCAGGAAACCGATTTCAGGAGGTAGACTGGAATTGCATTGAAAGCATAGGAAAAGAGGCAGAACGTCCACAATGATGCACTTGGCCAAAAAGGGCGTATGCGTTTTTTCCTGAATATATTCAGGAAAAAACGCATACGCCCTTTTTGGCCAACCAAGCAAGCTTGCAAAGGAAATCTGCACTACAATGAAGTCTCACTTCCCCCCGGTCAAAAGGGCCATCTGAAAAAAGTGTAAAATCCAGAAAGGCAGGACAGGCCATGGAGAACTGGGAGCCTTGTTATGCTGATGGGCGGGATGTAAATTGCCAACAACCACTCGGGAGAAGTGTATGGTGTTTCCTGAAACATCTAAAAAACAAAGCAACAGAGCCTAGGGCACTGCCACTTATGGTCCTATAGCTTAGGGAAATTAAAATCAAAAAGACACAGCCACCCCAAACTTTCGAACGGCTCTGTTTACAAGAACCTCGTTTACAGTACAAGTTCAACATCGCAGAAAGTGAAAAATGGATAAAGAAGTTGTGGTATTTACTTACAAAGCAATATCACTCAGCAATGAAATCTGTGTCATCAGGCCCTTAGCAGCACAATGAGTGGATTCAGGTATGATGATTCTAACTGAAGTAAGTCACACAGAAAAAGAAACATCATAAGATATCAGTAATACACTGAATGTAAACTTGGCTACACAGGAACTGCAGTCCAAACCAGAACAGGGTCTCAAATTTAGAAAACCAACTTATGCTTGCTTAAGGGGAAAGGTGAGTTGGGGTGCTGCATAAAACCAGAGATTGAAATGAGCACAGATAAAGTTCCTTAAGCCAAATATGGAATAGACAAGAGCTACTCCTTGCTCAACGAAATGGACTCAACACCGCATATTAAACGCCTAAGAATGTACCTGACTAGTAAGTATCTTAAAACCTATGGATTGCTATGTCTCCGAAAGAGAATCAAGCGTGTGTACAGGGGCATAAACGCAGCAGTGATAGGATTGGAGATGTTCGGTGAGCAAATGAAGACCCTTTGGAGTCATATTGCATGGTACCCATTCCATGGGTTTCAAATACCCAGGTTTAAGGTATTCTTCCTTCAGCTAAAACATGCATGTGGAACCTAGAGTATGATCAACCATGTGATCGGGAGACGTGTTCAAATATGTCTCAGTTTTCCTCCCCTGGTACTCGGGTGCAACATTCCAGACGCTTTACTAACACTCTCCCCACTTGGAGAGTCAGTCCCTTTAACCTCCTGTTTGGCCCAGTTTGCAATTTCTGCGGAAGATGAACAGGAATAGCGAGAACCAATGAGAGACTAGCTGGAGGTGTCTGGACGGGCAAATTTAACTCTCATTTCCCACCAGGAAGAGGAATTAACCAAAGGCTCAGCGTGCCGTGCCAGAACCAGATTAGGGCCTGAAGCCATCCTGCGGTGTTGCGGCCAGGTCACAAGAAAGCGAGTTGAAGAAAGGAGCTCAGGGGCACTGTAATTCACAAACCTGCAGACTTATAAATGACAGCTATCGTCCAAAAATAGACTGAAGTAAGGCTGCCAAGAGGACTTGAAAGCGGGGCAGAATTGCAGGAAACCGATTTCAGGAGGTAGACTGGAATTGCATTGAAAGCATAGGAAAAGAGGCAGAACGTCCACAATGATGCACTTGGCCAAAAAGGGCGTATGCGTTTTTTCCTGAATATATTCAGGAAAAAACGCATACGCCCTTTTGGGCCAACCAAGCAAGCTTGCAAAGGAAATCTGCACTACAATGAAGTCTCACTTCCCCCCGGTCAAAAGGGCCATCTGAAAAAAGTGTAAAATCCAGAAAGGCAGGACAGGCCATGGAGAACTGGGAGCCTTGTTATGCTGATGGGCGGGATGTAAATTGCCAACAACCACTGGGGAGAAGTGTATGGTGTTTCCTGAAACATCTAAAAAACAAAGCAACAGAGCCTAGGGCACTGCCACTTATGGTCCTATAGCTTAGGGAAATTAAAATCAAAAAGACACAGCCACCCCAAACTTTCGAACGGCTCTGTTTACAAGAACCTCGTTTACAGTACAAATTCAACATCGCAGAAAGTGAAAAATGGATAAAGAAATTGTGGTATTTACTTACAAAGCAATATCACTCAGCAATGAAATCTGTGTCATCAGGCCCATAGCAGCACAATGAGTGGATTCAGGTATGATGATTCTAACTGAAATAAGTCACACAGAAAAGAAACATCATAAGATATCAGTAATACACGGAATGTAAACTTGGCTACACAGGAACTGAATTACAGAACAGAACAGGGTCTCAAATTTAGAAAACCAACTTATGCTTGCTTAAGGTTAAAGGTGAGTTGGGGTGCTGCATAAAACCAGAGATTGAAATGAGCACAGATAAAGTTCCTTAAGTCAAATATGGAATAGACAAGAGCTACTCCTTGCTCAACGAAATGGACTCAACACCCCATATTAAACGCCTAAGAATGTACCTGACTAGTAAGTATTGGAAAACCTATGGATTGCTATGTCTCCAAAAGAGAATCAAGCATGTGTACAGGGGCATAAACGCAGCAGTGATAGGATTGGAGAGGTTCGGTGAGCAAATGAAGACCCTTTGAAGTCATATTGCATGGTACGCATTACACGGGTCTCAACTCTCCAGGTTTAAGGTATTCTTCCTTCAGCTAAAACATGCATGTGGAACACAAGTATGATCAACCACGTGAATGGGAGACGTGTTCAAATATGTCTCAGTTTTCCTCCCCTGGTACTCGGGTGCAACATTCCAGACGCTTTACTAACACTCTCCCCACTTGGAGAGTCAGCGCCTTTAACCTCCTGTTTGGCCCAGTTTGCAGTTTCTGCGGAAGATGAACAGGAATAGCGAGAACCAATGAGAGACTAGCTGGAGGTGTCTGGACGGGCAAATTTAACTCTCATTTCCCACCAGGAAGAGGAATTAACCAAAGGCTCAGCATGCCGGGCCGGAACCAGATTAGGGCCTGAAGCCATCCTGCGGTGTTGCGGCCAGGTCACAAGAAAGCGAGTTGAAGAAAGGAGCTCAGGGGCACTGTAATTCACAAACCTGCAGAGTTATAAATGACAGCTATCGTCCAAAAATAGACTGAAGTAAGGCTGCCAAGAGGACTTGAAAGCGGGGCAGAATTGCAGGAAACCGATTTCAGGAGGTAGACTGGAATTGCATTGAAAGCATAGGAAAAGAGGCAGAACGTCCACAATGATGCACTTGGCCAAAAAGGGCGTATGCGTTTTTTCCTGAATATATTCAGGAAAAAACGCATACGCCCTTTTTGGCCAACCAAGCAAGCTTGCAAAGGAAATCTGCACTACAATGAAGTCTCACTTCCCCCTGGTCAAAAGGGCCATCTGAAAAAAGTGTAAAATCCAGAAAGGCAGGACAGGCCATGGAGAACTGGGAGCCTTGTTATGCTGATGGGCGGGATGTAAATTGCCAACAGACACTCGGGAGAAGTGTATGGTGTTTCCTGAAACATCTAAAAAACAAAGCAACAGAGCCTAGGGCACTTCCACTTATGGTCCTATAGCTTAGGGAAATTAAAATCAAAAAGACACAGCCACCCCAAAGTTTGGAACGGCTCTGTTTACAAGAACCTCGTTTACAGTACAAGTTCAACATCGCAGAAAGTGAAAAATGGATAAAGAACTTGAGGTACTTACGTACAATGCAGTATCACTCAGCAATGAAATCTATGTCATCAGGCCTGTAGCAGCATAATGAGTGGATTCAGGTACGATGATTCTAACTGAAATAAGTCACACAGAAAAAGAAACATCATAAGATATCACTAATACACGGAATGTAAACTTGGCTACACAGGAACTGCATTCCAAACCAGAACAGGGTCTCAAATTTAGAAAACCAACTTATGCTTGCTTAAGGGTAAAGGTGAGTTGGGGTGCTGCATAAAACCAGAGATTGAAATGAGCACAGATAAAGTCCCTTAAGTCAAATATGGAATAGACAAGAGCTACTCCTTGCTCAACGAAATGGACTCAACACCACATATTAAACGCCTAAGAATGTACCTGACTAGTAAGTATCTTAAAACCTATGGATTGCTATGTCTCCGAAAGAGAATCAAGCGTGTGTACAGGGGCATAAACGCAGCAGTGATAGGATTGGAGATGTTCGGTGAGCAAATGAAGACCCTTTGAAGTCATATTGCATGGTACCCATTCCATGGGTTTCAACTACCCAGGTTTAAGGTATTCTTCCTTCAGCTAAAACATGCATGTGGAACCTAGAGTATGATCAACCATGTGATCGGGAGACGTGTTCAAATATGTCTCAGTTTTCCTCCCCTGGTACTCGGGTGCAACATTCCAGACGCTTTACTAACACTCTCCCCACTTGGAGAGTCAGTCCCTTTAACCTCCTGTTTGGCCCAGTTTGCAATTTCTGCGGAAGATGAACAGGAATAGCGAGAACCAATGAGAGACTAGCTGGAGGTGTCTGGACGGGCAAATTTAACTCTCATTTCCCACCAGGAAGAGGAATTAACCAAAGGCTCAGCGTGCCGTGCCAGAACCAGATTAGGGCCTGAAGCCATCCTGCGGTGTTGCGGCCAGGTCACAAGAAAGCGAGTTGAAGAAAGGAGCTCAGGGGCACTGTAATTCACAAACCTGCAGACTTATAAATGACAGCTATCGTCCAAAAATAGACTGAAGTAAGGCTGCCAAGAGGACTTGAAAGCGGGGCAGAATTGCAGGAAACCGATTTCAGGAGGTAGACTGGAATTGCATTGAAAGCATAGGAAAAGAGGCAGAACGTCCACAATGATGCACTTGGCCAAAAAGGGCGTATGCGTTTTTTCCTGAATATATTCAGGAAAAAACGCATACGCCCTTTTTGGCCAACCAAGCAAGCTTGCAAAGGAAATCTGCACTACAATGAAGTCTCACTTCCCCCCGGTCAAAAGGGCCATCTGAAAAAAGTGTAAAATCCAGAAAGGCAAGACAGGCCATGGAGAACTGGGAGCCTTGTTATGCTGATGGGCGGGATGTAAATTGCCAACAACCACTCGGGAGAAGTGTATGGTGTTTCCTGAAACATCTAAAAAACAAAGCAACAGAGCTTAGGGCACTGCCACTTATGGTCCTATAGCTTAGGGAAATTAATATCAAAAAGACACAGCCACCCCAAAGTTTGGAACGGCTCTGTTTACAAGAACCTCGTTTACAGTACAAGTTCAACATCGCAGAAAGTGAAAAATGGATAAAGAAATTGTGGTATTTACTTACAAAGCAATATCACTCAGCAATGAAATCTGTGTCATCAGGCCCATAGCAGCACAATGAGTGGATTCAGGTATGATGATTCTAACTGAAATAAGTCACACAGAAAAGAAACATCATAAGATATCAGTAATACACGGAATGTAAACTTGGCTACACAGGAACTGAATTACAGAACAGAACAGGGTCTCAAATTTAGAAAACCAACTTATGCTTGCTTAAGGTTAAAGGTGAGTTGGGGTGCTGCATAAAACCAGAGATTGAAATGAGCACAGATAAAGTTCCTTAAGTCAAATATGGAATAGACAAGAGCTACTCCTTGCTCAACGAAATGGACTCAACACCCCATATTAAAAGCCTAAGAATGTACCTGACTAGTAAGTATTGGAAAACCTATGGATTGCTATGTCTCCAAAAGAGAATCAAGCATGTGTACAGGGGCATAAACGCAGCAGTGATAGGATTGGAGAGGTTCGGTGAGCAAATGAAGACCCTTTGAAGTCATATTGCATGGTACGCATTACACGGGTCTCAACTCTCCAGGTTTAAGGTATTCTTCCTTCAGCGAAAACATGCATGTGGAACACAAGTATGATCAACCATGTGAACGGGAGACGTGTTCAAATATGTCTCAGTTTTCCTCCCCTGGTACTCGGGTGCAACATTCCAGACGCTTTACTAACACTCTCCCCACTTGGAGAGTCAGCGCCTTTAACCTCCTGTTTGGCCCAGTTTGCAGTTTCTGCGGAAGATGAACAGGAATAGCGAGAACCAATGAGAGACTAGCTGGAGGTGTCTGGACGGGCAAATTTAAGTTTCATTTCCCACCAGGAAGAGGAATTAACCAAAGGCTCAGCATGCCGGGCCGGAACCAGATTAGGGCCTGAAGCCATCCTGCGGTGTTGCGGCCAGGTCACAAGAAAGCGAGTTGAAGAAAGGAGCTCAGGGGCACTGTAATTCACAAACCTGCAGAGTTATAAATGACAGCTATCGTCCAAAAATAGACTGAAGTAAGGCTGCCAAGAGGACTTGAAAGCGGGGCAGAATTGCAGGAAACCGATTTCAGGAGGTAGACTGGAATTGCATTGAAAGCATAGGAAAAGAGGCAGAACGTCCACAATGATGCACTTGGCCAAAAAGGGCGTATGCGTTTTTTCCTGAATATATTCAGGAAAAAACGCATACGCCCTTTTTGGCCAACCAAGCAAGCTTGCAAAGGAAATCTGCACTACAATGAAGTCTCACTTCCCCCCGGTCAAAAGGGCCATCTGAAAAAAGTGTAAAATCCAGAAAGGCAGGACAGGCCATGGAGAACTGGGAGCCTTGTTATGCTGATGGGTGGGATGTAAATTGCCAACAGACACTCGGGAGAAGTGTATGGTGTTTCCTGAAACATCTAAAAAACAAAGCAACAGAGCCTAGGGCACTTCCACTTATGGTCCTATAGCTTAGGGAAATTAAAATCAAAAAGACACAGCCACCCCAAAGTTTGGAACGGCTCTGTTTACAAGAACCTCGTTTACAGTACAAGTTCAACATCGCAGAAAGTGAAAAATGGATAAAGAACTTGTGGTACTTACGTACAATGCAGTATCACTCAGCAATGAAATCTATGTCATCAGGCCTGTAGCAGCATAATGAGTGGATTCAGGTACGATGATTCCAACTGAAATAAGTCACACAGAAAAAGAAACATCATAAGATATCACTAATACAAGGAATGTAAACTTGGCTACACAGGAACTGCATTCCAAACCAGAACAGGGTCTCAAATTTAGAAAACCAACTTATGCTTGCTTAAGGGAAAAGGTGAGTTGGGGTGCTGCATAAAACCAGAGATTGAAATGAGCACAGATAAAGTCCCTTAAGTCAAATATGGAATAGACAAGAGCTACTCCTTGCTCAACGAAATGGACTCAAAACCCCATATTAAACCCCTAAGAATGTACCTGACTAGTAAGTATCTTAAAACCTATGGATTGCTATGTCTCCAAAAGAGAATCAAGCGTGTGTACAGGGGCATAAACGCAGCAGTGATAGGATTGGAGAGGTTCGGTGAGCAAATGAAGACCCTTTGAAGTCATATTGCATGGTACCCATTACACGGGTCTCAACTCTCCAGGTTTAAGGTATTCTTCCTTCAGCTAAAACATGCATGTGGAACCCAGAGTATGATCAACCATGTGAACGGGAGACGTGTTCAAATATGTCTCAGTTTTCCTCCCCTGGTACTCGGGTGCAACATTCCAGACGCTTTCCTAACACTCTCCCCACTTGGAGAGTCAGTCCCTTTAACCTCCTGTTTGGCCCAGTTTGCAATTTCTGCGGAAGATGTACAGGAATAGCGAGAACCAATGAGAGGCTAGCTGGAGGTGTCTGGACGGGCAAATTTAACTCTCATTTCCCACCAGGAAGAGGAAATAACCAAAGGCTCAGCGTGCCGTGCCGGAACCAGATTAAGGCCTGAAGCCATCCTGCAGTGTTGCGGCCAGGTCACAAGAAAGCAAGTTGAAGAAAGGAGCTCAGGGGCACTGTAATTCACAAACCTGCAGAGTTATAAATGACAGCTATCGTCCAAAAATAGACTGAAGTAAGGCTGCCAAGAGGACTTGAAAGCGGGGCAGAATTGCAGGAAACCGATTTCAGGAGGTAGACTGGAATTGCATTGAAAGCATAGGAAAAGAGGCAGAACGTCCACAATGATGCACTTGGCCAAAAAGGGCGTATGCGTTTTTTCCTGAATATATTCAGGAAAAAACGCATACGCCCTTTTTGGCCAACCAAGCAAGCTTGCAAAGGAAATCTGCACTACAATGAAGTCTCACTTCCCCCCGGGCAAAAGGGCCATCTGAAAAAAGTGTAAAATCCAGAAAGGCAGGACAGGCCATGGAGAACTGGGAGCCTTGTTATGCTGATGGGCAGGATGTAAATTGCCAACAACCACTTGGGAGAAGTGTATGGTGTTTCCTGAAACATCTAAAAAACAAAGCAACAGAGCCTAGGGCACTTCCACTTATGGTCCTATAGCTTAGGGAAATTAAAATCAAAAAGACACAGCCACCCCAAAGTTTGGGACACCTCCGTTTACAAGAACCTCGTTTACCATACAAGTTCAATATCACAGAAAGTGAAAAATGGATAAAGAACTTGTGGTACTTACGTACAATGCAGTATCACTCAGCAATGAAATCTATGTCATCAGGCCCTTAGCAGCATAATGAGTGGATTCAGGTACGATGATTCTAACTGAAATAAGTCACACAGAAAAAGAAACATCATAAGATATCAGTAATACACGGAATGTAAACTTGGCTACACAGGAACTGAATTACAGAACAGAACAGGGTCTCAAATTTAGAAAACCAACTTATGCTAGCTTAAGGGGAAAGGTGAGTTGGGGTGCTGCATAAAAGCAGAGATTGAAATGAGCACAGATAAAGTTCCTTAAGCCAAATATGGAATAGACAAGAGCTACTCCTTGCTCAACGAAATGGACTCAACACCGCATATTAAACGCCTAAGAATGTACCTGACTAGTAAGTATCTTAAAACCTATGGATTGCTATGTCTCCGAAAGAGAATCAAGCATGTGTACAGGGGCATAAACGCAGCAGTGATAGGATTGGAGAGGTTCGGTGAGCAAATGAAGACCCTTTGAAGTCATATTGCATGGTACCCATTCCACGGGTTTCAAATACCAAGGTTTAAGGTATTCTTCCTCAGCTAAAACATGCATGTGGATCCTAGAGTATGATCAACCATGTGATCGCGAGACGTGTTCAAATATGTCTCAGTTTTCCTCCCCTGGTACTCGGGTGCAACATTCCAGACGCTTTACTAACACTCTCCCTACTTGGAGAGTCAGTCCCTTTAACCTCCTCTTTGGCCCAGTTTGCAATTTCTGCGGAAGATGAACAGGAATAGCGAGAACCAATGAGAGACTAGCTGGAGGTGTCTGGACGGGCAAAATTAACTCTCATTTCCCACCAGGAAGAGGAATTAACCAAAGGCTCAGCGTGCCGTGCCAGAACCAGATTAGGGCCTGAAGCCATCCTGCGGTGTTGCGGCCAGGTCACAAGAAAGCGAGTTGAAGAAAGGAGCTCAGGGGCACTGTAATTCACAAACCTGCAGACTTATAAATGACAGCTATCGTCCAAAAATAGACTGAAGTAAGGCTGCCCAGAGGACTTGAAAGCGGGGCAGAATTACAGGAAACCGATTTCAGGAGGTAGACTGGAATTGCATTGAAAGCATAGGAAAAGAGGCAGAACGTCCACAATGATGCACTTGGCCAAAAAGGGCGTATGCGTTTTTTCCTGAATATATTCAGGAAAAAACGCATACGCCCTTTTTGGCCAACCAAGCAAGCTTGCAAAGGAAATCTGCACTACAATGAAGTCTCACTTCCCCCCGGTCAAAAGGGCCATCTGAAAAAAGTGTAAAATCCAGAAAGGCAAGACAGGCCATGGAGAACTGGGAGCCTTGTTCTGCTGATGGGCGGGATGTAAATTGCCAACAACCACTCGGGAGAAGTGTATGGTGTTTCCTGAAACGTCTAAAAAACAAAGCAACAGAACCTAGGGCACTTCCACTTATGGTCCTATAGCTTAGGGAAATTAAAATCAAAAAGACACAGCCACCCCAAAGTTTGGAACGGCTCTGTTTACAAGAACCTCGTTTACAGTACAAGTTCAACATCGGAGAAAGTGAAAAATGGATAAAGAACTTGTGGTATTTACTTACAAAGCAATATCACTCAGCAATGAAATCTGTGTCATCAGGCCCTTAGCAGCACAATGAGTGGATTCAGGTATGATGATTCTAACTGAAATAAGTCACACAGAAAAAGAAACATCATAAGATATCACTAATACACGGAATGTAAACTTGGCTACAAGGAACTGAATTCCAAAACAGAACAGTGTCTCAAATTTAGAAAACCAACTTATGCTTGCTTAAGGGGAAAGGTGAGTTGGGGTGCTGCATAAAACCAGAGATTGAAATGAGCACAGATAAAGTTCCTTAAGCCAAATATGGAATAGACAAGAGCTACTCCTTGCTCAACGAAATGGACTCAACACCCCATATTAAATGCCTAAGAATGTACCTGACTAGTAAGTATCTTAAAACCTATGGATTGCTATGTCTCCAAAAGAGAATCAAGCGTGTGTACAGGGGCATAAACGCAGCAGTGATAGGATTGGAGAGGTTCGGTGAGCAAATGAAGACCCTTTGAAGTCATATTGCATGGTACGCATTACACGGGTCTCAACTCTCCAGGTTTAAGGTCTTCTTCCTTCAGCTAAAACATGCATGTGGAACCCAAGTATGATCAACCATGTGAACGGGAGACGTGTTCAAATATGTCTCAGTTTTCCTCCCCTGGTACTCGGGTACAACATTCCAGACGCTTTACTAACACTCTCCCCACTTGGAGAGTCAGCGCCTTTAACCTCCTGTTTGGCCCAGTTTGCAATTTCTGCGGAAGATGAACAGGAATAGCGAGAACCAATGAGAGGCTAGCTGGAGGTGTCTGGACGGGCAAATTTAACTCTCATTTCCCACCAGGAAGAGGAAATAACCAAAGGCTCAGCGTGCCGTACCGGAACCAGATTAGGGCCTGAAGACATCCTGCGGTGTTGCGGCCAGCTCAAAAGAAAGCGAGTTGAAGAAAGGAGCTCAGGGACACTGTAATTCACAAACCTGCAGAGTTATAAATGACAGCTATCGTCCAAAAATATACTGAAGTAAGGCTGCCAAGAGGACTTGAAAGCGGGGCAGAATTGCAGGAAACCGATTTCAGGAGGTAGACTGGAATTGCATTGAAAGCATAGGAAAAGAGGCAGAACGTCCACAATGATGCACTTGGCCAAAAAGGGCGTATGCGTTTTTTCCTGAATATATTCAGGAAAAAACGCATACGCCCTTTTTGGCCAACCAAGCAAGCTTGCAAAGGAAATCTGCACTACAATGAAGTCTCACTTCCCCCCGGTCAAAAGGGCCATCTGAAAAAAGTGTAAAATCCAGAAAGGCAGGACAGGCCATGGAGAACTGGGAGCCTTGTTATGCTGATGGGCGGGATGTAAATTGCCAACAACCACTCGGGAGAAGTGTATGGTGTTTCCTGAAACATCTAAAAAACAAAGCAACAGAGCCTAGGGCACTTCCACTTATGGTCCTATAGCTTAGGGAAATTAAAATCAAAAAGACACAGCCACCCCAAAGTTTGGGACGCCTCCGTTTATAAGAACCTCGTTTACCATACAAGTTCAATATCACAGAAAGTGAAAAATGGATAAAGAACTTGTGGTACTTACGTACAATGCAGTATCACTCAGCAATGAAATCTATGTCATCAGGCCCGTAGCAGCATAATGAGTGGATTCAGGTACGATGATTCTAACTGAAATAAGTCACACAGAAAAAGAAACATCATAAGATATCAGTAATACACGGAATGTAAACTTGGCTACACAGGAACTGAATTACAGAACAGAACAGGGTCTCAAATTTAGAAAACCAACTTATGATTGCTTAAGGGGAAAGGTGAGTTGGGGTGCTGCATAAAACCAGAGATTGAAATGAGCACAGATAAAGTTCCTTAAGCCAAATATGGAATAGACAAGAGCTACTCCTTGCTCAACGAAATGGACTCAACACCGCATATTAAACGCCTAGGAATGTACCTGACTAGTAAGTATCTTAAAACCTATGGATTGCTATGTCTCCGAAAGAGAATCAAGCATGTGTACAGGGGCATAAACGCAGCAGTGATAGGATTGGAGAGGTTCGGTGAGCAAATGAAGACCCTTTGAAGTCATATTGCATGGTACCCATTCCACGGGTTTCAAATACCCAGGTTTAAGGTATTCTTCCTCAGCTAAAACATGCATGTGGATCCTAGAGTATGATCAACCATGTGATCGCGAGACGTGTTCAAATATGTCTCAGTTTTCCTCCCCTGGTACTCGGGTGCAACATTCCAGACGCTTTACTAACACTCTCCCTACTTGGAGAGTCAGTCCCTTTAACCTCCTCTTTGGCCCAGTTTGCAATTTCTGCGGAAGATGAACAGGAATAGCGAGAACCAATGAGAGACTAGCTGGAGGTGTCTGGACGGGCAAAATTAACTCTCATTTCCCACCAGGAAGAGGAATTAACCAAAGGCTCAGCGTGCCGTGCCAGAACCAGATTAGGGCCTGAAGCCATCCTGCGGTGTTGCGGCCAGGTCACAAGAAAGCGAGTTGAAGAAAGGAGCTCAGGGGCACTGTAATTCACAAACCTGCAGACTTATAAATGACAGCTATCGTCCAAAAATAGACTGAAGTAAGGCTGCCCAGAGGACTTGAAAGCGGGGCAGAATTACAGGAAACCGATTTCAGGAGGTAGACTGGAATTGCATTGAAAGCATAGGAAAAGAGGCAGAACGTCCACAATGATGCACTTGGCCAAAAAGGGCGTATGCGTTTTTTCCTGAATATATTCAGGAAAAAACGCATACGCCCTTTTTGGCCAACCAAGCAAGCTTGCAAAGGAAATCTGCACTACAATGAAGTCTCACTTCCCCCCGGTCAAAAGGGCCATCTGAAAAAAGTGTAAAATCCAGAAAGGCAAGACAGGCCATGGAGAACTGGGAGCCTTGTTCTGCTGATGGGCGGGATGTAAATTGCCAACAACCACTCGGGAGAAGTGTATGGTGTTTCCTGAAACGTCTAAAAAACAAAGCAACAGAACCTAGGGCACTTCCACTTATGGTCCTATAGCTTAGGGAAATTAAAATCAAAAAGACACAGCCACCCCAAAGTTTGGAACGGCTCTGTTTACAAGAACCTCGTTTACAGTACAAGTTCAACATCGGAGAAAGTGAAAAATGGATAAAGAACTTGTGGTATTTACTTACAAAGCAATATCACTCAGCAATGAAATCTGTGTCATCAGGCCCTTAGCAGCACAATGAGTGGATTCAGGTATGATGATTCTAACTGAAATAAGTCACACAGAAAAAGAAACATCATAAGATATCACTAATACACGGAATGTAAACTTGGCTACACAGGAACTGAATTCCAAAACAGAACAGTGTCTCAAATTTAGAAAACCAACTTATGCTTGCTTAAGGGGAAAGGTGAGTTGGGGTGCTGCATAAAACCAGAGATTGAAATGAGCACAGATAAAGTTCCTTAAGCCAAATATGGAATAGACAAGAGCTACTCCTTGCTCAACGAAATGGACTCAACACCCCATATTAAATGCCTAAGAATGTACCTGACTAGTAAGTATCTTAAAACCTATGGATTGCTATGTCTCCAAAAGAGAATCAAGCGTGTGTACAGGGGCATAAACGCAGCAGTGATAGGATTGGAGAGGTTCGGTGAGCAAATGAAGACCCTTTGAAGTCATATTGCATGGTACGCATTACACGGGTCTCAACTCTCCAGGTTTAAGGTCTTCTTCCTTCAGCTAAAACATGCATGTGGAACCCAAGTATGATCAACCATGTGAACGGGAGACGTGTTCAAATATGTCTCAGTTTTCCTCCCCTGGTACTCGGGTGCAACATTCCAGACGCTTTACTAACACTCTCCCCACTTGGAGAGTCAGCGCCTTTAACCTCCTGTTTGGCCCAGTTTGCAATTTCTGCGGAAGATGAACAGGAATAGCGAGAACCAATGAGAGGCTAGCTGGAGGTGTCTGGACGGGCAAATTTAACTCTCATTTCCCACCAGGAAGAGGAAATAACCAAAGGCTCAGCGTGCCGTACCGGAACCAGATTAGGGCCTGAAGACATCCTGCGGTGTTGCGGCCAGCTCAAAAGAAAGCGAGTTGAAGAAAGGAGCTCAGGGGCACTGTAATTCACAAACCTGCAGACTTATAAATGACAGCTATCGTCCAAAAATATACTGAAGTAAGGCTGCCAAGAGGACTTGAAAGCGGGGCAGAATTGCAGGAAACCGATTTCAGGAGGTAGACTGGAATTGCATTGAAAGCATAGGAAAAGAGGCCGAACGTCCACAATGATGCACTTGGCCAAAAAGGGCGTATGCGTTTTTTCCTGAATATATTCAGGAAAAAACGCATACGCCCTTTTTGGCCAACCAAGCAAGCTTGCAAAGGAAATCTGCACTACAATGAAGTCTCACTTCCCCCCGGTCAAAAGGGCCATCTGAAAAAAGTGTAAAATCCAGAAAGGCAGGACAGGCCATGGAGAACTGGGAGCCTTGTTATGCTGATGGGCGGGATGTAAATTGCCAACAACCACTCGGGAGAAGTGTATGGTGTTTCCTGAAACATCTAAAAAACAAAGCAACAGAGCCTAGGGCACTTCCACTTATGGTCCTATAGCTTAGGGAAATTAAAATCAAAAAGACACAGCCACCCCAAAGTTTGGGACGCCTCCGTTTATAAGAACCTCGTTTACCATACAAGTTCAATATCACAGAAAGTGAAAAATGGATAAAGAACTTGTGGTACTTACGTACAATGCAGTATCACTCAGCAATGAAATCTATGTCATCAGGCCCGTAGCAGCATAATGAGTGGATTCAGGTACGATGATTCTAACTGAAATAAGTCACACAGAAAAAGAAACATCATAAGATATCACTAATACACGGAATGTAAACTTGGCTACACAGGAACTGAATTACAGAACAGAACAGGGTCTCAAATTTAGAAAACCAACTTATGCTTGCTTAAGGGGAAAGGTGAGTTGGGGTGCTGCATAAAACCAGAGATTGAAATGAGCACAGATAAAGTTCCTTAAGCCAAATATGGAATAGACAAGAGCTACTCCTTGCTCAACGAAATAGAGTCAACACCCCATATTAAACGCCTAAGAATGTACCTGACTAGTAAGTATCTTAAAACCTATGGATTGCTATGTCTCCAAAAGAGAATCAAGCGTGTGTACAGGGGCATAAACGCAGCAGTGATAGGATTGGAGAGGTTCGGTGAGCAAATGAAGACCCTTTGAAGTCATATTGCATGGTACGCATTACACGGGTCTCAACTCTCCAGGTTTAAGGTATTCTTCCTTCAGCTAAAACATGCATGTGGAACCCAAGTATGATCAACCATGTGAACGGGAGACGTGTTCAAATATGTCTCAGTTTTCCTCCCCTGGTACTCGGGTGCAACATTCCAGACGCTTTACTAACACTCTCCCCACTTGGAGAGTCAGCGCCTTTAACCTCCTGTTTGGCCCAGTTTGCAATTTCTGCGGAAGATGAACAGGAATAGCGAGAACCAATGAGAGGCTAGCTGGAGGTGTCTGGATGGGCAAATTTAACTCTCATTTCCCACCAGGAAGAGGAAATAACCAAAGGCTCAGCGTGCCGTACCGGAAGCAGATTAGGGCCTGAAGACATCCTGCGGTGTTGCGGCCAGGTCACAAGAAAGCGAGTTGAAGAAAGGAGCTCAGGGGCACTGTAATTCACAAACCTGCAGACTTATAAATGACAGCTATCGTCCAAAAATAGACTGAAGTAAGGCTGCCAAGAGGACTTGAAAGCGGGGCAGAATTGCAGGAAACCGATTTCAGGAGGTAGACTGGAATTGCATTGAAAGCATAGGAAAAGAGGCAGAACGTCCACAATGATGCACTTGGCCAAAAAGGGCGTATGCGTTTTTTCCTGAATATATTCAGGAAAAAACGCATACGCCCTTTTTGGCCAACCAAGCAAGCTTGCAAAGGAAATCTGCACTACAATGAAGTCTCACTTCCCCCCGGTCAAAAGGGCCATCTGAAAAAAGTGTAAAATCCAGAAAGGCAGGACAGGCCATGGAGAACTGGGAGCCTTGTTATGCTGATGGGCGGGATGTAAATTGCCAACAACCACTCCGGAGAAGTGTATGGTGTTTCCTGAAACATCTAAAAAACAAAGCAACAGAACCTAGGGCACTTCCACTTATGGTCCTATAGATTAGGGAAATTAAAATCAAAAAGACACAGCCACCCCAAAGTTTGGAACGGCTCTGTTTACAAGAACCTCGTTTACAGTACAAGTTCAACATCGCAGAAAGTGAAAAATGGATAAAGAAGTTGTGGTATTTACTTACAAAGCAATATCACGCAGCAATGAAATCTGTGTCATCAGGCCCTTAGCAGCACAATGAGTGGATTCAGGTATGATGATTCTAACTGAAATAAGTCACACAGAAAAAGAAACATCATAAGATATCAGTAATACATGGAATGTAAACTTGGCTACACAGGAACTGAATTACAGAACAGAACAGGGTCTCAAATTTAGAAAACCAACTTATGCTTGCTTAAGGGTAAAGGTGAGTTGGGGTGCTGCATAAAA
This sequence comes from Stenella coeruleoalba, assembly GCF_951394435.1. Lineage (NCBI taxonomy): Eukaryota > Metazoa > Chordata > Mammalia > Artiodactyla > Delphinidae > Stenella > Stenella coeruleoalba. The sequence goes on along the minus strand of NW_027646083.1, from coordinate 296,129 downwards.
CCAGAGATTGAAATGAGCACAGATAAAGTTCCTTAAGCCAAATATGGAATAGACAAGAGCTACTCCTTGCTCAACGAAATGGACTCAACACCGCATATTAAACGCCTAAGAATGTACCTGACTACTAAGTATCTTAAAACCTATAGATTGCTATGTCTCCGAAAGAGAATCAAGCATGTGTACAGGGGCATAAACGCAGCAGTGATAGGATTGGAGAGGTTCAGTGAGCAAATGAAGACCCTTTGAAGTCATATTGCATGGTACCCATTCCACGGGTTTCAACTACCCAGATTTTAGGTATTCTTCCTTCAGCTAAAACATGCATGTGGAACCCAGAGTATGATCAACCATGTGATCGGGAGACGTGTTCAAATATGTCTCAGTTTTCCTCCCCTGGTACTCGGGTGCAACATTCCAGACGCTTTACTAACACTCTCCCCACTTGGAGAGTCAGCGCCTTTAACCTCCTGTTTGGCCCAGTTTGCAATTTCTGCGGAAGATGAACAGGAATAGCGAGAACCAATGAGAGGCTAGCTGGAGGTGTCTGGACGGGCAAATTTAACTCTCATTTCCCACCAGGAAGAGGAAATAACCAAAGGCTTAGTGTGCCATACTGGAACCAGATTAGGGCCTGAAGCCATCCTGCGGTGTTGCGGCCAGCTCAAAAGAAAGCGAGTTGAAGAAAGCAGCTCAGGGGCACTGTAATTCACAAACCTGCAGAGTAATAAATGACAGCTATCGTCCAAAAATATACTGAAGTAAAGCTGCCAAGAGGACTTGAAATCGGGGCAGAATTGCAGGAAACCGATTTCAGGAGGTAGACTGGAATTGCATTGAAAGCATAGGAAAAGAGGCAGAACGTCCACAATGATGCACTTGGCCAAAAAGGGCGTATGCGTTTTTTCCTGAATATATTCAGGAAAAAACGCATACGCCCTTTTTGGCCAACCAAGCAAGCTTGCAAAGGAAATCTGCACTACAATGAAGTCTCACTTCCCCTCGGTCAAAAGGGCCATCTGAAAAAAGTGTAAAATCCAGAAAGGCAGGACAGGCCATGGAGAACTGGGAGCCTTGTTATGCTGATGTGCGGGATGTCAATTGCCAACAGACACTCGGGAGAAGTGTATGGTGTTTCCTGAAACATCTAAAAAACAAAGCAACAGAGCCTAGGGCACTTCCACTTATGGTCCTATAGCTTAGGGAAATTAAAATCAAAAAGACACAGCCACCCCAAAGTTTGGGACGCCTCTGTTTACAAGAACCTCGTTTACCGTACAAGTTCAATATCACAGAAAGTGAAAAATGGATAAAGAACTTGTGGTACTTACGTACAATGCAGTATCACTCAGCAATGAAATCTATGTCATCAGGCCCGTAGCAGCATAATGAGTAGATTCAGGTACGATGATTCTAACTGAAATAAGTCACACAGAAAAAGAAACATCATAAGATATCACTAATACACGGAATGTAAATTTGGCTACACAGGAACTGAATTACAGAACAGAACAGGTTCTCAAATTTAGGAAACCAACTTATGCTTGCTTAAGGGGAAAGGTGAGTTGGGGTGCTGCATAAAACCAGAGATTGAAATGAGCACAGATAAAGTTCCTTAAGCCAAATATGGAATAGACAAGAGCTACTCCTTGCTCAACGAAATGGACTCAACACCGCATATTAAACGCCTAAGAATGTACCTGACTAGTAAGTATCTTAAAACCTATGGATTGCTATGTCTCCGAAAGAGAATCAAGCATGTGTACAGGGGCATAAACGCAGCAGTGATAGGATTGGAGAGGTTCGGTGAGCAAATGAAGACCCTTTGAAGTCATATTGCATGGTACCCATTCCACGGGTTTCAACTACCCAGGTTTTAGGTATTCTTCCTTCAGCTAAAACATGCATGTGGAACCCAGAGTATGATCAACCGTGTGATCGGGAGACGTGTTCAAATATGTCTCAGTTTTCCTCCCCTGGTACTCGGGTGCAACATTCCAGACGCTTTACTAACACTCTCCCCACTTGGAGAGTCAGCGCCTTTAACCTCCTGTTTGGCACAGTTTGCAATTTCTGCGGAAGATGAACAGGAATAGCGAGAACCAATGAGAGACTAGCTGGAGGTGTCTGGACGGGCAAATTTAACTCTCATTTCCCACCAGGAAGAGGAAATAACCAGAGGGTCAGCGTGCCATGCCGGAACCAGATTAGGGCCTGAAGCCATCCTGCGGTGTTGCGGCCAGGTCACAAGAAAGCGAGTTGAAGAAAAGAGCTCAGGGGCACTGTAATTCACAAACCTGCAGAGTTATAAATGACAGCTATCGTCCAAAAATACACTGAAGTAAGGCTGCCAAGAGGACTTGAAAGCGGGGCAGAATTGCAGGAAACCGATTTCAGGAGGTAGACTGGAATTGCATTGAAAGCATAGGAAAAGAGGCAGAACGTCCACAATGATGCACTTGGCCAAAAAGGGCGTATGCGTTTTTTCCTGAATATATTCAGGAAAAAACGCATACGCCCTTTTTGGCCAACCAAGCAAGCTTGCAAAGGAAATCTGCACTACAATGAAGTCTCACTTCCCCCCGGTCAAAAGGGCCATCTGAAAAAAGTGTAAAATCCAGAAAGGCAGGACAGGCCATGGAGAACTGGGAGCCTTGTTATGCTGATGGGCGGGATGTAAATTGCCAACAACCACTCGGGAGAAGTGTATGGTGTTTCCTGAAACATCTAAAAAACAAAGCAACAGAACCTAGGGCACTTCCACTTATGGTCCTATAGATTAGGGAAATTAAAATCAAAAAGACACAGCCACCCCAAAGTTTGGAACGGCTCTGTTTACAAGAACCTCATTTACAGTACAAGTTCAACATCGCAGAAAGTGAAAAATGGATAAAGAACTTGTGGTATTTACTTACAAAGCAATATCACGCAGCAATGAAATCTGTGTCATCAGGCCCTTAGCAGCACAATGAGTGGATTCAGGTATGATGATTCTAACTGAAATAAGTCACACAGAAAAAGAAACATCATAAGATATCAGTAATACACGGAATGTAAACTTGGCTACACAGGAACTGAATTACAGAACAGAACAGGTCTCAAATTTAGAAAATCAACTTATGCTTGCTTAAGGGTAAAGGTGAGTTGGGGTGCTGCATAAAACCAGAGATTGAAATGAGCACAGATAAAGTTCCTTAAGCCAAATATGGAATACACAAGAGCTACTCCTTGCTCAACGAAATGGACTCAACACCGCATATTAAACGCCTAAGAATGTACCTGACTAGTAAGTATCTTAAAACCTATAGATTGCTATGTCTCCGAAAGAGAATCAAGCATGTGTACAGGGGCATAAACGCAGCAGTGATAGGATTGGAGAGGTTCTGTGAGCAAATGAAGACCCTTTGAAGTCATATTGCATGGTACCCATTCCACGGGTTTCAACTACCCAGATTTTAGGTATTCTTCCTTCAGCTAAAACATGCATGTGGAACCCAAGTATTATCAACCATGTGAACGGGAGACGTGTTCAAATATGTCTCAGTTTTCCTCCCCTGGTAATCGGGTGCAACATTCCAGACGCTTTACTAACACTCTCCCCACTTGGAGAGTCAGCGCCTTTAACCTCCTGTTTGGCCCAGTTTGCAATTTCTGCGGAAGATGAACAGGAATAGCGAGAACCAATTAGAGACTAGCTGGAGGTGTCTGGACGGGCAAATTTAACTCTCATTTCCCACCAGGAAGAGGAATTAACCAAAGGCTCAGCATGCCGGGCTGGAACAAGATTAGGGCCTGAAGCCATCCTGCGGTGTTGCGGCCAGGTCACAAGAAAGCGAGTTGAAGAAAAGAGCTCAGGGGCACTGTAATTCACAAACCTGCAGAGTTATAAATGACAGCTATCGTCCAAAAATACACTGAAGTAAGGCTGCCAAGAGGACTTGAAAGCGGGGCAGAATTGCAGGAAACCGATTTCAGGAGGTAGACTGGAATTGCATTGAAAGCATAGGAAAAGAGGCAGAACGTCCACAATGATGCACTTGGCCAAAAAGGGCGTATGCGTTTTTTCCTGAATATATTCAGGAAAAAACGCATACGCCCTTTTTGGCCAACCAAGCAAGCTTGCAAAGGAAATCTGCACTACAATGAAGTCTCACTTCCCCTCGGTCAAAAGGGCCATCTGATAAAAGTGTAAAATCCAGAAAGGCAGGACAGGCCATGGAGAACTGGGAGCCTTGTTATGCTGATGTGCGGGATGTCAATTGCCAACAGACACTCGGGAGAAGTGTATGGTGTTTCCTGAAACATCTAAAAAACAAAGCAACAGAGCCTAGGGCACTTCCACTTATGGTCCTATAGCTTAGGGAAATTAAAATCAAAAAGACACAGCCACCCCAAAGTTTGGGACGCCTCTGTTTACAAGAACCTCGTTTACCGTACAAGTTCAATATCACAGAAAGTGAAAAATGGATAAAGAACTTGTGGTACTTACGTACAATGCAGTATCACTCAGCAATGAAATCTATGTCATCAGGCCCGTAGCAGCATAATGAGTAGATTCAGGTACGATGATTCTAACTGAAATAAGTCACACAGAAAAAGAAACATCATAAGATATCAGTAATACACGGAATGTAAACTTGGCTACACAGGAACTGAATTACAGAACAGAACAGGTTCTCAAATTTAGAAAACCAACTTATGCTTGCTTAAGGGGAAAGGTGAGTTGGGGTGCTGCATAAAACCAGAGATTGAAATGAGCACAGATAAAGTTCCTTAAGCCAAATATGGAATAGACAAGAGCTACTCCTTGCTCAACGAAATGGACTCAACACCGCATATTAAATGCCTAAGAATGTACCTGACTAGTAAGTATCTTAAAACCTATGGATTGCTATGTCTCCGAAAGAGAATCAGGCATGTGTACAGGGGCATAAACGCAGCAGTGATAGGATTGGAGAGGTTCGGTGAGCAAATGAAGACCCTTTGAAGTCATATTGCATGGTACCCATTCCACGGGTTTCAACTACCCAGGTTTTAGGTATTCTTCCTTCAGCTAAAACATGCATGTGGAACCCAGAGTATGATCAACCGTGTGATCGGGAGACGTGTTCAAATATGTCTCAGTTTTCCTCCCCTGGTACTCGGGTGCAACATTCCAGACGCTTTACTAACACTCTCCCCACTTGGAGAGTCAGCGCCTTTAACCTCCTGTTTGGCACAGTTTGCAATTTCTGCGGAAGATGAACAGGAATAGCGAGAACCAATGAGAGACTAGCTGGAGGTGTCTGGACGGGCAAATTTAACTCTCATTTCCCACCAGGAAGAGGAAATAACCAGAGAGTCAGCGTGCCATGCCGGAACCAGATTAGGGCCTGAAGCCATCCTGCGGTGTTGCGGCCAGGTCACAAGAAAGCGAGTTGAAGAAAGGAGCTCAGGGGCACTGTAATTCACAAACCTGCAGAGTTATAAATGAGAGCTATCGTCCAAAAATAGACTGAAGTAAGGCTGCCAAGAGGACTTGAAAGCGGGGCAGAATTGCAGGAAACCGATTTCAGGAGGTAGACGGGAATTGCATTGAAAGCATAGGAAAAGAGGCAGAACGTCCACAATGATGCACTTGGCCAAAAAGGGCGTATGCGTTTTTTCCTGAATATATTCAGGAAAAAACGCATACGCCCTTTTTGGCCAACCAAGCAAGCTTGCAAAGGAAATCTGCACTACAATGAAGTCTCACTTCCCCCGGTCAAAAGGGCCATCTGAAAAAAGTGTAAAATCCAGAAAGGCAGGACAGGCCATGGAGAACTGGGAGCCTTGTTATGCTGATGGGCGGCATGTAAATTACCAACAGACACTCAGGAGAAGTGTATGGTGTTTCCTGAAACATCTAAAAAACAAAGCAACAGAGCCTAGGGCACTGCCACTTATGGTCCTATAGCTTAGGGAAATTAAAATCAAAAAGACACAGCCACCCCAAAGTTTGGGACGCCTCTGTTTACAAGAACCTCGTTTACAGTACAAGTTCAACATCGCAGAAAGTGAAAAATGGATAAAGAATTTGTGGTATTTACTTACAAAGCAATATCACTCAGCAATCAAATCTATGTCATCAGGGCCTTAGCAGCACAATGAGTGGATTCAGGTATGATGATTCTAACTGAAATAAGTCACACAGAAAAAGAAACATCATAAGATATCAGTAATACACGGAATGTAAACTTGGCTACACAGGAACTGAATTACAGAACAGAACAGGGTCTCAAATTTAGAAAACCAACTTATGCTTGCTTAAGGGGAAAGGTGAGTTGGGGTGCTGCATAAAACCAGAGATTGAAATGAGCACAGATAAAGTTCCTTAAGCCAAATATGGAATAGACAAGAGCTACTCCTTGCTCAACGAAATGGACTCAACACCGCATATTAAACGCCTAAGAATGTACCTGATTAGTAAGTATCTTAAAACCTATGGATTGCTATGTCTCCGAAAGAGAATCAAGCATGTGTACAGGGGCATAAACGCAGCAGTGATAGGATTGGAGAGGTTCGTGAGCAAATGAAGACCCTTTGAAGTCATATTGCATGGTACCCATTCCACGGGTTTCAACTACCCAGGTTTTAGGTATTCTTCCTTCAGCTAAAACATGCATGTGGAACCCAGAGTATGATCAACCATGTGATCGGGAGACGTGTTCAAATATGTCTCACTTTTCGTACCCTGGTACTCGGGTGCAACATTCCAGACGCTTTACTAACACTCTCCCCACTTGGAGAGTCAGCGCCTTTAACCTCCTGTTTGGCACAGTTTGCAATTTCTGCGGAAGATGAACAGGAATAGCGAGAACCAATGAGAGACTAGCTGGAGGTGTCTGGACGGGCAAATTTAACTCTCATTTCCCACCAGGAAGAGGAAATAACCAAAGGCTCAGCGTGCCGTACCGGAACCAGATTAGGGCCTGAAGCCATCCTGCGGTGTTGCGGCCAGCTCAAAAGAAAGCGAGTTGAAGAAAGGAGCTCAGGGGCACTGTAATTCACAAACCTGCAGAGTTATAAATGACAGCTATCGTCCAAAAATAGACTGAAGTAAGGCTGCCGAGAGGACTTGAAAGCGGGGCAGAATTGCAGGAAACCGATTTCAGGAGGTAGACTGGAATTGCATTGAAAGCATAGGAAAAGAGGCAGAACGTCCACAATGATGCACTTGGCCAAAAAGGGCGTATGCGTTTTTTCCTGAATATATTCAGGAAAAAACGCATACGCCCTTTTTGGCCAACCAAGCAAGCTTGCAAAGGAAATCTGCACTACAATGAAGTCTCACTTCCCCCCGGTCAAAAGGGCCATCTGAAAAAAGGGTAAAATCCAGAAAGGCAGGACAAGCCATGGAGAACTGGGAGCCTTGTTATGCTGATGGGCGGGATGTAAATTGCCAACAGACACTCGGGAGAAGTGTATGGTGTTTCCTTAAACATCTAAAAAACAAAGCAACAGAGCCTAGGGCACTGCCACTTATGGTCCTATAGCTTAGGGAAATTAAAATCAAAAAGACACAGCCACCCCAAAGTTTGGGACGCCTCTGTTTACAAGAACCTCGTTTACAGTACAAGTTCAACATCGCAGAAAGTGAAAAATGGATAGAGAAGTTGTGGTATTTACTTACAAAGCAATATCACTCAGCAATGAAATCTATGTCATCAGGGCCTTAGCAGCACAATGAGTGGATTCAGGTATGATGATTCTAACTGAAATAAGTCACACAGAAAAAGAAACATCATAAGATATCAGTAATACACGGAATGTAAACTTGGCTACACAGGAACTGAATTACAGAACAGAACAGGGTCTCAAATTTAGAAAACCAACTTATGCTTGCTTAAGGGGAAAGGTGAGTTGGGGTGCTGCATAAAACCAGAGATTGAAATGAGCACAGATAAAGTTCCTTAAGCCCAATATGGAATAGACAAGAGCTACTCCTTGCTCAACGAAATGGACTCAACACCGCATATTAAACGCCTAAGAATGTACCTGACTAGTAAGTCTCTTAAAACCTATGGATTGCTATGTCTCCGAAAGAGAATCAAGCATGTGTACAGGGGCATAAACGCAGCAGTGATAGGATTGGAGAGGTTCGGTGAGCAAATGAAGACCCTCTGAAGTCATATTGCATGGTACCCATTCCACGGGTTTCACCTACCCAGGTTTAATGTATTCTTCCTTCAGCTAAAACATGCATGTGAAACCTAGAGTATGATCAACCATGTGATCGGGAGACGTGTTCAAATATGTCTCAGTTTTCGTACCCTGGTACTCGGGTGCAACATTCCAGACGCTTTACTAACACTCTCCCGACTTGGAGAGTCAGTCCCTTTAACCTCCTGTTTGACCCAGTTTGCAATTTCTGTGGAAGATGAACAGGAATAGCGAGAACCAATGAAAGAATAGCTGGAGGTGTCTGGTTGGGCAAATTTAACTCTCATTTCCCACCAGGAAGAGGAAATAACCAAAGGCTCAGCGTGCCGTGCCGGAACCAGATTAGGGCCTGAAGCCATCCTGCGGTGTTGCGGCCAGGTCACAAGAAAGCGAGTTGAAGAAACGAGCTCAGGGGCACTGTAATTCACAAACCTGCAGAGTTATAAATGACAGCTATCGTCCAAAAATAGACTGAAGTAAGGCTGCCGAGAGGACTTGAAAGCGGGGCAGAATTGCAGGAAACCGATTTCAGGAGGTAGACTGGAATTGCATTGAAAGCATAGGAAAAGAGGCAGAACGTCCACAATGATGCACTTGGCCAAAAAGGGCGTATGCGTTTTTTCCTGAATATATTCAGGAAAAAACGCATACGCCCTTTTTGGCCAACCAAGCAAGCTTGCAAAGGAAATCTGCACTACAATGAAGTCTCACTTCCCCCCGGTCAAAAGGGCCATCTGAAAAAAGGGTAAAATCCAGAAAGGCAGGACAAGCCATGGAGAACTGGGAGCCTTGTTATGCTGATGGGCGGGATGTAAATTGCCAACAGACACTCGGGAGAAGTGTATGGTGTTTCCTTAAACATCTAAAAAACAAAGCAACAGAGCCTAGGGCACTGCCACTTATGGTCCTATAGCTTAGGGAAATTAAAATCAAAAAGACACAGCCACCCCAAAGTTTGGGACGCCTCTGTTTACAAGAACCTCGTTTACAGTACAAGTTCAACATCGCAGAAAGTGAAAAATGGATAGAGAAGTTGTGGTATTTACTTACAAAGCAATATCACTCAGCAATGAAATCTATGTCATCAGGGCCTTAGCAGCACAATGAGTGGATTCAGGTATGATGATTCTAACTGAAATAAGTCACACAGAAAAAGAAACATCATAAGATATCAGTAATACACGGAATGTAAACTTGGCTACACAGGAACTGAATTACAGAACAGAACAGGGTCTCAAATTTAGAAAACCAACTTATGCTTGCTTAAGGGGAAAGGTGAGTTGGGGTGCTGCATAAAACCAGAGATTGAAATGAGCACAGATAAAGTTCCTTAAGCCCAATATGGAATAGACAAGAGCTACTCCTTGCTCAACGAAATGGACTTAACACCGCATATTAAACGCCTAAGAATGTACCTGACTAGTAAGTCTCTTAAAACCTATGGATTGCTATGTCTCCGAAAGAGAATCAAGCATGTGTACAGGGGCATAAACGCAGCAGTGATAGGATTGGAGAGGTTCGGTGAGCAAATGAAGACCCTCTGAAGTCATATTGCATGGTACCCATTCCACGGGTTTCACCTACCCAGGTTTAATGTATTCTTCCTTCAGCTAAAACATGCATGTGAAACCTAGAGTATGATCAACCATGTGATCGGGAGACGTGTTCAAATATGTCTCAGTTTTCGTACCCTGGTACTCGGGTGCAACATTCCAGACGCTTTACTAACACTCTCCCGACTTGGAGAGTCAGTCCCTTTAACCTCCTGTTTGACCCAGTTTGCAATTTCTGTGGAAGATGAACAGGAATAGCGAGAACCAATGAAAGAATAGCTGGAGGTGTCTGGTTGGGCAAATTTAACTCTCATTTCCCACCAGGAAGAGGAAATAACCAAAGGCTCAGCGTGCCGTGCCGGAACCAGATTAGGGCCTGAAGCCATCCTGCGGTGTTGCGGCCAGGTCACAAGAAAGCGAGTTGAAGAAACGAGCTCAGGGGCACTGTAATTCACAAACCTGCAGAGTTATAAATGAGAGCTATCGTCCAAAAATAGACTGAAGTAAGGCTGCCAAGAGGACTTGAAAGCGGGGCAGAATTGCAGGAAACCGATTTCAGGAGGTAGACTGGAATTGCATTGAAAGCATAGGAAAAGAGGCAGAACGTCCACAATGATGCACTTGGCCAAAAAGGGCGTATGCGTTTTTTCCTGAATATATTCAGGAAAAAACGCATACGCCCTTTTTGGCCAACCAAGCAAGCTTGCAAAGGAAATCTGCACTACAATGAAGTCTGACTTCCCCCCGGTCAAAAGGGCCATCTGAAAAAAGTGTAAAATCCAGAAAGGCAGGACAGGCCATGGAGAACTGGGAGCCTTGTTATGCTGATGGGCGGGATGTAAATTGCCAAGAACCACTTGGGAGAAGTGTATGGTGTTTCCTGAAACAACTAAAAAACACAGAAACAGAACCTAGGGCACTTCCACTTATGGTCCTATAGATTAGGGAAATTAAAATGAAAAAGAAACAGCCACCCCAAAGTTTGGAACGGCTCTGTTTACAAGAACCTCGTTTACAGTACAAGTTCAACATCGCAGAAAGTGAAAAATGGATAAAGAAGTTGTGGTATTTACTTACAAAGCAATATCACTCAGCAATGAAATCTGTGTCATCAGGCCCTTAGCAGCACAATGAGTGGATTCAGGTATGATGATTCTAACTGAAATAAGTCACACAGAAAAAGAAACATCATAAGATATCACTAATACACGGAATGTAAACTTGGCTACACAGGAACTGCATTCCAAAACAGAACAGGGTCTCAAATTTAGAAAACCAACTTATGCTTGCTTAAGGGTAAAGGTGAGTTGGGGTGCTGCATAAAACCAGAGATTGAAATGAGCACAGATAAAGTTCCTTAAGCCAAATATGGAATAGACAAGAGCTACTCCTTGCTCAACGAAATGGACTCAAAACCCCATATTAAACGCCTAAGAATGTCCCTGACTAGTAAGTATCTTAAAACCTATGGATTGCTATGTCTCCAAAAGAGAATCAAGCGTGTGTACAGGGGCATAAACGCAGCAGTGATAGGATTGGAGAGGTTCGGTGAGCAAATGAAGACCCTTTGAAGTCATATTGCATGGTACCCATTCCACGGGTCTCAACTCTCCAGGTTTAAGGTATTCTTTCTTCAGCTAAAACATGCATGTGGAACCCAGAGTATGATCAACCATGTGAACGGGAGACGTGTTCAAATATGTCTCAGTTTTCCTCCCCTGGTACTCGGGTGCAACATTCCAGATGCTTTACTAACACTCTCCCGACTTGGAGAGTCAGTCCCTTTAACCTCCTGTTTGGCCCAGTTTGCAATTTCTGTGGAAGATGAACAGGAATAGCGAGAACCAATGAAAGAATAGCTGGAGGTGTCTGGTTGGGCAAATTTAACTCTCATTTCCCACCAGGAAGAGGAAATAACCAAAGACTCAGCGTGCCGTGCCGGAACCAGATTAGGGCCTGAAGCCATCCTGCGGTGTTGCGGCCAGGTCACAAGAAAGCGAGTTGAAGAAACGAGCTCAGGGGCACTGTAATTCACAAACCTGCAGAGTTATAAATGAGAGCTATCGTCCAAAAATAGACTGAAGTAAGGCTGCCAAGAGGACTTGAAAGCGGGGCAGAATTGCAGGAAACCGATTTCAGGAGGTAGACTGGAATTGCATTGAAAGCATAGGAAAAGAGGCAGAACGTCCACAATGATGCACTTGGCCAAAAAGGGCGTATGCGTTTTTTCCTGAATATATTCAGGAAAAAACGCATACGCCCTTTTTGGCCAACCAAGCAAGCTTGCAAAGGAAATCTGCACTACAATGAAGTCTCACTTCCCCCCGGTCAAAAGGGCCATCTGAAAAATGTGTAAAATCCAGAAAGGCAGGACAGGCCATGGAGAACTGGGAGCCTTGTTATGCTGATGGGCGGGATGTAAATTGCCAACAGACACTCGGGAGAAGTGTATGGTGTTTCCTGAAACATCTAAAAAACAAAGCAACAGAACTTCGGGCACTTCCACTTATGGTCCTATAGCTTAGGGAAATTAAAATCAAAAAGACACAGCCACCCCAAAGTTTGCGACGCCTCTGTTTACAAGAACCTCGTTTACCGTACAAGTTCAATATCACAGAAAGTGAAAAATGGATAAAGAACTTGTGGTACTTACATACAATGCAGTATCACTCAGCAATGAAATCTGTGTCATCAGGCCCTTAGCAGCACAATGAGTGGATTCAGGTATGATGATTCTAACTGAAATAAGTCACACAGAAAAAGAAACATCATAAGATATCAGTAATACACGGAATGTAAACTTGGCTACACAGGAACTGAATTCCAAAACAGAACAGGGTCTCAAATTTAGAAAACCAATTTATGCTTGCTTAAGTGTAAAGGTGAGTTGGGGTGCTGCATAAAACCAGAGATTGAAATGAGCACAGATAAAGTTCCTTAAGCCAAATATGGAATAGACAAGAGCTACTCCTTGCTCAACGAAATGGACTCAACACCGCATATTAAACGCCTAAGAATGTACCTGACTAGTAAGTATCTTAAAACCTATGGATTGCTATGTCTCCGAAAGAGAATCAAGCATGTGTACAGGGGCATGAACGCAGCAGTGATAGGATTGGAGAGGTTCGTGAGCAAATGAAGACCCTTTGAAGTCATATTGCATGGTACCCGTTCCACGGGTTTCAACTACCCAGGTTTAAGGTATTCTTCCTTCAGCTAAAACATGCATGTGGAACCTAGAGTATGATCAACCATGTGATCGGGAGACGTGTTCAAATATGTCTCAGTTTTCGTACCCTGGTACTCTGGTGCAACATTCCAGACGCTTTACTAACACTCTCCCCACTTGGAGAGTCAGTCCCTTTAACCTCCTGTTTGGCCTAGTTTGCAATTTCTGTGGAAGATGAACAGGAATAGCGAGAACCAATGAGAGACTAGCTGGAGGTGTCTGGATGGGCAAATTTAACTCTCATTTCCCACCAGGAAGAGGAATTAACCAAAGGCTCAGCGTGCCGTGCCGGAACCAGATTAGGGCCTGAAGACATCCTGCGGTGTTGCGGCCAGGTCACAAGAAAGCGAGTTGAAGAAAGGAGCTCAGGGGCACTGTAATTCACAAACCTGCAGAGTTATAAATGACAGCTATCGTCCAAAAATACACTGAAGTAAGGCTGCCAAGAGGACTTGAAAGCGGGCCAGAAATGCAGGAAACCGATTTCAGGAGGTAGACTGGAATTGCATTGAAAGCATAGGAAAAGAGGCAGAACGTCCACAATGATGCACTTGGCCAAAAAGGGCGTATGCGTTTTTTCCTGAATATATTCAGGAAAAAACGCATACGCCCTTTTTGGCCAACCAAGCAAACTTGCAAAGGAAATCTGCACTACAATGAAGTCTCACTTCCCCCCGGTCAAAAGGGCCATCTGAAAAAAGTGTAAAATCCAGAAAGGCAGGACAGGCCATGGAGAACTGGGAGCCTTGTTATGCTGATGGGCGGGATGTAAATTGCCAACAGACACTCAGGAGAAGTGTATGGTGTTTCCTGAAACATCTAAAAAACAAAGCAACAGAGCCTAGGGCACTTCCACTTATGGTCCTATAGCTTAGGGAAATTAAAATCAAAAAGACACAGCCACCCCAAAGTTTGGGACGCCTCCGTTTACAAGAACCTCGTTTACCGTACAAGTTCAATATCACAGAAAGTGAAAAATGGATAAAGAACATGTGGTACTTACGTACAATGCAGTATCACTCAGCAATGAAATCTATGTCATCAGGCCCGTAGCAGCATAGTGAGTGGATTCAGGTACGATGATTCTAACTGAAATAAGTCACACAGAAAAAGAAACATCATAAGATATCACTAATACACGGAATGTAAACTTGGCTACACAGGAACTGCATTCCAAAACAGAACAGGGTCTCAAATTTAGAAAACCAACTTATGCTTGCTTAAGGGGAAAGGTGAGTTGGGGTGCTGCATAAAACCAGAGATTGAAATGAGAACAGATAAAGTTCCTTAAGCCAAATATGGAATAGACAAGAGCTACTCCTTGCTCAACAAAATGGACACAAAACCCCATATTAAATGCCTAAGAATGTACCTGACTAGTAAGTATCTTAAAACCTATGGATTGCTATGTCTCCAAAAGAGAATCAAGCGTGTGTACAGGGGCATAAACGCAGCAGTGATAGGATTGGAGAGGTTCGGTGAGCAAATGAAGACCCTTTGAAGTCATATTGCATGGTACCCATTACACGGGTCTCAGCTCTCCAGGTTTAAGGTATTCTTCCTTCAGCTAAAACATGCATGTGGAACCCAGAGTATGATCAACCAAGTGAACGGGAGACGTGTTCAAATATGTCTCAGTTTTCGTACCCTGGTACTCAGGTGCAACATTCCAGACGCTTTACTAACACTCTCCCGACTTGGAGAGTCAGTCCCTTTAACCTCCTGTTTGGCCCAGTTTGCAATTTCTGTGGAAGATGAACAGGAATAGCGAGAACCAATGAGAGGCTAGCTGGAGGTGTCTGGACGGGCAAATTTAAGTCTCATTTCCCACCAGGAAGAGGAATTAACCAAAGGCTCAGCATGCCGGGCCGGAACCAGATTAGGGCCTGAAGCCATCCTGCGGTGTTGCGGCCAGGTCACAAGAAAGCGAGTTGAAGAAAGGAGCTCAGGGGCACTGTAATTCACAAACCTGCAGAGTTATAAATGACAGCTATCGTCCAAAAATAGACTGAAGTAAGGCTGCCAAGAGGACTTGAAAGCGGGGCAGAATTGCAGGAAACCGATTTCAGGAGGTAGACTGGAATTGCATTGAAAGCATAGGAAAAGAGGCAGAACGTCCACAATGATGCACTTGGCCAAAAAGGGCGTATGCGTTTTTTCCTGAATATATTCAGGAAAAAACGCATAGGCCCTTTTTGGCCAACCAAGCAAGCTTGCAAAGGAAATCGGCACTACAATGAAGTCTCACTTCCCCCCGGTCAAAAGGGACATCTGAAAAAAGTGTAAAATCCAGAAAGGCAACAGGCATTGAGAACTGGGAGCCTTGTTATGCTGATGGGCGGGATGTCAATTGCCAACAGACACTCAGGAGAAGTGTATGGTGTTTCCTGAAACATCTAAAAAACAAAGCAACAGAGCCTAGGGCACTTCCACTTATGGTCCTATAGCTTAGGGAAATTAAAATCAAAAAGACACAGCCACCCCAAAGTTTGCGACGCCTCTGTTTACAAGAACCTCGTTTACCGTACAAGTTCAATATCACAGAAAGTGAAAAATGGATAAAGAACTTGTGGTACTTACGTACAATGCAGTATCACTCAGCAATGAAATCTATGTCATCAGGCCCGTAGCAGCATAATGAGTGGATTCAGGTACGATGATTCTAACTGAAATAAGTCACACAGAAAAAGAAACATCATAAGATATCACTAATACACGGAATGTAAACTTGGCTACACAGGAACTGCATTCCAAAACAGAACAGGGTCTCAAATTTAGAAAACCAACTTATGCTTGCTTAAGGGGAAAGGTGAGTTTGGGTGCTGCATAAAACCAGAGATTGAAATGAGAACAGATAAAGTTCCTTAAGCCAAATATGGAATAGACAAGAGCTACTCCTTGCTCAACAAAATGGACACAAAACCCCATATTAAACGCCTAAGAATGTACCTGACTAGTAAGTATCTTAAAACCTATGGATTGCTATGTCTCCAAAAGAGAATCAAGCGTGTGTACAGGGGCATAAACGCAGCAGTGATAGGATTGGAGAGGTTCGGTGAGCAAATGAAGACCCTTTGAAGTCATATTGCATGGTACCCATTACACGGGTCTCAGCTCTCCAGGTTTAAGGTATTCTTCCTTCAGCTAAAACATGCATGTGGAACCCAGAGTATGATCAACCATGTGAACGGGAGACGTGTTCAAATATGTCTCAGTTTTCGTACCCTGGTACTCAGGTGCAACATTCCAGACGCTTTACTAACACTCTCCCGACTTGGAGAGTCAGTCCGTTTAACCTCCTGTTTGGCCCAGTTTACAATTTCTGCGGAAGATGAACAGGAATAGCGAGAACCAAAGAGAGGCTAGCTGGAGGTGTCTGGACGGGCAAATTTAACTCTCATTTCCCACCAGGAAGAGGAATTAACCAAAGGCTCAGCATGCCGGGCCGGAACCAGATTAGGGCCTGAAGCCATCCTGCGGTGTTGCGGCCAGGTCACAAGAAAGCGAGTTGAAGAAAGGAGCTCAGGGGCACTGTAATTCACAAACCTGCAGAGTTATAAATGAGAGCTATCGTCCAAAAATAGACTGAAGTAAGGCTGCCAAGAGGACTTGAAAGCGGGGCAGAATTTCAGGAAACCGATTTCAGGAGGTAGACTGGAATTGCATTGAAAGCATAGGAAAAGAGGCAGAACGTCCACAATGATGCACTTGGCCAAAAAGGGCGTATGCGTTTTTTCCTGAATATATTCAGGAAAAAACGCATAGGCCCTTTTTGGCCAACCAAGCAAGCTTGCAAAGGAAATCGGCACTACAATGAAGTCTCACTTCCCCCCGGTCAAAAGGGACATCTGAAAAAAGTGTAAAATCCAGAAAGGCAACAGGCATTGAGAACTGGGAGCCTTGTTATGCTGATGGGCGGGATGTAAATTGCCAACAGACACTCAGGAGAAGTGTATGGTGTTTCCTGAAACATCTAAAAAACAAAGCAACAGAGCCTAGGGCACTTCCACTTATGGTCCTATAGCTTAGGGAAATTAAAATCAAAAAGACACAGCCACCCCAAAGTTTGCGACGCCTCTGTTTACAAGAACCTCGTTTACCGTACAAGTTCAATATCACAGAAAGTGAAAAATGGATAAAGAACTTGTGGTACTTACGTACAATGCAGTATCACTCAGCAATGAAATCTATGTCATCAGGCCCGTAGCAGCATAATGAGTGGATTCAGGTATGATGATTCTAACTGAAATAAGTCACACAGAAAAAGAAACATCATAAGATATCACTAATACACGGAATGTAAACTTGGCTACACAGGAACTGCATTCCGAAACAGAACAGGGTCTCAAATTTAGAAAACCAACTTATGCTTGCTTAAGGGGAAAGGTGAGTTGGGGTGCTGCATAAAACCAGAGATTGAAATGAGCACAGATAAAGTTCCTTAAGCCAAATATGGAATAGACAAAAGCTACTCCTTGCTCAACGAAATGGACTCAACACCGCATATTAAACGCCTAAGAATGTACCTGACTAGTAAGTATCATAAAACCTATAGATTGCTATGTCTCCGAAAGAGAATCAAGCATGTGTACAGGGGCATAAACGCAGCAGTGATAGGATTGGAGAGGTTCGGTGAGCAAATGAAGACCCTCTGAAGTCATATTGCATGGTACCCATTACACGGGTTTCAAATACCCAGGTTTAAGGTATTCTTCCTTCAGCTAAAACATGCATGTGGAACCTAGAGTATGATCAACCATGTGATTGGGAGACGTGTTCATATATGTCTCAGTTTTCCTCCCCTGGTACTCGGGTGCAACATTCCAGACGCTTTACTAACACTCTCCCCACTTGGAGAGTCAGCGCCTTTAACCTCCTGTTTGGCCCAGTTTGCAATTTCTGCGGAAGATGAACAGGAATAGCGAGAACCCATAAGAGGCTAGCTGGAGGTGTCTGGACGGGCAAATTTAACTCTCATTTCCCACCAGGAAGAGGAAATAACCAAATGCTCAGCGTGCCGTACCGGAACCAGATTAGGGCCTGAAGCCATCCTGCGGTGTTGCGGCCAGGTCACAAGAAAGCAAGTTGAAGAAAGGAACTCAGGGGCACTGTAATTCACAAACCTGCAGAGTTATAAATGAGAGCTATCGTCCAAAAATAGACTGAAGTAAGGCTGCCAAGAGGACTTGAAAGCGGGGCAGAATTGCAGGAAACCGATTTCAGGAGGTAGACTGGAATTGCATTGAAAGCATAGGAAAAGAGGCAGAACGTCCACAATGATGCACTTGGCCAAAAAGGGCGTATGTGTTTTTTCCTGAATATATTCAGGAAAAAACGCATACGCACTTTTTGGCCAACCAAGCAAGCTTGCAAAGGAAATCTGCACTACAATGAAGTCTCACTTCCCCCGGTCAAAAGGGCCATCTGAAAAAAGTGTAAAATCCAGAAAGGCAGGACAGGCCATGGAGAACTGGGAGCCTTGTTATGCTGAAGGGCGGGATGTAAATTGCCAACAAACACTCGGGAGAAGTGTATGGTGTTTCCTGAAACATCTAAAAAACAAAGCAACAGAGCCTAGGGCACTTCCACTTATGGTCCTATAGCTTAGGGAATTTAAATTCAAAAAGACACAGCCACCCCAAAGTTTCGAACGGCTCTGTTTACAAGAACCTCGTTTACAGTACAAGTTCAACATCGCAGAAAGTGAAAAATGGATAAAGAAGTTGTGGTATTTACTTACAAAGCAATATCACTCAACAATGAAATCTGTGTCATCAGGCCCTTAGCAGCACAATGAGTGGATTCAGGTATGATGATTCTAACTGAAATAAGTCACACAGAAAAAGAAACATCATAAGATATCAGTAATACACGGAATGTAAACTTGGCTACACAGGAACTGAATTACAGAACAGAAGAGGGTCTCAAATTTAGAAAACCAACTTATGCTTGCTTAAGGGGAAAGGTGAGTTGGGGTGCTGCATAAAACCAGAGATTGAAATGAGCACAGATAAAGTTCCTTAAGCCAAATATGGAATAGACAAGAGCTACTCCTTGCTCAACGAAATGGACTCAACACCCCATATTAAACGCCTAAGAATGTACCTGACTTGTAAGTACCTTAAAACCTATGCATTGCTATGTCTCCGAAAGAGAATCAAGCATGTGTACAGGGGCATAAACGCAGCAGTGATAGGATTGGAGAGGTTCGGTGAGCATATGAAGACCCTTTGAAGTCATATTGCATGGTACCCATTACACGGGTCTCAACTCTCCAGGTTTAAGGTATTCTTCCTTCAGCTAAAACATGCATGTGGAACCCAGAGTATGATCAACCATGTGAACGGGAGACGTATTCAAATATGTCTCAGTTTTCCTCCCCTGGTACTCGGGTGCAACATTCCAGACGCTTTACTAACACTCTCCCGACTTGGAGAGTCAGTCCCTTTAACCTCCTGTTTGGCCCAGTTTGCAATTTCTGTGGAAGATGAACAGGAATAGCGAGAACCAATGAGAGGCTAGCTGGAGGTGTCTGGACGGGCAAATTTAACTCTCATTTCCCACCAGGAAGAGGAATTAACCAAAGGCTCAGCATGCCGGGCCGGAACCAGATTAGGGCCTGAAGCCATCCTGCGGTGTTGTGGCCAGGTCACAAGAAAGCGAGTTGAGGAAAGGAGCTCAGGGGCACTGTAATTCACAAACCTGCAGAGTTATAAATGAGAGCTATCGTCCAAAAATAGACTGAAGTAAGGCTGCCAAGAGGACTTGAAAGCGGAGCAGAATTGCAGGAAACCGATTTCAGGAGGTAGACTGGAATTGCATTGAAAGCATAGGAAAAGAGGCAGAACATACACAATGATGCACTTGGCCAAAAAGGGCGTATGCGTTTTTTCCTGAATATATTCAGGAAAAAACGCATACGCCCTTTTTGGCCAACCAAGAAAGCTTGCAAAGGAAATATGCACTACAATGAAGTCTCACTTCCCCCCGGTCAAAAGGGCCATCTGAAAAAAGGGTAAAATCCAGAAAGGCAGGACAGGCCATGGAGAACTGGGAGCCTAGTTATGATGATGGGCGGGATGTAAATTGCCAACAACCACTCGGGAGAAGTGTATGGTGTTTCCTGAAACATCTAAAAAACAAAACAACAGAACCTAGGGCACTTCCACTTATGGTCCTATAGCTTAGGGAAATTAAAATCAAAAAGACACAGCCACCCCAAAGTTTGGATCGGCTCTGTTTACAAGAACCTCGTTTACAGTACAAGTTCAACATCGCAGAAAGTGAAAAATGGATAAAGAAGTTGTGGTATTTACTTACAAAGCAATATCACTCAGCAATGAAATCTGTGTCATCAGGCCCTTAGCAGCACAATGAGTGGATTCAGGTATGATGATTCTAACTGAAATAAGTCACACAGAAACAGAAACATCATAAGATATCACTAATACACGGAATGTAAACTTGGCTACACAGGAACTGAATTACAGAACAGAACAGGGTCTCAAATTTAGAAAACCAACTTATGCTTGCTTAAGGGGAAAGGTGAGTTGGGGTGCTGCATAAAACCAGAGATTGAAATGAGCACAGATAAAGTTCCTTAAGCCAAATATGGAATAGACAAGAGCTACTCCTTGCTCAATGAAATGGACTCAACACCGCATATTAAACGCCTAAGAATGTACCTGACTAGTAAGTATCTTAAAACCTATGGATTGCTATGTCTCCGAAAGAGAATCAAGCATGTGTACAGGGGCATAAACGCAGCAGTGATAGGATTGGAGAGGTTCGGTGAGCAAATGAAGACCCTTTGAAGTCATATTGCATGGTAACCATTCCACGGGTTTCAACTACTCAGGTTTTAGGTATTCTTCCTTCACCTAAAACATGCATGTGGAACCCAAGTATGATCAACCATGTGAACGGGAGACGTGTTCAAATATGTCTCAGTTTTCCTCCCCTGGTACTCGGGTGCAACATTCCAGACGCTTTACTAACACTCTCCCCACTTGGAGAGTCAGCGCCTTTAACCTCCTGTTTGGCCCAGTTTGCAATTTCTGCGGAAGATGAACAGGAATAGCGAGAACCAATGAGAGGCTAGCTGGAGGTGTCTGGACGGGCAAATTTAACTCTCATTTCCCACCAGGAAGAGGAAATAAC
Source organism: Stenella coeruleoalba (assembly GCF_951394435.1). Taxonomy (NCBI): domain Eukaryota; kingdom Metazoa; phylum Chordata; class Mammalia; order Artiodactyla; family Delphinidae; genus Stenella; species Stenella coeruleoalba. The sequence goes on along the minus strand of NW_027646083.1, from coordinate 275,009 downwards.
CAAATGCTCAGCGTGCCTTACCGGAACCAGATTAGGGCCTGAAGCCATCCTTCGGTGTTGCGGCCAGGTCACAAGAAAGCGAGTTGAAGAAAGGAGCTCAGGGGCACTGTAATTCACAAACCTGCAGAGTTATAAATGACAGCTATCGTCCAAAAATATACTGAAGTAAGGCTGCCAAGAGGACTTGAAAGCGGGGCAGAATTGCAGGAAACTGATTTCAGGAGGTAGACTGGAATTGCATTGAAAGCATAGGAAAAGAGGCAGAATGTCCACAATGATGCACTTGGCCAAAAAGGGCGTATGCGTTTTTTCCTGAATATATTCAGGAAAAAACGCATAGGCCCTTTTTGGCCAACCAAGCAAGCTTGCAAAGGAAATCTGCACTACAATGAAGTCTCACTTCCCCCCGGTCAAAAGGGCCATCTGAAAAAAGTGTAAAATCCAGAAAGGCAGCACAGGCCATGGAGAACTGGGAGCCTTGTTATGCTGATGGGCGGGATGTAAATTGCCAACAACCACTCGGGAGAAGTGTATGGTGTTTCCTGAAACATCTAAAAAACAAAGCAACAGAACCTAGTGCACTTCCACTTATGGTCCTATAGCTTAGGGAAATTAAAATAAACAAGACACAGCCACCCCAAAGTTTGGAACGGATCTGTTTACAAGAATCTCATTTACAGTACAAGTTCAACATCGCAGAAAGTGAAAAATGGATAAAGAAGTTGTGGTATTTACTTACAAAGCAATATCACTCAGCAATGAAATCTGTGTCATCAGGCCCTTAGCAGCACAATGAGTGGATTCAGGTATGATGATTCTAACTGAAGTAAGTCACACAGAAAAAGAAACATCATAAGATATCACTAATACACGGAATGTAAACTTGGCTACACAGGAACTGAATTACAGAACAGAACAGGGTCTCAAATTTAGAAAACCAACTTATGCTTGCTTAAGGGGAAAGGTGAGTTGGGGTGCTGCATAAAACCAGAGATTGAAATGAGCACAGATAAAGTTCCTTAAGCCAAATATGGAATAGACAAGAGCTACTCCTTGCTCAACGAAATGGACTCAACACCGCATATTAAACGCCTAAGAATGTACCTGACTAGTAAGTATCTTAAAACCTATGGATTGCTATGTCTCCGAAAGAGAATCAAGCATGTGTACAGGGGCATAAACGCAGCAGTGATAGGATTGGAGAGGTTCGGTGAGCAAATGAAGACCCTTTGAAGTCATATTGCATGGTACCCATTCCACGGGTTTCAACTACGCAGGTTTTAGGTATTCTTCCTTCAGCTAAAACATGCATGTGGAACCCAAGTATGATCAACCATGTGAACGGGAGACGTGTTCAAATATGTCTCAGTTTTCCTCCCCTGGTCCTCGGGTGCATATTCCAGACGCTTTACTAACACTCTCCCGACTTGGAGAGTCAGTCCCTTTAACCTCCTGTTTGGCCCAGTTTGCAATTTCTGCGGAAGATGAACAGGAATAGCGAGAACCAATGAGAGGCTAGCTGGAGGTGTCTGGACGGGCAAATTTAACTCTCATTTCTCACCAGGAAGAGGAAATAGCCAAAGGCTCAGCGTGCCATACCGGAACCAGATTAGGGCCTGAAGCCATCCTGCGGTGTTGCGGCCAGCTCAAAAGAAAGCGAGTTGAAGAAAGGAGCTCAGGGGCACTGTAATTCACAAACCTGCAGAGTTATAAATGACAGCTATCGTCCAAAAATAGACTGAAGTAAGGCTGCCAAGAGGACTTGAAAGCGGGGCAGAATTGCAGGAAACCGATTTCAGGAGGTAGACTGGAATTGCATTGAAAGCATAGGAAAAGAGGCAGAACGTCCACAATGATGCACTTGGCCAAAAAGGGCGTATGCGTTTTTTCCTGAATATATTCAGGAAAAAACGCATACGCCCTTTTTGGCCAACCAAGCAAGCTTGCAAAGGAAATCTGCACTACAATGAAGTCTCACTTCCCCCCGGTCAAAAGGGCCATCTGAAAAAAGTGTAAAATCCAGAAAGGCAGGACAGGCCATGGAGAACTGGGAGCCTTGTTATGCTGATGGGCGGGATGTAAATTGCCAACAACCACTCGGGAGAAGTGTATGGTGTTTCCTGAAACATCTAAAAAACAAAGCAACAGAACCTAGGGAATTTCCACTTATGGTCCTATAGCTTAGGGAAATTAAAATCAAAAAGACACAGCCACCCCAAAGTTTGGAACGGCTTGTTTACAAGAACCTCGTTTACAGTACAAGTTCAACATCGCAGAAAGTGAAAAATGGATAAAGAAGTTGTGGTATTTACTTACAAAGCAATATCACTCAGCAATGAAATCTGTGTCATCAGGCCCTTAGCAGCACAATGAGTGGATTCAGGTATGATGATTCTAACAGAAGTAAGTCACACAGAAAAAGAAACATCATAAGATATCAGTAATACACGGAATGTAAACTTGGCTACACAGGAACTGAATTACAGAACAGAACAGGGTCTCAAATTTAGAAAACCAACTTATGCTTGCTTAAGGGGAAAGGTGAGTTGGGGTGCTGCATAAAACCAGAGATTGAAATGAGCACAGATAAAGTTCCTTAAGTCAAATATGGAATAGACAAGAGCTACTCCTTGCTCAACGAAATGGACTCAACATCGCATATTAAATGCCTAAGAATGTACCTGACTAGTAAGTATCTTAAAAACCTATGGATTGTTATGTCTCCAAAAGAGAATCAAGCATGTGTACAGGGGCATAAACGCAGCAGTGATAGGATTGGAGAGCTTCGGTGAGCAAATGAAGACCTTTTGAAGTCATATTGCATGGTACCCATTACACGGGTCTTAACTCTCCAGGTTTAAGGTATTCTTCCTTCAACTAAAACATGCATGTGGAACCCAAGTATGATCAACCATGTGAACGGGAGACGTGTTCACATATGTCTCAGTTTTCCTCCCCTGGTACTCGGGTGCAACATTCCAGACGCTTTACTAACACTCTCCCCACTTGGAGAGTCAGCGCCTTTAACCTCCTGTTTGGCACAGTTTGCAATTTCTGCGGAAGATGAACAGGAATAGCGAGAAACAATGAGAGACTAGCTGGAGGTGTCTGGACGGGCAAATTTAACTCTCATTTCCCACCAGGAAAAGGAAATAACCAAAGGCTCAGCGTGCCGTGCCGGAACCATATTAGGGCCTGAAGCCATCCTGCGGTGTTGCTGCCAGGTCACAAGAAAGCAAGTTGAAGAAAGGAGCTCAGGGGCACTGTAATGCACAAACCTGCAGAGTTATAAATGACAGCTATCGTCCAAAAATAGACTGAAGTAAGGCTGCCAAGAGGACTTGAAAGCGGGGCAGAATTGCAGGAAACCGATTTCAGGAGGTAGACTGGAATTGCATTGAAAGCATAGGAAAAGAGGCAGAACGTCCACAATGATGCACTTGGCCAAAAAGGGTGTATGCGTTTTTTCCTGAATATATTCAGGAAAAAACGCATACGCCCTTTTTGGCCAACCAAGCAAGCTTGCAAAGGAAATCTGCACTACAATGAAGTCTCACTTCCCCCCGGTCAAAAGGGCCATCTGAAAAAAGTGTAAAATCCAGAAAGGCAGGACAGGCCATGGAGAACTGGGAGCCTTGTTATGCTGATGGGCGGGATGTAAATTGCCAACAACCACTCGGGAGAAGTGTATGGTGTTTCCTGAAACATCTAAAAAACAAAGCAACAGAACCTAGGGCACTTCCACTTATGGTCCTATAGCTTAGGGAAATTAAAATCAAAAAGACACAGCCACCCCAATGTTTGGAACGGCTCTGTTTACAAGAACCTCGTTTACAGTACAAGTTCAACATCGCAGAAAGTGAAAAATGGATAAAGAAGTTGTGGTATTCACTTACAAAGCAATATCACTCAGCAATGAAATCTATGTCATCAGGCCCTTAGCAGCACAATGAGTGGATTCAAGTATGATGATTCTAACTGAAATAAGTCACACAGAAAAAGAAACATCATAAGATATCAGTAATACACGGAATGGAAACTTGGCTACACAGGAACTGAATTACAGAACAGAACAGGTTCTCAAATTTAGAAAACCAACTTATGCTTGCTTAAGGGTAAAGGTGAGTTGGGGTGCTGCATAAAACCAGAGATTGAAATGAGCACAGATAAAGTTTCTTAAGCCAAATATGGAATAGACAAGAGCTACTCCTTGCTCAACGAAATGGACTCAACACCGCATATTAAACGCCTAAGAATGTACCTGACTTGTAAGTATCTTAAAACCTATGGATTGCTATGTCTCCGAAAGAGAATCAAGCATGTGTACAGGGGCATAAACGCAGCAGTGATAGGATTGGAGAGGTTCGGTGAGCAAATGAAGACCCTTTGAAGTCATATTGCATGGTACCCATTCCACGGGTTTCAACTACCCAGGTTTAAGGTATTCTTCCTTCAGCTAAAACATGCATGTGGAACCTAGAGTATGATCAACCATGTGATTGGGAGACGTGTTCAAATATGTCTCAGTTTTCTTCCCCTGGTACTCGGGTGCAACATTCCAGACGCTTTACTAACACTCTCCCCACTTGGAGAGTCAGTCCCTTTAACCTCCTGTTTGGCCCAGTTTGCAATTTCTGCGGAAGATGAACAGGAATAGCGAGAACCAATGAGAGGCTAGCTGGAGGTGTCTGGACGGGCAAATTTAACTCTCATTTCCCACCAGGAAGAGGAATTAACCAAAGGCTCAGCGTGCCGGGCCGGAACCAGATTAGGGCCTGAAGCCATCCTGCGGTGTTGCGGCCAGGTCACAAGAAAGCGAGTTGAAGAAAGGAGCTCAGGGGCACTGTAATTCACAAACCTGCAGAGTTATAAATGACAGCTATCGTCCAAAAATAGACTGAAGTAAGGCTGCCAAGAGGACTTGAAAGCGGGGCAGAATTGCAGGAAACCGATTTCAGGAGGTAGACTGGAATTGCATTGAAAGCATAGGAAAAGAGGCAGAACGTCCACAATGATGCACTTGGCCAAAAAGGGCGTATGCGTTTTTTCCTGAATATATTCAGGAAAAAACGCATACGCCCTTTTTGGCCAACCAAGCAAGCTTGCAAAGGAAATCTGCACTACAATGAAGTCTCACTTCCCCCCGGTCAAAAGGGCCATCTGAAAAAAGTGTAAAATCCAGAAAGGCAGGACAGGCCATGGAGAACTGGGAGCCTTGTTATGCTGATGGGCGGGATGTAAATTGCCAACAGACACTCGGGAGAAGTGTATGGTGTTTCCTGAAACATCTAAAAAACAAAGCAACAGAGCCTAGGGCACTTCCACTTATGGTCCTATAGCTTAGGGAATTTAAATTCAAAAAGACACAGCCACCCCAAAGTTTCGAACGGCTCTGTTTACAAGAACCTCGTTTACAGTACAAGTTCAACATCGCAGAAAGTGAAAAATGGATAAAGAAGTTGTGGTATTTACTTACAAAGCAATATCACTCAGCAATGAAATCTATGTCATCAGGCCCTTAGCATCACAATGAGTGGATTCAGGTATGATGATTCTAACTGAAATAAGTCACACAGAAAAAGAAACATCATAAGATATCATTAATACACGGAATGTAAACTTGGCTACACAGGAACTGAATTACAGAACAGAACAGGGTCTCAAATTTAGAAAACCAACTTATGCTTGCTTAAGGGGAAAGGTGAGTTGGGGTGCTGCATAAAACCAGAGATTGAAATGAGCACAGATAAAGTTCCTTAAGTCAAATATGGAATAGACAAGAGCTACTCCTTGCTCAACGAAATGGACTCAACACCGCATATTAAACGCCTAAGAACGTACCTGACTAGTAAGTATCGTAAAACCTATGGATTGCTATGTCTCCAAAAGAGAATCAAGCATGTGTACAGGGGCATAAACGCAGCAGTGATAGGATTGGAGAGGTTCGGTGAGCAAATGAAGACCCTTTGAAGTCATATTGCATGGTACCCATTACACGGGTCTCAACTCTCCAGGTTTAAGGTATTCTTCCTTCAGCTAAAACATGCATGTGGAACCCAAGTATGATCAACCATGTGAACGGGAGACGTGTTCAAATATGTCTCAGTTTTCCTCCCCTGGTACTCGGGTGCAACATTCCAGACACTTTACTAACACTCTCCCCACTTGGAGAGTCAGCGCCTTTAACCTCCTGTTTGGCCCAGTTTGCAATTTCTGCGGAAGATGAACAGGAATAGCGAGAACCAATGAGAGGCTAGCTGAAGGTGTCTGGACGGGCAAATTTAACTCTCATTTCCCACCAGGAAGAGGAAATAACCAAAGGCTCAGCGTGCCGTGCCGGAACCAGATTAGGGCCTGAAGCCATCCTGCGGTGTTGCGGCCAGGTCACAAGAAAGCAAGTTGAAGAAAGGAGCTCAGGGGCACTGTAATTCACAAACCTGCAGAGTTATAAATGACAGCTATCGTCCAAAAATAGACTGAAGTAAGGCTGCCAAGAGGACTTGAAAGCGGGGCAGAATTGCAGGAAACCGATTTCAGGAGGTAGACTGGAATTGCATTGAAAGCATAGGAAAAGAGGCAGAACGTCCACAATGATGCACTTGGCCAAAAAGGGCGTATGCGTTTTTTCCTGAATATATTCAGGAAAAAACGCATACGCCCTTTTTGGCCAACCAAGCAAGCTTGCAAAGGAAATCTGCACTACAATGAAGTCTCACTTCCCCCCGGTCAAAAGGGCCATCTGAAAAAAGGGTAAAATCCAGAAAGGCAGGACAGGCCATGGAGAACTGGGAGCCTTGTTATGCTGATGGGCGGGATGTAAATTGCCAACAACCTCTCGGGAGAAGTGTATGGTGTTTCCTGAAACATCTAAAAAACAAAGCAACAGAACCTAGGGCACTTCCACTTATGGTCCTATAGCTTAGGGAAATTAAAATCAAAAAGACACAGCCACCCCAAAGTTTGGAACGGCTCTGTTTACAAGAACCTCGTTTACAGTACAAGTTCAACATCGCAGAAAGTGATAAATGGATAAATAAGTTGTGGTATTTACTTACAAAGCAATATCACTCAGCAATGAAATCTGTGTCATCAGGCCCTTAGCAGCACAATGAGTGGATTCAGGTATGATGATTCTAACCGAAATAAGTCACACAGAAAAAGAAACATCATAAGATATCAGTAATACACGGAATGGAAACTTGGCTACACAGGAACTGAATTACAGAACAGAACAGGGTCTCAAATTTAGAAAACCAACTTATTCTTGCTTAAGGTTAAAGGTGAGTTGGGGTGCTGCATAAAACCAGAGATTGAAATGAGCACAGATAAAGTTCCTTAAGCCAAATATGGAATAGACAAGAGCTACTCCTTGCTCAACGAAATGGACTCAACACCCCATATTAAACGCCTAAGAATGTACCTGACTAGTAAGTATCTTAAAACCTATGGATTGCTATGTCTCCGAAAGAGAATCAAGCATGTGTACAGGGGCATAAACGCAGCAGTGATAGGATTGGAGAGTTTCGGTGAGCAAATGAAGACCCTTTGAAGTCATATTGCATGGTACCCATTCCACGGGTTTCAACTACCCAGGTTTAAGGTATTCTTCCTTCAGCTAAACATGCATATGGAACCCAGAGTATGATCAACCATGTGAACGGGAGACGTGTTCAAATATGTCTCAGTTTTCCTCCCCTGGTACTCGGGTGCAACATTCCAGACGCTTTACTAGCACTCTCCCGACTTGGAGAGTCAGTCCCTTTAACCTCCTGTTTGGCCCAGTTTGCAATTTCTGCGGAAGATGAACAGGAATAGCGAGAACCAATGAGAGGCTAGCTGGAGGTGTCTGGACGGGCAAATTTAACTCTCATTTCCCACCAGGAAGAGGAATTAACCAAAGGCTCAGCATGCCGGGCCGGAACCAGATTAGGGCCTGAAGCCATCCTGCGGTGTTGCGGCCAGGTCACAAGAAAGCGAGTTGAAGAAAGGAGCTCAGGGGCACTGTAATTCACAAACCTGCAGAGTTATAAATGACAGCTATCGTCCAAAAATAGACTGAAGTAAGGCTGCCAAGAGGACTTGAAAGCGGGGCAGAATTGCAGGAAACCGATTTCAGGAGGTAGACTGGAATTGCATTGAAAGCATAGGAAAAGAGGCAGAACGTCCACAATGATGCACTTGGCCAAAAAGGGCGTATGCGTTTTTTCCTGAATATATTCAGGAAAAAACGCATAGGCCCTTTTTGGCCAACCAAGCAAGCTTGCAAAGGAAATCGGCACTACAATGAAGTCTCACTTCCCCCCGGTCAAAAGGGCCATCTGAAAAAAGTGTAAAATCCAGAAAGGCAGCACAGGCCATGGAGAACTGGGAGCCTTGTTATGCTGATGGGCGGGATGTAAATTGCCAACAACCACTCGGGAGAAGTGTATGGTGTTTCCTGAAACATCTAAAAAACAAAGCACCAGAACCTAGTGCACTTCCACTTATGGTCCTATAGCTTAGGGAAATTAAAATAAACAAGACACAGCCACCCCAAAGTTTGGAACGGATCTGTTTACAAGAACCTCATTTACAGTACAAGTTCAACATCGCAGAAAGTGAAAAATGGATAAAGAAGTTGTGGTATTTACTTACAAAGCAATATCACTCAGCAATGAAATCTGTGTCATCAGGCCCTTAGCAGCACAATGAGTGGATTCAGGTATGATGATTCTAACTGAAGTAAGTCACACAGAAAAAGAAACATCATAAGATATCACTAATACACGGAATGTAAACTTGGCTACACAGGAACTGAATTACAGAACAGAACAGGGTCTCAAATTTAGAAAACCAACTTATGCTTGCTTAAGGGGAAAGGTGAGTTGGGGTGCTGCATAAAACCAGAGATTGAAATGAGCACAGATAAAGTTCCTTAAGCCAAATATGGAATAGACAAGAGCTACTCCTTGCTCAACGAAATGGACTCAACACCGCATATTAAACGCCTAAGAATGTACCTGACTAGTAAGTATCTTAAAACCTATGGATTGCTATGTCTCCGAAAGAGAATCAAGCATGTGTACAGGGGCATAAACGCAGCAGTGATAGGATTGGAGAGGTTCGGTGAGCAAATGAAGACCCTTTGAAGTCATATTGCATGGTACCCATTCCACGGGTTTCAACTACGCAGGTTTTAGGTATTCTTCCTTCAGCTAAAACATGCATGTGGAACCCAAGTATGATCAACCATGTGAACGGGAGACGTGTTCAAATATGTCTCAGTTTTCCTCCCCTGGTCCTCGGGTGCATATTCCAGACGCTTTACTAACACTCTCCCGACTTGGAGAGTCAGTCCCTTTAACCTCCTGTTTGGCCCAGTTTGCAATTTCTGCGGAAGATGAACAGGAATAGCGAGAACCAATGAGAGGCTAGCTGGAGGTGTCTGGACGGGCAAATTTAACTCTCATTTCTCACCAGGAAGAGGAAATAGCCAAAGGCTCAGCGTGCCATACCGGAACCAGATTAGGGCCTGAAGCCATCCTGCGGTGTTGCGGCCAGCTCAAAAGAAAGCGAGTTGAAGAAAGGAGCTCAGGGGCACTGTAATTCACAAACCTGCAGAGTTATAAATGACAGCTATCGTCCAAAAATAGACTGAAGTAAGGCTGCCAAGAGGACTTGAAAGCGGGGCAGAATTGCAGGAAACCGATTTCAGGAGGTAGACTGGAATTGCATTGAAAGCATAGGAAAAGAGGCAGAACGTCCACAATGATGCACTTGGCCAAAAAGGGCGTATGCGTTTTTTCCTGAATATATTCAGGAAAAAACGCATACGCCCTTTTTGGCCAACCAAGCAAGCTTGCAAAGGAAATCTGCACTACAATGAAGTCTCACTTCCCCCCGGTCAAAAGGGCCATCTGAAAAAAGTGTAAAATCCAGAAAGGCAGGACAGGCCATGGAGAACTGGGAGCCTTGTTATGCTGATGGGCGGGATGTAAATTGCCAACAACCACTCGGGAGAAGTGTATGGTGTTTCCTGAAACATCTAAAAAACAAAGCAACAGAACCTAGGGAATTTCCACTTATGGTCCTATAGCTTAGGGAAATTAAAATCAAAAAGACACAGCCACCCCAAAGTTTGGAACGGCTTGTTTACAAGAACCTCGTTTACAGTACAAGTTCAACATCGCAGAAAGTGAAAAATGGATAAAGAAGTTGTGGTATTTACTTACAAAGCAATATCACTCAGCAATGAAATCTGTGTCATCAGGCCCTTAGCAGCACAATGAGTGGATTCAGGTATGATGATTCTAACAGAAGTAAGTCACACAGAAAAAGAAACATCATAAGATATCAGTAATACACGGAATGTAAACTTGGCTACACAGGAACTGAATTACAGAACAGAACAGGGTCTCAAATTTAGAAAACCAACTTATGCTTGCTTAAGGGGAAAGGTGAGTTGGGGTGCTGCATAAAACCAGAGATTGAAATGAGCACAGATAAAGTTCCTTAAGTCAAATATGGAATAGACAAGAGCTACTCCTTGCTCAACGAAATGGACTCAACATCGCATATTAAATGCCTAAGAATGTACCTGACTAGTAAGTATCTTAAAAACCTATGGATTGTTATGTCTCCAAAAGAGAATCAAGCATGTGTACAGGGGCATAAACGCAGCAGTGATAGGATTGGAGAGCTTCGGTGAGCAAATGAAGACCCTTTGAAGTCATATTGCATGGTACCCATTACACGGGTCTTAACTCTCCAGGTTTAAGGTATTCTTCCTTCAACTAAAACATGCATGTGGAACCCAAGTATGATCAACCATGTGAACGGGAGACGTGTTCACATATGTCTCAGTTTTCCTCCCCTGGTACTCGGGTGCAACATTCCAGACGCTTTACTAACACTCTCCCCACTTGGAGAGTCAGCGCCTTTAACCTCCTGTTTGGCACAGTTTGCAATTTCTGCGGAAGATGAACAGGAATAGCGAGAAACAATGAGAGACTAGCTGGAGGTGTCTGGACGGGCAAATTTAACTCTCATTTCCCACCAGGAAAAGGAAATAACCAAAGGCTCAGCGTGCCGTGCCGGAACCATATTAGGGCCTGAAGCCATCCTGCGGTGTTGCTGCCAGGTCACAAGAAAGCAAGTTGAAGAAAGGAGCTCAGGGGCACTGTAATGCACAAACCTGCAGAGTTATAAATGACAGCTATCGTCCAAAAATAGACTGAAGTAAGGCTGCCAAGAGGACTTGAAAGCGGGGCAGAATTGCAGGAAACCGATTTCAGGAGGTAGACTGGAATTGCATTGAAAGCATAGGAAAAGAGGCAGAACGTCCACAATGATGCACTTGGCCAAAAAGGGTGTATGCGTTTTTTCCTGAATATATTCAGGAAAAAACGCATACGCCCTTTTTGGCCAACCAAGCAAGCTTGCAAAGGAAATCTGCACTACAATGAAGTCTCACTTCCCCCCGGTCAAAAGGGCCATCTGAAAAAAGTGTAAAATCCAGAAATGCAGGACAGGCCATGGAGAACTGGGAGCCTTGTTATGCTGATGGGCGGGATGTAAATTGCCAACAACCACTCGGGAGAAGTGTATGGTGTTTCCTGAAACATCTAAAAAACAAAGCAACAGAACCTAGGGCACTTCCACTTATGGTCCTATAGCTTAGGGAAATTAAAATCAAAAAGACACAGCCACCCCAATGTTTGGAACGGCTCTGTTTACAAGAACCTCGTTTACAGTACAAGTTCAACATCGCAGAAAGTGAAAAATGGATAAAGAAGTTGTGGTATTCACTTACAAAGCAATATCACTCAGCAATGAAATCTATGTCATCAGGCCCTTAGCAGCACAATGAGTGGATTCAAGTATGATGATTCTAACTGAAATAAGTCACACAGAAAAAGAAACATCATAAGATATCAGTAATACACGGAATGGAAACTTGGCTACACAGGAACTGAATTACAGAACAGAACAGGTTCTCAAATTTAGAAAACCAACTTATGCTTGCTTAAGGGTAAAGGTGAGTTGGGGTGCTGCATAAAACCAGAGATTGAAATGAGCACAGATAAAGTTTCTTAAGCCAAATATGGAATAGACAAGAGCTACTCCTTGCTCAACGAAATGGACTCAACACCGCATATTAAACGCCTAAGAATGTACCTGACTTGTAAGTATCTTAAAACCTATGGATTGCTATGTCTCCGAAAGAGAATCAAGCATGTGTACAGGGGCATAAACGCAGCAGTGATAGGATTGGAGAGGTTCGGTGAGCAAATGAAGACCCTTTGAAGTCATATTGCATGGTACCCATTCCACGGGTTTCAACTACCCAGGTTTAAGGTATTCTTCCTTCAGCTAAAACATGCATGTGGAACCTAGAGTATGATCAACCATGTGATTGGGAGACGTGTTCAAATATGTCTCAGTTTTCTTCCCCTGGTACTCGGGTGCAACATTCCAGACGCTTTACTAACACTCTCCCCACTTGGAGAGTCAGTCCCTTTAACCTCCTGTTTGGCCCAGTTTGCAATTTCTGCGGAAGATGAACAGGAATAGCGAGAACCAATGAGAGGCTAGCTGGAGGTGTCTGGACGGGCAAATTTAACTCTCATTTCCCACCAGGAAGAGGAATTAACCAAAGGCTCAGCGTGCCGGGCCGGAACCAGATTAGGGCCTGAAGCCATCCTGCGGTGTTGCGGCCAGGTCACAAGAAAGCGAGTTGAAGAAAGGAGCTCAGGGGCACTGTAATTCACAAACCTGCAGAGTTATAAATGACAGCTATCGTCCAAAAATAGACTGAAGTAAGGCTGCCAAGAGGACTTGAAAGCGGGGCAGAATTGCAGGAAACCGATTTCAGGAGGTAGACTGGAATTGCATTGAAAGCATAGGAAAAGAGGCAGAACGTCCACAATGATGCACTTGGCCAAAAAGGGCGTATGCGTTTTTTCCTGAATATATTCAGGAAAAAACGCATACGCCCTTTTTGGCCAACCAAGCAAGCTTGCAAAGGAAATCTGCACTACAATGAAGTCTCACTTCCCCCCGGTCAAAAGGGCCATCTGAAAAAAGTGTAAAATCCAGAAAGGCAGGACAGGCCATGGAGAACTGGGAGCCTTGTTATGCTGATGGGCGGGATGTAAATTGCCAACAGACACTCGGGAGAAGTGTATGGTGTTTCCTGAAACATCTAAAAAACAAAGCAACAGAGCCTAGGGCACTTCCACTTATGGTCCTATAGCTTAGGGAATTTAAATTCAAAAAGACACAGCCACCCCAAAGTTTCGAACGGCTCTGTTTACAAGAACCTCGTTTACAGTACAAGTTCAACATCGCAGAAAGTGAAAAATGGATAAAGAAGTTGTGGTATTTACTTACAAAGCAATATCACTCAGCAATGAAATCTATGTCATCAGGCCCTTAGCATCACAATGAGTGGATTCAGGTATGATGATTCTAACTGAAATAAGTCACACAGAAAAAGAAACATCATAAGATATCATTAATACACGGAATGTAAACTTGGCTACACAGGAACTGAATTACAGAACAGAACAGGGTCTCAAATTTAGAAAACCAACTTATGCTTGCTTAAGGGGAAAGGTGAGTTGGGGTGCTGCATAAAACCAGAGATTGAAATGAGCACAGATAAAGTTCCTTAAGTCAAATATGGAATAGACAAGAGCTACTCCTTGCTCAACGAAATGGACTCAACACCGCATATTAAACGCCTAAGAACGTACCTGACTAGTAAGTATCGTAAAACCTATGGATTGCTATGTCTCCAAAAGAGAATCAAGCATGTGTACAGGGGCATAAACGCAGCAGTGATAGGATTGGAGAGGTTCGGTGAGCAAATGAAGACCCTTTGAAGTCATATTGCATGGTACCCATTACACGGGTCTCAACTCTCCAGGTTTAAGGTATTCTTCCTTCAGCTAAAACATGCATGTGGAACCCAAGTATGATCAACCATGTGAACGGGAGACGTGTTCAAATATGTCTCAGTTTTCCTCCCCTGGTACTCGGGTGCAACATTCCAGACACTTTACTAACACTCTCCCCACTTGGAGAGTCAGCGCCTTTAACCTCCTGTTTGGCCCAGTTTGCAATTTCTGCGGAAGATGAACAGGAATAGCGAGAACCAATGAGAGGCTAGCTGAAGGTGTCTGGACGGGCAAATTTAACTCTCATTTCCCACCAGGAAGAGGAAATAACCAAAGGCTCAGCGTGCCGTGCCGGAACCAGATTAGGGCCTGAAGCCATCCTGCGGTGTTGCGGCCAGGTCACAAGAAAGCAAGTTGAAGAAAGGAGCTCAGGGGCACTGTAATTCACAAACCTGCAGAGTTATAAATGACAGCTATCGTCCAAAAATAGACTGAAGTAAGGCTGCCAAGAGGACTTGAAAGCGGGGCAGAATTGCAGGAAACCGATTTCAGGAGGTAGACTGGAATTGCATTGAAAGCATAGGAAAAGAGGCAGAACGTCCACAATGATGCACTTGGCCAAAAAGGGCGTATGCGTTTTTTCCTGAATATATTCAGGAAAAAACGCATACGCCCTTTTTGGCCAACCAAGCAAGCTTGCAAAGGAAATCTGCACTACAATGAAGTCTCACTTCCCCCCGGTCAAAAGGGCCATCTGAAAAAAGGGTAAAATCCAGAAAGGCAGGACAGGCCATGGAGAACTGGGAGCCTTGTTATGCTGATGGGCGGGATGTAAATTGCCAACAACCTCTCGGGAGAAGTGTATGGTGTTTCCTGAAACATCTAAAAAACAAAGCAACAGAACCTAGGGCACTTCCACTTATGGTCCTATAGCTTAGGGAAATTAAAATCAAAAAGACACAGCCACCCCAAAGTTTGGAACGGCTCTGTTTACAAGAACCTCGTTTACAGTACAAGTTCAACATCGCAGAAAGTGATAAATGGATAAATAAGTTGTGGTATTTACTTACAAAGCAATATCACTCAGCAATGAAATCTGTGTCATCAGGCCCTTAGCAGCACAATGAGTGGATTCAGGTATGATGATTCTAACCGAAATAAGTCACACAGAAAAAGAAACATCATAAGATATCAGTAATACACGGAATGGAAACTTGGCTACACAGGAACTGAATTACAGAACAGAACAGGGTCTCAAATTTAGAAAACCAACTTATTCTTGCTTAAGGTTAAAGGTGAGTTGGGGTGCTGCATAAAACCAGAGATTGAAATGAGCACAGATAAAGTTCCTTAAGCCAAATATGGAATAGACAAGAGCTACTCCTTGCTCAACGAAATGGACTCAACACCCCATATTAAACGCCTAAGAATGTACCTGACTAGTAAGTATCTTAAAACCTATGGATTGCTATGTCTCCGAAAGAGAATCAAGCATGTGTACAGGGGCATAAACGCAGCAGTGATAGGATTGGAGAGTTTCGGTGAGCAAATGAAGACCCTTTGAAGTCATATTGCATGGTACCCATTCCACGGGTTTCAACTACCCAGGTTTAAGGTATTCTTCCTTCAGCTAAACATGCATATGGAACCCAGAGTATGATCAACCATGTGAACGGGAGACGTGTTCAAATATGTCTCAGTTTTCCTCCCCTGGTACTCGGGTGCAACATTCCAGACGCTTTACTAGCACTCTCCCGACTTGGAGAGTCAGTCCCTTTAACCTCCTGTTTGGCCCAGTTTGCAATTTCTGCGGAAGATGAACAGGAATAGCGAGAACCAATGAGAGGCTAGCTGGAGGTGTCTGGACGGGCAAATTTAACTCTCATTTCCCACCAGGAAGAGGAATTAACCAAAGGCTCAGCATGCCGGGCCGGAACCAGATTAGGGCCTGAAGCCATCCTGCGGTGTTGCGGCCAGGTCACAAGAAAGCGAGTTGAAGAAAGGAGCTCAGGGGCACTGTAATTCACAAACCTGCAGAGTTATAAATGACAGCTATCGTCCAAAAATAGACTGAAGTAAGGCTGCCAAGAGGACTTGAAAGCGGGGCAGAATTGCAGGAAACCGATTTCAGGAGGTAGACTGGAATTGCATTGAAAGCATAGGAAAAGAGGCAGAACGTCCACAATGATGCACTTGGCCAAAAAGGGCGTATGCGTTTTTTCCTGAATATATTCAGGAAAAAACGCATACGCCCTTTTTGGCCAACCAAGCAAGCTTGCAAAGGAAATCTGCACTACAATGAAGTCTCACTTCCCCCCGGTCAAAAGGGCCATCTGAAAAAAGTGTAAAATCCAGAAAGGGAGGACAGGCCATGGAGAACTGGGAGCCTTGTTATGCTGATGGGCGGGATGTAAATTGCCAACAACCACTCGGGAGAAGTGTATGGTGTTTCCTGAAACATCTAAAAAACAAAGCAACAGAGCCTAGGGCACTGCCACTTATGGTCCTATAGCTTAGGGAAATTAAAATCAAAAAGACACAGCCACCCCAAAGTTTGGGACGCCTATGTTTACAAGAACCTCGTTTACTGTACAAGTTCAATATCACAGAAAGTGAAAAATGGATAAAGAACTTGTGGTACTTACGTACAATGCAATATCACTCAGCAATGAAATCTATGTCATCAGGCCCGTAGCAGCATAATGAGTGGATTCAGGTACGATGATTCTAACTGAAATAAGTCACACAGAAAAAGAAACATCAAAAGATATCACTAATACACGGAATGTAAACTTGGCTACACAGGAACTGAATTCCAAAACAGAACAGGGTCTCAAATTTAGAAAACCAACTTATGCTTGCTTAAGGGGAAAGGTGAGTTGGGGTGCTGCATAAAACCAGAGATTGAAATGAGCACAGATAAAGTTCCTTAAGCCAAATATGGAATAGACAAGAGCTACTCCTTGCTCAACGAAATGGACTCAACACCCCATATTAAACGCCTAAGAATGTACCTGACTAGTAAGTATCTTAAAACATAGGGATTGCTATGTCTCCGAAAGAGAATCAAGCGTGTGTACTGGGGCATAAATGCAGCAGTGATAGGATTGGAGAGGTTCGGTGAGCAAATGAAGACCCTTTGAAGTCATATTGCATGGTACCCATTCCATGGGTCTCAACTCTCCAGGTTTAAGGTATTCTTCCTTCAGCTAAAACATGCATGTGGAACCCAGAGTATGATCAACCGTGTGATCGGGAGACGTGTTCAAATATGTCTCAGTTTTCATACCCTGGTACTCGGGTGCAACATTCCAGACGCTTTACTAACACTCTCCCGACTTGGACAGTCAGTGCCTTTAACCTCCTGTTTGGCCCAGTTTGCAATTTCTGCGGAAGATGAACAGGAATAGGGAGAACCAATGAGAGGCTAGCTGGAGGTGTCTGGACGGGCAAATTTAACTCTCATTTCCCACTAGGAAGAGGAATTAACCAAAGGCTCAGCGTGCCGTGGCGGAAACAGATTAGGGCCTGAAGCCATCCTGCAGTGTTGCGGCCAGCTCACAAGAAAGTGAGTTGAAGAAAGGAGCTCAGGGGCTCTGTAATTCACAAACCTGCAGAGTTATAAATGACAGCTATCGTCCAAAAATAGACTGAAGTAAGGCTGCCAAGAGGACTTGAAAGCGGGGCAGAATTGCAGGATACCGATTTCAGGAGGTAGACTGGAATTTCATTGAAAGCGTAGGAAAAGAGGCAGAACGTCCACAATGATGCACTTTGCCAAAAGGGCATATGCGTTTTTTCCTGAATATATTCAGGAAAAAACGCATACGCCCTTTTTGGCCAACCAAGCAAGCTTGCAAAGGAAATCTGCACTACAATGAAGTCTCACTTCCCCCCGGTCAAAAGGGCCATCAGAATAAAGTGTAAAATCCAGAAAGGCAGGACAGGCCATGGAGAACTGGGAGCCTTGTTATGCTGATGGGCGGGATGTAAATTGCCAACAGACACTCGGGAGAAGTGTATGGTGTTTCCTGAAACATCTAAAAAACAAAGCAACAGAGCCTAGGGCACTTCCACTTATGGTCCTATAGCTTAGGGAAATTAATATCAAAAAGACACAGCAACCCCAAAATTTGGGACGGCTCTTTTTACAGGAATCTCTTCTCCGGCACAAGTTAAATATCCCAGAGAGCAAATAATGGATAAAGAAGTTGCGGTACTTCTGTACAACAGAATACCACTCAGCAATGAAATCTATGTCACCAGGCCCGTACCAGCATAATGAGTGGATTGAGGCACGATGATTCTAAGTGAAATAAGTCACACAGAAAAAGAAACATCATAAGGTATCACTAATACACGGAATGTGAACTTGGCTACACATGAACTGAATTACAAAACAGAACAGGGTCTCAAGTTTAGAAAACCAACTTATGCCTGCTTAAGGGGGAAGGTGAGTTGGGGTGCTGCATAAAAGCAGAGTTTGAAATTAGCACAGATACCGTTCCATAAGCCAAATATGTAATAGACAAGAGCTACCCCTTGCTCAACGAAATGGATTCAACAATGAGGTATCACCTCACACCTGGTAGAATAGGCATCATTGAAAATCTACAAACAAAAAATGCTGGAAAGGGTGTGGAGAAAAGGAACCCTCTTCCACTATTGTTGGGAATATAAATTGATACAGTCATTATGGAGAACAATATGGAATTTCTTAAGAAACTAACAATAGAATTACCATATGATACAGCAATCCCAGTACTGGACATATACCCAGACAAAACCATAAATCAAAAAGAGTCATTCACCGCAATGTTCATTGCATCACTATTTACAATATCGAGGTAATGGAAGCAACCTAAATGCCCACAGACAGACGAATGCATAAAGCTGTGGTACATATATAAAATGGAATATTACTAAGCCATGAAAAGGAATGAAATTGGGTCATTTGTAGAGACGTCGATGGATCTAGAGACTGTCATACAGAGTGAAGTAAGTCAGAAAGAGAAAAACAAATCTTGTATATTCATGCATATATGTGGAACCTAGAAAAACTGTACAGATTAACCATTTTACAAGGCATAAACAGAGCAACAGATGTAGACAACAAACGTATGGACAACAAGGGGGGAAAGCTGTTGGGGGGGTGGTGGTGGGAGGAGTTGAGAGACTGGGATTGGCATGTATACATTTATATGTATAAAATAGATAACCAATAAGAACCTGCTGTATAAAAATATAAAATAAAATTCAAAATTAAAAAGAAGTAAAATTTAAAAAATAAAACAGAAAAAACAATTATTCCCTGCACATACATGTATTTATATGAATAAATTATTTCCATGCTTATATCTGTAAATACAAAAAAGAGGAATAAAATCTACCTTGAACCAAAAACGAAAAAGAGAAAAAAAACACAGAACCCACCAGTTCCACAGAGGAAAACCGTATCAGGGCACTTGCTCCAGTTGTAAACAATTCTGAAGTTGGTCAGTGGTGGGGAATCGTCTCCCATTCAGCCAGCAGCCCCCACGCAACAAGCGTCCTCATTGCAAAGCTGGGGCACCGTGCCGAGGCATCTGTGAGTAAACGTGAGCTGAGCCCCAGGCCAGTTGCTGCTGAACTATTCCCACCCGTCCCAGGTAAAACACCTGAATATATACAAGGACTTGAAAGCCTAGAGGAAGGGCCATAGAGCCACACGAGTGACAGCATGCCGGCCGACTTGGTGCCTGCAGGCCAGCCAGGATGGTCCTGGCCCTGGGTGCTCTTCTGGAAGATTTCCATTTCCCTGCCTGAGATACCCGTCCTGTCCCTGCCCCCACTGCTTTTTTCCTTCCTCACCTCTGCCCAGGGAGAAATTCCAGCAGCAGGTATGGGTGACACATCCTCTTCTTTAGCAGGTGGCAGCCTGGCAACTGCTGCAGAAAGTCCAGCAGAGCCCCACTCACACTGGGCCACCCACAAAGCCGTGGCCTCTCACTCCCTCCCACCAGCCCAGCCCCGAGACTGCTGACAGGGCAGAGAAAATGGCGTCAGGCACGGCTGCAGGGGCTCTTGCTGCCTGGAGTGGTATTTATATTGATCTCAACCCAGGCACACCTGGGGAGGGCTGGCCGGCACGGTAAGGCTGCCCAGGTCAGCCAATCATCACCCCTCAGGGGCTCACAGTTGCAGAAAATGGAACTTGCTGAACCGGCCAGGTCCAAGGAACAGGTGTGGGCTCCTGAGAGTCAGGATAGACAAGGGGCTGCAGCTTTGGCTTGTTTTCTAATCATTTTATCTGGCCCATGAGTGGGAGACAACTTCAAGAAAACCCTCTCCTAATGAGAGGAACCCAGGAGTCAGGGAGAGGAGGGGTGGGTGGTGGTTGGAGACAGAGGCCTGGTGCCCCGGGTGCAGTGGAAGTCTCTGGAAGACCAGGTGGAGGGAGGCCTCACGGAGTGATGCCCAGGGTCACAGACCTGTCGCAGCTGCTGTTTGTTAGTTCAAGTCCTGCTCTGAGGTGCTCTGTGTCAGCTCTGAGCGACAGGTGAGCTGGGGGTGCTCTGCAATGAGGGCTATGTGCACGGTTCCTGTGTGCCCAGCCCTGCCACGGTACCCGCAAGGGTAGCTCTGTATCCTGGGAGGGGCCTGACCACGAGAGCCCCGTGGGCTGGGGTGGGGGTGGGGTACCTGCCCAGGTGAGCTCCATATTCTGGGATTGGTCTGACCACGAGAGCCCCATGGGCTGCTGGGGACCTGGTAAAGGATGTCAGGACAGTCAGTGAAGCCACCGAGGATATACCTCCAGTTGCTCCTAATTCCTACACCCTGCTGGTCATTCTACCAACCACCAGGACATGGTATTCTGTATTAGTCTTCAATGATGCCTTCTTTTGTATTCCATTAGTCCCAGAGTCACAAGAAATTTTGGCTTGTGAGTGGCAGGACTCAACATACAACTAAAACAATACTTCCGGGCCGTCTGGCCCCAAGGGTGCAAAAATTCCCACACCATCTTTGGGGAAAGCTTAGCTAAAGACCTAAAAGTTCTACCTCTGGAAAAGGAAACCCTCCTTCAATATGCAGACGACATTCTGATCACCAGCCCTACTAAGGAGGCCTCTGAACTACCAAGCCAATAAAGGATAGAAGTTGTCCAAGAAAAAGCTCAAATATCACAGACTGCGGTGACCTGCCTGGGCTTCATTCTCACAGAAGGTCAGAGAAGCCCATCCCAGGAAAGGGAAGAAACCATTTTCAGCCTTACCCCTTTCTAAAACTAGAAGACAGCTTAGGGGTTCCTGGGGAGGCCAGGGTTTGCTGCTTCTGGATCCCTAACTACAGTCTACTAGCTGGGCCTCTATATGAAACACTGAAAGGAAAAGATGATGATCCTTTTGAATAGAATCCAGAAGTGGCCTTTCAAGAATGGAAAGAGCAGTCAATTCAGACCCTTGCCCTGGAACTCCCTAATTTAGCTAAACCCTTTGATCTTTACAATCCCGGTGAAAGGTGAATCGCCATTGGAGAATTAGTGCAAAAACTGGGACCACTTGAAATGGAACAATGCAAGAATGCCATCCAGGTAGGATAAACTACGGTCACTAAGGGGCTTGGCCCACTGCCACATCTGGCCAAGATACTGGCGGTATCTAAAAACCTGGAAATCAGCAGCCCAAAAGGCCACCTCCCTCCTAAGGGAAAAGGACCCCACGTGGTGATCCTAACCACCAACCATGCCCTGAAGTTGCAGGGTTCGCTCCGTGGGCACACCGACCTCGAGTGAGGAGGCCCTCCAACTCCAACATCCAGAGAGATAACCGGGGGCAACAGGGCACCATGACGACTCGTGTGAACATCACTTGACCTGGAGTTTCTCTCATAAAACAACAAGAGTGTGTCCCAAAAGAGTAGACTACTGCTTGCAGGACTTACTGCACCCAGAGGGGAGCTAATAATCTTGGCGGGGGAACAGTATACCACACTGTCACCATAGAAAAGCCTACAGACACCGTGATGATGGTAGCCAATAAGACCGGCTGGACTCCTGTTTACTTCAAAAGGCTGTTGACTCAGTAGCCATCATGGTCCTTGGTCACCACTGACCCTGGACTGTCTGGGAGTTGAGCGGGCAGGGCTCTGACACCTGGTGCTGTTTGTACGTTAATTCAGGGGCCTAACTGAAGAAAGCGCAGACTACTGGTCAGAGCATCTAGGCTGGCAGAGACGGTCAGCCTAAGGTGGCCGAACAAATGTGGGGCGGGGTGAAACCGGCCCCCACAGCGTCTCTGCACATCTCTTTCCTGGACCCTTAAAGGTCATTAGAATCTATAACACTTCCAATGCTGGTGCTCAGGTGGACGAGCAGGGAGGCAGGGGTCCTGGGGACAATCAACGTCACCGGGAGGCTGCTGGGGAGAAGCTCTGACCCTCGCCCCAGGGTATGAGGGCTCCCAACTCAGCACTCAGCAGTTACAGAAGAAGGGTCTGCACCCTCAGCACTCCAAGAATGAGGAACGGGACAAAAGGCAGAGGAGGGGTTTGTCCCCAGCAAAGCCCATTAAAAATCCCTGGGAGATAAAAATAGAATCTGGGCAATAAAGTCAAGTCTAACCTTTTTTATCCTTTGTGCTTTGTCTAATTTCACGTGCTCCTAGGGTCCCGCATGCAGAGGTTCCACACCCGGCACTTCAGACCAGATTTCCTAGTGCAGAATGGCTGGGTCGACACCTCAGCTCCTGGGGCCCAGTGCAGACTCCACGATATAGAGCCTGAGCTACAGCCAACCCGGCCCTCGAGAGCTCCGCCACCTCCCTCCCTCCCACTGACTCTGACAGGATCTCTACACAGCAGCCCAGCCCACAGCCCACGGGGTAGTGCATGCTCTCACCTCTCCATTCTCTGATCAAAATATAAAGTTTCCTTTGCTTGTGAACCAAACTCAGTCTCGATCTGTTGGCCCCAATGACACTGGGCAGGGGGACACTTGTTGGGGTCCACTCTGGAGGATCAGTAACAGAAATTGAGACTATTGTAACCTCAATGAACAGATGTGTGAGCCAAACTGTAGTTAACATAGAACAGTGTATAAGGCTCGGGTAAAATAAGATGTTTTTAACACTTCCATTTGATATTTCCATCACTTTTTATAAGCAAGTTCAGTGAAAAGGTTTGTCTTATTTGTCAGGTCAATATTAGAGAAACGAAGTGATTTCTTTCCAAGGATGTACAGCTAATAATCTTGGTTAAACCTTCAATCTTGTTTTAAATGCTTTTCCATTGAAAATGATACCTCTCTTTCAGCTCCCCCATTTCTGAGAAGTATAAAATCTTATAATTTATTATTACCAAAGGGGAAAGGTGGGAGGAGGGATAAATTAACAGTTTGGAATGAACACATACACACTGCTATGTATAAAATAGATCATCAACAAGGAACTACTGTATAGCACAGGGAACTACACTCAACATTTTGCAATAACCTATAAGGGGAAATAATCTGAAAAAGAATAGATATTTTTATTGACATCATCTATCAATGACAGTTAAAGTGTAGCCTAAGGGAAGCTGGTGGTGAGTGCTTCTGACCCTGAAGACTTCAATCATCTAAAGTTTGGACTCTGCCTACTTCCCAAGGCCCTTAATGAACATATGTGTAGCCGTAGCTTAAAAACTTCCCCAGTTTGGGTTTTGGGGAGACACTGATTTTGAAAAAGCCCTGGTGTTCTCCTTACATGAATGGGACTCTTCCTACTGCTAAAACATGTCTGTCACACCCAGAGGATGGTATACCATCTGATCGGGAAGAGTTTGGAAAAGGCATCTTATCTCCTCATCTCCTGGTGCTCGGGTTCACCCCTCCAGCGTCTTTACTAACAGTCTCCCCACTTGGAGATGTCAGCACTGTCAACATCCTGTTGCGTACAGTTTGGAATTTGTCCAGAGGATGAAGCGGAAGGATGAGGAACAATGAGAGACAAGTCCTAGGTGTTCAGACAGGCACATGTCACTCTAATTTCCAATCAGGAAGACGAATTGACCAAAGGCTAGGGTTGCCCATGGAAACAGTATAGGGCTTGAGGAAATCCCGCTGCTTTGTGGCCAGTTCCCATAAACACGAGTTGAACAATGGAACTCAGGGGCAGTAAAATTCACAAAACTGCAGAGTTGAAAATATCCATCACTGAAAAATGTCTTGAGGAAAGTCAGAGAAAAGGACTTGTAAGCAAGGGAGAATGGCAGGAAAGGGATTTGAGGAGGTAGAAAGGACTCGCCATTAAGCACAAGAAAAGGAGCTGAACATTGCCAACATTGCAGTTGGCCAAAAAGGGTGTATGCGTTCTTTTCTGTATATATTCAAGAAAAGGGCATACACTTTTTTAGCCAACCAAACAAGTGGGCACTGGAAGTCAATACTACAAAAGATATCACTTCGCATCAGTCAGAAGAGCCATCCTCATAAAGCGTAAACAACAGAAATGCAGGACAGGGCAACGAGAAGAGGGAGCCCTGTGAGACTTATAGTGGAAATGTATATTGCCAACGGCCATTCTGGAGAAGTGTATTGTGTTTACTAAAGCATCTAAAAAATGAGCTACAGAGCATAGGGCACTTGCACTCATGGGCGTATATCTTGGGAAAAACAAAAATCGAGAGGACACAGGCACCCCAATGTTTACCCCCTCTCTGTTTAAAAGATCCTCGACTAGGATATAACTTAAATGTCTCTGGAGGGAAAAAATGGATAGAGATGTGGTACTTAGGTAGAGTGGAATATTATTCAGCCTGGAAATCAATGAAATATGGCCAGTTGTAACAGCTCCGGAGGAGTTACGTATGATCATTCTAAGTGACAGAATTCAAAAAGAAAAAGACACATATCATAAGATATCACTTAAAGGTGGAATCCAAAATGGCTACACATGAAATAAATTACAAAACAAAAACATAGTCAAATATGTAGAAAACATGCATAAGGCTGCTAAACGGGAAAGGTGGGGAGGGGTGAGGCATCATCCAGGAGGTTGAAATTAGCAAAGATACCATTCCAAATACCAAACTGATAATCAACAAGGCCTACACGGTAGCTAAAAGAACTGCACTCAGCACACTCAAGTCACCGGAAAAGAATATATACGACTGGTAAGAATCTGAAAAAGAATTTATTGATGTCTCTCTGTACGTGAATCAAGTGGATGTACAGCAGCAAGAAACAGAGCTTTGAAAATCAGCTGTAACCAATATAGTAATAAATTGAAAAAAATAAACGACAGAGAGACAGAGAAAACCTCTTACAACTTTTCCTCAGGGATGGTGATGCAACATGGATTGAACACATCTAGACCCACAGCAGGATGAGACATAAGGCTGGAAACTGTTTGCGCTAAGAGAAATGTGAGGTTGGGTGAGGAAATGCACACCCTTTAAAGTAATACTACCTGGTACCCATTCAATGGGTCCCAAATCTGCAGGTTCAAGGGATCTTCCTACAGCTAAAACATGCATGGAAAACCCAGAGGACTGTACACCATGTGATCGGGAGATGTGTCTAAAATGCACCTCATTTATCCTCTCCTGGTGCTCCTGTTCACCATTCCAGCCACGCTACTTAGAATCTCCCCACTTGGAGAATCAGCACATTTAAACTTCTGTTTCACACATTTTGCAAATTGTGAGGAGGATGAACGGGAAGAGGGGGAACCAATGAGAGAAGAGTTGTAGGGGTTTGGACGGGCACATATCACTCTAATTTCCCATTAAGAGTAAGAATTAAAGAAAGGCTCAGCCTGCCTCGCCGGAGCCAAAATAGGGCCTGAAGCAATCCTGCGGGTTTGAGGCCAGCTCACAAAAGAGCAACTTAAAAAATGGAGCTCAGGGTCACTGCAATTCACAAACCTGCAGAGTTATAAATGAAAACTAACGTCCAAAAATATGTTGAGGTAAGGCAAAGAAGAGGATCTGAATGCAAGACAGAATTGCAAGAAACAGATTTCAAGAGATAGATTGGACTCGTCTTTAACGCACATGAAAAGCGGCAGAATTTCGACAATGATGCAGTTGGCCCAAAAGGGCGTATGCGTTTTTTCCTGATTATATCCAGGAAAAAACGCATACGCACTTTATGGGCAACGAAGCAAGCAAGCAATGCAAATGTGCACAACAAAGAAGTCTCACTTCCCACCGGTCAAAAGGGCCATCCTAAAAAATTGTAAAAACCAGAAATGCAGGACAGGCCATGGAGAACAGGGAGCCTTTATACGCTGATGGGCAGTGTGTGAACTGCCGAGAGCCACTCTGGAGAAGTGTATGGTGGTTCCTAAATCATCTAAAAAACAGAGCTACAGAGCATAGGACACTTCCAATCATGGGAGTATATCTAGGGAAGTCTAAAAATCAACAAGACACAAGCACACCACAGTTTAGGGCTACTCTGTTTACAAGAACCTCAACTTCAGTACACCTTAAATATCCCAGGAAAGAGAACAATGGATAAAGAAGATGTGGTACTTATGTACAATGGAATATCTCTTCACCATGAAATCAATGTAATAAGGCTAGTAGAAGGATAAAGAGTGGATTTAGGTCCGATAATACTACTTGAAATAAGTCAAACAGAAAAAGAAACATATCATAAGATATCACTTATAGAGGGAGGGTAAATATGGCTGCACAAGAAATGAATTACAGAACAGAACAGTGTCTCACATTTAGAAAACACACTTATGTCAGCTTAAGGGGAAAGGAGAGGTGGGGTGATGCATAAAACCAGAGTTTGAAATTAGCACAGATACCGTTCAATAAACCAAATAGGTATTAGACAAGATCTACACCTTGCTCAATGAACAGGCCTCAACACACCCTATACACCGCAGAGAAATATATCTGAGGAATAAGAATCTTAAAACCCATGTATTGATATATCTCCATAAGGGAATCAAGTGTGTGCAGAGCGGCACAAACACAGCAGTGAAAAGGAGCTAAACCCCATTATAGAAATAAATTTTAAAAACAAAACGCTGAAACAATGAAAGAGAGAAAAATTCTTACAAAATTCGCTCAGGGGCTGTGATGCAACCTGGATTGACCACATATAAACCCACAGCTGGATAAGACATAAGGCTGGACACTTGGGGCTGACAGGATTGGTGAGCTTTGGTGAGCAACTGCCGAAAGTTTAATGCAATACTTCATGCTACTCAGTCCAAGGGTCCCAACACTCCAGGTTGAAGGGAATCTTCCTACAGCTAAACCATGCTTGGGAAACCCAGCGACTGGTATACCATATGATCGGGAAAGGTTTCTAAAACGCACCTCATTTTTCCTCTCCTGGGGCTCCGGATCGACATTCCAGCCGCTTTACTAACAACATCCCCACATGGAGTCAATGCCTTTAAGTTCTGGTATCGCACAGTCTGCAGTTAGTGCAGAGGATGAATGGGAATAGGGGGAACCAGTGAGAAACTAGCTGTAGCGGTTTCAATGGGCACATGTCACTCTAATATCACATCAGTAAGAAGAATTAACCAAAGGCACAGCAAGGTGCCCCAGAAGAAAAATAGGGCTTCAAGGAATCCTGTGGTTATGGGGCAAGACCACAAAAATAAGAGCTAAAAAATGGAGCTAAGGGCCACTGCAATTCAAAAACCTGCAGAGTTATAAAGGCCAACTATTTTTAAAAAATATATTGAGGTAAGGCTATGAAGAGGCACTGAAAGCAAGGCAGAATTGCAGGAAACCGATTTCAGGAGGTAGACTGGAATTGCATTGAAAGCATATGAAGAGAGTCAGAAACTCGACAATGATGCACTTGGCCAAAAAGGGCGTATGGGTTTTTTCCTGAATATATTCAGGAAAAAACGCATACGCACTTTTTGGCCAACCAAGCAAGCTTGCAAAGGAAATCTGCACTACAATGAAGTCTCACTTCCACCCGGTCAAAAGGGCCATCTGAAAAAAGTGTAAAATCCAGAAAGGCACAACAGGCCATGGAGAACTGGGAGCCATCTTATGCTGATGGGCGGGATGTAAATTGCCAACAGCCACTCTGGAGAAGTGTATGGTGTTTCCTGAAACATCTAAAAAACAAAGCAACAGAGCCTAGGGCACTTCCACTTATGGTCCTATAGCTTAGGGAAATTAAAATCAAAAAGACACAGCCACCCCAAAGTTTGGGACGGCTCTGTTTACAAGAACCTCGTTTACGGTACAAGTTCAATATCACAAAAAGTGAAAAATGGATAAAGAACTTGTGGTACTTACGTACAATGCAATATCACTCAGCAATGAAATCTATGTCATCAGGCCCGTAGCAGCATAATGAGTGGATTCAGGTATGATGATTCGAACTGAAATAAGTCACACAGAAAAGAAACATCATAAGGTATCACTAATACACAGAATGTGAACTTGGCTACACATGAACTGAATTACAAAACAGAACAGTGTCTCAAGTTTAGAAAACCAACTTATGCTTGCTTAAGGGGGAAGGTGAGTTGGGGTGCTGCATAAAACCAGAGATTGAAATGAGCACAGATAAAGTTCCTTAAGCCAAATATGGAATAGACAAGAGCTACTCCTTGCTCAACGAAATGGACTCAACACCCCATATTAAACGCCTAAGAATGTACCTGACTAGTAAGTATCTTAAAACCTATGGATTGCTATGTCTCCAAAAGAAAATCAAGCGTGTGTACAGGGGAATAAACGCAGCAGTGATAGGATTGGAGAGGTTCGGTGAGCAAATGAAGACCCTTTGAAGTCATATTGCATGGTACCCATTCCACGGGTCTCAACTCTCCAGGTTTAAGGTATTCATCCTTCAGCTAAAACATGCATGTGGAACCCAGAGTATGATCAACCATGTGAACGGGAGACGTGTTCAAATATGTCTCAGTTTTCCTCCCCTGGTACTCGGGTGCAACATTCCAGACGCTTTACTAACACTCTCCCGACTTGGAGAGTCAGTCCCTTTAACCTCCTGTTTGGCCCAGTTTGCAATTTCAGCGGAAGATGTACAGGAATAGGGAGAACCAATGAGAGGCTAGCTGCAGCTGTCTGGACGGGCAAATTTAACTCTAATTACCCACCAGGAAGAGGAATTAACCAAAGGCTCAGCATGCCGGGCCGGAAAAAGATTAGGGCCTGAAGCCATCCTGCGGGGTTGCGGCCAGCTCAAAAGAAAGCGAGTTGAAGAAAGGAGCTCAGGGGCACTGTAATTCACAAACCTGCAGAGTTATAAATGACAGCTATCGTCCAAAAATAGACTGAAGTAAGGCTGCCAAGAGGACTTGAAAGCGGGGCAGAATTGCAGGAAACCGATTTCAGGAGGTAGACTGGAATTGCATTGAAAGCATAGGAAAAGAGGCAGAACGTCCACAATGATGCACTTGGCCAAAAAGGGCGTATGCGTTTTTTCCTGAATATATTCAGGAAAAAACGCATACGCCCTTTTTGGCCAACCAAGCAAGCTTGCAAAGGAAATCTGCACTACAATGAAGTCTCACTTCCCCCCGGTCAAAAGGGCCATCTGAAAAAAGTGTAAAATCCAGAAAGGCAGGACAGGCCATGGAGAACTGGGAGCCTTGTTATGCTGATGGGCGGGATGTAAATTGCCAACAGACACTGGGGAGAAGTGTATGGTGTTTCCTGAAACATCTAAAACACAAAGCAACAGAGCCTAGGGCACTGCCACTTATGGTCCTATAGCTTAGGGAAATTAAAATCAAAAAGACACAGCCACCCCAAAGTTTGGGACGCCTCTGTTTACAAGAACCTCGTTTACAGTACAAGTTCAACATCGCAGAAAGTGAAAAATGGATAAAGAAGTTGTGGTATTTACTTACAAAGCAATATCACTCAGCAATGAAATCTATGTCATCAGGCCCTTAGCAGAACAATGAGTGGATTCAGGTATGATGATTCTAACTGAAATAAGTCACACAGAAAAAGAAACATCATAAGATATCAGTAATACACGGAATGTAAACTTGGCTACACAGGAACTGAATTACAGAACAGAACAGGGTCTCAAATTTAGAAAACCAACTTATGCTTGCTTAAGGGTAAAGGTGAGTTGGGGTGCTGCATAAAACCAGAGATTGAAATGAGCACAGATAAAGTTCCTTAAGCCAAATATGGAATAGACAAGAGCTACTCCTTGCTCAACGAAATGGACTCAACACCGCATATTAAACGCCTAAGAATGTACCTGACTAGTAAGTATCGTAAAACCTATGGATTGCTATGTCTCCAAAAGAGAATCAAGCATGTGTACAGGGGCATAAACGCAGCAGTGATAGGATTGGAGAGGTTCGGTGAGCAAATGAAGACCCTTTGAAGTCATATTGCATGGTACCCATTACACGGGTCTAAACTCTCCAGGTTTAAGGTATTCTTCCTTCAGCTAAAACATGCATGTGGAACCCAAGTATGATCAACCATGTGAACGGGAGACGTGTTCAAATATGTCTCAGTTTTGCTCCCCTGGTACTCGGGTGCAACATTCCAGACGCTTTACTAACAGTCTCCCCACTTGGAGAGTCAGCGCCTTTAACCTCCTGTTTGGCCCAGTTTGCAATTTCTGCGGAAGATGAACAGGAATAGCGAGAACCAATGAGAGGCTAGCTGGAGGTGTCTGGACGGGCAAATTTGACTCTCATTTCCCACCAGGAAGAGGAAATAACCAAAGGCTCAGCGTGCCGTACCGGAACCAGATTAGGGCCTGAAGCCATCCTGCGGTGTTGCGGCCAGCTCAAAAGAAAGCGAGTTGAAGAAAGGAGCTCAGGGGCACTGTAATTCACAAACCTGCAGAGTTATAAATGACAGCTATCGTCCAAAAATAGACTGAAGTAAGGCTGCCAAGAGGACTTGAAAGCGGGGCAGAATTGCAGGAAACCGATTGCAGGAGGTAGACTGGAATTGCATTGAAAGCATAGGAAAAGAGGCAGAACGTCCACAATGATGCACTTGGCCAAAAAGGGCGTATGCGTTTTTTCCTGAATATATTCAGGAAAAAACGCATACGCCCTTTTTGGCCAACCAAGCAAGCTTGCAAAGGAAATCTGCACTACAATGAAGTCTCACTTCCCCCCGGTCAAAAGGGCCATCTGAAAAAAGTGTAAAATCCAGAAAGTCAGGACAGGCCATGGAGAACTGGGAGCCTTGTTATGCTGATGGGCGGGATGTAAATTGCCAACAGACACTCGGGAGAACTGTATGGTGTCTCCTGAAACATCTAAAAAACAAAGCAACAGAGCCTAGGGCACTTCCACTTATGGTCCTATAGCTTAGGGAAATTAAAATCAAAAAGACACAGCCACCCCAAAGTTTGGAATGGCTCTGTTTACAAGAACCTCGTTTACAGTACAAGTTCAACATCGCAGAAAGTGAAAAATGGATAAAGAAGTTGTGGTATTTACTTACAAAGCAATATCACTCAGCAATGAAATCTGTGTCATCAGGCCCTTAGCAGCACAATGAGTGGATTCAGGTATGATGATTTTAACTGAAATAAGTCACACAGAAAAAGAAACATCATAAGATATCAGTAATACACGGAATGTAAACTTGGCTACACAGGAACTGAATTACAGAACAGAACAGGGTCTCAAATTTAGAAAACCAACTTATTCTTGCTTAAGGGTAAAGGTGAGTTGGGGTGCTGCATAAAACCAGAGATTGAAATGAGCACAGATGAAGTTCCTTAAGCCAAATATGGAATAGACAAGAGCTACTCCTTGCTCAACGAAATGGACTCAACACCCCATATTAAACGCCTAAGAATGTACCTGACTAGTAAGTATCTTAAAACCTATGGATTGCTATGTCTCCGAAAGAGAATCAAGCATGTGTACAGGGGCATAAACGCAGCAGTGATAGGATTGGAGAGGTTCGGTGAGCAAATGAAGACCCTTTGAAGTCATATTGCATGGTACCCATTCCACGGGTTTCAACTACGCAGGTTTTAGGTATTCTTCCTTCAGCTAAAACATGCATGTGGAACCTAGAGTATGATCAACCATGTGATCGGGAGACGTGTTCAAATATGTCTCTGTTTTCCTCCCCTGGTACTCGGGTGCAACATTCCAGACTCTTTACTAACACTCTCCCCACTTGGAGAGTCAGTCCCTTTAACCTCCTGTTTGGCCCAGTTTGCAATTTCTGCGGAAGATGAACAGGAATAGCGAGAACCAATGAGAGGCTAGCTGGAGGTGTCTGGACGGGCAAATTTAACTCTCATTTCCCACCAGGAAGAGGAATTAACCAAAGGCTCAGCATGCCGGGCCGGAACCAGATTAGGGCCTGAAGCCATCCTGCGGTGTTGCGGCCAGGTCACAAGAAAACGAGTTGAAGAAAGGAGCTCAGGGGCACTGTAATTCACAAACCTGCAGAGTTATAAATGACAGCTATCGTCCAAAAATAGACTGAAGTAAGGCTGCCAAGAGGACTTGAAAGCGGGGCAGAATTGCAGGAAACCGATTTCAGGAGGTAGACTGGAATTGCATTGAAAGCATAGGAAAAGAGGCAGAACGTCCACAATGATGCACTTGGCCAAAAAGGGCGTATGCGTTTTTTCCTGAATATAATCAGGAAAAAACGCATACGCGCTTTTTGGCCAACCAAGCAAGCTTGCAAAGGAAATCTGCACTACAATGAAGTCTCACTTCCCCCCGGTCAAAAGGGCCATCTGAAAAAAGTGTAAAATCCAGAAAGGCAACAGGCCATTGAGAACTGGGAGCCTTGTTATGCTGATGGGCGGGATGTAAATTGCCAACAGACACTCGGGAGAAGTGTATGGTGTTTCCTGAAACATCTAAAAAACAAAGCAACAGAGCCTAGGGCACTTCCACTTATGGTCCTATAGCTTAGGGAAATTAAAATCAAAAAGACACAGCCACCCCAAAGTTTGGAACGGCTCTGTTTACAAGAACCTCGTTTACAGTACAAGTTCAACATCGCAGAAAGTGAAAAATGGATAAAGAACTTGTGGTACTTACGTACAATGCAGTATCACTCAGCAATGAAATCTATGTCATCAGGCCCGTAGCAGCATAATGAGTAGATTCAGGTACGATGATTCTAACTGAAATAAGTCACACAGAAAAAGAAACATCATAAGATATCAGTAATACACGGAATGTAAACTTGGCTACACAGGAACTGAATTCCAAAACAGAACAGGGTCTCAAATTTAGAAAACCAACTTATGCTTGCTTAAGGGGAAAGGTGAGTTGGGTTGCTGCATAAAACCAGAGATTGAAATGAGCACAGATAAAGTTCCTTAAGCCAAATATGGAATAGACAAGAGCTACTCCTTGCTCAATGAAATGGACTCAACACCGCATATTAAACGCCTAAGAATGTACCTGACTAGTAAGTATCTTAAAACCTATGGATTGCTATGTCTCCGAAAGAGAATCAACCATGTGTACAGGGGCATAAACGCAGCAGTGATAGGATTGGAGAGGTTCGGTGAGCAAATGAAGACCCTTTGAAGTCATATTGCATGGTACCCATTCCACGGGTTTCAACTACCCAGGTTTTAGGTATTCTTCCTTCAGCTAAAACATGCATGTGGAACCCAGAGTATGATCAACCATGTGATCGGGAGACGTGTTCAAATATGTCTCAGTTTTCCTCCCCTGGTACTCGGGTGCAACATTCCAGACGCTTTACTAACACTCTCCCCACTTGGAGAGTCAACGCCTTTAACCTCCTGTTTGGCCCAGTTTGCAATTTCTGCGGAAGATGAACAGGAATAGCGAGAACCAATGGGAGGCTAGCTGGAGGTGTCTGGACGGGCAAATTTAACTCTCATTTCCCACCAGGAGGAGGAAATAACCAAAGGCTCAGCGTGCCGTGCCAGAACCAGATTAGGGCCTGAAGCCATCCTGCGGTGTTGCGGCCAGGTCACAAGAAAGCGAGTTGAAGAAAGGAGCTCAGGGGCACTGTAATTCACAAACCTGCAGAGTTATAAATGACAGCTATCGTCCAAAAATAGACTGAAATAAGGCTGCCAAGAGGACTTGAAAGCGGGGCAGAATTGCAGGAAACCGATTTCAGGAGGTAGACTGAAATTGCATTGAAAGCATAGGAAAAGAGGCAGAACGTCCACAATGATGCACTTGGCCAAAAAGGGCGTATGCGTTTTTTCCTGAATATATTCAGGAAAAAACGCATACGCCCTTTTTGGCCAACCAAGCAAGCTTGCAAAGGAAATCTGCACTACAATGAAGTCTCACTTCCCCCCGGTCAAAAGGGCCATCTGAAAAAAGGGTAAAATCCAGAAAGGCAGGACAGGCCATGGAGAACTGGGAGCCTTGTTATGCTGATGGGCGGGATGTAAATTGCCAACAGACACTCGGGAGAAGTGTATGGTGTTTCCTGAAACATCTAAAACACAAAGCAACAGAGCCTAGGGCACTGCCACTTATGGTCCTATAGCTTAGGGAAATTAAAATCAAAAAGACACAGCCACCCCAAAGTTTGGGACGCCTCTGTTTACAAGAACCTCGTTTACAGTACAAGTTCAACATCGCAGAAAGTGAAAAATGGATAAAGAAGTTGTGGTATTTACTTACAAAGCAATATCACTCAGCAATGAAATCTATGTCATCAGGCCCTTAGCAGAACAATGAGTGGATTCAGGTATGATGATTCTAACTGAAATAAGTCACACAGAAAAAGAAACATCATAAGATATCAGTAATACACGGAATGTAAACTTGGCTACACAGGAACGGAATTACAGAACAGAACAGGGTCTCAAATTTAGAAAACCAACTTATGCTTGCTTAAGGGTAAAGGTGAGTTGGGGTGCTGCATAAAACCAGAGATTGAAATGAGCACAGATAAAGTTCCTTAAGCCAAATATGGAATAGACAAGAGCTACTCCTTGCTCAACGAAATGGACTCAACACCGCATATTAAACGCCTAAGAATGTACCTGACTAGTAAGTATCGTAAAACCTATGGATTGCTATGTCTCCAAAAGAGAATCAAGCATGTGTACAGGGGCATAAACGCAGCAGTGATAGGATTGGAGAGGTTCGGTGAGCAAATGAAGACCCTTTGAAGTCATATTGCATGGTACCCATTACACGGGTCTCAACTCTCCAGGTTTAAGGTATTCTTCCTTCAGCTAAAACATGCATGTGGAACCCAAGTATGATCAACCATGTGAACGGGAGACGTGTTCAAATATGTCTCAGTTTTCCTCCCCTGGTACTCGGGTGCAACATTCCAGACGCTTTACTAACAGTCTCCCCACTTGGAGAGTCAGCGCCTTTAACCTCCTGTTTGGTCCAGTTTGCAATTTCTGCGGAAGATGAACAGGAATAGCGAGAACCAATGAGAGGCTAGCTGGAGGTGTCTGGACGGGCAAATTTAACTCTCATTTCCCACCAGGAAGAGGAAATAACCAAAGGCTCAGCATGCCGGGCCGGAACCAGATTAGGGCCTGAAGCCATCCTGCGGTGTTGCGGACAGCTCAAAAGAAAGCGAGTTGAAGAAAGGAGCTCAGGGGCACTGTAATTCACAAACCTGCAGAGTTATAAATGACAGCTATCGTCCAAAAATAGACTGAAGTAAGGCTGCCAAGAGGACTTGAAAGCGGGGCAGAATTGCAGGAAACCGATTGCAGGAGGTAGACTGGAATTGCATTGAAAGCATAGGAAAAGAGGCAGAACGTCCACAATGATGCACTTGGCCAAAAAGGGCGTATGCGTTTTTTCCTGAATATATTCAGGAAAAAACGCATACGCCCTTTTTGGCCAACCAAGCAAGCTTGCAAAGGAAATCTGCACTACAATGAAGTCTCACTTCCCCCCGGTCAAAAGGGCCATCTGAAAAAAGTGTAAAATCCAGAAAGGCAGGACAGGCCATGGAGAACTGGGAGCCTTGTTATGCTGATGGGCGGGATGTCAATTGCCAACAACCACTCGGGAGAAGTGTATGGTGTTTCCTGAAACATCTAAAAAACAAAGCAACAGAGCCTAGGGCACTTCCACTTATGGTCCTATAGCTTAGGGAAATTAAAATCAAAAAGACACAGCCACCCCAAAGTTTGGGACGCCTCTGTTTACAAGAACCTCGTTTACAGTACAAGTTCAACATCGCAGAAAGTGAAAAATGGATAAAGAAGTTGTGGTATTTACTTACAAAGCAATATCACTCAGCAATGAAATCTATGTCATCAGGCCCTTAGCAGAACAATGAGTGGATTCAGGTATGATGATTCTAACTGAAATAAGTCACACAGAAAAAGAAACATCATAAGATATCAGTAATACACGGAATGTAAACTTGGCTACACAGGAACGGAATTACAGAACAGAACAGGGTCTCAAATTTAGAAAACCAACTTATGCTTGCTTAAGGGTAAAGGTGAGTTGGGGTGCTGCATAAAACCAGAGATTGAAATGAGCACAGATAAAGTTCCTTAAGCCAAATATGGAATAGACAAGAGCTACTCCTTGCTCAACGAAATGGACTCAACACCGCATATTAAACGCCTAAGAATGTACCTGACTAGTAAGTATCGTAAAACCTATGGATTGCTATGTCTCCAAAAGAGAATCAAGCATGTGTACAGGGGCATAAACGCAGCAGTGATAGGATTGGAGAGGTTCGGTGAGCAAATGAAGACCCTTTGAAGTCATATTGCATGGTACCCATTACACGGGTCTCAACTCTCCAGGTTTAAGGTATTCTTCCTTCAGCTAAAACATGCATGTGGAACCCAAGTATGATCAACCATGTGAACGGGAGACGTGTTCAAATATGTCTCAGTTTTCCTCCCCTGGTACTCGGGTGCAACATTCCAGACGCTTTACTAACAGTCTCCCCACTTGGAGAGTCAGCGCCTTTAACCTCCTGTTTGGTCCAGTTTGCAATTTCTGCGGAAGATGAACAGGAATAGCGAGAACCAATGAGAGGCTAGCTGGAGGTGTCTGGACGGGCAAATTTAACTCTCATTTCCCACCAGGAAGAGGAAATAACCAAAGGCTCAGCATGCCGGGCCGGAACCAGATTAGGGCCTGAAGCCATCCTGCGGTGTTGCGGACAGCTCAAAAGAAAGCGAGTTGAAGAAAGGAGCTCAGGGGCACTGTAATTCACAAACCTGCAGAGTTATAAATGACAGCTATCGTCCAAAAATAGACTGAAGTAAGGCTGCCAAGAGGACTTGAAAGCGGGGCAGAATTGCAGGAAACCGATTGCAGGAGGTAGACTGGAATTGCATTGAAAGCATAGGAAAAGAGGCAGAACGTCCACAATGATGCACTTGGCCAAAAAGGGCGTATGCGTTTTTTCCTGAATATATTCAGGAAAAAACGCATACGCCCTTTTTGGCCAACCAAGCAAGCTTGCAAAGGAAATCTGCACTACAATGAAGTCTCACTTCCCCCCGGTCAAAAGGGCCATCTGAAAAAAGTGTAAAATCCAGAAAGGCAGGACAGGCCATGGAGAACTGGGAGCCTTGTTATGCTGATGGGCGGGATGTCAATTGCCAACAACCACTCGGGAGAAGTGTATGGTGTTTCCTGAAACATCTAAAAAACAAAGCAACAGAGCCTAGGGCACTTCCACTTATGGTCCTATAGCTTAGGGAAATTAAAATCAAAAAGACACAGCCACCCCA
Organism: Stenella coeruleoalba; assembly: GCF_951394435.1. Classification (NCBI taxonomy): domain Eukaryota; kingdom Metazoa; phylum Chordata; class Mammalia; order Artiodactyla; family Delphinidae; genus Stenella; species Stenella coeruleoalba. Next base: position 237,500 of record NW_027646083.1, on the reverse strand, counting down.
AAGTTTGGAACGGCTCTGTTTACAAGAACCTCGTTTACAGTACAAGTTCAACATCGCAGAAAGTGAAAAATGGATAAAGAACTTGTGGTACTTACGTACAATGCAGTATCACTCAGCAATGAAATCTATGTCATCAGGCCCGTAGCAGCATAACGAGTGGATTCAGGTACGATGATTCTAACTGAAATAAGTCACACAGAAAAAGAAACATCATAAGATATCACTAATACACGAAATGTAAACTTGGCTACACAGGAACTGAATTCCAAAACAGAACAGGGTCACAAATTTAGAAAACCAACTATGCTTGCTTAAGGGGAAAGGTGAGTTGGGTTGCTGCATAAAACCAGAGATTGAAATGAGCACAGATAAAGTTCCTTAAGCGAAATATGGAATAGACAAGAGCTACTCCTTGCTCAACGAAATGGACTCAACACCCCATATTAAAAGCCTAAGAATGTACCTGACTAGTAAGTATCTTAAAACCTATGGATTGCTATGTCTCCGAAAGAGAATCAAGCATGTGTACAGGGGCATAAACGCAGCAGTGCTAGGATTGGAGAGGTTCGGTGAGCAAATGAAGACCCTTTGAAGTCATATTGCATGGTACCCATTCCACAGGTTTCAACTACCCAGGTTTAAGGTATTCTTCCTTCAGCTAAAACATGCATGTGGAACCTAGAGTGTGATCAACCATTTGATCGGGAGACGTGTTCAAATATGTCTCAGTTTTCCTCCCCTGGTACTCGGGTGCAACATTCCAGACGCTTTACTAACACTCTCCCCACTTGGAGAGTCAGTCCCTTTAACCTCCTGTTTGGCCCAGTTTGCAATTTCTGCGGAAGATGAACAGGAATAGCGAGAACCAATTAGAGGCTAGCTGGAGGTGTCTGGATGGGCAAATTTAACTCTCATTTCCCACCAGGAAGAGGAATTAACCAAAGGCTCAGCATGCCGTGCCGGAACCAGATTAGGGCCTGAAGCCATCCTGCGGTGTTGCGGCCAGGTCACAAGAAAGCGAGTTGAAGAAAGGAGCTCAGGGGCACTGTAATTCACAAACCTGCAGAGTTATAAATGACAGCTATCGTCCAAAAATAGACTGAAGTAAGGCTGCCAAGAGGACTTGAAAGCGGGGCAGAATTGCAGGAAACCGATTTCAGGAGGTAGACTGGAATTGCATTGAAAGCATAGGAAAAGAGGCAGAACGTCCACAATGATGCACTTGGCCAAAAAGTGCGTATGCGTTTTTTCCTGAATATAATCAGGAAAAAACCCATACGCCCTTTTTGGCCAACCAAGCAAGCTTGCAAAGGAAATCTGCACTACAATGAAGTCTCACTTCCCCCCGGTCAAAAGGGCCATCTGAAAAAAGTGTAAAATCCAGAAACGCAACAGGCCATTGAGAACTGGGAGCCTTGTTATGCTGATGGGCGGGATGTAAATTGCCAACAGACACTTGGGAGAACTGTATGGTGTCTCCTGAAACATCTAAAAAACAAAGCAACAGAGCCTAGGGCACTTCCACTTATGGTCCTATAGCTTAGGGAAATTAAAATCAAAAAGACACAGCCACCCCAAAGTTTGGAACGGCTCTGTTTACAAGAACCTCGTTTACAGTACAAGTTCAACATCGCAGAAAGTGAAAAATGGATAAAGAAGTTGTGGTATTTACTTACAAAGCAATATCACTCAGCAATGAAATCTATGTCATCAGGCCCTTAGCATCACAATGAGTGGATTCAGGTATGATGATTCTAACTGAAATAAGTCACACAGAAAAAGAAACATCATAAGATATCAGTAATACACGGAATGTAAACTTGGCTACACAGGAACTGAATTACAGAACAGAACAGGGTCTCAAATTTAGAAAACCAACTTATGCTTGCTTAAGGGTAAAGGTGAGTTGGGGTGCTGCATAAAACCAGAGATTGAAATGAGCACAGATAAAGTTCCTTAAGTCAAATATGGAATAGACAAGAGCTACTCCTTGCTCAACGAAATGGACTCAACACCGCATATTAAACGCCTAACAATGTACCTGACTAGTAAGTATCGTAAAACCTATGGATTGCTATGTCTCCAAAAGAGAATCAAGCATGTGTACAGGGGCATAAACGCAGCAGTGATAGGATTGGAGAGGTTCGGTGAGCAAATGAAGACCCTTTGAAGTCATATTGCATGGTACCCATTCCACGGGTCTCAACTCTCCAGGTTTAAGGTATTCTTCCTTCAGCTAAAACATGCATGTGGAACCCAAGTATGATCAACCATGTGAATGGGAGACGTGTTCAAATATGTCTCAGTTTTCCTCCCCTGGTACTCGGGTGCAACATTCCAGACGCTTTACTAACACTCTCCCCACTTGGAGAGTCAGCGCCTTTAACCTCCTGTTTGGCCCAGTTTGCAATTTCTGCGGAAGATGAACAGGAATAGCGAGAACCAATGAGAGACTAGCTGGAGGTGTCTGGACGGGCAAATTTAACTCTCATTTCCCACCAGGAAGAGGAAATAACCAACGGGTCAGCGTGCCGTACCGGAGCCAGATTAGGGCCTGAAGCCATCCTGCGGTGTTGCGGCCAGCTCACAAGAAAGCGAGTTGAAGAAAGGAGCTCAGGGGCACTGTAATTCACAAACCTGCAGAGTTATAAATGACAGCTATCGTCCAAAAATAGACTGAAGTAAGGCTGCCAAGAGGACTTGAAAGCGGGGCAGAATTGCAGGAAACCGATTTCAGGAGGTAGACTGGAATTGCATTGAAAGCATAGGAAAAGAGGCAGAACGTCCACAATGATGTACTTGGCCAAAAAGGGCGTATGCGTTTTTTCCTGAATATATTCAGGAAAAAACGCATACGCCCTTTTTGGCCAACCAAGCAAGCTTGCAAAGGAAATCTGCACTACAATGAAGTCTCACTTCCCCCCGGTCAAAAGGGCCATCTGAATAAAGTGTAAAATCCAGAAAGGCAGGACAGGCCATGGAGAACTGGGAGCCTTGTTATGCTGATGGGCGGGATGTAAATTGCCAACTACCACTCGGGAGAAGTGTATGGTGTTTCCTGAAACATCTAAAAAACAAAGCAACAGAACCTAGGGCACTTCCACTTATGGTCCTATAGCTTAGGGAAATTAAAATCAAAAAGACACAGCCACCCCAAAGTTTGGAATGGCTCTGTTTACAAGAACCTCGTTTACAGTACAAGTTCAACATCGCAGAAAGTGAAAAATGGATAAAGAAGTTGTGGTATTTACTTACAAAGCAATATCACTCAGCAATGAAATCTGTGTCATCAGGCCCTTAGCAGCACAATGAGTGGATTCAGGTATGATGATTCTAACTGAAATAAGTCACACAGAAAAAGAAACATCATAAGATATCAGTAATACACGGAATGGAAACTTGGCTACACAGGAACTGAATTACAGAACAGAACAGGGTCTCAAATTTAGAAAACCAACTTATGCTTGCTTAAGGGTAAAGGCGAGGTGGGGTGCTGCATAAAACCAGAGATTGAAATGAGCACAGATAAAGTTCCTTAAGTCAAATATGGAATAGACAAGAGCTACTCCTTGCTCAACGAAATGGACTCAACACCGCATATTAAACGCCTAAGAATGTACCTGACTAGTAAGTATCGTAAAACCTATGGATTGCTATGTCTCCAAAAGAGAATCAAGCATGTGTACAGGGGCATAAACGCAGCAGTGATAGGATTGGAGAGGTTCGGTGAGCAAATGAAGACCCTTTGAAGTCATATTGCATGGTACCCATTACACGGGTCTCAACTCTCCAGGTTTAAGGTATTCTTCCTTCAGCTAAAACATGCATGTGGAACCCAAGTATGATCAACCATGTGAACGGGAGACGTGTTCAAATATGTCTCAGTTTTCCTTCCCTGGTACTCGGGTGCAACATTCCAGACGCTTTACTAACAGTCTCCCCACTTGGAGAGTCAGCGCCTTTAACCTCCTGTTTGGCCCAGTTTGCAATTTCTGCGGAAGATGAACAGGAATAGCGAGAACCAATGAGAGGCTAGCTGGAGGTGTCTGGACGGGCAAATTTAACTCTAATTACCCACCAGGAAGAGGAATTAACCAAAGGCTCAGCATGCCGGGCCGGAACCAGATTAGGGCCTGAAGCCATCCTGCGGTGTTGCGGCCAGGTCACAAGAAAGCGAGTTGAAGAAAGGAGCTCAGGGGCACTGTAATTCACAAACCTGCAGAGTTATAAATGACAGCTATCGTCCAAAAATAGACTGAAGTAAGGCTGCCAAGAGGACTTGAAAGCGGGGCAGAATTGCAGGAAACCGATTTCAGGAGGTAGACTGGAATTGCATTGAAAGCATAGGAAAAGAGGCAGAACGTCCACAATGATGCACTTGGCCAAAAAGGGCGTATGCGTTTTTTCCTGAATATATTCAGGAAAAAACGCATACGCCCTTTTTGGCAAACCAAGCAAGCTTGCAAAGGAAATCTGCATTACAATGAAGTCTCACTTCCCCCCGGTCAAAAGGGCCATCTGAAAAAAGTGTAAAATCCAGAAAGGCAGGACAGGCCATGGAGAACTGGGAGCCTTGTTATGCTGATGGGCGGGATGTAAAATGCCAACAACCACTCGGGAGAAGTGTATGGTGTTTCCTGAAACATCAAAAAAACAAAGCAACAGAACCTAGGGCACTTCCACTTATGGTCCTATAGCTTAGGGAAATTAAAATCAAAAAGACACAGCCACCCCAAAGTTTGGAACGGCTCTGTTTACAAGAACCTCGTTTACAGTACAAGTTCAACATCGCAGAAAGTGAAAAATGGATAAAGAAGTTGTGGTATTTACTTACAAAGCAATATCACTCAGCAATGAAATCTGTGTCATCAGGCCCTTAGCAGAACAATGAGTGGATTCAGGTATGATGATTCTAACTGAAATAAGTCACACAGAAAAAGAAACATCATAAGATATCAGTAATACACGGAATGTAAACTTGGCTACACAGGAACTGAATTACAGAACAGAACAGGGTCTCAAATTTAGAAAACCAACTTATGCTTGCTTAAGGGTAAAGGTGAGGTGGGGTGCTGCATAAAACCAGAGATTGAAATGAGCACAGATAAAGTTCCTTAAGCCAAATATGGAATAGACAAGAGCTACTCCTTGCTCAACGAAATGGACTCAACACCGCATATTAAACGCCTAAGAATGTACCTGACTAGTAAGTATCGTAAAACCTATGGATTGCTATGTCTCCAAAAGAGAATCAAGCATGTGTACAGGGGCATAAACGCAGCAGTGATAGGATTGGAGAGGTTCGGTGAGCAAATGAAGACCCTTTGAAGTCATATTGCATGGTACCCATTACACGGGTCTCAACTCTCCAGGTTTAAGGTATTCTTCCTTCAGCTAAAACATGCATGTGGAACCCAAGTATGATCAACCATGTGAACGGGAGACGTGTTCAAATATGTCTCAGTTTTCCTCCCCTGGTACTCGGGTGCAACATTCCAGACGCTTTACTAACACTCTCCCCACTTGGAGAGTCAGCGCCTTTAACCTCCTGTTTGGCCCAGTTTGCAATTTCTGAGGAAGTTGAACAGGAATAGCGAGAACCAATGAGAGGCTAGCTGGAGGTGTCTGGACGGGCAAATTTAACTCTCATTTCCCACCAGGAAGAGGAAATAACCAAAGGCTCAGCGTGCCGTACCGGAGCCAGATTAGGGCCTGAAGCCATCCTGCGGTGTTGCGGCCAGCTCACAAGAAAGCGAGTTGAAGAAAGGAGCTCAGGGGCACTGTAATTCACAAGCCTGCAGAGTTATAAATGACAGCTATCGTCCAAAAATAGACTGAAGTAAGGCTGCCAAGAGGACTTGAAAGCGGGGCAGAATTGCAGGAAACCGATTTCAGGAGGTAGACTGGAATTGCATTGAAAGCATAGGAAAAGAGGCAGAACGTCCACAATGATGCACTTGGCCAAAAAGGGCGTATGCGTTTTTTCCTGAATATATTCAGGAAAAAACGCATACGCCCTTTTTGGCCAACCAAGCAAGCTTGCAAAGGAAATCTGCACTACAATGAAGTCTCACTTCCCCCCGGTCAAAAGGGCCATCTGAAAAAAGTGTAAAATCCAGAAAGGCAGGACAGGCCATGGAGAACTGGGAGCCTTGTTATGCTGATGGGCGGGATGTAAATTGCCAACAGACACTCGGGAGAAGTGTATGGTGTTTCCTGAAACATCTAAAAAACAAAGCAACAGAGCCTAGGGCACTGCCACTTATGGTCCTATAGCTTAGGAAAATTAAAATCAAAAAGACACAGCCACCCCAAAGTTTGGGACGCCTCTGTTTACAAGAACCTCGTTTACAGTACAAGTTCAACATCGCAGAAAGTGAAAAATGGATAAAGAAGTTGTGGTATTTACTTACAAAGCAATATCACTCAGCAATGAAATCTATGTCATCAGGCCCTTAGCAGCACAATGAGTGGATTCAGGTATGATGATTCTAACTGAAATAAGTCACACAGAAAAAGAAACATCATAAGATATCAGTAATACACGGAATGGAAACTTGGCTACACAGGAACTGAATTACAGAACAGAACAGGGTCTCAAATTTAGAAAACCAACTTATGCTTGCTTAACGGGAAAGGTGAGTTGGGGTGCTGCATAAAACCAGAGATTGAAATGAGCACAGATAAAGTTCCTTAAGCCAAATATGGAATAGACAAGAGCTACTCCTTGCTCAACGAAATGGACCCAACACCGCATATTAAACGCCTAAGAATGTACCTGACTAGTAAGTATGTTCAAACCTATGGATTGCTATGTCTCCGAAAGAGAATCAAGCATGTGTACAGGGGCATAAACGCAGCAGTGATAGGATTGGAGAGGTTCGGTGAGCAAATGAAGACCCGTTGAAGTCATATTGCATGGTACCCATTCCACGGGTCTCAACTCTCCAGGTTTAAGGTATTCTTCCTTCAGCTAAAACATGCATGTGGAACCCAGAGTATGATCAACCATGTGAACGGGAGACGTGTTCAAATATGTCTCAGTTTTCCTCCCCTGGTACTCGGGTGCAACATTCCAGATGCTTTACTAACACTCTCCCGACTTGGAGAGTCAGTCCCTTTAACCTCCTGTTTGGCCCAGTTTGCAATTTCTGCGGAAGATGAACAGGAATAGCGAGAACCAATGAGAGGCTAGCTGGAGGTGTCTGGACGGGCAAATTTAACTCTCATTTCCCACCAGGAAGAGGAATTAACCAAAGGCTCAGCATGCCGGGCCGGAACCAGATTAGGGCCTGAAGCCATCCTGCGGTGTTGCGGCCAGGTCACAAGAAAGCGAGTTGAAGAAAGGAGCTCAGGGGCACTGTAATTCACAAACCTGCAGAGTTATAAATGACAGCTATCGTCCAAAAATAGACTGAAGTAAGGCTGCCAAGAGGACTTGAAAGCGGGGCAGAATTGCAGGGAACCGATTTCAGGAGGTAGACTGGAGTTGCATTGAAAGCATAGGAAAAGAGGCAGAACGTCCACAATGATGCACTTGGCCAAAAAGGGCGTATGCGTTTTTTCCTGAATATATTCAGGAAAAAACGCATACGCCCTTTTTGGCCAACCAAGCAAGCTTGCAAAGGAAATCTGCACTACAATGAAGTCTCACTTCCCCCCGGTCAAAAGGGCCATCTGAAAAAAGTGTAAAATCCAGAAATGCAACAGGCCATTGAGAACTGGGAGCCTTGTTATGCTGATGGGCGGGATGTAAATTGCCAAGAGACACTCGGGAGAAGTGTATGGTGTTTCCTGAAACATCTAAAAAACAAAGCAACAGAGCCTAGGGCACTTCCACTTATGGTCCTATAGCTTAGGGAAATTAAAATCAAAAAGACACAGCCACCCCAAAGTTTGGAACGGCTCTGTTTACAAGAACCTCGTTTACAGTACAAGTTCAACATCGCAGAAAGTGAAAAATGGATAAAGAAGTTGTGGTATTCACTTACAAAGCAATATCACTCAGCAATGAAATCTATGTCATCAGGCCCTTAGCAGCACAATGAGTGGATTCAGGTATGATGATTCTAACTGAAATAAGTCACACAGAAAAAGAAACATCATAAGATATCAGTAATACACGGAATGTAAACTTGGCTACACAGGAACTGAATTACAGAACAGAACAAGGTCTCAAATATAGAAAACCAACTTATGCTTGCTTAAGGGGAAAGGTGAGTTGGGGTGCTGCATAAAACCAGAGATTGAAATAGCACAGATAAAGTTCCTTAAGTCAAATATGGAATAGACAAGAGCTACTCCTTGCTCAACGAAATGGACTCAACACCGCATATTAAACGCCTAAGAATGTACCTGACTAGTAAGTATCGTAAAACCTATGGATTGCTATGTGTAAAAAAGAGAATCAAACATGTGTACAGGGGCATAAACGTAGCAGTGATAGGATTGGAGAGCTTCGGTGAGCAAATGAAGACCCTTTGAAGTCATATTGCATGGTACCCATTACACGGGTCTCAACTCTCCAGGTTTAAGGTATTCTTCCTTCAGCTAAAACATGCATGTGAAACCCAAGTATGATCAACCATGTGAACGGGAGAAGTGTTCAAATATGTCTCAGTTTTCCTCCTCTGGTACTCGGGTGTAACATTCCAGACGCTTTACTAACACTCTCCCCATTTGGAGAGTCAGCGCCTTTAACCTCCTGTTTGGCCCAGTTTGCAATTTCTGCGGAAGATGAACAGGAATAGCGAGAACCAATGAGAGACTAGCTGGAGGTGTCTGGACGGGCAAATTTAACTCTCATTTCCCACCAGGAAGAGGAATTAACCAAAGGCTCAGCATGCCGGGCCGGAACCAGATTAGGGCCTGAAGCCATCCTGCGGTGTTGCGGCCAGGTCACAAGAAAGCGAGTTGAAGAAAGGAGCTCAGGGGCACTGTAATTCACAAACCTGCAGAGTTATAAATGACAGCTATCGTCCAAAAATATACTGAAGTAAGGCTGCCAAGAGAACTTGAAAGCGGGGCAGAATTGCAGGAAACCGATTTCAGGAGGTAGACTGGAATTGCATTGAAAGCATAGGAAAAGAGGCAGAACGTCCACAATGATGCACTTGGCCAAAAAGGGCGTATGCGTTTTTTCCTGAATATATTCAGGAAAAAACGCATACGCCCTTTTTGGCCAACCAAGCAAGCTTGCAAAGGAAATCTGCACTACAATGAAGTCTCACTTCCCCCCGGTCAAAAGGGCCATCTGAAAAAAGTGTAAAATCCAGAAAGGCAGGACAGGCCATGGAGAACTGGGAGCCTTGTTATGCTGATGGGCGGGATGTAAATTGCCAACAACCACTCGGGAGAAGTGTATGGTGTTTCCTGAAACATCTAAAAAACAAAGCAACAGAACCTAGGGCACTTCCACTTATGGTCCTATAGCTTAGGGAAATTAAAATCAAAAAGACACAGCCACCCCAAAGTTTGGAATGGCTCTGTTGACAAGAACCTCGTTTACAGTACAAGTTCAACATCGCAGAAAGTGAAAAATGGATAAAGAAGTTGTGGTATTTACTTACAAAGCAATATCACTCAGCAATGAAATCTGTGTCATCAGGCCCTTAGCAGCACAATGAGTGGATTCAGGTATGATGATTCTAACTGAAATAAGTCACACAGAAAAAGAAACATCATAAGATATCAGTAATACACGGAATGTAAACTTGGCTACACAGGAACTGAATTACAGAACAGAACAGGGTCTCAAATTTAGAAAACAATCTTATTCTTGCTTAAGGGTAAAGGTGAGTTGGGGTGCTGCATAAAACCAGAGATTGAAATGAGCACAGATAAAGTTCCTTAAGCCAAATATGGAATAGACAAGAGCTACTCCTTGCTCAACGAAATGGACTCAACACCCCATATTAAACGCCTAAGAATGTACCTGACTAGTAAGTATCTTAAAACCTATGGATTGCTATGTCTCCGAAAGAGAACCAAGCATGTGTACAGGGGCATAAACGCAGCAGTGATAGGATTGGAGAGGTTCGGTGAGCAAATGAAGACCCTTTGAAGTCATATTGCATGATACCCATTCCAGGGGTTTCAACTACCCAGGTTTAAGGTATTCTTCCTTCAGCTAAAACATGCATGTGGAACCTAGAGTATGATCAACCATGTGATCGGGAGACGTGTTCAAATATGTCTCAGTTTTCGTACCCTGGTACTCGGGTGCAACATTCCAGACACTTTACTAACACTCTCCCCATTTGGAGAGTCAGCGCCTTTAACCTCCTGTTTGGCCCAGTTTGCAATTTCTGCAGAAGATGAACAGGAATAGCGGGAACCAATGGAGACTAGCTGGAGGTGTCTGGACGGGCAAATTTAACTCTCATTTCCTACCAGGAAGAGGAATTAACCAAAGGCTCAGCGTGCCGTGCCGGAACCAGATTAGGGCCTGAAGCCATCCTGCGGTGTTGCGGCCAGCTCACAAGAAAGCGAGTTGAAGAAAGGAGCTCAGGGACACTGTAATTCACAAACCTGCAGAGTTATAAATGACAGCTATCGTCCAAAAATAGACTGAAGTAAGGCTGCCAAGAGGACTTGAAAGTGGGGCAGAATTGCAGGAAACCGATTTCAGGAGGTAGACTGGAATTGCATTGAAAGCATAGGAAAAGAGGCAGAACGTCCACAATGATGCACTTGGCCAAAAAGGGCGTATGCGTTTTTTCCTGAATATATTCAGGAAAAAACGCATACGCCCTTTTTGGCCAACCAAGCAAGCTTGCAAAGGAAATCTGCACTACAATGAAGTCTCACTTCCCCCGGGTAAAATGGGCCATCTGAAAAAAGTGTAAAATCCAGAAAGGCAGGACAGGCCATGGAGAACTGGGAGCCTTGTTATGCTGATGGGCGGGATGTAAATTGCCAACAACCACTCGGGAGAAGTGTATGGTGTTTCCTGAAACATCTAAAAAACAAAGCAACAGAGCCTAGGGCACTGCCACTTATGGTCCTATAGCTTAGGAAAATTAAAATCAAAAAGACACAGCCACCCCAAAGTTTGGGACGCCTCTGTTTACAAGAACCTCGTTTACAGTACAAGTTCAACATCGCAGAAAGTGAAAAATGGATAAAGAAGTTGTGGTATTTACTTACAAAGCAATATCACTCAGCAATGAAATCTGTGTCATCAGGCCCTTAGCAGAACAATGAGTGGATTCAGGTATGATGATTCTAACTGAAATAAGTCACACAGAAAAAGAAACATCATAAGATATCAGTAATACACGGAATGTAAACTTGGCTACACAGGAACTGAATTACAGAACAGAACAGGGTCTCAAATTTAGAAAACCAACTTATGCTTGCTTAAGGGTAAAGGTGAGGTGGGGTGCTGCATAAAACCAGAGATTGAAATGAGCACAGATAAAGTTCCTTAAGCCAAATATGGAATAGACAAGAGCTACTCCTTGCTCAACGAAATGGACTCAACACCGCATATTAAACGCCTAAGAATGTACCTGACTAGTAAGTATCGTAAAACCTATGGATTGCTATGTCTCCAAAAGAGAATCAAGCATGTGTACAGGGGCATAAACGCAGCAGTGATAGGATTGGAGAGGTTCGGTGAGCAAATGAAGACCCTTTGAAGTCATATTGCATGGTACCCATTACACGGGTCTCAACTCTCCAGGTTTAAGGTATTCTTCCTTCAGCTAAAACATGCATGTGGAACCCAAGTATGATCAACCATGTGAACGGGAGACGTGTTCAAATATGTCTCAGTTTTCCTCCCCTGGTACTCGGGTGCAACATTCCAGACGCTTTACTAACACTCTCCCCACTTGGAGAGTCAGCGCCTTTAACCTCCTGTTTGGCCCAGTTTGCAATTTCTGAGGAAGTTGAACAGGAATAGCGAGAACCAATGAGAGGCTAGCTGGAGGTGTCTGGACGGGCAAATTTAACTCTCATTTCCCACCAGGAAGAGGAAATAACCAAAGGCTCAGCGTGCCGTACCGGAGCCAGATTAGGGCCTGAAGCCATCCTGCGGTGTTGCGGCCAGCTCACAAGAAAGCGAGTTGAAGAAAGGAGCTCAGGGGCACTGTAATTCACAAGCCTGCAGAGTTATAAATGACAGCTATCGTCCAAAAATAGACTGAAGTAAGGCTGCCAAGAGGACTTGAAAGCGGGGCAGAATTGCAGGAAACCGATTTCAGGAGGTAGACTGGAATTGCATTGAAAGCATAGGAAAAGAGGCAGAACGTCCACAATGATGCACTTGGCCAAAAAGGGCGTATGCGTTTTTTCCTGAATATATTCAGGAAAAAACGCATACGCCCTTTTTGGCCAACCAAGCAAGCTTGCAAAGGAAATCTGCACTACAATGAAGTCTCACTTCCCCCCGGTCAAAAGGGCCATCTGAAAAAAGTGTAAAATCCAGAAAGGCAGGACAGGCCATGGAGAACTGGGAGCCTTGTTATGCTGATGGGCGGGATGTAAATTGCCAACAGACACTCGGGAGAAGTGTATGGTGTTTCCTGAAACATCTAAAAAACAAAGCAACAGAGCCTAGGGCACTGCCACTTATGGTCCTATAGCTTAGGAAAATTAAAATCAAAAAGACACAGCCACCCCAAAGTTTGGGACGCCTCTGTTTACAAGAACCTCGTTTACAGTACAAGTTCAACATCGCAGAAAGTGAAAAATGGATAAAGAAGTTGTGGTATTCACTTACAAAGCAATATCACTCAGCAATGAAATCTATGTCATCAGGCCCTTAGCAGCACAATGAGTGGATTCAGGTATGATGATTCTAACTGAAATAAGTCACACAGAAAAAGAAACATCATAAGATATCAGTAATACACGGAATGGAAACTTGGCTACACAGGAACTGAATTACAGAACAGAACAGGGTCTCAAATTTAGAAAACCAACTTATGCTTGCTTAACGGGAAAGGTGAGTTGGGGTGCTGCATAAAACCAGAGATTGAAATGAGCACAGATAAAGTTCCTTAAGTCAAATATGGAATAGACAAGAGCTACTCCTTGCTCAACGAAATGGACCCAACACCGCATATTAAACGCCTAAGAATGTACCTGACTAGTAAGTATGTTCAAACCTATGGATTGCTATGTCTCCGAAAGAGAATCAAGCATGTGTACAGGGGCATAAACGCAGCAGTGATAGGATTGGAGAGGTTCGGTGAGCAAATGAAGACCCGTTGAAGTCATATTGCATGGTACCCATTCCACGGGTCTCAACTCTCCAGGTTTAAGGTATTCTTCCTTCAGCTAAAACATGCATGTGGAACCCAGAGTATGATCAACCATGTGAACGGGAGACGTGTTCAAATATGTCTCAGTTTTCCTCCCCTGGTACTCGGGTGCAACATTCCAGATGCTTTACTAACACTCTCCCGACTTGGAGAGTCAGTCCCTTTAACCTCCTGTTTGGCCCAGTTTGCAATTTCTGCGGAAGATGAACAGGAATAGCGAGAACCAATGAGAGGCTAGCTGGAGGTGTCTGGACGGGCAAATTTAACTCTCATTTCCCACCAGGAAGAGGAATTAACCAAAGGCTCAGCATGCCGGGCCGGAACCAGATTAGGGCCTGAAGCCATCCTGCGGTGTTGCGGCCAGGTCACAAGAAAGCGAGTTGAAGAAAGGAGCTCAGGGGCACTGTAATTCACAAACCTGCAGAGTTATAAATGACAGCTATCGTCCAAAAATAGACTGAAGTAAGGCTGCCAAGAGGACTTGAAAGCGGGGCAGAATTGCAGGGAACCGATTTCAGGAGGTAGACTGGAGTTGCATTGAAAGCATAGGAAAAGAGGCAGAACGTCCACAATGATGCACTTGGCCAAAAAGGGCGTATGCGTTTTTTCCTGAATATATTCAGGAAAAAACGCATACGCCCTTTTTGGCCAACCAAGCAAGCTTGCAAAGGAAATCTGCACTACAATGAAGTCTCACTTCCCCCCGGTCAAAAGGGCCATCTGAAAAAAGTGTAAAATCCAGAAATGCAACAGGCCATTGAGAACTGGGAGCCTTGTTATGCTGATGGGCGGGATGTAAATTGCCAAGAGACACTCGGGAGAAGTGTATGGTGTTTCCTGAAACATCTAAAAAACAAAGCAACAGAGCCTAGGGCACTTCCACTTATGGTCCTATAGCTTAGGGAAATTAAAATCAAAAAGACACAGCCACCCCAAAGTTTGGAACGGCTCTGTTTACAAGAACCTCGTTTACAGTACAAGTTCAACATCGCAGAAAGTGAAAAATGGATAAAGAAGTTGTGGTATTCACTTACAAAGCAATATCACTCAGCAATGAAATCTATGTCATCAGGCCCTTAGCAGCACAATGAGTGGATTCAGGTATGATGATTCTAACTGAAATAAGTCACACAGAAAAAGAAACATCATAAGATATCAGTAATACACGGAATGTAAACTTGGCTACACAGGAACTGAATTACAGAACAGAACAAGGTCTCAAATATAGAAAACCAACTTATGCTTGCTTAAGGGGAAAGGTGAGTTGGGGTGCTGCATAAAACCAGAGATTGAAATAGCACAGATAAAGTTCCTTAAGTCAAATATGGAATAGACAAGAGCTACTCCTTGCTCAACGAAATGGACTCAACACCGCATATTAAACGCCTAAGAATGTACCTGACTAGTAAGTATCGTAAAACCTATGGATTGCTATGTGTAAAAAAGAGAATCAAACATGTGTACAGGGGCATAAACGTAGCAGTGATAGGATTGGAGAGCTTCGGTGAGCAAATGAAGACCCTTTGAAGTCATATTGCATGGTACCCATTACACGGGTCTCAACTCTCCAGGTTTAAGGTATTCTTCCTTCAGCTAAAACATGCATGTGAAACCCAAGTATGATCAACCATGTGAACGGGAGAAGTGTTCAAATATGTCTCAGTTTTCCTCCTCTGGTACTCGGGTGTAACATTCCAGACGCTTTACTAACACTCTCCCCATTTGGAGAGTCAGCGCCTTTAACCTCCTGTTTGGCCCAGTTTGCAATTTCTGCGGAAGATGAACAGGAATAGCGAGAACCAATGAGAGACTAGCTGGAGGTGTCTGGACGGGCAAATTTAACTCTCATTTCCCACCAGGAAGAGGAATTAACCAAAGGCTCAGCATGCCGGGCCGGAACCAGATTAGGGCCTGAAGCCATCCTGCGGTGTTGCGGCCAGGTCACAAGAAAGCGAGTTGAAGAAAGGAGCTCAGGGGCACTGTAATTCACAAACCTGCAGAGTTATAAATGACAGCTATCGTCCAAAAATATACTGAAGTAAGGCTGCCAAGAGAACTTGAAAGCGGGGCAGAATTGCAGGAAACCGATTTCAGGAGGTAGACTGGAATTGCATTGAAAGCATAGGAAAAGAGGCAGAACGTCCACAATGATGCACTTGGCCAAAAAGGGCGTATGCGTTTTTTCCTGAATATATTCAGGAAAAAACGCATACGCCCTTTTTGGCCAACCAAGCAAGCTTGCAAAGGAAATCTGCACTACACGGAAGTCTCACTTCCCCCCGGTCAAAAGGGCCATCTGAAAAAAGTGTAAAATCCAGAAAGGCAGGACAGGCCATGGAGAACTGGGAGCCTTGTTATGCTGATGGGCGGGATGTAAATTGCCAACAACCACTCGGGAGAAGTGTATGGTGTTTCCTGAAACATCTAAAAAACAAAGCAACAGAACCTAGGGCACTTCCACTTATGGTCCTATAGCTTAGGGAAATTAAAATCAAAAAGACACAGCCACCCCAAAGTTTGGAATGGCTCTGTTGACAAGAACCTCGTTTACAGTACAAGTTCAACATCGCAGAAAGTGAAAAATGGATAAAGAAGTTGTGGTATTTACTTACAAAGCAATATCACTCAGCAATGAAATCTGTGTCATCAGGCCCTTAGCAGCACAATGAGTGGATTCAGGTATGATGATTCTAACTGAAATAAGTCACACAGAAAAAGAAACATCATAAGATATCAGTAATACACGGAATGTAAACTTGGCTACACAGGAACTGATTTACAGAACAGAACAGGGTCTCAAATTTAGAAAACCAACTTATGCTTGCTTAAGGGTAAAGGTGAGTTGGGGTGCTGCATAAAACCAGAGATTGAAATGAGCACAGATAAAGTTCCTTACGCCAAATATGGAATAGACAAGAGCTACTCCTTGCTCAACGAAATGGGCTCAACACCGCATATTAAACACCTAAGAATGTACCTGACTAGAAAGTATCTTAAAACCTATGGATTGCTATGTCTCCGAAAGAGAATCAAGCATGTGTACAGGGCCATAAACGCAGCAGTGATAGGATTGGAGAGGTTCGGTGAGCAAATGAAGACCCTTTGAAGTCATATTGCATGGTACCCATTCCACGGGTATCAACTACCCAGGTTTAAGGTATTCTTCCTTCAGCTAAAACATGCATGTGGAACCTAGAGTATGATCAACCATGTGATCGGGAGACGTGTTCAAATATGTCTCAGTTTTCTTACCCTGGTACTCGGGTGCAACATTCCAGACGCATTACTAACACTCTCCCGACTTGGAGAGTCAGTCCCTTTAAACTCCTGTTTGGCCCAGTTTGCAATTTCTGTGGAAGATGAACAGGAATAACGAGAACCAATGAAAGGCTAGCTGGAGGTGTCTGGATGGGCAAATTTAACTCTCATTTCCCACCAGGAAGAGGAATTAACCAAAGGCTCAGCGTGCCGTGCCAGAACCAGATTAGGGCCTGAAGCCATCCTGCGGTGTTGCGGCCAGGTCACAAGAAAGCGAGTTGAAGAAAGGAGCTCAGGGGCACTGTAATTCACAAACCTGCAGAGTTATAAATGACAGCTATCGTCCAAAAATAGACTGAAGTAAGGCTGCCAAGAGGACTTGAAAGCGGGGCAGAATTGCAGGAAACCGATTTCAGGAGGTAGACTGGAATTGCATTGAAAGCATAGGAAAAGAGGCAGAACGTCCACAATGATGCACTTAGCCAAAAAGGGCGTATGCGTTTTTTCCTGAATATATTCAGGAAAAAACGCATACGCCCTTTTTGGCCAACCAAGCAAGCTTGCAAAGGAAATCTGCACTACAATGAAGTCTCACTTCCCCCCAGTCAAAAGGGCCATCTGAAAAAAGTGTAAAATCCAGAAAGGCAGGACAGGCCATGGAGAACTGGGAGCCTTGTTATGCTGATGGGCGGGATGTAAATTGCCAACAACCACTCGGGAGAAGTGTATGGTGTTTCCTGAAACATCTAAAAAACAAAGCATCAGAACCTAGGGCACTTCCACTTATGGTCCTATAGCTTAGGGAAATTAAAATCAAAAAGACACAGCCACCCCAAACTTTGGGACGCCTCTGTTTACAAGAACCTCGTTTACCGTACACTTTCAACATCGCAGAAAGTGAAAAATGGATAAAGAAGTTGTGGTATTTACTTACAAAGCAATATCACTCAGCAATGAAATCTATGTCATCAGGCCCTTAGCAGCACAATGAGTGGATTCAGGTATGATGATTCTAACTGAAATAAGTCACACAGAAAAAGAAACATCATAAGATATCAGTAATATATGGAATGTAAACTTGGCTACACAGGAACTGAATTACAGAACAGAACAGGATCTCAAATTTAGAAAACCAACTTATGCTTGCTTAAGGGGAAAGGTGAGTTGTGGTGCTGCATAAAACCAGAGATTGAAATGAGCACAGATAAAGTTCCTTAAGCCAAATATGGAATAGACAAGAGCTACTCCTTGCTCAACGAAATGGACTCAACACCGCATATTAAACGCCTAAGAATGTACCTGACTAGTAAGTATCTTAAAACCTATGGATTGCTATGTCTCCGAAAGAGAATCAAGCATGTGTACAGGGGCAAAAACGCAGCAGTGATAGGATTGGAGAGGTTCGGTGAGCAAATGAAGACCCTTTGAAGTCATATTGCATGTTACCCATTACACGGGTTTCAACTCTCCAGGTTTAAGGTATTCTTCCTTCAGCTAAAACATGCATGTGGAACCCAGAGTATGATCAACCGTGTGAACGGGAGATGTGTTCAAATATGTCTCAGTTTTCGTCCCCTGGTACTCGGGTTCAACATTCCAGACGCTTTACTAACACTCTCCCCACTTGGAGAGTCAGCGCCTTTAACCTCCTGTTTGGCCCAGTTTGCAATTTCTGCGGAAGATGAACAGGAATAGCGAGAAACAATGAGAGACTAGCTGGAGGTGTCTGGACAGGCAAATTTAACTCTCATTTCCCACCAGGAAGAGGAAATAACCAAAGGCTCAGCGTGCCGTGCCGGAACCAGATTAGGGCCTGAAGCCATCCTGCGGTTTTGCGGCCAGCTCAAAAGAAAGCGAGTTGAGGAAAGGAGCTCAGGGGCACTGTAATTCACAAACCTGCAGAGTTATAAATGACAGCTATCGTCCAAAAATAGACTGAAGTAAGGCTGCCAAGAGGACTTGAAAGCGGGGCAGAATTGCAGGAAACCGATTTCAGGAGGTAGACTGGAATTGCATTGAAAGCATAGGAAAAGAGGCAGAACGTCCACAATGATGCACTTGGCCAAAAAGGGCGTATGCGTTTTTTCCTGAATATATTCAGGAAAAAACGCATACGCCCTTTTTGGCCAACCAAGCAAGCTTGCAATGGAAATCTGCACTACAATGAAGTCTCACTTCCCCCCG
Source organism: Stenella coeruleoalba (assembly GCF_951394435.1). Lineage (NCBI taxonomy): Eukaryota > Metazoa > Chordata > Mammalia > Artiodactyla > Delphinidae > Stenella > Stenella coeruleoalba. Next base: position 218,787 of record NW_027646083.1, on the reverse strand, counting down.
GTCAAAAGGGCCATCTGAAAAAAGTGTAAAATCCAGAAAGGCAGGACAGGCCATAGAGAACTGGGAGCCTTGTTATGCTGATGGGCGGGATGTAAATTGCCAACAGACACTCCGGAGAAGTGTATGGTGTTTCCTGAAACATCTAAAAAACAAAGCAACAGAGCCTAGGGCTCTTCCACTTATGGTCGTATAGCTTACGGAAATTAAAATCAAAAAGACACAGCCACCCAAAAGTTTGGGACGCCTCCGTTTACAAGAACCTCGTTTACAGTACAAGTTCAACATCACAGAATGTGAAAAATGGATAAAGAAGTTGTGGTATTTACTTACAAAGAAATATCACTCAGCAATGAAATCTATGTCATCAGGCCCTTAGCAGCACAATGAGTGGATTCAGGTATGATGATTCTAACTGAAATAAGTCACGCAGAAAAAGAAACATCATAAGATATCAGTAATACACGGAATGGAAACTTGGCTACACAGGAACTGAATTACAGAACAGAACAGGGTCTCAAATTTAGAAAACCAACTTATGCTTGCTTAAGGGGAAAGGTGAGTTGGGGTGCTGCATAAAACCAGAGATCGAAATGAGCACAGATAAAGTTCCTTAAGCCAAATATGGAATAGACAAGAGCTACTCCTTGCTCAACGAAATGGACTCAACACCCCATATTAAACGCCTAAGAATATACCTGACTAGTAAGTATCTTAAAACCTATGGATTGCTATGTCTCCGAAAGAGAATCAAGCATGTGTACAGGGGCATAAACGCAGCAGTGATAGGATTGGAGAGGTTCGGTGAGCAAATGAAGACCCTTTGAAGTCATATTGCATGGTACCCATTCCACGAGTCTCAACTCTGCAGGTTTCAGGTATTCTTCCTTCAGCTAAAACATGCATGTGGAACCCAGAGTATGATCAACTGTGTGAACGGGAGACGTGTTCAAATATGTCTCAGTTTTTGTACCCTGGTACTCGGGTGCAACATTCCAGACGCTTTACTAACACTCTCCCGACTTGGAGAGTCAGTCCCTTTAACCTCCTGTTTGGCACAGTTTGCAATTTCTGCGGAAGATGAACAGGAATAGCGAGAACCAATGAGAGACTAGCTGGAGGTGTCTGGACGGGCAAATTTAACACTCACATCCCACCAGCAAGAGGAATTAACCAAAGGCTCAGCGTGCCGTGCCGGAACCAGATTAGGGCCTGAAGCCATCCTGCGGTGTTGCGGCCAGGTCACAAGAAAGCGAGTTGAAGAAAGGAGCTCAGGGGCACTGTAATTCACAAACCTGCAGAGTTATAAATGACAGCTATCGTCCAAAAATAGACTGAAGTAAGGCTGCCAAGAGGACTTGAAAGCGGGGCAGAATTGCAGGAAACCGATTTCAGGAGGTAGACTGGAATTGCATTGAAAGCATAGGAAAAGAGGCAGAACGTCCACAATGATGCACTTGGCCAAAAAGGGCGTATGCGTTTTTTCCTGAATATATTCAGGAAAAAACGCATACGCCCTTTTTGGCCAACCAAGCAAGCTTGCAAAGGAAATCTGCAGTACAATGAAGTCTCACTTCCCCCCGGTCAAAAGGGCCATCTGAAAAAAGTGTAAAATCCAGAAAGGCAGGACAGGCCATGGAGAACTGGGAGCCTTGTTATGCTGATGGGCGGGATGTAAATTGCCACAGACACTCGGGAGAAGTGTATGGTGTTTCCTGAAACATCTAAAAAACAAAGCAACAGAGCCTAGGGCACTTCCACTTATGGTCCTATAGCTTAGGGAAATTAAAATCAAAAAGACACAGCCACCCCAAAGTTTGGGACGCCTCTGTTTACAAGAACCTCGTTTACCGTACAAGTTCAATGTCACAGAAAGTGAAAAATGGATAAAGAACTTGTGGTACTTACGTACAATGCAGTATCACTCAGCAATGAAATCTATGTCATCAGGCCAGTAGCAGCATAATGAGTGGATTCAGGTACGATGATTCTAACTGAAATAAGTCACACAGAAAAAGAAACATCATAAGATATCACTAATACACGGAATGTAAACTTGGCTACACAGGAACTGAATTCCAAACAGAACAGAGTCTCAAATTTAGAAAACCAACTTATGCTTGCTTAAGGGGAAAGGTGAGTTGGGGTGCTGCATAAAACCAGAGATTGAAATGAGCACAGATAAAGTTCCTTAAGCCAAATATGGAATAGACAAGAGCTACTCCTTGCTCAACGAAATGGACTCAACACCCCATATTAAACGCCTAAGAATGTACCTGACTAGTAAGTATCTTAAAACCTATGGATTGCTATGTCTCCAAAAGGGAATCAAGCATGTGTACAGGGGCATAAACGCAGGAGTGATAGGATTGGAGAGGTTCGGTGAGCAAATGAAGACCCTTTTAAGTCATATTGCATGGTACCCATTCCACGGGTCTCAACTCTGCAGGTTTCAGGTATTCTTCCTTCAGCTAAAACATGCATGTGGAACCCAGAGTATGATCAACTCTGTGAACGGGAGACGTGTTCAAATATGTCTCAGTTTTCATACCCTGGTACTCGGGTGCAACATTCCAGATGCTTTATTAACACTCTCCCCACTTGGAGAGTCAGCACCTTTAACCTCCTGTTTGGCCCAGTTTGCAATTTCTGCGGAAGATGAACAGGAATAGGGAGAACCAATGGGAGACTAGATGGAGGTGTCTGGACGGGCAAATTTAACTCTCATTTCCCACCAGGAAGAGGAATTAACCAAAGGCTCTGCGTGCCGTGCCGGTACCAGATTAGGGCCTCAAGCAATCCTGCAGTGTGGCGGCCAGGTCACAAGAAAGTGAGTTGAAGAAAGGAGCTCAGGGGCACTGTAATTCACAAACCTGCAGAGTTATAAATGACAGCTATCGTCCAAAAATAGACTGAAGTAAGGCTGCCAAGAGGACTTGAAAGCGGGGCAGAATTGCAGGAAACCGATTTCAGGAGGTAGACTGGAATTGCATTGAAAGCATAGGAAAAGAGGCAGAACGTCCACAATGATGCACTTGGCCAAAAAGGGCGTATGCGTTTTTTCCTGAATATATTCAGGAAAAAACGCATACGCCCTTTTTGGCCAAACAAGCAAACTTGCAAAGGAAATCTGCACTACAATGAAGTCTCACTTCCCCCCGGTCAAAAGGGCCATCTGAAAAAAGTGTAAAATCCAGAAAGGCAGGACAGGCCATGGACAACTGGGAGACTTGTTATGCTGATGGGCGGGATGTAAATTGCCAACAGACACTCCGGAGAAGTGTATGGTGTTTCCTGAAACATCTAAAAAACAAAGCAACAGAGCCTAGGGCACTTCCACTTATGGTCCTATAGCTTAGGGAAATTAAAATCAAAAAGACACAGCCACCCCAAAGTTTGGGACGCCTCTGTTTACAAGAACCTTGTTTACCGTACAAGTTCAATATCACAGAAAGTGAAAAATGGATAAAGAACTTGTGGTACTTACGTACAATGCAGTATCACTCAGCAATGAAATCTATGTCATCAGGCCCGTGGCAGCATAATGAGTGGATTCAGGTACGATGATGCTAACTGAAATAAGTCACACAGAAAAAGAAACATCATAAGATATCAGTAATACACGGAATGGAAACTTGGCTACACAGGAACTGAATTACAGAACAGAACAGGGTCTCAAATTTAGAAAGCCAACTTATGCTTGCTTAAGGGGAAAGGTGAGTTGTGGTGCTGCATAAAACCAGAGATTGAAATGAGCACAGATAAAGTTCCTTAAGCCAAATATGGAATAGACAAGAGCTACTCCTTGCTCAACGAAATGGACTCAACACCCCATATTAAACGTCTAAGAATGTACCTGACTAGTAAGTATCTTAAAACCTATGGATTGCTATGTCTCCAAAAGAGAATCAAGCGTGTGTACAGGGGCATAAACGCATCAGTGATAGGATTGGAGAGGTTCGGTGAGCAAATGAAGACCCTTTGAAGTCATATTGCATGGTACCCATTCCACGGGTCTCAACTCTGCAGGTTTCAGGTATTCTTCCCTCAGCTAAAACATGCATGTGGAACCTAGAGTATGATCAACCATGTGATCGGGAGACGTGTTCAAATATGTCTCAGTTTTTGTACCCTGGTACTCGGGTGCAACATTCCAGACGCTTTACTAACACTCTCCCGACTTCAGAGTCAATCCCTTAAATCTCCTGTTTGGCCCAGTTTGCAATTTCTGCGGAAGATGAACAGGAATAGCGAGAACCAATGAGAGACTAGCTGGAGGTGTCCTGACGGGCAAATTTAACACTCATTTCCCACCAGGAAGAGGAATTAACCAAAGGCTCAGCGTGCCGTGCCGGAACCAGATTAGGGCCTGAAGCCATCCTGCGGTGTTGCGGCCAGCTCACAAGAAAGCGAGTTGAAGAAAGGAGCTCAGGGGCACTGTAATTCACAAACCTGCAGAGTTATAAATGACAGCTATCGTCCAAAAATAGACTGAAGTAAGGCTGCCAAGAGGACTTGAAAGCGGGGCAGAATTGCAGGAAACCGATTTCAGGAGGTAGACTGGAATTGCATTGAAAGCATAGGAAAAGAGGCAGAACGTCCACAATGATGCACTTGGCCAAAAAGGGCGTATGCGTTTTTTCCTGAATATATTCAGGTAAAAACGCATACGCCCTTTTTGGCCAAGCAAGCAAACTTGCAAAGGAAATCTGCACTACAATGAAGTGTCACTTCCCCCCGGTCAAAAGGGCCATCTGAAAAAAGTGTAAAATCCAGAAAGGCAGGACAGGCCATGGAGAACTGGGAGCCTTGTTATGCTGATGGGCGGGATGTAAATTGCCAACAGACACTCAGGAGAAGTGTATGGTGTTTCCTGAAACATCGAAAAAACAAAGCAACAGAGTCTAGGGCACTTCCACTTATGGTCCTATAGCTTAGGGAAATTAAAATCAAAAAGACACAGCCACCCCAAAATTTGGGACGCCTCTGTTTACAAGAACCTCGTTTACCATACAAGTTCAACATCGCAGAAAGTGAAAAATGGATAAAGATGTTGTGGTATTTACTTACAAAGCAATATCACTCAGCAATGAAGTCTATGTCATCAGGCCCTTAGCAGCACAATGAGTGGATTCAGGTATGATGATTCTAACTGAAATAAGTCACACAGAAAAAGAAACATCATAAGATATCAGTAATACACGGAATGTAAACTTGGCTACACAGGAACTGAATTACAGAACAGAACAGGGTCTCAAATTTAGAAAACCAACTTATGCTTGCTTAAGGGTAAAGGTGAGTTGGGGTGCTGCATAAAACCAGAGATCGAAATGAGCACAGATAAAGTTCCTTAAGCCAAATATGGAATAGACAAGAGCTACTGCTTGCTCAACGAAATGGACTCGACACCGCATATTAAACGCCTAAGAATGTACCTGACTAGTAAGTATCTTAAAACCTATGGATTGCTATGTCTCCGAAAGAGAATGAAGCATGTGTACAGGGGCATAAACACAGCAGTGAAAGGATTGGAGAGGTTCGGTGAGCAAAAGAAGACCCTTTGAAGTCATATTACATGGTACCCATTCCACGGGTTTTAACTACCCAGGTTTAAGGTATTCTTCCTTCAGCCTAAACTTGCATGTGGAACCTAGAGTATGATCAACCATGTGATCGGGAGACGTGTTCAAATATGTCTCAGTTTTCGTACCCTGGTACTCGGGTGCAACATTCCAGACGCTTTACTAACACTCTCCCCACTTGGAGAGTCAGTCCCTTTAACCTCCTGTTTGGCCCAGTTTGCAATTTCTGTGGAAGATGAACAGGAATAGCGAGAACGAATGAGAGACTAGCTGAAGGTGTCTGGATGGGCAAATTTAACTCTCATTTCCCACCACGAAGAGGAATTAACCAAAGGCTCAGCGTGCCGTGCCAGAACCAGATTAGGGCCTGAAGACATCCTGCGGTGTTGCGGCCAGCTCACAAGAAAGCGAGTTGAAGAAAGGAGCTCAGGGGCACTGTAATTCACAAACCTGCAGAGTTATAAATGACAGCTATCGTCCAAAAATAGACTGAAGTAAGGCTGCCAAGAGGACTTGAAAGCGGGGCAGAATTGCAGGAAACCGATTTCAGGAGGTAGACTGGAATTGCATTGAAAGCATAGGAAAAGAGGCAGAACGTCCACAATGATGCACTTGGCCAAAAAGGGCGTATGCGTTTTTTCCTGAATATGTTCAGGAAAAAACGCATACGCCCTTTTTGGCCAACCAAGCAAACTTGCAAAGGAAATCTGCACTACAAAGAAGTCTCACTTCCCCCCGGTCAAAAGGGCCATCTGAAAAAAGTGTAAAATCCAGAAAGGCAGGACAGGCCATGGAGAACTGGGAGCCTTGTTATCCTGATGGGCGGGATGTAAATTGCCAACAGAAACTCGGGAGAAGTGTATGGTGTTTCCTGAAACATCGAAAAAAACAAAACAACAGAGTCTAGGGCACTTCCACTTATGGTCCTATAGCTTAGGGAAATTAAAATCAAAAAGACACAGCCACCCCAAAGTTTGGGACGCCTCTGTTTACAAGAACCTCGTTTACCGTGCAAGTTCAATATCACAGAAAGTGAAAAATGGATAAAGAACTTGTGGTACTTACGTACAATGCAGTATCACTCAGCAATGAAATCTATGTCATCAGGCCCGTAGCAGCATAATGAGTGGATTCAGGTACGATGATTCTAACTGAAATAAGTCACACAGAAAAAGAAACATCATAATATATCACTAATACACGGAATGTAAACTTGGCTACACAGGAACTGAATTCCAAAACAGAACAGGGTCTCAAATTTAGAAAACCAACTTATGCTTGCTTAAGGGGAAAGGTGAGTTGGGGTGCTGCATAAAACCAAAGATAGAAATGAGCACAGATAAATTTCCTTAAGCCAAATATGGAATAGACAAGAGCTACTCCTTGCTCAACGAAATGGACTCAACACCCCATATTAAACGCCTAAGAATGTACGTGACTAGTAAGTATCTTAAAACCTATGGATTGCTGTGTCTCCAAAAGAGAATCAAGCGTGTGTACAGGAGCATAAACACAGCAGTGAAAGGATTGGAGAGGTTCGGTGAGCAAAAGAAGACCCTTTGAAGTCATGTTACATGGTACCCATTCCACGGGTTTCAACTACCCAGGTTTAAGGTATTCTTCCTTCAGCTAAAACATGCATGTGGAACCTAGAGTATGATCAACCATGTGATCGGGAGACGTGTTCAAATATGTCTCAGTTTTCATACCCTGGTACTCGGGTGCAACATTCCAGACGCTTTACTAACACTCTCCCGACTTGGAGAGTCAGTCCCTTTAACCTCCTATTTGGCCCAGTTTTCAATTTCTGCGGAAGATGAACAGGAATAGCGAGAACCAATGAGAGACTAGCTGGAGGTGTCTGGATGGGCAAATTTAACTCTCATTTCCCACCAGGAAGATGAATTAACCAAAGGCTCAGCGTGCCGTGCCAGAACCAGATTAGGGCCTGAAGCCATCCTGCGGTATTGCGGCCAGCTCAAAAGAAAGCGAGTTGAAGAAAGGAGCTCAGGGGCACTGTAATTCACAAACCTGCAGAGTTATAAATGACAGCTATCGTCCAAAAATAGACTGAAGTAAGGCTGCCAAGAGGACTTGAAAGCGGGGCAGAATTGCAGGAAACCGATTTCAGGAGGTAGACTGGAATTGCATTGAAAGCATAGGAAAAGAGGCAGAATGTCCACAATGATGCACTTGGCCAAAAAGTGCGTATGCGTTTTTTCCTGAATATATTCAGGAAAAAACGCATACGCCCTTTTTGGCCAACCAAGCAAGCTTGCAAAGGAAATCTGCACTACAATGAAGTCTCACTTCCCCCCGGTCAAAAGGGCCATCTGAAAAAAGGGTAAAATCCAGAAAGGCAGGACAGGCCATGGAGAACTGGGAGCCTTGTTATGCTGAAGGGCGGGATGTAAATTGCCAACAACCACTCGGGAGAAGTGTATGGTGTTTCCTGAAACATCTAAAAAACAAAGCAACAGAACCTAGGGCACTTCCACTTATGGTCCTATAGCTTAGGGAAATTAAAATCAAAAAGACACAGCCACCCCAAAGTTTGGGACGCCTCTGTTTACAAGAACCTCGTTTACCGTACAAGTTCAATATCACAGAAAGTGAAAAATGCATAAAGAACTTGTGGTACTTACGTACAATGCAGTATCACTCAGCAATGAAATCTATGTCATCAGGCCCGTAGCAGCATAATGAGTAGATTCAGGTACGATGATTCTAACTGAAATAAGTCACACAGAAAAAGAAACATCATAAGATATCACTAATACACGGAATGTAAACTTGGCTACACAGGAACTGAATTACAGAACAGAACAGGTTCTCAAATTTAGAAAAGCAACTTATGCTTGCTTAAGGGGAAAGGTGAGTTGGGGTGCTGCATAAAACCAGAGATTGAAATGAGCACAGATAAAGTTCCTTAAGCCAAATATGGAATAGACAAGAGCTACTCCTTGCTCAACGAAATGGACTCAACACCGCATATTAAACGCCTAAGAATGTACCTGACTAGTAAGTATCTTAAAACCTATGGATTGCTATGTCTCCGAAAGAGAATCAAGCATGTGTACAGGGGCATAAACGCAGCAGTGATAGGATTGGAGATGTTCGGTGAGCAAATGAAGACCCTTTGAAGTCATATTGCATGGTACCCATTCCACGGGTTTCAACTACCCAGGTTTTAGGTATTCTTCCTTCAGCTAAAACATGCATGTGGAACCCGGAGTATGATCAACCATGTGATCGGGAGACGTGTTCAAATATGTCTCAGTTTTCGTACCCTGGTACTCGGGTGCAACATTCCAGACGCTTTACTAACACTCTCCCGACTTGGAGAGTCAGTCCCTTTAACCTCCTGTTTGGCCCAGTTTGCAATTTCTGTGGAAGATGAACAGGAATAGCGAGAACCAATGAGAGACTAGCTGGAGGTGTCTGGATGGGCAAATTTAACTCTCATTTCCCACCAGGAAGAGGAATTAACCAAAGGCTCAGCGTGCCGTGCCGGAACCAGATTAGGGCCTGAAGCCATCCTGCGGTGTTGCGGCCAGCTCAAAAGAAAGCGAGTTGAAGAAAGGAGCTCAGGGGCACTGTAATTCACAAACCTGCAGAGTTATAAATGACAGCTATCGTCCAAAAATAGACTGAAGTAAGGCTGCCAAGAGGACTTGAAAGCGGGGCAGAATTGCAGGAAACCGATTTCAGGAGGTAGACTGGAATTGCATTGAAAGCATAGGAAAAGAGGCAGAACGTCCACAATGATGCACTTGGCCAAAAAGGGCGTATGCGTTTTTTCCTGAATATATTCAGGAAAAAACGCATACGCCCTTTTTGGCCAACCAAGCAAACTTGCAAAGGAAATCTGCACTACAATGAAGTCTCACTTCCCCCCGGTCAAAAGGGCCATCTGAAAAAAGTGTAAAATCCAGAAAGGCAGGACAGGCCATGGAGAACTGGGAGCCTTGTTATGCTGATGGGCGGGATGTAAATTGCCAACAGACACTCGGGAGAAGTGTATGGTGTTTCCTGAAACATCTAAAAAACAAAGCAACAGAGCCTAGGGCACTTCCACTTATGGTCCTATAGCTTAGGGAAATTAAAATCAAAAAGACACAGCCACCCCAAAGTTTGGGACACCTCTGTTTACAAGAACCTCGTTTACCGTACAAGTTCAATATCACAGAAAGTGAAAAATGCATAAAGAACTTGTGGTACTTACGTACAATGCAGTATCACTCAGCAATGAAATCTATGTCATCAGGCCCGTAGCAGCATAATGAGTAGATTCAGGTACGATGATTCTAACTGAAATAAGTCACACAGAAAAAGAAACATCATAAGATATCACTAATACACGGAATGTAAACCTGGCTACACAGGAACTGCATTCCAAAACAGAACAGGGTCTCAAATTTAGAAAACCAACTTATGCTTGCTTAAGGGGAAAGGTGAGTTGGGGTGCTGCATAAAACCAGAGATTGAAATGAGCACAGATAAAGTTCCTTAAGCCAAATATGGAATAGACAAGAGCTACTCCTTGCTCAACGAAATGGACTCAACACCCCATATTAAACGCCTAAGAATGTACCTGACTAGTAAGTATCTTAAAACCTATGGATTGCTATGTCTCTGAAAGAGAATCAAGCATGTGTACAGGGGCATAAACGCAGCAGTGATAGGATTGGAGAGGTTTGGTGAGCAAATGAAGACCCTTTGAAGTCATATTGCATGGTACCCATTCCACGGGTTTCAACTACCCAGGTTTTAGGTATTCTTCCTTCAGCTAAAACATGCATGTGGAACCTAGAGTATGATCAACCATGTGATCGGGAGACGTGTTCAAATATGTTCCAGTTTTCGTACCCTGGTACTCAGGTGCAACATTCCAGACGCTTTACTAACACTCTCCCCACTTGGAGAGTCAGCGCCTTTAACCTCCTGTTTGGCCCAGTTTGCAATTTCTGCGGAAGATGAACAGGAATAGCGAGAACCAATGAGAGACTAGCTGGAGGTGTCTGGACGGGCAAATTTAACTCTCATTTCCCACCAGGAAGAGGAATTAACCAAAGGCTCTGCGTGCCGTGCCGGTACCAGATTAGGGCCTCAAGCAATCCTGCAGTGTGGCGGCCAGGTCACAAGAAAGTGAGTTGAAGAAAGGAGCTCAGGGGCACTGTAATTCACAAACCTGCAGAGTTATAAATGACAGCTATCGTCCAAAAATAGACTGAAGTAAGGCTGCCAAGAGGACTTGAAAGCGGGGCAGAATTGCAGGAAACCGATTTCAGGAGGTAGACTGGAATTGCATTGAAAGCATAGGAAAAGAGGCAGAACGTCCACAATGATGCACTTGGCCAAAAAGGGCGTATGCGTTTTTTCCTGAATATATTCAGGAAAAAACGCATACGCCCTTTTTGGCCAACCAAGCAAGCTTGCAAAGGAAATCTGCACTACAATGAAGTCTCACTTCCCCCCGGTCAAAACGGCCATCTGAAAAAAGGGTAAAATCCAGAAAGGCAGGACAGGCCATGGAGAACTGGGAGCCTTGTTATGCTGAAGGGCGGGATGTAAATTGCCAACAACCACTCGGGAGAAGTGTATGGTGTTTCCTGAAACATCTAAAAAACAAAGCAACAGAACCTAGGGCACTTCCACTTATGGTCCTATAGCTTAGGGAAATTAAAATCAAAAAGACACAGCCACCCCAAAGTTTGGGACGCCTCTGTTTACAAGAACCTTGTTTACCGTACAAGTTCAATATCACAGAAAGTGAAAAATGGATAAAGAACTTGTGGTACTTACGTACAATGCAGTATCACTCAGCAATGAAATCTATGTCATCAGGCCCGTGGCAGCATAATGAGTGGATTCAGGTACGATGATGCTAACTGAAATAAGTCACACAGAAAAAGAAACATCATAAGATATCAGTAATACACGGAATGGAAACTTGGCTACACAGGAACTGAATTACAGAACAGAACAGGGTCTCAAATTTAGAAAGCCAACTTATGCTTGCTTAAGGGGAAAGGTGAGTTGTGGTGCTGCATAAAACCAGAGATTGAAATGAGCACAGATAAAGTTCCTTAAGCCAAATATGGAATAGACAAGAGCTACTCCTTGCTCAACGAAATGGACTCAACACCCCATATTAAACGTCTAAGAATGTACCTGACTAGTAAGTATCTTAAAACCTATGGATTGCTATGTCTCCAAAAGAGAATCAAGCGTGTGTACAGGGGCATAAACGCATCAGTGATAGGATTGGAGAGGTTCGGTGAGCAAATGAAGACCCTTTGAAGTCATATTGCATGGTACCCATTCCACGGGTCTCAACTCTGCAGGTTTCAGGTATTCTTCCCTCAGCTAAAACATGCATGTGGAACCTAGAGTATGATCAACCATGTGATCGGGAGACGTGTTCAAATATGTCTCAGTTTTTGTACCCTGGTACTCGGGTGCAACATTCCAGACGCTTTACTAACACTCTCCCGACTTCAGAGTCAATCCCTTAAATCTCCTGTTTGGCCCAGTTTGCAATTTCTGCGGAAGATGAACAGGAATAGCGAGAACCAATGAGAGACTAGCTGGAGGTGTCCTGACGGGCAAATTTAACACTCATTTCCCACCAGGAAGAGGAATTAACCAAAGGCTCAGCGTGCCGTGCCGGAACCAGATTAGGGCCTGAAGCCATCCTGCGGTGTTGCGGCCAGCTCACAAGAAAGCGAGTTGAAGAAAGGAGCTCAGGGGCACTGTAATTCACAAACCTGCAGAGTTATAAATGACAGCTATCGTCCAAAAATAGACTGAAGTAAGGCTGCCAAGAGGACTTGAAAGCGGGGCAGAATTGCAGGAAACCGATTTCAGGAGGTAGACTGGAATTGCATTGAAAGCATAGGAAAAGAGGCAGAACGTCCACAATGATGCACTTGGCCAAAAAGGGCGTATGCGTTTTTTCCTGAATATATTCAGGTAAAAACGCATACGCCATTTTTGGCCAAGCAAGCAAACTTGCAAAGGAAATCTGCACTACAATGAAGTGTCACTTCCCCCCGGTCAAAAGGGCCATCTGAAAAAAGTGTAAAATCCAGAAAGGCAGGACAGGCCATGGAGAACTGGGAGCCTTGTTATGCTGATGGGCGGGATGTAAATTGCCAACAGACACTCAGGAGAAGTGTATGGTGTTTCCTGAAACATCGAAAAAACAAAGCAACAGAGTCTAGGGCACTTCCACTTATGGTCCTATAGCTTAGGGAAATTAAAATCAAAAAGACACAGCCACCCCAAAATTTGGGACGCCTCTGTTTACAAGAACCTCGTTTACCATACAAGTTCAACATCGCAGAAAGTGAAAAATGGATAAAGATGTTGTGGTATTTACTTACAAAGCAATATCACTCAGCAATGAAGTCTATGTCATCAGGCCCTTAGCAGCACAATGAGTGGATTCAGGTATGATGATTCTAACTGAAATAAGTCACACAGAAAAAGAAACATCATAAGATATCAGTAATACACGGAATGTAAACTTGGCTACACAGGAACTGAATTACAGAACAGAACAGGGTCTCAAATTTAGAAAACCAACTTATGCTTGCTTAAGGGTAAAGGTGAGTTGGGGTGCTGCATAAAACCAGAGATCGAAATGAGCACAGATAAAGTTCCTTAAGCCAAATATGGAATAGACAAGAGCTACTGCTTGCTCAACGAAATGGACTCGACACCGCATATTAAACGCCTAAGAATGTACCTGACTAGTAAGTATCTTAAAACCTATGGATTGCTATGTCTCCGAAAGAGAATGAAGCATGTGTACAGGGGCATAAACACAGCAGTGAAAGGATTGGAGAGGTTCGGTGAGCAAAAGAAGACCCTTTGAAGTCATATTACATGGTACCCATTCCACGGGTTTTAACTACCCAGGTTTAAGGTATTCTTCCTTCAGCCTAAACTTGCATGTGGAACCTAGAGTATGATCAACCATGTGATCGGGAGACGTGTTCAAATATGTCTCAGTTTTCGTACCCTGGTACTCGGGTGCAACATTCCAGACGCTTTACTAACACTCTCCCCACTTGGAGAGTCAGTCCCTTTAACCTCCTGTTTGGCCCAGTTTGCAATTTCTGTGGAAGATGAACAGGAATAGCGAGAACGAATGAGAGACTAGCTGAAGGTGTCTGGATGGGCAAATTTAACTCTCATTTCCCACCACGAAGAGGAATTAACCAAAGGCTCAGCGTGCCGTGCCAGAACCAGATTAGGGCCTGAAGACATCCTGCGGTGTTGCGGCCAGCTCACAAGAAAGCGAGTTGAAGAAAGGAGCTCAGGGGCACTGTAATTCACAAACCTGCAGAGTTATAAATGACAGCTATCGTCCAAAAATAGACTGAAGTAAGGCTGCCAAGAGGACTTGAAAGCGGGGCAGAATTGCAGGAAACCGATTTCAGGAGGTAGACTGGAATTGCATTGAAAGCATAGGAAAAGAGGCAGAACGTCCACAATGATGCACTTGGCCAAAAAGGGCGTATGCGTTTTTTCCTGAATATGTTCAGGAAAAAACGCATACGCCCTTTTTGGCCAACCAAGCAAACTTGCAAAGGAAATCTGCACTACAAAGAAGTCTCACTTCCCCCCGGTCAAAAGGGCCATCTGAAAAAAGTGTAAAATCCAGAAAGGCAGGACAGGCCATGGAGAACTGGGAGCCTTGTTATCCTGATGGGCGGGATGTAAATTGCCAACAGAAACTCGGGAGAAGTGTATGGTGTTTCCTGAAACATCGAAAAAAACAAAACAACAGAGTCTAGGGCACTTCCACTTATGGTCCTATAGCTTAGGGAAATTAAAATCAAAAAGACACAGCCACCCCAAAGTTTGGGACGCCTCTGTTTACAAGAACCTCGTTTACCGTGCAAGTTCAATATCACAGAAAGTGAAAAATGGATAAAGAACTTGTGGTACTTACGTACAATGCAGTATCACTCAGCAATGAAATCTATGTCATCAGGCCCGTAGCAGCATAATGAGTGGATTCAGGTACGATGATTCTAACTGAAATAAGTCACACAGAAAAAGAAACATCATAATATATCACTAATACACGGAATGTAAACTTGGCTACACAGGAACTGAATTCCAAAACAGAACAGGGTCTCAAATTTAGAAAACCAACTTATGCTTGCTTAAGGGGAAAGGTGAGTTGGGGTGCTGCATAAAACCAAAGATAGAAATGAGCACAGATAAATTTCCTTAAGCCAAATATGGAATAGACAAGAGCTACTCCTTGCTCAACGAAATGGACTCAACACCCCATATTAAACGCCTAAGAATGTACGTGACTAGTAAGTATCTTAAAACCTATGGATTGCTGTGTCTCCAAAAGAGAATCAAGCGTGTGTACAGGAGCATAAACACAGCAGTGAAAGGATTGGAGAGGTTCGGTGAGCAAAAGAAGACCCTTTGAAGTCATGTTACATGGTACCCATTCCACGGGTTTCAACTACCCAGGTTTAAGGTATTCTTCCTTCAGCTAAAACATGCATGTGGAACCTAGAGTATGATCAACCATGTGATCGGGAGACGTGTTCAAATATGTCTCAGTTTTCATACCCTGGTACTCGGGTGCAACATTCCAGACGCTTTACTAACACTCTCCCGACTTGGAGAGTCAGTCCCTTTAACCTCCTATTTGGCCCAGTTTTCAATTTCTGCGGAAGATGAACAGGAATAGCGAGAACCAATGAGAGACTAGCTGGAGGTGTCTGGATGGGCAAATTTAACTCTCATTTCCCACCAGGAAGATGAATTAACCAAAGGCTCAGCGTGCCGTGCCAGAACCAGATTAGGGCCTGAAGCCATCCTGCGGTATTGCGGCCAGCTCAAAAGAAAGCGAGTTGAAGAAAGGAGCTCAGGGGCACTGTAATTCACAAACCTGCAGAGTTATAAATGACAGCTATCGTCCAAAAATAGACTGAAGTAAGGCTGCCAAGAGGACTTGAAAGCGGGGCAGAATTGCAGGAAACCGATTTCAGGAGGTAGACTGGAATTGCATTGAAAGCATAGGAAAAGAGGCAGAATGTCCACAATGATGCACTTGGCCAAAAAGTGCGTATGCGTTTTTTCCTGAATATATTCAGGAAAAAACGCATACGCCCTTTTTGGCCAACCAAGCAAGCTTGCAAAGGAAATCTGCACTACAATGAAGTCTCACTTCCCCCCGGTCAAAAGGGCCATCTGAAAAAAGGGTAAAATCCAGAAAGGCAGGACAGGCCATGGAGAACTGGGAGCCTTGTTATGCTGAAGGGCGGGATGTAAATTGCCAACAACCACTCGGGAGAAGTGTATGGTGTTTCCTGAAACATCTAAAAAACAAAGCAACAGAACCTAGGGCACTTCCACTTATGGTCCTATAGCTTAGGGAAATTAAAATCAAAAAGACACAGCCACCCCAAAGTTTGGGACGCCTCTGTTTACAAGAACCTCGTTTACCGTACAAGTTCAATATCACAGAAAGTGAAAAATGCATAAAGAACTTGTGGTACTTACGTACAATGCAGTATCACTCAGCAATGAAATCTATGTCATCAGGCCCGTAGCAGCATAATGAGTAGATTCAGGTACGATGATTCTAACTGAAATAAGTCACACAGAAAAAGAAACATCATAAGATATCACTAATACACGGAATGTAAACTTGGCTACACAGGAACTGAATTACAGAACAGAACAGGTTCTCAAATTTAGAAAAGCAACTTATGCTTGCTTAAGGGGAAAGGTGAGTTGGGGTGCTGCATAAAACCAGAGATTGAAATGAGCACAGATAAAGTTCCTTAAGCCAAATATGGAATAGACAAGAGCTACTCCTTGCTCAACGAAATGGACTCAACACCGCATATTAAACGCCTAAGAATGTACCTGACTAGTAAGTATCTTAAAACCTATGGATTGCTATGTCTCCGAAAGAGAATCAAGCATGTGTACAGGGGCATAAACGCAGCAGTGATAGGATTGGAGATGTTCGGTGAGCAAATGAAGACCCTTTGAAGTCATATTGCATGGTACCCATTCCACGGGTTTCAACTACCCAGGTTTTAGGTATTCTTCCTTCAGCTAAAACATGCATGTGGAACCCGGAGTATGATCAACCATGTGATCGGGAGACGTGTTCAAATATGTCTCAGTTTTCGTACCCTGGTACTCGGGTGCAACATTCCAGACGCTTTACTAACACTCTCCCGACTTGGAGAGTCAGTCCCTTTAACCTCCTGTTTGGCCCAGTTTGCAATTTCTTTGGAAGATGAACAGGAATAGCGAGAACCAATGAGAGACTAGCTGGAGGTGTCTGGATGGGCAAATTTAACTCTCATTTCCCACCAGGAAGAGGAATTAACCAAAGGCTCAGCGTGCCGTGCCGGAACCAGATTAGGGCCTGAAGCCATCCTGCGGTGTTGCGGCCAGCTCAAAAGAAAGCGAGTTGAAGAAAGGAGCTCAGGGGCACTGTAATTCACAAACCTGCAGAGTTATAAATGACAGCTATCGTCCAAAAATAGACTGAAGTAAGGCTGCCAAGAGGACTTGAAAGCGGGGCAGAATTGCAGGAAACCGATTTCAGGAGGTAGACTGGAATTGCATTGAAAGCATAGGAAAAGAGGCAGAACGTCCACAATGATGCACTTGGCCTAAAAGGGCGTATGCGTTTTTTCCTGAATATATTCAGGAAAAAACGCATACGCCCTTTTTGGCCAACCAAGCAAACTTGCAAAGGAAATCTGCACTACAATGAAGTCTCACTTCCCCCCGGTCAAAAGGGCCATCTGAAAAAAGTGTAAAATCCAGAAAGGCAGGACAGGCCATGGAGAACTGGGAGCCTTGTTATGCTGATGGGCGGGATGTAAATTGCCAACAGACACTCGGGAGAAGTGTATGGTGTTTCCTGAAACATCTAAAAAACAAAGCAACGGAGCCTAGGGCACTTCCACTTATGGTCCTATAGCTTAGGGAAATTAAAATCAAAAAGACACAGCCACCCCAAAGTTTGGGACACCTCTGTTTACAAGAACCTCGTTTACCGTACAAGTTCAATATCACAGAAAGTGAAAAATGCATAAAGAACTTGTGGTACTTACGTACAATGCAGTATCACTCAGCAATGAAATCTATGTCATCAGGCCCGTAGCAGCATAATGAGTAGATTCAGGTACGATGATTCTAACTGAAATAAGTCACACAGAAAAAGAAACATCATAAGATATCACTAATACACGGAATGTAAACCTGGCTACACAGGAACTGCATTCCAAAACAGAACAGGGTCTCAAATTTAGAAAACCAACTTATGCTTGCTTAAGGGGAAAGGTGAGTTGGGGTGCTGCATAAAACCAGAGATTGAAATGAGCACAGATAAAGTTCCTTAAGCCAAATATGGAATAGACAAGAGCTACTCCTTGCTCAACGAAATGGACTCAACACCCCATATTAAACGCCTAAGAATGTACCTGACTAGTAAGTATCTTAAAACCTATGGATTGCTATGTCTCTGAAAGAGAATCAAGCATGTGTACAGGGGCATAAACGCAGCAGTGATAGGATTGGAGAGGTTTGGTGAGCAAATGAAGACCCTTTGAAGTCATATTGCATGGTACCCATTCCACGGGTTTCAACTACCCAGGTTTTAGGTATTCTTCCTTCAGCTAAAACATGCATGTGGAACCTAGAGTATGATCAACCATGTGATCGGGAGACGTGTTCAAATATGTTCCAGTTTTCGTACCCTGGTACTCAGGTGCAACATTCCAGACGCTTTACTAACACTCTCCCCACTTGGAGAGTCAGCGCCTTTAACCTCCTGTTTGGCCCAGTTTGCAATTTCTGCGGAAGATGAACAGGAATAGCGAGAACCAATGAGAGACTAGCTGGAGGTGTCTGGACGGGCAAATTTAACTCTCATTTCCCACCAGGAAGAGGAAATAACCAAAGGCTCAGCGTGCCGTGCCGGATCCAGATTAGGGCCTGAAGCCATCCTGCGGTGTTGCGGCCAGGTCACAAGAAAGCGAGTTGAAGAAAGGAGCTCAGGGGCACTGTAATTCACAAACCTGCAGAGTTATAAATGACAGCTATCGTCCAAAAATAGACTGAAGTAAGGCTGCCAAGAGGACTTGAAAGCGGGGCAGAATTGCAGGAAACCGATTTCAGGAGGTAGACTGGAATTGCATTGAAAGCATAGGAAAAGAGGCAGAACGTCCACAATGATGCACTTGGCCAAAAAGGGCGTATGCGTTTTTTCCTGAATATATTCAGGAAAAAACGCATACGCCCTTTTTGGCCAACCAAGCAAGCTTGCAAAGGAAATCTGCACTACAATGAAGTCTCACTTCCCCCCGGTCAAAACGGCCATCTGAAAAAAGGGTAAAATCCAGAAAGGCAGGACAGGCCATGGAGAACTGGGAGCCTTGTTATGCTGAAGGGCGGGATGTAAATTGCCAACAACCACTCGGGAGAAGTGTATGGTGTTTCCTGAAACATCTAAAAAACAAAGCAACAGAACCTAGGGCACTTCCACTTATGGTCCTATAGCTTAGGGAAATTAAAATCAAAAAGACACAGCCACCCCAAAGTTTGGAACGGCTCTGTTTACAAGAACCTCGTTTACAGTACAAGTTCAACATCGCAGAAAGTGAAAAATGGGTAAAGAAGTTGTGGTATTTACTTACAAAACAATATCACTCAGCAATGAAATCTGTGTCATCAGGCCCTTAGCAGCACAATGAGTGGATTGAGGTATGATGATTCTAACTGAAATAAGTCACACAGAAAAAGAAACATCATAAGATATCAGTAATACACGGAATGGAAACTTGGCTACACAGGAACTGAATTACAGAACAGAACAGGGTCTCAAATTTAGAAAACCAACTTATGCTTGCTTAAGGGTAAAGGTGAGTTGGGGTGCTGCATAAAACCAGAGATTGAAATGAGCACAGATAAAGTTCCTTAAGCCAAATATGGAATAGACAAGAGCTACTCCTTGCTCAACGAAATGGACTCAACACCGCATATTAAACGCCTAAGAATGTACCTGACTAGTAAGTATCTTAAAACCTATGGATTGCTATGTCTCCGAAAGAGAATCAAGCATGTGTACAGGGGCATAAACGCAGCAGTGATAGGATTGGAGAGGTTCGGTGAGCAAATGAATACCCTTTGAAGTCATATTGCATGGTACCCATTCCACGGGTTTCAACTACCCAGGTTTTAGGTATTCTTCCTTCAGCTAAAACATGCATGTGGAACCCAGAGTATGATCAACCATGTGATCGGGAGACGTGTTCAAATATGTTTCAGTTTTCCTCCCCTGGTACTCGGGTGCAACATTCCAGACGCTTTACTAACACTCTCCCCACTTGGAGAGTCAGCGCCTTTAACCTCCTGTTTGGCCCAGTTTGCAATTTCTGCGGAAGATGAACAGGAATAGCGAGAACCAATGAGAGGCTAGCTGGAGGTGTCTGGACGGGCAAATTTAACTCTCATTTCCCACCAGGAAGAGGAAATAACCAAAGGCTCAGCGTGCCGTACCGGAACCAGATTATGGCCTGAAGCCAACCTGCGGTGCTGCGGCCAGCTCAAAAGAAAGCGAGTTGAAGAAAGGAGCTCAGGGGCACTGTAATTCACAAACCTGCAGAGTTATAAATGACAGCTATCGTCCAAAAATAGACTGAAGTAAGGCTGCCAAGAGGACTTGAAAGCGGGGCAGAATTGCAGGAAACCGATTTCAGGAGGTAGACTGGAATTGCATTGAAAGCATAGGAAAAGAGGCAGAACGTCCACAATGATGCACTTGGCCAAAAAGGGCGTATGCGTTTTTTCCTGAATATATTCAGGAAAAAACGCATACGCCCTTTTTGGCCAACCAAGCAAGCTTGCAAAGGAAATCTGCACTACAATGAAGTCTCACTTCCCCCCGGTCAGAAAGGCCATCTGTAAAAAGTGTAAAATCCAGAAAGATAACAGGCCATTGAGAACTGGGAGCCTTGTTATGCTGATGAGCGGGATGTAAATTGCCAACAGACACTTGGGAGAAGTGTATGGTGTTTCCTGAAACATCTAAAAAACAAAGCAAGAGAGCCTAGGGCACTTCCACTTATGGTCCTATAGCTTAGGGAATTTAAAATCAAAAAGACACAGCCACCCCAAAGTTTCGAATGGCTCTGTTTACAAGAACCTCGTTTACAGTACAAGTTCAACATCGCAGAACGTGAAAAATGGATAAAGAAGTTGTGGTATTTACTTACAAAGCAATATCACTCAGCAATGAAATCTGTGTCATCAGGCCCTTAGCATCACAATGAGTGGATTCAGGTATGATGATTCTAACTGAAATAAGTCACATAAAAAAGAAACATCATAAGATATCACTAATACACGGAATGTAAACTTGGCTACACAGGAACTGCATTCCAAAACAGAACAGGGTCTCAAATTTAGAAAACCAACTTATGCTTGCTTAAGGGGAAAGGTGAGTTGGGGTGCTGCATAAAACCAGAGATTGAAATGAGCACAGATAAAGTTCCTTAAGCCAAATATGGAATAGACAAGAGCTACTCCTTGCTCAAAGAATTGGACTCAACACCGCATATTAAACGCCTAAGAATGTACCTGACTAGTAAGTATCTTAAAACCTATGGATTGCTATGTCTCCGAAAGAGAATCAAGCATGTGTACAGGGGCATAAACGCAGCAGTGATAGGATTGGAGAGGTTCGGTGAGCAAATGAAGACCCTTTGAAGTCATATTGCATGGTACCCATTACACGGGTCTCAACTCTCCAGGTTTAAGGTATTCTTCCTTCAGCTAAAACATGCATGTGGAACCCGGAGTATGATCAACCATGTGAACGGGAGACGTGTTCAAATATGTCTCAGTTTTCCTACCCTGGTACTCGGGTGCAACATTCCAGACGCTTTACTAACACTCTCCCGACTTGGAGAGTCAGTCCCTTTAACCTCCTGTTTGGCCCAGTTTGCAATTTCTGCGGAAGATGAACAGGAATAGCGAGAACCAATGAGAGACTAGCTGGAGGTGTCTGAACGGGCAAATTTAACTCTCATTTCCCACCAGGAAGAGGAATTAACCAAAGGTTCAGCGTGCCGTGCCGGAACCAGATTAGGGCCTGAAGACATCCTGCGTTGTTGCGGCCAGGTCACAAGAAAGCGAGTTGAAGAAAGGAGCTCAGGGGCACTGTAATTCACAAACCTGCAGAGTTATAAATGACAGCTATCGTCCAAAATTAGACTGAAGTAAGGCTGCCAAGAGGACTCGAAAGCGGGGCAGAATTGCAGGAAACCGATTTCAGGAGGTAGATTGGAATTGCATTGAAAGCATAGGAAAAGAGGCAGAACGTCCACAATGATGCACTTGGCCAAAAAGGGCGTATGCGTTTTTTCCTGAATATATTCAGGAAAAAACGCATACGCCCTTTTTGGCCAACCAAGCAAACTTGCAAAGGAAATCTGCACTACAATGAAGTCTCACTTCCCCCCGGTCAAAAGGGCCATCTGAAAAAAGTGTAAAATCCAGAAAGGCAGGACAGGCCATGGAGAACTGGGAGCCTTGTTATGCTGATGGGCGGGATGTAAATTGCCAACAGACACTCCGGAGAAGTGTATGGTGTTTCCTGAAACATCTAAAAAACAAAGCAACAGAGCCTAGGGCACTTCCACTTATGGTCCTATAGCTTAGGGAAATGAAAATAAAAAAGACACCGCCACCCCAAAGTTTGGGACGCCTCTGTTTACAAGAACCTCGTTTACCGTACAAGTTCAATATCACAGAAAGTGAAAAATGGATAAAGAACTTGTGGTACTTACGTACAATGCAGTATCACTCAGCAATGAAACCTATGTCATCAGGCCCGTAGCAGCATAATGAGTGGATTCAGGTATGATGATTCTAACTGAAATAAGTCACACAGAAAAAGAAACATCATAAGATATCAGTAATACACGGAATGTAAACTTGGCTACACAGGAACTGAATTACAGAACAGAACAGGGTCTCAAATTTAGAAAACCAACTTATGCTTGCTTAAGGGGAAAGGTGAGTTGGGGTGCTGCATAAAACCAGAGATTGAAATGAGCACAAATAAAGTTCCTTAAGCCAAATATGGAATAGACAAGAGCTACTCCTTGCTCAACGAAATGGACTCAACACCGCATATTAAACGCCTAAGAATGTACCTGACTAGTAAGTATCTTAAAACCTATAGATTGCTATGTCTCCGAAAGAGAATCAAGCATGTGTACAGGGGCATAAACGCAGCAGTGGTAGGATTGGAGAGGTTCGGTGAGCAAATGAAGACGCTTTGAAGTCATATTGCATGGTACCCATTCCACGGGTTTCAACTACCCAGGTTTTAGGTATTCTTCCTTCAGCTAAAACATGCATGTGGAACCCAGAGTATGATCAACCATGTGATCGGGAGACGTGTTCAAATATGTCTCAGTTTTCGTACCCTGGTACTCAGGTGCAACATTCCAGACGCTTTACTAACACTCTCCCCACTTGGAGAGTCAGCGCCTTTAACCTCCTGTTTGGCCCAGTTTGCAATTTCTGCAGAAGATGAACAGGAATAGCGAGAACCAATGAGAGGCTAGCTGCAGGTGTCTGGACGGGCAAATTTAACTCTCATTTCCCACCAGGAAGAGGAATTAACCAAAGGCTCAGCATGCCGGTCCGGAACCAGATTAGGGCCCGAAGCCATCCTGCGGTTTTGCGGCCAGGTCACAAGAAAGCGAGTTGAAGAAAGGAGCTCAGGGGCACTGTAATTCACAAACCTGCAGAGTTATAAATGACAGCTATCGTCCAAAAATAGACTGAAGTAAGGCTGCCAAGAGGACTTGAAAGCGGGGCAGAATTGCAGGAAACCGATTTCAGGAGGTAGACTGGAATTGCATTGAAAGCATAGGAAAAGAGGCAGAACGTCCACAATGATGCACTTGGCCAAAAAGGGCGTATGCGTTTTTTCCTGAATATATTCAGGAAAAAACGCATACGCCCTTTTTGGCCAACCAAGCAAGCTTGCAAAGGAAATCTGCACTACAATGAAGTCTCACTTCCCCCCGGTCAAAAGGGCCATCTGAAAAAAGTGTAAAATCCAGAAAGGCAGGACAGGCCATGGAGAACTGGGAGCCTTGTTATGCTGATGGGCGGGATGTAAATTGCCAACAACCACTCCGGAGAAGTGTATGGTGTTTCCTGAAACATCTAAAAAACAAAGCAAGAGAGCCTAGGGCACTTCCACTTATGGTCCTATAGCTTAGGGAATTTAAAATCAAAAAGACACAGCCACCCCAAAGTTTCGAATGGCTCTGTTTACAAGAACCTCGTTTACAGTACAAGTTCAACATCGCAGAAAGTGAAAAATGGATAAAAAAGTTGTGGTATTTACTTACAAAGCAATATCACTCAGCAATGAAATCTGTGTCATCAGGCCCTTAGCAGCACAATGAGTGGATTCAGGTATGATGATTCTAACTGAAATAAGTCACACAGAAACAGAAACATCATAAGATATCAGTAATACACGGAATGTAAACTTGGCTACACAGGAACTGAATTACAGAACAGAACAGGTTCTCAAATTTAGAAAACCAACTTATGCTTGCTTAAGGGGAAAGGTGAGTTGGGGTGCTGCATAAAACCAGAGATTGAAATGAGCACAGATAAAGTTCCTTAAGCCAAATATGGAATAGACAAGAGCTACTCCTTGCTCAACGAAATGGACTCAACACCGCATATTAAACGCCTAAGAATGTACCTGACTAGTAAGTATCTTAAAACCTATGGATTGCTATGTCTCCGAAAGAGAATCAAGCATGTGTACAGGGGCATAAACGCAGCAGTGATAGGATTGGAGATGTTCGGTGAGCAAATGAAGACCCTTTGAAGTCATATTGCATGGTACCCATTCCACGGGTTTCAACTACCCAGGTTTTAGGTATTCTTCCTTCAGCTAAAACATGCATGTGGAACCCAGAGTATGATCAACCATGTGATCGGGAGACGTGTTCAAATATGTCTCAGTTTTCGTACCCTGGTACTCGGGTGCAACATTCCAGACGCTTTACTAACACTCTCCCGACTTGGAGAGTCAGTCCCTTTAACCTCCTGTTTGGCCCAGTTTGCAATTTCTGTGGAAGATGAACAGGAATAGCGAGAACCAATGAGAGACTAGCTGGAGGTGTCTGGATGGGCAAATTTAACTCTCATTGCCCACCAGGAAGAGGAATTAACCAAAGGCTCAGCGTGCCGTGCCGGAACCAGATTAGGGCCTGAAGCCATCCTGCGGTGTTGCGGCCAGCTCAAAAGAAAGCGAGTTGAAGAAAGGAGCTCAGGGGCACTGTAATTCACAAACCTGCAGAGTTATAAATGACAGCTATCGTCCAAAAATAGACTGAAGTAAGGCTGCCAAGAGGACTTGAAAGCGGGGCAGAATTGCAGGAAACCGATTTCAGGAGGTAGACTGGAATTGCATTGAAAGCATAGGAAAAGAGGCAGAACGTCCACAATGATGCACTTGGCCAAAAAGGGCGTATGCGTTTTTTCCTGAATATATTCAGGAAAAAACGCATACGCCCTTTTTGGCCAACCAAGCAAACTTGCAAAGGAAATCTGCACTACAATGAAGTCTCACTTCCCCCCGGTCAAAAGGGCCATCTGAAAAAAGTGTAAAATCCAGAAAGGCAGGACAGGCCATGGAGAACTGGGAGCCTTGTTATGCTGATGGGCGGGATGTAAATTGCCAACAGACACTCGGGAGAAGTGTATGGTGTTTCCTGAAACATCTAAAAAACAAAGCAACAGAGCCTAGGGCACTTCCACTTATGGTCCTATAGCTTAGGGAAATTAAAATCAAAAAGACACAGCCACCCCAAAGTTTGGGACACCTCTGTTTACAAGAACCTCGTTTACCGTACAAGTTCAATATCACAGAAAGTGAAAAATGCATAAAGAACTTGTGGTACTTACGTACAATGCAGTATCACTCAGCAATGAAATCTATGTCATCAGGCCCGTAGCAGCATAATGAGTAGATTCAGGTACGATGATTCTAACTGAAATAAGTCACACAGAAAAAGAAACATCATAAGATATCACTAATACACGGAATGTAAACCTGGCTACACAGGAACTGCATTCCAAAACAGAACAGGGTCTCAAATTTAGAAAACCAACTTATGCTTGCTTAAGGGGAAAGGTGAGTTGGGGTGCTGCATAAAACCAGAGATTGAAGTGAGCACAGATAAAGTTCCTTAAGCCAAATATGGAATAGACAAGAGCTACTCCTTGCTCAATGAAATGGACTAAACACCGCATATTAAACGCCTAAGAATGTACCTGACTAGTAAGTATCTTAAAACCTATGGATTGCTATGTCTCCGAAAGAGAATCAAGCATGTGTACAGGGGCATAAACGCAGCAGTGATAGGATTGGAGAGGTTCGGTGAGCAAATGAAGACCCTTTGAAGTCATATTGCATGGTACCCATTCCACGGGTTTCAACTACCCAGGTTTTAGGTATTCTTCCTTCAGCTAAAACATGCATGTGGAACCCAAGTATGATCAACCATGTGAACGGGAGACGTGTTCAAATATGTCTCAGTTTTCCTCCCCTGGTACTCGGGTGCAACATTCCAGACGCTTTACTAACACTCTCCCCACTTGGAGAGTCAGCGCCTTTAACCTCCTGTTTGGCCCAGTTTGCAATTTCTGCGGAAGATGAACAGGAATAGCGAGAACCAATGAGAGACTAGCTGGAGGTGTCTGGACGGGCAAATTTAACTCTCATTTCCCACAAGGAAGAGGAAATAACCAAAGGCTCAGCGTGCCGTTCCGGAACCAGATTAGGGCCTGAAGCCATCCTGTGGTGTTGCGGCCAGGTCACAATAAAGCGAGTTGAGGAAAGGAGCTCAGGGGCACTGTAATTCACAAACCTGCAGAGTTATAAATGACAGCTATCGTCCAAAAATAGATTGAAGTAAGGCTGCCAAGAGGACTTGAAAGCGGGGCAGAATTGCAGGAAACCGATTTCAGGAGGTAGACTGGAATTGCATTGAAAGCATAGGAAAAGAGGCAGAACGTCCACAATGATGCACTTGGCCAAAAAGGGCGTATGCGTTTTTTCCTGAATATATTCAGGAAAAAACGCATACGCCCTTTTTGGCCAACCAAGCAAGCTTGCAATGGAAATCTGCACTACAATGAAGTCTCACTTCCCCCCGGTCAAAAGGGCCATCTGAAAAAAGTGTAAAATCCAGAAAGGCAGGACAGGCCATAGAGAACTGGGAGCCTTGTTATGCTGATGGGCGGGATGTAAATTGCCAACAGACACTCCGGAGAAGTGTATGGTGTTTCCTGAAACATCTAAAAAACAAAGCAACAGAGCCTAGGGCTCTTCCACTTATGGTCGTATAGCTTACGGAAATTAAAATCAAAAAGACACAGCCACCCAAAAGTTTGGGACGCCTCTGTTTACAAGAACCTCGTTTACAGTACAAGTTCAACATCACAGAATGTGAAAAATGGATAAAGAAGTTGTGGTATTTACTTACAAAGAAATATCACTCAGCAATGAAATCTATGTCATCAGGCCCTTAGCAGCACAATGAGTGGATTCAGGTATGATGATTCTAACTGAAATAAGTCACGCAGAAAAAGAAACATCATAAGATATCAGTAATACACGGAATGTAAACTTGGCTACACAGGAACTGAATTACAGAACAGAACAGGGTCTCAAATTTAGAAAACCAACTTATGCTTGCTTAAGGGGAAAGGTGAGTTGGGGTGCTGCATAAAACCAGAGATCGAAATGAGCACAGATAAAGTTCCTTAAGCCAAATATGGAATAGACAAGAGCTACTCCTTGCTCAACGAAATGGACTCAACACCCCATATTAAACGCCTAAGAATATACCTGACTAGTAAGTATCTTAAAACCTATGGATTGCTATGTCTCCGAAAGAGAATCAAGCATGTGTACAGGGGCATAAACGCAGCAGTGATAGGATTGGAGAGGTTCGGTGAGCAAATGAAGACCCTTTGAAGTCATATTGCATTGTACCCATTCCACGAGTCTCAACTCTGCAGGTTTCAGGTATTCTTCCTTCAGCTAAAACATGCATGTGGAACCCAGAGTATGATCAACTGTGTGAACGGGAGACGTGTTCAAATATGTCTCAGTTTTTGTACCCTGGTACTCGGGTGCAACATTCCAGACGCTTTACTAACACTCTCCCGACTTGGAGAGTCAGTCCCTTTAACCTCCTGTTTGGCACAGTTTGCAATTTCTGCGGAAGATGAACAGGAATAGCGAGAACCAATGAGAGACTAGCTGGAGGTGTCTGGACGGGCAAATTTAACACTCACATCCCACCAGCAAGAGGAATTAACCAAAGGCTCAGCGTGCCGTGCCGGAACCAGATTAGGGCCTGAAGCCATCCTGCGGTGTTGCGGCCAGGTCACAAGAAAGCGAGTTGAAGAAAGGAGCTCAGGGGCACTGTAATTCACAAACCTGCAGAGTTATAAATGACAGCTATCGTCCAAAAATAGACTGAAGTAAGGCTGCCAAGAGGACTTGAAAGCGGGGCAGAATTGCAGGAAACCGATTTCAGGAGGTAGACTGGAATTGCATTGAAAGCATAGGAAAAGAGGCAGAACGTCCACAATGATGCACTTGGCCAAAAAGGGCGTATGCGTTTTTTCCTGAATATATTCAGGAAAAAACGCATACGCCCTTTTTGGCCAACCAAGCAAGCTTGCAAAGGAAATCTGCAGTACAATGAAGTCTCACTTCCCCCCGGTCAAAAGGGCCATCTGAAAAAAGTGTAAAATCCAGAAAGGCAGGACAGGCCATGGAGAACTGGGAGCCTTGTTATGCTGATGGGCGGGATGTAAATTGCCACAGACACTCGGGAGAAGTGTATGGTGTTTCCTGAAACATCTAAAAAACAAAGCAACAGAGCCTAGGGCATTTCCACTTATGGTCCTATAGCTTAGGGAAATTAAAATCAAAAAGACACAGCCACCCCAAAGTTTGGGACGCCTCTGTTTACAAGAACCTCGTTTACCGTACAAGTTCAATGTCACAGAAAGTGAAAAATGGATAAAGAACTTGTGGTACTTACGTACAATGCAGTATCACTCAGCAATGAAATCTATGTCATCAGGCCAGTAGCAGCATAATGAGTGGATTCAGGTACGATGATTCTAACTGAAATAAGTCACACAGAAAAAGAAACATCATAAGATATCACTAATACACGGAATGTAAACTTGGCTACACAGGAACTGAATTCCAAACAGAACAGAGTCTCAAATTTAGAAAACCAACTTATGCTTGCTTAAGGGGAAAGGTGAGTTGGGGTGCTGCATAAAACCAGAGATTGAAATGAGCACAGATAAAGTTCCTTAAGCCAAATATGGAATAGACAAGAGCTACTCCTTGCTCAACGAAATGGACTCAACACCCCATATTAAAAGCCTAAGAATGTACCTGACTAGTAAGTATCTTAAAACCTATGGATTGCTATGTCTCCAAAAGGGAATCAAGCATGTGTACAGGGGCATAAACGCAGGAGTGATAGGATTGGAGAGGTTCGGTGAGCAAATGAAGACCCTTTTAAGTCATATTGCATGGTACCCATTCCACGGGTTTCAACTACCCAGGTTTAAGGTATTCTTCCTTCAGCTAAAACATGCATGTGGAACCCAGAGTATGATCAACTCTGTGAACGGGAGACGTGTTCAAATATGTCTCAGTTTTCCTCCCCTGGTACTCGGGTGCAACATTCCAGATGCTTTATTAACACTCTCCCCACTTGGAGAGTCAGCACCTTTAACCTCCTGTTTGGCCCAGTTTGCAATTTCTGCGGAAGATGAACAGGAACAGGGAGAACCAATGGGAGACTAGATGGAGGTGTCTGGACGGGCAAATTTAACTCTCATTTCCCACCAGGAAGAGGAATTAACCAAAGGCTCTGCGTGCCGTGCCGGTACCAGATTAGGGCCTCAAGCAATCCTGCAGTGTGGCGGCCAGGTCACAAGAAAGTGAGTTGAAGAAAGGAGCTCAGGGGCACTGTAATTCACAAACCTGCAGAGTTATAAATGACAGCTATCGTCCAAAAATAGACTGAAGTAAGGCTGCCAAGAGGACTTGAAAGCGGGGCAGAATTGCAGGAAACCGATTTCAGGAGGTAGACTGGAATTGCATTGAAAGCATAGGAAAAGAGGCAGAACGTCCACAATGATGCACTTGGCCAAAAAGGGCGTATGCGTTTTTTCCTGAATATATTCAGGAAAAAACGCATACGCCCTTTTTGGCCAAACAAGCAAACTTGCAAAGGAAATCTGCACTACAATGAAGTCTCACTTCCCCCCGGTCAAAAGGGCCATCTGAAAAAAGTGTAAAATCCAGAAAGGCAGGACAGGCCATGGACAACTGGGAGACTTGTTATGCTGATGGGCGGGATGTAAATTGCCAACAGACACTCCGGAGAAGTGTATGGTGTTTCCTGAAACATCTAAAAAACAAAGCAACAGAGCCTAGGGCACTTCCACTTATGGTCCTATAGCTTAGGGAAATTAAAATCAAAAAGACACAGCCACCCCAAAGTTTGGGACGCCTCTGTTTACAAGAACCTTGTTTACCGTACAAGTTCAATATCACAGAAAGTGAAAAATGGATAAAGAACTTGTGGTACTTACGTACAATGCAGTATCACTCAGCAATGAAATCTATGTCATCAGGCCCATGGCAGCATAATGAGTGGATTCAGGTACGATGATGCTAACTGAAATAAGTCACACAGAAAAAGAAACATCATAAGATATCAGTAATACACGGAATGGAAACTTGGCTACACAGGAACTGAATTACAGAACAGAACAGGGTCTCAAATTTAGAAAGCCAACTTATGCTTGCTTAAGGGGAAAGGTGAGTTGTGGTGCTGCATAAAACCAGAGATTGAAATGAGCACAGATAAAGTTCCTTAAGCCAAATATGGAATAAACAAGAGCTACTCCTTGCTCAACGAAATGGACTCAACACCCCATATTAAACGTCTAAGAATGTACCTGACTAGTAAGTATCTTAAAACCTATGGATTGCTATGTCTCCAAAAGAGAATCAAGCGTGTGTACAGGGGCATAAACGCAGCAGTGATAGGATTGGAGAGGTTCGGTGAGCAAATGAAGACCCTTTGAAGTCATATTGCATGGTACCCATTCCACGGGTCTCAACTCTGCAGGTTTCAGGTATTCTTCCCTCAGCTAAAACATGCATGTGGAACCTAGAGTATGATCAACCATGTGATCGGGAGACGTGTTCAAATATGTCTCAGTTTTTGTACCCTGGTACTCGGGTGCAACATTCCAGACGCTTTACTAACACTCTCCCGACTTCAGAGTCAATCCCTTAAATCTCCTGTTTGGCCCAGTTTGCAATTTCTGCGGAAGATGAACAGGAATAGCGAGAACCAATGAGAGACTAGCTGGAGGTGTCCTGACGGGCAAATTTAACACTCATTTCCCACCAGGAAGAGGAATTAACCAAAGGCTCAGCGTGCCGTGCCGGAACCAGATTAGGGCCTGAAGCCATCCTGCGGTGTTGCGGCCAGCTCACAAGAAAGCGAGTTGAAGAAAGGAGCTCAGGGGCACTGTAATTCACAAACCTGCAGAGTTATAAATGACAGCTATCGTCCAAAAATAGACTGAAGTAAGGCTGCCAAGAGGACTTGAAAGCGGGGCAGAATTGCAGGAAACCGATTTCAGGAGGTAGACTGGAATTGCATTGAAAGCATAGGAAAAGAGGCAGAACGTCCACAATGATGCACTTGGCCAAAAAGGGCGTATGCGTTTTTTCCTGAATATATTCAGGTAAAAACGCATACGCCCTTTTTGGCCAAGCAAGCAAACTTGCAAAGGAAATCTGCACTACAATGAAGTGTCACTTCCCCCCGGTCAAAAGGGCCATCTGAAAAAAGTGTAAAATCCAGAAAGGCAGGACAGGCCATGGAGAACTGGGAGCCTTGTTATGCTGATGGGCGGGATGTAAATTGCCAACAGACACTCAGGAGAAGTGTATGGTGTTTCCTGAAACATCGAAAAAACAAAGCAACAGAGTCTAGGGCACTTCCACTTATGGTCCTATAGCTTAGGGAAATTAAAATCAAAAAGACACAGCCACCCCAAAATTTGGGACGCCTCTGTTTACAAGAACCTCGTTTACCATACAAGTTCAACATCGCAGAAAGTGAAAAATGGATAAAGATGTTGTGGTATTTACTTACAAAGCAATATCACTCAGCAATGAAGTCTATGTCATCAGGCCCTTAGCAGCACAATGAGTGGATTCAGGTATGATGATTCTAACTGAAATAAGTCACACAGAAAAAGAAACATCATAAGATATCAGTAATACACGGAATGTAAACTTGGCTACACAGGAACTGAATTACAGAACAGAACAGGGTCTCAAATTTAGAAAACCAACTTATGCTTGCTTAAGGGTAAAGGTGAGTTGGGGTGCTGCATAAAACCAGAGATCGAAATGAGCACAGATAAAGTTCCTTAAGCCAAATATGGAATAGACAAGAGCTACTGCTTGCTCAACGAAATGGACTCGACACCGCATATTAAACGCCTAAGAATGTACCTGACTAGTAAGTATCTTAAAACCTATGGATTGCTATGTCTCCGAAAGAGAATGAAGCATGTGTACAGGGGCATAAACACAGCAGTGAAAGAATTGGAGAGGTTCGGTGAGCAAAAGAAGACCCTTTGAAGTCATATTACATGGTACCCATTCCACGGGTTTTAACTACCCAGGTTTAAGGTATTCTTCCTTCAGCCTAAACTTGCATGTGGAACTTAGAGTATGATCAACCATGTGATCGGGAGACGTGTTCAAATATGTCTCAGTTTTCGTACCCTGGTACTCGGGTGCAACATTCCAGACGCTTTACTAACACTCTCCCCACTTGGAGAGTCAGTCCCTTTAACCTCCTGTTTGGCCCAGTTTGCAATTTCTGTGGAAGATGAACAGGAATAGCGAGAACGAATGAGAGACTAGCTGAAGGTGTCTGGATGGGCAAATTTAACTCTCATTTCCCACCAGGAAGAGGAATTAACCAAAGGCTCAGCGTGCCGTGCCAGAACCAGATTATGGCCTGAAGACATCCTGCGGTGTTGCGGCCAGCTCACAAGAAAGCGAGTTGAAGAAAGGAGCTCAGGGGCACTGTAATTCACAAACCTGCAGAGTTATAAATGACAGCTATCGTCCAAAAATAGACTGAAGTAAGGCTGCCAAGAGGACTTGAAAGCGGGGCAGAATTGCAGGAAACCGATTTCAGGAGGTAGACTGGAATTGCATTGAAAGCATAGGAAAAGAGGCAGAACGTCCACAATGATGCACTTGGCCAAAAAGGGCGTATGCGTTTTTTCCTGAATATGTTCAGGAAAAAACGCATACGCAATTTTTGGCCAACCAAGCAAACTTGCAAAGGAAATCTGCACTACAAAGAAGTCTCACTTCCCCCCGGTCAAAAGGGCCATCTGAAAAAAGTGTAAAATCCAGAAAGGCAGGACAGGCCATGGAGAACTGGGAGCCTTGTTATCCTGATGGGCGGGATGTAAATTGCCAACAGAAACTCGGGAGAAGTGTATGGTGTTTCCTGAAACATCGAAAAAAACAAAACAACAGAGTCTAGGGCACTTCCACTTATGGTCCTATAGCTTAGGGAAATTAAAATCAAAAAGACACAGCCACCCCAAAGTTTGGGACGCCTCTGTTTACAAGAACCTCGTTTACCGTGCAAGTTCAATATCACAGAAAGTGAAAAATGGATAAAGAACTTGTGGTACTTACGTACAATGCAGTATCACTCAGCAATGAAATCTATGTCATCAGGCCCGTAGCAGCATAATGAGTGGATTCAGGTACGATGATTCTAACTGAAATAAGTCACACAGAAAAAGAAACATCATAATATATCACTAATACACGGAATGTAAACTTGGCTACACAGGAACTGAATTCCAAAACAGAACAGGGTCTCAAATTTAGAAAACCAACTTATGCTTGCTTAAGGGGAAAGGTGAGTTGGGGTGCTGCATAAAACCAAAGATAGAAATGAGCACAGATAAATTTCCTTAAGCCAAATATGGAATAGACAAGAGCTACTCCTTGCTCAACGAAATGGACTCAACACCCCATATTAAACGCCTAAGAATGTACGTGACTAGTAAGTATCTTAAAACCTATGGATTGCTGTGTCTCCAAAAGAGAATCAAGCGTGTGTACAGGAGCATAAACACAGCAGTGAAAGGATTGGAGAGGTTCGGTGAGCAAAAGAAGACCCTTTGAAGTCATGTTACATGGTACCCATTCCACGGGTTTCAACTACCCAGGTTTAAGGTATTCTTCCTTCAGCTAAAACATGCATGTGGAACCTAGAGTATGATCAACCATGTGATCGGGAGACGTGTTCAAATATGTCTCAGTTTTAATACCCTGGTACTCGGGTGCAACATTCCAGACGCTTTACTAACACTCTCCCGACTTGGAGAGTCAGTCCCTTTAACCTCCTGTTTGGCCCAGTTTGCAATTTCTGCGGAAGATGAACAGGAATAGCGAGAACCAATGAGAGACTAGCTGGAGGTGTCTGAACGGGCAAATTTAACTCTCATTTCCCACCAGGAAGAGGAATTAACCAAAGGTTCAGCGTGCCGTGCCGGAACCAGATTAGGGCCTGAAGACATCCTGCGTTGTTGCGGCCAGGTCACAAGAAAGCGAGTTGAAGAAAGGAGCTCAGGGGCACTGTAATTCACAAACCTGCAGAGTTATAAATGACAGCTATCGTCCAAAATTAGACTGAAGTAAGGCTGCCAAGAGGACTCGAAAGCGGGGCAGAATTGCAGGAAACCGATTTCAGGAGGTAGATTGGAATTGCATTGAAAGCATAGGAAAAGAGGCAGAACGTCCACAATGATGCACTTGGCCAAAAAGGGCGTATGCGTTTTTTCCTGAATATATTCAGGAAAAAACGCATACGCCCTTTTTGGCCAACCAAGCAAACTTGCAAAGGAAATCTGCACTACAATGAAGTCTCACTTCCCCCCGGTCAAAAGGGCCATCTGAAAAAAGTGTAAAATCCAGAAAGGCAGGACAGGCCATGGAGAACTGGGAGCCTTGTTATGCTGATGGGCGGGATGTAAATTGCCAACAGACACTCCGGAGAAGTGTATGGTGTTTCCTGAAACATCTAAAAAACAAAGCAACAGAGCCTAGGGCACTTCCACTTATGGTCCTATAGCTTAGGGAAATGAAAATCAAAAAGACACCGCCACCCCAAAGTTTGGGACGCCTCTGTTTACAAGAACCTCGTTTACCGTACAAGTTCAATATCACAGAAAGTGAAAAATGGATAAAGAACTTGTGGTACTTACGTACAATGCAGTATCACTCAGCAATGAAACCTATGTCATCAGGCCCGTAGCAGCATAATGAGTGGATTCAGGTATGATGATTCTAACTGAAATAAGTCACACAGAAAAAGAAACATCATAAGATATCAGTAATACACGGAATGTAAACTTGGCTACACAGGAACTGAATTACAGAACAGAACAGGGTCTCAAATTTAGAAAACCAACTTATGCTTGCTTAAGGGGAAAGGTGAGTTGGGGTGCTGCATAAAACCAGAGATTGAAATGAGCACAAATAAAGTTCCTTAAGCCAAATATGGAATAGACAAGAGCTACTCCTTGCTCAACGAAATGGACTCAACACCGCATATTAAACGCCTAAGAATGTACCTGACTAGTAAGTATCTTAAAACCTATAGATTGCTATGTCTCCGAAAGAGAATCAAGCATGTGTACAGGGGCATAAACGCAGCAGTGGTAGGATTGGAGAGGTTCGGTGAGCAAATGAAGACCCTTTGAAGTCATATTGCATGGTACCCTTTCCACGGGTTTCAACTACCCAGGTTTTAGGTATTCTTCCTTCAGCTAAAACATGCATGTGGAACCCAGAGTATGATCAACCATGTGATCGGGAGACGTGTTCAAATATGTCTCAGTTTTCGTACCCTGGTACTCGGGTGCAACATTCCAGACGCTTTACTAACACTCTCCCCACTTGGAGAGTCAGCGCCTTTAACCTCCTGTTTGGCCCAGTTTGCAATTTCTGCAGAAGATGAACAGGAATAGCGAGAACCAATGAGAGGCTAGCTGCAGGTGTCTGGACGGGCAAATTTAACTCTCATTTCCCACCAGGAAGAGGAATTAACCAAAGGCTCAGCATGCCGGGCCGGAACCAGATTAGGGCCCGAAGCCATCCTGCGGTTTTGCGGCCAGGTCACAAGAA
This sequence comes from Stenella coeruleoalba, assembly GCF_951394435.1. Classification (NCBI taxonomy): domain Eukaryota; kingdom Metazoa; phylum Chordata; class Mammalia; order Artiodactyla; family Delphinidae; genus Stenella; species Stenella coeruleoalba. The sequence goes on along the minus strand of NW_027646083.1, from coordinate 182,787 downwards.
AGCGAGTTGAAGAAAGGAGCTCAGGGGCACTGTAATTCACAAACCTGCAGAGTTATAAATGACAGCTATCGTCCAAAATTAGACTGAAGTAAGGCTGCCAAGAGGACTCGAAAGCGGGGCAGAATTGCAGGAAACCGATTTCAGGAGGTAGATTGGAATTGCATTGAAAGCATAGGAAAAGAGGCAGAACGTCCACAATGATGCACTTGGCCAAAAAGGGCGTATGCGTTTTTTCCTGAATATATTCAGGAAAAAACGCATACGCCCTTTTTGGCCAACCAAGCAAGCTTGCAAAGGAAATCTGCACTACAATGAAGTCTCACTTCCCCCTGGTCAAAAGGGCCATCTGAAAAAAGTGTAAAATCCAGAAAGGCAGGACAGGCCATGGAGAACTGGGAGCCTTGTTATGCTGATGGGCGGGATGTAAATTGCCAACAACCACTCGGGAGAAGTGTATGGTGTTTCCTGAAACATCTAAAAAACAAAGCAAGAGAGCCTAGGGCACTTCCACTTATGGTCCTATAGCTTAGGGAATTTAAAATCAAAAAGACACAGCCACCCCAAAGTTTCGAATGGCTCTGTTTACAAGAACCTCGTTTACAGTACAAGTTCAACATCGCAGAAAGTGAAAAATGGATAAAAAAGTTGTGGTATTTACTTACAAAGCAATATCACTCAGCAATGAAATCTGTGTCATCAAGACCTTAGCAGCACAATGAGTGGATTCAGGTATGATGATTCTAACTGAAATAAGTCACACAGAAACAGAAACATCATAAGATATCAGTAATACACGGAATGTAAACTTGGCTACACAGGAACTGAATTACAGAACAGAACAGGGTCTCAAATTTAGAAAACCAACTTATGCTTGCTTAAGGGGAAAGGTGAGTTGGGGTGCTGCATAAAACCAGAGATTGAAATGAGCACAGATAAAGTTCCTTAAGCCAAATATGGAATAGACAAGAGCTACTCCTTGCTCGAAGAAATGGACCCAACACCGCATATTAAACGCCTAAGAATGTACCTGACTAGTAAGTATCTTAAAACCTAGGGATTGCTATGTCTCCGAAAGAGAATCAAGCATGTGTACAGGGGCATAAACGCAGCAGTGATAGGATTAGAGAGGTTCGGTGAGCAAATGAAGACCCTTTGAAGTCATATTGCATGGTACCCATTCCACGGGTTTCAACTACCCAGGTTTTAGGTATTCTTCCTTCAGGTAAAACATGCATGTGGAACCCAGAGTATGATCAACCATGAGATCGGGAGACGTGTTCAAATATGTCTCAGTTTTCCTCCCCTGGTACTCGGGTGCAACATTCCAGACGCTTTACTAACACTCTCCCGACTTGGAGAGTCAGCGCCTTTAACCTCCTGTTTGGCCCAGTTTGCAATTTCTGCGGAAGATGAACAGGAATAGCGAAAACCAATGAGAGACTAGCTGGAGGTGTCTGGACGGGCAAATTTAACTCTCATTTCCCACCAGGAAGAGGAAATAACCAAAGGCTCAGCGTGCCGTACCGGAATCAGATTAGGGCCTGAAGCCATCCTGCGGTGTTGCGGCCAGCTCAAAAGAAAGCGAGTTGAAGAAAGGAGCTCAGGGGCACTGTAATTCACAAACCTGCAGAGTTATAAATGACAGCTATCGTCCAAAAATAGACTGAAGTAAGGCTGCCAAGAGGACTTGAAAGCAGGGCAGAATTGCAGGAAACCGATTTCAGGAGGTAAACTGGAATTTCATTGAAAGCATAGGAAAAGAGGCAGAACGTCCACAATGATGCACTTGGCCAAAAAGGGCGTATGCGTTTTTTCCTGAATATATTCAGGAAAAAACGCATACGCCCTTTTTGGCCAACCAAGCAAGCTTGCAAAGGAAATCTGCACTACAATGAAGTCTCACTTCCCCCCGGTCAAAAGGGCCATCTGAAAAAAGTGTAAAATCCAGAAAGGCAGGACAGGCCATGGAGAACTGGGAGCCTTGTTATGCTGATGGGCGGGATGTAAATTGCCAACAACCACTCGGGAGAAGTGTATGGTGTTTCCTGAAACATCTAAAAAACAAAGCAACAGAACCTAGGGCACTTCCACTTATGGTCCTATAGCTTAGGGAAATTAAAATCAAAAAGACACAGCCACCCCAAAGTTTGGAACGGCTCTGTTTACAAGAAGCTCGTTTACAGTACAAGTTCAACATCGCAGAAAGTGAAAAATGGATAAAGAAGTTGTGGTATTTACTTACAAAGCAATATCACTCAGCAATGAAATCTGTGTCATCAGGCCCTTAGCAGCACAATGAGTGGATTCGGGTATGATGATTCTAACTGAAATAAGTCACACAGAAAAAGAAACATCATAAGATATCAGTAATACACGGAATGGAAACTTGGCTACACAGGAACTGAATTACAGAACAGAACAGGGTCTCAAATTTAGAAAACCAACTTATGCTTGCTTAAGGGGAAAGGTGAGTTGGGGTGCTGCATAAAACCAGAGATTGAAATGAGCACAGATAAAGTTCCTTAAGCCAAATATGGAATAGACAAGAGCTACTCCTTGCTCAATGAAATGGACTCAACACCCCATATTAAACGCCTAAGAATGTACCTGACTAGTAAGTATCTTAAAACCTATGGATTGCTATGTCTCCGAAAGAGAATCAAGCATGTGTACAGGGGCATAAACGCAGCAGTGATAGGATTGGAGAGGTTCGGTGAGCATATGAAGACCCTTTGAAGTCATATTGCATGGTATCCATTACACGGGTCTCAACTCTCCAGGTTTAAGGTATTCTTCCTTCAGCTAAAACATGCATGTGGAACCCAGAGTATGATCAACCATGTGAACGGGAGACGTGTTCAAATATATCTCAGTTTTCCTCCCCTGGTACTCGGGTACAACATTCCAGACGCTTTACTAACACTCTCCCGACTTGGAGCGTCAGTCCCTTTAACCTCCTGTTTGGCCCAGTTTGCAATTTCTGTGGAAGATGAACAGGAATAGCGAGAACCAATGAGAGACTAGCTGGAGGTGTCTGCACGGGCAAATTTACCTCTCATTTCCCACCAGGAAGAGGAATTAACCAAAGGCTCAGCATGCCGGGCCGGAACCAGATTAGGCCCTGAAGCCATCCTGCGGTGTTGCGGCCAGGTCACAAGAAAGCGAGTTGAAGAAAGGAGCTCAGGGGCACTGTAATTCACAAACCTGCAGAGTTATAAATGACAGCTATCGTCCAAAAATAGACTGAAGTAAGGCTGCCAAGAGGACTTGAAAGCGGGGCAGAATTGCAGGAAACCGATTTCAGGAGGTAGACTGGAATTGCATTGAAAGCATAAGAAAAGAGGCAGAACGTCCACAATGATGCACTTGGCCAAAAAGGGCGTATGCGTTTTTTCCTGAATATATTCAGGAAAAAACGCATACGCCCTTTTTGGCCAACCAAGCAAGCTTGCAAAGGAAATCTGCACTACAATGAAGTCTCACTTCCCCCTGGTCAAAAGGGCCATCTGAAAAAAGTGTAAAATCCAGAAAGGCAGGACAGGCCATGGAGAACTGGGAGCCTTGTTATGCTGATGGGCGGGATGTAAATTGCCAACAACCACTCGGGAGAAGTGTATGGTGTTTCCTGAAACATCTAAAAAACAAAGCAACATAGCCTAGGGCACTTCCACTTATGGTCCTATAGCTTAGGGAATTTAAAATCAAAAAGACACAGCCACCCCAAAGTTTGGAACGGCTCTGTTTACAAGAACCTCGTTTACAGTACAAGTTCAACATCGCAGAAAGTGAAAAATGGATAAAGAAGTTGTGGTATTCACCTAAAAAGCAATATCACTCAGCAATGAAATCTATGTCATCAGGCCCTTAGCAGCACAATGAGTGGATTCAGGTATGATGATTCTAACTGAAATAAGTCACACAGAAAAAGAAACATCATAAGATATCAGTAATACACGGAATGTAAACTTGGCTACACAGGAACTGAATTACAGAACAGAACAGGGTCTCAAATTTAGAAAACCAAATTATGCTTGCTTAAGGGGAAAGGTGAGTTGGGGTGCTGCATAAAACCAGAGATTGAAATGAGCACAGATAAAGTTCCTTAAGCCAAATATGGAATAGACAAGAGCTACTCCTTGCTCAACGAAATGGACTCAACACTGCATATTAAACGCCTAAGAATGTACCTGACTAGTAAGTATCTTAAAACCTATGGATTGCTATGTCTCCGAAAGAGAATCAAGCATGTGTACAGGGACATAAACGCAGCAGTGATAGGATTGGAGAGGTTCGGTGAGCAAATGAAGACCCTTTGAAGTCATATTGCATGGTACCCATTCCACGGGTTTCAACTACCCAGGTTTAAGGTATTCTTCCTTCAGCTAAAACATGCATGTGGAACCTAGATTATGATCAACCATGTGATGGGGAGACGTGTTCAAATATGTCTCAGTTTTCTTCCCCTGGTACTCGGGTGCAACATTCCAGACGCTTTACTAACACTCTCCCGACTTGGAGAGTCAGTCCCTTTAACCTCCTGTTTGGCCCAGTTTGCAATTTCTGCGGAAGATGAACAGGAATAGCGAGAACCAATGAGAGGCTAGCTGGAGGTGTCTGGACGGGCAAATTCAACTCTCATTTCCCACCAGGAAGAGGAATTAACCAAAGGCTCAGCATGCCGGGCCGGAACCAGATTAGGGCCTGAAGCCATCCTGCGGTGTTGCGGCCAGGTCACAAGAAAGCGAGTTGAAGAAAGGAGCTCAGGGGCACTGTAATTCACAAACCTGCAGAGTTATAAATGACAGCTATCGTCCAAAAATAGACTGAAGTAAGGCTGCCAAGAGGACTTGAAAGCGGGGCAGAATTGCAGGAAACCGATTTCAGGAGGTTGACTGGAATTGCATTGAAAGCATAGGAAAAGAGGCAGAACGTCCACAATGATGCACTTGGCCAAAAAGGGCGTATGCGTTTTTTCCTGAATATATTCAGGAAAAAACGCATACGCCCTTTTTGGCCAACCAAGCAAGCTTGCAAAGGAAATCTGCACTACAATGAAGTCTCACTTCCACCCGGTCAAAAGGGCCATCTGAAAAAAGTGTAAAATCCAGAAAGGCAGGACAGGCCATGGAGAACTGGGAGCCTTGTTATGCTGATGGGCGGGATGTAATTTGCCAACAACCACTCGGGAGAAGTGTATGGTGTTTCCTGAAACATCTAAAAAACAAAGCAACAGAACCTAGGGCACTTCCACTTATGGTCCTATAGCTTAGGGAAATTAAAATGAAAAAGACACAGCCACCCCAAAGTTTGGAACGGCTCTGTTTACAAGAACCTCGTTTACAGTACAAGTTCAACATCGCAGAAAGTGAAAAATGGATAAAGAAGTTGTGGTATTTACTTACAAAGCAATATCACTCAGCAATGAAATCTGTGTCATCAGGCCCTTAGCAGCACAATGAGTGGATTCAGGTATGATGATTCTAACTGAAATAAGTCACACAGAAAAAGAAACATCATAAGATATCACTAATACACGGAATGAAAACTTGGCTACACAGGAACTGCATTCCAAAACAGAACAGGGTCTCAAATTTAGAAAACCAACTTATGCTTGCTTAAGGGGAAAGGTGAGTTGGGGTGCTGCATAAAACCAGAGATTGAAATGAGCACAGATAAAGTTCCTTAAGCCAAATATGGAATAGACAAGAGCTACTCCTTGCTCAACGAAATGGACTCAAAACCCCATATTAAACGCCTAAGAATGTACCTGACTAGTAAGTATCTTAAAACCTATGGATTGCTATGTCTCCAAAAGAGAATCAAGCGTGTGTACGGGGGCATAAACGCAGCAGTGATAGGATTGGAGAGGTTCGGGGAGCAAATGAAGACCCTTTGAAGTCATATTGCATGGTACCCATTACACGGGTCTCAACTCTCCAGGTTTAAGGTATTCTTCCTTCAGCTGAAACATGCATGTGGAACCCAGAGTATGATCAACCATGTGAACGGGAGACGTGTTCAAATATGTCTCAGTTTTCCTCCCCTGGTACTCGGGTGCAACATTCCAGACGCTTTACTAACACTCTCCCGACTTGGAGCGTCAGTCCCTTTAACCTCCTGTTTGGCCCAGTTTGCAATTTCTGTGGAAGATGAACAGGAATAGCGAGAACCAATGAGAGACTAGCTGGAGGTGTCTGCACGGGCAAATTTACCTCTCATTTCCCACCAGGAAGAGGAATTAACCAAAGGCTCAGCATGCCGGGCCGGAACCAGATTAGGCCCTGAAGCCATCCTGCGGTGTTGCGGCCAGGTCACAAGAAAGCGAGTTGAAGAAAGGAGCTCAGGGGCACTGTAATTCACAAACCTGCAGAGTTATAAATGACAGCTATCGTCCAAAAATAGACTGAAGTAAGGCTGCCAAGAGGACTTGAAAGCGGGGCAGAATTGCAGGAAACCGATTTCAGGAGGTAGACTGGAATTGCATTGAAAGCATAAGAAAAGAGGCAGAACGTCCACAATGATGCACTTGGCCAAAAAGGGCGTATGCGTTTTTTCCTGAATATATTCAGGAAAAAACGCATACGCCCTTTTTGGCCAACCAAGCAAGCTTGCAAAGGAAATCTGCACTACAATGAAGTCTCACTTCCCCCTGGTCAAAAGGGCCATCTGAAAAAAGTGTAAAATCCAGAAAGGCAGGACAGGCCATGGAGAACTGGGAGCCTTGTTATGCTGATGGGCGGGATGTAAATTGCCAACAACCACTCGGGAGAAGTGTATGGTGTTTCCTGAAACATCTAAAAAACAAAGCAACATAGCCTAGGGCACTTCCACTTATGGTCCTATAGCTTAGGGAATTTAAAATCAAAAAGACACAGCCACCCCAAAGTTTGGAACGGCTCTGTTTACAAGAACCTCGTTTACAGTACAAGTTCAACATCGCAGAAAGTGAAAAATGGATAAAGAAGTTGTGGTATTCACCTAAAAAGCAATATCACTCAGCAATGAAATCTATGTCATCAGGCCCTTAGCAGCACAATGAGTGGATTCAGGTATGATGATTCTAACTGAAATAAGTCACACAGAAAAAGAAACATCATAAGATATCAGTAATACACGGAATGTAAACTTGGCTACACAGGAACTGAATTACAGAACAGAACAGGGTCTCAAATTTAGAAAACCAAATTATGCTTGCTTAAGGGGAAAGGTGAGTTGGGGTGCTGCATAAAACCAGAGATTGAAATGAGCACAGATAAAGTTCCTTAAGCCAAATATGGAATAGACAAGAGCTACTCCTTGCTCAACGAAATGGACTCAACACTGCATATTAAACGCCTAAGAATGTACCTGACTAGTAAGTATCTTAAAACCTATGGATTGCTATGTCTCCGAAAGAGAATCAAGCATGTGTACAGGGACATAAACGCAGCAGTGATAGGATTGGAGAGGTTCGGTGAGCAAATGAAGACCCTTTGAAGTCATATTGCATGGTACCCATTCCACGGGTTTCAACTACCCAGGTTTAAGGTATTCTTCCTTCAGCTAAAACATGCATGTGGAACCTAGATTATGATCAACCATGTGATGGGGAGACGTGTTCAAATATGTCTCAGTTTTCTTCCCCTGGTACTCGGGTGCAACATTCCAGACGCTTTACTAACACTCTCCCGACTTGGAGAGTCAGTCCCTTTAACCTCCTGTTTGGCCCAGTTTGCAATTTCTGCGGAAGATGAACAGGAATAGCGAGAACCAATGAGAGGCTAGCTGGAGGTGTCTGGACGGGCAAATTCAACTCTCATTTCCCACCAGGAAGAGGAATTAACCAAAGGCTCAGCATGCCGGGCCGGAACCAGATTAGGGCCTGAAGCCATCCTGCGGTGTTGCGGCCAGGTCACAAGAAAGCGAGTTGAAGAAAGGAGCTCAGGGGCACTGTAATTCACAAACCTGCAGAGTTATAAATGACAGCTATCGTCCAAAAATAGACTGAAGTAAGGCTGCCAAGAGGACTTGAAAGCGGGGCAGAATTGCAGGAAACCGATTTCAGGAGGTAGACTGGAATTGCATTGAAAGCATAGGAAAAGAGGCAGAACGTCCACAATGATGCACTTGGCCAAAAAGGGCGTATGCGTTTTTTCCTGAATATATTCAGGAAAAAACGCATACGCCCTTTTTGGCCAACCAAGCAAGCTTGCAAAGGAAATCTGCACTACAATGAAGTCTCACTTCCACCCGGTCAAAAGGGCCATCTGAAAAAAGTGTAAAATCCAGAAAGGCAGGACAGGCCATGGAGAACTGGGAGCCTTGTTATGCTGATGGGCGGGATGTAATTTGCCAACAACCACTCGGGAGAAGTGTATGGTGTTTCCTGAAACATCTAAAAAACAAAGCAACAGAACCTAGGGCACTTCCACTTATGGTCCTATAGCTTAGGGAAATTAAAATGAAAAAGACACAGCCACCCCAAAGTTTGGAACGGCTCTGTTTACAAGAACCTCGTTTACAGTACAAGTTCAACATCGCAGAAAGTGAAAAATGGATAAAGAAGTTGTGGTATTTACTTACAAAGCAATATCACTCAGCAATGAAATCTGTGTCATCAGGCCCTTAGCAGCACAATGAGTGGATTCAGGTATGATGATTCTAACTGAAATAAGTCACACAGAAAAAGAAACATCATAAGATATCACTAATACACGGAATGAAAACTTGGCTACACAGGAACTGCATTCCAAAACAGAACAGGGTCTCAAATTTAGAAAACCAACTTATGCTTGCTTAAGGGGAAAGGTGAGTTGGGGTGCTGCATAAAACCAGAGATTGAAATGAGCACAGATAAAGTTCCTTAAGCCAAATATGGAATAGACAAGAGCTACTCCTTGCTCAACGAAATGGACTCAAAACCCCATATTAAACGCCTAAGAATGTACCTGACTAGTAAGTATCTTAAAACCTATGGATTGCTATGTCTCCAAAAGAGAATCAAGCGTGTGTACGGGGGCATAAACGCAGCAGTGATAGGATTGGAGAGGTTCGGGGAGCAAATGAAGACCCTTTGAAGTCATATTGCATGGTACCCATTACACGGGTCTCAACTCTCCAGGTTTAAGGTATTCTTCCTTCAGCTGAAACATGCATGTGGAACCCAGAGTATGATCAACCATGTGAACGGGAGACGTGTTCAAATATGTCTCAGTTTTCCTCCCCTGGTACTCGGGTGCAACATTCCAGACGCTTTACTAACACTCTCCCGACTTGGAGAGTCAGTCCCTTTAACCTCCTGTTTGGCCCAGTTTGCAATTTCTGCGGAAGATGAACAGGAATAGCGAGAACCAATGAGAGGCTAGCTGGAGGTGTCTGGACGGGCAAATTCAACTCTCATTTCCCACCAGGAAGAGGAATTAACCAAAGGCTCAGCATGCCGGGCCGGAACCAGATTAGGGCCTGAAGCCATCCTGCGGTGTTGCGGCCAGGTCACAAGAAAGCGAGTTGAAGAAAGGAGCTCAGGGGCACTGTAATTCACAAACCTGCAGAGTTATAAATGACAGCTATCGTCCAAAAATAGACTGAAGTAAGGCTGCCAAGAGGACTTGAAAGCGGGGCAGAATTGCAGGAAACCGATTTCAGGAGGTAGACTGGAATTGCATTGAAAGCATAGGAAAAGAGGCAGAACGTCCACAATGATGCACTTGGCCAAAAACGGCGTATGCGTTTTTTCCTGAATATATTCAGGAAAAAACGCATACGCCCTTTTTGGCCAACCAAGCAAGCTTGCAAAGGAAATCTGCACTACAATGAAGTCTCACTTCCCCCTTTTCAAAAGGGCCATCTGAAAAAAGTGTAAAATCCAGAAAGGCAGGACAGGCCATGGAGAACTGGGAGCCTTGTTATGCTGTTGGGCGGGATGTAAATTGCCAACAACCACTCGGGAGAAGTGTATGGTGTTTCCTGAAACATCTAAAAAACAAAGCAACAGAGCCTAGGGCACTTCCACTTATGGTCCTATAGCTTAGGGAATTTAAAATCAAAAAGACACAGCCACCCCAAAGTTTGGAACGGCTCTGTTTACAATAACTTCGTTTACAGTACAAGTTCAACATCGCAGAAAGTGAAAAATGGATAAAGAAGTTGTGGTATTTACTTAAAAAGCAATATCACTCAGCAATGAAATCTGTGTCATCAGGCCCTTAGCAGCACAATGAGTGGATTCAGGTATGATGATTCTAACTGAAATAAGTCACACAGAAAAAGAAACATCATAAGATATCAGTAATACACGGAATGTAAACTTGGCTACACAGGAACTGAATTACAGAACAGAACAGGGTCTCAAATTTAGAAAACCAACTTATGCTTCCTTAAGGGGAAAGGTGAGTTGGGGTGCTGCATAAAACCAGAGATTGAAATGAGCACAGATAAAGTTCCTTAAGCCAAATATGGAATAGACAAGAGCTACTCCTTGCTCAACGAAATGGACTCAACACCGCATATTAAACGCCTAAGAATGTACCTGACTAGTAAGTATCTTAAAACCTATGGATTGCTATGTCTCCGAAAGAGAATCAAGCATGTGTACAGGGGCATAAACGCAGCAGTGATAGGATTGGAGAGGTTCGTGAGCAAATGAAGACCCTTTGAAGTCATATTGCATGGTACCCATTCCACGGGTTTCAACTACCCAGGTTTTAGGTATTCTTCCTTCAGCTAAAACATGCATGTGGAACCCAAGTATGATCAACCATGTGAACGGGAGACGTGTTCAAATATGTCTCAGTTTTCTTCCCCTGGTACTCGGGTGCAACATTCCAGACGCTTTACTAACACTCTCCCGACTTGGAGAGTCAGTCCCTTTAACCTCCTGTTTGGCCCAGTTTGCAATTTCTGCGGAAGATGAACAGGAATAGCGAGAACCAATGAGAGGCTAGCTGGAGGTGTCTGGACGGGCAAATTCAACTCTCATTTCCCACCAGGAAGAGGAATTAACCAAAGGCTCAGCATGCCGGGCCGGAACCAGATTAGGGCCTGAAGCCATCCTGCGGTGTTGCGGCCAGGTCACAAGAAAGCGAGTTGAAGAAAGGAGCTCAGGGGCACTGTAATTCACAAACCTGCAGAGTTATAAATGACAGCTATCGTCCAAAAATAGACTGAAGTAAGGCTGCCAAGAGGACTTGAAAGCGGGGCAGAATTGCAGGAAACCGATTTCAGGAGGTAGACTGGAATTGCATTGAAAGCATAGGAAAAGAGGCAGAACGTCCACAATGATGCACTTGGCCAAAAAGGGCGTATGCGTTTTTTCCTGAATATATTCAGGAAAAAACGCATACGCCCTTTTTGGCCAACCAAGCAAGCTTGCAAAGAAATCTGCACTACAATGAAGTCTCACTTCCCCCCGGTCAAAAGGGCCATCTGAAAAAAGTGTAAAATCCAGAAAGGCAGGACAGGCCATGGAGAACTGGGAGCCTTGTTATGCTGATGGGCGGGATGTAATTTGCCAAAAACCACTCGGGAGAAGTGTATGGTGTTTCCTGAAACATCTAAAAAACAAAGCAACAGAACCTAGGGCACTTCCACTTATGGTCCTATAGCTTAGGGAAATTAAAATCAAAAAGACACAGCCACCCCAAAGTTTGGAACGGCTCTGTTTACAAGAACCTCGTTTACAGTACAAGTTCAACATCGCAGAAAGTGACAAATGGATAAAGAAGTTGTGGTATTTACTTACAAAGCAATATCACTCAGCAATGAAATCTGTGTCATCAGGCCCTTAGCAGCACAATGAGTGGATTCAGGTATGATGATTCTAACTGAAATAAGTCACACAGAAAAAGAAACATCATAAGATATCAGTAATACACGGAATGTAAACTTGGCTACACAGGAACTGCATTCCAAAACAGAACAGGGTCTCAAATTTAGAAAACCAACTTATGCTTGCTTAAGGGGAAAGGTGAGTTGGGGTGCTGCATAAAACCAGAGATTGAAATGAGCACAGATAAAGTTCCTTAAGCCAAATATGGAATAGACAAGAGCTACTCCTTGCTCAACGAAATGGACTCAAAACCCCATATTAAACGCCTAAGAATGTACCTGACAAATAAGTATCTTAAAACCTATGGATTGCTATGTCTCCAAAAGAGAATCAAGCGTGTGTACAGGGGCATAAACGCAGCAGTGATAGGATTGGAGAGGTTCGGTGAGCAAATGAAGACCCTTTGAAGTCATATTGCATGGTACCCATTACACGGGTCTCAACTCTCCAGGTTTAAGGTATTCTTCCTTCAGCTAAAACATGCATGTGGAACCCAGAGTATGATCAACCATGTGAACGGGAGACGTGTTCAAATATGTCTCAGTTTTCCTCCCCTGGTACTCGGGTGCAACATTCCAGACGCTTTACTAACACTCTCCCGACTTGGAGAGTCAGTCCCTTTAACCTCCTGTTTGGCCCAGTTTGCAATTTCTGCGGAAGATGAACAGGAATAGCGAGAACCAATGAGAGGCTAGCTGGAGGTGTCTGGACGGGCAAATTCAACTCTCATTTCCCACCAGGAAGAGGAATTAACCAAAGGCTCAGCATGCCGGGCCGGAACCAGATTAGGGCCTGAAGCCATCCTGCGGTGTTGCGGCCAGGTCACAAGAAAGCGAGTTGAAGAAAGGAGCTCAGGGGCACTGTAATTCACAAACCTGCAGAGTTATAAATGACAGCTATCGTCCAAAAATAGACTGAAGTAAGGCTGCCAAGAGGACTTGAAAACGGGGCAGAATTGCAGGAAACCGATTTCAGGAGGTAGACTGGAATTGCATTGAAAGCATAGGAAAAGAGGCAGAACGTCCACAATGATGCACTTGGCCAAAAAGGGCGTATGCGTTTTTTCCTGAATATATTCAGGAAAAAACGCATACGCCCTTTTTGGCCAACCAAGCAAGCTTGCAAAGGAAATCTGCACTACAATGAAGTCTCACTTCCCCCGGTCAAAAGGGCCATCTGAAAAAAGTGTAAAATCCAGAAAGGCAGGACAGGCCATGGAGAACTGGGAGCCTTGTTATGCTGATGGGCGGGATGTAAATTGCCAACAACCACTCGGGAGAAGTGTATGGTGTTTCCTGAAACATCTAAAAAACAAAGCAACAGAGCCTAGGGCACTTCCACTTATGGTCCTATAGCTTAGGGAAATTAAAATCAAAAAGACACAGCCACCCCAAAGTTTGGGACGGCTCTGTTTACAAGAACCTCGTTTACAGTACAAGTTCAACATCGCAGAAAGTGAAAAATGGATAAAGAAGTTGTGGTATTCACTTACAAAGCAATATCACTCAGCAATGAAATCTATGTCTTCAGGCCCTTAGCAGCACAATGAGTGGATTCAGGTATGATGATTCTAACTGAAATAAGTCACACAGAAAAAGAAACATCATAAGATATCAGTAATACACGGAATGTAAACTTGGCTACACAGGAACTGAATTACAGAACAGAACAGGGTCTCAAATTTCGAAAACCAACTTATGCTTGCTTAAGGGGAAAGGTGAGTTGGGGTGCTGCATAAAACCAGAGATTGAAATGAGCACAGATAAAGTTCCTTAAGCCAAATATGGAATAGACAAGAGCTACTCCTTGCTCAACGAAATGGACTCAACACCGCATATTAAACGCCTAAGAATGTACCTGACTAGTAAGTATCTTAAAACCTATGGATTGCTATGTCTCCAAAAGAGAATCAAGCGTGTGTACAGGGGCATAAACGCAGCAGTGATAGGATTGGAGAGGTTCGGTGAGCAAATGAAGACCCTTTGAAGTCATATTGCATGGTACCCATTCCACGGGTCTCAACTCTCCAAGTTTAAGGTATTGTTCCTTCAGCTAAAACATGCATGTGGAACCTAGATTATGATCAACCATGTGATCGGGAGACGTGTTCAAATATGTCTCAGTTTTCGTACCCTGGTACTCGGGTTCAACATTCCAGACGCTTTACTAACACTCTCCCCACTTGGAGAGTCAGTCCCTTTAACCTCCTGTTTGGCCCAGTTTGCAATTTCTGTGGAAGATGAACAGGAATAGCGAGAACCAATGAGAGACTAGCTGGAGGTGTCTGCATGGGCAAATTTAACTCTCATTTCCCACCAGGAAGAGGAATTAACCAAAGGCTCAGCGTGCCATGCCGGAACCAGATTAGGGCCTGTAGACATCCTGCGGTGTTGCGGCCAGCTCACAAGAAAGCGAGTTGAAGAAAGGAGCTCAGGGGCACTGTAATTCACAAACCTGCAGAGTTATAATTGACAGCTATCGTCCAAAAATAGACTGAAGTAAGGCTGCCAAGAGGACTTGAAAGCGGGGCAGAATTGCAGGAAACCGATTTCAGGAGGTAGACTGGAATTGCATTAAAGGCATAGGAAAAGAGGCAGAACGTCCACAATGATGCACTTGGCCAAAAAGGGCGTATGCGTTTTTTCCTGAATATATTCAGGAAAAAACGCATACGCCCTTTTTGGCCAACCAAGCAAGCTTGCAAAGGAAATCTGCACTACAATGAAGTCTCACTTCCCCCCGGTCAAAAGGGCCATCTGAAAAAAGTGTAAAATCCAGAAAGGCAGGACAGGCCATGGAGAACTGGGAGCCTTGTTATGCTGATGGGCGGGATGTAAATTGCCAACAACCACTCGGGAGAAGTGTATGGTGTTTCCTGAAACATCTAAAAAACAAAGCATCAGAGCCTAGGGCACTTCCACTTATGGTCCTATAGCTTAGGGAAATTAAAATGAAAAAGACACAGCCACCCCAAAGTTTGGAACGGCTCTGTTTACAAGAACCTCGTTTACAGTACAAGTTCAACATCGCAGAAAGTGAAAAATGGATAAAAAAGTTGTGGTATTTACTTACAAAGCAATATCACTCAGCAATGAAATCTGTGTCATCAGGCCCTTAGCAGCACAATGAGTGGATTCAGGTATGATGATTCTAACTGAAATAAGTCACACAGAAAAAGAAACATCATAAGATATCACTAATACACGGAATGAAACTTGGCTACACAGGAACTGCATTCCAAAACAGAACAGGGTCTCAAATTTCGAAAACCAACTTATGCTTTCTTAAGGGGAAAGGTGAGTTGGGGTGCTGCATAAAACCAGAGATTGAAATGAGCACAGATAAAGTTCCTTAAGCCAAATATGGAACAGACAAGAGCTACTCCTTGCTCAACGAAATGGACTCAACACCGCATATTAAACGCCTAAGAATGTACCTGACTAGTAAGTATCTAAAAACCTATGGATTGCTATGTCTCCGAAAGAGAATCAAGCATGTGTACAGGGGCATAAACGCAGCAGTGATAGGATTGGAGAGGTTCGGTGAGCAAATGAACACCCTTTGAAGTCATATTGCATGGTACCCATTCCACGGGTTTCAAATACCCAGGTTTAAGGTATTCTTCCTTCAGCTAAAACATGCATGTGGAACCTAGATTATGATCAACCATGTGATCGGGAGACGTGTTCAAATATGTCTCAGTTTTCGTACCCTGGTACTCGGGTGCAACATTCCAGACGCTTTACTAACACTCTCCCCACTTGGAAAGTCAGCGCCTTTAACCTCCTGTTTGGCCCAGTTTGCAATTTCTGCGGAAGATGAACAGGAATAGCTAGAACCAATGAGAGGCTAGCTGGAGATGTCTGGACGGGCAAATTTAACTCTCATTTCCCACCAGGAAGACGAAATAACCAAAGGCTCAGCGTGCCGTACCGGAACCAGATTAGGGCCTGAAGCCATCCTGCGGTGTTGCGGCCAGCTCAAAAGAAAGCGAGTTGAAGAAAGGAGCTCAGGGGCACTGTAATTCACAAACCTGCAGAGTTATAAATGACAGCTATCGTCCAAAAATAGACTGAAGTAAGGCTGCCAAGAGGACTTGAAAGCGGGGCAGAATTGCAGGAAACCGATTTCAGGAGGTAGACTGGAATTGCGTTGAAAGCATAGGAAAAGAGGCAGAATGTCCACAATGATGCACTTGGCCAAAAAGGGCGTATGCGTTTTTTCCTGAATATATTCAGGAAAAAACGCATACGCACTTTTTGGCCAACCAAGCAAGCTTGCAAAGGAAATCTGCACTACAATGAAGTCTCACTTCCCCCCGGTCAAAAGGGCCATCTGATAAAAGTGTAAAATCCAGAAAGGCAGGACAGGCCATGGAGAACTGGGAGCCTTGTTATGCTGATGGGCGGGATGTAAATTGCCAAAAGACACTCAGGAGAAGTGTATGGTGTTTCCTGAAACATCTAAAAAACAAAGCAACAGAGCCGAGGGCACTTGGGCTTATGGTCCTATAGCTTAGGGAAATTAAAATCAAAAAGACACAGCCACCCCAAAGTTTGGGACGCCTCCGTTTACAAGAACCTCGTTTACCATACAAGTTCAATATCACAGAAAGTGAAAAACGGATAAACAACTTGTGGTACTTACGTACAATGCAGTATCACGCAGCAATGAAATCTATGTCATCAGGCCCGTAGCAGCATAATGAGTGGATTCAGGTACGATGATTCTAACTGAAATAAGTCACACAGAAAAAGAAACATCATAAGATATCACTAATACACGGAATGTAAACTTGGCTACACAGGAACTGCATTCCAAAACAGAACAGGTTCTCAAATTTAGAAAACCAACTTATGCTTGCTTAAGGGGAAAGGTGAGTTGGGGTGCTGCATAAAACCAGAGATTGAAATGAGCACAGATAAAGTTCCTTAAGCCAAATATAGAATACACAAGAGCTACTCCTTGCTCAACGAAATGGACACAAAACCCCATATTAAACGCCTAAGAATGCACCTGACTAGTAAGTATCTTAAAACCTATGGATTGCTATGTCTCCGAAAGAGAATCAAGCATGTGTACAGGGGCATAAACGCAGCAGTGATAGGATTGGAGAGGTTCGTGAGCAAATGAAGACCCTTTGAAGTCATATTGCATGGTACCCATTCCACGGGTTTCAACTACCCAGGTTTAAGGTATTCTTCCTTCATCTAAAACATGCATGTGGAACCTAGAGTATGATCAACCATGTGATCGGGAGACGTGTTCAAATATGTCTCAGTTTTCGTACCCTGGTACTCGGGTGCAACATTCCAGACGCTTTACTAACACTCTCCCCACTTGGAGAGTCAGTCCCTTTAACTTCCTGTTTGGCCCAGTTTGCAATTTCTGTGGAAGATGAACAGGAATAGCGAGAACCAATGAAAGACTAGCTGGAGGTGTCTGGATGGGCAAATATAACTCTCATTTCCCACCAGGAAGAGGAATTAACCAAAGGCTCAGCGTGCCGTGCCAGAACCAGATTAGGGCCTGAAGACATCCTGCGGTGTTGCGGCCAGGTCACAAGAAAGCGAGTTGAAGAAAGGAGCTCAGGGGCACTGTAATTCACAAACCTGCAGAGTTATAAATGACAGCTATCGTCCAAAAATAGACTGAAGTAAGGCTGCCAAGAGGACTTGAAAGCGGGGCAGAATTGCAGGAAACCGATTTCAGGAGGTAGACTGGAATTGCATTGAAAGCATAGGAAAAGAGGCAGAACGTCCACAATGATGCACTTGGCCAAAAAGGGCGTATGCGTTTTTTCCTGAATATATTCAGGAAAAAACGCATACGCCCTTTTTGGCCAACCAAGCAAGCTTGCAAAGGAAATCTGCACTACAATGAAGTCTCACTTCCCCCCGGTCAAAAGGGCCATCTGAAAAAAGTGTAAAATCCAGAAAGGCAGGACAGGCCATGGAGAACTGGGAGCCTTGTTATGCTGATGGGCGGGATGTAAATTGCCAACAACCACTTGGGAGAAGTGTATGGTGTTTCCTGAAACATCTAAAAAACAAAGCAACAGAACCTAGGGCACTTCCACTTATGGTCCTATAGCTTAGGGAAATTAAAATCAAAAAGACACAGCCACCCCAAAGTTTGGAACGGCTCTGTTTACAAGAAACTCGTTTACAGTACAAGTTCAACATTGCAGAAAGTGAAAAATGGATAAAGAAGTTGTGGTATTTTCTTACAAAGCAATATCACTCAGCAATGAAATCTGTGTCATCAGGCCCTTAGCATCACAATGAGTGGATTCAGGTATGATGATTCTAACTGAAATAAGTCACACAGAAAAAGAAACATCATAAGATATCAGTAATACACGGAATGGAAACTTGGCTACACAGGAACTGAATTACAGAACAGAACAGGGTCTCAAATTGAGAAAACCAACTTATGCTTGCTTAAGGGGAAAGGTGAGTTGGGGTGCTGCATAAAACCAGAGATTGAAATGAGCACAGATAAAGTTCCTTAAGCCAAATATGGAATAGACAAGAGCTACTCCTTGCTCAACGAAATGGACTCAACACCGCATATTAAACGCCTAAGAATGTACCTGACTAGTAAGTATCTTAAAACCTATGGATTGCTATGTCTCCGAAAGAGAATCAAGCATGTGTACATGGGCATAAATGCAGCAGTGATAGGATTGGAGGGGTTCGTGAGCAAATGAAGACCCTTTGAAGTCATATTGCATGGTACCCATTCCACGGGTCTCAACTCTCCAGGTTTAAGGTATTGTTCCTTCAGCTAAAACATGCATGTGGAACCCAGAGTATGATCAACCATGTGATCGGGAGACGTGTTCAAATATGTCTCAGTTTTCGTACCCTGGTACTCGGGTTCAACATTCCAGACGCTTTACTAACACTCTCCCCACTTGGAGAGTCAGTCCCTTTAACCTCCTGTTTGGCCCAGTTTGCAATTTCTGTGGAAGATGAACAGGAATAGCGAGAACCAATGAGAGACTAGCTGGAGGTGTCTGGATGGGCAAATTTAACTCTCATTTCTCACCAGGAAGAGGAATTAACCAAAGGCTCAGCGTGCCGTGCCGGAACCAGATTAGGGCCTGTAGACATCCTGCGGTGTTGCGGCCAGGTCACAAGAAAGCGAGTTGAAGAAAGGAGCTCAGGGGCACTGTAATTCACAAACCTGCAGAGTTATAAATGACAGCTATCGTCCAAAAATAGACTAAAGTAAGGCTGCCAAGAGGACTTGAAAGCGGGGCAGAATTGCAGGAAACCGATATCAGGAGGTAGACTGGAATTGCATTGAAGGCATAGGAAAAGAGGCAGAACGTCCACAATGATGCACTTGGCCAAAAAGGGCGTATGCGTTTTTTCCTGAATATATTCAGGAAAAAACGCATACGCCCTTTTTGGCCAACCAAGCAAACTTGCAAAGGAAATCTGCACTACAATGAAGTCTCACTTCCCCCCGGTCAAAAGGGCCATCTGAAAAAAGTGTAAAATCCAGAAAGGCAGGACAGGCCATGGAGAACTGGGAGCCTTGTTATGCTGATGGGCGGGATGTAAATTGCCAACAGACACTCAGGAGAAGTGTATGGTGTTTCCTGAAACATCTAAAAAACAAAGCAACAGAGCCGAGGGCACTTGCGCTTATGGTCCTATAGCTTAGGGAAATTAAAATCAAAAAGACACAGCCACCCCAAAGTTTGGGACGCCTCCGTTTACAAGAACCTCGTTTACCGTACAAGTTCAATATCACAGAAAGTGAAAAATGGATAAAGAACTTGTGGTACTTACGTACAATGCAGTATCACTCAGCAATGAAATCTATGTCATCAGGCCCGTAGCAGCATAATGAGTGGATTCAGGTACGATGATTCTAACTGAAATAAGTCACACAGAAAAAGAAACATCATAAGATATCACTAATACACGGAATGTAAACTTGGCTACACAGGAACTGCATTCCAAAACAGAACAGGGTCTCAAATTTAGAAAACCAACTTATGCTTGCTTAAGGTGAAAGGTGAGATGGGGTGCTGCATAAAACCAGAGATTGAAATGAGCACAGATAAAGTTCCTTAAGCCAAATATGGAATACACAAGAGCTACTCCTTGCTCAACGAAATGGACACAAAACCCCATATTAAACGCCTAAGAATGCACCTGACTAGTAAGTATCTTAAAACCTATGGATTGCTATGTCTCCGAAAGAGAATCAAGCATGTGTACAGGGGCATTAACGCAGCAGTGATAGGATTGGAGAGGTTCGTGAGCAAATGAAGACCCTTTGAAGTCATATTGCATGGTACCCATTCCACGGGTTTCAACTACCCAGGTTTAAGGTATTCTTCCTTCATCTAAAACATGCATGTGGAACCTAGAGTATGATCAACCATGTGATCGGGAGACGTGTTCAAATATGTCTCAGTTTTCGTACCCTGGTACTCGGGTGCAACATTCCAGACGCTTTACTAACACTCTCCCCACTTGGAGAGTCAGTCCCTTTAACTTCCTGTTTGGCCCAGTTTGCAATTTCTGTGGAAGATGAACAGGAATAGCGAGAACCAATGAAAGACTAGCTGGAGGTGTCTGGATGGGCAAATATAACTCTCATTTCCCACCAGGAAGAGGAATTAACCAAAGGCTCAGCGTGCCGTGCCAGAACCAGATTAGGGCCTGAAGACATCCTGCGGTGTTGCGGCCAGGTCACAAGAAAGCGAGTTGAAGAAAGGAGCTCAGGGGCACTGTAATTCACAAACCTGCAGAGTTATAAATGACAGCTATCGTCCAAAAATAGACTGAAGTAAGGCTGCCAAGAGGACTTGAAAGCGGGGCAGAATTGCAGGAAACCGATTTCAGGAGGTAGACTGGAATTGCATTGAAAGCATAGGAAAAGAGGCAGAACGTCCACAATGATGCACTTGGCCAAAAAGGGCGTATGCGTTTTTTCCTGAATATATTCAGGAAAAAACGCATACGCCCTTTTTGGCCAACCAAGCAAGCTTGCAAAGGAAATCTGCACTACAATGAAGTCTCACTTCCCCCCGGTCAAAAGGGCCATCTGAAAAAAGTGTAAAATCCAGAAAGGCAGGACAGGCCATGGAGAACTGGGAGCCTTGTTATGCTGATGGGCGGGATGTAAATTGCCAACAACCACTTGGGAGAAGTGTATGGTGTTTCCTGAAACATCTAAAAAACAAAGCAACAGAACCTAGGGCACTTCCACTTATGGTCCTATAGCTTAGGGAAATTAAAATCAAAAAGACACAGCCACCCCAAAGTTTGGAACGGCTCTGTTTACAAGAAACTCGTTTACAGTACAAGTTCAACATCGCAGAAAGTGAAAAATGGATAAAGAAGTTGTGGTATTTTCTTACAAAGCAATATCACTCAGCAATGAAATCTGTGTCATCAGGCCCTTAGCATCACAATGAGTGGATTCAGGTATGATGATTCTAACTGAAATAAGTCACACAGAAAAAGAAACATCATAAGATATCAGTAATACACGGAATGGAAACTTGGCTACACAGGAACTGAATTACAGAACAGAACAGGGTCTCAAATTTAGAAAACCAACTTATGCTTGCTTAAGGGGAAAGGTGAGTTGGGGTGCTGCATAAAACCAGAGATTGAAATGAGCACAGATAAAGTTCCTTAAGCCAAATATGGAATAGACAAGAGCTACTCCTTGCTCAACGAAATGGACTCAACACCGCATATTAAACGCCTAAGAATGTACCTGACTAGTAAGTATCTTAAAACCTATGGATTGCTATGTCTCCGAAAGAGAATCAAGCATGTGTACATGGGCATAAATGCAGCAGTGATAGGATTGGAGGGGTTCGTGAGCAAATGAAGACCCTTTGAAGTCATATTGCATGGTACCCATTCCACGGGTCTCAACTCTCCAGGTTTAAGGTATTGTTCCTTCAGCTAAAACATGCATGTGGAACCCAGAGTATGATCAACCATGTGATCGGGAGACGTGTTCAAATATGTCTCAGTTTTCGTACCCTGGTACTCGGGTTCAACATTCCAGACGCTTTACTAACACTCTCCCCACTTGGAGAGTCAGTCCCTTTAACCTCCTGTTTGGCCCAGTTTGCAATTTCTGTGGAAGATGAACAGGAATAGCGAGAACCAATGAGAGACTAGCTGGAGGTGTCTGGATGGGCAAATTTAACTCTCATTTCCCACCAGGAAGAGGAATTAACCAAAGGCTCAGCGTGCCGTGCCGGAACCAGATTAGGGCCTGTAGACATCCTGCGGTGTTGCGGCCAGGTCACAAGAAAGCGAGTTGAAGAAAGGAGCTCAGGGGCACTGTAATTCACAAACCTGCAGAGTTATAAATGACAGCTATCGTCCAAAAATAGACTAAAGTAAGGCTGCCAAGAGGACTTGAAAGCGGGGCAGAATTGCAGGAAACCGATATCAGGAGGTAGACTGGAATTGCATTGAAGGCATAGGAAAAGAGGCAGAACGTCCACAATGATGCACTTGGCCAAAAAGGGCGTATGCGTTTTTTCCTGAATATATTCAGGAAAAAACGCATACGCCCTTTTTGGCCAACCAAGCAAACTTGCAAAGGAAATCTGCACTACAATGAAGTCTCACTTCCCCCCGGTCAAAAGGGCCATCTGAAAAAAGTGTAAAATCCAGAAAGGCAGGACAGGCCATGGAGAACTGGGAGCCTTGTTATGCTGATGGGCGGGATGTAAATTGCCAACAGACACTCAGGAGAAGTGTATGGTGTTTCCTGAAACATCTAAAAAACAAAGCAACAGAGCCGAGGGCACTTGCGCTTATGGTCCTATAGCTTAGGGAAATTAAAATCAAAAAGACACAGCCACCCCAAAGTTTGGGACGCCTCCGTTTACAAGAACCTCGTTTACCGTACAAGTTCAATATCACAGAAAGTGAAAAATGGATAAAGAACTTGTGGTACTTACGTACAATGCAGTATCACTCAGCAATGAAATCTATGTCATCAGGCCCGTAGCAGCATAATGAGTGGATTCAGGTACGATGATTCTAACTGAAATAAGTCACACAGAAAAAGAAACATCATAAGATATCACTAATACACGGAATGTAAACTTGGCTACACAGGAACTGCATTCCAAAACAGAACAGGGTCTCAAATTTAGAAAACCAACTTATGCTTGCTTAAGGTGAAAGGTGAGTTGGGGTGCTGCATAAAACCAGAGATTGAAATGAGCACAGATAAAGTTCCTTAAGCCAAATATGGAATACACAAGAGCTACTCCTTGCTCAACGAAATGGACACAAAACCCCATATTAAACGCCTAAGAATGCACCTGACTAGTAAGTATCTTAAAACCTATGGATTGCTATGTCTCCGAAAGAGAATCAAGCATGTGTACAGGGGCATTAACGCAGCAGTGATAGGATTGGAGAGGTTCGTGAGCAAATGAAGACCCTTTGAAGTCATATTGCATGGTACCCATTCCACGGGTTTCAACTACCCAGGTTTAAGGTATTCTTCCTTCATCTAAAACATGCATGTGGAACCTAGAGTATGATCAACCATGTGATCGGGAGACGTGTTCAAATATGTCTCAGTTTTCGTACCCTGGTACTCGGGTGCAACATTCCAGACGCTTTACTAACACTCTCCCCACTTGGAGAGTCAGTCCCTTTAACTTCCTGTTTGGCCCAGTTTGCAATTTCTGTGGAAGATGAACAGGAATAGCGAGAACCAATGAAAGACTAGCTGGAGGTGTCTGAATGGGCAAATATAACTCTCATTTCCCACCAGGAAGAGGAATTAACCAAAGGCTCAGCGTGCCGTGCCAGAACCAGATTAGGGTCTGAAGACATCCTGCGGTGTTGCGGCCAGGTCACAAGAAAGCGAGTTGAAGAAAGGAGCTCAGGGGCACTGTAATTCACAAACCTGCAGAGTTATAAATGACAGCTATCGTCCAAAAATAGACTGAAGTAAGGCTGCCAAGAGGACTTGAAAGCGGGGCAGAATTGCAGGAAACCGATTTCAGGAGGTAGACTGGAATTGCATTGAAAGCATAGGAAAAGAGGCAGAACGTCCACAATGATGCACTTGGCCAAAAAGGGCGTATGCGTTTTTTCCTGAATATATTCAGGAAAAAACGCATACGCCCTTTTTGGCCAACCAAGCAAGCTTGCAAAGGAAATCTGCACTACAATGAAGTCTCACTTCCCCCCGGTCAAAAGGGCCATCTGAAAAAAGTGTAAAATCCAGAAAGGCAGGACAGGCCATGGAGAACTGGGAGCCTTGTTATGCTGATGGGCGGGATGTAAATTGCCAACAACCACTTGGGAGAAGTGTATGGTGTTTCCTGAAACATCTAAAAAACAAAGCAACAGAACCTAGGGTACTTCCACTTATGGTCCTATAGCTTAGGGAAATTAAAATCAAAAAGACACAGCCACCCCAAAGTTTGGAACGGCTCTGTTTACAAGAAACTCGTTTACAGTACAAGTTCAACATCGCAGAAAGTGAAAAATGGATAAAGAAGTTGTGGTATTTACTTACAAAGCAATATCACTCAGCAATGAAATCTGTGTCATCAGGCCCTTAGCATCACAATGAGTGGATTCAGGTATGATGATTCTAACTGAAATAAGTCACACAGAAAAAGAAACATCATAAGATATCAGTAATACACGGAATGTAAACTTGGCTACACAGGAACTGAATTACAGAACAGAACAGGGTCTCAAATTTAGAAAACCAACTTAGGCTTGCTTAAGGGGAAAGGTGAGTTGGGGTGCTGCATAAAACCAGAGATTGAAATGAGCACAGATAAAGTTCCTTAAGCCAAATATGGAACAGACAAGAGCTACTCCTTGCTCAACGAAATGGACTCAACACCGCATATTAAACGCCTAAGAATGTACCTGACTAGTAAGTATCTAAAAACCTATGGATTGCTATGTCTCCGAAAGAGAATCAAGCATGTGTACAGGGGCATAAACGCAGCAGTGATAGGATTGGAGAGGTTCGGTGAGCAAATGAACACCCTTTGAAGTCATATTGCATGGTACCCATTCCACGGGTTTCAAATACCCAGGTTTAAGGTATTCTTCCTTCAGCTAAAACATGCATGTGGAACCTAGATTATGATCAACCATGTGATCGGGAGACGTGTTCAAATATGTCTCAGTTTTCGTACCCTGGTACTCGGGTGCAACATTCCAGACGCTTTACTAACACTCTCCCCACTTGGAAAGTCAGCGCCTTTAACCTCCTGTTTGGCCCAGTTTGCAATTTCTGCGGAAGATGAACAGGAGTAGCTAGAACCAATGAGAGGCTAGCTGGAGATGTCTGGACGGGCAAATTTAACTCTCATTTCCCACCAGGAAGAGGAAATAACCAAAGGCTCAGCGTGCCGTACCGGAACCAGATTAGGGCCTGAAGCCATCCTGCGGTGTTGCGGCCAGCTCAAAAGAAAGCGAGTTGAAGAAAGGAGCTCAGGGGCACTGTAATTCACAAACCTGCAGAGTTATAAATGACAGCTATCGTCCAAAAATAGACTGAAGTAAGGCTGCCAAGAGGACTTGAAAGCGGGGCAGAATTGCAGGAAACCGATTTCAGGAGGTAGACTGGAATTGCGTTGAAAGCATAGGAAAAGAGGCAGAATGTCCACAATGATGCACTTGGCCAAAAAGGGCGTATGCGTTTTTTCCTGAATATATTCAGGAAAAAACGCATACGCACTTTTTGGCCAACCAAGCAAGCTTGCAAAGGAAATCTGCACTACAATGAAGTCTCACTTCCCCCCGGTCAAAAGGGCCATCTGATAAAAGTGTAAAATCCAGAAAGGCAGGACAGGCCATGGAGAACTGGGAGCCTTGTTATGCTGATGGGCGGGATGTAAATTGCCAAAAGACACTCAGGAGAAGTGTATGGTGTTTCCTGAAACATCTAAAAAACAAAGCAACAGAGCCGAGGGCACTTGGGCTTATGGTCCTATAGCTTAGGGAAATTAAAATCAAAAAGACACAGCCACCCCAAAGTTTGGGACGCCTCCGTTTACAAGAACCTCGTTTACCATACAAGTTCAATATCACAGAAAGTGAAAAACGTATAAACAACTTGTGGTACTTACGTACAATGCAGTATCACGCAGCAATGAAATCTATGTCATCAGGCCCGTAGCAGCATAATGAGTGGATTCAGGTACGATGATTCTAACTGAAATAAGTCACACAGAAAAAGAAACATCATAAGATATCACTAATACACGGAATGTAAACTTGGCTACACAGGAACTGCATTCCAAAACAGAACAGGTTCTCAAATTTAGAAAACCAACTTATGCTTGCTTAAGGGGAAAGGTGAGTTGGGGTGCTGCATAAAACCAGAGATTGAAATGAGCACAGATAAAGTTCCTTAAGCCAAATATAGAATACACAAGAGCTACTCCTTGCTCAACGAAATGGACACAAAACCCCATATTAAACGCCTAAGAATGCACCTGACTAGTAAGTATCTTAAAACCTATGGATTGCTATGTCTCCGAAAGAGAATCAAGCATGTGTACAGGGGCATAAACGCAGCAGTGATAGGATTGGAGAGGTTCGTGAGCAAATGAAGACCCTTTGAAGTCATATTGCATGGTACCCATTCCACGGGTTTCAACTACCCAGGTTTAAGGTATTCTTCCTTCATCTAAAACATGCATGTGGAACCTAGAGTATGATCAACCATGTGATCGGGAGACGTGTTCAAATATGTCTCAGTTTTCGTACCCTGGTACTCGGGTGCAACATTCCAGACGCTTTACTAACACTCTCCCCACTTGGAGAGTCAGTCCCTTTAACTTCCTGTTTGGCCCAGTTTGCAATTTCTGTGGAAGATGAACAGGAATAGCGAGAACCAATGAAAGACTAGCTGGAGGTGTCTGGATGGGCAAATATAACTCTCATTTCCCACCAGGAAGAGGAATTAACCAAAGGCTCAGCGTGCCGTGCCAGAACCAGATTAGGGCCTGAAGACATCCTGCGGTGTTGCGGCCAGGTCACAAGAAAGCGAGTTGAAGAAAGGAGCTCAGGGGCACTGTAATTCACAAACCTGCAGAGTTATAAATGACAGCTATCGTCCAAAAATAGACTGAAGTAAGGCTGCCAAGAGGACTTGAAAGCGGGGCAGAATTGCAGGAAACCGATTTCAGGAGGTAGACTGGAATTGCATTGAAAGCATAGGAAAAGAGGCAGAACGTCCACAATGATGCACTTGGCCAAAAAGGGCGTATGCGTTTTTTCCTGAATATATTAAGGAAAAAACGCATACGCCCTTTTTGGCCAACCAAGCAAGCTTGCAAAGGAAATCTGCACTACAATGAAGTCTCACTTCCCCCCGGTCAAAAGGGCCATCTGAAAAAAGTGTAAAATCCAGAAAGGCAGGACAGGCCATGGAGAACTGGGAGCCTTGTTATGCTGATGGGCGGGATGTAAATTGCCAACAACCACTTGGGAGAAGTGTATGGTGTTTCCTGAAACATCTAAAAAACAAAGCAACAGAACCTAGGGCACTTCCACTTATGGTCCTATAGCTTAGGGAAATTAAAATCAAAAAGACACAGCCACCCCAAAGTTTGGAACGGCTCTGTTTACAAGAAACTCGTTTACAGTACAAGTTCAACATCGCAGAAAGTTAAAAATGGATAAAGAAGTTGTGGTATTTTCTTACAAAGCAATATCACTCAGCAATGAAATCTGTGTCATCAGGCCCTTAGCATCACAATGAGTGGATTCAGGTATGATGATTCTAACTGAAATAAGTCACACAGAAAAAGAAACATCATAAGATATCAGTAATACACGGAATGGAAACTTGGCTACACAGGAACTGAATTACAGAACAGAACAGGGTCTCAAATTTAGAAAACCAACTTATGCTTGCTTAAGGGGAAAGGTGAGTTGGGGTGCTGCATAAAACCAGAGATTGAAATGAGCACAGATAAAGTTCCTTAAGCCAAATATGGAATAGACAAGAGCTACTCCTTGCTCAACGAAATGGACTCAACACCGCATATTAAACGCCTAAGAATGTACCTGACTAGTAAGTATCTTAAAACCTATGGATTGCTATGTCTCCGAAAGAGAATCAAGCATGTGTACATGGGCATAAATGCAGCAGTGATAGGATTGGAGGGGTTCGTGAGCAAATGAAGACCCTTTGAAGTCATATTGCATGGTACCCATTCCACGGGTCTCAACTCTCCAGGTTTAAGGTATTGTTCCTTCAGCTAAAACATGCATGTGGAACCCAGAGTATGATCAACCATGTGATCGGGAGACGTGTTCAAATATGTCTCAGTTTTCGTACCCTGGTACTCGGGTTCAACATTCCAGACGCTTTACTAACACTCTCCCCACTTGGAGAGTCAGTCCCTTTAACCTCCTGTTTGGCCCAGTTTGCAATTTCTGTGGAAGATGAACAGGAATAGCGAGAACCAATGAGAGACTAGCTGGAGGTGTCTGGATGGGCAAATTTAACTCTCATTTCCCACCAGGAAGAGGAATTAACCAAAGGCTCAGCGTGCCGTGCCGGAACCAGATTAGGGCCTGTAGACATCCTGCGGTGTTGCGGCCAGGTCACAAGAAAGCGAGTTGAAGAAAGGAGCTCAGGGGCACTGTAATTCACAAACCTGCAGAGTTATAAATGACAGCTATCGTCCAAAAATAGACTAAAGTAAGGCTGCCAAGAGGACTTGAAAGCGGGGCAGAATTGCAGGAAACCGATATCAGGAGGTAGACTGGAATTGCATTGAAGGCATAGGAAAAGAGGCAGAACGTCCACAATGATGCACTTGGCCAAAAAGGGCGTATGCGTTTTTTCCTGAATATATTCAGGAAAAAACGCATACGCCCTTTTTGGCCAACCAAGCAAACTTGCAAAGGAAATCTGCACTACAATGAAGTCTCACTTCCCCCCGGTCAAAAGGGCCATCTGAAAAAAGTGTAAAATCCAGAAAGGCAGGACAGGCCATGGAGAACTGGGAGCCTTGTTATGCTGATGGGCGGGATGTAAATTGCCAACAGACACTCAGGAGAAGTGTATGGTGTTTCCTGAAACATCTAAAAAACAAAGCAACAGAGCCGAGGGCACTTGCGCTTATGGTCCTATAGCTTAGGGAAATTAAAATCAAAAAGACACAGCCACCCCAAAGTTTGGGACGCCTCCGTTTACAAGAACCTCGTTTACCGTACAAGTTCAATATCACAGAAAGTGAAAAATGGATAAAGAACTTGTGGTACTTACGTACAATGCAGTATCACTCAGCAATGAAATCTATGTCATCAGGCCCGTAGCAGCATAATGAGTGGATTCAGGTACGATGATTCTAACTGAAATAAGTCACACAGAAAAAGAAACATCATAAGATATCACTAATACACGGAATGTAAACTTGGCTACACAGGAACTGCATTCCAAAACAGAACAGGGTCTCAAATTTAGAAAACCAACTTATGCTTGCTTAAGGTGTAAGGTGAGTTGGGGTGCTGCATAAAACCAGAGATTGAAATGAGCACAGATAAAGTTCCTTAAGCCAAATATGGAATACACAAGAGCTACTCCTTGCTCAACGAAATGGACACAAAACCCCATATTAAACGCCTAAGAATGCACCTGACTAGTAAGTATCTTAAAACCTATGGATTGCTATGTCTCCGAAAGAGAATCAAGCATGTGTACAGGGGCATTAACGCAGCAGTGATAGGATTGGAGAGGTTCGTGAGCAAATGAAGACCCTTTGAAGTCATATTGCATGGTACCCATTCCACGGGTTTCAACTACCCAGGTTTAAGGTATTCTTCCTTCATCTAAAACATGCATGTGGAACCTAGAGTATGATCAACCATGTGATCGGGAGACGTGTTCAAATATGTCTCAGTTTTCGTACCCTGGTACTCGGGTGCAACATTCCAGACGCTTTACTAACACTCTCCCCACTTGGAGAGTCAGTCCCTTTAACTTCCTGTTTGGCCCAGTTTGCAATTTCTGTGGAAGATGAACAGGAATAGCGAGAACCAATGAAAGACTAGCTGGAGGTGTCTGGATGGGCAAATATAACTCTCATTTCCCACCAGGAAGAGGAATTAACCAAAGGCTCAGCGTGCCGTGCCAGAACCAGATTAGGGCCTGAAGACATCCTGCGGTGTTGCGGCCAGGTCACAAGAAAGCGAGTTGAAGAAAGGAGCTCAGGGGCACTGTAATTCACAAACCTGCAGAGTTATAAATGACAGCTATCGTCCAAAAATAGACTGAAGTAAGGCTGCCAAGAGGACTTGAAAGCGGGGCAGAATTGCAGGAAACCGATTTCAGGAGGTAGACTGGAATTGCATTGAAAGCATAGGAAAAGAGGCAGAACGTCCACAATGATGCACTTGGCCAAAAAGGGCGTATGCGTTTTTTCCTGAATATATTCAGGAAAAAACGCATACGCCCTTTTTGGCCAACCAAGCAAGCTTGCAAAGGAAATCTGCACTACAATGAAGTCTCACTTCCCCCCGGTCAAAAGGGCCATCTGAAAAAAGTGTAAAATCCAGAAAGGCAGGACAGGCCATGGAGAACTGGGAGCCTTGTTATGCTGATGGGCGGGATGTAAATTGCCAACAACCACTTGGGAGAAGTGTATGGTGTTTCCTGAAACATCTAAAAAACAAAGCAACAGAACCTAGGGCACTTCCACTTATGGTCCTATAGCTTAGGGAAATTAAAATCAAAAAGACACAGCCACCCCAAAGTTTGGAACGGCTCTGTTTACAAGAAACTCGTTTACAGTACAAGTTCAACATCGCAGAAAGTGAAAAATGGATAAAGAAGTTGTGGTATTTTCTTACAAAGCAATATCACTCAGCAATGAAATCTGTGTCATCAGGCCCTTAGCATCACAATGAGTGGATTCAGGTATGATGATTCTAACTGAAATAAGTCACACAGAAAAAGAAACATCATAAGATATCAGTAATACACGGAATGGAAACTTGGCTACACAGGAACTGAATTACAGAACAGAACAGGGTCTCAAATTTAGAAAACCAACTTATGCTTGCTTAAGGGGAAAGGTGAGTTGGGGTGCTGCATAAAACCAGAGATTGAAATGAGCACAGATAAAGTTCCTTAAGCCAAATATGGAATAGACAAGAGCTACTCCTTGCTCAACGAAATGGACTCAACACCGCATATTAAACGCCTAAGAATGTACCTGACTAGTAAGTATCTTAAAACCTATGGATTGCTATGTCTCTGAAAGAGAATCAAGCATGTGTACATGGGCATAAATGCAGCAGTGATAGGATTGGAGGGGTTCGTGAGCAAATGAAGACCCTTTGAAGTCATATTGCATGGTACCCATTCCACGGGTCTCAACTCTCCAGGTTTAAGGTATTGTTCCTTCAGCTAAAACATGCATGTGGAACCCAGAGTATGATCAACCATGTGATCGGGAGACGTGTTCAAATATGTCTCAGATTTCGTACCCTGGTACTCGGGTTCAACATTCCAGACGCTTTACTAACACTCTCCCCACTTGGAGAGTCAGTCCCTTTAACCTCCTGTTTGGCCCAGTTTGCAATTTCTGTGGAAGATGAACAGGAATAGCGAGAACCAATGAGAGACTAGCTGGAGGTGTCTGGATGGGCAAATTTAACTCTCATTTCCCACCAGGAAGAGGAATTAACCAAAGGCTCAGCGTGCCGTGCCGGAACCAGATTAGGGCCTGTAGACATCCTGCGGTGTTGCGGCCAGGTCACAAGAAAGCGAGTTGAAGAAAGGAGCTCAGGGGCACTGTAATTCACAAACCTGCAGAGTTATAAATGACAGCTATCGTCCAAAAATAGACTAAAGTAAGGCTGCCAAGAGGACTTGAAAGCGGGGCAGAATTGCAGGAAACCTATATCAGGAGGTAGACTGGAATTGCATTGAAGGCATAGGAAAAGAGGCAGAACGTCCACAATGATGCACTTGGCCAAAAAGGGCGTATGCGTTTTTTCCTGAATATATTCAGGAAAAAACGCATACGCCCTTTTTGGCCAACCAAGCAAACTTGCAAAGGAAATCTGCACTACAATGAAGTCTCACTTCCCCCCGGTCAAAAGGGCCATCTGAAAAAAGTGTAAAATCCAGAAAGGCAGGACAGGCCATGGAGAACTGGGAGCCTTGTTATGCTGATGGGCGGGATGTAAATTGCCAACAGACACTCAGGAGAAGTGTATGGTGTTTCCTGAAACATCTAAAAAACAAAGCAACAGAGCCGAGGGCACTTGCGCTTATGGTCCTATAGCTTAGGGAAATTAAAATCAAAAAGACACAGCCACCCCAAAGTTTGGGACGCCTCCGTTTACAAGAACCTCGTTTACCGTACAAGTTCAATATCACAGAAAGTGAAAAATGGATAAAGAACTTGTGGTACTTACGTACAATGCAGTATCACTCAGCAATGAAATCTATGTCATCAGGCCCGTAGCAGCATAATGAGTGGATTCAGGTACGATGATTCTAACTGAAATAAGTCACACAGAAAAAGAAACATCATAAGATATCACTAATACACGGAATGTAAACTTGGCTACACAGGAACTGCATTCCAAAACAGAACAGGGTCTCAAATTTAGAAAACCAACTTATGCTTGCTTAAGGTGAAAGGTGAGTTGGGGTGCTGCATAAAACCAGAGATTGAAATGAGCACAGATAAAGTTCCTTAAGCCAAATATGGAATACACAAGAGCTACTCCTTGCTCAACGAAATGGACACAAAACCCCATATTAAACGCCTAAGAATGCACCTGACTAGTAAGTATCTTAAAACCTATGGATTGCTATGTCTCCGAAAGAGAATCAAGCATGTGTACAGGGGCATTAACGCAGCAGTGATAGGATTGGAGAGGTTCGTGAGCAAATGAAGACCCTTTGAAGTCATATTGCATGGTACCCATTCCACGGGTTTCAACTACCCAGGTTTAAGGTATTCTTCCTTCATCTAAAACATGCATGTGGAACCTAGAGTATGATCAACCATGTG
Organism: Stenella coeruleoalba; assembly: GCF_951394435.1. Lineage (NCBI taxonomy): Eukaryota > Metazoa > Chordata > Mammalia > Artiodactyla > Delphinidae > Stenella > Stenella coeruleoalba. The sequence goes on along the minus strand of NW_027646083.1, from coordinate 149,938 downwards.
ATCGGGAGACGTGTTCAAATATGTCTCAGTTTTCGTACCCTGGTACTCGGGTGCAACATTCCAGACGCTTTACTAACACTCTCCCCACTTGGAGAGTCAGTCCCTTTAACTTCCTGTTTGGCCCAGTTTGCAATTTCTGTGGAAGATGAACAGGAATAGCGAGAACCAATGAAAGACTAGCTGGAGGTGTCTGAATGGGCAAATATAACTCTCATTTCCCACCAGGAAGAGGAATTAACCAAAGGCTCAGCGTGCCGTGCCAGAACCAGATTAGGGTCTGAAGACATCCTGCGGTGTTGCGGCCAGGTCACAAGAAAGCGAGTTGAAGAAAGGAGCTCAGGGGCACTGTAATTCACAAACCTGCAGAGTTATAAATGACAGCTATCGTCCAAAAATAGACTGAAGTAAGGCTGCCAAGAGGACTTGAAAGCGGGGCAGAATTGCAGGAAACCGATTTCAGGAGGTAGACTGGAATTGCATTGAAAGCATAGGAAAAGAGGCAGAACGTCCACAATGATGCACTTGGCCAAAAAGGGCGTATGCGTTTTTTCCTGAATATATTCAGGAAAAAACGCATACGCCCTTTTTGGCCAACCAAGCAAGCTTGCAAAGGAAATCTGCACTACAATGAAGTCTCACTTCCCCCCGGTCAAAAGGGCCATCTGAAAAAAGTGTAAAATCCAGAAAGGCAGGACAGGCCATGGAGAACTGGGAGCCTTGTTATGCTGATGGGCGGGATGTAAATTGCCAACAACCACTTGGGAGAAGTGTATGGTGTTTCCTGAAACATCTAAAAAACAAAGCAACAGAACCTAGGGTACTTCCACTTATGGTCCTATAGCTTAGGGAAATTAAAATCAAAAAGACACAGCCACCCCAAAGTTTGGAACGGCTCTGTTTACAAGAAACTCGTTTACAGTACAAGTTCAACATCGCAGAAAGTGAAAAATGGATAAAGAAGTTGTGGTATTTACTTACAAAGCAATATCACTCAGCAATGAAATCTGTGTCATCAGGCCCTTAGCATCACAATGAGTGGATTCAGGTATGATGATTCTAACTGAAATAAGTCACACAGAAAAAGAAACATCATAAGATATCAGTAATACACGGAATGTAAACTTGGCTACACAGGAACTGAATTACAGAACAGAACAGGGTCTCAAATTTAGAAAACCAACTTATGCTTGCTTAAGGGGAAAGGTGAGTTGGGGTGCTGCATAAAACCAGAGATTGAAATGAGCACAGATAAAGTTCCTTAAGCCAAATATGGAATAGACAAGAGCTACTCCTTGCTCAACGAAATGGACTCAACACCGCATATTAAACGCCTAAGAATGTACCTGACTAGTAAGTATCTTAAAACCTATGGATTGCTATGTCTCCGAAAGAGAATCAAGCATGTGTACATGGGCATAAATGCAGCAGTGATAGGATTGGAGGGGTTCGTGAGCAAATGAAGACCCTTTGAAGTCATATTGCATGGTACCCATTCCACGGGTCTCAACTCTCCAGGTTTAAGGTATTGTTCCTTCAGCTAAAACATGCATGTGGAACCTAGATTATGATCAACCATGTGATCGGGAGACGTGTTCAAATATGTCTCAGTTTTCGTACCCTGGTACTCGGGTTCAACATTCCAGACGCTTTACTAACACTCTCCCCACTTGGAGAGTCAGTCCCTTTAACCTCCTGTTTGGCCCAGTTTGCAATTTCTGTGGAAGATGAACAGGAATAGCGAAAACCAATGAGAGACTAGCTGGAGGTGTCTGGATGGGCAAATTTAACTCTCATTTCCCACCAGGAAGAGGAATTAAGCAAAGGCTCAGCGTGCCGTGCCGGAACCAGATTAGGGCCTGTAGACATCCTGCGGTGTTGCGGCCAGGTCACAAGAAAGCGAGTTGAAGAAAGGAGCTCAGGGGCACTGTAATTCACAAACCTGCAGAGTTATAAATGACAGCTATCGTCCAAAAATAGACTGAAGTAAGGCTGCCAAGAGGACTTGAAAGCGGGGCAGAATTGCAGGAAACCGATTTCAGGAGGTAGACTGGAATTGCATTGAAGGCATAGGAAAAGAGGCAGAACGTCCACAATGATGCACTTGGCCAAAAAGGGCGTATGCGTTTTTTCCTGAATATATTCAGGAAAAAACGCATACGCCCTTTTTGGCCAACCAAGCAAACTTGCAAAGGAAATCTGCACTACAATGAAGTCTCACTTCTCCCCGGTCAAAAGGGCCATCTGAAAAAAGTGTAAACTCCAGAAAGGCAGGACAGGCCATGGAGAACTGGGAGCCTTGTTATGCTGATGGGCGGGATGTAAATTGCCAACAGACACTCAGGAGAAGTGTATGGTGTTTCCTGAAACATCTAAAAAACAAAGCATCAGAGCCTAGGGCACTTCCACTTATGGTCCTATAGCTTAGGGAAATTAAAATCAAAAAGACACAGCCACCCCAAAGTTTGGGACACCTCCGTTTACAAGAACCTCGTTTACCGTACAAGTTCAATATCACAGAAAGTGAAAAATGGATAAAGAACTTGTGGTACTTACGTACAATGCAGTATCACTCAGCAATGAAATCTATGTCATCAGGCCCGTAGCAGCATAATGAGTGGATTCAGGTATGATGATTCTAACTGAAATAAGTCACACAGAAAAAGAAACATCATAAGATATCACTAATACACGGAATGTAAACTTGGCTACACAGGAACTGCATTCCAAAACAGAACAGGGTCTCAAATTTAGAAAACCAACTTATGCTTGCTTAAGGGGAAAGGTGAGTTGGGGTGCTGCATAAAACCAGAGATTGAAATGAGCACAGATAAAGTTCCTTAAGCCAAATATGGAATAGACAAGAGCTACTCCTTGCTCAACGAAATGGACTCAAAACCCCATATTAAACGCCTAAGAATGTACCTGACTAGTAAGTATCTTAAAACCTATGGATTGCTATGTCTCCGAAAGAGAATCAAGCATGTGTACAGATGCATAAACGCAGCAGTGATAGGATTGGAGAGGTTCGGTGAGCAAATGAAGACCCTTTTAAGTCATATTGCATGGTACCCATTACACGGGTCTTAACTCTCCAGGTTTAAGGTATTCTTCCTTCAGCTAAAACATGCATGTGGAACCCAGAGTATGATCAACCATGTGAACGGGAGACGTGTTCAAATATGTCTCAGTTTTCCTCCCCTGGTACTCGGGTGCAACATTCCAGACGCTTTACTAACACTCTCCCCACTTGGAGAGTCAGTCCCTTTAACCTCCTGTTTGGCCCAGTTTGCAATTTCTGCGGAAGATGAACAGGAATAGCGAGAACCAATGAGAGACTACCTGGAGGTGTCTGGACGGGCAAATTTAACTCTCATTTCCCACCAGGAAGAGGAATTAACCAAAGGCTCAGCGTGCCGTGCCGGAACCAGATTAGGGCCTGAAGCCATCCTGCGGTGTTGCGGCCAGGTCACAAGAAAGCGAGTTGAAGAAAGGAGCTCAGGGGCACTGTAATTCACAAACCTGCAGAGTTATAAATGACAGCTATCGTCCAAAAATAGACTGAAGTAAGGCTGCCAAGAGGACTTGAAAGCGGGGCAGAATTGCAGGAAACCGATTTCAGGAGGTAGACTGGAATTGCATTGAAAGCATAGGAAAAGAGGCAGAACGTCCACAATGATGCACTTGGCCAAAAAGGGCGTATGCGTTTTTTCCTGAATATATTCAGGAAAAAACGCATACGCCCTTTTTGGCCAACCAAGCAAACTTGCAAAGGAAATCTGCACTACAATGAAGTCTCACTTCCCCCCGGTCAAAAGGGCCATCTGAAAAAAGTGTAAAATCCAGAAAGGCAGGACAGGCCATGGAGAACTGGGAGCCTTGTTATGCTGATGGGCGGGATGTAAATTGCCAACAACCACTCGGGAGAAGTGTATGGTGTTTCCTGAAACATCTAAAAAACAAAGCAACAGAACCTAGGGCACTTCCACTTATGGTCCTATAGCTTAGGGAAATTAAAATGAAAAAGACACAGCCACCCCAAAGTTTGGAACGGCTCTGTTTACAAGAACCTCGTTTACAGTACAAGTTCAACATCGCAGAAAGTGAAAAATGGATAAAGAAGTTGTGGTATTTACTTACAAAGCAATATCACTCAGCAATGAAATCTGTGTCATCAGGCCCTTAGCAGCACAATGAGTGGATTCAGGTATGATGATTCTAACTGAAATAAGTCACACAGAAAAAGAAACATCATAAGATATCAGTAATACACGGAATGTAAACTTGGCTACACAGGAACTGCATTCCAAAACAGAACAGGGTCTCAAATTTAGAAAACCAACTTATGCTTGCTTAAGGGGAAAGGTGAGTTGGGGTGCTGCATAAAACCAGAGATTGAAATGAGCACAGATAAAGTTCCTTAAGCCAAATATGGAATAGACAAGAGCTACTCCTTGCTCAACGAAATGGACTCAAAACCCCATATTAAACGCCTAAGAATGTACCTGACTAGTAAGTATCTAAAACCTATGGATTGCTATGTCTCCAAAAGAGAATCAAGCGTGTGTACAGGGACATAAATGCAGCAGTGATAGGATTGGGGAGGTTCGGTGAGCAAATGAAGACCCTTAGAAGTCATATTGCATGGTACCCATTACACGGGTCTCAACTCTCCAGGTTTAAGGTATTCTTCCTTCAGCTAAAACATGCATGTGGAACCCAGAGTATGATCAACCATGTGAACGGGAGACGTGTTCAAATATGTCTCAGTTTTCCTCCCCTGGTACTTGGGTGCAACATTCCAGACGCTTTACTAACACTCTCCCGACTTGGAGAGTCAGTCCCTTTAACCTCCTGTTTGGCCCAGTTTGCAATTTCTGCGGAAGATGAACAGGAATAGCGAGAACCAATGAGAGGCTAGCTGGAGGTGTCTGGACGGGCAAATTCAACTCTCATTTCCCACCAGGAAGAGGAATTAACCAAAGGCTCAGCATGCCGGGCCGAAACCAGATTAGGGCCTGAAGCCATCCTGCGGTGTTGCGGCCAGGTCACAAGAAAGCGAGTTGAAGAAAGGAACTCAGGGGCACTGTAATTCACAAACCTGCAGAGTTATAAATGACAGCTATCGTCCAAAAATAGACTGAAGTAAGGCTGCCAAGAGGACTTGAAAGCGGGGCAGAATTGCAGGAAACCGATTTCAGGAGGTAGACTGGAATTGCATTGAAAGCATAGGAAAAGAGGCAGAACGTCCACAATGATGCACTTGGCCAAAAAGGGCGTATGCGTTTTTTCCTGAATATATTCAGGAAAAAACGCATACGCCCTTTTTGGCCAACCAAGCAAGCTTGCAAAGGAAATCTGCACTACAATGAAGTCTCACTTCCCCCCGGTCAAAAGGGCCATCTGAAAAAAGTGTAAAATCCAGAAAGGCAGGACAGGCCATGGAGAACTGGGAGCCTTGTTATGCTGATGGGCGGGATGTAAATTGCCAAGAACCACTTGGGAGAAGTGTATGGTGTTTCCTGAAACAACTAAAAAACAAAGCAACAGAACCTAGGGCACTTCCACTTATGGTCCTATAGCTTAGGGAAATTAAAATGAAAAAGACACAGCCACCCCAAAGTTTGGAACAGCTCTGTTTATAAGAACCTCGTTTACAGTACAAGTTCAACATCGCAGAAAGTGAAAAATGGATAAAGAAGTTGTGGTATTTACTTACAAAGCAATATCACTCAGCAATGAAATCTGTGTCATCAGGCCCTTAGCAGCACAATGAGTGGATTCAGGTATGATGATTCTAAGTGAAATAAGTCACACAGAAAAAGAAACATCATAAGATATCACTAATACACGGAATGTAAACTTGGCTACACAGGAACTGCATTCCAAAACAGAACAGGGTCTCAAATTTAGAAAACCAACTTATGCTTGCTTAAGGGGAAAGGTGAGTTGGGGTGCTGCATAAAACCAGAGATTGAAATGAGCACAGATAAATTTCCTTAAGCCAAATATGGAATAGACAAGAGCTACTCCTTGCTCAACGAAATGGACTCAAAACCCCATATTAAACGCCTAAGAATGTACCTGACAAGTAAGTGTCTTAAAACCTATGGATTGCTATGTCTCCAAAAGAGAATCAAGCGTGTGTACAGGGGCATAAACGCAGCAGTGATAGGATTGGAGAGGTTCGGTGAGCAAATGAAGACCCTTTGAAGTCATATTGCATGGTACCCATTACACGGGTCTCAACTCTCCAGGTTTAAGGTATTCTTCCTTCAGCTAAAACATGCATGTGGAACCCAGAGTATGATCAACCATGTGAACGGCAGACGTGTTCAAATATGTCTCAGTTTTCCTCCCCTGGTACTCGGGTGCAACATTCCAGACGCTTTACTAACACTCTCCCGACTTGGAGAGTCAGTCCCTTTAACCTCCTGTTTGGCCCAGTTTGCAATTTCTGTGGAAGATGAACAGGAATAGCGAGAACCAATGAAAGAATAGCTGGAGGTGTCTGGACGGGCAAATTTAACTCTCATTTCCCACCAGGAAGAGGAATTAACCAAAGGCTCAGCGTGCCGTGCCAGAACCAGATTAGGGCCTGAAGACATCCTGCGGTGTTGCGGCCAGGCCACAAGAAAGCGAGTTGAAGAAAGGAGCTCAGGGGCACTGTAATTCACAAACATGCAGAGTTATAAATGACAGCTATCGTCCAAAAATAGACTGAAGTAAGGCTGCCAAGAGGACTTGAAAGCGGGGCAGAATTGCAGGAAACCGATTTCAGGAGGTAGACTGGAATTGCATTGAAAGCATAGGAAAAGAGGCAGAACGTCCACAATGATGCACTTGGCCAAAAAGGGCGTATGCGTTTTTTCCTGAATATATTCAGGAAAAAACGCATACGCCCTTTTTGGCCAACCAAGCAAGCTTGCAAAGGAAATCTGCACTACAATGAAGTCTCACTTCCCCCCGGTCAAAAGGGCCATCTGAAAAAAGTGTAAAATCCAGAAAGGCAGGACAGGCCATGGAGAACTGGGAGTCTTGTTATGCTGATGGGCGGGATGTAAATTGCCAACAGACACTCAGGAGAAGTGTATGGTGTTTCCTGAAACATCTAAAAAACAAAGCAACAGAGCCGAGGGCACTTGCGCTTATGGTCCTATAGCTTAGGGAAATTAAAATCAAAAAGACACAGCCACCCCAAAGTTTTGGACGCCTCCGTTTACAAGAACCTCGTTTACCGTACAAGTTCAATATCACAGAAAGTGAAAAATGGATAAAGAACTTGTGGTACTTACGTACAATGCAGTATCACTCAGCAATGAAATCTATGTCATCATGCCCGTAGCAGCATAATGAGTGGATTCAGGTACGATGATTCTAACTGAAATAAGTCACACAGAAAAAGAAACATCATAAGATATCACTAATACACGGAATGTAAACTTGGCTACACATGAACTGCATTCCAAAACAGAACAGGGTCTCAAATTTAGAAAACCAACTTATGCTTGCTTAAGGTGAAAGGTGAGTTGGGGTGCTGCATAAAACCAGAGATTGAAATGAGCACAGATAAAGTTCCTTAAGCCAAATATGGAATACAAAAGAGCTACTCCTTGCTCAACGAAATGGACTCAACACCCCATATTAAACGCCAAAGAATGTACCTGACTAGTAAGTATCTTAAAACCTATGGATTGCTATGTCTCCGAAAGAGAATCAAGCATGTGTACAGGGGCATAAACGCAGCAGTGATAGGATTGGAGAGGTTCGTGAGCAAATGAAGACCCTTTGAAGTCATATTGCATGGAACCCATTCCACGGTTTTCAACTACCCAGGTTTAAGGTATTCTTCCTTCATCTAAAACATGCATGTGGAACCTAGAGTATGATCAACCATGTGATCGGGAGACGTGTTCAAATATGTCTCAGTTTTCGTACCCTGGTACTCGGGTGCAACATTCCAGACGCTTTACTAACACTCTCCCCACTTGGAGAGTCAGTCCCTTTAACTTCCTGTTTGGCCCAGTTTGCAATTTCTGTGGAAGATGAACAGGAATAGCGAGAACCAATGAAAGACTAGCTTGAGGTGTCTGGATGGGCAAATATAACTCTCATTTCCCACCAGGAAGAGGAATTAACCAAAGGCTCAGCGTGCCGTGCCAGAACCAGATTAGGGCCTGAAGACATCCTGCGGTGTTGCGGCCAGGTCACAAGAAAGCGAGTTGAAGAAAGGAGCTCAGGGGCACTGTAATTCACAAACCTGCAGAGTTATAAATGACAGCTATTGTCCAAAAATAGACTGAAGTAAGGCTGCCAAGAGGACTTGAAAGCGGGGCAGAATTGCAGGAAACCGATTTCAGGAGGTAGACTGGAATTGCATTGAAAGCATAGGAAAAGAGGCAGAACGTCCACAATGATGCACTTGGCCAAAAAGGGCGTATGCGTTTTTTCCTGAATATATTCAGGAAAAAACGCATACGCCCTTTTTGGCCAACCAAGCAAGCTTGCAAAGGAAATCTGCACTACAATGAAGTCTCACTTCCCCCCGGTCAAAAGGGCCATCTGAAAAAAGGGTAAAATCCAGAAAGGCAGGACAGGCCATGGAGAACTGGGAGCCTTGTTATGCTGATGGGCGGGATGTAAATTGCCAACAACCACTCGGGAGAAGTGTATGGTGTTTCCTGAAACATCTAAAAAACAAAGCAACAGAACCTAGGGCACTTCCACTTATGGTCCTATAGCTTAGGGAAATTAAAATGAAAAAGACACAGCCACCCCAAAGTTTGGAACGGCTCTGTTTACAAGAACCTCGTTTACAGTACAAGTTCAACATCGCAGAAAGTGAAAAATGGATAAAGAAGTTGTGGTATTTACTTACAAAGCAATATCACTCAGCAATGAAATCTGTGTCATCAGGCCCTTAGCAGCACAATGAGTGGATTCAGGTATGATGATTCTAACTGAAATAAGTCACACAGAAAAAGAAACATCATAAGATATCAGTAATACACGGAATGTAAACTTGGCTACACAGGAACTGCATTCCAAAACAGAACAGGGTCTCAAATTTAGAAAACCAACTTATGCTTGCTTAAGGGGAAAGGTGAGTTGGGGTGCTGCATAAAACCAGAGATTGAAATGAGCACAGATAAAGTTCCTTAAGCCAAATATGGAATAGACAAGAGCTACTCCTTGCTCAACGAAATGGACTCAAAACCCCATATTAAACGCCTAAGAATGTACCTGACTAGTAAGTATCTTAAAACCTATGGATTGCTATGTCTCCGAAAGAGAATCAAGCGTGTGTACAGGGGCATAAATGCAGCAGTGATAGGATTGGGGAGGTTCGGTGAGCAAATGAAGACCCTTTGAAGTCATATTGCATGGTACCCATTACACGGGTCTCAACTCTCCAGGTTTAAGGTATTCTTCCTTCAGCTAAAACATGCATGTGGAACCCAGAGTATGATCAACCATGTGAACGGGAGACGTGTTCAAATATGTCTCAGTTTTCCTCCCCTGGTACTTGGGTGCAACATTCCAGACGCTTTACTAACACTCTCCCGACTTGGAGAGTCAGTCCCTTTAACCTCCTGTTTGGCCCAGTTTGCAATTTCTGCGGAAGATGAACAGGAATAGCGAGAACCAATGAGAGGCTAGCTGGAGGTGTCTGGACGGGCAAATTCAACTCTCATTTCCCACCAGGAAGAGGAATTAACCAAAGGCTCAGCATGCCGGGCCGAAACCAGATTAGGGCCTGAAGCCATCCTGCGGTGTTGCGGCCAGGTCACAAGAAAGCGAGTTGAAGAAAGGAACTCAGGGGCACTGTAATTCACAAACCTGCAGAGTTATAAATGACAGCTATCGTCCAAAAATAGACTGAAGTAAGGCTGCCAAGAGGACTTGAAAGCGGGGCAGAATTGCAGGAAACCGATTTCAGGAGGTAGACTGGAATTGCATTGAAAGCATAGGAAAAGAGGCAGAACGTCCACAATGATGCACTTGGCCAAAAAGGGCGTATGCGTTTTTTCCTGAATATATTCAGGAAAAAACGCATACGCCCTTTTTGGCCAACCAAGCAAGCTTGCAAAGGAAATCTGCACTACAATGAAGTCTCACTTCCCCCCGGTCAAAAGGGCCATCTGAAAAAAGTGTAAAATCCAGAAAGGCAGGACAGGCCATGGAGAACTGGGAGCCTTGTTATGCTGATGGGCGGGATGTAAATTGCCAAGAACCACTTGGGAGAAGTGTATGGTGTTTCCTGAAACAACTAAAAAACAAAGCAACAGAACCTAGGGCACTTCCACTTATGGTCCTATAGCTTAGGGAAATTAAAATGAAAAAGACACAGCCACCCCAAAGTTTGGGACGCCTCCGTTTACAAGAACCTCGTTTACCGTACAAGTTCAATATCACAGAAAGTGAAAAATGGATAAAGAACTTGTGGTACTTACGTACAATGCAGTATCACTCAGCAATGAAATCTATGTCATCAGGCCCGTAGCAGCATAATGAGTGGATTCAGGTACGATGATTCTAACTGAAATAAGTCACACAGAAAAAGAAACATCATAAGATATCACTAATACACGGAATGTAAACTTGGCTACACATGAACTGCATTCCAAAACAGAACAGGGTCTCAAATTTAGAAAACCAACTTATGCTTGCTTAAGGTGAAAGGTGAGTTGGGGTGCTGCATAAAACCAGAGATTGAAATGAGCACAGATAAAGTTCCTTAAGCCAAATATGGAATACAAAAGAGCTACTCCTTGCTCAACGAAATGGACACAAAACCCCATATTAAACGCCTAAGAATGCACCTGACTAGTAAGTATCTTAAAACCTATGGATTGCTATGTCTCCGAAAGAGAATCAAGCATGTGTACAGGGGCATAAACGCAGCAGTGATAGGATTGGAGAGGTTCGTGAGCAAATGAAGACCCTTTGAAGTCATATTGCATGGTACCCATTCCACGGGTTTCAACTACCCAGGTTTAAGGTATTCTTCCTTCATCTAAAACATGCATGTGGAACCTAGAGTATGATCAACCATGTGATCGGGAGACGTGTTCAAATATGTCTCAGTTTTCGTACCCTGGTACTCGGGTGCAACATTCCAGACGCTTTACTAACACTCTCCCCACTTGGAGAGTCAGTCCCTTTAACTTCCTGTTTGGCCCAGTTTGCAATTTCTGTGGAAGATGAACAGGAATAGCGAGAACCAATGAAAGACTAGCTTGAGGTGTCTGGATGGGCAAATATAACTCTCATTTCCCACCAGGAAGAGGAATTAACCAAAGGCTCAGCGTGCCGTGCCAGAACCAGATTAGGGCCTGAAGACATCCTGCGGTGTTGCGGCCAGGTCACAAGAAAGCGAGTTGAAGAAAGGAGCTCAGGGGCACTGTAATTCACAAACCTGCAGAGTTATAAATGACAGCTATTGTCCAAAAATAGACTGAAGTAAGGCTGCCAAGAGGACTTGAAAGCGGGGCAGAATTGCAGGAAACCGATTTCAGGAGGTAGACTGGAATTGCATTGAAAGCATAGGAAAAGAGGCAGAACGTCCACAATGATGCACTTGGCCAAAAAGGGCGTATGCGTTTTTTCCTGAATATATTCAGGAAAAAACGCATACGCCCTTTTTGGCCAACCAAGCAAGCTTGCAAAGGAAATCTGCACTACAATGAAGTCTCACTTCCCCCCGGTCAAAAGGGCCATCTGAAAAAAGTGTAAAATCCAGAAAGGCAGGACAGGCCATGGAGAACTGGGAGCCTTGTTATGCTGATGGGCGGAATGTAAATTGCCAACAACCACTTGGGAGAAGTGTATGGTGTTTCCTGAAACATCTAAGAAACAAAGCAACAGAACCTAGGGCACTTCCACTTATGGTCCTATAGCTTAGGGAAATTAAAATCAAAAAGACACAGCCACCCCAAAGTTTGGAACGGCTCTGTTTACAAGAAACTCGTTTACAGTACAAGTTCAACATCGCAGAAAGTGAAAAATGGATAAAGAAGTTGTGGTATTTACTTACAAAGCAATATCACTCAGCAATGAAATCTGTGTCATCAGGCCCTTAGCATCACAATGAGTGGATTCAGGTATGATGATTCTAACTGAAATAAGTCACACAGAAAAAGAAACATCATAAGATATCAGTAATACACGGAATGTAAACTTGGCTACACAGGAACTGAATTACAGAACAGAACAGGGTCTCAAATTTAGAAAACCAACTTATGCTTGCTTAAGGGGAAAGGTGAGTTGGGGTGCTGCATAAAACCAGAGATTGAAATGAGCACAGATAAAGTTCCTTAAGCCAAATATGGAATAGACAAGAGCTACTCCTTGCTCAATGAAATGGACTCAACACCGCATATTAAACGCCTAAGAATGTACCTGACTAGTAAGTATCTTAAAACCTATGGATTGCTATGTCTCCGAAAGAGAATCAAGCATGTGTACATGGGCATAAATGCAGCAGTGATAGGATTGGAGGGGTTCGTGAGCAAATGAAGACCCTTTGAAGTCATATTGCATGGCACCCATTCCACGGGTCTCAACTCTCCAGGTTTAAGGTATTGTTCCTTCAGCTAAAACATGCATGTGGAACCTAGATTATGATCAACCATGTGATCGGGAGACGTGTTCAAATATGTCTCAGTTTTCGTACCCTGGTACTCGGGTTCAACATTCCAGACGCTTTACTAACACTCTCCCCACTTGGAGAGTCAGTCCCTTTAACCTCCTGTTTGGCCCAGTTTGCAATTTCTGTGGAAGATGAACAGGAATAGCGAGAACCAATGAGAGACTAGCTGGAGGTGTCTGGATGGGCAAATTTAACTCTCATTTCCCACCAGGAAGAGGGATTAACCAAAGGCTCAGCGTGCCGTGCCGGAACCAGATTAGGGCCTGTAGACATCCTGCGGTGTTGCGGCCAGGTCACAAGAAAGCGAGTTGAAGAAAGGAGCTCAGGGGCACTGTAATTCACAAACCTGCAGAGTTATAAATGACAGCTATCGTCCAAAAATAGACTGAAGTAAGGCTGCCAAGAGGACTTGAAAGCGGGGCAGAATTGCAGGAAACCGATTTCAGGAGGTAGACTGGAATTGCATTGAAGGCATAGGAAAAGAGGCAGAACGTCCACAATGATGCACTTGGCCAAAAAGGGCGTATGCGTTTTTTCCTGAATATATTCAGGAAAAAACGCATACGCCCTTTTTGGCCAACCAAGCAAACTTGCAAAGGAAATCTGCACTACAATGAAGTCTCACTTCTCCCCGGTCAAAAGGGCCATCTGAAAAAAGTGTAAACTCCAGAAAGGCAGGACAGGCCATGGAGAACTGGGAGCCTTGTTATGCTGATGGGCGGGATGTAAATTGCCAACAACCACTGGGGAGAAGTGTATGGTGTTTCCTGAAACATCTAAAAAACAAAGCATCAGAGCCTAGGGCACTTCCACTTATGGTCCTATAGCTTAGGGAAATTAAAATCAAAAAGACACAGCCACCCCAAAGTTTGGGACACCTCCGTTTACAAGAACCTCGTTTACCGTACAAGTTCAATATCACAGAAAGTGAAAAATGGATAAAGAACTTGTGGTACTTACGTACAATGCAGTATCACTCAGCAATGAAATCTATGTCATCAGGCCCGTAGCAGCATAATGAGTGGATTCAGGTATGATGATTCTAACTGAAATAAGTCACACAGAAAAAGAAACATCATAAGATATCACTAATACACGGAATGTAAACTTGGCTACACAGGAACTGCATTCCAAAACAGAACAGGGTCTCAAATTTAGAAAACCAACTTATGCTTGCTTAAGGGGAAAGGTGAGTTGGGGTGCTGCATAAAACCAGAGATTGAAATGAGCACAGATAAAGTTCCTTAAGCCAAATATGGAATAGACAAGAGCTACTCCTTGCTCAACGAAATGGACTCAAAACCCCATATTAAACGCCTAAGAATGTACCTGACTAGTAAGTATCTTAAAACCTATGGATTGCTATGTCTCCGAAAGAGAATCAAGCGTGTGTACAGGGGCATAAACGCAGCAGTGATAGGATTGGGGAGGTTCGGTGAGCAAATGAAGACCCTTTGAAGTCATATTGCATGGTACCCATTACACGGGTCTCAACTCTCCAGGTTTAAGGTATTCTTCCTTCAGCTAAAACATGCATGTGGAACCCAGAGTATGATCAACCATGTGAACGGGAGACGTGTTCAAATATGTCTCAGTTTTCCTCCCCTGGTACTCGGGTGCAACATTCCAGACGCTTTACTAACACTCTCCCGACTTGGAGAGTCAGTCCCTTTAACCTCCTGTTTGGCCCAGTTTGCAATTTCTGCGGAAGATGAACAGGAATAGCGAGAACCAATGAGAGGCTAGCTGGAGGTGTCTGGACGGGCAAATTCAACTCTCATTTCCCACCAGGAAGAGGAATTAACCAAAGGCTCAGCATGCCGGGCCGAAACCAGATTAGGGCCTGAAGCCATCCTGCGGTGTTGCGGCCAGGTCACAAGAAAGCGAGTTGAAGAAAGGAACTCAGGGGCACTGTAATTCACAAACCTGCAGAGTTATAAATGACAGCTATCGTCCAAAAATAGACTGAAGTAAGGCTGCCAAGAGGACTTGAAAGCGGGGCAGAATTGCAGGAAACCGATTTCAGGAGGTAGACTGGAATTGCATTGAAAGCATAGGAAAAGAGGCAGAACGTCCACAATGATGCACTTGGCCAAAAAGGGCGTATGCGTTTTTTCCTGAATATATTCAGGAAAAAACGCATACGCCCTTTTTGGCCAACCAAGCAAGCTTGCAAAGGAAAACTGCACTACAATGAAGTCTCACTTCCCCCCGGTCAAAAGGGCCATCTGAAAAAAGTGTAAAATCCAGAAAGGCAGGACAGGCCATGGAGAACTGGGAGCCTTGTTATGCTGATGGGCGGGATGTAAATTGCCAAGAACCACATGGGAGAAGTGTATGGTGTTTCCTGACACAACTAAAAAACAAAGCAACAGAACCTAGGGCACTTCCACTTATGGTCCTATAGCTTAGGGAAATTAAAATGAAAAAGACACAGCCACCCCAAAGTTTGGAACGGCTCTGTTTACAAGAACCTCGTTTACAGTACAAGTTCAACATCGCAGAAAGTGAAAAATGGATAAAGAAGTTGTGGTATTTACTTACAAAGCAATATCACTCAGCAATGAAATCTGTGTCATCAGGCCCTTAGCAGCACAATGAGTGGATTCAGGTATGATGATTCTAACTGAAATAAGTCACACAGAAAAAGAAACATCATAAGATATCACTAATACACGGAATGTAAACTTGGCTACACAGGAACTGCATTCCAAAACAGAACAGGGTCTCAAATTTAGAAAACCAACTTATGCTTGCTTAAGGGGAAAGGTGAGTTGGGGTGCTGCATAAAACCAGAGATTGAAATGAGCACAGATAAAGTTCCTTAAGCCAAATATGGAATAGACAAGAGCTACTCCTTGCTCAACGAAATGGACTCAAAACCCCATATTAAACGCCTAAGAATGTACCTGACAAGTAAGTATCTTAAAACCTATGGATTGCTATGTCTCCAAAAGAGAATCAAGCGTGTGTACAGGGGTATAAACGCAGCAGTGATAGGATTGGAGAGGTTCGGTGAGCAAATGAAGACCCTTTGAAGTCATATTGCATGGTACCCATTCCACGGGTCTCAACTCTCCAGGTTTAAGGTATTCTTCCTTCAGCTAAAACATGCATGTGGAACCCAGAGTATGATCAACCATGTGAACGGGAGACGTGTTCAAATATGTCTCAGTTTTCCTCCCCTGGTACTCGGGTGCAACATTCCAGATGCTTTACTAACACTCTCCCCACTTGGAGAGTCAGTCCCTTTAACCTCCTGTTTGGCCCAGTTTGCAATTTCTGTGTAAGAAGAACAGGAATAGCGAGAACCAATGAGAGACTAGCTGGAGGTGTCTGGATGGGCAAATTTAACTCTCATTTCCCACCAGGAAGAGGAATTAACCAAAGGCTCAGCGTGCCGTGCCGGAACCAGATTAGGGCCTGTAGACATCCTGCGGTGTTGCGGCCAGGTCACAAGAAAGCGAGTTGAAGAAAGGAGCTCAGGGGCACTGTAATTCACAAACCTGCAGAGTTATAAATGACAGCTATCGTCCAAAAATAGACTGAAGTAAGGCTGCCAAGAGGACTTGAAAGCGGGGCAGAATTGCAGGAAACCGATTTCAGGAGGTAGACTGGAATTGCATTGAAGGCATAGGAAAAGAGGCAGAACGTCCACAATGATGCACTTGGCCAAAAAGGGCGTATGCGTTTTTTCCTGAATATATTCAGGAAAAAACGCATACGCCCTTTTTGGCCAACCAAGCAAACTTGCAAAGGAAATCTGCACTACAATGAAGTCTCACTTCTCCCCGGTCAAAAGGGCCATCTGAAAAAAGTGTAAACTCCAGAAAGGCAGGACAGGCCATGGAGAACTGGGAGCCTTGTTATGCTGATGGGCGGGATGTAAATTGCCAACAGACACTCAGGAGAAGTGTATGGTGTTTCCTGAAACATCTAAAAAACAAAGCATCAGAGCCTAGGGCACTTCCACTTATGGTCCTATAGCTTAGGGAAATTAAAATCAAAAAGACACAGCCACCCCAAAGTTTGGGACACCTCCGTTTACAAGAACCTCGTTTACCGTACAAGTTCAATATCACAGAAAGTGAAAAATGGATAAAGAACTTGTGGTACTTACGTACAATGCAGTATCACTCAGCAATGAAATCTATGTCATCAGGCCCGTAGCAGCATAATGAGTGGATTCAGGTATGATGATTCTAACTGAAATAAGTCACACAGAAAAAGAAACATCATAAGATATCAGTAATACACGGAATGTAAACTTGGCTACACAGGAACTGCATTCCAAAACAGAACAGGGTCTCAAATTTAGAAAACCAACTTATGCTTGCTTAAGGGGAAAGGTGAGTTGGGGTGCTGCATAAAACCAGAGATTGAAATGAGCACAGATAAAGTTCCTTAAGCCAAATATGGAATAGACAAGAGCTACTCCTTGCTCAACGAAATGGACTCAACACCGCATATTAAACGCCTAAGAATGTACCTGACTAGTAAGTATCTTAAAACCTATGGATTGCTATGTCTCCGAAAGAGAATCAAGCATGTGTACATGGGCATAAATGCAGCAGTGATAGGATTGGAGGGGTTCGTGAGCAAATGAAGACCCTTTGAAGTCATATTGCATGGTACCCATTCCACGGGTCTCAACTCTCCAGGTTTAAGGTATTGTTCCTTCAGCTAAAACATGCATGTGGAACCCAGAGTATGATCAACCATGTGATCGGGAGACGTGTTCAAATATGTCTCAGTTTTCGTACCCTGGTACTCGGGTTCAACATTCCAGACGCTTTACTAACACTCTCCCGACTTGGAGAGTCAGTCCCTTTAACCTCCTGTTTGGCCCAGTTTGCAATTTCTGTGGAAGATGAACAGGAATAGCGAGAACCAATGAGAGACTAGCTGGAGGTGTCTGGATGGGCAAATTTAACTCTCATTTCCCACCAGGAAGAGGAATTAACCAAAGGCTCAGCGTGCCGTGCCGGAACCAGATTAGGGCCTGTAGACATCCTGCGGTGTTGCGGCCAGGTCACAAGAAAGCGAGTTGAAGAAAGGAGCTCAGGGGCACTGTAATTCACAAACCTGCAGAGTTATAAATGACAGCTATCGTCCAAAAATAGACTAAAGTAAGGCTGCCAAGAGGACTTGAAAGCGGGGCAGAATTGCAGGAAACCGATATCAGGAGGTAGACTGGAATTGCATTGAAGGCATAGGAAAAGAGGCAGAACGTCCACAATGATGCACTTGGCCAAAAAGGGCGTATGCGTTTTTTCCTGAATATATTCAGGAAAAAACGCATACGCCCTTTTTGGCCAACCAAGCAAACTTGCAAAGGAAATCTGCACTACAATGAAGTCTCACTTCCCCCCGGTCAAAAGGGCCATCTGAAAAAAGTGTAAAATCCAGAAAGGCAGGACAGGCCATGGAGAACTGGGAGCCTTGTTATGCTGATGGGCGGGATGTAAATTGCCAACAGACACTCAGGAGAAGTGTATGGTGTTTCCTGAAACATCTAAAAAACAAAGCAACAGAGCCGAGGGCACTTGCGCTTATGGTCCTATAGCTTAGGGAAATTAAAATCAAAAAGACACAGCCACCCCAAAGTTTGGGACGCCTCCGTTTACAAGAACCTCGTTTACCGTACAAGTTCAATATCACAGAAAGTGAAAAATGGATAAAGAACTTGTGGTACTTACGTACAATGCAGTATCACTCAGCAATGAAATCTATGTCATCAGGCCCGTAGCAGCATAATGAGTGGATTCAGGTACGATGATTCTAACTGAAATAAGTCACACAGAAAAAGAAACATCATAAGATATCACTAATACACGGAATGTAAACTTGGCTACACAGGAACTGCATTCCAAAACAGAACAGGGTCTCAAATTTAGAAAACCAACTTATGCTTGCTTAAGGTGAAAGGTGAGTTGGGGTGCTGCATAAAACCAGAGATTGAAATGAGCACAGATAAAGTTCCTTAAGCCAAATATGGAATACACAAGAGCTACTCCTTGCTCAACGAAATGGACACAAAACCCCATATTAAACGCCTAAGAATGCACCTGACTAGTAAGTATCTTAAAACCTATGGATTGCTATGTCTCCGAAAGAGAATCAAGCATGTGTACAGGGGCATTAACGCAGCAGTGATAGGATTGGAGAGGTTCGTGAGCAAATGAAGACCCTTTGAAGTCATATTGCATGGTACCCATTCCACGGGTTTCAACTACCCAGGTTTAAGGTATTCTTCCTTCATCTAAAACATGCATGTGGAACCTAGAATATGATCAACCATGTGATCGGGAGACGTGTTCAAATATGTCTCAGTTTTCGTACCCTGGTACTCGGGTGCAACATTCCAGACGCTTTACTAACACTCTCCCCACTTGGAGAGTCAGTCCCTTTAACTTCCTGTTTGGCCCAGTTTGCAATTTCTGTGGAAGATGAACAGGAATAGCGAGAACCAATGAAAGACTAGCTGGAGGTGTCTGAATGGGCAAATATAACTCTCATTTCCCACCAGGAAGAGGAATTAACCAAAGGCTCAGCGTGCCGTGCCAGAACCAGATTAGGGTCTGAAGACATCCTGCGGTGTTGCGGCCAGGTCACAAGAAAGCGAGTTGAAGAAAGGAGCTCAGGGGCACTGTAATTCACAAACCTGCAGAGTTATAAATGACAGCTATCGTCCAAAAATAGACTGAAGTAAGGCTGCCAAGAGGACTTGAAAGCGGGGCAGAATTGCAGGAAACCGATTTCAGGAGGTAGACTGGAATTGCATTGAAAGCATAGGAAAAGAGGCAGAACGTCCACAATGATGCACTTGGCCAAAAAGGGCGTATGCGTTTTTTCCTGAATATATTCAGGAAAAAACGCATACGCCCTTTTTGGCCAACCAAGCAAGCTTGCAAAGGAAATCTGCACTACAATGAAGTCTCACTTCCCCCCGGTCAAAAGGGCCATCTGAAAAAAGTGTAAAATCCAGAAAGGCAGGACAGGCCATGGAGAACTGGGAGCCTTGTTATGCTGATGGGCGGGATGTAAATTGCCAACAACCACTTGGGAGAAGTGTATGGTGTTTCCTGAAACATCTAAAAAACAAAGCAACAGAACCTAGGGTACTTCCACTTATGGTCCTATAGCTTAGGGAAATTAAAATGAAAAAGACACAGCCACCCCAAAGTTTGGAACGGCTCTGTTTACAAGAAACTCGTTTACAGTACAAGTTCAACATCGCAGAAAGTGAAAAATGGATAAAGAAGTTGTGGTATTTACTTACAAAGCAATATCACTCAGCAATGAAATCTGTGTCATCAGGCCCTTAGCATCACAATGAGTGGATTCAGGTATGATGATTCTAACTGAAATAAGTCACACAGAAAAAGAAACATCATAAGATATCAGTAATACACGGAATGTAAACTTGGCTACACAGGAACTGAATTACAGAACAGAACAGGGTCTCAAATTTAGAAAACCAACTTATGCTTGCTTAAGGGGAAAGGTGAGTTGGGGTGCTGCATAAAACCAGAGATTGAAATGAGCACAGATAAAGTTCCTTAAGCCAAATATGGAATAGACAAGAGCTACTCCTTGCTCAACGAAATGGACTCAACACCCCATATTAAACGCCTAAGAATGTACCTGACTAGTAAGTATCTTAAAACCTATGGATTGCTATGTCTCCGAAAGAGAATCAAGCATGTGTACATGGGCATAAATGCAGCAGTGATAGGATTGGAGGGGTTCGTGAGCAAATGAAGACCCTTTGAAGTCATATTGCATGGTACCCATTCCACGGGTCTCAACTCTCCAGGTTTAAGGTATTGTTCCTTCAGCTAAAACATGCATGTGGAACCTAGATTATGATCAACCATGTGATCGGGAGACGTGTTCAAATATGTCTCAGTTTTCGTACCCTGGTACTCGGGTTCAACATTCCAGACGCTTTACTAACACTCTCCCCACTTGGAGAGTCAGTCCCTTTAACCTCCTGTTTGGCCCAGTTTGCAATTTCTGTGGAAGATGAACAGGAATAGCGAAAACCAATGAGAGACTAGCTGGAGGTGTCTGGATGGGCAAATTTAACTCTCATTTCCCACCAGGAAGAGGAATTAAGCAAAGGCTCAGCGTGCCGTGCCGGAACCAGATTAGGGCCTGTAGACATCCTGCGGTGTTGCGGCCAGGTCACAAGAAAGCGAGTTGAAGAAAGGAGCTCAGGGGCACTGTAATTCACAAACCTGCAGAGTTATAAATGACAGCTATCGTCCAAAAATAGACTGAAGTAAGGCTGCCAAGAGGACTTGAAAGCGGGGCAGAATTGCAGGAAACCGATTTCAGGAGGTAGACTGGAATTGCATTGAAGGCATAGGAAAAGAGGCAGAACGTCCACAATGATGCACTTGGCCAAAAAGGGCGTATGCGTTTTTTCCTGAATATATTCAGGAAAAAACGCATACGCCCTTTTTGGCCAACCAAGCAAACTTGCAAAGGAAATCTGCACTACAATGAAGTCTCACTTCTCCCCGGTCAAAAGGGCCATCTGAAAAAAGTGTAAACTCCAGAAAGGCAGGACAGGCCATGGAGAACTGGGAGCCTTGTTATGCTGATGGGCGGGATGTAAATTGCCAACAACCACTGGGGAGAAGTGTATGGTGTTTCCTGAAACATCTAAAAAACAAAGCATCAGAGCCTAGGGCACTTCCACTTATGGTCCTATAGCTTAGGGAAATTAAAATCAAAAAGACACAGCCACCCCAAAGTTTGGGACACCTCCGTTTACAAGAACCTCGTTTACCGTACAAGTTCAATATCACAGAAAGTGAAAAATGGATAAAGAACTTGTGGTACTTACGTACAATGCAGTATCACTCAGCAATGAAATCTATGTCATCAGGCCCGTAGCAGCATAATGAGTGGATTCAGGTATGATGATTCTAACTGAAATAAGTCACACAGAAAAAGAAACATCATAAGATATCAGTAATACACGGAATGTAAACTTGGCTACACAGGAACTGCATTCCAAAACAGAACAGGGTCTCAAATTTAGAAAACCAACTTATGCTTGCTTAAGGGGAAAGGTGAGTTGGGGTGCTGCATAAAACCAGATATTGAAATGAGCACAGATAAAGTTCCTTAAGCCAAATATGGAATAGACAAGAGCTACTCCTTGCTCAACGAAATGGACTCAAAACCCCATATTAAACGCCTAAGAATGTACCTGACTAGTAAGTATCTTAAAACCTATGGATTGCTATGTCTCCGAAAGAGAATCAAGCATGTGTACAGGGGCAAAAACGCAGCAGTGATAGGATTGGAGAGGTTCGGTGAGCAAATGAAGACCCTTTTAAGTCATATTGCATGGTACCCATTACACGGGTCTTAACTCTCCAGGTTTAAGGTATTCTTCCTTCAGCTAAAACATGCATGTGGAACCCAGAGTATGATCAACCATGTGAACGGGAGACGTGTTCAAATATGTCTCAGTTTTCCTCCCCTGGTACTCGGGTGCAACATTCCAGACGCTTTACTAACACTCTCCCCACTTGGAGAGTCAGTCCCTTTAACCTCCTGTTTGGCCCAGTTTGCAATTTCTGCGGAAGATGAACAGGAATAGCGAGAACCAATGAGAGACTACCTGGAGGTGTCTGGACGGGCAAATTTAACTCTCATTTCCCACCAGGAAGAGGAATTAACCAAAGGCTCAGCGTGCCGTGCCGGAACCAGATTAGGGCCTGAAGCCATCCTGCGGTGTTGCGGCCAGGTCACAAGAAAGCGAGTTGAAGAAAGGAGCTCAGGGGCACTGTAATTCACAAACCTGCAGAGTTATAAATGACAGCTATCGTCCAAAAATAGACTGAAGTAAGGCTGCCAAGAGGACTTGAAAGCGGGGCAGAATTGCAGGAAACCGATTTCAGGAGGTAGACTGGAATTGCATTGAAAGCATAGGAAAAGAGGCAGAACGTCCACAATGATGCACTTGGCCAAAAAGGGCGTATGCGTTTTTTCCTGAATATATTCAGGAAAAAACGCATACGCCCTTTTTGGCCAACCAAGCAAGCTTGCAAAGGAAATCTGCACTACAATGAAGTCTCACTTCCCCCCGGTCAAAAGGGCCATCTGAAAAAAGTGTAAAATCCAGAAAGGCAGGACAGGCCATGGAGAACTGGGAGCCTTGTTATGCTGATGGGCGGGATGTAAATTGCCAACAACCACTCGGGAGAAGTGTATGGTGTTTCCTGAAACATCTAAAAAACAAAGCAACAGAACCTAGGGCACTTCCACTTATGGTCCTATAGCTTAGGGAAATTAAAATGAAAAAGACACAGCCACCCCAAAGTTTGGAACGGCTCTGTTTACAAGAACCTCGTTTACAGTACAAGTTCAACATCGCAGAAAGTGAAAAATGGATAAAGAAGTTGTGGTATTTACTTACAAAGCAATATCACTCAGCAATGAAATCTGTGTCATCAGGCCCTTAGCAGCACAATGAGTGGATTCAGGTATGATGATTCTAACTGAAATAAGTCACACAGAAAAAGAAACATCATAAGATATCAGTAATACACGGAATGTAAACTTGGCTACACAGGAACTGCATTCCAAAACAGAACAGGGTCTCAAATTTAGAAAACCAACTTATGCTTGCTTAAGGGGAAAGGTGAGTTGGGGTGCTGCATAAAACCAGAGATTGAAATGAGCACAGATAAAGTTCCTTAAGCCAAATATGGAATAGACAAGAGCTACTCCTTGCTCAACGAAATGGACTCAAAACCCCATATTAAACGCCTAAGAATGTACCTGACTAGTAAGTATCTTAAAACCTATGGATTGCTATGTCTCCAAAAGAGAATGAAGCGTGTGTACAGGGGCATAAATGCAGCAGTGATAGGATTGGGGAGGTTCGGTGAGCAAATGAAGACCCTTTGAAGTCATATTGCATGGTACCCATTACACGGGTCTCAACTCTCCAGGTTTAAGGTATTCTTCCTTCAGCTAAAACATGCATGTGGAACCCAGAGTATGATCAACCATGTGAACGGGAGACGTGTTCAAATATGTCTCAGTTTTCCTCCCCTGGTACTTGGGTGCAACATTCCAGACGCTTTACTAACACTCTCCCGACTTGGAGAGTCAGTCCCTTTAACCTCCTGTTTGGCCCAGTTTGCAATTTCTGCGGAAGATGAACAGGAATAGCGAGAACCAATGAGAGGCTAGCTGGAGGTGTCTGGACGGGCAAATTCAACTCTCATTTCCCACCAGGAAGAGGAATTAACCAAAGGCTCAGCATGCCGGGCCGAAACCAGATTAGGGCCTGAAGCCATCCTGCGGTGTTGCGGCCAGGTCACAAGAAAGCGAGTTGAAGAAAGGAACTCAGGGGCACTGTAATTCACAAACCTGCAGAGTTATAAATGACAGCTATCGTCCAAAAATAGACTGAAGTAAGGCTGCCAAGAGGACTTGAAAGCGGGGCAGAATTGCAGGAAACCGATTTCAGGAGGTAGACTGGAATTGCATTGAAAGCATAGGAAAAGAGGCAGAACGTCCACAATGATGCACTTGGCCAAAAAGGGCGTATGCGTTTTTTCCTGAATATATTCAGGAAAAAACGCATACGCCCTTTTTGGCCAACCAAGCAAGCTTGCAAAGGAAATCTGCACTACAATGAAGTCTCACTTCCCCCCGGTCAAAAGGGCCATCTGAAAAAAGTGTAAAATCCAGAAAGGCAGGACAGGCCATGGAGAACTGGGAGCCTTGTTATGCTGATGGGCGGGATGTAAATTGCCAAGAACCACTTGGGAGAAGTGTATGGTGTTTCCTGAAACAACTAAAAAACAAAGCAACAGAACCTAGGGCACTTCCACTTATGGTCCTATAGCTTAGGGAAATTAAAATGAAAAAGACACAGCCACCCCAAAGTTTGGAACAGCTCTGTTTACAAGAACCTCGTTTACAGTACAAGTTCAACATCGCAGAAAGTGAAAAATGGATAAAGAAGTTGTGGTATTTACTTACAAAGCAATATCACTCAGCAATGAAATCTGTGTCATCAGGCCCTTAGCAGCACAATGAGTGGATTCAGGTATGATGATTCTAAGTGAAATAAGTCACACAGAAAAAGAAACATCATAAGATATCACTAATACACGGAATGTAAACTTGGCTACACAGGAACTGCATTCCAAAACAGAACAGGGTCTCAAATTTAGAAAACCAACTTATGCTTGCTTAAGGGGAAAGGTGAGTTGGGGTGCTGCATAAAACCAGAGATTGAAATGAGCACAGATAAATTTCCTTAAGCCAAATATGGAATAGACAAGAGCTACTCCTTGCTCAACGAAATGGACTCAAAACCCCATATTAAACGCCTAAGAATGTACCTGACAAGTAAGTGTCTTAAAACCTATGGATTGCTATGTCTCCAAAAGAGAATCAAGCGTGTGTACAGGGGCATAAACGCAGCAGTGATAGGATTGGAGAGGTTCGGTGAGCAAATGAAGACCCTTTGAAGTCATATTGCATGGTACCCATTACACGGGTCTCAACTCTCCAGGTTTAAGGTATTCTTCCTTCAGCTAAAACATGCATGTGGAACCCAGAGTATGATCAACCATGTGAACGGCAGACGTGTTCAAATATGTCTCAGTTTTCCTCCCCTGGTACTCGGGTGCAACATTCCAGACGCTTTACTAACACTCTCCCGACTTGGAGAGTCAGTCCCTTTAACCTCCTGTTTGGCCCAGTTTGCAATTTCTGTGGAAGATGAACAGGAATAGCGAGAACCAATGAAAGAATAGCTGGAGGTGTCTGGACGGGCAAATTTAACTCTCATTTCCCACCAGGAAGAGGAATTAACCAAAGGCTCAGCGTGCCGTGCCAGAACCAGATTAGGGCCTGAAGACATCCTGCGGTGTTGCGGCCAGGCCACAAGAAAGCGAGTTGAAGAAAGGAGCTCAGGGGCACTGTAATTCACAAACATGCAGAGTTATAAATGACAGCTATCGTCCAAAAATAGACTGAAGTAAGGCTGCCAAGAGGACTTGAAAGCGGGGCAGAATTGCAGGAAACCGATTTCAGGAGGTAGACTGGAATTGCATTGAAAGCATAGGAAAAGAGGCAGAACGTCCACAATGATGCACTTGGCCAAAAAGGGCGTATGCGTTTTTTCCTGAATATATTCAGGAAAAAACGCATACGCCCTTTTTGGCCAACCAAGCAAACTTGCAAAGGAAATCTGCACTACAATGAAGTCTCACTTCCCCCTGGTCAAAAGGGCCATCTGAAAAAAGTGTAAAATCCAGAAAGGCAGGACAGGCCATGGAGAACTGGGAGTCTTGTTATGCTGATGGGCGGGATGTAAATTGCCAACAGACACTCAGGAGAAGTGTATGGTGTTTCCTGAAACATCTAAAAAACAAAGCAACAGAGCCGAGGGCACTTGCGCTTATGGTCCTATAGCTTAGGGAAATTAAAATCAAAAAGACACAGCCACCCCAAAGTTTGGGACGCCTCCGTTTACAAGAACCTCGTTTACCGTACAAGTTCAATATCACAGAAAGTGAAAAATGGATAAAGAACTTGTGGTACTTACGTACAATGCAGTATCACTCAGCAATGAAATCTATGTCATCATGCCCGTAGCAGCATAATGAGTGGATTCAGGTACGATGATTCTAACTGAAATAAGTCACACAGAAAAAGAAACATCATAAGATATCACTAATACACGGAATGTAAACTTGGCTACACATGAACTGCATTCCAAAACAGAACAGGGTCTCAAATTTAGAAAACCAACTTATGCTTGCTTAAGGTGAAAGGTGAGTTGGGGTGCTGCATAAAACCAGAGATTGAAATGAGCACAGATAAAGTTCCTTAAGCCAAATATGGAATACAAAAGAGCTACTCCTTGCTCAACGAAATGGACTCAACACCCCATATTAAACGCCAAAGAATGTACCTGACTAGTAAGTATCTTAAAACCTATGGATTGCTATGTCTCCGAAAGAGAATCAAGCATGTGTACAGGGGCATAAACGCAGCAGTGATAGGATTGGAGAGGTTCGTGAGCAAATGAAGACCCTTTGAAGTCATATTGCATGGAACCCATTCCACGGTTTTCAACTACCCAGGTTTAAGGTATTCTTCCTTCATCTAAAACATGCATGTGGAACCTAGAGTATGATCAACCATGTGATCGGGAGACGTGTTCAAATATGTCTCAGTTTTCGTACCCTGGTACTCGGGTGCAACATTCCAGACGCTTTACTAACACTCTCCCCACTTGGAGAGTCAGTCCCTTTAACTTCCTGTTTGGCCCAGTTTGCAATTTCTGTGGAAGATGAACAGGAATAGCGAGAACCAATGAAAGACTAGCTTGAGGTGTCTGGATGGGCAAATATAACTCTCATTTCCCACCAGGAAGAGGAATTAACCAAAGGCTCAGCGTGCCGTGCCAGAACCAGATTAGGGCCTGAAGACATCCTGCGGTGTTGCGGCCAGGTCACAAGAAAGCGAGTTGAAGAAAGGAGCTCAGGGGCACTGTAATTCACAAACCTGCAGAGTTATAAATGACAGCTATTGTCCAAAAATAGACTGAAGTAAGGCTGCCAAGAGGACTTGAAAGCGGGGCAGAATTGCAGGAAACCGATTTCAGGAGGTAGACTGGAATTGCATTGAAAGCATAGGAAAAGAGGCAGAACGTCCACAATGATGCACTTGGCCAAAAAGGGCGTATGCGTTTTTTCCTGAATATATTCAGGAAAAAACGCATACGCCCTTTTTGGCCAACCAAGCAAGCTTGCAAAGGAAATCTGCACTACAATGAAGTCTCACTTCCCCCCGGTCAAAAGGGCCATCTGAAAAAAGGGTAAAATCCAGAAAGGCAGGACAGGCCATGGAGAACTGGGAGCCTTGTTATGCTGATGGGCGGGATGTAAATTGCCAACAACCACTCGGGAGAAGTGTATGGTGTTTCCTGAAACATCTAAAAAACAAAGCAACAGAACCTAGGGCACTTCCACTTATGGTCCTATAGCTTAGGGAAATTAAAATCAAAAAGACACAGCCACCCCAAAGTTTGGAACGGCTCTGTTTACAAGAACCTCGTTTACAGTACAAGTTCAACATCGCAGAAAGTGAAAAATGGATAAAGAAGTTGTGGTATTTACTTACAAAGCAATATCACTCAGCAATGAAATCTGTGTCATCAGGCCCTTAGCAGCACAATGAGTGGATTCAGGTATGATGATTCTAACTGAAATAAGTCACACAGAAAAAGAAACATCATAAGATATCAGTAATACACGGAATGTAAACTTGGCTACACAGGAACTGCATTCCAAAACAGAACAGGGTCTCAAATTTAGAAAACCAACTTATGCTTGCTTAAGGGGAAAGGTGAGTTGGGGTGCTGCATAAAACCAGAGATTGAAATGAGCACAGATAAAGTTCCTTAAGCCAAATATGGAATAGACAAGAGCTACTCCTTGCTCAACGAAATGGACTCAAAACCCCATATTAAACGCCTAAGAATGTACCTGACTAGTAAGTATCTTAAAACCTATGGATTGCTATGTCTCCGAAAGAGAATCAAGCGTGTGTACAGGGGCATAAATGCAGCAGTGATAGGATTGGGGAGGTTCGGTGAGCAAATGAAGACCCTTTGAAGTCATATTGCATGGTACCCATTACACGGGTCTCAACTCTCCAGGTTTAAGGTATTCTTCCTTCAGCTAAAACATGCATGTGGAACCCAGAGTATGATCAACCATGTGAACGGGAGACGTGTTCAAATATGTCTCAGTTTTCCTCCCCTGGTACTTGGGTGCAACATTCCAGACGCTTTACTAACACTCTCCCGACTTGGAGAGTCAGTCCCTTTAACCTCCTGTTTGGCCCAGTTTGCAATTTCTGCGGAAGATGAACAGGAATAGCGAGAACCAATGAGAGGCTAGCTGGAGGTGTCTGGACGGGCAAATTCAACTCTCATTTCCCACCAGGAAGAGGAATTAACCAAAGGCTCAGCATGCCGGGCCGAAACCAGATTAGGGCCTGAAGCCATCCTGCGGTGTTGCGGCCAGGTCACAAGAAAGCGAGTTGAAGAAAGGAACTCAGGGGCACTGTAATTCACAAACCTGCAGAGTTATAAATGACAGCTATCGTCCAAAAATAGACTGAAGTAAGGCTGCCAAGAGGACTTGAAAGCGGGGCAGAATTGCAGGAAACCGATTTCAGGAGGTAGACTGGAATTGCATTGAAAGCATAGGAAAAGAGGCAGAACGTCCACAATGATGCACTTGGCCAAAAAGGGCGTATGCGTTTTTTCCTGAATATATTCAGGAAAAAACGCATACGCCCTTTTTGGCCAACCAAGCAAGCTTGCAAAGGAAATCTGCACTACAATGAAGTCTCACTTCCCCCCGGTCAAAAGGGCCATCTGAAAAAAGTGTAAAATCCAGAAAGGCAGGACAGGCCATGGAGAACTGGGAGCCTTGTTATGCATATGGGCGGGATGTAAATTGCCAACAACCACTCGGGAGAAGTGTATGGTGTTTCCTGAAACATCTAAAACACAAAGCAACAGAGCCTAGGGCACTGCCACTTATGGTCCTATAGCTTAGGGAAATTAAAATCAAAAAGACACAGCCACCCCAAAGTTTGGGACGCCTCTGTTTACAAGAACCTCGTTTACAGTACAAGTTCAACATCGCAGAAAGTGAAAAATGGATAAAGAAGCTGTGGTATTTACTTACAAAGCAATATCACTCAGCAATGAAATCTATGTCATCAGGCCCTTAGCAGAACAATGAGTGGATTCAGGTATGATGATTCTAACTGAAATAAGTCACACAGAAAAAGAAACATCATAAGATATCAGTAATACACGGAATGTAAACTTGGCTACACAGGAACTGAATTACAGAACAGAACAGTGTCTCAAATTTAGAAAACCAACTTATGCTTGCTTATGGGTAAAGGCGAGGTGGGGTGCTGCATAAAACCAGAGATTGAAATGAGCACAGATAAAGTTCCTTAAGCCAAATATGGAATAGACAAGAGCTACTCCTTGCTCAACGAAATGGACTCAACACCGCATATTAAACGCCTAAGAATGTACCTGACTAGTAAGTATCTTAAAACCTATGGATTGCTATGTCTCCGAAAGAGAATCAAGCATGTGTACATGGGCATAAATGCAGCAGTGATAGGATTGGAGGGGTTCGTGAGCAAATGAAGACCCTTTGAAGTCATATTGCATGGTACCCATTCCACGGGTCTCAACTCTCCAGGTTTAAGGTATTGTTCCTTCAGCTAAAACATGCATGTGGAACCCAGAGTATGATCAACCATGTGATCGGGAGACGTGTTCAAATATGTCTCAGTTTTCGTACCCTGGTACTCGGGTTCAACATTCCAGACGCTTTACTAACACTCTCCCGACTTGGAGAGTCAGTCCCTTTAACCTCCTGTTTGGCCCAGTTTGCAATTTCTGTGGAAGATGAACAGGAATAGCGAGAACCAATGAGAGACTAGCTGGAGGTGTCTGGATGGGCAAATTTAACTCTCATTTCCCACCAGGAAGAGGAATTAACCAAAGGCTCAGCGTGCCGTGCCGGAACCAGATTAGGGCCTGTAGACATCCTGCGGTGTTGCGGCCAGGTCACAAGAAAGCGAGTTGAAGAAAGGAGCTCAGGGGCACTGTAATTCACAAACCTGCAGAGTTATAAATGACAGCTATCGTCCAAAAATAGACTAAAGTAAGGCTGCCAAGAGGACTTGAAAGCGGGGCAGAATTGCAGGAAACCGATATCAGGAGGTAGACTGGAATTGCATTGAAGGCATAGGAAAAGAGGCAGAACGTCCACAATGATGCACTTGGCCAAAAAGGGCGTATGCGTTTTTTCCTGAATATATTCAGGAAAAAACGCATACGCCCTTTTTGGCCAACCAAGCAAACTTGCAAAGGAAATCTGCACTACAATGAAGTCTCACTTCCCCCCGGTCAAAAGGGCCATCTGAAAAAAGTGTAAAATCCAGAAAGGCAGGACAGGCCATGGAGAACTGGGAGCCTTGTTATGCTGATGGGCGGGATGTAAATTGCCAACAGACACTCAGGAGAAGTGTATGGTGTTTCCTGAAACATCTAAAAAACAAAGCAACAGAGCCGAGGGCACTTGCGCTTATGGTCCTATAGCTTAGGGAAATTAAAATCAAAAAGACACAGCCACCCCAAAGTTTGGGACGCCTCCGTTTACAAGAACCTCGTTTACCGTACAAGTTCAATATCACAGAAAGTGAAAAATGGATAAAGAACTTGTGGTACTTACGTACAATGCAGTATCACTCAGCAATGAAATCTATGTCATCAGGCCCGTAGCAGCATAATGAGTGGATTCAGGTACGATGATTCTAACTGAAATAAGTCACACAGAAAAAGAAACATCATAAGATATCACTAATACACGGAATGTAAACTTGGCTACACAGGAACTGCATTCCAAAACAGAACAGGGTCTCAAATTTAGAAAACCAACTTATGCTTGCTTAAGGTGAAAGGTGAGTTGGGGTGCTGCATAAAACCAGAGATTGAAATGAGCACAGATAAAGTTCCTTAAGCCAAATATGGAATACACAAGAGCTACTCCTTGCTCAACGAAATGGACACAAAACCCCATATTAAACGCCTAAGAATGCACCTGACTAGTAAGTATCTTAAAACCTATGGATTGCTATGTCTCCGAAAGAGAATCAAGCATGTGTACAGGGGCATTAACGCAGCAGTGATAGGATTGGAGAGGTTCGTGAGCAAATGAAGACCCTTTGAAGTCATATTGCATGGTACCCATTCCACGGGTTTCAACTACCCAGGTTTAAGGTATTCTTCCTTCATCTAAAACATGCATGTGGAACCTAGAATATGATCAACCATGTGATCGGGAGACGTGTTCAAATATGTCTCAGTTTTCGTACCCTGGTACTCGGGTGCAACATTCCAGACGCTTTACTAACACTCTCCCCACTTGGAGAGTCAGTCCCTTTAACTTCCTGTTTGGCCCAGTTTGCAATTTCTGTGGAAGATGAACAGGAATAGCGAGAACCAATGAAAGACTAGCTGGAGGTGTCTGAATGGGCAAATATAACTCTCATTTCCCACCAGGAAGAGGAATTAACCAAAGGCTCAGCGTGCCGTGCCAGAACCAGATTAGGGTCTGAAGACATCCTGCGGTGTTGCGGCCAGGTCACAAGAAAGCGAGTTGAAGAAAGGAGCTCAGGGGCACTGTAATTCACAAACCTGCAGAGTTATAAATGACAGCTATCGTCCAAAAATAGACTGAAGTAAGGCTGCCAAGAGGACTTGAAAGCGGGGCAGAATTGCAGGAAACCGATTTCAGGAGGTAGACTGGAATTGCATTGAAAGCATAGGAAAAGAGGCAGAACGTCCACAATGATGCACTTGGCCAAAAAGGGCGTATGCGTTTTTTCCTGAATATATTCAGGAAAAAACGCATACGCCCTTTTTGGCCAACCAAGCAAGCTTGCAAAGGAAATCTGCACTACAATGAAGTCTCACTTCCCCCCGGTCAAAAGGGCCATCTGAAAAAAGTGTAAAATCCAGAAAGGCAGGACAGGCCATGGAGAACTGGGAGCCTTGTTATGCTGATGGGCGGGATGTAAATTGCCAACAACCACTTGGGAGAAGTGTATGGTGTTTCCTGAAACATCTAAAAAACAAAGCAACAGAACCTAGGGTACTTCCACTTATGGTCCTATAGCTTAGGGAAATTAAAATGAAAAAGACACAGCCACCCCAAAGTTTGGAACGGCTCTGTTTACAAGAAACTCGTTTACAGTACAAGTTCAACATCGCAGAAAGTGAAAAATGGATAAAGAAGTTGTGGTATTTACTTACAAAGCAATATCACTCAGCAATGAAATCTGTGTCATCAGGCCCTTAGCATCACAATGAGTGGATTCAGGTATGATGATTCTAACTGAAATAAGTCACACAGAAAAAGAAACATCATAAGATATCAGTAATACACGGAATGTAAACTTGGCTACACAGGAACTGAATTACAGAACAGAACAGGGTCTCAAATTTAGAAAACCAACTTATGCTTGCTTAAGGGGAAAGGTGAGTTGGGGTGCTGCATAAAACCAGAGATTGAAATGAGCACAGATAAAGTTCCTTAAGCCAAATATGGAATAGACAAGAGCTACTCCTTGCTCAACGAAATGGACTCAACACCCCATATTAAACGCCTAAGAATGTACCTGACTAGTAAGTATCTTAAAACCTATGGATTGCTATGTCTCCGAAAGAGAATCAAGCATGTGTACTTGGGCATAAATGCAGCAGTGATAGGATTGGAGGGGTTCGTGAGCAAATGAAGACCCTTTGAAGTCATATTGCATGGTACCCATTCCACGGGTCTCAACTCTCCAGGTTTAAGGTATTGTTCCTTCAGCTAAAACATGCATGTGGAACCTAGATTATGATCAACCATGTGATCGGGAGACGTGTTCAAATATGTCTCAGTTTTCGTACCCTGGTACTCGGGTTCAACATTCCAGACGCTTTACTAACACTCTCCCCACTTGGAGAGTCAGTCCCTTTAACCTCCTGTTTGGCCCAGTTTGCAATTTCTGTGGAAGATGAACAGGAATAGCGAAAACCAATGAGAGACTAGCTGGAGGTGTCTGGATGGGCAAATTTAACTCTCATTTCCCACCAGGAAGAGGAATTAAGCAAAGGCTCAGCGTGCCGTGCCGGAACCAGATTAGGGCCTGTAGACATCCTGCGGTGTTGCGGCCAGGTCACAAGAAAGCGAGTTGAAGAAAGGAGCTCAGGGGCACTGTAATTCACAAACCTGCAGAGTTATAAATGACAGCTATCGTCCAAAAATAGACTGAAGTAAGGCTGCCAAGAGGACTTGAAAGCGGGGCAGAATTGCAGGAAACCGATTTCAGGAGGTAGACTGGAATTGCATTGAAGGCATAGGAAAAGAGGCAGAACGTCCACAATGATGCACTTGGCCAAAAAGGGCGTATGCGTTTTTTCCTGAATATATTCAGGAAAAAACGCATACGCCCTTTTTGGCCAACCAAGCAAACTTGCAAAGGAAATCTGCACTACAATGAAGTCTCACTTCTCCCCGGTCAAAAGGGCCATCTGAAAAAAGTGTAAACTCCAGAAAGGCAGGACAGGCCATGGAGAACTGGGAGCCTTGTTATGCTGATGGGCGGGATGTAAATTGCCAACAGACACTCAGGAGAAGTGTATGGTGTTTCCTGAAACATCTAAAAAACAAAGCATCAGAGCCTAGGGCACTTACACTTATGGTCCTATAGCTTAGGGAAATTAAAATCAAAAAGACACAGCCACCCCAAAGTTTGGGACACCTCCGTTTACAAGAACCTCGTTTACCGTACAAGTTCAATATCACAGAAAGTGAAAAATGGATAAAGAACTTGTGGTACTTACGTACAATGCAGTATCACTCAGCAATGAAATCTATGTCATCAGGCCCGTAGCAGCATAATGAGTGGATTCAGGTATGATGATTCTAACTGAAATAAGTCACACAGAAAAAGAAACATCATAAGATATCACTAATACACGGAATGTAAACTTGGCTACACAGGAACTGCATTCCAAAACAGAACAGGGTCTCAAATTTAGAAAACCAACTTATGCTTGCTTAAGGGGAAAGGTGAGTTGGGGTGCTGCATAAAACCAGAGATTGAAATGAGCACAGATAAAGTTCCTTAAGCCAAATATGGAATAGACAAGAGCTACTCCTTGCTCAACGAAATGGACTCAAAACCCCATATTAAACGCCTAAGAATGTACCTGACTAGTAAGTATCTTAAAACCTATGGATTGCTATGTCTCCGAAAGAGAATCAAGCATGTGTACAGGGGCAAAAACGCAGCAGTGATAGGATTGGAGAGGTTCGGTGAGCAAATGAAGACCCTTTTAAGTCATATTGCATGGTACCCATTACACGGGTCTTAACTCTCCAGGTTTAAGGTATTCTTCCTTCAGCTAAAACATGCATGTGGAACCCAGAGTATGATCAACCATGTGAACGGGAGACGTGTTCAAATATGTCTCAGTTTTCCTCCCCTGGTACTCGGGTGCAACATTCCAGACGCTTTACTAACACTCTCCCCACTTGGAGAGTCAGTCCCTTTAACCTCCTGTTTGGCCCAGTTTGCAATTTCTGCGGAAGATGAACAGGAATAGCGAGAACCAATGAGAGACTACCTGGAGGTGTCTGGACGGGCAAATTTAACTCTCATTTCCCACCAGGAAGAGGAATTAACCAAAGGCTCAGCGTGCCGTGCCGGAACCAGATTAGGGCCTGAAGCCATCCTGCGGTGTTGCGGCCAGGTCACAAGAAAGCGAGTTGAAGAAAGGAGCTCAGGGGCACTGTAATTCACAAACCTGCAGAGTTATAAATGACAGCTATCGTCCAAAAATAGACTGAAGTAAGGCTGCCAAGAGGACTTGAAAGCGGGGCAGAATTGCAGGAAACCGATTTCAGGAGGTAGACTGGAATTGCATTGAAAGCATAGGAAAAGAGGCAGAACGTCCACAATGATGCACTTGGCCAAAAAGGGCGTATGCGTTTTTTCCTGAATATATTCAGGAAAAAACGCATACGCCCTTTTTGGCCAACCAAGCAAGCTTGCAAAGGAAATCTGCACTACAATGAAGTCTCACTTCCCCCCGGTCAAAAGGGCCATCTGAAAAAAGTGTAAAATCCAGAAAGGCAGGACAGGCCATGGAGAACTGGGAGCCTTGTTATGCTGATGGGCGGGATGTAAATTGCCAACAACCACTCGGGAGAAGTGTATGGTGTTTCCTGAAACATCTAAAAAACAAAGCAACAGAACCTAGGGCACTTCCACTTATGGTCCTATAGCTTAGGGAAATTAAAATGAAAAAGACACAGCCACCCCAAAGTTTGGAACGGCTCTGTTTACAAGAACCTCGTTTACAGTACAAGTTCAACATCGCAGAAAGTGAAAAATGGATAAAGAAGTTGTGGTATTTACTTACAAAGCAATATCACTCAGCAATGAAATCTGTGTCATCAGGCCCTTAGCAGCACAATGAGTGGATTCAGGTATGATGATTCTAACTGAAATAAGTCACACAGAAAAAGAAACATCATAAGATATCAGTAATACACGGAATGTAAACTTGGCTACACAGGAACTGCATTCCAAAACAGAACAGGGTCTCAAATTTAGAAAACCAACTTATGCTTGCTTAAGGGGAAAGGTGAGTTGGGGTGCTGCATAAAACCAGAGATTGAAATGAGCACAGATAAAGTTCCTTAAGCCAAATATGGAATAGACAAGAGCTACTCCTTGCTCAACGAAATGGACTCAAAACCCCATATTAAACGCCTAAGAATGTACCTGACTAGTAAGTATCTTAAAACCTATGGATTGCTATGTCTCCAAAAGAGAATCAAGCGTGTGTACAGGGGCATAAATGCAGCAGTGATAGGATTGGGGAGGTTCGGTGAGCAAATGAAGACCCTTTGAAGTCATATTGCATGGTACCCATTACACGGGTCTCAACTCTCCAGGTTTAAGGTATTCTTCCTTCAGCTAAAACATGCATGTGGAACCCAGAGTATGATCAACCATGTGAACGGGAGACGTGTTCAAATATGTCTCAGTTTTCCTCCCCTGGTACTTGGGTGCAACATTCCAGACGCTTTACTAACACTCTCCCGACTTGGAGAGTCAGTCCCTTTAACCTCCTGTTTGGCCCAGTTTGCAATTTCTGCGGAAGATGAACAGGAATAGCGAGAACCAATGAGAGGCTAGCTGGAGGTGTCTGGACGGGCAAATTCAACTCTCATTTCCCACCAGGAAGAGGAATTAACCAAAGGCTCAGCATGCCGGGCCGAAACCAGATTAGGGCCTGAAGCCATCCTGCGGTGTTGCGGCCAGGTCACAAGAAAGCGAGTTGAAGAAAGGAACTCAGGGGCACTGTAATTCACAAACCTGCAGAGTTATAAATGACAGCTATCGTCCAAAAATAGACTGAAGTAAGGCTGCCAAGAGGACTTGAAAGCGGGGCAGAATTGCAGGAAACCGATTTCAGGAGGTAGACTGGAATTGCATTGAAAGCATAGGAAAAGAGGCAGAACGTCCACAATGATGCACTTGGCCAAAAAGGGCGTATGCGTTTTTTCCTGAATATATTCAGGAAAAAACGCATACGCCCTTTTTGGCCAACCAAGCAAGCTTGCAAAGGAAATCTGCACTACAATGAAGTCTCACTTCCCCCCGGTCAAAAGGGCCATCTGAAAAAAGTGTAAAATCCAGAAAGGCAGGACAGGCCATGGAGAACTGGGAGCCTTGTTATGCTGATGGGCGGGATGTAAATTGCCAAGAACCACTTGGGAGAAGTGTATGGTGTTTCCTGAAACAACTAAAAAACAAAGCAACAGAACCTAGGGCACTTCCACTTATGGTCCTATAGCTTAGGGAAATTAAAATGAAAAAGACACAGCCACCCCAAAGTTTGGAACAGCTCTGTTTACAAGAACCTCGTTTACAGTACAAGTTCAACATCGCAGAAAGTGAAAAATGGATAAAGAAGTTGTGGTATTTACTTACAAAGCAATATCACTCAGCAATGAAATCTGTGTCATCAGGCCCTTAGCAGCACAATGAGTGGATTCAGGTATGATGATTCTAAGTGAAATAAGTCACACAGAAAAAGAAACATCATAAGATATCACTAATACACGGAATGTAAACTTGGCTACACAGGAACTGCATTCCAAAACAGAACAGGGTCTCAAATTTAGAAAACCAACTTATGCTTGCTTAAGGGGAAAGGTGAGTTGGGGTGCTGCATAAAACCAGAGATTGAAATGAGCACAGATAAATTTCCTTAAGCCAAATATGGAATAGACAAGAGCTACTCCTTGCTCAACGAAATGGACTCAAAACCCCATATTAAACGCCTAAGAATGTACCTGACAAGTAAGTGTCTTAAAACCTATGGATTGCTATGTCTCCAAAAGAGAATCAAGCGTGTGTACAGGGGCATAAACGCAGCAGTGATAGGATTGGAGAGGTTCGGTGAGCAAATGAAGACCCTTTGAAGTCATATTGCATGGTACCCATTACACGGGTCTCAACTCTCCAGGTTTAAGGTATTCTTCCTTCAGCTAAAACATGCATGTGGAACCCAGAGTATGATCAACCATGTGAACGGCAGACGTGTTCAAATATGTCTCAGTTTTCCTCCCCTGGTACTCGGGTGCAACATTCCAGACGCTTTACTAACACTCTCCCGACTTGGAGAGTCAGTCCCTTTAACCTCCTGTTTGGCCCAGTTTGCAATTTCTGTGGAAGATGAACAGGAATAGCGAGAACCAATGAAAGAATAGCTGGAGGTGTCTGGACGGGCAAATTTAACTCTCATTTCCCACCAGGAAGAGGAATTAACCAAAGGCTCAGCGTGCCGTGCCAGAACCAGATTAGGGCCTGAAGACATCCTGCGGTGTTGCGGCCAGGCCACAAGAAAGCGAGTTGAAGAAAGGAGCTCAGGGGCACTGTAATTCACAAACATGCAGAGTTATAAATGACAGCTATCGTCCAAAAATAGACTGAAGTAAGGCTGCCAAGAGGACTTGAAAGCGGGGCAGAATTGCAGGAAACCGATTTCAGGAGGTAGACTGGAATTGCATTGAAAGCATAGGAAAAGAGGCAGAACGTCCACAATGATGCACTTGGCCAAAAAGGGCGTATGCGTTTTTTCCTGAATATATTCAGGAAAAAACGCATACGCCCTTTTTGGCCAACCAAGCAAACTTGCAAAGGAAATCTGCACTACAATGAAGTCTCACTTCCCCCCGGTCAAAAGGGCCATCTGAAAAAAGTGTAAAATCCAGAAAGGCAGGACAGGCCATGGAGAACTGGGAGTCTTGTTATGCTGATGGGCGGGATGTAAATTGCCAACAGACACTCAGGAGAAGTGTATGGTGTTTCCTGAAACATCTAAAAAACAAAGCAACAGAGCCGAGGGCACTTGCGCTTATGGTCCTATAGCTTAGGGAAATTAAAATCAAAAAGACACAGCCACCCCAAAGTTTGGGACGCCTCCGTTTACAAGAACCTCGTTTACCGTACAAGTTCAATATCACAGAAAGTGAAAAATGGATAAAGAACTTGTGGTACTTACGTACAATGCAGTATCACTCAGCAATGAAATCTATGTCATCATGCCCGTAGCAGCATAATGAGTGGATTCAGGTACGATGATTCTAACTGAAATAAGTCACACAGAAAAAGAAACATCATAAGATATCACTAATACACGGAATGTAAACTTGGCTACACATGAACTGCATTCCAAAACAGAACAGGGTCTCAAATTTAGAAAACCAACTTATGCTTGCTTAAGGTGAAAGGTGAGTTGGGGTGCTGCATAAAACCAGAGATTGAAATGAGCACAGATAAAGTTCCTTAAGCCAAATATGGAATACAAAAGAGCTACTCCTTGCTCAACGAAATGGACTCAACACCCCATATTAAACGCCAAAGAATGTACCTGACTAGTAAGTATCTTAAAACCTATGGATTGCTATGTCTCCGAAAGAGAATCAAGCATGTGTACAGGGGCATAAACGCAGCAGTGATAGGATTGGAGAGGTTCGTGAGCAAATGAAGACCCTTTGAAGTCATATTGCATGGAACCCATTCCACGGTTTTCAACTACCCAGGTTTAAGGTATTCTTCCTTCATCTAAAACATGCATGTGGAACCTAGAGTATGATCAACCATGTGATCGGGAGACGTGTTCAAATATGTCTCAGTTTTCGTACCCTGGTACTCGGGTGCAACATTCCAGACGCTTTACTAACACTCTCCCCACTTGGAGAGTCAGTCCCTTTAACTTCCTGTTTGGCCCAGTTTGCAATTTCTGTGGAAGATGAACAGGAATAGCGAGAACCAATGAGAGACTACCTGGAGGTGTCTGGATGGGCAAATTCAACTCTCATTTCCCACCAGGAAGAGGAATTAACCAAAGGCTCAGCGTGCCGTGCCAGAACCAGATTAGGGCCTGAAGACATCCTGCGGTGTTGCGGCCAGGTCACAAGAAAGCGAGTTGAAGAAAGGAGCTCAGGGGCACTGTAATTCACAAACCTGCAGAGTTATAAATGACAGCTATTGTCCAAAAATAGACTGAAGTAAGGCTGCCAAGAGGACTTGAAAGCGGGGCAGAATTGCAGGAAACCGATTTCAGGAGGTAGACTGGAATTGCATTGAAAGCATAGGAAAAGAGGCAGAACGTCCACAATGATGCACTTGGCCAAAAAGGGCGTATGCGTTTTTTCCTGAATATATTCAGGAAAAAACGCATACGCCCTTTTTGGCCAACCAAGCAAGCTTGCAAAGGAAATCTGCACTACAATGAAGTCTCACTTCCCCCCGGTCAAAAGGGCCATCTGAAAAAAGTGTAAAATCCAGAAAGGCAGGACAGGCCATGGAGAACTGGGAGCCTTGTTATGCTGATGGGCGGAATGTAAATTGCCAACAACCACTTGGGAGAAGTGTATGGTGTTTCCTGAAACATCTAAGAAACAAAGCAACAGAACCTAGGGCACTTCCACTTATGGTCCTATAGCTTAGGGAAATTAAAATCAAAAAGACACAGCCACCCCAAAGTTTGGAACGGCTCTGTTTACAAGAAACTCGTTTACAGTACAAGTTCAACATCGCAGAAAGTGAAAAATGGATAAAGAAGTTGTGGTATTTACTTACAAAGCAATATCACTCAGCAATGAAATCTGTGTCATCAGGCCCTTAGCATCACAATGAGTGGATTCAGGTATGATGATTCTAACTGAAATAAGTCACACAGAAAAAGAAACATCATAAGATATCAGTAATACACGGAATGTAAACTTGGCTACACAGGAACTGAATTACAGAACAGAACAGGGTCTCAAATTTAGAAAACCAACTTATGCTTGCTTAAGGGGAAAGGTGAGTTGGGGTGCTGCATAAAACCAGAGATTGAAATGAGCACAGATAAAGTTCCTTAAGCCAAATATGGAATAGACAAGAGCTACTCCTTGCTCAACGAAATGGAC
Organism: Stenella coeruleoalba; assembly: GCF_951394435.1. NCBI lineage: Eukaryota > Metazoa > Chordata > Mammalia > Artiodactyla > Delphinidae > Stenella > Stenella coeruleoalba. The sequence continues at coordinate 109,141 of NW_027646083.1, read as the reverse complement.
TCAACACCGCATATTAAACGCCTAAGAATGTACCTGACTAGTAAGTATCTTAAAACCTATGGATTGCTATGTCTCCGAAAGAGAATCAAGCATGTGTACATGGGCATAAATGCAGCAGTGATAGGATTGGAGGGGTTCGTGAGCAAATGAAGACCCTTTGAAGTCATATTGCATGGTACCCATTCCACGGGTCTCAACTCTCCAGGTTTAAGGTATTGTTCCTTCAGCTAAAACATGCATGTGGAACCTAGATTATGATCAACCATGTGATCGGGAGACGTGTTCAAATATGTCTCAGTTTTCGTACCCTGGTACTCGGGTTCAACATTCCAGACGCTTTACTAACACTCTCCCCACTTGGAGAGTCAGTCCCTTTAACCTCCTGTTTGGCCCAGTTTGCAATTTCTGTGGAAGATGAACAGGAATAGCGAGAACCAATGAGAGACTAGCTGGAGGTGTCTGGATGGGCAAATTTAACTCTCATTTCCCACCAGGAAGAGGGATTAACCAAAGGCTCAGCGTGCCGTGCCGGAACCAGATTAGGGCCTGTAGACATCCTGCGGTGTTGCGGCCAGGTCACAAGAAAGCGAGTTGAAGAAAGGAGCTCAGGGGCACTGTAATTCACAAACCTGCAGAGTTATAAATGACAGCTATCGTCCAAAAATAGACTGAAGTAAGGCTGCCAAGAGGACTTGAAAGCGGGGCAGAATTGCAGGAAACCGATTTCAGGAGGTAGACTGGAATTGCATTGAAGGCATAGGAAAAGAGGCAGAACGTCCACAATGATGCACTTGGCCAAAAAGGGCGTATGCGTTTTTTCCTGAATATATTCAGGAAAAAACGCATACGCCCTTTTTGGCCAACCAAGCAAACTTGCAAAGGAAATCTGCACTACAATGAAGTCTCACTTCTCCCCGGTCAAAAGGACCATCTGAAAAAAGTGTAAACTCCAGAAAGGCAGGACAGGCCATGGAGAACTGGGAGCCTTGTTATGCTGATGGGCGGGATGTTAATTGCCAACAACCACTGGGGAGAAGTGTATGGTGTTTCCTGAAACATCTAAAAAACAAAGCATCAGAGCCTAGGGCACTTCCACTTATGGTCCTATAGCTTAGGGAAATTAAAATCAAAAAGACACAGCCACCCCAAAGTTTGCGACACCTCCGTTTACAAGAACCTCGTTTACCGTACAAGTTCAATATCACAGAAAGTGAAAAATGGATAAAGAACTTGTGGTACTTACGTACAATGCAGTATCACTCAGCAATGAAATCTATGTCATCAGGCCCGTAGCAGCATAATGAGTGGATTCAGGTACGATGATTCTAACTGAAATAAGTCACACAGAAAAAGAAACATCATAAGATATCAGTAATACACGGAATGTAAACTTGGCTACACAGGAACTGCATTCCAAAACAGAACAGGGTCTCAAATTTAGAAAACCAACTTATGCTTGCTTAAGGGGAAAGGTGAGTTGGGGTGCTGCATAAAACCAGAGATTGAAATGAGCACAGATAAAGTTCCTTAAGCCAAATATGGAATAGACAAGAGCTACTCCTTGCTCAACGAAATGGACTCAAAACCCCATATTAAACGCCTAAGAATGTACCTGACTAGTAAGTATCTTAAAACCTATGGATTGCTATGTCTCCGAAAGAGAATCAAGCATGTGTACAGGGGCATAAACGCAGCAGTGATAGGATTGGAGAGGTTCGGTGAGCAAATGAAGACCCTTTTAAGTCATATTGCATGGTACCCATTACACGGGTCTTAACTCTCCAGGTTTAAGGTATTCTTCCTTCAGCTAAAACATGCATGTGGAACCCAGAGTATGATCAACCATGTGAACGGGAGACGTGTTCAAATATGTCTCAGTTTTCCTCCCCTGGTACTCGGGTGCAACATTCCAGACGCTTTATTAACACTCTCCCCACTTGGAGAGTCAGTCCCTTTAACCTCCTGTTTGGCCCAGTTTGCAATTTCTGCGGAAATGAACAGGAATAGCGAGAACCAATGAGAGACTAGCTGGAGGTGTCTGGACGGGCAAATTTAACTCTCATTTCCCACCAGGAAGACGAATTAACCAAAGGCTCAGCGTGCCGTGCCGGAACCAGATTAGGGCCTGAAGCCATCCTGCGGTGTTGCGGCCAGGTCAAAAGAAAGCGAGTTGAAGAAAGGAGCTCAGGGGCACTGTAATTCACAAACCTGCAGAGTTATAAATGACAGCTATCGTCCAAAAATAGACTGAAGTAAGGCTGCCAAGAGGACTTGAAAGCGGGGCAGAATTGCAGGAAACCGATTTCAGGAGGTAGACTGGAATTGCATTGAAAGCATAGGAAAAGAGGCAGAACGTCCACAATGATGCACTTGGCCAAAAAGGGCGTATGCGTTTTTTCCTGAATATATTCAGGAAAAAACGCATACGCCCTTTTTGGCCAACCAAGCAAGCTTTCAAAGGAAATCTGCACTACAATGAAGTCTCACTTCCCCCCATCAAAAGGGCCATCTGAAAAAAGTGTAAAATCCAGAAAGGCAGGACAGTCCATGGAGAACTGGGAGCCTTGTTATGCTGATGGGCGGGATGTAAATTGCCAACAACCACTTGGGAGAAGTGTATGGTGTTTCCTGAAACATCTAAAAAACAAAGCAACAGAACCTAGGGCACTTCCACTTATGGTCCTATAGCTTAGGGAAATTAAAATCAAAAAGACACAGCCACCCCAAAGTTTGGAACGGCTCTGTTTACAAGAACCTCGTTTACAGTACAAGTTCAACATCGAAGAAAGTGAAAAATGGATAAAGAAGTTGTGGTATTTACTTACAAAGCAATATCACTCAGCAATGAAATCTGTGTCATCAGGCCCTTAGCATCACAATGAGTGGATTCAGGTATGATGATTCTAACTGAAATAAGTCACACAGAAAAAGAAACATCATAAGATATCAGTAATACACGGAATGTAAACTTGGCTACACAGGAACTGAATTACAGAACAGAACAGGGTCTCAAATTTAGAAAACCAACTTATGCTTGCTTAAGGGGAAAGGTGAGTTGGGGTGCTGCATAAAACCAGAGATTGAAATGAGCACAGATAAAGTTACTTAAGCCAAATATGGAATAGACAAGAGCTACTCCTTGCTCAACGAAATGGACTCAACACCGCATATTAAACGCCTAAGAATGTACCTGACTAGTAAGTATCTTAAAACCTATGGATTGCTATGTCTCCGAAAGAGAATCAAGCATGTGTACAGGGGCATAAACGCAGCAGTGATAGGATTGGAGAGGTTCGGTGAGCAAATGAACACCCTTTGAAGTCATATTGCATGGTACCCATTCCACGGGTTTCAAATACCCAGGTTTAAAGTATTCTTCCTTCAGCTAAAACATGCATGTGGAACCCAAGTATGATCAACCATGTGAACGGAAGACGTGTTCAAATATGTCTCAGTTTTCCTCCCCTGGTACTCGGGTTCAACATTCCAGACGCTTTACTAACACTCTCCCCACTTGGAGAGTCAGCGCCTTTAACCTCCTGTTTGGCCCAGTTTGCAATTTCTGCGGAAGATGAACAGGAATAGGGAGAACCAATGAGAGACTAGCTGGAGGTGTCTGGTCGGGCAAATTTAACTCTCATTTCCCACCAGGAAGAGGAAATAACCAAAGGCTCAGCGTGCCGTGCCGGAACCAGATTAGGGCCGGAAGCCATCCTGCGGTGTTGCGGCCAGCTCAAAAGAAAGCGAGTTGAAGAAAGGAGCTCAGGGGCACTGTAATTCACAAACCTGCAGAGTTATAAATGACAGCTATCGTCCAAAAATAGACTGAAGTAAGGCTGCCAAGAGGACTTGAAAGCGGGGCAGAATTGCAGGAAACCGATTTCAGGAGGTAGACTGGAATTGCATTGAAAGCATAGGAAAAGAGGCAGAACGTCCACAATGATGCACTTGGCCAAAAAGGGCGTATGCGTTTTTTCCTGAATATATTCAGGAAAAAACGCATACGCCCTTTTTGGCCAACCAAGCAAGCTTGCAAAGGAAATCTGCACGACAATGAAGTCTCACTTCCCCCCGGTCAAAAGGGCCATCTGAAAAAAGTGTAAAATCCAGAAAGGCAGGACAGGCCATGGAGAACTGGGAGCCTTGTTATGCTGATGGGCGGGATGTAAATTGCCAACAACCACTCGGGAGAAGTGTATGGTGTTTCCTGAAACATCTAAAAAACAAAGCAACAGAACCTAGGGCACTTCCACTTATGGTCCTATAGCTTAGGGAAATTAAAATGAAAAAGACACAGCCACCCCAAAGTTTGGAACGGCTCTGTTTACAAGAACCTCGTTTACAGTACAAGTTGAACATCGCAGAAAGTGAAAAATGGATAAAGAAGTTGTGGTATTTACTTACAAAGCAATATCACTCAGCAATGAAATCTGTGTCATCAGGCCCTTAGCAGCACAATGAGTGGATTCAGGTATGATGATTCTAACTGAAATAAGTCACACAGAAAAAGAAACATCATAAGATATCACTAATACACGGAATGTAAACTTGGCTACACAGGAACTGAATTACAGAACAGAACAGGGTCTCAAATTTAGAAAACCAACTTATGCTTGCTTAAGGGGAAAGGTGAGTTGGGGTGCTGCATAAAAGCAGAGATTGAAATGAGCACAAAGTTCCTTAAGCCAAATATGGAATAGACAAGAGCTACTCCTTGCTCAACGAAATGGACTTAACACCGCATATTAAACGCCTAAGAATGTACCTGACTAGTAAGTATCTTAAAACCTATAGATTGCTATGTCTCCGAAAGAGAATCAAGCATGTGTACAGGGGCATAAACGCAGCAGTGATAGGATTAGAGTGGTTCAGTGAGCAAATGAAGACCCTTTGAAGTCATATTGCATGGTACCCATTCCACGGGTTTCAACTACGCAGATTTTAGGTATTCTTCCTTCAGCTAAAACATGCATGTGGAACCCAGAGTATGATCAACCATGTGATCGGGAGACGTGTTCAAATATGTCTCAGTTTTCCTCCCCTGGTACTCGGGTGCAACATTCCAGACGCTTTACTAACACTCTCCCCACTTGGAGAGTCAGTCCCTTTAACCTCCTGTTTGGCCCAGTTTGCAATTTCTGCGGAAGATGAACAGGAATAGCGAGAACCAATGAGAGGCTAGCTGGAGGTGTCTGGACGGGCAAATTTAACTCTCATTTCCCACCAGGAAGAGGAATTAACCAAAGGCTCAGCATGCCGGGCCGGAACCAGATTAGGGCCTGAAGCCATCCTGCGGTGTTGCGGCCTGGTCACAAGAAAGCGAGTTGAAGAAAGGAGCTCAGGGGCACTGTAATTCACAAACCTGCAGAGTTATAAATGACAGCTATCGTCCAAAAATAGACTGAAGTAAGGCTGCCAAGAGGACTAGAAAGCGGGGCAGAATTGCAGGAAACCGATTTCAGGAGGTAGACTGGAATTGCATTGAAAGCATAGGAAAAGAGGCAGAACGTCCACAATGATGCACTTGGCCAAAAAGGGCATATGCGTTTTTTCCTGAATATACTCAGGAAAAAACGCATACGCACTTTTTGGCCAACCAAGCAAGCTTGCAAAGGAAATCTGCACTACAATGAAGTCTCACTTCCCCCCGGTCAAAAGGGCCATCTGAAAAAAGTGTAAAATCCAGAAATGCAACAGGCCATTGAGAACTGGGAGCCTTGTTATGCTGATGGGCGGGATGTAAATTGCCAACAGACACTCAGGAGAAGTGTATGGTGTTTCCTGAAACATCTAAAAAACAAAGCAACAGAACCTAGGGCACTTCCACTTATGGTCCTATAGCTTAGGGAAATTAAAATGAAAAACACACAGCCACCCCAAAGTTTGGGACGCCTCCGTTTACAAGAACCTCGTTTACCGTACAAGTTCAATATCACAGAAAGTGAAAAATGGATAAAGAACTTGTGGTACTTACGTACAATGCAGTATCACTCAGCAATGAAATCTATGTCATCAGGCCCGTAGCAGCATAATGAGTGGATTCAGGTACGATGATTCTAACTGAAATAAGTCACACAGAAAAAGAAACATCATAAGATATCACTAATACACGGAATGTAAACTTGGCTACACAGGAACTGCATTCCAAAACAGAACAGGGTCTCAAATTTAGAAAACCAACTTATGCTTGCTTAAGGGGAAAGGTGAGTTGGGGTGCTGCATAAAACCAGAGATTGAAATGAGCACAGATAAAGTTCCTTAAGCCAAATATGGAATAGACAAGAGCTACTCCTTGCTCAACGAAATGGACTCAACACTGCATATTAAATGCCTAAGAATGTAGCTGACTAGTAAGTATCTTAAAACCTATGGATTGCTATGTCTCCGAAAGAGAATCAAGCATGTGTACAGGGGCATAAACGCAGCAGTGATAGGATTGGAGAGGTTTGGTGAGCAAATGAAGACCCTTTGAAGTCATATTGCATGGTACCCATTCCACGGGTTTCAACTACCCAGGTTTAAGGTATTCTTCCTTCAGCTAAAACATGCATGTGGAACCTAGAGTATGATCAACCATGTGATCGGGACATGTGTTCAAATATGTCTCAGTTTTCGTACCCTGGTACTCGGGTGCAACATTCCAGACGCTTTACTAACACTCTCCCCACTTGGAGAGTCAGTCCCTTTAACCTCCTGTTTGGCCCAATTTGCAATTTCTGTGGAAGATGAACAGGAATAGCGAGAACCAATGAGAGACTAGCTGGAGGTGTCTGGATGGGCAAATTTAACTCTCATTTCCCACCAGGAAGAGGAATTAACCAAAGGCTCAGCGTGCCGTGCCAGAACCAGATTAGGGCCTGAAGACATCCTGCGGTGTTGCGGCCAGGTCACAAGAAATCGAGTTGAAGAAAGGAGCTCAGGGGCACTGTAATTCACAAACCTGCAGAGTTATAAATGACAGCTATCGTCCAAAAATAGACTGAAGTAAGGCTGCCAAGAGGACTTGAAAGCGGGGCAGAATTGCAGGAAACCGATTTCAGGAGGTAGACTGGAATTGCATTGAAAGCATAGGAAAAGAGGCAGAACGTCCACAATGATGCACTTGGCCAAAAAGGGCGTATGCGTTTTTTCCTGAATATATTCAGGAAAAAACGCATACGCCCTTTTTGGCCAACCAAGCAAGCTTGCAAAGGAAATCTGCACTACAATGAAGTCTCACTTCCCCCCGGTCAAAAGGGCCATCTGAAAAAAGTGTAAAATCCAGAAAGGCAGGACAGGCCATGGAGAACTGGGAGCCTTGTTATGCTGATGGGCGGTATGTAAATTGCCAACAACCACTCGGGAGAAGTGTATGGTGTTTCCTGAAACATCTAAAAAAGAAAGCAACAGAGCCTAGGGCACTTCCACTTATGGTCCTATAGCTTAGGGAATTTAAAATCAAAAAGACACAGCCACCCCAAAGTTTGGAACGGCTCTGTTTACAAGAACCTCGTTTACAGTACAAGTTCAACATCGCAGAAAGTGAAAAATGGATAAAGAAGTTGTGGTATTTACTTACAAAGCAATATCACTCAGCAATGAAATCTGTGTCATCAGGCCCTTAGCAGCACAATGAGTGGATTCAGGTATGATGATTCTAACTGAAATAAGTCATACAGAAAAAGAAACATCATAAGATATCAGTAATACACGGAATGTAAACTTGGCTACACAGGAACTGAATTACAGAACAGAACAGGGTCTCAAATTTAGAAAACCAACTTATGCTTGCTTAAGGTGAAAGGTGAGTTGGGGTGCTGCATAAAACCAGAGATTGAAATGAGCACAGATAAAGTTCCTTAAGCCAAATATGGAATAGACAAGAGCTACTCCTTGCTCAACGAAATGGACTCAACACCGCATATTAAACGCCTAAGAATGTACCTGACTAGTAAGTATCTTAAAACCTATGGATTGCTATGTCTCCGAAAGAGAATCAAGCATGTGTACAGGGGCATAAAAGCAGCAGTGATAGGATTGGAGAGGTTCGGTGAGCAAATGAAGACCCTTTGAAGTCATATTGCATGGTACCCATTCCACGGGTTTCAACTCTCCAGGTTTAAGGTATTCTTCCTTCAGCTAAAACATGCATGTGGAACCTAGAGTATGATCAACCATGTGATCGGGAGACGTGTTCAAATATGTCTCAGTTTTCGTACGCTGGTACTCGGATGCAACATTCCAGACGCTTTACTAACACTCTCCGCACTTGGAGAGTCAGTCCCTTTAACCTCCTGTTTGGCCCAGTTTGCAATTTCTGTGGAAGATGAACAGGAATAGCGAGAACCAATGAGAGACTAGCTGGAGGTGTCTGGATGGGCAAATTTAACTCTAATTTCCCACCAGGAAGAGGAATTAACCAAAGGCTCAGCGTGCCGTGCCAGAACCAGATTAGGGCCTGAAGACATCCTGCGGTGTTGCGGCCAGGTCACAAGAAAGCGAGTTGAAGAAAGGAGCTCAGGAGCACTGTAATTCACAAACATGCAGAGTTATAAATGACAGCTATCGTCCAAAAATAGACTGAAGTAAGGCTGCCAAGAGGACTTGAAAGCGGGGCAGAATTGCAGGAAACCGATTTCAGGAGGTAGACTGGAATTGCATTGAAAGCATAGGAAAAGAGGCAGAACGTCCACAATGATGCACTTGGCCAAAAAGGGCGTATGCGTTTTTTCCTGAATATATTCAGGAAAAAACGCATACGCCCTTTTTGGCCAACCAAGCAAGCTTGCAAAGGAAATCTGCACTACAATGAAGTCTCACTTCCCCCCGGTCAAAAGGGCCATCTGAAAAAAGTGTAAACTCCAGAAAGGCAGGACAGGCCATGGAGAACTGGGAGCCTTGTTATGCTGATGGGCGGGATGTAAATTACCAACAGACACTCAGGAGAAGTGTATGGTGTTTCCTGAAACATCTAAAAAACAAAGCAACAGAGCCTAGGGCACTGCCACTTATGGTCCTATAGCTTAGGGAAATTAAAATCAAAAAGACACAGCCACCCCAAAGTTTGGAACGGCTCTGTTTACAAGAACCTCGTTTACAGTACAAGTTCAACATCGCAGAAAGTGAAAAATGGATAAAGAAGTTGTGGTATTTACTTACAAAGCAATATCACTCAGCAATGAAATCTGTGTCATCAGGCCCTTAGCAGCACAATGAGTGGATTCAGGTATGATGATTCTAACTGAAATAAGTCACACAGAAAAAGAAACATCATAAGATATCAGTAATACACGGAATGTAAACTTGGCTACACAGGAACTGAATTGCAGAACAGAACAAGGTCTCAAATTTAGAAAACCAACTTATGCTTGCTTAAGGGGAAAGGTGAGTTGGGGTGCTGCATAAAACCAGAGATTGAAATGAGCACAGATAAAGTTCCTTAAGCCAAATATGGAATAGACAAGAGCTACTCCTTGCTCAACGAAATGGACTCAACACCCCATATTAAACGCCTAAGAATGTACCTGACTAGTAAGTATCTTAAAACCTATGGATTGCTATGTCTCCGAAAGAGAATCAAGCATGTGTACAGGGGCATAAACGCAGCAGTGATAGGATTGGAGAGGTTCGGTGAGCAAATGAAGACCCTTTGAAGTGATATTGCATGGTACCCATTCCACGGGTTTCAACTACCCAGGTTTTAGGTATTCTTCCTTCAGCTAAAACATGCATGTAGAACCTAGATTATGATCAACCATGTGATCGGGAGACGTGTTCAAATATGTCTCAGTTTTCCTCCCCTGGTACTCGGGTGCAACATTCCAGACGCTTTACTAACACTCTCCCCACTTGGAAAGTCAGCGCCTTTAACCTCCTGTTTGGCCCAGTTTGCAATTTCTGCGGAAGATGAACAGGAATAGCGAGAACCAATGAGAGGCTAGCTGGAGGTGTCTGGACGGGCAAATTTAACTCTCATTTCCCACCAGGAAGAGGAAATAACCAAAGGCTCAGTGTGCCGTGCCGGAACCAGATTAGGGCCTGAAGCCATCCTGCGGTGTTGCGGCCAGGTCACAAGAAAGCGAGTTGAAGAAAGGAGCTCAGGGGCACTGTAATTCACAAACCTGCAGAGTTATAAATGACAGCTATCGTCCAAAAATAGACTGAAGTAAGGCTGCCAAGAGGACTTGAAAGCGGGGCAGAATTGCAGGAAACCGATTTCAGGAGGTAGACTGGAATTGCATTGAAAGCATAGGAAAAGAGGCAGAACGTCCACAATGATGCACTTGGCCAAAAAGGGCGTATGCGTTTTTTCCTGAATATATTCAGGAAAAAACGCATACGCCCTTTTTGGCCAACCAAGCAAGCTTGCAAAGGAAATCTGCACTACAATGAAGTCTCACTTCCCCCCGGTCAAAAGGGCCATCTGAAAAAAGTGTAAAATCCAGAAAGGCAGGACAGGCCATGGAGAACTGGGAGCCTTGTTATGCTGATGGGCGGGATGTAAATTGCCAACAACCACTCGGGAGAAGTGTATGGTGTTTCCTGAAACATCTAAAAAACAAAGCAACAGAACCTAGGGCACTTCCACTTATGGTCCTATAGCTTAGGGAAATTAAAATCAAAAAGACACAGCCACCCCAAAGTTTGGAACGGCTCTGTTTACAAGAACCTCATTTACAGTACAAGTTCAACATCGCAGAAAGTGAAAAATGGATAAAGAAGTTGTGGTATTTACTTACAAAGCAATATCACTCAGCAATGAAATCTGTGTCATCAGGCCCTTAGCAGCACAATGAGTGGATTCAGGTATGATGATTCTAACTGAAATAAGTCACACAGAAAAAGAAACATCATAAGATATCAGTAATACACGGAATGTAAACTTGGCTACACAGGAACTGAATTGCAGAACAGAACAGGGTCTCAAATTTAGAAAACCAACTTATGCTTGCTTAAGGGGAAAGGTGAGTTCGGGTGCTGCATAAAACCAGAGATTGAAATGAGCACAGATAAAGTTCCTTAAGCCAAATATGGAATAGTCAAGACCTACTCCTTGCTCAACGAAATGGACTCAACACCGCATATTAAACGCCTAAGAATGTACCTGACTAGTAAGTATCTTAAAACCTATGGATTGCTATGTCTCCGAAAGAGAATCAAGCATGTGTACAGGGGCATAAACGCAGCAGTGATAGGATTGGAGAGGTTCGGTGAGCAAATGAAGACCCTTTGAAGTCATATTGCATGGTACCCATTCCACGGGTTTCAACTACCCAGGTTTTAGGTATTCTTCCTTCAGCTAAAACATGCATGTGGAACCCAAGTATGATCAACCATGTGAATGGGAGACGTGTTCAAATATGTCTCAGTTTTCCTCCCCTGGTACTCGGGTGCAACATTCCAGACGCTTTACTAACACTCTCCCCACTTGGAGAGTCAGTCCCTTTAACCTCCTGTTTGGCCCAGTTTGCAATTTCTGCGGAAGATGAACAGGAATAGCGAGAACCAATGAGAGACTAGCTGGAGGTGTCTGGACGGGCAAATTTAACTCTCATTTCTCACCAGGAAGAGGAATTAACCAAAGGCTCAGCGTGCCGTGTGGGAACCAGATTAGGGCCTGAAGCCATCCTGCGGTGTTGCAGCCAGCTCACAAGAAAGCGAGTTGAAGAAAGGAGCTCAGGGGCACTGTAATTCACAAACCTGCAGAGTTATAAATGACAGCTATCGTCCAAAAATAGACTGAAGTAAGGCTGCCAAGAGGACTTAAAGCGGGGCAGAATTGCAGGAAACCGATTTCAGGAGGTAGACTGGAATTGCATTGAAAGCATAGGAAAAGAGGCAGAACGTCCACAATGATGCACTTGGCCAAAAAGGGCGTATGCGTTTTTTCCTGAATATATTCAGGAAAAAACGCATACGCCCTTTTTGGCCAACCAAGCAAGCTTGCAAAGGAAATCTGCACTACAATGAAGTCTCACTTCCCCCCGGTCAAAAGGGCCATCTGAAAAAAGTGTAAAATCCAGAAAGGCAGGACAGGCCATGGAGAACTGGGAGCCTTGTTATGCTGATGGGCGGGATGTAAATTGCCAACAACCACTCGGGAGAAGTGTATGGTGTTTCCTGAAACATCTAAAAAACAAAGCAACAGAACCTAGGGCACTTCCACTTATGGTCCTATAGCTTAGGGAAATTAAAATCAAAAAGACACAGCCACCCCAAAGTTTGGAACGGCTCTGTTTACAAGAACCTCATTTACAGTACAAGTTCAACATCGCAGAAAGTGAAAAATGGATAAAGAAGTTGTGGTATTTACTTACAAAGCAATATCACTCAGCAATGAAATCTGTGTCATCAGGCCCTTAGCAGCACAATGAGTGGATTCAGGTATGATGATTCTAACTGAAATAAGTCACACAGAAAAAGAAACATCATAAGATATCAGTAATACACGGAATGTAAACTTGGCTACACAGGAACTGAATTACAGAACAGAACAGGGTCTCAAATTTAGAAAACCAACTTATGCTTGCTTAAGGGTAAAGGTGAGTTCGGGTGCTGCATAAAACCAGAGATTGAAATGAGCACAGATAAAGTTCCTTAAGCCAAATATGGAATAGACAAGAGCTACTCCTTGCTCAACGAAATGGACTCAACACCGCATATTAAACGCCTAAGAATGTACCTGACTAGTAAGTATCTTAAAACCTATGGATTGCTATGTCTCCGAAAGAGAATCAAGCATGTGTACAGGGGCATAAACGCAGCAGTGATAGGATTGGAGAGGTTCGGTGAGCAAATGAAGACCCTTTGAAGTCATATTGCATGGTACCCATTCCACGGGTTTCAACTACCCAGGTTTTAGGTATTCTTCCTTCAGCTAAAACATGCATGTGGAACCCAGAGTATGATCATCCGTGTGAACGGGAGACGTGTTCAAATATGTCTCAGTTTTCCTCCCCTGGTACTCGGGTGCAACATTCCAGACGCTTTACTAACACTCTCCCGACTTGGAGAGTCATCGCCTTTAACCTCCTGTTTGGCCCAGTTTGTAATTTCTTTGGAAGATGAACAGGAATAGCGAGAACCAATGAGAGACTAGCTGGAGGTGTCTGGACGGGCAAATTTAACTCTCATTTCCCACCAGGAAGAGGAAATAACCAAAGGCTCAGCGTGCCGTGCCGGAACCAGATTAGGGCCTGAAGCCATCCTGTGGTGTTGCGGCCAGCTCACAAGAAAGCGAGTTGAAGAAAGAGCTCAGGGGCACTGTAATTCACAAACCTGCAGAGTTATAAATGACAGCTATCGTCCAAAAATAGACTGAAGTAAGGCTGCCAAGAGGACTTGAAAGCGGGGCAGAATTGCAGGAAACCGATTTCAGGAGGTAGACTGGAATTGCATTGAAAGCATAGGAAAAGAGGCAGAACGTCCACAATGATGCACTTGGCCAAAAAGGGCGTATGCGTTTTTTCCTGAATATATTCAGGAAAAAACGCATACGCCCATTTTGGCCAACCAAGCAAGCTTGCAAAGGAAATCTGCACTACAATGAAGTCTCACTTCCCCCCGGTCAAAAGGGCCATCTGAAAAAAGTGTAAAATCCAGAAAGGCAGGACAGGCCATGGAAAACTGGGAGCCTTGTTATGCTGATGGGCGGGATGTAAATTGCCAAGAACCACTTGGGAGAAGTGTATGGTGTTTCCTGAAACATCTAAAAAACAAAGCAACAGAACCTAGGGCACTTCCACTTATGGTCCTATAGCTTAGGGAAATTAAAATCAAAAAGACACAGCCACCCCAAAGTTTGGAACGGCTCTGTTTACAAGAACCTCATTTACAGTACAAGTTCAACATTGCAGAAAGTGAAAAATGGATAAAGAAGTTGTGGTATTTACTTACAAAGCAATATCACTCAGCAATGAAATCTGTGTCATCAGGCCCTTAGCAGCACAATGAGTGGATTCAGGTATGATGATTCTAACTGAAATAAGTCACACAGAAAATGAAACATCATAAGATATCACTAATACACGGAATGTAAACTTGGCTACACAGGAACTGAATTACAGAACAGAACAGGGTCTCAAATTTAGAAAACCAACTTATGCTTGCTTAAGGGGAAAGGTGAGTTCGGGTGCTGCATAAAACTAGAGATTGAAATGAGCACAGATAAAGTTCCTTAAGCCAAATATGGAATAGACAAGAGCTACTCCTTGCTCAACGAAATGGACTCAACACCGCATATTAAACGCCTAAGAATGTACCTGACTAGTAAGTATCTTAAAACCTATGGATTGCTATGTCTCCGAAAGAGAATCAAGCATGTGTACAGGGGCATAAACGCAGCAGTGATAGGATTGGAGAGGTTCGGTGAGCAAATGAAGACCCTTTGAAGTCATATTGCATGGTACCCATTCCACGGGTTTCAACTACCCAGGTTTTAGGTATTCTTCCTTCAGCTAAAACATGCATGTGGAACCCAGAGTATGATCATCCGTGTGAACGGGAGACGTGTTCAAATATGTCTCAGTTTTCCTCCCCTGGTACTCTGCTGCAACATTCCAGACGCTTTACTAACACTCTCCCGACTTGGAGAGTCATCGCCTTTAACCTCCTGTTTGGCCCAGTTTGCAATTTCTGTGGAAGATGAACAGGAATAGCGAGAACCAATGAGAGATTAGCTGGAGGTGTCTGGACGGGCAAATTTAACTCTCATTTCCCACCAGGAAGAGGAAATAACCAAAGGCTCAGCGTGCCGTGCCGGAACCAGATTAGGGCCTGAAGCCATCCTGCGGTGTTGCGGCCAGCTCACAAGAAAGCGAGTTGAAGAAAGAGCTCAGGGGCACTGTAATTCACAAACCTGCAGAGTTATAAATGACAGCTATCGTCCAAAAATAGACTGAAGTAAGGCTGCCAAGAGGACTTGAAAGCGGGGCAGAATTGCAGGAAACCGATTTCAGGAGGTAGACTGGAATTGCATTGAAAGCATAGGAAAAGAGGCAGAACGTCCACAATGATGCACTTGGCCAAAAAGGGCGTATGCGTTTTTTCCTGAATATATTCAGGAAAAAACGCATACGCCCTTTTTGGCCAACCAAGCAAGCTTGCAAAGGAAATCTGCACTACAATGAAGTCTCACTTCCCCCCGGTCAAAAGGGACATCTGAAAAAAGGGTAAAATCCAGAAAGGCAGGACAGGCCATGGAGAACTGGGAGCCTTGTTATGCTGATGGGCGGGATGTA
The DNA here is from genome assembly GCF_951394435.1 of Stenella coeruleoalba. Lineage (NCBI taxonomy): Eukaryota > Metazoa > Chordata > Mammalia > Artiodactyla > Delphinidae > Stenella > Stenella coeruleoalba. The sequence goes on along the minus strand of NW_027646083.1, from coordinate 93,923 downwards.
AATTGCCAACAACCACTCGGGAGAAGTGTATGGTGTTTCCTGAAACATCTAAAAAACAAAGCAACAGAACCTAGGGCACTTCCACTTATGGTCCTATAGCTTAGGGAAATTAAAATCAAAAAGACACAGCCACCTCAAAGTTCGGAATGGCTCTGTTTACAAGAACCTCGTTTACAGTACAAGTTCAACATCGCAGAAAGTGAAAAATGGATAAAGAAGTTGTGGTATTTACTTACAAAGCAATATCACTCAGCAATGAAATCTGTGTCATCAGGCCCTTAGCAGCACAATGAGTGGATTCAGGTATGATGATTCTAACTGAAATAAGTCACACAGAAAAAGAAACATCATAAGATATCAGTAATACACGGAATGGAAACTTGGCTACACAGGAACTGAATTACAGAACAGAACAGGTTCTCAAATTTAGAAAACCAACTTATGCTTGCTTAAGGGGAAAGGTGAGTTGGGGTGCTGCATAAAACCAGAGATTGAAATGAGCACAGATAAAGTTCCTTAAGCCAAATATGGAATAGACAAGAGCTACTCCTTGCTCAACGAAATGGACTCAACACCGCATATTAAACGCCTAAGAATGTACCTGACTAGTAAGTATCTTAAAACCTATGGATTGCTATGTCTCCGAAAGAGAATCAAGCATGTGTACAGGGGCATAAACGCAGCAGTGATAGGATTGGAGAGGTTCGGTGAGCAAATGAAGACCCTTTGAAGTCATATTGCATGGTACCCATTCCACGGGTTTCAACTACCCAGGTTTTAGGTATTCTTCCTTCAGCTAAAACATGCATGTGGAACCCAGAGTATGATCATCCGTGTGAACGGGAGACGTGTTCAAATATGTCTCAGTTTTCCTCCCCTGGTACTCGGCTGCAACATTCCAGACGCTTTACTAACACTCTCCCCACTTGGAGAGTCAGGGCCTTTAACCTCCTGTTTGGCCCAGTTTGCAATTTCTGCGGAAGATGAACAGGAATAGCGAGAACCAATGAGAGGCTAGCTGGAGGTGTCTGGACGGGCAAATTTAACTCTCATTTCCCACCAGGAAGAGGAAATAACCAAAGGCTAAGTGTGCCGTGCCGGAACCAGATTAGGGCCTGAAGCCATCCTGCGGTGTTGCGGCCAGGTCACAAGAAAGCGAGTTGAAGAAAGGAGCTCAGGGGCACTGTAATTCACAAACCTGCAGAGTTATAAATGACAGCTATCGTCCAAAAATAGACTGAAGTAAGGCTGCCAAGAGGACTTGAAAGCGGGGCAGAATTGCAGGAAACCGATTTCAGGAGGTAGACTGGAATTGCATTGAAAGCATAGGAAAAGAGGCAGAACGTCCACAATGATGCACTTGGCCAAAAAGGGCGTATGCGTTTTTTCCTGAATATATTCAGGAAAAAACGCATACGCCCTTTTTGGCCAACCAAGCAAGCTTGCAAAGGAAATCTGCACTACAATGAAGTCTCACTTCCCCCCGGTCAAAAGGGCCATCTGAAAAAAGTGTAAAATCCAGAAAGGCAGGACAGGCCATGGAGAACTGGGAGCCTTGTTATGCTGATGGGCGGGATGTAAATTGCCAACAGACACTCGGGAGAAGTGTATGGTGTTTCCTGAAACATCTAAAAAACAAAGCAACAGAACCTAGGGCACTTCCACTTATGGTTCTATAGCTTAGGGAAATTAAAATCAAAAAGACACAGCCACCCCAAAGTTTGGAACGGCTCTGTTTACAAGAACCTCATTTACAGTACAAGTTCAACATCGCAGAAAGTGAAAAATGGATAAAGAAGTTGTGGTATTTACTTACAAAGCAATATCACTCAGCAATGAAATCTGTGTCATCAGGCCCTTAGCAGCACAATGAGTGGATTCAGGTATGATGATTCTAACTGAAATAAGTCACACAGAAAAATAAACATCATAAGATATCAGTAAGACACGGAATGTAAACTTGGCTACACAGGAACTGAATTACAGAACAGAACAGGGTCTCAAATTTAGAAAACCAATTTATGCTTGCTTAAGGGGAAAGGTGAATTTGGGTGCTGCATAAAGCCAGAGATTGAAATGAGCACAGATAAAGTTCCTTAAGCCAAATATGGAATAGACAAGAGCTACTCCTTGCTCAACGAAATGGACTCAACACCCCATATTAAACGCCTAGGAATGTACCTGACTAGTAAGTATCTTAAAACCTATGGATTGCTATGTCTCCGAAAGAGAATCAAGCATGTGTACAGGGGCATAAACGCAGCAGTGATAGGATTGGAGAGGTGCGGTGAGCAAATGAAGACCCTTTGAAGTCATATTGCATGGTACCCATTCCACGGGTTTCAACTACCCAGGTTTTAGGTATTCTTCCTTCAGCTAAAACATGCATGTGGAACCCAAGTATGATCAACCATGTCAATGGGAGACGTGTTCAAATATGTCTCAGTTTTCCTCCCCTGGAACTCGGGTGCAACATTCCAGACGCTTTACTAACACTCTCCCCACTTGGAGAGTCAGCGCCTTTAACCTCCTGTTTGGCCCAGTTTGCAATTTCTGCGGAAGATGAACAGGAAGAGCGAGAACCAATGAGAGGCTAGCTGGAGGTGTCTGGACGGGCAAATTTAACTCTCATTTCCCACCAGGAAGAGGAAATAACCAAAGGCTCAGTGTGCCGTGCCGGAACCAGATTAGGGCCTGAAGCCATCCTGCGGTGTTGCGGCCAGGTCACAAGAAAGCGAGTTGAAGAAAGGAGCTCAGGGGCACTGTAATTCACAAACCTGCAGAGTTATAAATGACAGCTATCGTCCAAAAATAGACTGAAGTAAGGCTGCCAAGAGGACTTGAAAGCGGGGCAGAATTGCAGGAAACCGATTTCAGGAGGTAGACTGGAATTGCATTGAAAGCATAGGAAAAGAGGCAGAACGTCCACAATGATGCACTTGGCCAAAAAGGGCGTATGCGTTTTTTCCTGAATATATTCAGGAAAAAACGCATACGCCCTTTTTGGCCAACCAAGCAAGCTTGCAAAGGAAATCTGCACTACAATGAAGTCTCACTTCCCCCCGGTCAAAAGGGCCATCTGAAAAAAGTATAAAATCCAGAAAGGCAGGACAGGCCATGGAGAACTGGGAGCCTTGTTATGCTGATGGGCGGGATGTAAATTGCCAACAGACACTCAGGAGAAGTGTATGGTGTTTCCTGAAACATCTAAAAAACAATGCAACAGAACCTAGGGCACTTCCACTTATGGTCCTATAGCTTAGGGAAATTAAAATCAAAAAGACACTGCCACCTCAAAGTTCGGAACGGCTCTGTTTACAAGAACCTCGTTTACAGTACAAGTTCAACATCGCAGAAAGTGAAAAATGGATAAAGAAGTTGTGGTATTTACTTACAAAGCAATATCACTCAGCAATGAAATCTGTGTCATCAGGCCCTTAGCAGCACAATGAGTGGATTCAGGTATGATGATTCTAACTGAAATAAGTCACACAGAAAAAGAAACATAATAAGATATCAGTAATACACGGAATGTAAACTTGGCTACACAGGAACTGAATTACAGAACAGAACAGGTTCTCAAATTTAGAAAACCAACTTATGCTTGCTTAAGGGTAAAGGTGAGTTTGGGTGCTGCATAAAACCAGAGATTGAAATGAGCACAGATAAAGTTCCTTAAGCCAAATATGGAATAGACAAGAGCTACTCCTTGCTCAACGAAATGGACTCAACACCGCATATTAAACGCCTAAGAATGTACCTGACTAGTAAGTATCTTAAAACCTATGGATTGCTATGTCTCCGAAAGAGAATCAAGCATGTGTACAGGGGCATAAACGCAGCAGTGATAGGATTGGAGAGGTGCGGTGAGCAAATGAAGACCCTTTGAAGTCATATTGCATGGTACCCATTCCACGGGTTTCAACTACCCAGGTTTTAGGTATTCTTCCTTCAGCTAAAACATGCATGTGGAACCCAAGTATGATCAACCATGTCAATGGGAGACGTGTTCAAATATGTCTCAGTTTTCCTCCCCTGGAACTCGGGTGCAACATTCCAGACGCTTTACTAACACTCTCCCCACTTGGAGAGTCAGCGCCTTTAACCTCCTGTTTGGCACAGTTTGCAATTTCTGCGGAAGATGAACAGGAATAGCGAGAACCAATGAGAGGCTAGCTGGAGGTGTCTGGACGGGCAAATTTAACTCTCATTTCCCACCAGGAAGAGGAAATAACCAAAGGCTCAGTGTGCCGTGCCGGAACCAGATTAGGGCCTGAAGCCATCCTGCAGTGTTGCGGCCAGCTCAAAAGAAAGCGAGTTGAAGAAAGGAGCTCAGGGGCACTGTAATTCACAAACCTGCAGAGTTATAAATGACAGCTATCATCCAAAAATAGACTGAAGTAAGGCTGCCAAGAGTACTTGAAAGCGGTGCAGAATTGCAGGAAACCGATTTCAGGAGGTAGACTGGAATTGCATTGAAAGCATAGGAAAAGAGGCAGAACGTCCACAATGATGCACTTGGCCAAAAAGGGCGTATTTTTTTTTCCTGAATATATTCAGGAAAAAACGCATACGCCCTTTTTGGCCAACCAAGCAAGCTTGCAAAGGAAATCTGCACTACAATGAAGTCTCACTTCCCCCCGGTCAAAAGGGCCATCTGAAAAAAGTATAAAATCCAGAAAGGCAGGACAGGCCATGGAGAACTGGGAGCCTTGTTATGCTGATGGGCGGGATGTAAATTGCCAACAGACACTCAGGAGAAGTGTATGGTGTTTCCTGAAACATCTAAAAAACAATGCAACAGAACCTAGGGCACTTCCACTTATGGTCCTATAGCTTAGGGAAATTAAAATCAAAAAGACACAGCCACCTCAAAGTTCGGAACGGCTCTGTTTACAAGAACCTCGTTTACAGTACAAGTTCAACATCGCAGAAAGTGAAAAATGGATAAAGAAGTTGTGGTATTTACTTACAAAGCAATATCACTCAGCAATGAAATCTGTGTCATCAGGCCCTTAGCAGCACAATGAGTGGATTCAGGTATGATGATTCTAACTGAAATAAGTCACACAGAAAAAGAAACATAATAAGATATCAGTATTACACGGAATGTAAACTTGGCTACACAGGAACTGAATTACAGAACAGAACAGGTTCTCAAATTTAGAAAACCAACTTATGCTTGCTTAAGGGGAAAGGTGAGTTGGGGTGCTGCATAAAACCAGAGATTGAAATGAGCACAGATAAAGTTCCTTAAGCCAAATATGGAATAGACAAGAGCTACTCCTTGCTCAACGAAATGGACTCAACACCGCATATTAAACGCCTAAGAATGTACCTGACTAGTAAGTATCTTAAAACCTATGGATTGCTATGTCTCCGAAAGAGAATCAAGCATGTGTACAGGGGCATAAATGCAGCAGTGATAGGATTGGAGATGTTCGGTGAGCAAATGAAGACCCTTTGAAGTCATATTGCATTGTACCCATTCCATGGTTTTCAACTACCCAGGTTTTAGGTATTCTTCCTTCAGCTAAAACATGCATGTGGAACCCAGAGTATGATCAACCATGTGATCGGGAGACGTGTTCAAATATGTCTCAGTTTTCGTACCCTGGTACTCGGGTGCATCATTCCAGACGCTTTACTAACACTCTCCCGACTTGGAGAGTCAGTCCCTTTAACCTCCTGTTTGGCCCAGTTTGCAATTTCTGTGGAAGATGAACAGGAATAGCGAGAACCAATGAGAGACTAGCTGGAGGTGTATGGATGGGCAAATTTAACTCTCATTTCCCACCAGGAAGAGGAATTAACCAAAGGCTCAGCGTGCCGTGCCAGAACCAGATTAGGGCCTGAAGACATCCTGCGGTGTTGCGGCCAGGTCACAAGAAAGCGAGTTGAAGAAAGGAGCTCAGGGGCACTGTAATTCACAAACCTGCAGAGTTATAAATGACAGCTATCGTCCAAAAATAGACTGAAGTAAGGCTGCCAAGAGGACTTGAAAGCGGGGCAGAATTGCAGGAAACCGATTTCAGGAGGTAGACTGGAATTGCATTGAAAGCATAGGAAAAGAGGCAGAACATCCACAATGATGCACTTGGCCAAAAAGGGCGTATGCCTTTTTTCCTGAATATATTCAGGAAAAAACGCATACGCCCTTTTTGGCCAACCAAGCAAACTTGCAAAGGAAATCTGCACTACAATGAAGTCTCACTTCCCCCCGGTCAAAAGGGCCATCTGAAAAAAGGGTAAAATCCAGAAAGGCAGGACAGGCCATGGAGAACTGGGAGCCTTGTTATGCTGATGGGCGGGATGTAAATTGCCAACAACCACTCGGGAGAAGTGTATGGTGTGTCCTGAAACATCTAAAAAACAAAGCAACAGAACCTAGGGCACTTCCACTTATGGTCCTATAGCTTAGGGAAATTAAAATCAAAAAGACACAGCCACCTCAAAGTTTGGAATGGCTCTGTTTACAAGAACCTCGTTTACAGTACAAGTTCAACATCGCAGAAAGTGAAAAATGGATAAAGAAGTTGTGGTATTTACTTACAAAGCAATATCACTCAGCAATGAAATCTGTGTCATCAGGCCCTTAGCAGCACAATGAGTGGATTCAGGTATGATGATTCTAACTGAAATAAGTCACACAGAAAAAGAAACATCATAAGATATCACTAATACACGGAATGTATACTTGGCTACACAGGAACTGCATTCCAAAACAGAACCGGGTCTCAAATTTAGAAAACCAACTTATGCTTGCTTAAGGGGAAAGGTGAGTTGGGGTGCTGCATAAAACCAGAGATTGAAATGAGCACAGATAAAGTTCCTTAAGCCAAATATGGAATAGACAAGAGCTACTCCTTGCTCAACGAAATGGACTCAAAACCCCATATTAAACGCCTAAGAATGTACCTGACTAGTAAGTATCTTAAAACCTATGGATTGCTATGTCTCCCAAAGAGAATCAAGCGTGTGTACAGGGGCATAAACGCAGCAGTGATAGGATTGGAGAGGTTCGGTGAGCAAATGAAGACCCTTTGAAGTCATATTGCATGGTACCCATTCCACGGGTTTCAACTACCCAGGTTTTAGGTATTCTTCCTTCAGCTAAAACATGCATGTGGAACCCAGAGTATGATCAACCATGTGATCGGGAGACGTGTTCAAATATGTCTCAGTTTTCCTCCCCTGGTACTCGGGTGCAACATTCCAGACGCTTTACTAACACTCTCCCCACCTGGAGAGTCCGCGCCTTTAACCTCCTGTTTGGCCCAGTTTGCAATTTCTGCGGAAGATGAACGGGAATAGCGAGAACCAATGAGAGGCTAGCTGGAGGTGTCTGGATGGGCAAATTTAACTCTCATTTCCCACCAGGAAGAGGAATTAACCAAAGGCTCAGCATGCCGGGCCGGAACCAGATTAGGGCCTGAAGCCATCCTGCGGTGTTGCGGCCAGGTCACAAGAAAGCGAGTTGAAGAAAGGAGCTCAGGGGCACTGTAATTCACAAACCTGCAGAGTTATAAATGACAGCTATCGTCCAAAAATAGACTGAAGTAAGGCTGCCAAGAGGACTTGAAAGCGGGGCAGAATTGCAGGAAACCGATTTCAGGAGGTAGACTGGAATTGCATTGAAAGCATAGGAAAAGAGGCAGAACGTCCACAATGATGCACTTGGCCAAAAAGGGCGTATGCGTTTTTTCCTGAATATATTCAGGAAAAAACGCATACGCCCTTTTTGGCCAACCAAGCAAGCTTGCAAAGGAAATCTGCACTACAATGAAGTCTCACTTCCCCCCGGTCAAAAGGGCCATCTGAAAAAAGGGTAAAATCCAGAAAGGCAGGACAGGCCATGGAGAACTGGGAGCCTTGTTATGCTGATGGGCGGGATGTAAATTGCCAACAACCACTTGGGAGAAGTGTATGGTGTTTCCTGAAACATCTAAAAAACAAAGCAACAGAACCTAGGGCACTTCCACTTATGGTCCTATAGCTTAGGGAAATTAAAATCAAAAGGACACAGCCACCCCAAAGTTTGGAACGGCTCTGTTTACAAGAACCTCATTTACAGTACAAGTTCAACATCGCAGAAAGTGAAAAATGGATAAAGAAGTTGTGGTATTTACTTACAAAGCAATATCACTCAGCAATGAAATCTGTGTCATCAGGCCCTTAGCAGCACAATGAGTGGATTCAGGTATGATGATTCTAACTGAAATAAGTCACACAGAAAAAGAAACATCATAAGATATCAGTAAGACACGGAATGTAAACTTGGCTACACAGGAACTGAATTACAGAACAGAACATGGTCTCAAATTTAGAAAACCAACTTATGCTTGCTTAAGGGGAAAGGTGAGTTCGGGTGCTGCATAAAACCAGAGATTGAAATGAGCACAGATAAAGTTCCTTAAGCCAAATATGGAATAGACAAGAGCTACTCCTTGCTCAACGAAATGGACTCAACACCGCATATTAAACGCCTAAGAATGTACCTGACTAGTAAGTATCTTAAAACCTATGGATTGCTATGTCTCCGAAAGAGAATCAAGCATGTGTACAGGGGCATAAATGCAGCAGTGATAGGATTGGAGAGGTTCGGTGAGCAAATGAAGACCCTTTGAAGTCATATTGCATGGTACCCATTCCACGGGTTTCAACTACCCAGGTTTTAGGTATTCTTCCTTCAGCTAAAACATGCATGTGGAACCCAGAGTATGATCATCCATGTGAACGGGAGACGTGTTCAAATATGTCTCAGTTTTCCTCCCCTGGTACTCGGGTGCAACATTCCAGATGCTTTACTAACACTCTCCCGACTTGGAGAGTCATCGCCTTTAACCTCCTGTTTGGCCCAGTTTGCAATTTCTGTGGAAGATGAACAGGAATAGCGAGAACCAATGAGAGACTAGCTGGAGGTGTCTGGACGGGCAAATTTAACTCTCATTTCCCACCAGGAAGAGGAAATAACCAAAGGCTCAGCGTGCCGTGCCGGAACCAGATTAGGGCCTGAAGCCATCCTGCGGTGTTGCGGCCAGCTCACAAGAAAGCGAGTTGAAGAAAGAGCTCAGGGGCACTGTAATTCACAAACCTGCAGAGTTATAAATGACAGCTATCGTCCAAAAATAGACTGAAGTAAGGCTGCCAAGAGGACTTGAAAGCGGGGCAGAATTGCAGGAAACCGATTTCAGGAGGTAGACTGGAATTGCATTGAAAGCATAGGAAAAGAGGCAGAACGTCCACAATGATGCACTTGGCCAAAAAGGGCGTATGCGTTTTTTCCTGAATATATTCAGGAAAAAACGCATACGCCCTTTTTGGCCAACCAAGCAAGCTTGCAAAGGAAATCTGCACTACAATGAAGTCTCACTTCCCCCCTGTCAAAAGGGCCATCTGAAAAAAGTGTAAAATCCAGAAAGGCAGGACAGGCCATGGAGAACTGGGAGCCTTGTTATGCTGATGGGCGGGATGTAAATTGCCAACAGACACTCTGGAGAAGTGTATGGTGTTTCCTGAAACATCTAAAAAACAAAGCAACAGAGCCTAGGGCACTGCCACTTATGGTCTTATAGCTTAGGGAAATTAAAATCAAAAAGACACAGCCACCCCAATGTTTGGGACGCCTCTGTTTACAAGAACCTCGTTTACAGTACAAGTTCAACATCGCAGAAATTGAAAAATGGATAAAGAAGTTGTGGTATTTACTTACAAAGCAATATCACTCAGCAATGAAATCTGTGTCATCAGGCCCTTAGCAGCACAATGAGTGGATTCAGGTATGATGATTCTAACTGAAATAAGTCACACAGAAACAGAAACATCATAAGATATCAGTAATACACGGAATGTAAACTTGGCTACACAGGAACTGAATTACAGAACAGAACAGGGTCTCAAATTTAGAAAACCAATTTATGCTTGCTTAAGGGGAAAGGTGAGTTGGGGTGCTGCATAAAACCAGAGATTGAAATGAGCACAGATAAAGTTCCTTAAGCCAAATATGGAATAGACAAGAGCTACTCCTTGCTCAACGAAATGGACTCAACACCGCATATTAAACGCCTAAGAATGTACCTGACTAGTAAGTATCTTAAAACCTATAGATTGCTATGTCTCCGAAAGAGAATCAAGCATGTGTACAGGGGCATAAACGCAGCAGTGATAGGATTGGAGAGGTTCGGTGAGCAAATGAAGACCCTTTGAAGTCATATTGCATGGTACCCATTCCACGGGTTTCAACTACCCAGGTTTTAGGTATTCTTCCTTCAGCTAAAACATGCATGTGGAACCCAGAGTATGATCAACCATGTGATCGGGAGACGTGTTCAAATATGTCTCAGTTTTCCTCCCCTGGTACTCGGGTGCAACATTCCAGACGCTTTACTAACACTCTCCCCACCTGGAGAGTCCGCGCCTTTAACCTCCTGTTTGGCCCAGTTTGCAATTTCTGCGGAAGATGAACGGGAATAGCGAGAACCAATGAGAGGCTAGCTGCAGGTGACTGGACGGGCAAATTTAACTCTCATTTCCCACCAGGAAGAGGAATTAACCAAAGGCTCAGCATGCCGGGCCGGAACCACATTAGGGCCTGAAGCCATCCTGCGGTGTTGTGGCCAGGTCACAAGAAAGCGAGTTGAAGAAAGGAGCTCAGGGGCACTGTAATTCACAAACCTGCAGAGTTATAAATGACAGCTATCGTCCAAAAATAGACTGAAGTAAGGCTGCCAAGAGGACTTGAAAGCGGGGCAGAATTGCAGGAAACCGATTTCAGGAGGTAGACTGGAATTGCATTGAAAGCATAGGAAAAGAGGCAGAACGTCCACAATGATGCACTTGGCCAAAAAGGGCCTATGCGTTTTTTCCTGAATATATTCAGGAAAAAACGCATACGCCCTTTTTGGCCAACCAAGCAAGCTTGCAAAGGAAATCTGCACTACAATGAAGTCTCACTTCCCCCCGGTCAAAAGGGCCATCTGAAAAAAGTGTAAAATCCAGAAAGGCAGGACAGGCCATGGAGAACTGGCAGCCTTGTTATGCTGAAGGGCGGGATGTAAATTGCCAACAAACACTCGGGAGAAGTGTATGGTGTTTCCTGAAACATCTAAAAAACAAAGCAAGAGAGCCTAGGGCACTTCCACTTATGGTCCTATAGCTTAGGGAATTTAAAATCAAAAAGACACAGCCACCCCAAAGTTTCGAACGGCTCTGTTTACAAGAACCTCGTTTACAGTACAAGTTCAACATCGCAGAAAGTGAAAAATGGATAAAAAAGTTGTGGTATTTACTTACAAAGCAATATCACTCAGCAATGAAATCTGTGTCATCAGGCCCTTAGCAGCACAATGAGTGGATTCAGGTATGATGATTCTAACTGAAATAAGTCACACAGAAAAAGAAACATCATAAGATATCAGTAATACACGGAATGTAAACTTGGCTACACAGGAACTGAATTACAGAACAGAACAGGGTCTCAAATTTAGAAAACCAACTTATGCTTGCTTAAGGGGAAAGGTGAGTTCGGGTGCTGCATAAAACCAGAGATTGAAATGAGCACAGATAAAGTTCCTTAAGCCAAATATGGAATAGACAAGAGCTACTCCTTGCTCAACGAAATGGACTCAACACCGCATATTAAACGCCTAAGAATGTACCTGACTAGTAAGTATCTTAAAACCTATGGATTGCTATGTCTCCGAAAGAGAATCAAGCATGTGTACAGGGGCATAAACGCAGCTGTGATAGGATTGGAGAGGTTCAGTGAGAAAATGAAGACCCTTTGAAGTCATATTGCATGGTACCCATTACACGGGTCTCAACTCTCCAGGTTTAAGGTATTCTTCCTTCAGCTAAAACATGCATGTGGAACCCAGAGTATGATCAACCATGTGAACGGGAGACGTGTTCAAATATGTCTCAGTTTTCCTCCCCTGGTACTCGGGTGCAACATTCCAGACGCTTTACTAACACTCTCCCGACTTGGAGAGTCAGTCCCTTTAACCTCCTGTTTGGCCCAGTTTGCAATTTCTGCGGAAGATGAACAGGAATAGTGAGAACCAATGAGAGGCTAGCTGGAGGTGTCTGGACGGGCAAATTTAACTCTCATTTCCCACGAGGAAGAGGAAATAACCAAAGGCTCAGCGTGCCGTACCGGAACCAGATTAGGGCCTGAAGCCATCCTGCGATGTTGCGGCCAGCTCAAAAGAAAGCGAGTTGAAGAAAGGAGCCCAGGGGCACTGTAATTCACAAACCTGCAGAGTTATAAATGACAGTTATCGTCCAAAAATACACTGAAGTAAGGCTGCCAAGAGGACTTGAAAGCGGGGCAGAATTGCAGGAAACCGATTTCAGGAGGTAGACTGGAATTGCACTGAAAGCATAGGAAAAGAGGCAGAACGTCCACAATGATGCACTTGGCCAAAAAGGGCGTATGCGTTTTTTCCTGAATATATTCAGGAAAAAACGCATACGCCCTTTTTGGCCAACCAAGCAAGCTTGCAAAGGAAATCTGCACTACAATGAAGTCTCACTTCCCCCCGGTCAAAAGGGCCATCTGAAAAAAGTGTAAAATCCAGAAAGGCATGACAGGCCATGGAGAACTGGGAGCCTTGTTATGCTGATGGGCGGGATGTAAATTGCCAACAGACACTCGGGAGAAGTGTATGGTGTTTCCTGAAACATCTAAAAAACAAAGCAACAGAGCCTAGGGCACTGCCACTTATGGTCCTATAGCTTAGGGAAATTAAAATCAAAAAGACACAGCCACCCCAAAGTTTGGAACGGCTCTGTTTACAAGAACCTCGTTTACAGTACAAGTTCAACATCGCAGAAAGTGAAAAATGGATAAAGAAGTTGTGGTATTTACTTACAAAGCAATATCACTCAGCAATGAAATCTGTGTCATCAGGCCCTTAGCAGCACAATGAGTGGATTCAGGTACGATGATTCTAACTGAAATAAGTCACACAGAAAAAGAAACATCATAAGATATCACTAATACACGGAATGTAAACTTGGCTACACAGGAACTGAATTCCAAAACAGAACAGGTTCTCAAATTTAGAAAACCAACTTATGCTTGCTTAAGGGTAAAGGTGAGTTGGGGTGCTGCATAAAACCAGAGATTGAAATGAGCACAGATAAAGTTCTTTAAGCCAAATATGGAATAGACAAGAGCTACTCCTTGCTCAACGAAATGGACTCAACACCGCATATTAAACGCCTAAGAATGTACCTGACTAGTAAGTACCTTAAAACCTATGGATTGCTATGTCTCCAAAAGAGAATCAAGCATGTGTACAGGGGCATAAACGCAGCAGTGATAGGATTGGAGAGGTTCGGTGAGCAAATGAAGACCCTTTGAAGTCATATTGCATGGTACCCATTACACGGATCTCAACTCTCCAGGTTTAAGGTATTCTTCCTTCAGCTAAAACATGCATGTGGAACCCAAGTATGATCAACCATGTGAACGGGAGACGTGTTCAAATATGTCTCAGTTTTCCTCCCCTGGTACTCGGGTGCAACATTCCAGACGCTTTACTAACACTCTCCCCACTTGGAGAGTCAGCGCCTTTAACCTCCTGTTTGGCCCAGTTTGCAATTTCTGCGGAAGATGAACAGGAATAGCGAGAACCAATGAGAGGCTAGCTGGAGGTGTCTGGACGGGCAAATTTAACTCTCATTTCCCACCAGGAACAGGAAATAACCAAAGGCTCAGCGTGCCGTACCGGAACCAGATTAGGGCCTGAAGCCATCCTGCGGTGTTGCGGCCAGCTCAAAAGAAAGAGAGTTGAAGAAAGGAGCTCAGGGGCACTGTAATTCACAAACCTGCAGAGTTATAAATGACAGCTATCGTCCAAAAATAGACTGAAGTAAGGCTGCCAAGAGGACTTGAAAGTGGGGCAGAATTGCAGGAAACCGATTTCAGGAGGTAGACTGGAATTGCATTGAAAGCATAGGAAAAGAGGCAGAACGTCCACAATGATGCACTTGGCCAAAAAGGGCGTATGCGTTTTTTCCTGAATATATTCAGGAAAAAACGCATACGCCCTTTTTGGCCAACCAAGCAAGCTTGCAAAGGAAATCTGCACTACAATGAAGTCTCACTTTCCCCCGGTCAAAAGGGGCATCTGAAAAAAGTGTAAAATCCAGAAAGGCAGGACAGGCCATGGAGAACTGGGAGCCTTGTTATGCTGATGAGCGGGATGTAAATTGCCAACAACCACTCCGGAGAAGTGTATGGTGTTTCCTGAAACATCTAAAAAACAAAGCAACAGAACCTAGGGCACTTCCACTTATGGTCCTATAGATTAGGGAAATTAAAATCAAAAAGACACAGCCACCCCAAAGTTTGGAACGGCTCTGTTTACAAGAACCTCATTTACAGTACAAGTTCAACATCGCAGAAAGTGAAAAATGGATAAAGAAGTTGTGGTATTTACTTACAAAGCAATATCACTCAGCAATGAAATCTGTGTCATCAGGCCCGTAGCAGCACAATGAGTGGATTCAGGTATGATGATTCTAACTGAAGTAAGTCACACAGAAAAAGAAACATCATAAGATATCAGTAATACACGGAATGTAAACTTGGCTACACAGGAACTGAATTACAGAACAGAACAGGGTCTCAAATTTAGAAAACCAACTTATGCTTGCTTAAGGGTAAAGGTGAGTTGGGGTGCTGCATAAAACCAGAGATTGAAATGAGCACAGATAAAGTTCCTTAAGTCAAATATGGAATAGACAAGAGCTACTCCTTGCTCAACGAAATGGACTCAACACCGCATATTAAACGCCTAAGAATGTACCTGACTAGTAAGTATGTTCAAACCTATGGATTGCTATGTCTCCGAAAGAGAATCAAGCATGTGTACAGGGGCATAAACGCAGCAGTGATAGGATTGGAGAGGTTCGGTGAGCAAATGAAGACCCTTTGAAGTCATATTGCATGGTACCCATTACACGGGTCTTAACTCTCCAGGTTTAAGGTATTCTTCCTTCAGCTAAAACATGCATGTGGAACCCAAGTATGATCAACCATGTGAACGGGAGACGTGTTCAAATATGTCTCAGTTTTCCTCCCCTGGTACTCGGGTGCAACATTCCAGACGCTTTACTAACACTCTCCCCACTTGGAGAGTCAGCGCCTTTAACCTCCTGTTTGGCCCAGTTTGCAATTTCTGCGGAAGATGAACAGGAATACCGAGAACCAATGAGAGACTAGCTGGAGGAGTCTGGACGGGCAAATTTAACTCTCATTTCCCACGAGGAAGAGGAAATAACCAAAGGCTCAGCGTGCCGTAACGGAACCAGATTAGGGCCTGAAGCCATCCTGCGGTGTTGCGGCCAGGTCACAAGAAAGCAAGTTGAAGAAAGGAGCTCAGGGGCACTGTAATTCACAAACCTGCAGAGTTATAAATGACAGCTATCGTCCAAAAATAGACTGAAGTAAGGCTGCCAAGAGGACTTGAAAGCGGGGCAGAATTGCAGGAAACCGATTTCAGGAGGTAGACTGGAATTGCACTGAAAGCATAGGAAAAGAGGCAGAACGTCCACAATGATGCACTTGGCCAAAAAGGGCGTATGCGTTTTTTCCTGAATATATTCAGGAAAAAACGCATACGCCCTTTTTGGCCAACCAAGCAAGCTTGCAAAGGAAATCTGCACTACAATGAAGTCTCACTTCCCCCCAGTCAAAAGGGCCATCTGAAAAAAGTGTAAAATCCAGAAAGGCAGGACAGGCCATGGAGAACTGGGAGCCTTGTTAATCTGATGGGCGGGATGTAAATTGCCAACAGACACTCGGGAGAAGTGTATGGTGTTTCCTGAAACATCTAGAAAACAAAGCAACAGAACCTAGGGCACTTCCACTTATGGTCCTATAGCTTAGGGAAATTAAAATCAAAAAGACACAGCCACCCCAAAGTTTAGAACGGCTCTGTTTACAAGAACCTCGTTTACAGTACAAGTTCAACATCGTAGAAAGTGAAAAATGGATAAAGAAGTTGTGGTATTTACTTACAAAGCAATATCACTCAGCAATGAAATCTATGTCATCAGGCCCTTAGCAGCACAATGAGTGGATTCAGGTATGATGATTCTAACTGAAATAAGTCACACAGAAAAAGAAACATCATAAGATATCACTAATACACGGAATGTAAACTTGGCTACACAGGAACTTAATTCCAAAACAGAACAGGGTCTCAAATTTAGAAAACCAACTTATGCTTGCTTAAGTGTAAAGGTGAGTTGGGGTGCTGCATAAAACCAGAGATTGAAATGAGCACAGATAAAGTTCCTTAAGTCAAATATGGAATAGACAAGAGCTACTCCTTGCTCAACGAAATGGACTCAACACCGCATATTAAACGCCTAAGAATGTACCTGACTAGTAAGTATCTTAAAACCTATGGATTGCTATGTCTCCGAAAGAGAATCAAGCATGTGTACAGGGGCATAAACGCAGCAGTGATAGGATTGGAGAGGTTCGGTGAGCAAATGAAGACCCTTTGAAGTCATATTGCATGGTACCCATTCCACGGGTTTCAACTACCCAGGTTTAAGGTATTCTTCCTTCAGCTAAAACATGCATGTGGAACCTAGAGTATGATCAACCATGTGATCCGGAGACGTGTTCAAATATGTCTCAGTTTTCCTCCCCTGGTACTCGGGTACAACATTCCAGACGCTTTACTAACACTCTCCCCACTTGGAGAGTCAGTCCCTTTAACCTCCTGTTTGGCCCAGTTTGCAATTTCTGCGGAAGATGAACAGGAATAGCGAGAACCAATGAGAGGCTAGCTGGAGGTGTCTGGACGGGCAAATTTAACTCTCATTTCCCACCAGGAAGAGGAATTAACCAAAGGCTCAGCATGCCGTGCCGGAACCAGATTAGGGCCTGAAGCCATCCTGCGGTGTTGCGGCCAGCTCAAAAGAAAGCGAGTTGAAGAAAGGAGCTCAGGGGCACTGTAATTCACAAACCTGCAGAGTTATAAATGACAGCTATCGTCCAAAAATAGACTGAAGTAAGGCTGCCAAGAGGACTTGAAAGCGGGGCAGAATTGCAGGAAACCGATTTCAGGAGGTAGACTGGAATTGCATTGAAAGCATAGGAAAAGAGGCAGAACGTCCACAATGATGCACTTGGCCAAAAAGGGCGTATGCGTTTTTTCCTGAATATATTCAGGAAAAAACGCATACGCCCTTTTTGGCCAACCAAGCAAGCTTGCAAAGGAAATCTGCACTACAATGAAGTCTCACTTCCCCCCGGTCAAAAGGGCCATCTGAAAAAAGTGTAAAATCCAGAAAGGCAGGACAGGCCATGGAGAACTGGGAGCCTTGTTATGCTGATGGGTGGGATGTAAATTGCCAACAGACACTCGGGAGAAGTGTATGGTGTTTCCTGAAACATCTAAAAAACAAAGCAACAGAGCCTAGGGCACTGCCACTTATGGTCCTATAGCTTAGGGAAATTAAAATCAAAAAGACACAGCCACCCCAAAGTTTGGGACGCCTCTGTTTACAAGAACCTCGTTTACAGTACAAGTTCAACATCGCAGAAAGTGAAAAATGGATAAAGAAGTTGTGGTATTTACTTACAAAGCAATATCACTCAGCAATGAAATCTATGTCATCAGGCCCTTAGCATCACAATGAGTGGATTCAGGTATGATGATTCTAACTTAAATAAGTCACACAGAAAAAGAAACATCATAAGATATCAGTAATACACGGAATGTAAACTTGGCTACACAGGAACTGAATTACAGAACAGAACAGGGTCTCAAATTTAGAAAACCAACTTATGCTTGCTTAAGTGTAAAGGTGAGTTGGGGTGCTGCATAAAACCAGAGATTGAAATGAGCACAGATAAAGTTCCTTAAGTCAAATATGGAATAGACAAGAGCTACTCCTTGCTCAACGAAATGGACTCAACACCGCATATTAAATGCCTAAGAATGTACCTGACTAGTAAGTATCGGAAAACCTATGGATTGCTATGTCTCCAAAAGAGAATCAAGCATGTGTACAGGGGCATAAACGCAGCAGTAATAGGATTGGAGAGGTTCGGTGAGCAAATGAAGACCCTTTGAAGTCATATTGCATGGTACCCATTACACGGGTCTTAACTCTCCAGGTTTAAGGTATTCTTCCTTCAGCTAAAACATGCATGTGGAACCCAAGTATGATCAACCATGTGAACGGGAGACGTGTTCAAATATGTCTCAGTTTTCCTCCCCTGGTACTCGGGTGCAACATTCCAGACGCTTTACTAACACTCTCCCCACTTGGAGAGTCAGCGCCTTTAACCTCCTGTTTGGCCCAGTTTGCAATTTCTGCGGAAGATGAACAGGAATAGCGAGAACCAATGAGAGACTAGCTGGAGGTGTCTGGACGGGCAAATTTAACTCTCATTTCCCACCAGGAAGAGGAAATAACCAAAGGCTCAGCGTGCCGTGCCGGAACCAGATTAGGGCCTGAAGCCATCCTGCGGTGTTGCGGCCAGCTCAAAAGAAAGCGAGTTGAACAAAGGAGCTCAGGGGCACTGTAATTCACAAACCTGCAGAGTTATAAATGACAGCTATCGTCCAAAAATATACTGAAGTAAGGCTGCCAAGAGGACTTGAAAGCGGGGCAGAATTGCAGGAAACCGATTTCAGGAGGTAGACTGGAATTGCACTGAAAGCATAGGAAAAGAGGCAGAACGTCCACAATGATGCACTTGGCCAAAAAGGGCGTATGTGTTTTTTCCTGAATATATTCAGGAAAAAACGCATACGCCCTTTTTGGCCAACCAAGCAAGCTTGCAAAGGAAATCTGCACTACAATGAAGTCTCACTTCCCCCCGGTCAAAAGGGCCATGTGAAAAAAGTGTAAAATCCAGAAAGGCAGGACAGGCCATGGAGAACTGGGAGCCTTGTTATGCTGAAGGGCGGGATGTAAATTGCCAACAACCACTCGGGAGAAGTATATGCTGTTTCCTGAAGCATCTAAAAAACAAAGCAACAGAACCTAGGGCACTTCCACTTATGGTCCTATAGCTTAGGGAAATTAAAATCAAAAAGACACAGCCACCCCAAAGTTTGGAACGGCTCTGTTTACAAGAACCTCGTTTACAGTACAAGTTCAACATCGCAGAAAGTGAAAAATGGATAAAGAAGTTGTGGTATTTACTTACAAAGCAATATCACTCAGCAATGAAATCTATGTCATCAGGCCCTTAGCAGCACAATGAGTGGATTCAGGTATGATGATTCTAACTGAAATAAGTCACACAGAAAAAGAAACATCATAAGATATCACTAATACACGGAATGTAAACTTGGCTACACAGGAACTGAATTCCAAAACAGAACAGGGTCTCAAATTTAGAAAACCAACTTATGCTTGCTTAAGGGGAAAGGTGAGTTGGGGTGCTGCATAAAACCAGAGATTGAAATGAGCACAGATAAAGTTCCTTAAGCCAAATATGGAATAGACAAGAGCTACTCCTTGCTCAATGAAATGGACTCAACACCCCATATTAAATGCCTAAGAATGTACCTGACTAGTAAGTATCTTAAAACCTATGGATTGCTATGTGTCCAAAAGAGAATCAAGCGTGTGTACAGGGGCATAAACGCAGCAGTGATAGGATTGGAGAGGTTCGGTGAGCAAATGAAGACCCTTTGAAGTCATATTGCATGGTACCCATTCCACAGGTCTCAACTCTCCAGGTTTAAGGTATTCTTCCTTCAGCTAAAACATGCATGTGGAACCCAGAGTATGATCAACCATGTGAACGGGAGACGTGTTCAAATATGTCTCAGTTTTCCTCCCCTGGTACTCGGGTGCAACATTCCAGACGCTTTACTAACACTCTCCCCACTTGGAGAGTCAGCGCCTTTAACCTCCTGTTTGGCCCAGTTTGCAATTTCTGCGGAAGATGAACAGGAATAGCGAGAACCAATGAGAGACTAGCTGGAGGTGTCTGGACGGGCAAATTTAACTCTCATTTCCCACCAGGAAGACGAATTAACCAAAGGCTCAGCGTGCCGTGCCGGAACCAGATTAGGGCCTGAAGCCATCCTGCGGTGTTGCGGCCAGGTCACAAGAAAGCGAGTTGAAGAAAGGAGCTCAGGGGCACTGTAATTCACAAACCTGCAGAGTTATAAATGACAGCTATCGTCCAAAAATAGACTGAAGTAAGGCTGCCAAGAGGACTTGAAAGCGGGGCAGAATTGCAGGAAACCGATTTCAGGAGGTTGACTGGAATTGCATTGAAAGCATAGGAAAAGAGGCAGAACGTCCACAATGATGCACTTGGCCAAAAAGGGCGTATGCGTTTTTTCCTGAATATATTCAGGAAAAAACGCATACGCCCTTTTTGGCCAACCAAGCAAGCTTGCAAAGGAAATCTGCACTACAATGAAGTCTCACTTCCCCCCGGTCAAAAGGGCCATCTGAAAAAAGTGTAAAATCCAGAAAGGCAGGACAGGCCATGGAGAACTGGGAGCCTTGTTATGCTGATGGGCGGGATGTAAATTGCCAACAGACACTGGGGAGAGGTGTATGGTGTTTCCTGAAACATCTAAAAAACAAAGCAACAGAGCCTAGGGCACTGCCGCTTATGGTCCTATAGCTTAGGGAAATTAAAATCAAAAAGACACAGCCACCCCAAAGTTTGGAACGGCTCTGTTTACAAGAACCTCGTTTACAGTACAAGTTCAACATCGCAGAAAGTGAAAAATGGATAAAGAAGTTGTGGTATTTACTTACAAAGCAATATCACTCAGCAATGAAATCTGTGTCATCAGGCCCGTAGCAGCACAATGAGTGGATTCAGGTATGATGATTCTAACTGAAATAAGTCACACAGAAAAGAAACATCATAAGATATCAGTAATACACGGAATGTAAACTTGGCTACACAGGAACTGAATTACAGAACAGAACAGGGTCTCAAATTTAGAAAACCAACTTATGCTTGCTTAAGGGGAAAGGTGAGTTGGGGTGCTGCATAAAAGCAGAGATTGCAATGAGCACAGATAAAGTTCCTTAAGCCAAATATGGAATAGACAAGAGCTACTCCTTGCTCAACGAAATGGACTCAACACCCCATATTAAATGCCTAAGAATGTACCTGACTAGTAAGTATCTTAAAACCTATGGATTGCTATGTTTCCAAAAGAGAATCAAGCGTGTGTACAGGGGCATAAACGCAGCAGTGATAGGATTGGAGAGGTTCGGTGAGCAAATGAAGACCCTTTGAAGTCATATTGCATGGTACCCATTACACGGGTCTGAACTCTCCAGGTTTAAGGTATTCTTCCTTCAGCTAAAACATGCATGTGGAACCCAAGTATGATCAACCATGTGAACGGGAGACGTGTTCAAATATGTCTCAGTTTTCCTCCCCTGGTACTCGGGTGCAACATTCCAGACGCTTTACTAACACTCTCCCGACTTGGAGAGTCAGCGCCTTTAACGTCCTGTTTGGCCCAGTTTGCAATTTCTGCGGAAGATGAACAGGAATAGCGAGAACCACTGAGAGACTAGCTGGAGGTGTCTGGACGGGCAAATTTAACTCTCATTTCCCACCAGGAAGAGGAAATAACCAAAGGCTCAGCGTGCCGTACCGGAACCAGATTAGGGCCTGAAGCCATCCTGCGGTGTTGCGGCCAGCTCAAAAGAAAGCGAGTTGAAGACAGGAGCTCAGGGGCACTGTAATTCACAAACCTGCAGAGTTATAAATGACAGCTATCGTCCAAAAATAGACTGAAGTAAGGCTGCCAAGAGGACTTGAAAGCGGGGCAGAATTGCAGGAAACCGATTTCAGGAGGTAGACTGGAATTGCATTGAAAGCATAGGAAAAGAGGCAGAACGTCCACAATGATGCACTTGGCCAAAAAGGGCGTATGCCTTTTTTCCTGAATATATTCAGGAAAAAACGCATACGCCCTTTTTGGCCAACCAAGCAAGCTTGCAAAGGAAATCTGCACTACAATGAAGTCTCACTTCCCCCCGGTCAAAAGGGCCATCTGAAAAAAGTGTAAAATCCAGAAAGGCAGGACAGGCCATGGAGAACTGGGAGCCTTGTTATGCTGATGGGCGGGATGTAAATTGCCAACAGACACTCGGGAGAAGTGTATGGTGTTTCCTGAAACATCTAAAAAACAAAGCAACAGAGCCTAGGGCACTGCCACTTATGGTCCTATAGCTTAGGGAAATTAAAATCAAAAAGACACAGCCACCCCAAAGTTTGGAACGGCTCTGTTTACAAGAACCTCGTTTACAGTACAAGTTCAACATCGCAGAAAGTGAAAAATGGATAAAGAAGTTGTGGTATTTACTTACAAAGCAATATCACTCAGCAATGAAATCTGTGTCATCAGGCCCGTAGCAGCACAATGAGTGGATTCAGGTATGATGATTCTAACTGAAATAAGTCACACAGAAAAGAAACATCATAAGATATCAGTAATACACGGAATGTAAACTTGGCTACACAGGAACTGAATTACAGAACAGAACAGGGTCTCAAATTTAGAAAACCAACTTAAGCTTGCTTAAGGGGAAAGGTGAGTTGGGGTGCTGCATAAAAGCAGAGATTGAAATGAGCACAGATAAAGTTCCTTAAGCCAAATATGGAATAGACAAGAGCTACTCCTTGCTCAACGAAATGGACTCAACACCCCATATTAAACGCCTAAGAATGTACCTGACTAGTAAGTATCTTAAAACCTATGGATTGCTATGTTTCCAAAAGAGAATCAAGCGTGTGTACAGGGGCATAAACGCAGCAGTGATAGGATTGGAGAGGTTCGGTGAGCAAATGAAGACCCTTTGAAGTCATATTGCATGGTACCCATTACACGGGTCTGAACTCTCCAGGTTTAAGGTATTCTTCCTTCAGCTAAAACATGCATGTGGAACCCAAGTATGATCAACCATGTGAACGGGAGACGTGTTCAAATATGTCTCAGTTTTCCTCCCCTGGTACTCGGGTGCAACAATCCAGACGCTTTACTAACACTCTCCCGACTTGGAGAGTCAGCGCCTTTAACCTCCTGTTTGGCCCAGTTTGCAATTTCTGCGGAAGATGAACAGGAATAGCGAGAACCAATGAGAGACTAGCTGGAGGTGTCTGGACGGGCAAATTTAACTCTCATTTCCCACCAGGAAGAGGAAATAACCAAAGGCTCAGCGTGCCGTACCGGAACCAGATTAGGGCCTGAAGCCATCCTGCGGTGTTGCGGCCAGCTCAAAAGAAAGCGAGTTGAAGAAAGGAGCTCAGGGGCACTGTAATTCACAAACCTGCAGAGTTATAAATGACAGCTATCGTCCAAAAATAGACGAAGTAAGGCTGCCAAGAGGACTTGAAAGCGGGGCAGAATTGCAGGAAACCGATTTCAGGAGGTAGACTGGAATTGCATTGAAAGCATAGGAAAAGAGGCAGAACGTCCACAATGATGCACTTGGCCAAAAAGGGCGTATGCGTTTTTTCCTGAATATATTCAGGAAAAAACGCATACGCCCTTTTTGGCCAACCAAGCAAGCTTGCAAAGGAAATCTGCACTACAATGAAGTCTCACTTCCCCCCGGTCAAAAGGGCCATCTGAAAAAAGTGAAAAATCCAGAAAGGCAACAGGCCATTGAGAACTGGGAGCCTTGTTATGCTGATGGGCGGGATGTAAATTGCCAACAGACACTTGGGAGAAGTGTATGGTGTTTCCTGAAACATCTAAAAAACAAAGCAACAGAGCCTAGGGCACTTCCACTTATGGTCCTATAGCTTAGGGAAATTAAAATCAAAAAGACACAGCCACCCCAAAGTTTGGAACAGCTCTGTTTACAAGAACCTCGTTTACAGTACAAGTTCAACATCGCAGAAAGTGAAAAATGGATAAAGAAGTTGTGGTATTTACTTACAAAGCAATATCACTCAGCAATGAAATCTATGTCATCAGGCCCTTAGCAGCACAATGAGTGGATTCAGGTATGATGATTCTAACTGAAGTAAGTCACACAGAAAAAGAAACATCATAAGATATCAGTAGTACACGGAATGTAAACTTGGCTACACAGGAACTGAATTACAGAACAGAACAGGGACTCAAATTTAGAAAACCAACTTATGCTTGCTTAAGGGGAAAGGTGAGTTGGGGTGCTGCATAAAACCAGAGATTGAAATGAGCACAGATAAAGTTCCTTAAGCCAAATATGGAATAGACAAGAGCTACTCCTTGCTCAACGAAATGGACTCAACACCGCATATTAAACGCCTAAGAATGTACCTGACTAGTAAGTATCTTAAAACCTATGGATTGCTATGTCTCCGAAAGAGAATCAAGCATGTGTACAGGGGCATAAACGCAGCAGTGATACGATTGGAGAGGTTCGGTGAGCAAATGAAGACCCTTTGAAGTCATATTGCATGGTACCCATTCCACGGGTTTCAACTACCCAGGTTTAAGGTATTCTTCCTTCATCTAAAACATGCATGTGGAACCTAGAGTATGATCAACCATGTGATCGGGAGACGTGTTCAAATATGTCTCAGTTTTCCTCCCCTGGTACTCGGGTGCAACATTCCAGATGCTTTACTAACACTCTCCCCACTTGGAGAGTCAGCGCCTTTAACCTCCTGTTTGGCCCAGTTTGCAATTTCTGCGGAAGATGAACAGGAATAGCGAGAACCAATGAGAGGCTAGCTGGAGGTGTCTGGACGGGCAAATTTAACTCTCATTTCCCACCAGGAAGAGGAAATAACCAAAGGCTCAGCGTGCCGTACCGGAACCAGATTAGGGCCTGAAGCCATCCTGCGGTGTTGCGGCCAGCTCAAAAGAAAGCGAGTTGAAGAAAGGAGCTCAGGGGCACTGTAATTCACAAACCTGCAGAGTTATAAATGACAGCTATCGTCCAAAAATATACTGAAGTAAGGCTGCCAAGAGGACTTGAAACCGGGGCAGAATTGCAGGAAACCGATTTCAGGAGGTAGACCGGAATTGCATTGAAAGCATAGGAAAAGAGGCAGAACGTCCACAATGATGCACTTGGCCAAAAAGGGCGTATGCGTTTTTTCCTGAATATATTCAGGAAAAAACGCATACGCCCTTTTTGGCCAACCAAGCAAGCTTGCAAAGGAAATCTGCACTACAATGAAGTCTCACTTCCCTCCGGTCAAAAGGGCCATCTGAGAAAAGTGTAAAATCCAGAAAGGCAGGACAGGCCATGGAGAACTGGGAGCCTTGTTATGCTGATGGGCGGGATGTAAATTGCCAACAGACACTCGGGAGAAGTGTATGGTGTTTCCTGAAACATCTAAAAAACAAAGCAACAGAGCCTAGGGCACTTCCACTTATGGTCCTATAGCTTAGGGAAATTAAAATCAAAAAGACACAGCCACCCCAAAGTTTGGAACGGCTCTGTTTACAAGAACCTCGTTTACAGTACAAGTTCAACATCGCAGAAAGTGAAAAATGGATAAAGAAGTTGTGGTATTTACTTACAAAGCAATATCACTCAGCAATGAAATCTGTGTCATCAGGCCCTTAGCAGCACAATGAGTGGATTCAGGTATGATGATTCTAACTGAAATAAGTCACACAGAAAAAGAAACATCATAAGATATCAGTAATACACGGAATGTAAACTTGGCTACACAGGAACTGAATTACAGAACAGAACAGGGTCTCAAATTTAGAAAACCAACTTATGCTTGCTTAAGGGTAAAGGTGAGTTGGGGTGCTGCATAAAACCAGAGATTGAAATGAGCACAGATAAAGTTCCTTAAGTCAAATATGGAATAGACAAGAGCTACTCCTTGCTCAACGAAATGGACTCAACACCGCATATTAAACGCCTAAGAATGTACCTGACTAGTAAGTATCTTAAAACCTATGGATTGCTATGTCTCCGAAAGAGAATCAAGCATGTGTACAGGGGCATAAACGCAGCAGTGATAGGATTGGAGAGGTTCGGTGAGCAAATGAAGACCCTTTGAAGTCATATTGCATGGTACCCATTCCACGGGTTTCAACTACCCAGGTTTTAGGTATTCTTCCTTCAGATAAAACATGCATGTGGAACCCAGAGTATGATCAACCATGTGATCGGGAGACGTGTTCAAATATGTCTCAGTTTTCCTCCCCTGGTACTCGGGTGCAACATTCCAGACGCTTTACTAACACTCTCCCCACTTGGAGAGTCAGCGCCTTTAACCTCCTGTTTGGCACAGTTTGCAATTTCTGCGGAAGATGAACAGGAATAGCGAGAACCAATGAGAGGCTAGCTGGAGGTGTCTGGACGGGCAAATTTAACTCTCATTTCCCAACAGGAAGAGGAAATAACCAAAGGCTCAGCGTGCCGTACCGGAACCAGATTAGGGCCTGAAGCCATCCTGCGGTGTTGCGGCCAGCTCAAAAGAAAGCGAGTTGAAGAAAGGAGCTCAGGGGCACTGTAATTCACAAACCTGCAGAGATATAAATGACAGCTATCGTCCAAAAATAGACTGAAGTAAGGCTGCCAAGAGGACTTGAAAGCGGGGCAGAATTGCAGGAAACCGATTTCAGGAGGTAGACTGGAATTGCATTGAAAGCATAGGAAAAGAGGCAGAACGTCCACAATGATGCACTTGGCCAAAAAGGGCGTATGCGTTTTTTCCTGAATATATTCAGGAAAAAACGCATACGCCCTTTTTGGCCAACCAAGCAAGCTTGCAAAGGAAATCTGCACTACAATGAAGTCTCACTTCCCCCCGGTCAAAAGGGCCATCTGAAAAAAGTGTAAAATCCAGAAAGGCAGGACAGGCCATGGAGAACAGGGAGCCTTGTTATGCTGATGGGCGGGATGTAAATTGCCAACAGACACTCGGGAGAAGTGTATGGTGTTTCCTGAAACATCTAAAAAACAAAGCAACAGAGCCTAGGGCACAGCCACTTATTGCCCTATAGCTTAGGGAAATTAAAATCAGAAGGACACAGCCACCCCAAAGTTTGGGACGGCTCTGTTTACAAGAACCTCGTTTACAGTACAAGTTCAACATCGCAGAAAGTGAAAAATGGATAAAGAAGTTGTGGTATTTACTTACAAAGCAATATCACTCAGCAATGAAATCTATGTCATCAGGCCCTTAGCATCACAATGAGTGGATTCAGGTATGATGATTCTAACTGAAATAAGTCACACAGAAAAAGAAACATCATAAGATATCAGTAATACACGGAATGTAAACTTGGCTACACAGGAACTGAATTACAGAACAGAACAGGGTCTCAAATTTAGAAAACCAACTTATGCTTGCTTAAGGGTAAAGGTGAGTTGGGGTGCTGCATAAAACCAGAGATTGAAATGAGCACAGATAAAGTTCCTTAAGTCAAATATGGAATAGACAAGAGCTACTCCTTGCTCAACGAAATGGACTCAACACCGCATATTAAACGCCTAAGAATGTACCTGACTAGTAAGTATCTTAAAACCTATGGATTGCTATGTCTCCGAAAGAGAATCAAGCATGTGTACAGGGGCATAAACGCAGCAGTGATAGGATTGGAGAGGTTCGGTGAGCAAATGAAGACCCTTTGAAGTCATATTGCATGGTACCCATTACACGGGTCTGAACTCTCCAGGTTTAAGGTATTCTTCCTTCAGCTAAAACATGCATGTGGAACCCAAGTATGATCAACCATGTGAACGGGAGACGTGTTCAAATATGTCTCAGTTTTCCTTCCCTGGTACTCGGGTGCAACATTCCAGACGATTTACTAACACTCTCCCCACTTGGAGAGTCAGTCCCTTTAACCTCCTGTTTGGCACAGTTTGTAATTTCTGCGGAAGATGAACAGGAATAGCGAGAACCAATGAGAGGCTAGCTGGAGGTGTCTGGACGGGCAAATTTAACTCTCATTTCCCACCAGGAAGAGGAATTAACCAAAGGCTCAGCATGCCGGTCCGGAACCAGATTAGGGCCTGAAGCCATCTTGCGGTGTTGCGGCCAGCTCAAAAGAAAGCGAGTTGAAGAAAGGAGCTCAGGGGCACTGTAATTCACAAACCTGCAGAGTTATAAATGACAGCTATCGTCCAAAAATAGACTGAAGTAAGGCTGCCAAGAGGACTTGAAAGCGGGGCAGAATTGCAGGAAACCGATTTCAGGAGGTTGACTGGAATTGCATTGAAAGCATAGGAAAAGAGGCAGAACGTCCACAATGATGCACTTGGCCAAAAAGGGCGTATGCGTTTTTTCCTGAATATATTCAGGAAAAAACGCATACGCCCTTTTTGGCCAACCAAGCAAGCTTGCAAAGGAAATCTGCACTACAATGAAGTCTCACTTCCCCCCGGTCAAAAGGGCCATCTGAAAAAAGGGTAAAATCCAGAAAGGCAGGACAGGCCATGGAGAACTGGGAGCCTTGTTATGCTGATGGGCGGGATGTAAATTGCCAACAGACACTCGGGAGAAGTGTATGGTGTTTCCTGAAACATCTAAAAAACAAAGCAACAGAGCCTAGGGCACTGCCACTTATGGTCCTATAGCTTAGGGAAATTAAAATCAAAAAGACACAGCCACCCCAAAGTTTGGGACGCCTCTGTTTACAAGAACCTCGTTTACAGTACAAGTTCAACATCGCAGAAAGTGAAAAATGGATAAAGAAGTTGTGGTATTTACTTACAAAGCAATATCACTCAGCAATGAAATCTATGTCATCAGTCCCTTAGCATCACAATGAGTGGATTCAGGTATGATGATTCTAACTGAAATAAGTCACACAGAAAAAGAAACATCATAAGATATCAGTAATACACGGAATGGAAATTTGGCTACACAGGAACTGAATTACAGAACAGAACAGGGTCTCAAATTTAGAAAACCAACTTATGCTTGCTTAAGGGGAAAGGTGAGTTGGGGTGCTGCATAAAACCAGAGATTGAAATGAGCACAGATAAAGTTCCTTAAGCCAAATATGGAATAGACAAGAGCTACTCCTTGCTCAACGAAATGGACTCAACACCCCATATTAAACGCCTAAGAATGTACCTGACTAGTAAGTATCTTAAAACCTATGGATTGCTATGTCTCCAAAAGAGAATCAAGCGTGTGTACAGGGGAATAAACGCAGCAGTGATAGGATTGGAGAGGTTCGGTGAGCAAATGAAGACCCTTTGAAGTCATATTGCATGGTACCCATTCCACGGGTCTCAACTACACAGGTTTAAGGTATTCTTCCTTCAGCTAAAACATGCATGTGGAACCCAGAGTATGATCAACCATGTGAACGGGAGACGTGTTCAAATATGTCTCAGTTTTCCTCCCCTGGTACTCGGGTGCAACATTCCAGACGCTTTACTAACACTCTTCCGACTTGGAGAGTCAGTCCCTTTAACCTCCTGTTTGGCCCAGTTTGCAATTTCTGCGGAAGATGAACAGGAATAGCGAGAACCAATGAGAGACTAGCTGGAGGTGTCTGGACGGGCAAATTTAACTCTCATTTCCCACCAGGAAGAGGAATTAACCAAAGGCTCAGCGTGCCGTACCGGAACCAGATTAGGGCCTGAAGCCATCCTGCGGTGTTGCGGCCAGGTCACAAGAAAGCGAGTTGAAGAAAGGAGCTCAGGGGCACTGTAATTCACAAACCTGCAGAGTTATAAATGACAGCTATCGTCCAAAAATAGACTGAAGTAAGGCTGCCAAGAGGACTTGAAAGCGGGGCAGAATTGCAGGAAACCGATTTCAGGAGGTAGACTGGAATTGCATTGAAAGCATAGGAAAAGAGGCAGAACGTCCACAATGATGCACTTGGCCAAAAAGGGCGTATGCGTTTTTTCCTGAATATATTCAGGAAAAAACGCATACGCCCTTTTTGGCCAACCAAGCAAGCTTGCAAAGGAAATCTGCACTACAATGAAGTCTCACTTCCCCCCGGTCAAAAGGGCCATCTGAAAAAAGTGTAAAATCCAGAAAGGCAGGACAGGCCATGGAGAACTGGGAGCCTTGTTATGCTGATGGGCGGGATGTAAATTGCCAACAGACACTCGGGAGAAGTGTATGGTGTTTCCTGAAACATCTAAAAAACAAAGCAACAGAGCCTAGGGCACTGCCACTTATGGTCCTATAGCTTAGGGAAATTAAAATCAAAAAGACACAGCCACCCCAAACTTTCGAACGGCTCTGTTTACAAGAACCTCGTTTACAGTACAAGTTCAACATCGCAGAAAGTGAAAAATGGATAAAGAAGTTGTGGTATTTACTTACAAAGCAATATCACTCAGCAATGAAATCTGTGTCATCAGGCCCGTAGCAGCACAATGAGTGGATTCAGGTATGATGATTCTAACTGAAATAAGTCACACAGAAAAGAAACATCATAAGATATCATTAATACACGGAATGTAAACTTGGCTACACAGGAACTGAATTACAGAACAGAACAGGGTCTCAAATTTAGAAAACCAACTTATGCTTGCTTAAGGGTAAAGGTGAGTTGGGGTGCTGCATAAAACCAGAGATTGAAATGAGCACAGATAAAGTTCCTTAAGTCAAATATGGGATAGACAAGAGCTACTCCTTGCTCAAAGAAATGGACTCAACACCGCATATTAAACGCCTAAGAATGTACCTGACTAGTAAGTATCGGAAAACCTATGGATTGCTATGTCTCCAAAAGAGAATCAAGCATGTGTACAGGGGCATAAACGCAGCAGTGATAGGTTTGGAGAGGTTCGGTGAGCAAATGAAGACCCTTTGAAGTCATATTGCATGGTACGCATTACAAGGGTCTCAACTCTCCAGGTTTAAGTTATTCTTCCTTCAGCTAAAACATGCATGTGGAACCTAGAGTATGATCAACCATGTGATCGGGAGACGTGTCCAAATATGTCTCAGTTTTCCTCCCCTGGTACTCGGGTGCAACATTCCAGACGCTTTACTAACACTCTCCCGAGTTGGAGAGTCAGTCCCTTTAACCTCCTGTTTGGCCCAGTTTGCAATTTCTGCAGAAGATGAACAGGAATAGCGAGAACCAATGAGAGACTAGCTAGAGGTGTCTGGACGGGCAAATTTAACTCTCATTTCTCACCAGGAAGAGGAATTAACCAAAGGCTCAGCGTGCCGTGCCAGAACCATATTATGGCCTGAAGCCATCCTGCGGTGTTGCGGCCAGGTCACAAGAAAGTGAGTTGAAGAAAGGAGCTCAGGGGCACTGTAATTCACAAACCTGCAGACTTATAAATGACAGCTATCGTCCAAAAATAGACTGAAGTAAGGCTGCCAAGAGGACTTGAAAGCGGGGCAGAATTGCAGGAAACCGATTTCAGGAGGTAGACTGGAATTGCATTGAAAGCATAGGAAAAGAGGCAGAACGTCCACAATGATGCACTTGGCCAAAAAGGGCGTATGCGTTTTTTCCTGAATATATTCAGGAAAAAACGCATACGCCCTTTTTGGCCAACCAAGCAAGCTTGCAAAGGAAATCTGCACTACAATGAAGTCTCACTTCCCCCCGGTCAAAAGGGCCATCTGAAAAAAGTGTAAAATCCAGAAAAACAAGACAGGCCATGGAGAACTGGGAGCCTTGTTATGCTGATGGGCGGGATGTAAATTGCCAACAACCACTCGGGAGAAGTGTATGGTGTTTCCTGAAACATGTAAAAAACAAAGCAACAGAAGCTAGGGCACTTCCACTTATGGTCCTATAGCTTAGGGAAATTAAAATCAAAAATACACAGCCTCCCCAAAGTTTGGAACGGCTCTGTTTACAAGAACCTCGTTTACAGTACAAGTTCAACATCGCAGAAAGTGAAAAATGGATAAAGAAGTTGTGGTATTTACTTACAAAGCAATATCACTCAGCAATGAAATCTATGTCATCAGGCCCTTAGCATCACAATGAGTGGATTCAGGTATGATGATTCTAACTTAAATAAGTCACACAGAAAAAGAAACATCATAAGATATCAGTAATACACGGAATGTAAACTTGGCTACACAGGAACTGAATTACAGAACAGAACAGGGTCTCAAATTTAGAAAACCAACTTATGCTTGCTTAAGGGTAAAGGTGAGTTGGGGTGCTGCATAAAACCAGAGATTGAAATGAGCACAGATAAAGTTCCTTAAGCCAAATATGGAATAGACAAGAGCTACTCCTTGCTCAACGAAATGGACTCAACACCCCATATTAAACGCCTAAGAATGTACCTGACTAGTAAGTATCTTAAAACCTATGGATTGCTATGTCTCCGAAAGAGAATCAAGCATGTGTACAGGGGCATAAACGCAGCAGTGATACGATTGGAGAGGTTCGGTGAGCAAATGAAGACCCTTTGAAGTCATATTGCATGGTACCCATTCCACGGGTTTCAACTACCCAGGTTTTAGGTATTCTTCCTTCAGCTAAAACATGCATGTGGAACCCAAGTATGATTAACCATGTGAACGGGAGACGTGTTCAAATATGTCTCAGTTTTCCTCCCCTGGTACTCGGGTGCAACATTCCAGATGCTTTACTAACACTCTCCCCACTTGGAGAGTCAGCGCCTTTAACCTCCTGTTTGGCCCAGTTTGCAATTTCTGCGGAAGATGAACAGGAATAGCGAGAACCAATGAGAGGCTAGCTGGAGGTGTCTGGACGGGCAAATTTAACTCTCATTTCCCACCAGGAAGAGGAAATAACCAAAGGCTCAGCGTGCCGTACCGGAACCAGATTAGGGCCTGAAGCCATCCTGCGGTGTTGCGGCCAGCTCAAAAGAAAGCGAGTTGAAGAAAGGAGCTCAGGGGCACTGTAATTCACAAACCTGCAGAGTTATAAATGACAGCTATCGTCCAAAAATATACTGAAGTAAGGCTGCCAAGAGGACTTGAAACCGGGGCAGAATTGCAGGAAACCGATTTCATGAGGTAGACCAGAATTGCATTGAAAGCATAGGAAAAGAGGCAGAACGTCCACAATGATGCACTTGGCCAAAAAGGGCGTATGCATTTTTTCCTGAATATATTCAGGAAAAAACGCATACGCCCTTTTTGGCCAACCAAGCAAGCTTGCAAAGGAAATCTGCACTACAATGAAGTCTCACTTCCCTCCGGTCAAAAGGGCCATCTGAGAAAAGTGTAAAATCCAGAAAGGCAGGACAGGCCATGGAGAACTGGGAGCCTTGTTATGCTGATGGGCGGGATGTAAATTGCCAACAGACACTCGGGAGAAGTGTATGGTGTTTCCTGAAACATCTAAAAAACAAAGCAACAGAGCCTAGGGCACTTCCACTTATGGTCCTATAGCTTAGGGAAATTAAAATCAAAAAGACACAGCCACCCCAAAGTTTGGAACGGCTCTGTTTACAAGAACCTCGTTTACAGTACAAGTTCAACATCGCAGAAAGTGAAAAATGGATAAAGAAGTTGTGGTATTTACTTACAAAGCAATATCACTCAGCAATGAAATCTGTGTCATCAGGCCCTTAGCAGCACAATGAGTGGATTCAGGTATGATGATTCTAACTGAAGTAAGTCACACAGAAAAAGAAACATCATAAGATATCAGTAATACACGGAATGGAAACTTGGCTACACAGGAACTGAATTACAGAACAGAACAGGGTCTCAAATTTAGAAAACCAACTTATGCTTGCTTAAGGGTAAAGGTGAGTTGGGGTGCTGCATAAAACCAGAGATTGAAATGAGCACAGATAAAGTTCCTTAAGTCAAATATGGAATAGACAAGAGCTACTCCTTGCTCAACGAAATGGACTCAACACCGCATATTAAACGCCTAAGAATGTACCTGACTAGTAAGTATCTTAAAACCTATGGATTGCTATGTCTCCGAAAGAGAATCAAGCATGTGTACAGGGGCATAGACGCAGCAGTGATAGGATTGGAGAGGTTCGGTGAGCAAATGAAGACCCTTTGAAGTCATATTGCATGGTACCCATTCCACGGGTTTCAACTACCCAGGTTTTAGGTATTCTTCCTTCAGATAAAACATGCATGTGGAACCCAGAGTATGATCAACCATGTGATCGGGAGACGTGTTCAAATATGTCTCAGTTTTCCTCCCCTGGTACTCGGGTGCAACATTCCAGACGCTTTACTAACACTCTCCCCACTTGGAGAGTCAGCGCCTTTAACCTCCTGTTTGGCACAGTTTGCAATTTCTGCGGAAGATGAACAGGAATAGCGAGAACCAATGAGAGGCTAGCTGGAGGTGTCTGGACGGGCAAATTTAACTCTCATTTCCCAACAGGAAGAGGAAATAACCAAAGGCTCAGCGTGCCGTACCGGAACCAGATTAGGGCCTGAAGCCATCCTGCGGTGTTGCGGCCAGCTCAAAAGAAAGCGAGTTGAAGAAAGGAGCTCAGGGGCACTGTAATTCACAAACCTGCAGAGATATAAATGACAGCTATCGTCCAAAAATATACTGAAGTAAGGCTGCCAAGAGGACTTGAAAGCGGGGCAGAATTGCAGGAAACCGATTTCAGGAGGTAGACTGGAATTGCATTGAAAGCATAGGAAAAGAGGCAGAACGTCCACAATGATGCACTTGGCCAAAAAGGGCGTATGCGTTTTTTCCTGAATATATTCAGGAAAAAACGCATACGCCCTTTTTGGCCAACCAAGCAAGCTTGCAAAGGAAATCTGCACTACAATGAAGTCTCACTTCCCCCCGGTCAAAAGGGCCATCTGAAAAAAGTGTAAAATCCAGAAAGGCAGGACAGGCCATGGAGAACAGGGAGCCTTGTTATGCTGATGGGCGGGATGTAAATTGCCAACAGACACTCGGGAGAAGTGTATGGTGTTTCCTGAAACATCTAAAAAACAAAGCAACAGAGCCTAGGGCACAGCCACTTATGGCCCTATAGCTTAGGGAAATTAAAATCAGAAGGACACAGCCACCCCAAAGTTTGGAACGGCTCTGTTTACAAGAACCTCGTTTACAGTACAAGTTCAACATCGCAGAAAGTGAAAAATGGATAAAGAAGTTGTGGTATTTACTTACAAAGCAATATCACTCAGCAATGAAATCTGTGTCATCAGGCCCTTAGCATCACAATGAGTGGATTCAGGTATGATGATTCTAACTGAAATAAGTCACACAGAAAAAGAAACATCATAAGATATCAGTAATACACGGAATGTAAACTTGGCTACACAGGAACTGAATTACAGAACAGAACAGGGTCTCAAATTTAGAAAACCAACTTATGCTTGCTTAAGGGTAAAGGTGAGTTGGGGTGCTGCATAAAACCAGAGATTGAAATGAGCACAGATAAAGTTCCTTAAGTCAAATATGGAATAGACAAGAGCTACTCCTTGCTCAACGAAATGGACTCAACACCGCATATTAAACGCCTAAGAATGTACCTGACTAGTAAGTATCTTAAAACCTATGGATTGCTATGTCTCCGAAAGAGAATCAAGCATGTGTACAGGGGCATAAACGCAGCAGTGATAGGATTGGAGAGGTTCGGTGAGCAAATGAAGACCCTTTGAAGTCATATTGCATGGTACCCATTACACGGGTCTGAACTCTCCAGGTTTAAGGTATTCTTCCTTCAGCTAAAACATGCATGTGGAACCCAAGTATGATCAACCATGTGAACGGGAGACGTGTTCAAATATGTCTCAGTTTTCCTTCCCTGGTACTCGGGTGCAACATTCCAGACACTTTACTAACACTCTCCCCACTTGGAGAGTCAGTCCCTTTAACCTCCTGTTTGGCCCAGTTTGTAATTTCTGCGGAAGATGAACAGGAATAGCGAGAACCAATGAGAGGCTAGCTGGAGGTGTCTGGACGGGCAAATTTAACTCTCATTTCCCACCAGGAAGAGGAATTAACCAAAGGCTCAGCATGCCGGGCCGGAACCAGATTAGGGCCTGAAGCCATCCTGCGGTGTTGCGGCCAGGTCACAAGAAAGCGAGTTGAAGAAAGGAGCTCAGGGGCACTGTAATTCACAAACCTGCAGAGTTATAAATGACAGCTATCGTCCAAAAATAGACTGAAGTAAGGCTGCCAAGAGGACTTGAAAGCGGGGCAGAATTGCAGGAAACCGATTTCAGGAGGTTGACTGGAATTGCATTGAAAGCATAGGAAAAGAGGCAGAACGTCCACAATGATGCACTTGGCCAAAAAGGGCGTATGCGTTTTTTCCTGAATATATTCAGGAAAAAACGCATACGCCCTTTTTGGCCAACCAAGCAAGCTTGCAAAGGAAATCTGCACTACAATGAAGTCTCACTTCCCCCCGGTCAAAAGGGCCATCTGAAAAAAGTGTAAAATCCAGAAACGCAGGACAGGCCATGGAGAACTGGGAGCCTTGTTATGCTGATGGGCGGGATGTAAATTGCCAACAGACACTCTGGAGAAGTGTATGGTGTTTCCTGAAACATCTAAAAAACAAAGCAACAGAGCCTAGGGCACTGCCACTTATGGCCCTATAGTTTAGGGAAATTAAAATCAGAAGGACACAGCCACCCCAAAGTTTGGGACGCCTCTGTTTACAAGAACCTCGTTTACAGTACAAGTTCAACATCGCAGAAAGTGAAAAATGGATAAAGAAGTTGTGGTATTTACTTACAAAGCAATATCACTCAGCAATGAAATCTATGTCATCAGGCCCTTAGCATCACAATGAGTGGATTCAGGTATGATGATTCTAACTGAAATAAGTCACACAGAAAAAGAAACATCATAAGATATCAGTAATACACGGAATGTAAACTTGGCTACACAGGAACTGAATTACAGAACAGAACAGGGTCTCAAATTTAGAAAACCAACTTATGCTTGCTTAAGGGTAAAGGTGAGTTGGGGTGCTGCATAAAACCAGAGATTGAAATGAGCACAGATAAAGTTCCTTAAGTCAAATATGGAATAGACAAGAGCTACTCCTTGCTCAACGAAATGGACTCAACACCGCATATTAAACGCCTAAGAATGTACCTGACTAGTAAGTATCTTAAAACCTATGGATTGCTATGTCTCCGAAAGAGAATCAAGCATGTGTACAGGGGCATAAACGCAGCAGTGATAGGATTGGAGAGGTTCGGTGAGCAAATGAAGACCCTTTGAAGTCATATTGCATGGTACCCATTACACGGGTCTGAAATCTCCAGGTTTAAGGTATTCTTCCTTCAGCTAAAACATGCATGTGGAACCCAAGTATGATCAACCATGTGAACGGGAGACGTGTTCATATATGTCTCAGTTTTCCTTCCCTGGTACTCGGGTGCAACATTCCAGACGCTTTACTAACACTCTCCCCACTTGGAGAGTCAGTCCCTTTAACCTCCTGTTTGGCCCAGTTTGTAATTTCTGCGGAAGATGAACAGGAATAGCGAGAACCAATGAGAGGCTAGCTGGAGGTGTCTGGACGGGCAAATTTAACTCTCATTTCCCACCAGGAAGAGGAATTAACCAAAGGCTCAGCATGCCGGGCCGGAACCAGATTAGGGCCTGAAGCCATCCTGCGGTGTTGCGGCCAGGTCACAAGAAAGCGAGTTGAAGAAAGGAGCTCAGGGGCACTGTAATTCACAAACCTGCAGAGTTATAAATGACAGCTATCGTCCAAAAATAGACTGAAGTAAGGCTGCCAAGAGGACTTGAAAGCGGGGCAGAATTGCAGGAAACCGATTTCAGGAGGTTGACTGGAATTGCATTGAAAGCATAGGAAAAGAGGCAGAACGTCCACAATGATGCACTTGGCCAAAAAGGGCGTATGCGTTTTTTCCTGAATATATTCAGGAAAAAACGCATACGCCCTTTTTGGCCAACAAAGCAAGCTTGCAAAGGAAATCTGCACTACAATGAAGTCTCACTTCCCCCCGGTCAAAAGGGCCATCTGAAAAAAGTGTAAAATCCAGAAAGGCAGGACAGGCCATGGAGAACTGGGAGCCTTGTTATGCTGATGGGCGGGATGTAAATTGCCAACAGACACTCGGGA
Source organism: Stenella coeruleoalba (assembly GCF_951394435.1). Lineage (NCBI taxonomy): Eukaryota > Metazoa > Chordata > Mammalia > Artiodactyla > Delphinidae > Stenella > Stenella coeruleoalba. The sequence continues at coordinate 56,000 of NW_027646083.1, read as the reverse complement.
GAAGTGTATGGTGTTTCCTGAAACATCTAAAAAACAAAGCAACAGAGCCTAGGGCACTGCCACTTATGGTCCTATAGCTTAGGGAAATTAAAATCAAAAAGACACAGCCACCCCAAAGTTTGGGACGCCTCTGTTTACAAGAACCTCGTTTACAGTACAAGTTCAACATCGCAGAAAGTGAAAAATGGATAAAGAAGTTGTGGTATTTACTTACAAAGCAATATCACTCAGCAATGAAATCTATGTCATCAGGCCCTTAGCATCACAATGAGTGGATTCAGGTATGATGATTCTAACTGAAATAAGTCACACAGAAAAAGAAACATCATAAGATATCAGTAATACACGGAATGGAAATTTGGCTACACAGGAACTGAATTACAGAACAGAACAGGGTCTCAAATTTAGAAAACCAACTTATGCTTGCTTAAGGGGAAAGGTGAGTTGGGGTGCTGCATAAAACCAGAGATTGAAATGAGCACAGATAAAGTTCCTTAAGCCAAATATGGAATAGACAAGAGCTACTCCTTGCTCAACGAAATGGACTCAACACCCCATATTAAACGCCTAAGAATGTACCTGACTAGTAAGTATCTTAAAACCTATGGATTGCTATGTCTCCAAAAGAGAATCAAGCGTGTGTACAGGGGAATAAACGCAGCAGTGATAGGATTGGAGAGGTTCGGTGAGCAAATGAAGACCCTTTGAAGTCATATTGCATGGTACGCATTACAAGGGTCTCAACTCTCCAGGTTTAAGTTATTCTTCCTTCAGCTAAAACATGCATGTGGAACCTAGAGTATGATCAACCATGTGATCGGGAGACGTGTTCAAATATGTCTCAGTTTTCCTCCCCTGGTACTCGGGTGCAACATTCCAGACGCTTTACTAACACTCTCCCGAGTTGGAGAGTCAGTCCCTTTAACCTCCTGTTTGGCCCAGTTTGCAATTTCTGCGGAAGATGAACAGGAATAGCGAGAACCAATGAGAGACTAGCTGGAGGTGTCTGGACGGGCAAATTTAACTCTCATTTCTCACCAGGAAGAGGAATTAAGCAAAGGCTCAGCGTGCCGTGCCAGAACCAGATTATGGCCTGAAGCCATCCTGCGGTGTTGCGGCCAGGTCACAAGAAAGCGAGTTGAAGAAAGGAGCTCAGGGGCACTGTAATTCACAAACCTGCAGACTTATAAATGACAGCTATCGTCCAAAAATAGACTGAAGTAAGGCTGCCAAGAGGACTTGAAAGCGGGGCAGAATTGCAGGAAACCGATTTCAGGAGGTAGACTGGAATTGCATTGAAAGCATAGGAAAAGAGGCAGAACGTCCACAATGATGCACTTGGCCAAAAAGGGCGTATGCGTTTTTTCCTGAATATATTCAGGAAAAAACGCATACGCCCTTTTTGGCCAACCAAGCAAGCTTGCAAAGGAAATCTGCACTACAATGAAGTCTCACTTCCCCCCGGTCAAAAGGGCCATCTGAAAAAAGTGTAAAATCCAGAAAAACAAGACAGGCCATGGAGAACTGGGAGCCTTGTTATGCTGATGGGCGGGATGTAAATTGCCAACAACCACTCGGGAGAAGTGTATGGTGTTTCCTGAAACATGTAAAAAACAAAGCAACAGAAGCTAGGGCACTTCCACTTATGGTCCTATAGCTTAGGGAAATTAAAATCAAAAATACACAGCCTCCCCAAAGTTTGGAACGGCTCTGTTTACAAGAACCTCGTTTACAGTACAAGTTCAACATCGCAGAAAGTGAAAAATGGATAAAGAAGTTGTGGTATTTACTTACAAAGCAATATCACTCAGCAATGAAATCTATGTCATCAGGCCCTTAGCATCACAATGAGTGGATTCAGGTATGATGATTCTAACTTAAATAAGTCACACAGAAAAAGAAACATCATAAGATATCAGTAATACACGGAATGTAAACTTGGCTACACAGGAACTGAATTACAGAACAGAACAGGGTCTCAAATTTAGAAAACCAACTTATGCTTGCTTAAGGGGAAAGGTGAGTTGGGGTGCTGCATAAAACCAGAGATTGAAATGAGCACAGATAAAGTTCCTTAAGCCAAATATGGAATAGACAAGAGCTACTCCTTGCTCAACGAAATGGACTCAACACCGCATATTAAACGCCTAAGAATGTACCTGACTAGTAAGTATCTTAAAACCTATGGATTGCTATGTCTCCGAAAGAGAATCAAGCATGTGTACAGGGGCATAAACGCAGCAGTGATAGGATTGGAGAGGTTCGGTGAGCAAATGAAGACCCTTTGAAGTCATATTGCATGGTACCCATTACACGGGTCTGAACTCTCCAGGTTTAAGGTATTCTTCCTTCAGCTAAAACATGCATGTGGAACCCAAGTATGATCAACCATGTGAACGGGAGACGTGTTCAAATATGTCTCAGTTTTCCTCCCCTGGTACTCGGGTGCAACATTCCAGACGCTTTACTAACACTCTCCCCACTTGGAGAGTCAGCGCCTTTAACCTCCTGTTTGGCCCAGTTTGCAATTTCTGCGGAAGATGAACAGGAATAGCGAGAACCAATGAGAGACTAGCTGGAGGTGTCTGGACGGGCAAATATAACTCTCATTTCCCACCAGGAAGAGGAAATAACCAAAGGCTCAGCATGCCGGGCCGGAACCAGATTAGGGCCTGAAGCCATCCTGCGGTGTGGCGGCCAGGTCACAAGAAAGCAAGTTGAAGAAAGGAGCTCAGGGGCACTGTAATTCACAAACCTGCAGAGTTATAAATGACAGCTATCGTCCAAAAATAGACTGAAGTAAGGCTGCCAAGAGGACTTGAAAGCGGGGCAGAATTGCAGGAAACCGATTTCAGGAGGTAGACTGGAATTGCATTGAAAGCATAGGAAAAGAGGCAGAACGTCCACAATGATGCACTTGGCCAAAAAGGGCGTATGCGTTTTTTCCTGAATATATTCAGGAAAAAACGCATACGCCCTTTTTGGCCAACCAAGCAAGCTTGCAAAGGAAATCTGCACTACAATGAAGTCTCACTTCCCCCCGGTCAAAAGGGCCATCTGAAAAAAGTGTAAAATCCAGAAAGGCAGGACAGGCCATGGAGAACTGGGAGCCTTGTTATGCTGATGGGCGGGATGTAAATTGCCAACAACCACTCGGGAAAAGTGTATGGTGTTTCCTGAAACATCTAAAAAACAAAGCAACAGAACCTAGGGCACTTCCACTTATGGTCCTATAGCTTAGGGAAATTAAAATGAAAAAGACACAGCCACCCCAAAGTTTGGAACGGCTCTGTTTACAAGAACCTCGTTTACACTACAAGTTCAACATCACAGAAAGTGAAAAATGGATAAAGAAGTTGTGGTATTTACTTACAAAGCAATATCACTCAGCAATGAAATCTGTGTCATCAGGCCCTTAGCAGCACAATGAGTGGATTCAGGTATGATGATTCTAACTGAAATAAGTCACACAGAAAAAGAAACATCATAAGATATCAGTAATACACGGAATGTAAACTTGGCTACACAGGAACTGAATTACAGAACAGAACAGGGTCTCAAATTTAGAAAAACAACTTATTCTTGCTTAAGGGTAAAGGTGAGTTGGGGTGCTGCATAAAACCAGAGATTGAAATGAGCACAGATAAAGTTCCTTAAGCCAAATATGGAATAGACAAGAGCTACTCCTTGCTCAACGAAATGGACTCAACACCCCATATTAAACGCCTAAGAATGTACCTGACTAGTAAGTATCTTAAAACCTATGGATTGCTATGTCTCCAAAAGAGAATCAAGCATGTGTACAGGGGCATAAACGCAGCAGTGATAGGATTGGAGAGGTTCGGTGAGCAAATGAAGACCCTTTGAAGTCATATTGCATGGTACCCATTCCACGGGTTTCAACTACCCAGGTTTAAGGTATTCTTCCTTCAGCTAAAACATGCATGTGGAACCTAGAGTATGATCAACCATGTGATCGGGAGACGTGTTCAAATATGTCTCAGTTTTCCTTCCCTGGTACTCGGGTGCAACATTCCAGACGCTTTACTAACACTCTCCCCACTTGGAGAGTCAGTCCCTTTAACCTCCTGTTTGGCCCAGTTTGTAATTTCTGCGGAAGATGAACAGGAATAGCGAGAACCAATGAGAGGCTAGCTGGAGGTGTCTGGACGGGCAAATTTAACTCTCATTTCCCACCAGGAAGAGGAATTAACCAAAGGCTCAGCATGCCGGGCCAGAACCAGATTAGGGCCTGAAGCCATCCTGCGGTGTTGCGGCCAGCTCAAAAGAAAGCGAGTTGAAGAAAGGAGCTCAGGGGCACTGTAATTCACAAACCTGCAGAGTTATAAATGACAGCTATCGTCCAAAAATAGACTGAAGTAAGGCTGCCAAGAGGACTTGAAAGCGGGGCAGAATTGCAGGAAACCGATTTCAGGAGGTAGACTGGAATTGCATTGAAAGCATAGGAAAAGAGGCAGAACGTCCACAATGATGCACTTGGCCAAAAAGGGCGTATGCGTTTTTTCCTGAATATATTCAGGAAAAAACGCATACGCCCTTTTTGGCCAACCAAGCAAGCTTGCAAAGGAAATCTGCACTACAATGAAGTCTCACTTCCCCCCGGTCAAAAGGGCCATCTGAAAAAAGTGTAAAATCCAGAAAGGCAGGACAGGCCATGGAGAACTGGGAGCCTTGTTATGCTGATGGGCGGGATGTAAATTGCCAACAGACACTAGGGAGAAGTGTATGGTGTTTCCTGAAACATCTAAAAAACAAAGCAACAGAGCCTAGGGCACTGCCACTTATGGTCCTATAGCTTAGGGAAATTAAAATCAAAAAGACACAGCCACCCCAAAGTTTGGGACGCCTCTGTTTACAAGAACCTCGTTTACAGTACAAGTTCAACATCGCAGAAAGTGAAAAATGGATAAAGAAGTTGTGGTATTTACTTACAAAGCAATATCACTCAGCAATGAAATCTATGTCATCAGGCCCTTAGCATCACAATGAGTGGATTCAGGTATGATGATTCTAACTGAAATAAGTCACACAGAAAAAGAAACATCATAAGATATCAGTAATACACGGAATGGAAATTTGGCTACACAGGAACTGAATTACAGAACAGAACAGGGTCTCAAATTTAGAAAACCAACTTATGCTTGCTTAAGGGGAAAGGTGAGTTGGGGTGCTGCATAAAACCGGAGATTGAAATGAGCACAGATAAAGTTCCTTAAGCCAAATATGGAATAGACAAGAGCTACTCCTTGCTCAACGAAATGGACTCAACACCCCATATTAAACGCCTAAGAATGTACCTGACTAGTAAGTATCTTAAAACCTATGGATTGCTATGTCTCCAAAAGAGAATCAAGCGTGTGTACAGGGGCATAAACGCAGCAGTGATAGGATTGGAGAGGTTCGGTGAGCAAATGAAGACCCTTTGAAGTCATATTGCATGGTACCCATTCCACGGGTCTCAACTACCCAGGTTTAAGGTATTCTTCCTTCAGCTAAAACATGCATGTGGAACCCAGAGTATGATCAACCATGTGAACGGGAGACGTGTTCAAATATGTCTCAGTTTTCCTCCCCTGGTACTCGGGTGCAACATTCCAGACGCTTTACTAACACTCTTCCGACTTGGAGAGTCAGTCCCTTTAACCTCCTGTTTGGCCCAGTTTGCAATTTCTGCGGAAGATGAACAGGAATAGCGAGAACCAATGAGAGACTAGCTGGAGGTGTCTGGACGGGCAAATTTAACTCTCATTTCCCACCAGGAAGAGGAATTAACCAAAGGCTCAGCGTGCCGTGCCGGAACCAGATTAGGGCCTGAAGCCATCCTGCGGTGTTGCGGCCAGGTCACAAGAAAGCGAGTTGAAGAAAGGAGCTCAGGGGCACTGTAATTCACAAACCTGCAGAGTTATAAATGACAGCTATCGTCCAAAAATAGACTGAAGTAAGGCTGCCAAGAGGACTTGAAAGCGGGGCAGAATTGCAGGAAACCGATTTCAGGAGGTAGACTGGAATTGCATTGAAAGCATAGGAAAAGAGGCAGAACGTCCACAATGATGCACTTGGCCAAAAAGGGCGTATGCGTTTTTTCCTGAATATATTCAGGAAAAAACGCATACGCCCTTTTTGGCCAACCAAGCAAGCTTGCAAAGGAAATCTGCACTACAATGAAGTCTCACTTCCCCCCGGTCAAAAGGGCCATCTGAAAAAAGTGTAAAATCCAGAAAGGCAGGACAGGCCATGGAGAACTGGGAGCCTTGTTATGCTGATGGGCGGGATGTAAATTGCCAACAGACACTCGGGAGAAGTGTATGGTGTTTCCTGAAACATCTAAAAAACAAAGCAACAGAGCCTAGGGCACTGCCACTTATGGTCCTATAGCTTAGGGAAATTAAAATCAAAAAGACACAGCCACCCCAAACTTTCGAACGGCTCTGTTTACAAGAACCTCGTTTACAGTACAAGTTCAACATCGCAGAAAGTGAAAAATGGATAAAGAAGTTGTGGTATTTACTTACAAAGCAATATCACTCAGCAATGAAATCTGTGTCATCAGGCCCGTAGCAGCACAATGAGTGGATTCAGGTATGATGATTCTAACTTAAATAAGTCACACAGAAAAGAAACATCATAAGATATCAGTAATACACGGAATGTAAACTTGGCTACACAGGAACTGAATTACAGAACAGAACAGGGTCTCAAATTTAGAAAACCAACTTATGCTTGCTTAAGGGTAAAGGTGAGTTGGGGTGCTGCATAAAACCAGAGATTGAAATGAGCACAGATAAAGTTCCTTAAGTCAAATATGGAATAGACAAGAGCTCCTCCTTGCTCAACGAAATGGACTCAACACCCCATATTAAACGCCTAAGAATGTACCTGACTAGTAAGTATCTTAAAACCTATGGATTGCTATGTCTCCAAAAGAGAATCAAGCGTGTGTACAAGGGAATAAACGCAGCAGTGATAGGATTGGAGAGGTTCGGTGAGCAAATGAAGACCCTTTGAAGTCATATTGCATGGTACCCATTCCACGGGTCTCAACTACCCAGGTTTAAGGTACTCTTCCTTCAGCTAAAACATGCATGTGGAACCCAGAGTATGATCAACCATGTGATCGGGAGACGTGTTCAAATATGTCTCAGTTTTCCTCCCCTGGTACTCGGGTGCAACATTCCAGACGCTTTACTAACACTCTCCCGAGTTGGAGAGTCAGTCCCTTTAACCTCCTGTTTGGCCCAGTTTGCAATTTCTGCGGAAGATGAACAGGAATAGCGAGAACCAATGAGAGACTAGCTGGAGGTGTCTGGACGGGCAAATTTAACTCTCATTTCTCACCAGGAAGAGGAATTAACCAAAGGCTCAGCGTGCCGTGCCAGAACCAGATTATGGCCTGAAGCCATCCTGCGGTGTTGCGGCCAGGTCACAAGAAAGCGAGTTGAAGAAAGGAGCTCAGGGGCACTGTAATTCACAAACCTGCAGACTTATAAATGACAGCTATCGTCCAAAAATAGACTGAAGTAAGGCTGCCAAGAGGACTTGAAAGCGGGGCAGAATTGCAGGAAACCGATTTCAGGAGGTAGACTGGAATTGCATTGAAAGCATAGGAAAAGAGGCAGAACGTCCACAATGATGCACTTGGCCAAAAAGGGCGTATGCGTTTTTTCCTGAATATATTCAGGAAAAAACGCATACGCCCTTTTTGGCCAACCAAGCAAGCTTGCAAAGGAAATCTGCACTACAATGAAGTCTCACTTCCCCCCGGTCAAAAGGGCCATCTGAAAAAAGTGTAAAATCCAGAAAGACAAGACAGGCCATGGAGAACTGGGAGCCTTGTTATGCTGATGGGCGGGATGTAAATTGCCAACAACCACTCGGAAGACGTGTATGGTGTTTCCTGAAACATCTAAAAAACAAAGCAACAGAACCTAGGGCACTTCCACTTATGGTCCTATAGCTTAGGGAAATTAAAATCAGAAGGACACAGCCTCCCCAAAGTTTGGGATGCCTCTGTTTACAAGAACCTCGTTTACAGTACAAGTTCAACATCGCAGAAAGTGAAAAATGGATAAAGAAGTTGTGGTATTTACTTACAAAGCAATATCACTCAGCAATGAAATCTATGTCATCAGGCCCTTAGCATCACAATGAGTGGATTCAGGTATGATGATTCTAACTTAAATAAGTCACACAGAAAAAGAAACATCATAAGATATCAGTAATACACGGAATGTAAACTTGGCTACACAGGAACTGAATTACAGAACAGAACAGGGTCTCAAATTTAGAAAACCAACTTATGCTTCCTTAAGGGGAAAGGTGAGTTGGGGTGCTGCATAAAACCAGAGATTGAAATGAGCACAGATAAAGTTCCTTAAGCCAAATATGGAATAGACAAGAGCTACTCCTTGCTCAACGAAATGGACTCAACACCGCATATTAAACGCCTAAGAATGTACCTGACTAGTAAGTATCTTAAAACCTATGGATTGCTATGTCTCCGAAAGAGAATCAAGCATGTGTACAGGGGCATAAACGCAGCAGTGATAGGATTGGAGAGGTTCGGTGAGCAAATGAAGACCCTTTGAAGTCATATTGCATGGTACCCATTACACGGGTCTGAACTCTCCAGGTTTAAGGTATTCTTCCTTCAGCTAAAACATGCATGTGGAACCCAGAGTATGATCAACCATGTGAACGGGAGACGTGTTCAAATATGTCTCAGTTTTCCTCCCCTGGTACTCGGGTGCAACATTCCAGACGCTTTACTAACACTCTTCCGACTTGGAGAGTCAGTCCCTTTAACCTCCTGTTTGGCCCAGTTTGCAATTTCTGCGGAAGATGAACAGGAATAGCGAGAACCAATGAGAGACTAGCTGGAGGTGTCTGGACGGGCAAATTTAACTCTCATTTCCCACCAGGAAGAGGAATTAACCAAAGGCTCAGCGTGCCGTACCGGAACCAGATTAGGGCCTGAAGCCATCCTGCGGTGTTGCGGCCAGGTCACAAGAAAGCGAGTTGAAGAAAGGAGCTCAGGGGCACTGTAATTCACAAACCTGCAGAGTTATAAATGACAGCTATCGTCCAAAAATAGACTGAAGTAAGGCTGCCAAGAGGACTTGAAAGCGGGGCAGAATTGCAGGAAACCGATTTCAGGAGGTAGACTGGAATTGCATTGAAAGCATAGGAAAAGAGGCAGAACGTCCACAATGATGCACTTGGCCAAAAAGGGCGTATGCGTTTTTTCCTGAATATATTCAGGAAAAAACGCATACGCCCTTTTTGGCCAACCAAGCAAGCTTGCAAAGGAAATCTGCACTACAATGAAGTCTCACTTCCCCCCGGTCAAAAGGGCCATCTGAAAAAAGTGTAAAATCCAGAAAGGCAGGACAGGCCATGGAGAACTGGGAGCCTTGTTATGCTGATGGGCGGGATGTAAATTGCCAACAGACACTCGGGAGAAGTGTATGGTGTTTCCTGAAACATCTAAAAAACAAAGCAACAGAGCCTAGGGCACTGCCACTTATGGTCCTATAGCTTAGGGAAATTAAAATCAAAAAGACACAGCCACCCCAAACTTTCGAACGGCTCTGTTTACAAGAACCTCGTTTACAGTACAAGTTCAACATCGCAGAAAGTGAAAAATGGATAAAGAAGTTGTGGTATTTACTTACAAAGCAATATCACTCAGCAATGAAATCTGTGTCATCAGGCCCGTAGCAGCACAATGAGTGGATTCAGGTATGATGATTCTAACTGAAATAAGTCACACAGAAAAGAAACATCATAAGATATCATTAATACACGGAATGTAAACTTGGCTACACAGGAACTGAATTACAGAACAGAACAGGGTCTCAAATTTAGAAAACCAACTTATGCTTGCTTAAGGGTAAAGGTGAGTTGGGGTGCTGCATAAAACCAGAGATTGAAATGAGCACAGATAAAGTTCCTTAAGTCAAATATGGGATAGACAAGAGCTACTCCTTGCTCAAAGAAATGGACTCAACACCGCATATTAAACGCCTAAGAATGTACCTGACTAGTAAGTATCGGAAAACCTATGGATTGCTATGTCTCCAAAAGAGAATCAAGCATGTGTACAGGGGCATAAACGCAGCAGTGATAGGTTTGGAGAGGTTCGGTGAGCAAATGAAGACCCTTTGAAGTCATATTGCATGGTACGCATTACAAGGGTCTCAACTCTCCAGGTTTAAGTTATTCTTCCTTCAGCTAAAACATGCATGTGGAACCTAGAGTATGATCAACCATGTGATCGGGAGACGTGTCCAAATATGTCTCAGTTTTCCTCCCCTGGTACTCGGGTGCAACATTCCAGACGCTTTACTAACACTCTCCCGAGTTGGAGAGTCAGTCCCTTTAACCTCCTGTTTGGCCCAGTTTGCAATTTCTGCAGAAGATGAACAGGAATAGCGAGAACCAATGAGAGACTAGCTAGAGGTGTCTGGACGGGCAAATTTAACTCTCATTTCTCACCAGGAAGAGGAATTAACCAAAGGCTCAGCGTGCCGTGCCAGAACCATATTATGGCCTGAAGCCATCCTGCGGTGTTGCGGCCAGGTCACAAGAAAGTGAGTTGAAGAAAGGAGCTCAGGGGCACTGTAATTCACAAACCTGCAGACTTATAAATGACAGCTATCGTCCAAAAATAGACTGAAGTAAGGCTGCCAAGAGGACTTGAAAGCGGGGCAGAATTGCAGGAAACCGATTTCAGGAGGTAGACTGGAATTGCATTGAAAGCATAGGAAAAGAGGCAGAACGTCCACAATGATGCACTTGGCCAAAAAGGGCGTATGCGTTTTTTCCTGAATATATTCAGGAAAAAACGCATACGCCCTTTTTGGCCAACCAAGCAAGCTTGCAAAGGAAATCTGCACTACAATGAAGTCTCACTTCCCCCCGGTCAAAAGGGCCATCTGAAAAAAGTGTAAAATCCAGAAAAACAAGACAGGCCATGGAGAACTGGGAGCCTTGTTATGCTGATGGGCGGGATGTAAATTGCCAACAACCACTCGGGAGAAGTGTATGGTGTTTCCTGAAACATGTAAAAAACAAAGCAACAGAAGCTAGGGCACTTCCACTTATGGTCCTATAGCTTAGGGAAATTAAAATCAAAAATACACAGCCTCCCCAAAGTTTGGAACGGCTCTGTTTACAAGAACCTCGTTTACAGTACAAGTTCAACATCGCAGAAAGTGAAAAATGGATAAAGAAGTTGTGGTATTTACTTACAAAGCAATATCACTCAGCAATGAAATCTATGTCATCAGGCCCTTAGCATCACAATGAGTGGATTCAGGTATGATGATTCTAACTTAAATAAGTCACACAGAAAAAGAAACATCATAAGATATCAGTAATACACGGAATGTAAACTTGGCTACACAGGAACTGAATTACAGAACAGAACAGGGTCTCAAATTTAGAAAACCAACTTATGCTTGCTTAAGGGTAAAGGTGAGTTGGGGTGCTGCATAAAACCAGAGATTGAAATGAGCACAGATAAAGTTCCTTAAGCCAAATATGGAATAGACAAGAGCTACTCCTTGCTCAACGAAATGGACTCAACACCCCATATTAAACGCCTAAGAATGTACCTGACTAGTAAGTATCTTAAAACCTATGGATTGCTATGTCTCCGAAAGAGAATCAAGCATGTGTACAGGGGCATAAACGCAGCAGTGATACGATTGGAGAGGTTCGGTGAGCAAATGAAGACCCTTTGAAGTCATATTGCATGGTACCCATTCCACGGGTTTCAACTACCCAGGTTTTAGGTATTCTTCCTTCAGCTAAAACATGCATGTGGAACCCAAGTATGATTAACCATGTGAACGGGAGACGTGTTCAAATATGTCTCAGTTTTCCTCCCCTGGTACTCGGGTGCAACATTCCAGATGCTTTACTAACACTCTCCCCACTTGGAGAGTCAGCGCCTTTAACCTCCTGTTTGGCCCAGTTTGCAATTTCTGCGGAAGATGAACAGGAATAGCGAGAACCAATGAGAGGCTAGCTGGAGGTGTCTGGACGGGCAAATTTAACTCTCATTTCCCACCAGGAAGAGGAAATAACCAAAGGCTCAGCGTGCCGTACCGGAACCAGATTAGGGCCTGAAGCCATCCTGCGGTGTTGCGGCCAGCTCAAAAGAAAGCGAGTTGAAGAAAGGAGCTCAGGGGCACTGTAATTCACAAACCTGCAGAGTTATAAATGACAGCTATCGTCCAAAAATATACTGAAGTAAGGCTGCCAAGAGGACTTGAAACCGGGGCAGAATTGCAGGAAACCGATTTCAGGAGGTAGACCAGAATTGCATTGAAAGCATAGGAAAAGAGGCAGAACGTCCACAATGATGCACTTGGCCAAAAAGGGCGTATGCATTTTTTCCTGAATATATTCAGGAAAAAACGCATACGCCCTTTTTGGCCAACCAAGCAAGCTTGCAAAGGAAATCTGCACTACAATGAAGTCTCACTTCCCTCCGGTCAAAAGGGCCATCTGAGAAAAGTGTAAAATCCAGAAAGGCAGGACAGGCCATGGAGAACTGGGAGCCTTGTTATGCTGATGGGCGGGATGTAAATTGCCAACAGACACTCGGGAGAAGTGTATGGTGTTTCCTGAAACATCTAAAAAACAAAGCAACAGAGCCTAGGGCACTTCCACTTATGGTCCTATAGCTTAGGGAAATTAAAATCAAAAAGACACAGCCACCCCAAAGTTTGGAACGGCTCTGTTTACAAGAACCTCGTTTACAGTACAAGTTCAACATCGCAGAAAGTGAAAAATGGATAAAGAAGTTGTGGTATTTACTTACAAAGCAATATCACTCAGCAATGAAATCTGTGTCATCAGGCCCTTAGCAGCACAATGAGTGGATTCAGGTATGATGATTCTAACTGAAGTAAGTCACACAGAAAAAGAAACATCATAAGATATCAGTAATACACGGAATGGAAACTTGGCTACACAGGAACTGAATTACAGAACAGAACAGGGTCTCAAATTTAGAAAACCAACTTATGCTTGCTTAAGGGTAAAGGTGAGTTGGGGTGCTGCATAAAACCAGAGATTGAAATGAGCACAGATAAAGTTCCTTAAGTCAAATATGGAATAGACAAGAGCTACTCCTTGCTCAACGAAATGGACTCAACACCGCATATTAAACGCCTAAGAATGTACCTGACTAGTAAGTATCTTAAAACCTATGGATTGCTATGTCTCCGAAAGAGAATCAAGCATGTGTACAGGGGCATAGACGCAGCAGTGATAGGATTGGAGAGGTTCGGTGAGCAAATGAAGACCCTTTGAAGTCATATTGCATGGTACCCATTCCACGGGTTTCAACTACCCAGGTTTTAGGTATTCTTCCTTCAGATAAAACATGCATGTGGAACCCAGAGTATGATCAACCATGTGATCGGGAGACGTGTTCAAATATGTCTCAGTTTTCCTCCCCTGGTACTCGGGTGCAACATTCCAGACGCTTTACTAACACTCTCCCCACTTGGAGAGTCAGCGCCTTTAACCTCCTGTTTGGCACAGTTTGCAATTTCTGCGGAAGATGAACAGGAATAGCGAGAACCAATGAGAGGCTAGCTGGAGGTGTCTGGACGGGCAAATTTAACTCTCATTTCCCAACAGGAAGAGGAAATAACCAAAGGCTCAGCGTGCCGTACCGGAACCAGATTAGGGCCTGAAGCCATCCTGCGGTGTTGCGGCCAGCTCAAAAGAAAGCGAGTTGAAGAAAGGAGCTCAGGGGCACTGTAATTCACAAACCTGCAGAGATATAAATGACAGCTATCGTCCAAAAATATACTGAAGTAAGGCTGCCAAGAGGACTTGAAAGCGGGGCAGAATTGCAGGAAACCGATTTCAGGAGGTAGACTGGAATTGCATTGAAAGCATAGGAAAAGAGGCAGAACGTCCACAATGATGCACTTGGCCAAAAAGGGCGTATGCGTTTTTTCCTGAATATATTCAGGAAAAAACGCATACGCCCTTTTTGGCCAACCAAGCAAGCTTGCAAAGGAAATCTGCACTACAATGAAGTCTCACTTCCCCCCGGTCAAAAGGGCCATCTGAAAAAAGTGTAAAATCCAGAAAGGCAGGACAGGCCATGGAGAACAGGGAGCCTTGTTATGCTGATGGGCGGGATGTAAATTGCCAACAGACACTCGGGAGAAGTGTATGGTGTTTCCTGAAACATCTAAAAAACAAAGCAACAGAGCCTAGGGCACAGCCACTTATGGCCCTATAGCTTAGGGAAATTAAAATCAGAAGGACACAGCCACCCCAAAGTTTGGAACGGCTCTGTTTACAAGAACCTCGTTTACAGTACAAGTTCAACATCGCAGAAAGTGAAAAATGGATAAAGAAGTTGTGGTATTTACTTACAAAGCAATATCACTCAGCAATGAAATCTATGTCATCAGGCCCTTAGCATCACAATGAGTGGATTCAGGTATGATGATTCTAACTGAAATAAGTCACACAGAAAAAGAAACATCATAAGATATCAGTAATACACGGAATGGAAATTTGGCTACACAGGAACTGAATTACAGAACAGAACAGGGTCTCAAATTTAGAAAACCAACTTATGCTTGCTTAAGGGTAAAGGTGAGTTGGGGTGCTGCATAAAACCAGAGATTGAAATGAGCACAGATAAAGTTCCTTAAGTCAAATATGGAATAGACAAGAGCTACTCCTTGCTCAACGAAATGGACTCAACACCGCATATTAAACGCCTAAGAATGTACCTGACTAGTAAGTATCTTAAAACCTATGGATTGCTATGTCTCCGAAAGAGAATCAAGCATGTGTACAGGGGCATAAACGCAGCAGTGATAGGATTGGAGAGGTTCGGTGAGCAAATGAAGACCCTTTGAAGTCATATTGCATGGTACCCATTACACGGGTCTGAACTCTCCAGGTTTAAGGTATTCTTCCTTCAGCTAAAACATGCATGTGGAACCCAAGTATGATCAACCATGTGAACGGGAGACGTGTTCAAATATGTCTCAGTTTTCCTTCCCTGGTACTCGGGTGCAACATTCCAGACACTTTACTAACACTCTCCCCACTTGGAGAGTCAGTCCCTTTAACCTCCTGTTTGGCCCAGTTTGTAATTTCTGCGGAAGATGAACAGGAATAGCGAGAACCAATGAGAGGCTAGCTGGAGGTGTCTGGACGGGCAAATTTAACTCTCATTTCCCACCAGGAAGAGGAATTAACCAAAGGCTCAGCATGCCGGGCCGGAACCAGATTAGGGCCTGAAGCCATCCTGCGGTGTTGCGGCCAGGTCACAAGAAAGCGAGTTGAAGAAAGGAGCTCAGGGGCACTGTAATTCACAAACCTGCAGAGTTATAAATGACAGCTATCGTCCAAAAATAGACTGAAGTAAGGCTGCCAAGAGGACTTGAAAGCGGGGCAGAATTGCAGGAAACCGATTTCAGGAGGTTGACTGGAATTGCATTGAAAGCATAGGAAAAGAGGCAGAACGTCCACAATGATGCACTTGGCCAAAAAGGGCGTATGCGTTTTTTCCTGAATATATTCAGGAAAAAACGCATACGCCCTTTTTGGCCAACCAAGCAAGCTTGCAAAGGAAATCTGCACTACAATGAAGTCTCACTTCCCCCCGGTCAAAAGGGCCATCTGAAAAAAGTGTAAAATCCAGAAACGCAGGACAGGCCATGGAGAACTGGGAGCCTTGTTATGCTGATGGGCGGGATGTAAATTGCCAACAGACACTCTGGAGAAGTGTATGGTGTTTCCTGAAACATCTAAAAAACAAAGCAACAGAGCCTAGGGCACTGCCACTTATGGCCCTATAGTTTAGGGAAATTAAAATCAGAAGGACACAGCCACCCCAAAGTTTGGGACGCCTCTGTTTACAAGAACCTCGTTTACAGTACAAGTTCAACATCGCAGAAAGTGAAAAATGGATAAAGAAGTTGTGGTATTTACTTACAAAGCAATATCACTCAGCAATGAAATCTATGTCATCAGGCCCTTAGCATCACAATGAGTGGATTCAGGTATGATGATTCTAACTGAAATAAGTCACACAGAAAAAGAAACATCATAAGATATCAGTAATACACGGAATGTAAACTTGGCTACACAGGAACTGAATTACAGAACAGAACAGGGTCTCAAATTTAGAAAACCAACTTATGCTTGCTTAAGGGTAAAGGTGAGTTGGGGTGCTGCATAAAACCAGAGATTGAAATGAGCACAGATAAAGTTCCTTAAGCCAAATATGGAATAGACAAGAGCTACTCCTTGCTCAACGAAATGGACTCAACACCGCATATTAAACGCCTAAGAATGTACCTGACTAGTAAGTATCTTAAAACCTATGGATTGCTATGTCTCCGAAAGAGAATCAAGCATGTGTACAGGGGCATAAACGCAGCAGTGATAGGATTGGAGAGGTTCGGTGAGCAAATGAAGACCCTTTGAAGTCATATTGCATGGTACCCATTACACGGGTCTGAACTCTCCAGGTTTAAGGTATTCTTCCTTCAGCTAAAACATGCATGTGGAACCCAAGTATGATCAACCATGTGAACGGGAGACGTGTTCAAATATGTCTCAGTTTTCCTTCCCTGGTACTCGGGTGCAACATTCCAGACGCTTTACTAACACTCTCCCCACTTGGAGAGTCAGTCCCTTTAACCTCCTGTTTGGCCCAGTTTGTAATTTCTGCGGAAGATGAACAGGAATAGCGAGAACCAATGAGAGGCTAGCTGGAGGTGTCTGGACGGGCAAATTTAACTCTCATTTCCCACCAGGAAGAGGAATTAACCAAAGGCTCAGCATGCCGGGCTGGAACCAGATTAGGGCCTGAAGCCATCCTGCGGTGTTGCGGCCAGGTCACAAGAAAGCGAGTTGAAGAAAGGAGCTCAGGGGCACTGTAATTCACAAACCTGCAGAGTTATAAATGACAGCTATCGTCCAAAAATAGACTGAAGTAAGGCTGCCAAGAGGACTTGAAAGCGGGGCAGAATTGCAGGAAACCGATTTCAGGAGATAGACTGGAATTGCATTGAAAGCATAGGAAAAGAGGCAGAACGTCCACAATGATGCACTTGGCCAAAAAGGGCGTATGCGTTTTTTCCTGAATATATTCAGGAAAAAACGCATACGCCCTTTTTGGCCAACCAAGCAAGCTTGCAAAGGAAATCTGCACTACAATGAAGTCTCACTTCCCCCCGGTCAAAAGGGCCATCTGAAAAAAGTGTAAAATCCAGAAAGGCAGGACAGGCCATGGAGAACTGGGAGCCTTGTTATGCTGATGGGCGGGATGTAAATTGCCAACAGACACTCGGGAGAAGTGTATGGTGTTTCCTGAAACATCTAAAAAACAAAGCAACAGAGCCTAGGGCACTGCCACTTATGGTCCTATAGCTTAGGGAAATTAAAATCAAAAAGACACAGCCACCCCAAAGTTTGGGACGCCTCTGTTTACAAGAACCTCGTTTACAGTACAAGTTCAACATCGCAGAAAGTGAAAAATGGATAAAGAAGTTGTGGTATTTACTTACAAAGCAATATCACTCAGCAATGAAATCTATGTCATCAGGCCCTTAGCATCACAATGAGTGGATTCAGGTATGATGATTCTAACTGAAATAAGTCACACAGAAAAAGAAACATCATAAGATATCAGTAATACACGGAATGGAAATTTGGCTACACAGGAACTGAATTACAGAACAGAACAGGGTCTCAAATTTAGAAAACCAACTTATGCTTGCTTAAGGGGAAAGGTGAGTTGGGGTGCTGCATAAAACCAGAGATTGAAATGAGCACAGATAAAGTTCCTTAAGCCAAATATGGAATAGACAAGAGCTACTCCTTGCTCAACGAAATGGACTCAAAACCCCATATTAAACGCCTAAGAATGTACCTGACTAGTAAGTATCTTAAAACCTATGGATTGCTATGTCTCCAAAAGAGAATCAAGCGTGTGTACAGGGGAATAAACGCAGCAGTGATAGGATTGGAGAGGTTCGGTGAGCAAATGAAGACCCTTTGAAGTCATATTGCATGGTACCCATTCCACGGGTCTCAACTCTCCAGGTTTAAGGTATTCTTCCTTCAGCTAAAACATGCATGTGGAACCCAGAGTATGATCAACCATGTGAATGGGAGACGTGTTCAAATATGTCTCAGTTTTCCTCCCCTGGTACTCGGGTGCAACATTCCAGACGCTTTACTAACACTCTTCCGAGTTGGAGAGTCAGTCCCTTTAACCTCCTGTTTGGCCCAGTTTGCAATTTCTGCGGAAGATGAACAGGAATAGCGAGAACCAATGAGAGACTAGCTGGAGGTGTCTGGACGGGCAAATTTAACTCTCATTTCCCACCAGGAAGAGGAATTAACCAAAGGCTCAGCGTGCCGTGCCGGAACCAGATTAGGGCCTGAAACCATCCTGCGGTGTTGCGGCCAGGTCACAAGAAAGCGAGTTGAAGAAAGGAGCTCAGGGGCACTGTAATTCACAAACCTGCAGAGTTATAAATGACAGCTATCGTCCAAAAATAGACTGAAGTAAGGCTGCCAAGAGGACTTGAAAGCGGGGCAGAATTGCAGGAAACCGATTTCAGGAGGTAGACTGGAATTGCATTGAAAGCATAGGAAAAGAGGCAGAACGTCCACAATGATGCACTTGGCCAAAAAGGGCGTATGCGTTTTTTCCTGAATATATTCAGGAAAAAACGCATACGCCCTTTTTGGCCAACCAAGCAAGCTTGCAAAGGAAATCTGCACTACAATGAAGTCTCACTTCCCCCGGTCAAAAGGGCCATCTGAAAAAAGTGTAAAATCCAGAAAGGCAGGACAGGCCATGGAGAACTGGGAGCCTTGTTATGCTGATGGGCGGGATGTAAATTGCCAACAACCACTCGGGAGAAGTGTATGGTGTTTCCTGAAACATCTAAAAAACAAAGCAACAGAGCCTAGGGCACTGCCACTTATGGTCCTATAGCTTAGGGAAATTAAAATCAAAAAGACACAGCCACCCCAAACTTTCGAACGGCTCTGTTTACAAGAACCTCGTTTACAGTACAAGTTCAACATCGCAGAAAGTGAAAAATGGATAAAGAAGTTGTGGTATTTACTTACAAAGCAATATCACTCAGCAATGAAATCTGTGTCATCAGGCCCGTAGCAGCACAATGAGTGGATTCAGGTATGATGATTCTAACTGAAATAAGTCACACAGAAAAGAAACATCATAAGATATCATTAATACACGGAATGTAAACTTGGCTACACAGGAACTGAATTACAGAACAGAACAGGGTCTCAAATTTAGAAAACCAACTTATGCTTGCTTAAGGGTAAAGGTGAGTTGGGGTGCTGCATAAAACCAGAGATTGAAATGAGCACAGATAAAGTTCCTTAAGTCAAATATGGAATAGACAAGAGCTACTCCTTGCTCAAAGAAATGGACTCAACACCGCATATTAAACGCCTAAGAATGTACCTGACTAGTAAGTATCGGAAAACCTATGGATTGCTATGTCTCCAAAAGAGAATCAAGCATGTGTACAGGGGCATAAACGCAGCAGTGATAGGATTGGAGAGGTTCGGTGAGCAAATGAAGACCCTTTGAAGTCATATTGCATGGTACGCATTACAAGGGTCTCAACTCTCCAGGTTTAAGGTATTCTTCCTTCAGCTAAAACATGCATGTGGAACCTAGAGTATGATCAACCATGTGATCGGGAGACGTGTTCAAATATGTCTCAGTTTTCCTCCCCTGGTACTCGGGTGCAACATTCCAGACGCTTTACTAACACTCTCCCGAGTTGGAGAGTCAGTCCCTTTAACCTCCTGTTTGGCCCAGTTTGCAATTTCTGCGGAAGATGAACAGGAATAGCGAGAACCAATGAGAGACTAGCTGGAGGTGTCTGGACGGGCAAATTTAACTCTCATTTCTCACCAGGAAGAGGAATTAACCAAAGGCTCAGCGTGCCGTGCCAGAACCAGATTAGGGCCTGAAGCCATCCTGCGGTGTTGCGGCCAGGTCACAAGAAAGCGAGTTGAAGAAAGGAGCTCAGGGGCACTGTAATTCACAAACCTGCAGACTTATAAATGACAGCTATCGTCCAAAAATAGACTGAAGTAAGGCTGCCAAGAGGACTTGAAAGCGGGGCAGAATTGCAGGAAACCGATTTCAGGAGGTAGACTGGAATTGCATTGAAAGCATAGGAAAAGAGGCAGAACGTCCACAATGATGCACTTGGCCAAAAAGGGCGTATGCGTTTTTTCCTGAATATATTCAGGAAAAAACGCATACTCCCTTTTTGGCCAACCAAGCAAGCTTGCAAAGGAAATCTGCACTACAATGAAGTCTCACTTCCCCCCGGTCAAAAGGGCCATCTGAAAAAATGTAAAATCCAGAAAGACAAGACAGGCCATGGAGAACTGGGAGCCTTGTTATGCTGATGGGCGGGATGTAAATTGCCAACAACCATTCGGGAGAAGTGTATGGTGTTTCCTGAAACATGTAAAAAACAAAGCAACAGAACCTAGGGCACTTCCACTTATGGTCCTATAGCTTAGGGAAATTAAAATCAAAAATACACAGCCTCCCCAAAGTTTGGAACGGCTCTGTTTACAAGAACCTCGTTTACAGTACAAGTTCAACATCGCAGAAAGTGAAAAATGGATAAAGAAGTTGTGGTATTTACTTACAAAGCAATATCACTCAGCAATGAAATCTATGTCATCAGGCCCTTAGCAGCACAATGAGTGGATTCAGGTACGATGATTCTAACTGAAATAAGTCACACAGAAAAAGAAACATCATAAGATATCAGTAATACACGGAATGTAAACTTGGCTACACAGGAACTGAATTACAGAACAGAACAGTGTCTCAAATTTAGAAAAGCAACTTATGCTTGCTTAAGGGGAAAGGTGAGTTGGGGTGCTGCATAAAACCAGAGATTGAAATGAGCACAGATAAAGTTCCTTAAGCCAAATATGGAATAGACAAGATCTACTCCTTGCTCAACGAAATGGACTCAACACCCCATATTAAACGCCTAAGAATGTACCTGACTAGTAAGTATCTTAAAACCTATGGATTGCTATGTCTCCGAAAGAGAATCAAGCGTGTGTACAGGGGCATAAACGCAGCAGTGATAGGATTGGAGAGGTTCGGTGAGCAAATGAAGACCCTTTGAAGTCATATTGCATGGTACCCATTCCACGGGTCTCAACTCTCCAGGTTTAAGGTATTCTTCCTTCAGCTAAAACATGCATGTGGAACCCAGAGTATGATCAACCATGTGAACGGGAGACGTGTTCAAATATGTCTCAGTTTTCCTCCCCTGGTACTCGGGTGCAACATTCCAGACGCTTTACTAACACTCTTCCGACTTGGAGAGTCAGTCCCTTTAACCTCCTGTTTGGCCCAGTTTGCAATTTCTGCGGAAGATGAACAGGAATAGCGAGAACCAATGAGAGACTAGCTGGAGGTGTCTGGACGGGCAAATTTAACTCTCATTTCCCACCAGGAAGAGGAATTAACCAAAGGCTCAGCGTGCCGTGCCGGAACCAGATTAGGGCCTGAAGCCATCCTGCGGTGTTGCGGCCAGGTCACAAGAAAGCGAGTTGAAGAAAGGAGCTCAGGGGCACTGTAATTCACAAACCTGCAGAGTTATAAATGACAGCTATCGTCCAAAAATAGACTGAAGTAAGGCTGCCAAGAGGACTTGAAAGCGGGGCAGAATTGCAGGAAACCGATTTCAGGAGGTCGACTGGAATTGCATTGAAAGCATAGGAAAAGAGGCAGAACATCCACAATGATGCACTTGGCCAAAAAGGGCGTATGCGTTTTTTCCTGAATATATTCAGGAAAAAACGCATACGCCCTTTTTGGCCAACCAAGCAAGCTTGCAAAGGAAATCTGCACTACAATGAAGTCTCACTTCCCCCCGGTCAAAAGGGCCATCTGAAAAAAGTGTAAAATCCAGAAAGGCAGGACAGGCCATGGACAACTGGGAGCCTTGTTATGCTGATGGGCGGGATGTAAGTTGCCAACAGACATTCAGGAGAAGTGTATGGTGTTTCCTGAAACATCTAAAAAACAAAGCAACAGAGCCTAGGGCACTGCCACTTATGGTCCTATAGCTTAGGGAAATTAAAATCAAAAAGACACAGCCACCCCAAACTTTCGAACGGCTCTGTTTACAAGAACCTCGTTTACAGTACAAGTTCAACATCGCAGAAAGTGAAAAATGGATAAAGAAGTTGTGGTATTTACTTACAAAGCAATATCACTCAGCAATGAAATCTATGTCATCAGGCCCTTAGCATCACAATGAGTGGATTCAGGTATGATGATTCTAACTGAAATAAGTCACACAGAAAAAGAAACATCATAAGATATCAGTAATACACGGAATGTAAACTTGGCTACACAGGAACTGAATTACAGAACAGAACAGGGTCTCAAATTTAGAAAACCAACTTATGCTTCCTTAAGGGGAAAGGTGAGTTGGGTTGCTGCATAAAACCAGAGATTGAAATGAGCACAGATAAAGTTCCTTAAGCCAAATATGGAATAGACAAGAGCTACTCCTTGCTCAACGAAATGGACTCAACACCGCATATTAAACGCCTAAGAATGTACCTGACTAGTAAGTATCTTAAAACCTATGGATTGCTATGTCTCCGAAAGAGAATCAAGCATGTGTACAGGGGCATAAACGCAGCAGTGATAGGATTGGAGAGGTTCGGTGAGCAAATGAAGACCCTTTGAAGTCATATTGCATGGTACCCATTACACGGGTCTGAACTCTCCAGGTTTAAGGTATTCTTCCTTCAGCTAAAACATGCATGTGGAACCCAAGTATGATCAACCATGTGAACGGGAGACGTGTTCAAATATGTCTCAGTTTTCCTCCCCTGGTACTCGGGTGCAACATTCCAGACGCTTTACTAACACTCTCCCGACTTGGAGAGTCAGTCCCTTTAACCTCCTGTTTGGCCCAGTTTGCAATTTCTGCGGAAGATGAACAGGAATAGCGAGAACCAATGAGAGACTAGCTGGAGGTGTCTGGACGGGCAAATTTAACTCTCATTTCCCACCAGGAAGAGGAAATAACCAAAGGCTCAGCATGCCGGGCCGGAAACAGATTAGGGCCTGAAGCCATCGTGCGGTGTTGCGGCCAGGTCACAAGAAAGCAAGTTGAAGAAAGGAGCTCAGGGGCACTGTAATTCACAAACCTGCAGAGTTATAAATGACAGCTATCGTCCAAAAATAGACTGAAGTAAGGCTGCCAAGAGGACTTGAAAGCGGGGCAGAATTGCAGGAAACCGATTTCAGGAGGTAGACAGGAATTGCATTGAAATCATAGGAAAAGAGGCAGAACGTCCACAATGATGCACTTGGCCAAAAAGGGCGTATGCGTTTTTTCCTGAATATATTCAGGAAAAAACGCATACGCCCTTTTTGGCCAACCAAGCAAGCTTGCAAAGGAAATCTGCACTACAATGAAGTCTCACTTCCCCCCGGTCAAAAGGGCCATCTGAAAAAGTGTAAAATCCAGAAAGGCAGGACCGGCCATGGAGAACTGGGAGCCTTGTTATGCTGATGGGCGGGATGTAAATTGCCAACAACCACTCGGGAGAAGTGTATGGTGTTTCCTGAAACATCTAAAAAACAAAGCAACAGAACCTAGGGCACTTCCACTTATGGTCCTATAGCTTAGGGAAATTAAAATCAAAAAGACACAGCCACCCCAAAGTTTGGAATGGCTCTGTTTACAAGAACCTCGTTTACACTACAAGTTAAACATCACAGAAAGTGAAAAATGGATAAAGAAGTTGTGGTATTTACTTACAAAGCAATATCACTCAGCAATGAAATCTGTGTCATCAGGCCCTTAGCAGCACAATGAGTGGATTCAGGTATGATGATTCTAACTGAAATAAGTCACACAGAAAAAGAAACATCATAAGATATCAGTAATACACGGAATGTAAACTTGGCTACACAGGAACTGAATTACAGAACAGAACAGGGTCTCAAATTTAGAAAAACAACTTATTCTTGCTTAAGGGTAAAGGTGAGTTGGGGTGCTGCATAAAACCAGAGATTGAAATGAGCACAGATAAAGTTCCTTAAGCCAAATATGGAATAGACAAGAGCTACTCCTTGCTCAACGAAATGGACTCAACACCCCATATTAAACGCCTAAGAATGTACCTGACTAGTAAGTATCTTAAAACCTATGGATTGCTATGTCTCCAAAAGAGAATCAAGCATGTGTACAGGGGCATAAACGCAGCAGTGATAGGATTGGAGAGGTTCGGTGAGCAAATGAAGACCCTTTGAAGTCATATTGCATGGTACCCATTCCACGGGTTTCAACTACCCAGGTTTAAGGTATTCTTCCTTCAGCTAAAACATGCATGTGGAACCTAGAGTATGATCAACCATGTGATCGGGAGACGTGTTCAAATATGTCTCAGTTTTCCTTCCCTGGTACTCGGGTGCAACATTCCAGACGCTTTACTAACACTCTCCCCACTTGGAGAGTCAGTCCCTTTAACCTCCTGTTTGGCCCAGTTTGTAATTTCTGCGGAAGATGAACAGGAATAGCGAGAACCAATGAGAGGCTAGCTGGAGGTGTCTGGACGGGCAAATTTAACTCTCATTTCCCACCAGGAAGAGGAATTAAGCAAAGGCTCAGCATGCCGGGCCAGAACCAGATTAGGGCCTGAAGCCATCCTGCGGTGTTGCGGCCAGCTCAAAAGAAAGCGAGTTGAAGAAAGGAGCTCAGGGGCACTGTAATTCACAAACCTGCAGAGTTATAAATGACAGCTATCGTCCAAAAATAGACTGAAGTAAGGCTGCCAAGAGGACTTGAAAGCGGGGCAGAATTGCAGGAAACCGATTTCAGGAGGTAGACTGGAATTGCATTGAAAGCATAGGAAAAGAGGCAGAACGTCCACAATGATGCACTTGGCCAAAAAGGGCGTATGCGTTTTTTCCTGAATATATTCAGGAAAAAACGCATACGCACTTTTTGGCCAACCAAGCAAGCTTGCAAAGGAAATCTGCACTACAATGAAGTCTCACTTCCCCCCGGTCAAAAGGGCCATCTGAAAAAAGTGTAAAATCCAGAAAGGCAGGACAGGCCATGGAGAACTGGGAGCCTTGTTATGCTGATGGGCGGGATGTAAATTGCCAACAGACACTCGGGAGAAGTGTATGGTGTTTCCTGAAACATCTAAAAAACAAAGCAACAGAGCCTAGGGGACTGCCACTTATGGTCCTATAGCTTAGGGAAATTAAAATCAAAAAGACACAGCCACCCCAAAGTTTGGGACGCCTCTGTTTACAAGAACCTCGTTTACAGTACAAGTTCAACATCGCAGAAAGTGAAAAATGGATAAAGAAGTTGTGGTATTTACTTACAAAGCAATATCACTCAGCAATGAAATCTATGTCATCAGGCCCTTAGCATCACAATGAGTGGATTCAGGTATGATGATTCTAACTGAAATAAGTCACACAGAAAAAGAAACATCATAAGATATCAGTAATACACGGAATGGAAATTTGGCTACACAGGAACTGAATAACAGAACAGAACAGGGTCTCAAATTTAGAAAACCAACTTATGCTTGCTTAAGGGGAAAGGTGAGTTGGGGTGCTGCATAAAACCAGAGATTGAAATGAGCACAGATAAAGTTCCTTAAGCCAAATATGGAATAGACAAGAGCTACTCCTTGCTCAACGAAATGGACTCAACACCCCATATTAAACGCCTAAGAATGTACCTGACTAGTAAGTATCTTAAAACCTATGGATTGCTATGTCTCCAAAAGAGAATCAAGCGTGTGTACAGGGGAATAAACGCAGCAGTGATAGGATTGGAGAGGTTCGGTGAGCAAATGAAGACCCTTTGAAGTCATATTGCATGGTACCCATTCCACGGGTCTCAAGTACCCAGGTTTAAGGTATTCTTCCTTCAGCTAAAACATGCATGTGGAACCCAGAGTATGATCAACCATGTGAACGGGAGACGTGTTCAAATATGTCTCAGTTTTCCTCCCCTGGTACTCGGGTGCAACATTCCAGACGCTTTACTAACACTCTTCCGACTTGGAGAGTCAGTCCCTTTAACCTCCTGTTTGGCCCAGTTTGCAATTTCTGCGGAAGATGAACAGGAATAGCGAGAACCAATGAGAGACTAGCTGGAGGTGTCTGGACGGGCAAATTTAACTCTCATTTCCCACCAGGAAGAGGAATTAACCAAAGGCTCAGCGTGCCGTGCCGGAACCAGATTAGGGCCTGAAGACATCCTGCGGTGTTGCGGCCAGGTCACAAGAAAGCGAGTTGAAGAAAGGAGCTCAGGGGCACTGTAATTCACAAACCTGCAGACTTATAAATGACAGCTATCGTCCAAAAATAGACTGAAGTAAGGCTGCCAAGAGGACTTGAAAGCGGGGCAGAATTGCAGGAAACCGATTTCAGGAGGTAGACTGGAATTGCATTGAAAGCATAGGAAAAGAGGCAGAACGTCCACAATGATGCACTTGGCCAAAAAGGGCGTATGCGTTTTTTCCTGAATATATTCAGGAAAAAACGCATACGCCCTTTTTGGCCAACCAAGCAAGCTTGCAAAGGAAATCTGCACTACAATGAAGTCTCACTTCTCCCCGGTCAAAAGGGCCATCTGAAAAAAGTGTAAAATCCAGAAAGGCAGGACAGGCCATGGAGAACTGGGAGCCTTGTTATGCTGATGGGCGGGATGTAAATTGCCAACAGACACTCGGGAGAAGTGTATGGTGTTTCCTGAAACATCTAAAAAACAAAGCAACAGAGCCTAGGGCACTGCCACTTATGGTCCTATAGCCTAGGGAAATTAAAATCAAAAAGACACAGCCACCCCAAACTTTCGAACGGCTCTGTTTATAAGAACCTCGTTTACAGTACAAGTTCAACATCGCAGAAAGTGAAAAATGGATAAAGAAGTTGTGGTATTTACTTACAAAGCAATATCACTCAGCAATGAAATCTGTGTCATCAGGCCCGTAGCAGCACAATGAGTGGATTCAGGTATGATGATTCTAACTGAAATAAGTCACACAGAAAAGAAACATCATAAGATATCAGTAATACACGGAATGTAAACTTGGCTACACAGGAACTGAATTACAGAACAGAACAGGGTCTCAAATTTAGAAAACCAACTTATGCTTGCTTAAGGGTAAAGGTGAGTTGGGGTGCTGCATAAAACCAGAGATTGAAATGAGCACAGATAAAGTTCCTTAAGTCAAATATGGAATAGACAAGAGCTACTCCTTGCTCAAAGAAATGGACTCAACACCGCATATTAAACGCCTAAGAATGTACCTGACTAGTAAGTATCGGAAAACCTATGGATTGCTATGTCTCCAAAAGAGAATCAAGCATGTGTACAGGGGCATAAACGCAGCAGTGATAGGATTGGAGAGGTTCGGTGAGCAAATGAAGACCCTTTGAAGTCATATTGCATGGTACGCATTACACGGGTCTGAACTCTCCAGGTTTAAGGTATTCTTCCTTCAGCTAAAACATGCATGTGGAACCTAGAGTATGATCAACCATGTGATCGGGAGACGTGTTCAAATATGTCTCAGGTTTCCTCCCCTGGTACTCGGGTGCAACATTCCAGACGCTTTACTAACACTCTCCCGACTTGGAGAGTCAGTCCCTTTAACCTCCTGTTTGGCCCAGTTTGCAATTTCTGCGGAAGATGAACAGGAATAGCGAGAACCAATGAGAGACTAGCTGGAGGTGTCTGGACGGGCAAATTTAACTCTCATTTCCCACCAGGAAGAGGAATTAACCAAAGGCTCAGCATGCCGGGCCGGAACCAGATTAGGGCCTGAAGCCATCCTGCGGTGTTGCGGCCAGGTCACAAGAAAGCGAGTTGAAGAAAGGAGCTCAGGGGCACTGTAATTCACAAACCTGCAGAGTTATAAATGACAGCTATCGTCCAAAAATAGACTGAAGTAAGGCTGCCAAGAGGACTTGAAAGCGGGGCAGAATTGCAGGAAACCGATTTCAGGAGGTAGACTGGAATTGCATTGAAAGCATAGGAAAAGAGGCAGAACGTCCACAATGATGCACTTGGCCAAAAAGGGCGTATGCGTTTTTTCCTGAATATATTCAGGAAAAAACGCATACGCCCTTTTTGGCCAACCAAGCAAGCTTGCAAAGGAAATCTGCACTACAATGAAGTCTCACTTCCCCCCGGTCAAAAGGGCCATCTGAAAAAAGTGTAAAATCCAGAAAGGCAGGACAGGCCATGGAGAACTGGGAGCCTTGTTATGCTGATGGGCGGGATGTAAATTGCCAACAGACACTCGGGAGAAGTGTATGGTGTTTCCTGAAACATCTAAAAAACAAAGCAACAGAGCCTAGGGCACTGCCACTTATGGTCCTATAGCTTAGGGAAATTAAAATCAAAAAGACACAGCCACCCCAAAGTTTGGGACGCCTCTGTTTACAAGAACCTCGTTTACAGTACAAGTTCAACATCGCAGAAAGTGAAAAATGGATAAAGAAGTTGTGGTATTTACTTACAAAGCAATATCACTCAGCAATGAAATCTATGTCATCAGGCCCTTAGCATCACAATGAGTGGATTCAGGTATGATGATTCTAACTGAAATAAGTCACACAGAAAAAGAAACATCATAAGATATCAGTAATACACGGAATGGAAATTTGGCTACACAGGAAGTGAATTACAGAACAGAACAGGGTCTCAAATTTAGAAAACCAACTTATGCTTGCTTAAGGGGAAAGGTGAGTTGGGGTGCTGCATAAAACCAGAGATTGAAATGAGCACAGATAAAGTTCCTTCAGCCAAATATGGAATAGACAAGAGCTACTCCTTGCTCAATGAAATGGACTCAACACCCCATATTAAACGCCTAAGAATGTACCTGACTAGTAAGTATCTTAAAACCTATGGATTGCTATGTCTCCAAAAGAGAATCAAGCGTGTGTACAGGGGAATAAACGCAGCAGTGATAGGATTGGAGAGGTTCGGTGAGCAAATGAAGACCCTTTGAAGTCATATTGCATGGTACCCATTCCACGGGTCTCAAGTACCCAGGTTTAAGGTATTCTTCCTTCAGCTAAAACATGCATGTGGAACCCAGAGTATGATCAACCATGTGAACGGGAGACGTGTTCAAATATGTCTCAGTTTTCCTCCCCTGGTACGCGGGTGCAACATTCCAGACGCTTTACTAACACTCTTCCGACTTGGAGAGTCAGTCCCTTTAACCTCCTGTTTGGCCCAGTTTGCAATTTCTGCGGAAGATGAACAGGAATAGCGAGAACCAATGAGAGACTAGCTGGAGGTGTCTGGACGGGCAAATTTAACTCTCATTTCCCACCAGGAAGAGGAATTAACCAAAGGCTCAGCGTGCCGTGCCAGAACCAGATTAGGGCCTGAAGCCATCCTGCGGTGTTGCGGCCAGCTCACAAGAAAGCGAGTTGAAGAAAGGAGCTCAGGGGCACTGTAATTCACAAACCTGCAGACTTATAAATGACAGCTATCGTCCAAAAATAGACTGAAGTAAGGCTGCCAAGAGGACTTGAAAGCGGGGCAGAATTGCAGGAAACCGATTTCAGGAGGTAGACTGGAATTGCATTGAAAGCATAGGAAAAGAGGCAGAACGTCCACAATGATGCACTTGGCCAAAAAGGGCGTATGCGTTTTTTCCTGAATATATTCAGGAAAAAACGCATACGCCCTTTTTGGCCAACCAAGCAAGCTTGCAAAGGAAATCTGCACTACAATGAAGTCTCACTTCTCCCCGGTCAAAAGGGCCATCTGAAAAAAGTGTAAAATCCAGAAAGGCAGGACAGGCCATGGAGAACTGGGAGCCTTGTTATGCTGATGGGCGGGATGTAAATTGCCAACAGACACTCGGGAGAAGTGTATGGTGTTTCCTGAAACATCTAAAAAACAAAGCAACAGAGCCTAGGGCACTGCCACTTATGGTCCTATAGCCTAGGGAAATTAAAATCAAAAAGACACAGCCACCCCAAACTTTCGAACGGCTCTGTTTATAAGAACCTCGTTTACAGTACAAGTTCAACATCGCAGAAAGTGAAAAATGGATAAAGAAGTTGTGGTATTTACTTACAAAGCAATATCACTCAGCAATGAAATCTGTGTCATCAGGCCCGTAGCAGCACAATGAGTGGATTCAGGTATGATGATTCTAACTGAAATAAGTCACACAGAAAAGAAACATCATAAGATATCAGTAATACACGGAATGTAAACTTGGCTACACAGGAACTGAATTACAGAACAGAACAGGGTCTCAAATTTAGAAAACCAACTTATGCTTGCTTAAGGGTAAAGGTGAGTTGGGGTGCTGCATAAAACCAGAGATTGAAATGAGCACAGATAAAGTTCCTTAAGTCAAATATGGAATAGACAAGAGCTACTCCTTGCTCAAAGAAATGGACTCAACACCGCATATTAAACGCCTAAGAATGTACCTGACTAGTAAGTATCGGAAAACCTATGGATTGCTATGTCTCCAAAAGAGAATCAAGCATGTGTACAGGGGCATAAACGCAGCAGTGATAGGATTGGAGAGGTTCGGTGAGCAAATGAAGACCCTTTGAAGTCATATTGCATGGTACGCATTACACGGGTCTGAACTCTCCAGGTTTAAGGTATTCTTCCTTCAGCTAAAACATGCATGTGGAACCTAGAGTATGATCAACCATGTGATCGGGAGACGTGTTCAAATATGTCTCAGGTTTCCTCCCCTGGTACTCGGGTGCAACATTCCAGACGCTTTACTAACACTCTCCCGACTTGGAGAGTCAGTCCCTTTAACCTCCTGTTTGGCCCAGTTTGCAATTTCTGCGGAAGATGAACAGGAATAGCAAGAACCAATGAGAGACTAGCTGGAGGTGTCTGGACGGGCAAATTTAACTCTCATTTCCCACCAGGAAGAGGAATTAACCAAAGGCTCAGCATGCCGGGCCGGAACCAGATTAGGGCCTGAAGCCATCCTGCGGTGTTGCGGCCAGGTCACAAGAAAGCGAGTTGAAGAAAGGAGCTCAGGGGCACTGTAATTCACAAACCTGCAGAGTTATAAATGACAGCTATCGTCCAAAAATAGACTGAAGTAAGGCTGCCAAGAGGACTTGAAAGCGGGGCAGAATTGCAGGAAACCGATTTCAGGAGGTAGACTGGAATTGCATTGAAAGCATAGGAAAAGAGGCAGAACGTCCACAATGATGCACTTGGCCAAAAAGGGCGTATGCGTTTTTTCCTGAATATATTCAGGAAAAAACGCATACGCCCTTTTTGGCCAACCAAGCAAGCTTGCAAAGGAAATCTGCACTACAATGAAGTCTCACTTCCCCCCGGTCAAAAGGGCCATCTGAAAAAAGTGTAAAATCCAGAAAGGCAGGACAGGCCATGGAGAACTGGGAGCCTTGTTATGCTGATGGGCGGGATGTAAATTGCCAACAGACACTCGGGAGAAGTGTATGGTGTTTCCTGAAACATCTAAAAAACAAAGCAACAGAGCCTAGGGCACTGCCACTTATGGTCCTATAGCTTAGGGAAATTAAAATCAAAAAGACACAGCCACCCCAAAGTTTGGGACGCCTCTGTTTACAAGAACCTCGTTTACAGTACAAGTTCAACATCGCAGAAAGTGAAAAATGGATAAAGAAGTTGTGGTATTTACTTACAAAGCAATATCACTCAGCAATGAAATCTATGTCATCAGGCCCTTAGCATCACAATGAGTGGATTCAGGTATGATGATTCTAACTGAAATAAGTCACACAGAAAAAGAAACATCATAAGATATCAGTAATACACGGAATGGAAATTTGGCTACACAGGAAGTGAATTACAGAACAGAACAGGGTCTCAAATTTAGAAAACCAACTTATGCTTGCTTAAGGGGAAAGGTGAGTTGGGGTGCTGCATAAAACCAGAGATTGAAATGAGCACAGATAAAGTTCCTTCAGCCAAATATGGAATAGACAAGAGCTACTCCTTGCTCAATGAAATGGACTCAACACCCCATATTAAACGCCTAAGAATGTACCTGACTAGTAAGTATCTTAAAACCTATGGATTGCTATGTCTCCAAAAGAGAATCAAGCGTGTGTACAGGGGAATAAACGCAGCAGTGATAGGATTGGAGAGGTTCGGTGAGCAAATGAAGACCCTTTGAAGTCATATTGCATGGTACGCATTACACGGGTCTCAACTCTCCAGGTTTAAGGTATTCTTCCTTCAGCTAAAACATGCATGTGGAACCTAGAGTATGATCAACCATGTGATCGGGAGACGTGTTCAAATATGTCTCAGTTTTCCTACCCTGGTACTCGGGTGCAACATTCCAGACGCTTTACTAACACTCTCCCGACTTGGAGAGTCAGTCCCTTTAACCCCATGTTTGGCCCAGTTTGCAATTTCTGCGGAAGATGAACAGGAATAGCGAGAACCAATGAGAGACTAGCTGGAGGTGTCTGGACGGGCAAATTTAACTCTCATTTCTCACCAGGAAGAGGAATTAACCAAAGGCTCAGTGTGCCATGCCAGAACCAGATTAGGGCCTGAAGCCATCCTGCGGTGTTGCGGCCAGGTCACAAGAAAGCGAGTTGAAGAAAGGAGCTCAGGGGCACTGTAATTCACAAACCTGCAGACTTATAAATGACAGCTATCGTCCAAAAATAGACTGAAGTAAGGCTGCCAAGAGGACTTGAAAGCGGGGCAGAATTGCAGGAAACCGATTTCAGGAGGTAGACTGGAATTGCATTGAAAGCATAGGAAAAGAGGCAGAACGTCCACAATGATGCACTTGGCCAAAAAGGGCGTATGCGTTTTTTCCTGAATATATTCAGGAAAAAACGCATACGCCCTTTTTGGCCAACCAAGCAAGCTTGCAAAGGAAATCTGCACTACAATGAAGTTTCACTTCCCCCCGGTCAAAAGGGCCATCTGAAAAAAGTGTAAAGTCCAGAAAGACAAGACAGGCCATGGAGAACTGGGAGCCTTGTTATGCTGATGGGCGGGATGTAAATTGCCAACAACCACTCGGGAGAAGTGTATGGTGTTTCCTGAAACATCTAAAAAACAAAGCAACAGAACCTAGGGCACTTCCACTTATGGTCCTATAGCTTAGGGAAATTAAAATCAAAAAGACACAGCCACCCCAAAGTTTGGAACGGCTCTGTTTACAAGAACCTCGTTTACAGTACAAGTTCAACATCGCAGAAAGTGAAAAATGGATAAAGAAGTTGTGGTATTTACTTACAAAGCAATATCACTCAGCAATGAAATCTGTGTCATCAGGCCCTTAGCAGCACAATGAGTGGATTCAGGTACGATGATTCTAACTGAAATAAGTCACACAGAAAAAGAAACATCATAAGATATCACTAATACACGGAATGTAAACTTGGCTACACAGGAACTGAATTACAGAACAGAACAGTGTCTCAAATTTAGAAAAGCAACTTATGCTTGCTTAAGGGAAAAGGTGAGTTGCGGTGCTGCATAAAACCAGAGATTGAAATGAGCACAGATAAAGTTCCTTAAGCCAAATATGGAATAGACAAGAGCTACTCCTTGCTCAACGAAATGGACTCAACACCCCATATTAAACGCCTAAGAATGTACCTGACTAGTAAGTATCTTAAAACCTATGGATTGCTATGTCTCCAAAAGAGAATCAAGCGTGTGTACAGGGGCATAAACGCAGCAGTGATAGGATTGGAGAGGTTCGGTGAGCAAATGAAGACCCTTTGAAGTCATATTGCATGGTACCCATTCCACGGGTCTCAACTCTCAAGGTTTAAGGTATTCTTCCTTCAGCTAAAACATGCATGTGGAACCCAAGTATGATCAACCATGTGAACGGGAGACGTGTTCAAATATGTCTCAGTTTTCCTCCCCTGGTACTCGGGTGCAACATTCCAGACGCTTTACTAACACTCTCCCCACTTGGAGTGTCAGCGCCTTTAACCTCCTGTTTGGCCCAGTTTGCAATTTCTGCGGAAGATGAACAGGAATAGCGAGAACCAATGAGAGGCTAGCTGGAGGTGTCTGGACGGGCAAATTTAACTCTCATTTCCCACCAGGAAGAGGAAATAACCAAAGGCTCAGCGTGCCGTACCGGAACCAGATTAGGGCCTGAAGCCATCCTGCGGTGTTGCGGCCAGCTCAAAAGAAAGCGAGTAGAAGAAAGGAGCCCAGGGGCACTGTAATTCACAAACCTGCAGAGTTATAAATGACAGCTATCGTCCAAAAATATACTGAAGTAAGGCTGCCAAGAGGACTTGAAAGCGGGGCAGAATTGCAGGAAACTGATTTCAGGAGGTAGACTGGAATTGCATTGAAAGCATAGGAAAAGAGGCAGAACGTCCACAATGATGCACTTGGCCAAAAAGGGCGTATGCGTTTTTTCCTGAATATATTCAGGAAAAAACGCATACGCCCATTTTGGCCAACCAAGCAAGCTTGCAAAGGAAATCTGCACTACAATGAAGTCTCACTTCCCCCCGGTCAAAAGGGCCATCTGAAAAAAGTGTAAAATCCAGAAAGGCAGGACAGGCCATGGAGAACTGGGAGCCTTGTTATGCTGATGGGCGGGATGTAAATTGCCAACAGACACTCGGGAGAAGTGTATGGTGTTTCCTGAAACATCTAAAAAACAAAGCAACAGAGCCTAGGGCACTGCCACTTATGGTCCTATAGCTTAGGGAAATTAAAATCAAAAAGACACAGCCACCCCAAAGTTTGGGACGCCTCTGTTTACAAGAACCTCGTTTACAGTACAAGTTCAACATCGCAGAAAGTGAAAAATGGATAAAGAACTTGTGGTACTTACGTACAATGCAGTATCACTCAGCAATGAAATCTATGTCATCAGGCCCGTAGCAGCATAATGAGTGGATTCAGGTATGATGATTCTAACTGAAATAAGTCACACAGAAAAAGAAACATCATAAGATATCACTAATACACGGAATGTAAACTTGGCTACACAGGAACTGCATTCCAGAACAGAACAGGGTCTCAAATTTAGAAAACCAACTTATGCTTGCTTAAGGGGAAAGGTGAGTTGGGGTGCTGCATAAAACCAGAGATTGAAATGAGCACAGATAAAGTTCCTTAAGTCAAATATGGAATAGACAAGAGCTACTCCTTGCTCAAAGAAATGGACTCAACACCGCATATTAAACGCCTAAGAATGTACCTGACTAGTAAGTATCTTAAAACCTATGGATTGCTATGTCTCCAAAAGAGAATCAAGCATGTGTACAGGGGCATAAACGCAGCAGTGATAGGATTGGAGAGGTTCGGTGAGCAAATGAAGACCCTTTGAAGTCATATTGCATGGTACGCATTACACGGGTCTCAACTCTCCAGGTTTAAGGTATTCTTCCTTCAGCTAAAACATGCATGTGGAACCTAGAGTATGATCAACCATGTGATCGGGAGACGTGTTCAAATATGTCTCAGTTTTCCTCCCCTGGTACTCGGGTGCAACATTCCAGACGCTTTACTAACACTCTCCCGACTTGGAGAGTCAGTCCCTTTAACCTCCTGTTTGGCCCAGTTTGCAATTTCTGCGGAAGATGAACAGGAATAGCGAGAACCAATGAGAGACTAGCTGGAGGTGTCTGGACGGGCAAATTTAACTCTCATTTCTCACCAGGAAGAGGAATTAACCAAAGGCTCAGCGTGCCATGTCAGAACCAGATTAGGGCCTGAAGCCATCCTGCGGTGTTGCGGCCAGGTCACAAGAAAGCGAGTTGAAGAAAGGAGCTCAGGGGCACTGTAATTCACAAACCTGCAGACTTATAAATGACAGCTATCGTCCAAAAATAGACTGAAGTAAGGCTGCCAAGAGGACTTGAAAGCGGGGCAGAATTGCAGGAAACCGATTTCAGGAGGTAGACTGGAATTGCATTGAAAGCATAGGAAAAGAGGCAGAACGTCCACAATGATGCACTTGGCCAAAAAGGGCGTATGCGTTTTTTCCTGAATATATTCAGGAAAAAACGCATACGCCCTTTTTGGCCAACCAAGCAAGCTTGCAAAGGAAATCTGCACTACAATGAAGTCTCACTTCCCCCCGGTCAAAAGGGCCATCTGAAAAAAGTGTAAAATCCAGAAAGACAAGACAGGCCATGGAGAACTGGGAGCCTTGTTATGCTGATGGGCGGGATGTAAATTGCCAACAACCACTCGGGAGAAGTGTATGGTGTTTCCTGAAATATCTAAAAAACAAAGCAACAGAACCTAGGGCACTTCCACTTATGGTCCTATAGCTTAGGGAAATTAAAATCAAAAAGACACAGCCACCCCAAAGTTTGGAACGGCTCTGTTTACAAGAACCTCGTTTACAGTACAAGTTCAACATCGCAGAAAGTGAAAAATGGATAAAGAAGTTGTGGTATTTACTTACAAAGCAATATCACTCAGCAATGAAATCTGTGTCATCAGGCCCTTAGCAGCACAATGAGTGGATTCAGGTACGATGATTCTAACTGAAATAAGCCACACAGAAAAAGAAACATCATAAGATATCACTAATACACGGAATGTAAACTTGGCTACACAGGAACTGAATTACAGAACAGAACAGTGTCTCAAATTTAGAAAAGCAACTTATGCTTGCTTAAGGGGAAAGGTGAGTTGGGGTGCTGCATAAAACCAGAGATTGAAATGAGCACAGATAAAGTTCCTTAAGCCAAATATGGAATAGACAATAGCTACTCCTTGCTCAACGAAATGGACTCAACACCCCATATTAAACGCCTAAGAATGTACCTGACTAGTAAGTATCTTAAAACCTATGGATTGCTATGTTTCCAAAAGAGAATCAAGCGTGTGTACAGGGGCATAAACGCAGCAGTGATAGGATTGGAGAGGTTCGGTGAGCAAATGAAGACCCTTTGAAGTCATATTGCATGGTACCCATTACACGGGTCTCAACTCTCCAGGTTTAAGGTATTCTTCCTTCAGCTAAAACATGCATGTGGAACCCAAGTATGATCAACCATGTGATCTGGAGACGTGTTCAAATATGTCTCAGTTTTCCTCCCCTGGTACTCGGGTGCAACATTCCAGACGCTTTACTAACACTCTCCCCACTTGGAGAGTCAGCGCCTTTAACCTCCTGTTTGGCCCAGTTTGCAATTTCTGCGGAAGATGAACAGGAATAGCGAGAACCAATGAGAGACTAGCTGGAGGTGTCTGGACGGGCAAATTTAACTCTCATTTCCCACCAGGAAGAGGAAATAACCAAAGGCTCAGCGTGCCGTACCGGAGCCAGATTAGGGCCTGAAGCCATCCTGCGGTGTTGCGGCCAGCTCAAAAGAAAGCGAGTTGAAGAAAGGAGCTCAGGGGCACTGTGATTCACAAACCTGCAGAGTTATAAATGACAGCTATCGTCCAAAAATAGACTGAAGTAAGGCTGCCAAGAGGACTTGAAAGCGGGGCAGAATTGCAGGAAACCGATTTCAGGAGGTAGACTGGAATTGCATTGAAAGCATAGGAAAAGAGGCAGAACGTCCACAATGATGCACTTGGCCAAAAAGGGCGTATGCGTTTTTTCTGAATATATTCAGGAAAAAACGCATACGCCCTTTTTGGCCAACCAAGCAAGCTTGCAAAGGAAATCTGCACTACAATGAAGTCTCACTTCCCCCCGGTCAAAAGGGCCATCTGAAAAAAGTGTAAAATCCAGAAAGGCAGGACAGGCCATGGAGAACTGGGAGCCTTGTTATGCTGATGGGCGGGATGTAAATTGCCAACAGACACTCGGGAGAAGTGTATGGTGTTTCCTGAAACAAATAAAAAACAAAGCAACAGAGCCTAGGTCACTGCCACTTATGGTCCTATAGCTTAGGGAAATTAAAATCAAAAAGACACAGCCACCCCAAAGTTTGGGACGCCTCTGTTTACAAGAACCTCGTTTACAGTACAAGTTCAACATCGCAGAAAGTGAAAAATGGATAAAGAACTTGTGGTACTTACGTACAATGCAGTATCACTCAGCAATGAAATCTATGTCATCAGGCCCGTAGCAGCATAATGAGTGGATTCACGTACGATGATTCTAACTGAAATAAGTCACACAGAAAAAGAAACATCATAAGATATCACTAATACACGGAATGTAAACTTGGCTACACAGGAACTGCATTCCAGAACAGAACAGGGTCTCAAATTTAGAAAACCAACTTATGCTTGCTTAAGGGGAAAGGTGAGTTGGGGTGCTGCATAAAACCAGAGATTGAAATGAGCACAGATAAAGTTCCTTAAGCCAAATATGGAATAGACAAGAGCTACTCCTTGCTCAACGAAATGGACTCAAAACCCCATATTAAACCCCTAAGAATGTACCTGACTAGTAAGTATCTTAAAACCTATGGATTGCTATGTCTCCAAAAGAGAATCAAGCGTGTGTACAGGGGCATAAACGCAGCAGTGATAGGATTGGAGAGGTTCGGTGAGCAAATGAAGACCCTTTGAAGTCATATTGCATGGTACCCATTACACGGGTCTGAACTCTCCAGGTTTAAGGTATTCTTCCTTCAGCTAAAACATGCATGTGGAACCCAGAGTATGATCAACCATGTGAACGGGAGACGTGTTCAAATATGTCTCTGGTTTCCTCCCCTGGTACTCGGGTGCAACATTCCAGACGCTTTACTAACACTCTCCCCACTTGGAGAGTCAGTCCCTTTAACCTCCTGTTTGGCCCAGTTTGCAATTTCTGCGGAAGATGAACAGGAATAGCGAGAACCAATGAGAGGCTAGCTGGAGGTGTCTGGACGGGCAAATTTAACTCTCATTTCCCACCAGGAAGAGGAAATAACCAAAGGCTCAGCGTGCCGTACCGGAACCAGATTAGGGCCAGAAGCCATCCTGCGGTGTTGCGGCCAGCTCAAAAGAAAGCAAGTAGAAGAAAGGAGCCCAGGGGCACTGTAATTCACAAACCTGCAGAGTTATAAATGACAGCTATCGTCCAAAAATAGACTGAAGTAAGGCTGCCAAGAGGACTTGAAAGCGGGGCAGAATTGCAGGAAACCGATTTCAGGAGGTAGACTGGAATTGCATTGAAAGCATAGGAAAAGAGGCAGAACGTCCACAATGATGCACTTGGCCAAAAAGGGCGTATGCGGTTTTTCCTGAATATATTCAGGAAAAAACGCATACGCCCTTTTTGGCCAACCAAGCAAGCTTGCAAAGGAAATCTGCACTACAATGAAGTCTCACTTCCCCCCGGTCAAAAGGGCCATCTGAAAAAAGTGGAAAATCCAGAAAGGCAGGACAGGCCATGGAGAACTGGGAGCCTTGTTATGCTGAAGGGCGGGATGTAAATTGCCAACAACCACTCGGGAGAAGTGTATGGTGTTTCCTGAAACATCTAAAAAACAAAGCAACAGAACCTAGGGCACTTCCACTTATGGTCCTATAGCTTAGGGAAATTAAAATCAAAAAGACACAGCCACCCCAAAGTTTGGAACAGCTCTGTTTACAAGAACCTCGTTTACAGTACAAGTTCAACATCGCAGAAAGTGAAAAATGGATAAAGAAGTTGTGGTATTTACTTACAAAGCAATATCACTCAGCAATGAAATCTATGTCATCAGGCCCTTAGCAGCACAATGAGTGGATTCAGGTATGATGATTCTAACTGAAATAAGTCACACAGAAAAAGAAACATCATAAGATATCAGTAATACACGGAATGTAAACTTGGCTACACAGGAACTGAATTACAGAACAGAACAGGGTCTCAAATTTAGAACACCAACTTATGCTTGCTTAAGGGTAAAGGTGAGTTGGGGTGCTGCATAAAACCAGAGATTGAAATGAGCACAGATAAAGTTCCTTAAGTCAAATATGGAATAGACAAGAGCTACTCCTTGCTCAATGAAATGGACTCAACACCGCATATTAAACACCTAAGAATGTACCTGACTAGTAAGTATCTTAAAACCTATGGATTGCTATGTCTCCGAAAGAGAATCAAGCATGTGTACAGGGGCATAAACGCAGCAGTGATAGGATTGGAGAGGTTCGGTGAGCAAATGAAGACCCTTTGAAGTCATATTGCATGGTACCCATTCCACGCGTTTCAACTACCCAGGTTTAAGGTATTCTTCCTTCAGCTAAAACATGCATGTGGAACCTAGAGTATGATCAACCATGTGATCGGGAGACGTGTTCAAATATGTCTCAGTTTTCCTCCCCTGGTACTCGGGTGCAACATTCCAGACGCTTTACTAACACTCTCCCCACTTGGAGAGTCAGTCCCTTTAACCTCCTGTTTGGCCCAGTTTGCAATTTCTGCGGAAGATGAACAGGAATAGCGAGAACCAATGAGAGGCTAGCTGGAGGTGTCTGGACGGGCAAATTTAACTCTCATTTCCCACCAGGAAGAGGAATTAACCAAAGGCTCAGCGTGCCGTGCCGGAATCAGATTAGGGCCTGAAGCCATCCTGCGGTGTTGCGGTCAGCTCAAAAGAAAGCAAGTTGAAGAAAGAGATCAGGGGCACTGTAATTCACAAACCTGCAGAGTTATAAATGACAGCTATCGTCCAAAAATAGACTGAAGTAAGGCTGCCAAGAGGACTTGAAAGCGGGGCAGAATTGCAGGAAACCGATTTCAGGAGGTAGACTGGAATTGCATTGAAAGCATAGGAAAAGAGGCAGAACGTCCACAATGATGCACTTGGCCAAAAAGGGCGTATGCGTTTTTTCCTGAATATATTCAGGAAAAAACGCATACGCCCTTTTTGGCCAACCAAGCAAGCTTGCAAAGGAAATCTGCACTACAATGAAGTCTCACTTCCCCCCGGTCAAAAGGGCCATCTGAAAAAAGTGTAAAATCCAGAAAGGCAGGACAGGCCATGGAGAACTGGGAGCCTTGTTATGCTGATGGGCGGGATGTAAATTGCCAACAGACACTTGGGAGAAGTGTATGGTGTTTTCTGAAACATCTAAAAAACAAAGCAACAGAGCCTAGGGCACTGCCACTTATGGTCCTATAGCTTAGGGAAATTAAAATCAAAAAGACACAGCCACCCCAAAGTTTGGGACGCCTCTGTTTACAAGAACCTCGTTTACAGTACAAGTTCAACATCGCAGAAAGTGAAAAATGGATAAAGAAGTTGTGGAATTCACTTACAAAGCAATATCACTCAGCAATGAAATCTATGTCATCAGGCCCTTAGCAGCACAATGAGTGGATTCAGGTATGATGATTCTAACTGAAATAAGTCACAAGAAAAAGAAACATCATAAGATATCAGTAATACACGGAATGTAAACTTGGCTACACAGGAACTGAATTACAGAACAGAACAGGGTCTCAAATTTAGAAAACCAACTTATGCTTGCTTAAGGGTAAAGGTGAGTTGGGGTGCTGCATAAAACCAGAGATTGAAATGAGCACAGATAAACTTCCTTAGGCCAAATATGGAATAGACAAGAGCTACTCCTTGCTCAACGAAATGGACTCAACACCGCATATTAAACGCCTAAGAATGTACCTGACTAGTAAGTATCGTAAAACCTATGGATTGCTATGTCTCTGAAAGAGAATCAAGCATGTGTACAGGGGCATAAACGCAGCAGTGATAGGATTGGAGAGGTTCGGTGAGCAAATGAAGACCCTTTGAAGTCATACTGCATGGTACCCATTACACGGGTCTCAACTCTGCAGGTTTCAGGTATTCTTCCTTCAGCTAAAACATGCATGTCGAACCTAGAGTATGATCAACCATGTGATCGGGAGACGTGTTCAAATATGTCTCAGTTTTTGTACCCTGGTACTCGGGTGCAACATTCCAGACGCTTTACTAACACTCTCCCGACTTCAGAGTCAATCCCTTAAATCTCCTGTTTGGCCCAGTTTGCAATTTCTGCGGAAGATGAACAGGAATAGCGAGAACCAATGAGAGACTAGCTGGAGGTGTCCTGACGGGCAAATTTAACACTCACATCCCACCAGGAAGAGGAATTAACCAAAGGCTCAGCGTGCCGTGCCGGAACCAGATTAGGGCCTGAAGCCATCCTGCGGTGTTGCGGCCAGCTCACAAGAAAGCGAGTTGAAGAAAGGAGCTCAGGGGCACTGTAATTCACAAACCTGCAGAGTTATAAATGACAGCTATCGTCCAAAAATAGACTGAAGTAAGGCTGCCAAGAGGACTTGAAAGCGGGGCAGAATTGCAGGAAACCGATTTCAGGAGGTAGACTGGAATTGCATTGAAAGCATAGGAAAAGAGGCAGAACGTCCACAATGATGCACTTGGCCAAAAAGGGCGTATGCGTTTTTACCTGAATATATTCAGGAAAAAACGCATACGCCCTTTTTGGCCAACCAAGCAAGCTTGCAAAGGAAATCTGCACTACAATGAAGTCTCACTTCCCCCCGGTCAAAAGGGCCAGCTGAAAAAAGTGTAAAATCCAGAAAGGCAACAGGCCATTGAGAACTGGGAGCCTTGTTATGCTGATGGGAGGGATGTAAATTGCCAACAGACACTAGGGAGAAGTGTATGGTGTTTCCTGAAACATCTAAAAAACAAAGCAACAGAGCCTAGGGCACTTCCACTTATGGTCCTATAGCTTAGGGAAATTAAAATCAAAAAGACACAGCCACCCCAAAGTTTGGAACGGCTCTGTTTACAAGAACCTCGTTTACAGTACAAGTTCAACATCGCAGAAAGTGAAAAATGGATAAAAAAGTTGTGGTATTCAGTTACAAAACAATATCACTCAGCAATGAAATCTATGTCGTCAGGCCCGTAGCAGCACAATGAGTGGATTCAGGTATGATGATTCTAACTGAAGTAAGTCACACAGAAAAAGAAACATCATAAGATATCAGTAATACACGGAATGGAAACTTGGCTACACAGGAACTGAATTACAGAACAGAACAGGGTCTCAAATTTAGAAAAGCAACTTATGCTTGCTTAAGGGGAAAGGTGAGTTGGGGTGCTGCATAAAACCAGAGATTGAAATGAGCACAGATAAAGTTCCTTAAGCCAAATATGGAATAGACAAGAGCTACTCCTTGCTCAACGAAATGGACTCAACACCGCATATTAAACGCCTAAGAATGTACCTGACTAGTAAGTATCTTAAAACCTATGGATTGCTATGTCTCCGAAGGGGAATCAAGCATGTGTACAGGGGCATAAACGCAGCAGTGATAGGATTGGAGAGGTTCGGTGAGCAAATGAAGACCCTTTGAAGTCATATTGCATGGTACCCATTCCACGGGTTTCAACTACCCAGGTTTTAGGTATTCTTCCTTCAGCTAAAACATGCATGTGGAACCCAGAGTATGATCAACCATGTGATCGGGAGACGTGTTCAAATATGTCTCAGTTTTCGTACCCTGGTACTCGGGTGCAACATTCCAGACGCTTTACTAACACTCTCCCCACTTGGAGAGTCAGCACCTTTAACCTCCTGTTTGGCCCAGTTTGCAATTTCTGCGGAAGATGAACAGGAATAGCGAGAACCAATGAGAGACTAGCTGGAGGTGTCTGGACGGGCAAATTTAACTCTCATTTCCCACCAGGAAGAGGAATTAACCAAAGGCTCAGCGTGCCGTGCCGGAAACAGATTAGGGCCTGAAGCCATCCTGCGGTGTTGCGGCCAGCTCACAAGAAAGCGAGTTGAAGAAAGGAGCTCAGGGGCACTGTAATTCACAAACCTGCAGAGTTATAAATGACAGCTATCGTCCAAAAATAGACTGAAGTAAGGCTGCCAAGAGGACTTGAAAGCGGGGCAGAATTGCAGGAAACCGATTTCAGGAGGTAGACTGGAATTGCATTGAAAGCATAGGAAAAGAGGCAGAACGTCCACAATGATGCACTTGGCCAAAAAGGGCGTATGCGTTTTTTCCTGAATATATTCAGGAAAAAACGCATACGCCCTTTTTGGCCAACCAAGCAAGCTTGCAAAGGAAATCTGCACTACAATGAAGTCTCACTTCCC
Source organism: Stenella coeruleoalba (assembly GCF_951394435.1). NCBI lineage: Eukaryota > Metazoa > Chordata > Mammalia > Artiodactyla > Delphinidae > Stenella > Stenella coeruleoalba. The sequence goes on along the minus strand of NW_027646083.1, from coordinate 11,901 downwards.
CCCGGTCAAAAGGGCCATCTGAAAAAAGTGTAAAATCCAGAAAGGCAGGACAGGCCATGGAGAACTGGGAGCCTTGTTATGCTGATGGGCGGGATGTAAATTGCCAACAACCACTCGGGAGAAGTGTATGGTGTTTCCTGAAACATCTAAAAAACAAAGCAACAGAGCCTAGGGCACTGCCACTTATGGTCCTATAGCTTAGGGAAATTAAAATCAAAAAGACACAGCCACCCCAAAGTTTGGAACGGCTCTGTTTACAAGAACCTCGTTTACAGTACAAGTTCAACATCGCAGAAAGTGAAAAATGGATAAAGAAGTTGTGGTATTTACTTACAAAGCAATATCACTCAGCAATGAAATCTGTGTCATCAGGCTCTTAGCAGCACAATGAGTGGATTCAGGTATGATGATTCTAACTGAAATAAGTCACACAGAAAAAGAAACATCATAAGATATCAGTAATACACGGAATGTAAACTTGGCTACACAGGAACTGAATTACAGAACAGAACAGGGTCTCAAATTTCGAAAACCAACTTATGCTTGCTTAAGGGTAAAGGTGAGTTGGGGTGCTGCATAAAACCAGAGATTGAAATGAGCACAGATAAAGTTCCTTAAGCCAAATATGGAATAGACAAGAGCTACTCCTTGCTCAACGAAATGGACTCAACACCCCATATTAAACGCCTAAGAATGTACCTGACTAGTAAGTATCTTAAAACCTATGGATTGCTATGTCTCCGAAAGAGAATCAAGCATGTGTACAGGGGCATAAACGCAGCAGTGATAGGATTGGAGAGGTTCGGTGAGCAAATGAAGACCCTTTGAAGTCATATTGCATGGTACCCATTACACGGGTCTTAACTCTCCAGGTTTAAGGTATTCTTCCTTCAGCTAAAACATGCATGTGGAACCTAGAGTATGATCAACCATGCGATCGGGAGACGTGTTCAAATATGTCTCAGTTTTCGTACCCTGGTACTCGGGTGCAACATTCCAGACGCTTTACTAACACTCTCCCCACTTGGAGAGTCAGCACCTTTAACCTCCTGTTTGGCCCAGTTTGCAATTTCTGCGGAAGATGAACAGGAATAGCGAGAACCAATGAGAGACTAGCTGGAGGTGTCTGGACGGGCAAATTTAACTCTCATTTCCCACCAGGAAGAGGAATTAACCAAAGGCTCAGCGTGCCGTGCCGGAACCAGATTAGGGCCTGAAGCCATCCTGCGGTGTTGCGGCCAGCTCACAAGAAAGCGAGTTGAAGAAAGGAGCTCAGGGGCACTGTAATTCACAAACCTGCAGAGTTATAAATGACAGCTATCGTCCAAAAATAGACTGAAGTAAGGCTGCCAAGAGGACTTGAAAGCGGGGCAGAATTGCAGGAAACCGATTTCAGGAGGTAGACTGGAATTGCATTGAAAGCATAGGAAAAGAGGCAGAACGTCCACAATGATGCACTTGGCCAAAAAGGGCGTATGCGTTTTTTCCTGAATATATTCAGGAAAAAACGCATACGCCCTTTTTGGCCAACCAAGCAAGCTTGCAAAGGAAATCTGCACTACAATGAAGTTTCACTTCCCCCCGGTCAAAAGGGCCATCTGAAAACAGTGTAAAATCCAGAAAGGCAGGACAGGCCATGGAGAACTGGGAGCCTTGTTATGCTGATGGGCGGGATGTAAATTGCCAACAGACACTCGGGAGAAGTGTATGGTGTTTCCTGAAACATCTAAAAAACAAAGCAACAGAGCCTAGGGCACTTCCACTTATGGTCCTATAGCTTAGGGAAATTAAAATCAAAAAGACACAGCCACCCCAAAGTTTGGAACGGCTCTGTTTACAAGAACCTCGTTTACAGTACAAGTTCAACATCGCAGAAAGTGAAAAATGGAGAAAGAAGTTGTGGTATTTACTTACAAAGCAATATCACTCAGCAATGAAATCTGTGTCATCAGGTTCTTAGCAGCACAATGAGTGGATTCAGGTATGATGATTCTAACTGAAATAAGTCACACAGAAAAAGAAACATCATAAGATATCAGTAATACACGGAATGTAAACTTGGCTACACAGGAACTGAATTACAGAACAGAACAGGGTCTCAAATTTAGAAAACCAACTTATGCTTGCTTAAGGGTAAAGGTGAGTTGGGGTGCTGCATAAAACCAGAGATTGAAATGAGCACAGATAAAGTTCCTTAAGCCAAATATGGAATAGACAAGAGCTACTCCTTGCTCATCGAAATGGACTCAACACCGCATATTAAACGCCTAAGAATGTACCTGACTAGTAAGTATCTTAAAACCTATGGATTGCTATGTCTCCGAAAGAGAATCAAGCATGTGTACAGGGGCATGAACGCAGCAGTGATAGGATTGGAGAGGTTCGGTGAGCAAATGAAGACCCTTTGAAGTCATATTGCATGGTACCCATTACACGGGTCTCAACTCTCCAGGTTTAAGGTATTCTTCCTTCAGCTGAAACATGCATGTGGAACCCAGAGTATGATCAACCGTGTGAACGGGAGACGTGTTCAAATATGTCTCAGTTTTCCTCCCCTGGTACTCGGGTGCAACATTCCAGACCCTTTACTAACACTCTCCCGACTTGGAGAGTCAGCGCCTTTAACCTCCTGTTTGGCCCAGTTTGCAATTTCTGCGGAAGATGAACAGCAATAGGGAGAACCAATGAGAGACTAGCTGGAGGTGTCTGGACGGGCAAATTTAACTCTCATTTCCCACCAGGAAGAGGAAATAACCAAAGGCTCAGCGTGCCGTGCCGGAACCATATTAGGGCCTGAAGCCATCCTGCGGTGTTGCGGCCAGCTCAAAAGAAAGCGAGTTGAAGAAAGGAGCTCAGGGTCTCTGTAATTCACAAACCTGCAGAGTTATAAATGACAGCTATCGTCCAAAAATATACTGAAGTAAGGCTGCCAAGAGGACTTGAAAGCGGGGCAGAATTGCAGGATACCGATTTCAGGAGGTAGACTGGAATTGCATTGAAAGCATAGGAAAAGAGGCAGAACGTCCACAATGATGCACTTTGCCAAAAGGGCGTATGCGTTTTTTCCTGAATATATTCAGGAAAAAACGCATACGCCCTTTTTGGCCAACCAAGCAAGCTTGCAAAGGAAATCTGCACTACAATGAAGTCTCACTTCCCCCCGGTCAAAAGGGCCATCTGAAAAAAGTGTAAAACCCAGAAAGGCAGGACAGGCCATGGAGAACTGGGAGCCTTGTTATGCTGATGGGCGGGATGTAAATTGCCAACAGACACTCGGGAGATGTGTATGGTGTTTCCTGAAACATCTAAAAAACAAAGCAACAGAGCCTAGGGCACTTCCACTTATGGTCCTATAGCTTAGGGAAATTAATATCAAAAAGACACAGCAACCCCAAAATTTGGGATGGCTCTTTTTACAGAAATCTCTTCTACGGCACAAGTTAAATATCCCAGAGAGCAAATAATGGATAAAGAAGTTGCGGTACTTATGTACAACAGAATACCACTCAGCAATGAAATCTATGTCACCAGGCCCGTACCAGCATAATGAGTGCATTGAGGCACGATGATTCTAAGTGAAATAAGTCACACAGAAAAAGAAACATCATAAGGTATCACTAATACACGGAATGTGAACTTGGCTACACATGAACTGAATTACAAAACAGAACAGGGTCTCAAGTTTAGAAAACCAACTTATGCCTGCTTAATGGGGAAGGTGAGTTGGGGTGCTGCATAAAAGCAGAGTTTGAAATTAGCACAGATACCGTTCCATAAGCCAAATATGTAATAGACAAGAGCTACCCCTTGCTCAACGAAATGGATTCAACAATGAGGTATCACCTCACACCTGGTAGAATAGGCATCATTGAAAATCTACAAACAAAAAATGCTGGAAAGGGTGTGGAGAAAAGGAACCCTCTTCCACTATTGTTGGGAATATAAATTGATACAGTCATTATGGAGAACAATATGGAATTTCTTAAGAAACTAACAATAGAATTACCATATGATACAGCAATCCCAGTACTGGACATATACCCAGACAAAACCATAAATCAAAAAGAGTCATTCACCGCAATGTTCATTGCATCACTATTTACAATATCGAGGTAATGGAAGCAACCTAAATGCCCACAGACAGACGAATGCATAAAGATGTGGTACATATATAAAATGGAATAATACTCAGCCATGAAAAGGAATGAAATTGGGTCATTTGTAGAGACGTCGATGGATCTAGAGACTGTCATACAGAGTGAAGTAAGTCAGAAAGAGAAAAACAAATCTTGTATATTCATGCATATATGTGGAACCTAGAAAAACTGTACAGATTAACCATTTTGCAAGGCATAAATAGAGCAACAGATGTAGACAACAAACGTATGGACAACAAGGGGGGAAAGCTGTTGGGGGGGTGGTGGTGGGAGGAGTTGAGAGACTGGGATTGGCATGTATACATTTATATGTATAAAATAGATAACCAATAAGAACCTGCTGTATAAAAATATAAAATAAAATTCAAAATTAAAAAGAAGTAAAATTTAAAAAATAAAACAGAAAAAACAATTATTCCCTGCACATACATGTATTTATATGAATAAATTATTTCCATGCTTATATCTGTAAATACAAAAAAGAGGAATAAAATCTACCTTGAACCAAAAACGAAAAAGAGAAAAAAAACACAGAACCCACCAGTTCCACAGAGGAAAACCGTATCAGGGCACTTGCTCCAGTTGTAAACAATTCTGAAGTTGGTCAGTGGTGGGGAATCGTCTCCCATTCAGCCAGCAGCCCCCACGCAACAAGCGTCCTCATTGCAAAGCTGGGGCACCGTGCCGAGGCATCTGTGAGTAAACGTGAGCTGAGCCCCAGGCCAGTTGCTGCTGAACTATTCCCACCCGTCCCAGGTAAAACACCTGAATATATACAAGGACTTGAAAGCCTAGAGGAAGGGCCATAGAGCCACACGAGTGACAGCATGCCGGCCGACTTGGTGCCTGCAGGCCAGCCAGGATGGTCCTGGCCCTGGGTGCTCTTCTGGAAGATTTCCATTTCCCTGCCTGAGATACCCGTCCTGTCCCTGCCCCCACTGCTTTTTTCCTTCCTCACCTCTGCCCAGGGAGAAATTCCAGCAGCAGGTATGGGTGACACATCCTCTTCTTTAGCAGGTGGCAGCCTGGCAACTGCTGCAGAAAGTCCAGCAGAGCCCCACTCACACTGGGCCACCCACAAAGCCGTGGCCTCTCACTCCCTCCCACCAGCCCAGCCCCGAGACTGCTGACAGGGCAGAGAAAATGGCGTCAGGCACGGCTGCAGGGGCTCTTGCTGCCTGGAGTGGTATTTATATTGATCTCAACCCAGGCACACCTGGGGAGGGCTGGCCGGCACGGTAAGGCTGCCCAGGTCAGCCAATCATCACCCCTCAGGGGCTCACAGTTGCAGAAAATGGAACTTGCTGAACCGGCCAGGTCCAAGGAACAGGTGTGGGCTCCTGAGAGTCAGGATAGACAAGGGGCTGCAGCTTTGGCTTGTTTTCTAATCATTTTATCTGGCCCATGAGTGGGAGACAACTTCAAGAAAACCCTCTCCTAATGAGAGGAACCCAGGAGTCAGGCAGAGGAGGGGTGGGTGGTGGTTGGAGACAGAGGCCTGGTGCCCCGGGTGCAGTGGAAGTCTCTGGAAGACCAGGTGGAGGGAGGCCTCACGGAGTGATGCCCAGGGTCACAGACTTGTCGCAGCTGCTGTTTGTTAGTTCAAGTCCTGCTCTGAGGTGCTCTGTGTCAGCTCTGAGCGACAGGTGAGCTGGGGGTGCTCTGCAATGAGGGCTATGTGCACGGTTCCTGTGTGCCCAGCCCTGCCACGGTACCTGCAAGGTTAGCTCTGTATCCTGGGAGGGGCCTGACCACGAGAGCCCCGTGGGCTGGGGTGGGGGTGGGGTACCTGCCCAGGTGAGCTCCATATTCTGGGATTGGTCTGACCACGAGAGCCCCATGGGCTGCTGGGGACCTGGTAAAGGATGTCAGGACAGTCAGTGAAGCCACCGAGGATATACCTCCAGTTGCTCCTAATTCCTACACCCTGCTGGTCATTCTACCAACCACCAGGACATGGTATTCTGTATTAGTCTTCAATGATGCCTTCTTTTGTATTCCATTAGTCCCAGAGTCACAAGAAATTTTGGCTTGTGAGTGGCAGGACTCAACATACAACTAAAACAATACTTCCGGGCCGTCTGGCCCCAAGGGTGCAAAAATTCCCACACCATCTTTGGGGAAAGCTTAGCTAAAGACCTAAAAGTTCTACCTCTGGAAAAGGAAACCCTCCTTCAATATGCAGACGACATTCTGATCACCAGCCCTACTAAGGAGGCCTCTGAACTACCAAGCCAATAAAGGATAGAAGTTGTCCAAGAAAAAGCTCAAATATCACAGACTGCGGTGACCTGCCTGGGCTTCATTCTCACAGAAGGTCAGAGAAGCCCATCCCAGGAAAGGGAAGAAACCATTTTCAGCCTTACCCCTTTCTAAAACTAGAAGACAGCTTAGGGGTTCCTGGGGAGGCCAGGGTTTGCTGCTTCTGGATCCCTAGCTACAGTCTACTAGCTGGGCCTCTATATGAAACACTGAAAGGAAAAGATGATGATCCTTTTGAATAGAATCCAGAAGTGGCCTTTCAAGAATGGAAAGAGCAGTCAATTCAGACCCTTGCCCTGGAACTCCCAATTTAGCTAAACCCTTTGACCTTTACATTCCCGGTGAAAGATGAATCGCCATTGGAGAATTAGTGCAAAAACTGGGACCACTTGAAATGGAACAATGCAAGAATGCCATCCAGGTAGGATAAACTACGGTCACTAAGGGGCTTGGCCCACTGCCACATCTGGCCAAGATACTGGCGGTATCTAAAAACCTGGAAATCAGCAGCCCAAAAGGCCACCTCCCTCCTAAGGGAAAAGGACCCCACGTGGTGATCCTAACCACCAACCATGCCCTGAAGTTGCAGGGTTCGCTCCGTGGGCACACCGACCTCGAGTGAGGAGGCCCTCCAACTCCAACATCCAGAGAGATAACCGGGGGCAACAGGGCACCATGACGACTCGTGTGAACATCACTTGACCTGGAGTTTCTCTCATAAAACAACAAGAGTGTGTCCCAAAAGAGTAGACTACTGCTTGCAGGACTTACTGCACCCAGAGGGGAGCTAATAATCTTGGCGGGGGAACAGTATACCACACTGTCACCATAGAAAAGCCTACAGACACCGTGATGATGGTGGCCAATAAGACCGGCTGGACTCCTGTTTACTTCAAAAGGCTGTTGACTCAGTAGCCATCATGGTCCTTGGTCACCACTGACCCTGGACTGTCTGGGAGTTGAGCGGGCAGGGCTCTGACACCTGGTGCTGTTTGTACGTTAATTCAGGGGCCTAATTGAAGAAAGCGCAGACTACTGGTCAGAGCATCTAGGCTGGCAGAGACGGTCAGCCTAAGGTGGCCGAACAAATGTGGGGCGGGGTGAAACCGGCCCCCACAGCGTCTCTGCACATCTCTTTCCTGGACCCTTAAAGGTCATTAGAATCTATAACACTTCCAATGCTGGTGCTCAGGTGGACGAGCAGGGAGGCAGGGGTCCTGGGGACAATCAACGTCACCGGGAGGCTGCTGGGGAGAAGCTCTGACCCTCGCCCCAGGGTATGAGGGCTCCCAACTCAGCACTCAGCAGTTACAGAAGAAGGGTCTGCACCCTCAGCACTCCAAGAATGAGGAACGGGACAAAAGGCAGAGGAGGGGTTTGTCCCCAGCAAAGCCCATTAAAAATCCCTGGGAGATAAAAATAGAATCTGGGCAATAAAGTCAAGTCTAACCTTTTTTATCCTTTGTGCTTTGTCTAATTTCACGTGCTCCTAGGGTCCCGCATGCAGAGGTTCCACACCCGGCACTTCAGACCAGATTTCCTAGTGCAGAATGGCTGGGTCGACACCTCAGCTCCTGGGGCCCAGTGCAGACTCCACGATATAGAGCCTGAGCTACAGCCAACCCGGCCCTCGAGAGCTCCGCCGCCTCCCTCCCTCCCACTGACTCTGACAGGATCTCTACACAGCAGCCCAGCCCACAGCCCACGGGGTAGTGCATGCTCTCACCTCTCCATTCTCTGATCAAAATATAAAGTTTCCTTTGCTTGTGAACCAAACTCAGTCTCGATCTCTTGGCCCCAATGACACTGGGCAGGGGGACACTTGTTGGGGTCCACTCTGGAGGATCAGTAACAGAAATTGAGACTATTGTAACCTCAATGAACAGATGTGTGAGCCAAACTGTAGTTAACATAGAACAGTGTATAAGGCTCGGGTAAAATAAGATGTTTTTAACACTTCCATTTGATATTTCCATCACTTTTTATAAGCAAGTTCAGTGAAAAGGTTTGTCTTATTTGTCAGGTCAATATTAGAGAAACGAAGTGATTTCTTTCCAAGGATGTACAGCTAATAATCTTGGTTAAACCTTCAATCTTGTTTTAAATGCTTTTCCATTGAAAATGATACCTCTCTTTCAGCTCCCCCATTTCTGAGAAGTATAAAATCTTATAATTTATTATTACCAAAGGGGAAAGGTGGGAGGAGGGATAAATTAACAGTTTGGAATGAACACATACACACTGCTATGTATAAAATAGATCATCAACAAGGAACTACTGTATAGCACAGGGAACTACACTCAACATTTTGCAATAACCTATAAGGGGAAATAATCTGAAAAAGAATAGATATTTTTATTGACATCATCTATCAATGACAGTTAAAGTGTAGCCTAAGGGAAGCTGGTGGTGAGTGCTTCTGACCCTGAAGACTTCAATCATCTAAAGTTTGGACTCTGCCTACTCCCCAAGGCCCTTAATGAACATATGTGTAGCCGTAGCTTAAAAACTTCCCCAGTTTGGGTTTTGGAGAGACACTGATTTTGAAAAAGCCCTGGTGTTCTCCTTACATGAATGGGACTCTTCCTACTGCTAAAACATGTCTGTCACACCCAGAGGATGGTATACCGTCTGATCGGGAAGAGTTTGGAAAAGGCATCTCATCTCCTCATCTCCTGGTGCTCGGGTTCACCCCTCCAGCGTCTTTACTAACAGTCTCCCCACTTGGAGATGTCAGCACTGTCAACATCCTGTTGCGTACAGTTTGGAATTTGTCCAGAGGATGAAGCGGAAGGATGAGGAACAATGAGAGACAAGTCCTAGGTGTTCAGACAGGCACATGTCACTCTAATTTCCAATCAGGAAGACGAATTGACCAAAGGCTAGGGTTGCCCATGGAAACAGTATAGGGCTTGAGGAAATCCCGCTGCTTTGTGGCCAGTTCCCATAAACACGAGTTGAACAATGGAACTCAGGGGCAGTAAAATTCACGAAACTGCAGAGTTGAAAATATCCATCACTGAAAAATGTCTTGAGGAAAGTCAGAGAAAAGGACTTGTAAGCAAGGGAGAATGGCAGGAAAGGGATTTGAGGAGGTAGAAAGGACTCGCCATTAAGCACAAGAAAAGGAGCTGAACATTGCCAACATTGCAGTTGGCCAAAAAGGGTGTATGCGTTCTTTTCTGTATATATTCAAGAAAAGGGCATACACTTTTTTAGCCAACCAAACAGGTGGGCACTGGAAGTCAATACTACAAAAGATATCACTTCGCATCAGTCAGAAGAGCCATCCTCATAAAGCGTAAACAACAGAAATGCAGGACAGGGCAACGAGAAGAGGGAGCCCTGTGAGACTTATAGTGGAAATGTATATTGCCAACGGCCATTCTGGAGAAGTGTATTGTGTTTACTAAAGCATCTAAAAAATGAGCTACAGAGCATAGGGCACTTGCACTCATGGGCGTATATCTTGGGAAAAACAAAAATCGAGAGGACACAGGCACCCCAATGTTTACCCCCTCTCTGTTTAAAAGATCCTCGACTAGGATATAACTTAAATGTCTCTGGAGGGAAAAAATGGATAGAGATGTGGTACTTAGGTAGAGTGGAATATTATTCAGCCTGGAAATCAATGAAATATGGCCAGTTGTAACGACTCCGGAGGAGTTACGTATGATCATTCTAAGTGACAGAATTCAAAAAGAAAAAGACACATATCATAAGATATCACTTAAAGGTGGAATCCAAAATGGCTACACATGAAATAAATTACAAAACAAAAACATAGTCAAATATGTAGAAAACACGCATAAGGCTGCTAAACGGGAAAGGTGGGGAGGGGTGAGGCATCATCCAGGAGGTTGAAATTAGCAAAGATACCATTCCAAATACCAAACTGATAATCAACAAGGCCTACACGGTAGCTAAAAGAACTGCACTCAGCACACTCAAGTCACCGGAAAAGAATATATACGACTGGTAAGAATCTGAAAAAGAATTTATTGATGTCTCTCTGTACGCGAATCAAGTGGATGTACAGCAGCAAGAAACAGAGCTTTGAAAATCAGCTGTAACAAATATAGTAATAAATTGAAAAAAATAAACGACAGAGAGACAGAGAAAACCTCTTACAACTTTTCCTCAGGGACGGTGATGCAACATGGATTGAACACATCTAGACCCACAGCAGGATGAGACATAAGGCTGGAAACTGTTTGCGCTAAGAGAAATGTGAGGTTGGGTGAGGAAATGCACACCCTTTAAAGTAATACTACCTGGTACCCATTCAATGGGTCCCAAATCTGCAGGTTCAAGGGATCTTCCTACAGCTAAAACATGCATGGAAAACCCAGAGGACTGTACACCATGTGATCGGGAGATGTGTCTAAAATGCACCTCATTTATCCTCTCCTGGTGCTCCTGTTCACCATTCCAGCCACGCTACTTAGAATCTCCCCACTTGGAGAATCAGCACATTTAAACTTCTGTTTCACACATTTTGCAAATTGTGAGGAGGATGAACGGGAAGAGGGGGAACCAATGAGAGAAGAGTTGTAGGGGTTTGGACGGGCACATATCACTCTAATTTCCCATTAAGAATAAGAATTAAAGAAAGGCTCAGCCTGCCTCGCCGGAGCCAAAATAGGGCCTGAAGCAATCCTGCGGGTTTGAGGCCAGCTCACAAAAGAGCAACTTAAAAAATGGAGCTCAGGGTCACTGCAATTCACAAACCTGCAGAGTTATAAATGAAAACTAACGTCCAAAAATATGTTGAGGTAAGGCAAAGAAGAGGATCTGAATGCAAGACAGAATTGCAAGAAACAGATTTCAAGAGATAGATTGGACTCGTCTTTAACGCACATGAAAAGCGGCAGAATTTCGACAATGATGCAGTTGGCCCAAAAGGGCGTATGCGTTTTTTCCTGATTATATCCAGGAAAAAACGCATACGCACTTTATGGGCAACGAAGCAAGCAAGCAATGCAAATGTGCACAACAAAGAAGTCTCACTTCCCACCGGTCAAAAGGGCCATCCTAAAAAATTGTAAAAACCAGAAATGCAGGACAGGCCATGGAGAACAGGGAGCCTTTATACGCTGATGGGCAGTGTGTGAACTGCCGAGAGCCACTCTGGAGAAGTGTATGGTGGTTCCTAAATCATCTAAAAAACAGAGCTACAGAGCATAGGACACTTCCAATCATGGGAGTATATCTAGGGAAGTCTAAAAATCAACAAGACACAAGCACACCACAGTTTAGGGCTACTCTGTTTACAAGAACCTCAACTTCAGTACACCTTAAATATCCCAGGAAAGAGAACAATGGATAAAGAAGATGTGGTACTTATGTACAATGGAATATCTCTTCACCATGAAATCAATGTAATAAGGCTAGTAGAAGGATAAAGAGTGGATTTAGGTCCGATAATACTACTTGAAATAAGTCAAACAGAAAAAGAAACATATCATAAGATATCACTTAT